>NC_135356.1:33646240-36108740 GCF_051622035.1 Arctopsyche grandis
TGATTAAATTGCAGAATATCCACAGTAGAGTAAGTATAAAATTCTCATTATGCTTCCTTACCAAAATCTCAATTTATGATTATGAATAAGGATTCATTTATTTCAACATAATTGACAGCACGCCTAGAGGTTGTGATCGAGAAATCTCGAGAAATTTTGATTCTCGTTTCTCGAGAATATTTTAATGTGAAATTTCGAGATTCTCATTTTTCGAGAATATTTTATTTTGAAAATTCGAGATTCTTGTTTCTCGAGAAAACGTTAATTACAATCTTGAAAATATCGAGAATATTTTAAATTTATCACTACACGTTTTTGTTCAATAAACTAAACTAATTCTTATTAACTCGTAAATAATTTTCTTTAAGTATTTTAATATGTATAGATGGTTATCGGTAGGTATTTTGGGCATCTATTTTTGTGAATTTTAGCATTTTCATTTTGCATTTTAGCGTTTAGGGCATTAAAAATGTTCAATTTAGCATCTATTTTTATGAAGAGTTTAATTTTAAATAATAAAAAATTTCGATGAATTTTAATCAAATTTATGGACATATGTATACATATACAATTTAAAGACAACACAACCATTAAAAAATAATAGAAAAATTCAAAAATATTTTGAAATTAAAATTACAATACAAAAAACATGAATATAAAAATACAAAGACAAAAAATATGAATATAAAAATATAATACCAATTAAAATTGATAAAAACTTAAAATGGAGCATATTTCTACAGATTATTTAACTAAGTGAGTGGACTGAAGGAGCAAATCAGGAGGACCGTTACAAGCATCGAAGATTGGCGGGAAAGCCATCACGAGGGAAGTTATAGACAACAATCACAATAGGAAACGGATTGATTTGTAATAAAATAGGTTTTATACTGAGCCAATATTATTTTATACTGTCCATTGTTATTTATACATATATTGCATTTAATAATATAGTACTGACCATTTTGAAAACTGATCTGTATACATATATACATACATACATATGTACTTACGCAGATTGATTAAGATACTGGCCATTTAATTTGTTGCCTTACATATGTTTATTGAATTGCACAAGATTTGTGCGACTTGTTTGACTTGTTGACAAGATTTGTCCGAGTAGTTGAAATCAGCTTTGGCTTTGCGCTCAATTTCTACTTTCATTCCAGGTTTCGTTGTGTGAAGAAGATGAGCCGCAAATCCAATAAATGGGACTGTCCCATTCTCAACCAGGCTTCCTCAAAGTACCCGACAATCATGGCCTTCTTCAGGGATTTAATCGTTGACCTCCTTCCCGACCCTTCCGAGCCCAATGCCACCCCGGCTCCCAGACAATCCCCCACCCCCAGCCCCACCCTAATAACGCCAAAACGCAAGAGACCCCGCAAGAGTCTCCCCACCCCATACCCTACCTCCAATGCCAAGTCGGGAAAAAACACCCCCACCCCAACGTCCACCTGCACCTCCAACCTCAAGTCAGGGAAAAATCCAAAAAGGAGAATTCCAATTACGGTTGTGAGACTGGAAAAAGTGGTCCACATGCGCATGTTTCGAAGCCAAGATAACTTTTTCCTGCCAACCCATTTTTTTCCTTCTATTTTCCCCATGGTTTTCAAACGGAGAAATTCGTATTTTGGACCCCGTATCATGTGTCCGAGGTATTCCATATTTCTCCGCTTGATGACAGAAACAAGTTCCCTGCCTCTCCCCATCATGCCGAGGACAGCTTCGTTTGATATTTATTTTATTTATTTATTTTTTATTTTTTTATTTAATTTACACCAAGAAGGCCTAACAGGTAAACCCAATGCGCCTTCCTGGCCAAAGACAATTATATAAACATATATGTACACCATTCATATATACACAAATACTTCCACGTATACACAAATACACATTCATACATACATAAATATAAAAATACACATATATACATATACATACATACACACCTACACATATATATATTCACATATACATACATATACATATACACATACACTTACAATACATACATCCATATACATACAAACATTATACATGCATATACACATAAACACATAAATCATTACAATTAGTTATTGAGTTCAATTGACTCATATTTAATAGTTCTGACATAAAAATTTATTCATTAGGAACAAAATTCAAACTCCTAGGATTAAAATCACCCAAGATCATGACTTTCCTGCCAGCCAAAACATTAAAATTATTTTGCAAATTTGAAAAAAATGAATTTATAATTCGGAGGAGATTCATTCGGAGGAAAATACAGTACACATATTAAAATTAAAAATTCTTTAAGCGAAGTTCAACCCAAATATGTTCACCGATGGTATTGAGCTGATCAAAAAGGCGAACAGATTGAAAACTAGCAGCTCGTACAGTGAGAAGTACTCCCCCGCCTCTGCTGCAACGATCCCTCCGAAAAACTAAATAGCGGTCATCGAAAAGTTCGCCATTTAAGACAGAATCGCAAATCCAAGTTTCAGAAAAAGCAATTAAGTCATGATCTTGAGCAAGAACAGCAGATAAACAAATGTCGGTCTTTGAATTAAGTCCCCTTACATTTTGGTAGTAAACATTTAAGGACTCACAAAAGCGCGCCCGTTCCTTTCGGGTCTTATTAAATTGCGGCCTTTGTCTTCCGAAAAAGCCACCGACGAAACCCGACTCCCCGCGGCCAAAAAGCAGGATCAAAAACCACAGAAAAGTCAGCTGTGCAGACTCCTATTTTGAATGAAGCATAACTGCCCCTAGCTGATAGTGATTGAACTGTGAAGTTCTGATCAATTCGTCCCAACTTCCTACATATATAATCCCTTATTTGAGTTTCTGTAGACTCACGTTTCAGATAGAATAAATGAATAAAACGTTTATCGGAGACAGCTTTTAGATGCTCATCTTCAATACCCGAGCAACGGATTAAATACTGCCTCTGAGACCGTTGAGACTGAATTGGAGACTTAGACTTAGATATCTTTTTGGTCCACGGAATCTTCAGCATACGCCTATAGACCCACATCTCAAAAGCCTCAATTCGGCTGATCATCTTGGTTTTCAGAGTTCACGTCTCACATCCGTGTAGTAATACTGTCCAGACGTAGCTCTTCGCGAATCTCAACCGCGTATGAAGATTGAGATGCTTGTTTGTAAGCGCCGCCTTCATTTTTACAAAGATCTGAAGAATACGGTGGATGCAGAAGCAATTCGAAGCCCAATTCATGCAATTTTGCCATCGTTTTCATTGATTTGTGACACGGTGCATTGTCGATGAAACAGCACAGGACTAACTAAAAATCATATGGATTTAATACTAGTAGCGCCATCTATGTGTCAGCCTACGAACTTTTCAGCCCACCTAATATGTATGTACATAAATGTAGATCAGTGGTTCTCAGGTGAAATTTCACCGTGGCCGCACAGGTGATAATAGTAGTCCCTGGTGGCCGCACCAAATTTAATCAAATAAATTAAAGTTACAAAAAAAAATCAATTTATTCATAAAATAAAAGAAATTTTAACATTTTGGTATCTATTTATTTAATAATAATGCAATGGAAATTGCTCAATACTCCTTTCTTCAATAAGTTTGCGTCTGTCAGCTGATTACTAAATTTGTTTTTAATAAAGTGCATTACACTGAATGATCTTTCGCAATATACGGTAGTGGGAAAAATAGACAATATTAATAATAATAACAATTGTTGCCAAATCTTTATATTATTAAGTACTTGATCGTAATTAATTTCTAATAATGCATATTTTACGTTAGCCCAGTTAATTAATCTCAATACTGAAAATGATTTTAATCTATTTTGTAGTACTAGGAAATTTTCATTTTTCATCATAATAAAAGGGGAAGATACAAAAGAAACAGTTTTAAAAAAATTCAATTCTTCGAACCTTTTATCAAGTTCCAGATTCAGAGATTTAAGACACTCTATTATTTTAAGTTTTAATTTTAATTTTGAAGTTGTTTCTGTCATCCTATCTATGAAATCACTAACAGAAGATAAAATTGAAAAATTGTCATTTTCAACTTCTGTCACAAGGCTTTTCGCTATATTTTTTATTTAGTTTGTCAATGATGAGCATGGTTTCTATTATTGTTAAGTTACTTTTTTGTAGTTGTTTATTAATCAAGCTAATGTGCGGCAAAAAATTCTTTAGGAATAAAATCGACCCTTTTATATAATTACTTTGAAGCTTTTCACTTAAATCTTTATGATTTACGGCCAAAGCAGATATATGTAACATAATCATTTAATTCACAAAGACGTTGAACACTGTTATCAAAACTTAGCCATCTAATATGATTGCAATTGAGCAATATATTGTGTTTTTCACCGTTGATTTCTCATATAGGACTAAACATGTTCGACAATTTACTACTGGTATTAATTGCATTTAATACTTTTCTCACAGTTAACTCCACATCTTCCATGCATTTAATAACAGATTTACGAACTAGCACTTCTTGATGCACAATGCAATGCATACGAAATATTTCGTTTTCACAGTCTTCGTTAAATAAATTTCATACAGCCCTATTGTGACTCGAATGACCTCACTCCCATGTGTGCAAGTCAGTTTCTTATAGTTCTGCATACTATTGAGAACACACTACGGATCATATTCGCGTGGAAGAATTAATTTGGAAGAAGAATTTTTTATCAGATGCACAGGATTGGTCCATTATGTCGACAGGGGTCGGCAACCTTTTGAGTCGGAAGAGCCAAAAATTACAATTTACAAAATTTCAAAGTTTTTGAAGAGCCACAAAATTTTTTCTTGCCAACAATAAATAGTACTGCATAAATAAAGTTTTTTAATAAAAAAAACTAATCTATTTATTCATACATATGTAAGTAGTGTTTTCACAACAAATTAGATAATATATATATACATATATGGCATTATTAAATAATTACTTATTATTTAAGTAAAAAATTGAAACAATTAAACATTTACTTACAACACTAACTTGTACTTCAATAGCACACAATTGAGCAAACAAACGTAAGAATTTCGTGGTTTATTTTGCTCTGAAGAATCGTTGTTGCCCCTTTATTTTTTCCTCTCATACTTCTGGCTCCATCAGTTGCTATTGAAACGATTTTATTTAAATCGATCTTATTGCCTTCAAGGCATTTTTGCACGGCATTCGCTATATCTTCCCCTCTAGTTTGTCCCGAGAGCGGTAACAATCCTAGAAGTTCTTCTTTTGGACCTTGGGATGACATATACCTGACAAAAAGGGCAACTTGTGCCGTGTCTTTTATGTCGCAAGACACATCTATAGCAAGTGATAAGACAGAAGAAAGTTGAATATCTTTCACCTGCAAATATGTTACATTTGAAGACATTTTAGCTATTCTATCTTGTACTGTTTTAGCGGATAGTGGCAAATCTTTGATTTTTTTCAAGATTTCTGATTTCTTCGCCGGCTGGATATTTACTAGCAAACTCAGTATGGTGTTAGTGAAGTGTCTCTCTAAATTTGATTTCTTATTGTGTGCGAGTTTTTTTTGGCAAATGAGACAAGTCGGAAGGCCATCTGAGTTGCATATGAAAGCGAACGACTCCATCCAATCCCGATTGAATTCTCGATGCTCTTCTTCAGTTCTTCTCTATTTTTTTTGAAGATGCCATGCTTGCGGTGAAGCTGTAATAAAGAATTTTTAAAATTATTATTTAGGTATCCAAAACAGCATATGACAAGTTTTGCAATTATTTACTTTGCTTGATCAAGTTTTTCTTGCAAGGACTGTTTAATTTCTAGTTCAACTTTCTCTATGTCATTGTCTATTATTTCTATATCGGGCTCTGAAGTATTTGGACATACTTACAACCATGTTTATTATTGATGATTTATTCTTCGCTGTATCGAAGAACTGGACATATAAATATTGTAATAAAACGTACTTACATAAAAATAGATAATCTTCGTACAATTAACAGAAACAACAGCGTCTTAGCACAACACACACACCGCGTAACGAGATCTAAGTACTTGAAAATCCAAAGTACGACTGAGAAAATCATATTCGATTCTAAATAGCACAGGTCTCATAAAAAGAAAAAAATGTCAATATATGCTTCGAATATCATTGCAGCTGAGGACAAAATCTGCAACACGATTCAGGCCGTGCGTACCATTTCGTGGAAGCGGCGAGCGAATGACGAAACTGCGAGCTGGGGTGAACGCTTCACTGCAAACAAATAAATTATGACCGTATTGTTCTTGGGATTCGAGAGGAATTCGAGAGCTTCCGACGGACTGACGTCAGTGACGACGCGTGTCACGGGGGAGGGGTGCGGTGAAAAGCGACTACAAGTGACTCGGTGTGATAGAATCGGTGCCTAATCCTCGTTAATCAATTCAGAACGAATTAAAATTTTTTTTTTTTTTGATAAAATAAATAATGTTTGCGTATGGAACTAAAGAGCCGCAGCTTCACATCCAAAGAGCCGCAGGTTGCCGACCCCTGGTCTAGTCCGTATCTCATTGGACCGGAAGCGGAGCGGTCAGAAAGACACACGGTATTCGCAAAGTTTTAGTTAAATTATGTCGAAATGCAGTAAATTCGGACGAGGATTAGTGTTATCGGGGCAAACCAAATAAGTGATTTTAAATGTACATACATATATCTATGCATATTTGGAAAATATACAGGAAACCACAAATTCGGTAATTATTTTCAAAATATTTTATTAGCCCTTTGAATGCAAACCAACGCAGATCGGCGTTTTGCCAACAAGTCCCTGTCGAAAATTCAAAAAAAGTTTACTTTTTTCTGATCTAAGAAATTTTTGTTGATTTGTTAAATGGTTTATCGTTTCTGACATAAGTTAGAATTCAAATTTGGGCCAAACTAGACGGCAAACTAGAATACAAACTTTAATAAGCAATTATCATCAATATTAGAATCGATCACATGGTACTCGATAGCTCTCGACGAAAGTGATGATCGAAAAGATACCCCACAGTTATTAATTTTCATACGCGGATGTAACTCTAAATTTGAAATTATTGAAGAGCTGTTGTCATTGGAATCACTTAAAGATCAAACAACGGGAGCTGATATTTTTTAAAAAGTTGTTAATTGCTTAAAAAAAATAACAACTGACAGAACACCAAGTTTGACGGGTAAAAATATTGGACCATTAAAGAAAATCCGGGATAAATTTTCCAAAAAGTGTCCCGATTACAATTTAATTATAATTCATTGTATTATACATCAACAAGTATTGTGCAAAAATGTGTTAAAAGTTGAACATTTGACATCTTGTATTATTAAACTTGTAAATTTAATACGATCGAGTGGCTTGAAATACAGACAATTGATTGCTATCCTTATTTCTTATCCTTTAAGTTTGTAATTTCAATAATTTCAATAATTATCACGTTTAGTTTCCGAAACCGTAAGCATCTGTATTTCCTGTCGTGATGTTTCTAAATATGTCATGGATTGTGAAGAAGGCATCGCAACACTTGCAGGTGGAGTTGCAATGATTTTTCGGGGAACATTCCTCGGAACATACCTATAAATATAAAATGATTATTTATTTGAAAATTTTGAGCTCTTCTTATTTATTATATAAATATTATATTATATAATATTTACAGTGAATTGTTTGGACCATGCTGAAATCTCGAATGGTTCATCGTTAGAACAGGGCCAAGTAGGTTGAATGTGTTGTCCAACTAAAAACATATGTACATACAATCTATGTAAGAATTCTGAAAACAGTTTTTCATATTCTATAAATACACATTTTATTGACATAATAACAAGTACATATTAATATATGTATATGTAGATACTAAATTGATGAAATTATACGTAAACGTATAATTTTTAGGATTAAACAGATTTACTAAATCCATGGAGGATTCGTAGAATGTTAATATGTAATTCCAAGAAGTACACCTGTGCATACTTACATATACATACATATGTCGCCATGTAAGAGATCGATATCAATTCAATGGGGGGGAGGAGGGGTATTACACTGCTGATACTTATACATACATACTACAATATAATATTCAAATTTCTTATTTACTGATTGCGTTCATTTAACTGACCAGCTCTGTTGAAATTGTGAAATCCGTCAGTCATGATAAAATCACGATCTATGCACTTCCCGTCTGAAATAATAACAATATCGAAGGTTATTTATGTAAGTATGTAAGGCTCCCTCTTGGGACCTCTATTATTCAATATCTTCATCTTCGATATTGAAAAATGTTTTCAGAATTCAAGTGTACTATTATTTGCTGATGATATGAAGATTTTCAAGAGAATAGACAACCGAAATGATGCTTTGGCCCTACAAGATGATTTGTTCAGGCTAGAGGCTTATTGCAGCATAAATAAGTTGGAAATTAATGTAGCAAAATGCTCCTGCATAACCTTTACCAGAAAACTATGTCCAGTTGACTTTCCTCATTCAATCAACGGACATAGACTCACAAGGGTATCGGAAATTAGGGATTTGGGAGTCTTTTTAAACTCTGATCTATCCTTTGGTAAACATATTGACAATGTTGTAGCTCGAGCGTCGAAGGCCCTCGGGTTCGTCATCCGGTCCTCCAAATGCTTTACTTCTATTAAATCATACAAAATACTATATTGTGCATACGTAAGAAGTATTGTTGAGTTTGCATCCCAAGTTTGGAACCCAGAGTACTCTGGTGCAAGAGACAGATTGGAGCGCATTCAGAAGAGATTCTTGATGTACATCAGTAGCCGTTTTGGACTATCCTATACTTCCTATGAAGATGCTTGTAGGTGTCAGCATCTACTTCCACTTGTCAAAAGAAGGGAGATAGCTGACATCTCAACAATTTTGAACATCCTTAACGGCTCAATCGACTGTCCTCAATTATTGAGCAGACTATCATTGCGTGTGCCAAATAGAATGACTAGATGTAATGAGCTCCTTTACATACCTAATACTTTTTCTAATTATGGAAGAAGCTCATTCATCTGGCGTGTAAGCTCCACCGTCAACACACTAACTTCTGCAATTTCTATGTTTGACTTATTTAATATTAATGCTATACAAGATAGAGTGATTATTGCAAACTTGTTTTTCGATGATTAATTTTATTGAAAATTTACGATTGTGATTATGAATTTTTATTTTGATGTATTTATTTTGTCTTTTTGTTTTTTGTTATAAATTATATTATTTTTATTATTTCATAATTTTTATCATATTATTATTCTTATTATTTTGATATTTTTATTATACTGTTATATATATTTTTTTCTTTTTTATTTTTCTCTAACTATCTTACTCTATTATCATTTTTGTTTCTTATTTTAAATGTTTAAGCTTTTCTTTTTTTACCTATATGTGAAAATTATTAATGGTTTACTTAACATAATTATGTTTTTTTACTATCAATCTATGTAACTTAATAAACTGTAAGTTTTCCAAATAAATAAATAAATAAATGTAAGGTTTGTAAGGTGGTAGAATCCGTGACATTAAATTTGATAAATTAATAACAAATGCATATTCACATAAATTTAAATAAAATAAAACTGTTCAAATAAACTTAATAAAATGTTTACTATTAGATAAGCCATGTTTAAAGCATTTATTACGTCCGTGAAATGTTTGGTTAATCTTATGTGATGTCTATGGGAAACTTTACATTGTCATTTATCGCAGAATCAAACATTCATCAGGACTTTTACATACATATGTATATGTAAGTTAAGGTAACTATTAAGCATGGTTAATCTAAAAATAATGTACATATTGTGATAAATATGAAAATAAGAATCTCAGCATTACATTAAATGATAAGTATGTACCATAAGAAAGTTTGTACGAAAATCTTGTACATATATTGTGTTCTTCGTCTGTTCAAAGGGTTTCTAAACAAAATACCTACAAATTAATCAAATTGATGTGTTTGTTAATTTTTATCGTGTGAAAATAATTTATACCCGCAATAAAGCACATTGGTAATAATTAGTCACCGGACCCAGAAGGTGCCGCGTATTGTTCAAAGGTTGTAAATGCATTGTTAAAGGTTTGCCGAACCTATTTTTACAAAGGATTTACAAAATGGAACAATGGATAGCACTGTGACTATCCTACCTCTAGTAATAATACGATAATACGAATTCCATATCCAGTTCCTAAATAGCAACTGGATATGGAAACATCGGTAGTAGATATCGTGCGTGTGGATGGTTCCATGAAAGCGTTCCCTCTAAGGTGTGCGCGCGTGTGAGACACCTTAGAGCTTGGACGGAACGTTGGCGTCAAGATGTTGCATAAGTCCCCCCCCCCCCCCCTCCCCCCTTCTTCGCCGAGCTCGGCCGAGAGCCGAACGCCGTTAGCCGAGTGCGCCCGACTTCAGCCGAGGCCGCGCTCGGCTAACACTTTTACCAACACATGTACACATTGTAAGCGTGGCCGCTCGCCGTAGCAGTGGACAAAAAAATTCACCCAATCTATGTAGTCTAAATATTTATCAAATATGTATATCCATATGGTGTTTGGAAAGTTGTGCATATTTAAATTCAATTCGACTATAACTAACAAAAATATATTCGACATAATTTTCATTTACGATATTTTCATTTAATCAGTGTGATATTTTGAAACTTATAATGTACTATATACTAACTATGTATGTAGTAGCACTCGAAAAAGAGTGAACTCGGGCCCTGAAACTTTTTTCCGCCTCCCCCCCTCTCGTCAGCCCTTAGTAGATATGGGCAAAAATGGCAATTTTGAACGAACCGAACGAATTTTTATTCCCGGAAACAGTGGCGGACTGGGACTGAAACCAGTGCTTGCCAGGAGTCAGAGGGGGCTCCCACCCAGGGCTAAAAAAAAATGTCTTCCCCCCCATATAACAAAATTTTCTTCTTTCCATCACGCTAAAAATCAAGGGTAAAAAATAAATAGAATTTTCAAAAATGCACGAATCAAAATTTAAAAGTGCAATTATAATCAAATGTTATTTTGGAAGTATGAAATAAATTTAAATCGCTGGTTGATGATGAATCGTCCTATAAAAAAAACTTTTTAAGTGAATCTGCGTGACATCATTTGTTTCAAATAACACGCGTGTTTATGGTTGCAATCAATCGGTGGGTCTCATAATCATATAAAAAAAATAATTTAATTTTTAAATTAATATTTTTCAAGCACGGATTATCCGCACCCGGATGATTGAGAGTATACTGTATATGTAAATTTATTGAATTGTAACGATGAAAAAAATGGTCACACATACATTGTATGCTAATGGAGAGGGCGGCAAACAGTTTCGCGACGAATCGCAAAGCAACGCAATGCAAGGGGACGTCGAGCCGCCATTTTGGTGCTGATGGAACGACTATTAACTCGGATCGTGATTCTAGTATTGATCATCATGATTAGAGGTAGGACCGGAAGCGTGCCGTTCATTTTTTTGGACTCTTAATTTCTAAATAGACCCAAAATGCCCTGATTCCTGGAAAAAGCTGACACTATCACTGATACACGGATCGCGTGATAATATTGATAGCGAGACGGCCCAACGTGAACATTCGTCCAAAGAGGCTGCGAAACACGCAAATGACACGGAAAGGCCGCACCGCACGGCTCAATCGAAAAAGACGAGACGCGATTCCAAGGTCGGTTCATACATATGTTCATACATGTTCATACAGGCAAGCCGACGAATGCAACAGTGTTCCCGAGCTCGCAAGATTCGCATTAGGCTCGATATTTTTCTTGTGCTGCACAAACCATAGTACATATATGGTCATTACCATTACGTATATGGTCGTACTTAAAACGAAGTGACCGCGCGACAGAAAATGGCACGCGCGTCCACGGCCTTGGCCATCGTTTGCGCAAAGAACGAAAGCGCGTCGATATTGCCGAACGAAACGGCTACCGATGCGGGAAAGCCGGAAAAATGAAGAATGGCGTCGCGGAATCGGAATCGGCCTGCAATGAATGGCGCAACCAACTGATTGAAAGGGCTAATTAGCTACAATAAGAACGTACCTGTGGGCGAGTGGGGCAGCTCAGCGTCGTATATTCACCGCTACTGACCGTGCCGTGCGATTTCCAACCGAATTTGGTGTTCGGCCACCTCACAGACTACATGTCGTCTCTCTTGCACCTTACATATTACGCGATACAACCATATACATAACGAAAGCATTTAAATTGCAATTACCGCTTGAGTTAGTACGTTTAGATAAAAAAAAATTCGGGTGTGACCAACCCATGACTTTATCTATATATTTGAGGACATATAAGAAGGTTACAAAACAAAATTCGATATTGAACTGATGACTATGATAGCGATACAAATTGAGCGCAAATGTATGGAAACTTCCACAAAACTACTTCCGGTTGTCAGATTTTGTTCAAATTTTTTTTATTACTAAAAATCACTATCAGTATTATACTCATTAAATATCAAGAAAATAAAAATAATTTTACAGGTCAAAATAAAATAATGAAATATTGTTTTAAAAGAAAAAAAAATACTGATTCCGGTCTACAAATTCTGACCAAAACCCTACCAGCTCAAAGTTAGTACATAAAGGATAGAAATATAAATTTTCAGCTTAATACGTTCAGGGGTGTGGACAGAGTAGTGGGCACAACATTTTTCACCTTTCTACGAGGAAAAAAATCCCACTTACGGTTTATAAAATTTAATAATTTTTTTTTTATTTTCATCACATTGAATTTTCTTTGTGACGAACACACATGTTTAACACTTTGCACTCTTAATGGAATTTCTCTTCACCACTAGTCTACTCTGGGATGGAATTTTTTTTTTTTTTTTTTTTTTTTAATTTTAGTTGTTCATATTATTAATTTATGTCGAATATCAAATTGGTGACTTCATTTTATCCAAAAATAGGCAATTTTTTTTTTAGATAAAAACTAAATATTATGCTCAGTTATTTTGGGACTATCTGTTTGTCTCTAATTGTAACCATAATAACATGATGTTTATTTGGGATTACATTTTTCGAATATAGTCACTAAATTCAATTATTTCAAACCAACATAATTACCAAATCGAACTAAATTATGAGTTTTACATTTCTTGTATTATTTATGACAGTAGTTTTGTATAATAAATGAGTTTTATTACTAGAAACTTTTAAAATATGCCTGTAGAAATATTTTTATACCTACCCTATAGTTCGTTAGCCAGTTTGGGTCCAAGGATGCAGAGCCATTGTCTGTTTACTCATTGTATTTTAATGCGTACCCACCCTCATAAAGTGTCTATTGGTTAGTTTTTTAACTGTTAGTTAAAATCACATTTTCTATTCGTTACTTACTTGTAGAAGACATCGAAAAAAAAAGTGGAGTCGAAAAAAATAGTGGAAGAAAATTCGAACGAAAAAAAAATCGAAGTCTGATTCGGTTAGTGGTTTGGGAGATAATTGAATTCAAAAACTTAAAAAAAAGAGGACACCTATAAGGGGAGGTACCATTCCTGGTCAACATAAAAATTTTATGATAAAATTTTACGTCGTGTCGATAAGAATTTCAGTAACCGATACTAAGTTTCAGTTCGATAAGACTAACGTTGTTAAAATATCCCCAAAATACACACACACACACACACACACACACACACACACACACACACTTCTTCTAGATCATGAAAACGTGATCAGTGATCGATTCTCAGTTCGAATCAATCAAAATCTCGAATTCGAATTTTCGAATGATCACAAAACTGCGTCTATTGTTACTACGTACATAAATAAAGTAAAAATATATTGAGATAGAAAACCAATCCTTATAAACGTGGTGAAATAAAAAAAAATTGCCAAATAAATGAAAAATAGGACGGAAAAAAAAATCCGTAAAAAAAATATATTTACGACTTTTAAAATTCGCTAGACAATTAATTTGAAGTATTTTAAAGCAATGAAATATAACAATTAATAGGAAAAATATCTGACTATTGATTGAATATTTGAGTTTTATGACCGCAAAAGCCAAAAAACTGTAAAAATCGCGGATTTTTTTAAACGCTCATATCTCGTAAACGATCACCCACCAACAAAAATCTCAATGGGGTGGGTGTATGTCCCTTTCGCTTCTTCAGTTGTATGAAGTGTCTTCGTACGGAGTTTTGCGCTGTACATAATCAGTAAATTCAAATAGACCGTAGTGCTTATTTTGAATGAAACATAACACCGATTATTTTATTTGATTGCGATGTGTTGATTGTGCACAGCAAATATCTACATACATATATAATATGATACGTACAGGACAGGTATTTTTGCGTGTTCGTACACGTAAAAGGCCATTTGAGACATATGTACATGCATATGTACGTAGGTATGTACCAACGGCTAGGCATGTTTCGTGTACGGGCATGTCGATTAGTGGGGTTGGCGTGTGCGTCGAAATTAGCTGCGTCGTTCGCATATTCGACCAATCGCTATCGCCGAGGGGGAACCCCCACTCCCAGCCATTACATCGGAAACGCTGCTCGCAGTCGGCAGAAGTGGTGCGCCCATCGCGGTGAGTGCACGTCGCTGGGCTCTCGGCTCTGAGTTCGTGCCAATGCGGACCGCAATGTTCGCCGCCATTTTCCGGCAGAAGTGCAGCGGCCATCGCGGCGGGTGCGCGTCGCTGAGCTCTGAGCTGCCGCTACCCGCCCCCCCCCCACCACCACCCCCAACCCCCCGCAGGTACGCTATTATTGTAGCTTTATTGTTGCCCTTTCGATCGTTGGTCGCGTTTGCCGTGGGGTGGGGTTGATTGCTTTCGTCGATCGATTGCACAAGTGCTGGCCGAGGCGTCTGCGACCAAATAATCACAGCCACCGCGACCTTGGAATCGCGTCTCGTCATCCCCCTCGACTGTGGCGTCGTTTCCTTTCCGTTTCTCTCTCTCTATCAATATTACCACGCGATCCGCGCATCACTGATCCGGTGAGTGCACAACGCTGAGCCC
Organism: Arctopsyche grandis; assembly: GCF_051622035.1. NCBI lineage: Eukaryota > Metazoa > Arthropoda > Insecta > Trichoptera > Hydropsychidae > Arctopsyche > Arctopsyche grandis. Next base: position 33,661,220 of record NC_135356.1, read on the forward strand.
TGAGCTGCCCCTCCCCGCCCCTCCCCTCCCCCAACGCTATTATTGTAGCTTTATTGGCTACGTTCACACTACCGATATCTACACCCGACATTTTCGAATTTTCCATATCCAGTTCCTTTATTGCAACCCGTGGTTGCTATTTAGGAACTGGTTATGGAAAATAGCCATTGTTGCCGCGTTTCAATCGGTTGGTCGCGTTTGCCGTGGATTGATTGCTTTCGTCGATCGATTGCACAAGTGCTCGTCGATTGATTGCACATTTGCCACCAAACAATCAGAGCCACCGCGACCTTGGAATCGCGTCTCGTCATCCCCCTCGACTGTGGCGTCGTTTGCGCGCTTCGACGAATGCCTCGAAATATACTATATATAAAAACGGACTGTCGCTAAATATATATATATTTGTATATTGGACGATCAACCGTCAACCAGTATGGGGAACAAAAATTTTTTTTTTCATTTTTTTCAGTTTTTTCAGCTTTTTTCATATTTCTCATTTTTTCAGCTTTTTTCATATTTTTCAGTTTTTTTCATATTTCTCATTTTTTTCATATTTTTCATTTTTTTCAGTTTTTTCCCGCTTTTTTCATATTTTTCATTTTTTTCAGTTTTTTTCATATTTATCATATTTTTGTGCTACGGGCGCCAGAGGCGTCCGTAGCACTGGGGGCGAAGGCCCCGGGGGCGCCGGGGGCAAAGGCCCCGGGGTGCCGAAAGCAACGGGGGCGCTGGGGGCAAAGGCGTCGAGACGTCGGCGATGCGCAAAACATAATTCGTAATTCGTATTCACTTCGTAATTTGTCAATCGTAACTTCTAATTCGTGCATCAATTTCTTTCCGAAACCAGTCGATTCAATATCTTTAACTTTATTTTTATTCGAGTTTCATTTCCTTTTTGAAACCACCCGTTGAAATCAACGGGCCCAACACTAGTATAAAAATAATTACTGTATTGAAATTGTCGGTCATATCTACATAATTTCATAAATGCTCTCTGATAATTTCATAAATGCGAATAAATTTATTCGTCAAAAAATCAATTTTATTTTAAATTTTGCCATAGTTTATAGCATAGGATATATTTTTAGATTTTTTTCTCTTCAAAAAGTTGTATAAAAAAGCTGGTTACCCTAGTCAAAAATTATAGTTTTTTGCTGACACCCAACAGAGTCCCGAAAGAACGCGGTCATTTCCTGAAAATGAAGCTGTACTTCCAGCCGATCCAGAACTGCTGATACAAGTTGCTGAGGTTGTGTCCAAATATCATCAGGTATTTTCGAAAATCCAGAGATTGATAAACTTTCCAATGTGTTTTAGTGTGGCTTTTTATTTGTACTCATTTAATTGACTTCTAGCCGATCCTGAACTGCTGATAAAATTTCCCGAAGTTGTATCCAAATATCACCAGGTATCTTCGAAAGTCCAAATATTGTTAAACTTAATTGTGTGCTTTAGTTTGACTTTGGCTTTGTACTCATTTGAAACGTACGTTTCTATTTCAGATAGTTGCTGATAACAAACGGAGTCTCGAAAGAACGCGGTCATTTCCTGAAAATGAAGCTGTACTTCCAGCCGATCCAGAACTGCTGATACAATTTGCTGAAGTTGTGTCCAAATATCATCAGGTATTTTCGAAAATCCAGAGATTGATTAACTTTCCTATGTGTTTTAGTTTGACTTTTTATTTGTACTCATTTGAGTGACGTTTCTATTTCAGATCGTTGCTGATAACAAACGGAGACTGGAAAAAATGCAGTCTTTTCCTGAAATGAAGCTGTACTTCTAGCCGATCCTGAACTGCTGATAAAATTTCCCGAAGTTGTATCCAAATATCACCAGGTATCTTCGAAAGTCCAAATATTGTTAAACTTAATTGTGTGTTTTAGTTTGACTTTGGCTTGGTACTCATTTGATTGACGTTTCTATTTCAGATCGTTGCTGATAACAAACGGAGACTAGAAAAAATGCAGGCTTTTCCTGAAAATGAAACTGTACTTTTAGCCGATCCTGAATTGCTGATAAAATTTCCTGAAATTGTATCTAAATATCATCAGGTATTTTCGAAAATCCAGAGATTGATAAACTTTCCAATGTGTTTTAGTGTGGCTTTTTATTTGTACTCATTTAATTGACTTCTAGCCGATCCTGAACTGCTGATAAAATTTCCCGAAGTTGTATCCAAATATCACCAGGTATCTTCGAAAGTCCAAATATTGTTAAACTTAATTGTGTGCTTTAGTTTGACTTTGGCTTTGTACTCATTTGAAACGTACGTTTCTATTTCAGATAGTTGCTGATAACAAACGGAGTCTCGAAAGAACGCGGTCATTTCCTGAAAATGAAGCTGTACTTCCAGCCGATCCAGAACTGCTGATACAATTTGCTGAAGTTGTGTCCAAATATCATCAGGTATTTTCGAAAATCCAGAGATTGATTAACTTTCCTATGTGTTTTAGTTTGACTTTTTATTTGTACTCATTTGAGTGACTTTTCTATTTCAGATCGTTGCTGATAACAAACGGAGACTGGAAAAAATGCAGTCTTTGCCTGAAAATGAAGCTGTACTGCTAGCCGATCCTGAACTGCTGATAAAATTTCCCGAAGTTGTATCCAAATATCACCAGGTATTTTCGAAAGTCCAAATATTGTTAAACTTAATTGTGTGTTTTAGTTTGACTTTGGCTTTGTACTCATTTGATTGACGTTTCTATTTCAGATCGTTTCTGATACCAGAAGGAGACCGGAAAAAAGGCGGTCTTTTCCTGAAAATTAACCTGTACTGCCAGCCGATCCAGAACTGCTGATGCATTCTCGCTCGTGATGAGGTTTGTACCATCGCTGTATGTACGTCAAAAACGACACACGTCCATCATTGTCATCGTTTCATCGTATTCTCCAGTGAATTCGCTGCATTTTTCTTTTATAATTTAGAATTTGGTATCTGCGACGTGCCGCACCTATGTACTCACAAGCGTGATTGATGTATTTTTATTAAATTCACTGTAGTCATATGTATCTAATTTTAAACATTTGGCATCTGCGAGGCGCCGCACCCATTCACGTGTGGTCTATTTTATTTCCAAAGTTTTTGTGCAATTAATTTGTACAATGAAATGTACAGTTACCTGCATATTAGTAAATCGATTCGTATGTCGTGAGACGCCAATACGACCAATTATATTACTATTACTATATATAAATCTACTGTGAGAATCGACATAGTGGGAACAGCTCATTATAAAAGTAATATTGAAACGTGTCATTGGGTCTTTGGTACTTTTAATGTACTACATATCTTAATATGGTTGTCACCTTTCATTCGCGCTTGTAACCAGATACTTTTTCACCTAGATTGCTCGTCAAATATTGCATCATTTCGAAACTGCCATTGTCAGCGATTTTGGAAATTGTGGCATTCGAAATACTTTTTCTATAGTAAATTTTCAGTTTTTAAATGTTCGAACCGTCGGAATTGTTTTCTTTTTAAGTGAATGCAAATGGAATATTCGCTTTCAAACTTGATGTTCATTTGGTTGTGCTTTCAAAATGTTCCCACATGAGCTTCTCGTTTGGTATTTGCATTGGATTTTCCAGATAACATTGCCGACGGTTTGTCTTTTGTAGCGAATACAGTAGGCCAGGCGTCTGCAACCTTTTGAGTCGGAAGAGCCAAAAATTACAATTAACAAAATTTCAAAGTTTTTAAAGAGCCACAAAATTTTTTCTTGCCAAAAATAAATAGTACTCGCATAAATAAAGTTTTTTGATAAAAAAAACTAATCTATTTATTCATAAGAAAAAATATCTATTTATTCATACATACATACATAAGTAGTGTTTTCACAACAAATTAGATAATATATATACATATATGGCATTATTAAACAATTACTTATTATTTAAGTAAAAAATTGAAACAATTAAACATTTACTTACAACACTAACTTGTACTTCAATAACAAACAATTGAGCAAACAAATTCAATGGGAGCGTTGGCTTTGCATGTTTTTGGAAAGTTTGGATAAATTTGGCTCATTACTTGTTGTTGTAAGTTTCAAACACGACTCTAAATTTTCATTTGTAAGTTGGCTTTTTATTTTACTTTTAATTATATTCATGCAAGAGAACGCTTTCTCGCACGAATATGTCGATCCGACGATAGTCAGTACTCCAAATGCCAACTGCTTCACCTCACTGTAGCAATCTGGAAGACTATTCCATGCGTCGAATATAAGTGCCTCAACTCGCGGCATTTCTTTTAAAGCTGTCCACTTTTGTTGCGTTACGTATATACATTTCTGGACCTCCAACTCTTCCAACTTGCTTTTCAACTCTGTAAATTTTTCACTCCACAAAGTTTTACTTTTTATATCGATCAATTGCATTTCTAGAGATCCAGTATCAATTCCAAATGGCTCAATGTGGATTTCGTTACTATTTGTGTTGAGAGGATTTACTATGAATGCTAGAGTGGTTTTGTTGCTTTTGAATTGCTGAAATCTGTCAGAAAATTCATCTTTAATTTTTTTTATAACTGTGCTAAAGTAATTCGTGTCAGCAGTTGCACTGGTTTTATCGCGATATTGCTTTAGAAATTGAAAATGAAGTAATTTACCGCTCTGAATATCTTCTGCAAAAATAATTAATTTTTCTTCAAAACAAACCAATTCTGCTACCAAAACATTTCCCTTTTCTTGCAGTTTTAGATTCAGCTCATTTAATTTCGCTGTAATATCCACCATAAAGTAAAATTTTTGCAACCATTTGTCGTTCTCTAATTCAGGGTGATTAATGCCTTTTTCATTTAGGAATGTATTTATTTCATTCAAGCACAAAGCAAAACGTTTCAACACCTTACCTTTGGAAAGCCATCGCACTTTATTGTGAAGAAGGAGGTCGGAATACTGAGTCTCCATGTCATTTAAGAATTCTTTAAATTGACGATGGTAGAGTGCTTTTGACAAGATTCTGTTAACAATCTTGATTACCAAATTCATGACCTCAACTATTTCGGCCGGAAATGTTTGGGCACAAAGTGCTTCTTGGTGTATTATGCAGTGAAACGTAAGAATTTCGTGGTTTATTTTGCTCTGAATAATCGTTGTTGCCCCTTTATTTTTTCCTGTCATACTTCTGGCTCCATCAGTTGCTATTGAAAAGATTTTATTTAAATCGATCTTATTGTCTTCAAGGCATTTTTGCACGGCATTCGCTATATCTTCCCCTCTAGTTTGTCACGAGAGCGGTAACAATCCTAGAAGTTCTTCTTTTGGACCTTGGGATGACATATACATGTATAATGTATAATGTATATGCATGTATAATGTTTGTATGTATATGGATGTATGTATTGTATGTGTATGTGTATATGTATATATCTATATATATACGTATACATAGTGTATATGCTCTTTTGATAAGGTTAGCTGAAGTGGGTTTTTGAACGCGTCTTCTTAAACTCTTTGCTTCTTATCTTAGTGATAGGAAGCAATTTGTTAGATATGATCTTTATGAATCTCCTTCATTTTTTACTCGATCTGGTGTTACTCAGGGGTCCACTTTAGGCCCATTACTATTTACAATTCTTATTAATAACCTCCCTAGAGTTTTATGTAATGCATCATGTCTCTTGTTTGCTGACGACGTTAAATTATTTTTTGCTATCAAAGATGAGAGGCAAGCCTCTCTCCGTCAAGCAGATATTAACGCTGTCTTGGAGTTCGGTTCTAGTTAAGGCCTTGAACTTAATTTAAACAAATGTGCAATAATGAGCTATGGACGTGCACATTCGCAAATGGAATATTCGCTTTCAAACTTGATGTTCATTTGGTTGTGCTTTCAAAATGTTCCCACATGAGCTTCTCGCTTGGTATTTGCTTTGGAATTTCCAGATAACATTGCCGACGGTTTGTCTTTTGTAGCGAATACAGTAGGCGGATTAGGTTTGGAGTTCATCGAACTTACACTTATGTGTTTAAAAATTTACAAATATATACGAAGAGTACACATGTATGTAGGTACATATTTATGTATGTATATGTAGGCTCAATTACCAACTTGGACTATCGTCATCCCCAGCATCGGTAATACCGGCTCCGGCTTTTATCTGGTTGTATAATCGATGTTGCTCCTCATCCAAAAACGGAGGATAGCCGACAATTATAAAATATACAAAAATACTCCGCAAGCCCAAATATCTTCTGGCTTTCCGTACAGTTCATTCTTAAGAACCTCTCGCGATAGATAGTCAGGAGTTCTAGCAGAGCCAAACAAGGCTTGCTGATCACCCTGAACTTCAATTGCCAAACCGAAATCCGCTAATTTTACAGCAGCTCCCTTGATTTGCTCGCTAGCAGTAAATTCTCAGTTTTTAAATGTTCGAACCGTCGGAATTGATTTCTTTTTAAGTGAATGCAAATGGCATATTCGCTTTCAAACTTGATGTTCATTTGGTTGGGCATTCAAAATGTTCCCACATGAGCTTCTCGTTTGGTATTTGCATTGGAATTTCCAGATAACATTGCCGACGGTTTGTCTTTTGTAGCGAATACAGTAGGTGGATTAGGTTTGGAGTTCATCGAACTTACACTTACATATGTGTGTAAAAATTTACAAATATATACGAAGAGTACACATGTTTGTAGGTACATATTTATGTTTGTATATGTAGGCTCAATTACCAACTTGGACTATCGTCATCCCCAGCATCGGTAATACCGGCTCCGGCTTTTATCTGGTTGTATAATCGATGTTGCTCCTCATCCAAAAACGGAGGATAGCCGACAATTATAAAATATACAAAATTACTCCGCAAGCCCAAATATCTTCTGGCTTTCCGTACAGTTCATTCTTAAGAACCTCTCGCGATAGATAGTCAGGAGTTCTAGCAGAGCCAAACAAGGCTTGCTGATCACCCTGAACTTCAATTGCCAAACCGAAATCCGCTAATTTTACAGCAGCTCCCTTGATTTGCTCGCTAGCAGTAAATTCTCAGTTTTTAAATGTTCGAACCGTCGGAATTGATTTCTTTTTAAGTGAATGCAAATGGAATATTCGCTTTCAAACTTGATGTTCATTTGGTTGGGCTTTCAAAATGTTCCCACATGAGCTTCTCGTTTGGTATTTGCATTGGAATTTCCAGATAACATTGCCGACGGTTTGTCTTTTGTAGCGAATACAGTAGGCGGATTAGGTTTGGAGTTCATCGAACTTACACTTATGTGTGTAAAAATTTAAAAATATATACGAAGAGTACACATGTATGTAGGTACATATTTATGTATGCATATGTAGGCTCAATTACCAACTTGGACTATCGTCATCCCCAGCATCGGTAATACCGGCTCCGGCTTTTATCTGGTTGTATAATCGATGTTGCTCCTCATCCAAAAACGGAGGATAGCCGACAATTATAAAATATATAAAATTACTCCGCAAGCCCAAATATCTTCTGGCTTTCCGTACAGTTCATTCTTAAGACCCTCTCGCGATAGATAGTCAGGAGTTCTAGCAGAGCCAAACAAGGCTTGCTGATCACCCTGAACTTCAATTGCCAAACCGAAATCCGCTAATTTTACAGCAGCTCCCTTGATTTGCTCGCTAGCAGTAAATTCTCAGTTTTTAAATGTTCGAACCGTCGGAATTGATTTCTTTTTAAGTGAATGCAAATGGAATATTCGCTTTCAAACTTGATGTTCATTTGGTTGGGCTTTCAAAATGTTCCCACATGAGCTTCTCGTTTGGTATTTGCATTGGAATTTCCAGATAACATTGCCGACGGTTTGTCTTTTGTAGCGAATACAGTAGGCGGATTAGGTTTGGAGTTCATCGAACTTACACTTATGTGTGTAAAAATTTAAAAATATATACGAAGAGTACACATGTATGTAGGTACATATTTATGTATGCATATGTAGGCTCAATTACCAACTTGGACTATCGTCATCCCCAGCATCGGTAATACCGGCTCCGGCTTTTATCTGGTTGTATAATCGATGTTGCTCCTCATCCAAAAACGGAGGATAGCCGACAATTATAAAATATATAAAATTACTCCGCAAGCCCAAATATCTTCTGGCTTTCCGTACAGTTCATTCTTAAGACCCTCTCGCGATAGATAGTCAGGAGTTCTAGCAGAGCCAAACAAGGCTTGCTGATCACCCTGAACTTCAATTGCCAAACCGAAATCCGCTAATTTTACAGCAGCTCCCTTGATTTGCTCGCTAGCAGTAAATTCTCAGTTTTTAAATGTTCGAACCGTCGGAATTGATTTCTTTTTAAGTGAATGCAAATGGAATATTCGCTTTCAAACTTGATGTTCATTTGGTTGGGCTTTCAAAATGTTCCCACATGAGCTTCTCGTTTGGTATTTGCATTGGAATTTCCAGATAACATTGCCGACGGTTTGTCTTTTGTAGCGAATACAGTAGGCGGATTAGGTTTGGAGTTCATCGAACTTACACTTATGTGTGTAAAAATTTAAAAATATATACGAAGAGTACACATGTATGTAGGTACATATTTATGTATGCATATGTAGGCTCAATTACCAACTTGGACTATCGTCATCCCCAGCATCGGTAATACCGGCTCCGGCTTTTATCTGGTTGTATAATCGATGTTGCTCCTCATCCAAAAACGGAGGATAGCCGACAATTATAAAATATATAAAATTACTCCGCAAGCCCAAATATCTTCTGGCTTTCCGTACAGTTCATTCTTAAGACCCTCTCGCGATAGATAGTCAGGAGTTCTAGCAGAGCCAAACAAGGCTTGCTGATCACCCTGAACTTCAATTGCCAAACCGAAATCCGCTAATTTTACAGCAGCTCCCTTGATTTGCTCGCTAGCAGTAAATTCTCAGTTTTTAAATGTTCGAACCGTCGGAATTGATTTCTTTTTAAGTGAATGCAAATGGAATATTCGCTTTCAAACTTGATGTTCATTTGGTTGGGCTTTCAAAATGTTCCCACATGAGCTTCTCGTTTGGTATTTGCATTGGAATTTCCAGATAACATTGCCGACGGTTTGTCTTTTGTAGCGAATACAGTAGGCGGATTAGGTTTGGAGTTCATCGAACTTACACTTATGTGTGTAAAAATTTAAAAATATATACGAAGAGTACACATGTATGTAGGTACATATTTATGTATGCATATGTAGGCTCAATTACCAACTTGGACTATCGTCATCCCCAGCATCGGTAATACCGGCTCCGGCTTTTATCTGGTTGTATAATCGATGTTGCTCCTCATCCAAAAACGGAGGATAGCCGACAATTATAAAATATATAAAATTACTCCGCAAGCCCAAATATCTTCTGGCTTTCCGTACAGTTCATTCTTAAGACCCTCTCGCGATAGATAGTCAGGAGTTCTAGCAGAGCCAAACAAGGCTTGCTGATCACCCTGAACTTCAATTGCCAAACCGAAATCCGCTAATTTTACAGCAGCTCCCTTGATTTGCTCGCTAGCAGTAAATTCTCAGTTTTTAAATGTTCGAACCGTCGGAATTGATTTCTTTTTAAGTGAATGCAAATGGAATATTCGCTTTCAAACTTGATGTTCATTTGGTTGGGCTTTCAAAATGTTCCCACATGAGCTTCTCGTTTGGTATTTGCATTGGAATTTCCAGATAACATTGCCGACGGTTTGTCTTTTGTAGCGAATACAGTAGGCGGATTAGGTTTGGAGTTCATCGAACTTACACTTATGTGTGTAAAAATTTAAAAATATATACGAAGAGTACACATGTATGTAGGTACATATTTATGTATGCATATGTAGGCTCAATTACCAACTTGGACTATCGTCATCCCCAGCATCGGTAATACCGGCTCCGGCTTTTATCTGGTTGTATAATCGATGTTGCTCCTCATCCAAAAACGGAGGATAGCCGACAATTATAAAATATATAAAATTACTCCGCAAGCCCAAATATCTTCTGGCTTTCCGTACAGTTCATTCTTAAGACCCTCTCGCGATAGATAGTCAGGAGTTCTAGCAGAGCCAAACAAGGCTTGCTGATCACCCTGAACTTCAATTGCCAAACCGAAATCCGCTAATTTTACAGCAGCTCCCTTGATTTGCTCGCTAGCAGTAAATTCTCAGTTTTTAAATGTTCGAACCGTCGGAATTGATTTCTTTTTAAGTGAATGCAAATGGAATATTCGCTTTCAAACTTGATGTTCATTTGGTTGGGCTTTCAAAATGTTCCCACATGAGCTTCTCGTTTGGTATTTGCATTGGAATTTCCAGATAACATTGCCGACGGTTTGTCTTTTGTAGCGAATACAGTAGGCGGATTAGGTTTGGAGTTCATCGAACTTACACTTATGTGTGTAAAAATTTAAAAATATATACGAAGAGTACACATGTATGTAGGTACATATTTATGTATGCATATGTAGGCTCAATTACCAACTTGGACTATCGTCATCCCCAGCATCGGTAATACCGGCTCCGGCTTTTATCTGGTTGTATAATCGATGTTGCTCCTCATCCAAAAACGGAGGATAGCCGACAATTATAAAATATATAAAATTACTCCGCAAGCCCAAATATCTTCTGGCTTTCCGTACAGTTCATTCTTAAGACCCTCTCGCGATAGATAGTCAGGAGTTCTAGCAGAGCCAAACAAGGCTTGCTGATCACCCTGAACTTCAATTGCCAAACCGAAATCCGCTAATTTTACAGCAGCTCCCTTGATTTGCTCGCTAGCAGTAAATTCTCAGTTTTTAAATGTTCGAACCGTCGGAATTGATTTCTTTTTAAGTGAATGCAAATGGAATATTCGCTTTCAAACTTGATGTTCATTTGGTTGGGCTTTCAAAATGTTCCCACATGAGCTTCTCGTTTGGTATTTGCATTGGAATTTCCAGATAACATTGCCGACGGTTTGTCTTTTGTAGCGAATACAGTAGGCGGATTAGGTTTGGAGTTCATCGAACTTACACTTATGTGTGTAAAAATTTAAAAATATATACGAAGAGTACACATGTATGTAGGTACATATTTATGTATGCATATGTAGGCTCAATTACCAACTTGGACTATCGTCATCCCCAGCATCGGTAATACCGGCTCCGGCTTTTATCTGGTTGTATAATCGATGTTGCTCCTCATCCAAAAACGGAGGATAGCCGACAATTATAAAATATATAAAATTACTCCGCAAGCCCAAATATCTTCTGGCTTTCCGTACAGTTCATTCTTAAGACCCTCTCGCGATAGATAGTCAGGAGTTCTAGCAGAGCCAAACAAGGCTTGCTGATCACCCTGAACTTCAATTGCCAAACCGAAATCCGCTAATTTTACAGCAGCTCCCTTGATTTGCTCGCTAGCAGTAAATTCTCAGTTTTTAAATGTTCGAACCGTCGGAATTGATTTCTTTTTAAGTGAATGCAAATGGAATATTCGCTTTCAAACTTGATGTTCATTTGGTTGGGCTTTCAAAATGTTCCCACATGAGCTTCTCGTTTGGTATTTGCATTGGAATTTCCAGATAACATTGCCGACGGTTTGTCTTTTGTAGCGAATACAGTAGGCGGATTAGGTTTGGAGTTCATCGAACTTACACTTATGTGTGTAAAAATTTAAAAATATATACGAAGAGTACACATGTATGTAGGTACATATTTATGTATGCATATGTAGGCTCAATTACCAACTTGGACTATCGTCATCCCCAGCATCGGTAATACCGGCTCCGGCTTTTATCTGGTTGTATAATCGATGTTGCTCCTCATCCAAAAACGGAGGATAGCCGACAATTATAAAATATATAAAATTACTCCGCAAGCCCAAATATCTTCTGGCTTTCCGTACAGTTCATTCTTAAGACCCTCTCGCGATAGATAGTCAGGAGTTCTAGCAGAGCCAAACAAGGCTTGCTGATCACCCTGAACTTCAATTGCCAAACCGAAATCCGCTAATTTTACAGCAGCTCCCTTGATTTGCTCGCTAGCAGTAAATTCTCAGTTTTTAAATGTTCGAACCGTCGGAATTGATTTCTTTTTAAGTGAATGCAAATGGAATATTCGCTTTCAAACTTGATGTTCATTTGGTTGGGCTTTCAAAATGTTCCCACATGAGCTTCTCGTTTGGTATTTGCATTGGAATTTCCAGATAACATTGCCGACGGTTTGTCTTTTGTAGCGAATACAGTAGGCGGATTAGGTTTGGAGTTCATCGAACTTACACTTATGTGTGTAAAAATTTAAAAATATATACGAAGAGTACACATGTATGTAGGTACATATTTATGTACGCATATGTAGGCTCAATTACCAACTTGGACTATCGTCATCCCCAGCATCGGTAATACCGGCTCCGGCTTTTATCTGGTTGTATAATCGATGTTGCTCCTCATCCAAAAACGGAGGATAGCCGACAATTATAAAATATATAAAATTACTCCGCAAGCCCAAATATCTTCTGGCTTTCCGTACAGTTCATTCTTAAGACCCTCTCGCGATAGATAGTCAGGAGTTCTAGCAGAGCCAAACAAGGCTTGCTGATCACCCTGAACTTCAATTGCCAAACCGAAATCCGCTAATTTTACAGCAGCTCCCTTGATTTGCTCGCTAGCAGTAAATTCTCAGTTTTTAAATGTTCGAACCGTCGGAATTGATTTCTTTTTAAGTGAATGCAAATGGAATATTCGCTTTCAAACTTGATGTTCATTTGGTTGGGCTTTCAAAATGTTCCCACATGAGCTTCTCGTTTGGTATTTGCATTGGAATTTCCAGATAACATTGCCGACGGTTTGTCTTTTGTAGCGAATACAGTAGGCGGATTAGGTTTGGAGTTCATCGAACTTACACTTATGTGTGTAAAAATTTAAAAATATATACGAAGAGTACACATGTATGTAGGTACATATTTATGTATGCATATGTAGGCTCAATTACCAACTTGGACTATCGTCATCCCCAGCATCGGTAATACCGGCTCCGGCTTTTATCTGGTTGTATAATCGATGTTGCTCCTCATCCAAAAACGGAGGATAGCCGACAATTATAAAATATATAAAATTACTCCGCAAGCCCAAATATCTTCTGGCTTTCCGTACAGTTCATTCTTAAGACCCTCTCGCGATAGATAGTCAGGAGTTCTAGCAGAGCCAAACAAGGCTTGCTGATCACCCTGAACTTCAATTGCCAAACCGAAATCCGCTAATTTTACAGCAGCTCCCTTGATTTGCTCGCTAGCAGTAAATTCTCAGTTTTTAAATGTTCGAACCGTCGGAATTGATTTCTTTTTAAGTGAATGCAAATGGAATATTCGCTTTCAAACTTGATGTTCATTTGGTTGGGCTTTCAAAATGTTCCCACATGAGCTTCTCGTTTGGTATTTGCATTGGAATTTCCAGATAACATTGCCGACGGTTTGTCTTTTGTAGCGAATACAGTAGGCGGATTAGGTTTGGAGTTCATCGAACTTACACTTATGTGTGTAAAAATTTAAAAATATATACGAAGAGTACACATGTATGTAGGTACATATTTATGTATGCATATGTAGGCTCAATTACCAACTTGGACTATCGTCATCCCCAGCATCGGTAATACCGGCTCCGGCTTTTATCTGGTTGTATAATCGATGTTGCTCCTCATCCAAAAACGGAGGATAGCCGACAATTATAAAATATATAAAATTACTCCGCAAGCCCAAATATCTTCTGGCTTTCCGTACAGTTCATTCTTAAGACCCTCTCGCGATAGATAGTCAGGAGTTCTAGCAGAGCCAAACAAGGCTTGCTGATCACCCTGAACTTCAATTGCCAAACCGAAATCCGCTAATTTTACAGCAGCTCCCTTGATTTGCTCGCTAGCAGTAAATTCTCAGTTTTTAAATGTTCGAACCGTCGGAATTGATTTCTTTTTAAGTGAATGCAAATGGAATATTCGCTTTCAAACTTGATGTTCATTTGGTTGGGCTTTCAAAATGTTCCCACATGAGCTTCTCGTTTGGTATTTGCATTGGAATTTCCAGATAACATTGCCGACGGTTTGTCTTTTGTAGCGAATACAGTAGGCGGATTAGGTTTGGAGTTCATCGAACTTACACTTATGTGTGTAAAAATTTAAAAATATATACGAAGAGTACACATGTATGTAGGTACATATTTATGTATGCATATGTAGGCTCAATTACCAACTTGGACTATCGTCATCCCCAGCATCGGTAATACCGGCTCCGGCTTTTATCTGGTTGTATAATCGATGTTGCTCCTCATCCAAAAACGGAGGATAGCCGACAATTATAAAATATATAAAATTACTCCGCAAGCCCAAATATCTTCTGGCTTTCCGTACAGTTCATTCTTAAGACCCTCTCGCGATAGATAGTCAGGAGTTCTAGCAGAGCCAAACAAGGCTTGCTGATCACCCTGAACTTCAATTGCCAAACCGAAATCCGCTAATTTTACAGCAGCTCCCTTGATTTGCTCGCTAGCAGTAAATTCTCAGTTTTTAAATGTTCGAACCGTCGGAATTGATTTCTTTTTAAGTGAATGCAAATGGAATATTCGCTTTCAAACTTGATGTTCATTTGGTTGGGCTTTCAAAATGTTCCCACATGAGCTTCTCGTTTGGTATTTGCATTGGAATTTCCAGATAACATTGCCGACGGTTTGTCTTTTGTAGCGAATACAGTAGGCGGATTAGGTTTGGAGTTCATCGAACTTACACTTATGTGTGTAAAAATTTAAAAATATATACGAAGAGTACACATGTATGTAGGTACATATTTATGTATGCATATGTAGGCTCAATTACCAACTTGGACTATCGTCATCCCCAGCATCGGTAATACCGGCTCCGGCTTTTATCTGGTTGTATAATCGATGTTGCTCCTCATCCAAAAACGGAGGATAGCCGACAATTATAAAATATATAAAATTACTCCGCAAGCCCAAATATCTTCTGGCTTTCCGTACAGTTCATTCTTAAGACCCTCTCGCGATAGATAGTCAGGAGTTCTAGCAGAGCCAAACAAGGCTTGCTGATCACCCTGAACTTCAATTGCCAAACCGAAATCCGCTAATTTTACAGCAGCTCCCTTGATTTGCTCGCTAGCAGTAAATTCTCAGTTTTTAAATGTTCGAACCGTCGGAATTGATTTCTTTTTAAGTGAATGCAAATGGAATATTCGCTTTCAAACTTGATGTTCATTTGGTTGGGCTTTCAAAATGTTCCCACATGAGCTTCTCGTTTGGTATTTGCATTGGAATTTCCAGATAACATTGCCGACGGTTTGTCTTTTGTAGCGAATACAGTAGGCGGATTAGGTTTGGAGTTCATCGAACTTACACTTATGTGTGTAAAAATTTAAAAATATATACGAAGAGTACACATGTATGTAGGTACATATTTATGTACGCATATGTAGGCTCAATTACCAACTTGGACTATCGTCATCCCCAGCATCGGTAATACCGGCTCCGGCTTTTATCTGGTTGTATAATCGATGTTGCTCCTCATCCAAAAACGGAGGATAGCCGACAATTATAAAATATATAAAATTACTCCGCAAGCCCAAATATCTTCTGGCTTTCCGTACAGTTCATTCTTAAGACCCTCTCGCGATAGATAGTCAGGAGTTCTAGCAGAGCCAAACAAGGCTTGCTGATCACCCTGAACTTCAATTGCCAAACCGAAATCCGCTAATTTTACAGCAGCTCCCTTGATTTGCTCGCTAGCAGTAAATTCTCAGTTTTTAAATGTTCGAACCGTCGGAATTGATTTCTTTTTAAGTGAATGCAAATGGAATATTCGCTTTCAAACTTGATGTTCATTTGGTTGGGCTTTCAAAATGTTCCCACATGAGCTTCTCGTTTGGTATTTGCATTGGAATTTCCAGATAACATTGCCGACGGTTTGTCTTTTGTAGCGAATACAGTAGGCGGATTAGGTTTGGAGTTCATCGAACTTACACTTATGTGTGTAAAAATTTAAAAATATATACGAAGAGTACACATGTATGTAGGTACATATTTATGTATGCATATGTAGGCTCAATTACCAACTTGGACTATCGTCATCCCCAGCATCGGTAATACCGGCTCCGGCTTTTATCTGGTTGTATAATCGATGTTGCTCCTCATCCAAAAACGGAGGATAGCCGACAATTATAAAATATATAAAATTACTCCGCAAGCCCAAATATCTTCTGGCTTTCCGTACAGTTCATTCTTAAGACCCTCTCGCGATAGATAGTCAGGAGTTCTAGCAGAGCCAAACAAGGCTTGCTGATCACCCTGAACTTCAATTGCCAAACCGAAATCCGCTAATTTTACAGCAGCTCCCTTGATTTGCTCGCTAGCAGTAAATTCTCAGTTTTTAAATGTTCGAACCGTCGGAATTGATTTCTTTTTAAGTGAATGCAAATGGAATATTCGCTTTCAAACTTGATGTTCATTTGGTTGGGCTTTCAAAATGTTCCCACATGAGCTTCTCGTTTGGTATTTGCATTGGAATTTCCAGATAACATTGCCGACGGTTTGTCTTTTGTAGCGAATACAGTAGGCGGATTAGGTTTGGAGTTCATCGAACTTACACTTATGTGTGTAAAAATTTAAAAATATATACGAAGAGTACACATGTATGTAGGTACATATTTATGTATGCATATGTAGGCTCAATTACCAACTTGGACTATCGTCATCCCCAGCATCGGTAATACCGGCTCCGGCTTTTATCTGGTTGTATAATCGATGTTGCTCCTCATCCAAAAACGGAGGATAGCCGACAATTATAAAATATATAAAATTACTCCGCAAGCCCAAATATCTTCTGGCTTTCCGTACAGTTCATTCTTAAGACCCTCTCGCGATAGATAGTCAGGAGTTCTAGCAGAGCCAAACAAGGCTTGCTGATCACCCTGAACTTCAATTGCCAAACCGAAATCCGCTAATTTTACAGCAGCTCCCTTGATTTGCTCGCTAGCAGTAAATTCTCAGTTTTTAAATGTTCGAACCGTCGGAATTGATTTCTTTTTAAGTGAATGCAAATGGAATATTCGCTTTCAAACTTGATGTTCATTTGGTTGGGCTTTCAAAATGTTCCCACATGAGCTTCTCGTTTGGTATTTGCATTGGAATTTCCAGATAACATTGCCGACGGTTTGTCTTTTGTAGCGAATACAGTAGGCGGATTAGGTTTGGAGTTCATCGAACTTACACTTATGTGTGTAAAAATTTAAAAATATATACGAAGAGTACACATGTATGTAGGTACATATTTATGTATGCATATGTAGGCTCAATTACCAACTTGGACTATCGTCATCCCCAGCATCGGTAATACCGGCTCCGGCTTTTATCTGGTTGTATAATCGATGTTGCTCCTCATCCAAAAACGGAGGATAGCCGACAATTATAAAATATATAAAATTACTCCGCAAGCCCAAATATCTTCTGGCTTTCCGTACAGTTCATTCTTAAGACCCTCTCGCGATAGATAGTCAGGAGTTCTAGCAGAGCCAAACAAGGCTTGCTGATCACCCTGAACTTCAATTGCCAAACCGAAATCCGCTAATTTTACAGCAGCTCCCTTGATTTGCTCGCTAGCAGTAAATTCTCAGTTTTTAAATGTTCGAACCGTCGGAATTGATTTCTTTTTAAGTGAATGCAAATGGAATATTCGCTTTCAAACTTGATGTTCATTTGGTTGGGCTTTCAAAATGTTCCCACATGAGCTTCTCGTTTGGTATTTGCATTGGAATTTCCAGATAACATTGCCGACGGTTTGTCTTTTGTAGCGAATACAGTAGGCGGATTAGGTTTGGAGTTCATCGAACTTACACTTATGTGTGTAAAAATTTAAAAATATATACGAAGAGTACACATGTATGTAGGTACATATTTATGTATGCATATGTAGGCTCAATTACCAACTTGGACTATCGTCATCCCCAGCATCGGTAATACCGGCTCCGGCTTTTATCTGGTTGTATAATCGATGTTGCTCCTCATCCAAAAACGGAGGATAGCCGACAATTATAAAATATATAAAATTACTCCGCAAGCCCAAATATCTTCTGGCTTTCCGTACAGTTCATTCTTAAGACCCTCTCGCGATAGATAGTCAGGAGTTCTAGCAGAGCCAAACAAGGCTTGCTGATCACCCTGAACTTCAATTGCCAAACCGAAATCCGCTAATTTTACAGCAGCTCCCTTGATTTGCTCGCTAGCAGTAAATTCTCAGTTTTTAAATGTTCGAACCGTCGGAATTGATTTCTTTTTAAGTGAATGCAAATGGAATATTCGCTTTCAAACTTGATGTTCATTTGGTTGGGCTTTCAAAATGTTCCCACATGAGCTTCTCGTTTGGTATTTGCATTGGAATTTCCAGATAACATTGCCGACGGTTTGTCTTTTGTAGCGAATACAGTAGGCGGATTAGGTTTGGAGTTCATCGAACTTACACTTATGTGTGTAAAAATTTAAAAATATATACGAAGAGTACACATGTATGTAGGTACATATTTATGTATGCATATGTAGGCTCAATTACCAACTTGGACTATCGTCATCCCCAGCATCGGTAATACCGGCTCCGGCTTTTATCTGGTTGTATAATCGATGTTGCTCCTCATCCAAAAACGGAGGATAGCCGACAATTATAAAATATATAAAATTACTCCGCAAGCCCAAATATCTTCTGGCTTTCCGTACAGTTCATTCTTAAGACCCTCTCGCGATAGATAGTCAGGAGTTCTAGCAGAGCCAAACAAGGCTTGCTGATCACCCTGAACTTCAATTGCCAAACCGAAATCCGCTAATTTTACAGCAGCTCCCTTGATTTGCTCGCTAGCAGTAAATTCTCAGTTTTTAAATGTTCGAACCGTCGGAATTGATTTCTTTTTAAGTGAATGCAAATGGAATATTCGCTTTCAAACTTGATGTTCATTTGGTTGGGCTTTCAAAATGTTCCCACATGAGCTTCTCGTTTGGTATTTGCATTGGAATTTCCAGATAACATTGCCGACGGTTTGTCTTTTGTAGCGAATACAGTAGGCGGATTAGGTTTGGAGTTCATCGAACTTACACTTATGTGTGTAAAAATTTAAAAATATATACGAAGAGTACACATGTATGTAGGTACATATTTATGTATGCATATGTAGGCTCAATTACCAACTTGGACTATCGTCATCCCCAGCATCGGTAATACCGGCTCCGGCTTTTATCTGGTTGTATAATCGATGTTGCTCCTCATCCAAAAACGGAGGATAGCCGACAATTATAAAATATATAAAATTACTCCGCAAGCCCAAATATCTTCTGGCTTTCCGTACAGTTCATTCTTAAGACCCTCTCGCGATAGATAGTCAGGAGTTCTAGCAGAGCCAAACAAGGCTTGCTGATCACCCTGAACTTCAATTGCCAAACCGAAATCCGCTAATTTTACAGCAGCTCCCTTGATTTGCTCGCTAGCAGTAAATTCTCAGTTTTTAAATGTTCGAACCGTCGGAATTGATTTCTTTTTAAGTGAATGCAAATGGAATATTCGCTTTCAAACTTGATGTTCATTTGGTTGGGCTTTCAAAATGTTCCCACATGAGCTTCTCGTTTGGTATTTGCATTGGAATTTCCAGATAACATTGCCGACGGTTTGTCTTTTGTAGCGAATACAGTAGGCGGATTAGGTTTGGAGTTCATCGAACTTACACTTATGTGTGTAAAAATTTAAAAATATATACGAAGAGTACACATGTATGTAGGTACATATTTATGTATGCATATGTAGGCTCAATTACCAACTTGGACTATCGTCATCCCCAGCATCGGTAATACCGGCTCCGGCTTTTATCTGGTTGTATAATCGATGTTGCTCCTCATCCAAAAACGGAGGATAGCCGACAATTATAAAATATATAAAATTACTCCGCAAGCCCAAATATCTTCTGGCTTTCCGTACAGTTCATTCTTAAGACCCTCTCGCGATAGATAGTCAGGAGTTCTAGCAGAGCCAAACAAGGCTTGCTGATCACCCTGAACTTCAATTGCCAAACCGAAATCCGCTAATTTTACAGCAGCTCCCTTGATTTGCTCGCTAGCAGTAAATTCTCAGTTTTTAAATGTTCGAACCGTCGGAATTGATTTCTTTTTAAGTGAATGCAAATGGAATATTCGCTTTCAAACTTGATGTTCATTTGGTTGGGCTTTCAAAATGTTCCCACATGAGCTTCTCGTTTGGTATTTGCATTGGAATTTCCAGATAACATTGCCGACGGTTTGTCTTTTGTAGCGAATACAGTAGGCGGATTAGGTTTGGAGTTCATCGAACTTACACTTATGTGTGTAAAAATTAACAAATATATACGAAGAGTACACATGTATGTAGGTACATATTTTTGTATGCATATGTAGGCTCAATTACCAACTTGGACTATCGTCATCCCCAGCATCGGTAATACCGGCTCCGGCTTTTATCTGGTTGTATAATCGATGTTGCTCCTCATCCAAAAACGGAGGATAGCCGACAATTATAAAATATATAAAATTACTCCGCAAGCCCAAATATCTTCTGGCTTTCCGTACAGTTCATTCTTAAGACCCTCTCGCGATAGATAGTCAGGAGTTCTAGCAGAGCCAAACAAGGCTTGCTGATCACTCTGAACTTCAATTGCCAAACAGAAATCCGCTAATTTTACAGCAGCTCCCTTGATTTGCTCGCTAGCAGTAAATTCTCAGTTTTTAAATGTTCGAACCGTCGGAATTGATTTCTTTTTAAGTGAATGCAAATGGAATATTCGCTTTCAAACTTGATGTTCATTTGGTTGGGCTTTCAAAATGTTCCCACATGAGCTTCTCGTTTGGTATTTGCATTGGAATTTCCAGATAACATTGCCGACGGTTTGTCTTTTGTAGCGAATACAGTAGGCGGATTAGGTTTGGAGTTCATCGAACTTACACTTATGTGTGTAAAAATTTAAAAATATATACGAAGAGTACACATGTATGTAGGTACATATTTATGTATGCATATGTAGGCTCAATTACCAACTTGGACTATCGTCATCCCCAGCATCGGTAATACCGGCTCCGGCTTTTATCTGGTTGTATAATCGATGTTGCTCCTCATCCAAAAACGGAGGATAGCCGACAATTATAAAATATATAAAATTACTCCGCAAGCCCAAATATCTTCTGGCTTTCCGTACAGTTCATTCTTAAGACCCTCTCGCGATAGATAGTCAGGAGTTCTAGCAGAGCCAAACAAGGCTTGCTGATCACCCTGAACTTCAATTGCCAAACCGAAATCCGCTAATTTTACAGCAGCTCCCTTGATTTGCTCGCTAGCAGTAAATTCTCAGTTTTTAAATGTTCGAACCGTCGGAATTGATTTCTTTTTAAGTGAATGCAAATGGAATATTCGCTTTCAAACTTGATGTTCATTTGGTTGGGCTTTCAAAATGTTCCCACATGAGCTTCTCGTTTGGTATTTGCATTGGAATTTCCAGATAACATTGCCGACGGTTTGTCTTTTGTAGCGAATACAGTAGGCGGATTAGGTTTGGAGTTCATCGAACTTACACTTATGTGTGTAAAAATTTAAAAATATATACGAAGAGTACACATGTATGTAGGTACATATTTATGTATGCATATGTAGGCTCAATTACCAACTTGGACTATCGTCATCCCCAGCATCGGTAATACCGGCTCCGGCTTTTATCTGGTTGTATAATCGATGTTGCTCCTCATCCAAAAACGGAGGATAGCCGACAATTATAAAATATATAAAATTACTCCGCAAGCCCAAATATCTTCTGGCTTTCCGTACAGTTCATTCTTAAGACCCTCTCGCGATAGATAGTCAGGAGTTCTAGCAGAGCCAAACAAGGCTTGCTGATCACCCTGAACTTCAATTGCCAAACCGAAATCCGCTAATTTTACAGCAGCTCCCTTGATTTGCTCGCTAGCAGTAAATTCTCAGTTTTTAAATGTTCGAACCGTCGGAATTGATTTCTTTTTAAGTGAATGCAAATGGAATATTCGCTTTCAAACTTGATGTTCATTTGGTTGGGCTTTCAAAATGTTCCCACATGAGCTTCTCGTTTGGTATTTGCATTGGAATTTCCAGATAACATTGCCGACGGTTTGTCTTTTGTAGCGAATACAGTAGGCGGATTAGGTTTGGAGTTCATCGAACTTACACTTATGTGTGTAAAAATTTAAAAATATATACGAAGAGTACACATGTATGTAGGTACATATTTATGTATGCATATGTAGGCTCAATTACCAACTTGGACTATCGTCATCCCCAGCATCGGTAATACCGGCTCCGGCTTTTATCTGGTTGTATAATCGATGTTGCTCCTCATCCAAAAACGGAGGATAGCCGACAATTATAAAATATATAAAATTACTCCGCAAGCCCAAATATCTTCTGGCTTTCCGTACAGTTCATTCTTAAGACCCTATCGCGATAGATAGTCAGGAGTTCTAGCAGAGCCAAACAAGGCTTGCTGATCACCCTGAACTTCAATTGCCAAACCGAAATCCGCTAATTTTACAGCAGCTCCCTTGATTTGCTCGCTAGCAGTAAATTCTCAGTTTTTAAATGTTCGAACCGTCGGAATTGATTTCTTTTTAAGTGAATGCAAATGGAATATTCGCTTTCAAACTTGATGTTCATTTGGTTGGGCTTTCAAAATGTTCCCACATGAGCTTCTCGTTTGGTATTTGCATTGGAATTTCCAGATAACATTGCCGACGGTTTGTCTTTTGTAGCGAATACAGTAGGCGGATTAGGTTTGGAGTTCATCGAACTTACACTTATGTGTGTAAAAATTTAAAAATATATACGAAGAGTACACATGTATGTAGGTACATATTTATGTATGCATATGTAGGCTCAATTACCAACTTGGACTATCGTCATCCCCAGCATCGGTAATACCGGCTCCGGCTTTTATCTGGTTGTATAATCGATGTTGCTCCTCATCCAAAAACGGAGGATAGCCGACAATTATAAAATATATAAAATTACTCCGCAAGCCCAAATATCTTCTGGCTTTCCGTACAGTTCATTCTTAAGACCCTCTCACGATAGATAGTCAGGAGTTCTAGCAGAGCCAAACAAGGCTTGCTGATCACCCTGAACTTCAATTGCCAAACCGAAATCCGCTAATTTTACAGCAGCTCCCTTGATTTGCTCGCTAGCAGTAAATTCTCAGTTTTTAAATGTTCGAACCGTCGGAATTGATTTCTTTTTAAGTGAATGCAAATGGAATATTCGCTTTCAAACTTGATGTTCATTTGGTTGGGCTTTCAAAATGTTCCCACATGAGCTTCTCGTTTGGTATTTGCATTGGAATTTCCAGATAACATTGCCGACGGTTTGTCTTTTGTAGCGAATACAGTAGGCGGATTAGGTTTGGAGTTCATCGAACCTACACTTATGTGTGTAAAAATTTAAAAATATATACGAAGAGTACACATGTATGTAGGTACATATTTATGTATGCATATGTAGGCTCAATTACCAACTTGGACTATCGTCATCCCCAGCATCGGTAATACCGGCTCCGGCTTTTATCTGGTTGTATAATCGATGTTGCTCCTCATCCAAAAACGGAGGATAGCCGACAATTATAAAATATATAAAATTACTCCGCAAGCCCAAATATCTTCTGGCTTTCCGTACAGTTCATTCTTAAGACCCTCTCGCGATAGATAGTCAGGAGTTCTAGCAGAGCCAAACAAGGCTTGCTGATCACCCTGAACTTCAATTTCCAAACGGAAATCCGCCAATTTTACAGCAGGTCCCTTGCTTTGCTCGCTAGCAGTAAATTTTCAGTTTTTAAATGTTCGAACCGTCGGAATTGTTTTCTTTTTAAGTGAATGCAAATGGAATATTCGCTTTCAAACTTGATGTTCATTTGGTTGTGCTTTCAAAATGTTCCCACATGAGCTTCTCGTTTGGTATTTGCATTGGATTTTCCAGATAACATTGCCGACGGTTTGTCTTTTGTAGCGAATACAGTAGGCCAGGCGTCTGCAACCTTTTGAGTCGGAAGAGCCAAAAATTACAATTAACAAAATTTCAAAGTTTTTAAAGAGCCACAAAATTTTTTCTTGCCAAAAATAAATAGTACTCGCATAAATAAAGTTTTTTGATAAAAAAAACTAATCTATTTATTCATAAGAAAAAATATCTATTTATTCATACATACATACATAAGTAGTGTTTTCACAACAAATTAGATAATATATATACATATATGGCATTACTAAACAATTACTTATTATTTAAGTAAAAAATTGAAACAATTAAACATTTACTTACAACACTAACTTGTACTTCAATAACAAACAATTGAGCAAACAAATTCAATGGGAGCGTTGGCTTTGCATGTTTTTGGAAAGTTTGGATAAATTTGGCTCATAACTTGTTGTTGTAAGTTTCAAACACGACTCTAAATTTTCATTTGTAAGTTGGCTTTTTATTTTACTTTTAATTATATTCATGCAAGAGAACGCTTTCTCGCACGAATATGTCGATCCGACGATAGTCAGTACTCCAAATGCCAACTGCTTCACCTCACTGTAGCAATCTGGAAGACTATTCCATGCGTCGAATATAAGTGCCTCAACTCGCGGCATTTCTTTTAAAGCTGTCCACTTTTGTTGCGTTACGTATATACATTTCTGGACCTCCAACTCTTCCAACTTGCTTTTCAACTCTGTAAATTTTTCACTCCACAAAGTTTTACTTTTTATATCGATCAATTGCATTTCTAGAGATCCAGTATCAATTCCAAATGGCTCAATGTGGATTTCGTTACTATTTGTGTTGAGAGGATTTACTATGAATGCTAGAGTGGTTTTGTTGCTTTTGAATTGCTGAAATCTGTCAGAAAATTCATCTTTAATTTTTTTTATAACTGTGCTAAAGTAATTCGTGTCAGCAGTTGCACTGGTTTTATCGCGATATTGCTTTAGAAATTGAAAATGAAGTAATTTACCGCTCTGAATATCTTCTGCAAAAATAATTAATTTTTCTTCAAAACAAACCAATTCTGCTACCAAAACATTTCCCTTTTCTTGCAGTTTTAGATTCAGCTCATTTAATTTCGCTGTAATATCCACCATAAAGTAAAATTTTTGCAACCATTTGTCGTTCTCTAATTCAGGGTGATTAATGCCTTTTTCATTTAGGAATGTATTTATTTCATTCAAGCACAAAGCAAAACGTTTCAACACCTTACCTTTGGAAAGCCATCGCACTTTATTGTGAAGAAGGAGGTCGGAATACTGAGTCTCCATGTCATTTAAGAATTCTTTAAATTGACGATGGTAGAGTGCTTTTGACAAGATTCTGTTAACAATCTTGATTACCAAATTCATGACCTCAACTATTTCGGCCGGAAATGTTTGGGCACAAAGTGCTTCTTGGTGTATTATGCAGTGAAACGTAAGAATTTCGTGGTTTATTTTGCTCTGAATAATCGTTGTTGCCCCTTTATTTTTTCCTGTCATACTTCTGGCTCCATCAGTTGCTATTGAAAAGATTTTATTTAAATCGATCTTATTGTCTTCAAGGCATTTTTGCACGGCATTCGCTATATCTTCCCCTCTAGTTTGTCACGAGAGCGGTAACAATCCTAGAAGTTCTTCTTTTGGACCTTGGGATGACATATACATGTATAATGTATAATGTATATGCATGTATAATGTTTGTATGTATATGGATGTATGTATTGTATGTGTATGTGTATATGTATATATCTATATATATACGTATACATAGTGTATATGCTCTTTTGATAAGGTTAGCTGAAGTGGGTTTTTGAACGCGTCTTCTTAAACTCTTTGCTTCTTATCTTAGTGATAGGAAGCAATTTGTTAGATATGATCTTTATGAATCTCCTTCATTTTTTACTCGATCTGGTGTTACTCAGGGGTCCACTTTAGGCCCATTACTATTTACAATTCTTATTAATAACCTCCCTAGAGTTTTATGTAATGCATCATGTCTCTTGTTTGCTGACGACGTTAAATTATTTTTTGCTATCAAAGATGAGAGGCAAGCCTCTCTCCGTCAAGCAGATATTAACGCTGTCTTGGAGTTCGGTTCTAGTTAAGGCCTTGAACTTAATTTAAACAAATGTGCAATAATGAGCTATGGACGTGCACATTCGCAAATGGAATATTCGCTTTCAAACTTGATGTTCATTTGGTTGTGCTTTCAAAATGTTCCCACATGAGCTTCTCGCTTGGTATTTGCATTGGATTTTACAGAAACAATGCCGACGGGTTGTCTTTTGTAGCGAATACAGTAGGCGGATTAGGTTTGGAGTTCATCGAACTTACACTTATGTGTGTAAAAATTTACAAATATTTTACAAATATATACGAAGAGTACACATGTATGTAGGTACATATGTATGTATATGTAGGCTCAATTACCAACTTGGACTATCGTCATCTCCAGCATCGTTAATACCGGCTCCGGCTTTAATGTGGTTGTATAAATATATATAAATATATATATATATATATATATATATATATATATATATATATATATATATATATATATAAATATATATATATATGCATACGAAACCTAGGCATAATGGCCGTTGATATTCGTAGGCGCGCTCGATTAGTTCGCCAATTACTTGGAGATGGTCCATTGTGCTGAAATTTTCCCTAAACCCTGCCTGTTCTATAGGTTGGTTCTCGTCGAGGATATTCTTCAGCCTTTCTGTAATAACCTTCGTGAAGAGCTTGTAGACCGCTGAAAGTAAACTAATGGGTCGGTAGTTCATGATATCGCTTTTATCACCTTTTTTGTGTATTAAAATGATAGTTACGTTATTCCATCCTTCTGGTATAGCTTGGTTCTGGATGCATTTGCTGAAAAGCCTAGCTAAGACATTATGTAGGGGGGAGCCGCCACATTTTAGTAAGTCAATGGGAATATTATCTTCCCCTGGGGTTTTACCGTTCTTTGCAGTTTTTAGCGCGGCCTCTACTTCGCTAGGCAATACTGCCGGAACCCTTTGGCCGTGTGTCGATTCCGGAGCGGGAAATTGACCGTTGTTAATCTCGTAAAGTTTTGCATAGAACGTATAAACTCTGTCTATGATCTCTTCTCTATTCCTAATTATTACTCCGCTCTCTGATCTGATTGCGATCATTTGGTTTTTGCCTAAGAAAAGAATGGAAAAAATATATAATTTGTCTTTCCACGACAACTCATTCCCCAGCCGATGGTTGACTTTGCCGAAGATTGCTCGTCACATCTTGCATCAATTCGAAACTGCCATTGTGACCGATTTTCGAAAATCGATAGCTGAAAGTGTGCGTCGAATTGCCTGGCGTTTGTCTGCACGTTATGTTGCAGCACAAAAAGTATCAATTATGCAATTTTGGCGTTCAAAATACTTTTTCAAACTTCTCGACAATATCTTCTCCCGCATTGTCATTTTTAGGGAATTGTTACGGCGATATCTATACCAACCGACTACATACTTTTGGTGTGGAATCTGTCAACATTTCGTATATGACGTTCTCTTTTATTTTGAGAGTCGGAAATGTGACTCGTTACTTCTCTTGTTATGTTTCCTAACAAAAACCCTTCCTACAAAAAATAAAAACAAATATAGATAAATAAATATATATATATATATATATATATATATATATATATATATATATATATATATATATATATATATATATATATATATATAATATATTGCTCATTTATTACAAACAACCGAAATTTGTCAAAGACTTTTACAATAGTGTCTAGTAAGAGCCATAACAATCTGAAAAGGTAGTGTATGATCATTTTACTATATCTTCATTCTATCAAGTTACTTTGAATATGATGATATTTTGAAACGACTACTAAACAAATTTACATATCCTTTCTTTTAATAATTGCTTTGAGAATTCAATTGGTTTTGACGGCTCAATGTAACAATCGTCATAAACGTCGTCATCATATATGGAATTTCTATTACTGCACACAGATAGACGATCTACACCATCGTTAATATTTTGGTCGGAAAATCTGATGTTGCGTGTTTCAACACGAAAGTCTTTCTGACGTATAATTCTCTAAACCGCCGTTTTAAAATTTTGCATACCGCTAGTTTTGCATACCGCTAGGTATGGAAAACTTCTTTAAATTACACACGTGAGTTTTACTATATTATATTTTTTACATACGCGATATTATAATAATTGGACTAGGGACGCCTGCAAAATCAGTTTGTTGGTGATTTTGTGTAATTAGTTCTTTTTTACAACTTATCCGACTGCAAATAGCGGTGGCTTGTGCCAATTATTGAATGTTCAGCTTTGAATCTGTGCAAAAAAGTTTGCTCACGTTTGGAATGTAAATCATTACTATTGTACGATTGTAAGTCAGAATAAGAATTGAATTTCAATATCTAGATATTCTGATTAAAAAAATTCAAATCAGAATATCATTCACATGAGGAATAAACTGTCCTGTAGATATCAGGCGCTATTCTGTAGATATTCTATTGGCCATTTCCACTTTGAATTTGTTGTTGAATAAGCAATCCTTTTCACCGGGACTGTAGTTTTCTTCGTCCCCAACTTCGGAATTGTCACTTATGGGGAATTCGCTTATGTGTTGCTCATGGTGAGGCTCAAAGTCGGCAACCAGGCTTGTGCTGGTCGAATGCGTACCTTTCGACGGCTCCCTCGAGTAGATATCCTTTTACTGGATTTTTACTCGACGATTGATACTTTGTCGTTAAATATATCGGTAAAAATACATTGGGAAGTTTTCTTGTTGAGAATCCAAAATATGACTCTTATTGTGATAATTTTATGTTTATTATAATGTATATCTCAGTGGCAATATTATAATAACAAACAGCTTACCTATTAACTAAGCTTATTCCTTCTAATTTTGACAAATCCCAAAGGCGAACTGTGCCATCGTTCGAACTGCGAACTGTGCCATGTACTCATGTATCTAGGTACATACATATGTATGTATATGTAGGCTCAATTTCCAACTTGGACTATCGTCATCTCCAGCATCGTTAATACCGGCTCCGGCTTTAATGTGGTTGTATAAACGATGTTGCTCCTCATCCAAAAACGGAGGATAGCCGACAATTATAAAATATACAAAATTACTCCGCAAGCCCAAATATCTTCTGGCTTTCCGTACAGTTCATTCTTAAGAACCTCTCGCGATAGATAGTCAGGAGTTCTAGCAGAGCCAAACAAGGCTTGCTGATCACCCTGAACTTCAATTGCCAAACCGAAATCCGCTAATTTTACAGCAGCTCCCTTGATTTGCTCGCTAGCAGTAAATTCTCAGTTTTTAAATGTTCGAACCGTCGGAATTGATTTCTTTTTAAGTGAATGCAAATGGAATATTCGCTTTCAAACTTGATGTTCATTTGGTTGGGCTTTCAAAATGTTCCCACATGAGCTTCTCGTTTGGTATTTGCATTGGAATTTCCAGATAACATTGCCGACGGTTTGTCTTTTGTAGCGAATACAGTAGGCGGATTAGGTTTGGAGTTCATCGAACGTACACTTATGTGTGTAAAAATTTACAAATATATACGAAGAGTACACATGTATGTAGGTACATATTTATGTATGCATATGTAGGCTCAATTACCAACTTGGACTATCGTCATCCCCAGCATCGGTAATACCGGCTCCGGCTTTTGACTGGTTGTATAATCGATGTTGCTCCTCATCCAAAAACGGAGGATAGACGACAATTATAAAATATACAAAATTACTCCGCAAGCCCAAATATCTTCTGGCTTTCCGTACAGTTCATTCTTAAGACCCTCTCACGATAGATAGTCAGGAGTTCTAGCAGAGCCAAACAAGGCTTGCTGATCACCCTGAACTTCAATTGCCAAACCGAAATCCGCTAATTTTACAGCAGCTCCCTTGATTTGCTCGCTAGCAGTAAATTCTCAGTTTTTAAATGTTCGAACCGTCGGAATTGATTTCTTTTTAAGTGAATGCAAATGGAATATTCGCTTTCAAACTTGATGTTCATTTGGTTGGGCTTTCAAAATGTTCCCACATGAGCTTCTCGTTTGGTATTTGCATTGGAATTTCCAGATAACATTGCCGACGGTTTGTCTTTTGTAGCGAATACAGTAGGCGGATTAGGTTTGGAGTTCATCGAACTTACACTTATGTGTGTAAAAATTAACAAATATATACGAAGAGTACACATGTATGTAGGTACATATTTATGTATGTATATGTAGGTTCAATTACCAACTTGGACTATCGTCATCCCCAGCATCGGTAATACCGGCTCCGGCTTTTATCTGGTTGTATAATCGATGTTGCTCCTCATCCAAAAACGGAGGATAGCCGACAATTATAAAATATACAAAATTACTCCGCAAGCCCAAATATCTTCTGGCTTTCCGTACAGTTCATTCTTAAGACCCTCTCACGATAGATAGTCAGGAGTTTTGGCAGAGCCAAACAAGGCTTGCTGATCACCCTGAACTTCAATTGCCAAACCGAAATCCGCTAATTTTACAGCAGCTCCCTTGATTTGCTCGCTAGCAGTAAATTCTCAGTTTTTAAATGTTCGAACCGTCGGAATTGATTTCTTTTTAGGTAAATGCAAATGGAATATTCGCTTTCAAACATGATGTTCATTTGGTTGGGCTTTCAAAATGTTCCCACATGAGCTTCTCGTTTGGTATTTGCATTGGAATTTTCAGATAACATTGCCGACGGTTTGTCTTTTGTAGCGAATACAGTAGGCGGATTAGGTTTGGAGTTCATCGAACTTACACTTATGTGTGTAAAAATTTAAAAATATATACGAAGAGTACACATGTATGTAGGTACATATTTATGTATGCATATGTAGGCTCAATTACCAACTTGGACTATCGTCATCCCCAGCATCGGTAATACCGGCTCCGGCTTTTATCTGGTTGTATAATCGATGTTGCTCCTCATCCAAAAACGGAGGATAGCCGACAATTATAAAATATATAAAATTACTCCGCAAGCCCAAATATCTTCTGGCTTTCCGTACAGTTCATTCTTAAGACCCTCTCGCGATAGATAGTCAGGAGTTCTAGCAGAGCCAAACAAGGCTTGCTGATCACTCTGAACTTCAATTGCCAAACAGAAATCCGCTAATTTTACAGCAGCTCCCTTGATTTGCTCGCTAGCAGTAAATTCTCAGTTTTTAAATGTTCGAACCGTCGGAATTGATTTCTTTTTAAGTGAATGCAAATGGAATATTCGCTTTCAAACTTGATGTTCATTTGGTTGGGCTTTCAAAATGTTCCCACATGAGCTTCTCGTTTGGTATTTGCATTGGAATTTCCAGATAACATTGCCGACGGTTTGTCTTTTGTAGCGAATACAGTAGGCGGATTAGGTTTGGAGTTCATCGAACTTACACTTATGTGTGTAAAAATTTAAAAATATATACGAAGAGTACACATGTATGTAGGTACATATTTATGTATGCATATGTAGGCTCAATTACCAACTTGGACTATCGTCATCCCCAGCATCGGTAATACCGGCTCCGGCTTTTATCTGGTTGTATAATCGATGTTGCTCCTCATCCAAAAACGGAGGATAGCCGACAATTATAAAATATATAAAATTACTCCGCAAGCCCAAATATCTTCTGGCTTTCCGTACAGTTCATTCTTAAGACCCTCTCGCGATAGATAGTCAGGAGTTCTAGCAGAGCCAAACAAGGCTTGCTGATCACCCTGAACTTCAATTGCCAAACCGAAATCCGCTAATTTTACAGCAGCTCCCTTGATTTGCTCGCTAGCAGTAAATTCTCAGTTTTTAAATGTTCGAACCGTCGGAATTGATTTCTTTTTAAGTGAATGCAAATGGAATATTCGCTTTCAAACTTGATGTTCATTTGGTTGGGCTTTCAAAATGTTCCCACATGAGCTTCTCGTTTGGTATTTGCATTGGAATTTCCAGATAACATTGCCGACGGTTTGTCTTTTGTAGCGAATACAGTAGGCGGATTAGGTTTGGAGTTCATCGAACTTACACTTATGTGTGTAAAAATTTAAAAATATATACGAAGAGTACACATGTATGTAGGTACATATTTATGTATGCATATGTAGGCTCAATTACCAACTTGGACTATCGTCATCCCCAGCATCGGTAATACCGGCTCCGGCTTTTATCTGGTTGTATAATCGATGTTGCTCCTCATCCAAAAACGGAGGATAGCCGACAATTATAAAATATATAAAATTACTCCGCAAGCCCAAATATCTTCTGGCTTTCCGTACAGTTCATTCTTAAGACCCTCTCGCGATAGATAGTCAGGAGTTCTAGCAGAGCCAAACAAGGCTTGCTGATCACCCTGAACTTCAATTGCCAAACCGAAATCCGCTAATTTTACAGCAGCTCCCTTGATTTGCTCGCTAGCAGTAAATTCTCAGTTTTTAAATGTTCGAACCGTCGGAATTGATTTCTTTTTAAGTGAATGCAAATGGAATATTCGCTTTCAAACTTGATGTTCATTTGGTTGGGCTTTCAAAATGTTCCCACATGAGCTTCTCGTTTGGTATTTGCATTGGAATTTCCAGATAACATTGCCGACGGTTTGTCTTTTGTAGCGAATACAGTAGGCGGATTAGGTTTGGAGTTCATCGAACTTACACTTATGTGTGTAAAAATTTAAAAATATATACGAAGAGTACACATGTATGTAGGTACATATTTATGTATGCATATGTAGGCTCAATTACCAACTTGGACTATCGTCATCCCCAGCATCGGTAATACCGGCTCCGGCTTTTATCTGGTTGTATAATCGATGTTGCTCCTCATCCAAAAACGGAGGATAGCCGACAATTATAAAATATATAAAATTACTCCGCAAGCCCAAATATCTTCTGGCTTTCCGTACAGTTCATTCTTAAGACCCTCTCGCGATAGATAGTCAGGAGTTCTAGCAGAGCCAAACAAGGCTTGCTGATCACCCTGAACTTCAATTGCCAAACCGAAATCCGCTAATTTTACAGCAGCTCCCTTGATTTGCTCGCTAGCAGTAAATTCTCAGTTTTTAAATGTTCGAACCGTCGGAATTGATTTCTTTTTAAGTGAATGCAAATGGAATATTCGCTTTCAAACTTGATGTTCATTTGGTTGGGCTTTCAAAATGTTCCCACATGAGCTTCTCGTTTGGTATTTGCATTGGAATTTCCAGATAACATTGCCGACGGTTTGTCTTTTGTAGCGAATACAGTAGGCGGATTAGGTTTGGAGTTCATCGAACTTACACTTATGTGTGTAAAAATTTAAAAATATATACGAAGAGTACACATGTATGTAGGTACATATTTATGTATGCATATGTAGGCTCAATTACCAACTTGGACTATCGTCATCCCCAGCATCGGTAATACCGGCTCCGGCTTTTATCTGGTTGTATAATCGATGTTGCTCCTCATCCAAAAACGGAGGATAGCCGACAATTATAAAATATATAAAATTACTCCGCAAGCCCAAATATCTTCTGGCTTTCCGTACAGTTCATTCTTAAGACCCTCTCGCGATAGATAGTCAGGAGTTCTAGCAGAGCCAAACAAGGCTTGCTGATCACCCTGAACTTCAATTGCCAAACCGAAATCCGCTAATTTTACAGCAGCTCCCTTGATTTGCTCGCTAGCAGTAAATTCTCAGTTTTTAAATGTTCGAACCGTCGGAATTGATTTCTTTTTAAGTGAATGCAAATGGAATATTCGCTTTCAAACTTGATGTTCATTTGGTTGGGCTTTCAAAATGTTCCCACATGAGCTTCTCGTTTGGTATTTGCATTGGAATTTCCAGATAACATTGCCGACGGTTTGTCTTTTGTAGCGAATACAGAAGGCGGATTAGGTTTGGAGTTCATCGAACTTACACTTATGTGTGTAAAAATTTAAAAATATATACGAAGAGTACACATGTATGTAGGTACATATTTATGTATGCATATGTAGGCTCAATTACCAACTTGGACTATCGTCATCCCCAGCATCGGTAATACCGGCTCCGGCTTTTATCTGGTTGTATAATCGATGTTGCTCCTCATCCAAAAACGGAGGATAGCCGACAATTATAAAATATATAAAATTACTCCGCAAGCCCAAATATCTTCTGGCTTTCCGTACAGTTCATTCTTAAGACCCTCTCGCGATAGATAGTCAGGAGTTCTAGCAGAGCCAAACAAGGCTTGCTGATCACCCTGAACTTCAATTGCCAAACCGAAATCCGCTAATTTTACAGCAGCTCCCTTGATTTGCTCGCTAGCAGTAAATTCTCAGTTTTTAAATGTTCGAACCGTCGGAATTGATTTCTTTTTAAGTGAATGCAAATGGAATATTCGCTTTCAAACTTGATGTTCATTTGGTTGGGCTTTCAAAATGTTCCCACATGAGCTTCTCGTTTGGTATTTGCATTGGAATTTCCAGATAACATTGCCGACGGTTTGTCTTTTGTAGCGAATACAGTAGGCGGATTAGGTTTGGAGTTCATCGAACTTACACTTATGTGTGTAAAAATTTAAAAATATATACGAAGAGTACACATGTATGTAGGTACATATTTATGTATGCATATGTAGGCTCAATTACCAACTTGGACTATCGTCATCCCCAGCATCGGTAATACCGGCTCCGGCTTTTATCTGGTTGTATAATCGATGTTGCTCCTCATCCAAAAACGGAGGATAGCCGACAATTATAAAATATATAAAATTACTCCGCAAGCCCAAATATCTTCTGGCTTTCCGTACAGTTCATTCTTAAGACCCTCTCGCGATAGATAGTCAGGAGTTCTAGCAGAGCCAAACAAGGCTTGCTGATCACCCTGAACTTCAATTGCCAAACCGAAATCCGCTAATTTTACAGCAGCTCCCTTGATTTGCTCGCTAGCAGTAAATTCTCAGTTTTTAAATGTTCGAACCGTCGGAATTGATTTATTTTTAAGTGAATGCAAATGGAATATTCGCTTTCAAACTTGATGTTCATTTGGTTGGGCTTTCAAAATGTTCCCACATGAGCTTCTCGTTTGGTATTTGCATTGGAATTTCCAGATAACATTGCCGACGGTTTGTCTTTTGTAGCGAATACAGTAGGCGGATTAGGTTTGGAGTTCATCGAACTTACACTTATGTGTGTAAAAATTTAAAAATATATACGAAGAGTACACATGTATGTAGGTACATATTTATGTATGCATATGTAGGCTCAATTACCAACTTGGACTATCGTCATCCCCAGCATCGGTAATACCGGCTCCGGCTTTTATCTGGTTGTATAATCGATGTTGCTCCTCATCCAAAAACGGAGGATAGCCGACAATTATAAAATATATAAAATTACTCCGCAAGCCCAAATATCTTCTGGCTTTCCGTACAGTTGATTCTTAAGACCCTCTCGCGATAGATAGTCAGGAGCTCTAGCAGAGCCAAACAAGGCTTGCTGATCACCCTGAACTTCAATTGCCAAACCGAAATCCGCTAATTTTACAGCAGCTCCCTTGATTTGCTCGCTAGCAGTAAATTCTCAGTTTTTAAATGTTCGAACCGTCGGAATTGATTTCTTTTTAAGTGAATGCAAATGGAATATTCGCTTTCAAACTTGATGTTCATTTGGTTGGGCTTTCAAAATGTTCCCACATGAGCTTCTCGTTTGGTATTTGCATTGGAATTTCCAGATAACATTGCCGACGGTTTGTCTTTTGTAGCGAATACAGTAGGCGGATTAGGTTTGGAGTTCATCGAACTTACACTTATGTGTGTAAAAATTTAAAAATATATACGAAGAGTACACATGTATGTAGGTACATATTTATGTATGCATATGTAGGCTCAATTACCAACTTGGACTATCGTCATCCCCAGCATCGGTAATACCGGCTCCGGCTTTTATCTGGTTGTATAATCGATGTTGCTCCTCATCCAAAAACGGAGGATAGCCGACAATTATAAAATATATAAAATTACTCCGCAAGCCCAAATATCTTCTGGCTTTCCGTACAGTTCATTCTTAAGACCCTCTCGCGATAGATAGTCAGGAGTTCTAGCAGAGCCAAACAAGGCTTGCTGATCACCCTGAACTTCAATTGCCAAACCGAAATCCGCTAATTTTACAGCAGCTCCCTTGATTTGCTCGCTAGCAGTAAATTCTCAGTTTTTAAATGTTCGAACCGTCGGAATTGATTTCTTTTTAAGTGAATGCAAATGGAATATTCGCTTTCAAACTTGATGTTCATTTGGTTGGGCTTTCAAAATGTTCCCACATGAGCTTCTCGTTTGGTATTTGCATTGGAATTTCCAGATAACATTGCCGACGGTTTGTCTTTTGTAGCGAATACAGTAGGCGGATTAGGTTTGGAGTTCATCGAACTTACACTTATGTGTGTAAAAATTTAAAAATATATACGAAGAGTACACATGTATGTAGGTACATATTTATGTATGCATATGTAGGCTCAATTACCAACTTGGACTATCGTCATCCCCAGCATCGGTAATACCGGCTCCGGCTTTTATCTGGTTGTATAATCGATGTTGCTCCTCATCCAAAAACGGAGGATAGCCGACAATTATAAAATATATAAAATTACTCCGCAAGCCCAAATATCTTCTGGCTTTCCGTACAGTTCATTCTTAAGACCCTCTCGCGATAGATAGTCAGGAGTTCTAGCAGAGCCAAACAAGGCTTGCTGATCACCCTGAACTTCAATTGCCAAACCGAAATCCGCTAATTTTACAGCAGCTCCCTTGATTTGCTCGCTAGCAGTAAATTCTCAGTTTTTAAATGTTCGAACCGTCGGAATTGATTTCTTTTTAAGTGAATGCAAATGGAATATTCGCTTTCAAACTTGATGTTCATTTGGTTGGGCTTTCAAAATGTTCCCACATGAGCTTCTCGTTTGGTATTTGCATTGGAATTTCCAGATAACATTGCCGACGGTTTGTCTTTTGTAGCGAATACAGTAGGCGGATTAGGTTTGGAGTTCATCGAACTTACACTTATGTGTGTAAAAATTAACAAATATATACGAAGAGTACACATGTATGTAGGTACATATTTTTGTATGCATATGTAGGCTCAATTACCAACTTGGACTATCGTCATCCCCAGCATCGGTAATACCGGCTCCGGCTTTTATCTGGTTGTATAATCGATGTTGCTCCTCATCCAAAAACGGAGGATAGCCGACAATTATAAAATATATAAAATTACTCCGCAAGCCCAAATATCTTCTGGCTTTCCGTACAGTTCATTCTTAAGACCCTCTCGCGATAGATAGTCAGGAGTTCTAGCAGAGCCAAACAAGGCTTGCTGATCACCCTGAACTTCAATTGCCAAACCGAAATCCGCTAATTTTACAGCAGCTCCCTTGATTTGCTCGCTAGCAGTAAATTCTCAGTTTTTAAATGTTCGAACCGTCGGAATTGATTTATTTTTAAGTGAATGCAAATGGAATATTCGCTTTCAAACTTGATGTTCATTTGGTTGGGCTTTCAAAATGTTCCCACATGAGCTTCTCGTTTGGTATTTGCATTGGAATTTCCAGATAACATTGCCGACGGTTTGTCTTTTGTAGCGAATACAGTAGGCGGATTAGGTTTGGAGTTCATCGAACTTACACTTATGTGTGTAAAAATTTAAAAATATATACGAAGAGTACACATGTATGTAGGTACATATTTATGTATGCATATGTAGGCTCAATTACCAACTTGGACTATCGTCATCCCCAGCATCGGTAATACCGGCTCCGGCTTTTATCTGGTTGTATAATCGATGTTGCTCCTCATCCAAAAACGGAGGATAGCCGACAATTATAAAATATATAAAATTACTCCGCAAGCCCAAATATCTTCTGGCTTTCCGTACAGTTCATTCTTAAGACCCTCTCGCGATAGATAGTCAGGAGCTCTAGCAGAGCCAAACAAGGCTTGCTGATCACCCTGAACTTCAATTGCCAAACCGAAATCCGCTAATTTTACAGCAGCTCCCTTGATTTGCTCGCTAGCAGTAAATTCTCAGTTTTTAAATGTTCGAACCGTCGGAATTGATTTCTTTTTAAGTGAATGCAAATGGAATATTCGCTTTCAAACTTGATGTTCATTTGGTTGGGCTTTCAAAATGTTCCCACATGAGCTTCTCGTTTGGTATTTGCATTGGAATTTCCAGATAACATTGCCGACGGTTTGTCTTTTGTAGCGAATACAGTAGGCGGATTAGGTTTGGAGTTCATCGAACTTACACTTATGTGTGTAAAAATTAACAAATATATACGAAGAGTACACATGTATGTAGGTACATATTTTTGTATGCATATGTAGGCTCAATTACCAACTTGGACTATCGTCATCCCCAGCATCGGTAATACCGGCTCCGGCTTTTGACTGGTTGTATAATCGATGTTGCTCCTCATCCAAAAACGGAGGATAGCCGACAATTATAAAATATACAAAATTACTCCGCAAGCCCAAATATCTTCTGGCTTTCCGTTCAGTTCATTCTTAAGACCCTCTCGCGATAGATAGTCAGGAGTTCTAGCAGAGCCAAACAAGGCTTGCTGATCACCCTGAACTTCAATTGCCAAACCGAAATCCGCTAATTTTACAGCAGCTCCCTTGATTTGCTCGCTAGCAGTAAATTCTCAGTTTTTAAATGTTCGAACCGTCGGAATTGATTTCTTTTTAAGTGAATGCAAATGGAATATTCGCTTTCAAACTTGATGTTCATTTGGTTGGGCTTTCAAAATGTTCCCACATGAGCTTCTCGTTTGGTATTTGCATTGGAATTTTCAGATAACATTGCCGACGGTTTGTCTTTTGAAGCGAATACAGTAGGCGGATTAGGTTTGGAGTTCATCGAACTTACACTTATGTGTGTAAAAATTTAAAAATATATACGAAGAGTACACATGTATGTAGGTACATATTTATGTATGCATATGTAGGCTCAATTACCAACTTGGACTATCGTCATCCCCAGCATCGGTAATACCGGCTCCGGCTTTTATCTGGTTGTATAATCGATGTTGCTCCTTATCCAAAAACGGAGGATAGCCGACAATTATAAAATATATAAAATTACTCCGCAAGCCCAAATATCTTCTGGCTTTCCGTACAGTTCATTCTTAAGACCCTCTCGCGATAGATAGTCAGGAGTTCTAGCAGAGCCAAACAAGGCTTGCTGATCACCCTGAACTTCAATTGCCAAACCGAAATCCGCTAATTTTACAGCAGCTCCCTTGATTTGCTCGCTAGCAGTAAATTCTCAGTTTTTAAATGTTCGAACCGTCGGAATTGATTTCTTTTTAAGTGAATGCAAATGGAATATTCGCTTTCAAACTTGATGTTCATTTGGTTGGGCTTTCAAAATGTTCCCACATGAGCTTCTCGTTTGGTATTTGCATTGGAATTTCCAGATAACATTGCCGACGGTTTGTCTTTTGTAGCGAATACAGTAGGCGGATTAGGTTTGGAGTTCATCGAACTTACACTTATGTGTGTAAAAATTTAAAAATATATACGAAGAGTACACATGTATGTAGGTACATATTTATGTATGCATATGTAGGCTCAATTACCAACTTGGACTATCGTCATCCCCAGCATCGGTAATACCGGCTCCGGCTTTTATCTGGTTGTATAATCGATGTTGCTCCTCATCCAAAAACGGAGGATAGCCGACAATTATAAAATATATAAAATTACTCCGCAAGCCCAAATATCTTCTGGCTTTCCGTACAGTTCATTCTTAAGACCCTCTCGTGATAGATAGTCAGGAGTTCTAGCAGAGCCAAACAAGGCTTGCTGATCACCCTGAACTTCAATTGCCAAACCGAAATCCGCTAATTTTACAGCAGCTCCCTTGATTTGCTCGCTAGCAGTAAATTCTCAGTTTTTAAATGTTCGAACCGTCGGAATTGATTTCTTTTTAAGTGAATGCAAATGGAATATTCGCTTTCAAACTTGATGTTCATTTGGTTGGGCTTTCAAAATGTTCCCACATGAGCTTCTCGTGTGGTATTTGCATTGGAATTTCCAGATAACATTGCCGACGGTTTGTCTTTTGTAGCGAATACAGTAGGCGGATTAGGTTTGGAGTTCATCGAACTTACACTTATGTGTGTAAAAATTTCTTAAGAATGAACAGTACAGAAAGCCAGTAGATATTTGGGCTTGCGGAGTAATTTTTTATATTTTATACTTGTCGGCTATACAACAAGATAAAAGCCAGAAAAAAGAACATCGTTTACACAACCAGATAAAAGCCGGAGCCGGTATTACCGATGCTGGAGATGACGATAGTCCAAGTTGGTAATATAGCCTACATATACATAAATATGTACCTACATACATGTGTACTCTTCGTATATATTTGTAAATTTTTGTGTAAAGTTTGTATAAAGTGTAAGTTCCACTAACATTTTGATGTTTTCTGCGTTTGCTTTGCCTTTAATATTCACCAATCCCAAATACATAATTTTCAAAATTATCATTATCGTCTCCAATAACATGAACTGTCACGTTTTATTATCTACTTAATGTGCAATCTGTCTATTCATCTACCGTAATAGAAAATAAACGATTATTTAATGTTATGGAACTGTTGCCAAACAGTTTTCACTTAATTTTAAATTACATTACATTCATAGATTTAATGTTGAATAATATGTTTTTGAAGAAAAAAAGAGTATATCAGTTAAACATTGCCATTGTGAATAAGATCAGTGATGGAGTTGCGGTCGCCATGCCTCTTATATTATCATATATGTATTATTTGTATGTAGTTTTTGTCATACTGGGTCATAGTGACACAACAGTTGTACCAAAACCTTATATTTATTTCCCAACTACTCACCAAACAAATTCTTTATAATATACATATTATATATTATATTTGTATGAAGATTTTGTGGTTAATAGATGTGAACAAATATACCTACGTATATAAAAAGTTGTATTCGTCTGCAAATGGAACTTTAAAGACCTGTACATTTTCCACTAATTAAATTTACACGTAGGTGTGTACGATTTCTGTTGGTGTATTTATGTATGAATATATACGTATGTGTATCTCTTATTTATGTGTTTGGGGTAGAGATCATTCCATTTGCAAAACAGCATGTATAATTTTATTCAAAATATAAAACAAATTTATTTGGTATGGGTTTGATGGCAATCTACATATATGGTAATTGTAAAAATGTATAATAATCATGTTTTTATTTATAATTTTTGTACATATCTTGATCTATGTAGTCCACCAGTTACTTTGGAGTAATCTGGAAGAAGATTGTGCATGATTAATTTAAATAAA
The DNA here is from genome assembly GCF_051622035.1 of Arctopsyche grandis. Classification (NCBI taxonomy): domain Eukaryota; kingdom Metazoa; phylum Arthropoda; class Insecta; order Trichoptera; family Hydropsychidae; genus Arctopsyche; species Arctopsyche grandis. Next base: position 33,702,571 of record NC_135356.1, read on the forward strand.
TAAATAAAAATAAAATTTGCAAAAGAGCGTAACCTATTTAATTTCAAGTAAAAATAGCGTTTGCAATTTACATTTTATTTGTAATGGGTTTTGAATTTATATTTTGTAAATGTGGTGTGAGTTTGATCGCAGTTGTCCCCGTGTGTCCAATTTTACTTGATGTTTTACATTTATATTTGTTAATAAAATTGAATTTGTCAAAAAAAAAGTACAATGTCGTATTATTTGTAGTCTGATGTTTTTCATTATATTTTCACCGTTAATTGTTCAGAAATGATGTTTTGCTTTTATAAATGTAAATAAAATTGAATTTACAAAAAAAGAACACTATCGTATTTTTTTCACCCTGATTCTTTTAATTATATCTCTTACAATGTGTACCCAAAAGTAGAAGAATAAATGATTAAATTGCAGAATATCCACAGTAGAGTAAGTATAAAATTCTTACTATGCTTCTAAGGAAGCCAAAATCTCAATTTATGATTATGAATAAGGATTCATTTATTTCACCATAATTGACAGCACGCCTAGAGGTTGTGATCGAGAAATCTCGTGAAATTTTGATGTGAAATTTCGAGATTCTCATTTCTCGAGAATATTTTATTATGAAAATTCGAGATTCTTGTTTCTCGAGAAAACGTTAATTACAATCTCGAAAATATCGAGAATATTTTAAATTTATCACTACACGTTTTTTTCAATAAACTAACTGATTTATATTCTTATTAACGAGTAAATAATTTTGTTTAAGTATTTTAATATGTATAGATGGTCATCGGTAGAGACCCGTATTTTGGGCATCTATTTTTGTCAATTTTAACATTTTCATTTTGCATTTTAGCGTTTTTGGGCATTAAAATTGTTCAATTTAAAATTTATGTACATATACAATTTAAAGACAACACAACCATTAAAAGATATTAGAAAAATTCAAAAATATTTTGAAATTAAAATTACAATAAAAAAAACATGAATATAAAAATACAAAGAAAAAATATGAATATAAAAATATAATACCAATTAAAATTGATTAAAACTTAAAATGGAGCATATTTCTACAGATTATTTTTTCAGATTCGTGCAACGAACGGTAACAATTATATTGTATTTACTAAAATACCATTCAGCATCCACACTATTAACGGGACTCCAAATAGATTTTAGAACGACACAACCAAACTCTTCATATTTAATTTTTGTTGTCATCAATAATAGCGATATATCCGGCGTGGATCAACTTTTTTATATTTTCTATTAATTGTCTAAAAAGTGCTGATATCCTTCCAAACATTCAGCCTCTGTTACATTACATTAAACAATGGCAGGTTTCTAAAAAACAAAACTGTTTCTTTAACATTAATATTAGATTTTGAACCTGCCACAGATGGATTGAATAGTTTACTCAATGTTCGGAGGAATAGATTTCTCATTTAGTCTTGAGTGCAAGTCTAGTTTTAAAACGCTTTTTTGAGCAGCCTTTTGGATACACAGCTCCAATTGTCTTCTTTTGTTTGCAGTAGTAGACAAAAGCAGTCGCTTGGTTTCGACAGGAAAAACACCGTCTGTAGTAAACTGCAAGCTCTGTTTTATCCTTTCAATTTCTTCACATAATAAATGGGCAAAGGGATAGGAAGACCCTTCTACATTGTCTATTAATTTTATAAATTTTATGCAAATTTCACTTTTGTTTATTATTTTAGCATCTATTCTTTTTTTTTTTTCGCTGCGCTGGAGGTGGGGAATCTTCGAAAGACAGCCTACAGTCCGAATTGCAGGGTAGTGCCGGATTTTACCGGCTAAACCCCACCCCCGACCTCCACTCTCTGGGACCTCTGTGTATTACTTCAAGGAGTGGTGGTCCATTCATTCATCTTCGTTCATTCTTTGTTTCTAGTCGTTCTTTCTTTCTTTATTCCATTCATCTCGCGTGCATTCTTCTCTCTCGTTCATGCGCCTCTTTCTTGCGCATCACCGTTGACGCGAACGTGTCGATGACTACCCAAGCTTCCATCTTCTCTATTAGCGTCTTGCCCAGGTTTTCAGGTGAGGTCACTCCGATTTCCTTCATTCTTTTTCTTTCTTCCGCCCAAGCTGGGCACTCAAAAAGGGTATGCTCTGCGTCGTTCACTTCGGCTTCGCAGTGGTAGCATTTTGTTTCGGCCTCCTTTTGTATCCTGTGGATGTGCTTGCCATAGCAGCCGTGGTCCGTCAGCAGCTGTGTCAAGTGGAAACTGGTGTCGCCGTGTTTCCTCTCGACCCAGTCGCCCACGGATGGGATGATCCTGTAGGTAAAGCGTCCTTTACATTCTTCGTCCCACCGCCTCTGCCAGCACCTCATCAGCTTTTGCCGTATTTCCTTCCGCCTGCGTGTCGCTGCTTCTCGGGATTCCGATGCATTGCCTCTCGAGCCGTCGAAGAGTTGCTTCCTCTCCTTTGCGAGCAGATCGATCGGGTTGATTCCTGCAACTACCAGAACAGCGTTCTCGGAGACAGTCGAGTACGCCGTGGCTACTCTGAGTGCGCTCCTCCGCTGTACTGAGGCATACTTTTTCCTCGTCCTTTCTATTTCCATGGAATCCGCCCAGATCGGTGCTGCGTAGAGAAGCGTCAATTAAGCATTAATAGCAATGTTTCGATAGCTGCGGGGGCTGAGTGTGTGTGGGTAGATGACCAGCGACTGTGTATGTGGTCGTCGTCGTCTCGATCAGCTCGCTCTGGAACGGTGCGGCGTGGGGGAATTAGAAAGTCAGTTTAGCTTAACCTGTTTATTGACAGTTGAATGGCCGAGCCGAGGAGTTTTGCTCGGCGCCTCTGCCCCTTTATGGCGGGGCTGTGGATGAGTACGCTGGCCGGTCAGGAAGGGTAGACCAGCCACACCAAGACCTTCTCGGTTGGCGTCTCGCGAGCGTCTGGTTTGACAGCTGGCGCGCATCGGCAGACGAGCGCGCAGTCCGTAAGAGCCCAAAACACGGCCATGTGGGCTTTTGGCTCGAACAATCTCCCCGGGTTGGAATATTAACAAAGATTTCAACATACAATTCATTTGATTCAGATAGTGGACTTTGCTTAAATTTAATGACGGACATCGTCAAATTATTACACTATATCTATTTAAAATATTCGAAATAAATTCAACATTACAGCGTGCGAACCCAATTGATTCAAATATTTTATTCATATACTTAAAACCAAACACATGTTACAATTAAATATCTTATTTAATATCAATATGTATTATATATCGATAAAGAATTATTTGCAAAGCTAATATGTGAATCGAAAAAATATGCGTACATTCCGCATCCGTGATAGATTATCCTGAACACGTATACAAAAGATTTCCATGGTAATTAATTACACTCATTCTCCTCCGAACGAGTAGTCAATATTTAGGTCCACGTTGAGGTCCGAACAATGATAACAAACATCAACATTCTATACAAGAATACACAACAAATACAAAATGTGAATTTTTCACTAAAAGAAATGTTCTTATCTTCATCCTGGGAGGTATATAAATTGTTAACAAATAAGTTCCACACTTGAAACTACATTCAATTTGAACGGATATTATTTAAGCCTATTTAAACGATAAATGAATACATTGCAGTACATGCGTATAAGCAGTATGTACATAAGACATAAGCATTGGATATGGAGGTACTATTTCTAACGTGATTTTCAAACATTTTCTTAGGAACTAAAGACAGCCACCACACTACAGTACACTTCGGCAAACGAACTCTTCGGTCCGCCGACGGATCACGAGAAGCTGTCTGATGGCAGTTCCCGGAGCGGTTGGTGGTTGGGACTGAGCCCAGTTCCCCACTAACAACCCAGCCGAACGAAGTGTTCAACAGGTGAATGGTAGAGCCCCGTTCGCTGGCGAGTGATGGAGGAATTGAAATGTTCCTCCTACCGTTTGTGAGGGACTGATGGAATGCCAAGCATCCGAGGACCATGTCGATTGCACCCGGGGAATCAAATGTGGGGTCAGCAAGGTAAATGCGCTGTGGCAACCCCAACCGTAATTCCGACACGTCTCTGGATGGAACTTTGTTCATGATCTTGGGGATTACTAAGAATTCCATCTCCTTTATTTTGGCATGGCTCCTCGACCCCCGAGGAGCAACGTGCAGGACTACGCCCTGGGAGATTGGCGTTTCCTGACAGCCTACCCCGACCATGCTTGCATTCAATGCATGTGGTTGGACATTAGAGATGATGTTGAGTTCCGACCCACTGTCGAGCAGTGCTCGACATTTATTCCAACGCCCATCGCTCCCACGGGCAGACAGCACCACTGTGGATAACAGAACGGTGCGAGGGGCTGTTGCTGCCCTGGTGGTTGAATGCAGGGAATGAAGGCTAGACGCGTGTGGCGCTTCATTAGCGAAACTTGCTTCCTTTGGGATATGAGCGGCGTCTAGGTACCTGGAAGTGCTATGGGACTCAGCGTGCAGCAGTGTGTGGTGTGCTTTGCGACAGTGGGAGCAACGCGTTTGTGTGCTTTGTGGCCAGGACGCAGACAGTTAATGCAGAGATTTAGCTTCTTCGCAAGGCTGGTTCGCTCTGGTAAGGCCAGTTTCCGGAACGATGAGCATGAGTGGAGCAAGTGGTCACCCCGACCCTTAGGGCAGGAAGCTACCTCGACTCTCGAGTGGTAAACGGAAGCCTTGGTAGTTACATTCGTGCAGGGGCGCGGCGCGTGCATCCTCTGGATGGACTCACCGTTCATTTGCACCTGGTACTGAAACTTAAGGAAACTTAAAAATTTGTCGAAGGTCCAGTCCTCGTGCTTCACCGACTGCGTCCCATTGCCGGGCCGTGTACCGGTCCAGCTTGGAAGACAGGGAATCACGATGCCCATGGAACCGAGGGTGCGGACATGCATGGTGATGTCATCAACCAGCCGCCGCAACCCTTGACCGACGTCACGGCCCACAGGCTCAGCGTTGAGCAGTGCCTGCACGTGTCTCTGGACCAACAACCTTTTATTATTGTACCGGTCCTCGAAAATGGACCAAGCGGTGGTGAAGGCTCAGTTGGTCGGTGGCGAGTTGGTCAACCGTGAGACGGACGATTTGATCGACCGGCACTAACTGATTTGGAGGGGGGGGGGGGGTTCCTCCCGACGAGAGGACGGCTGGAGGTATAGCTCCATACAACCGCACGGGTCCCCTGGTTGCGGATATGGGAATGACTCCCGTAGTCAAGCCAAGCCGCGGACGACTTGACGTAGTCAAGCCAAGCCGCGTAGCCAAAATCAAGCCGCGGACGACTGGGTGGGCAGCCCTAGTCGATTTAACGATTTATGCACCGCACCGAATGCGTATGAAGTGACGTCACAAGCGATGGTGTTACCCTGTGTAGCAAGTCGGGGAGTCACCCTTTCCCAACCCAACGTTTCTCGTTTCCCGACTAAAAAAACTAATATTAAACAAACTAAATCTTAATAAATTCCTCCATAAGAAAATACATATCAAATTATATTCTTCATTTGGTGTCACCCCCCTCCCCACAGGATGGTGACACCCTGGTGCGGTCTGCAACTTCCCCCATGCGATGTCACTGCTCCATATTGGAATATACACTGGAACTGGAATATATTGGAATACACCATATTTATATCAGGAATATCAGCAGCCTTGAGCTCCATGTGCAAATAATGTTTTCTTAAAATATCGTAGAAGGCTTTCGCCTTCATTCGGTATCCGACAGAAAGTATGCGAATGATGGTTGAAAATATCTGAATCAAATCAGTCTGAATTGAATATTCAAGCTCACACCATCTCGTGGTCTTCATAGAAGAGATTTGTTACAAATTAGACGATTTTCAATTTTTCATTAATTATTCTGAGGAGCTTTATCATGTTTTATGGAGCTGAGGAGAAAGAGAAGCTTCTTCATTTTTATACAGGGTGCTTTTAGAGGTCATTACACTTACTGTTCCGACTTTATATATCGATGTGTGGCACACAGTCTCATTAACTAATTTGTCGATTGGCGTCACTGATAAATCGTAGCGGAAGCGACTCAACCGGGCAACCGGTCAGGTAGTCGACATAGGGCGAGCGCTCGAGAACGTCGTGTGTCTCGAACGCTTTGCTGATCCAAATTCCACATGTATAATTTTACATATCAATAAACTACATCTAAACCATTATCGAAGTCTTTTCCATGATGGTCATTTCAAACCGGACACCAGTAACCTAAGCCACAAAACCAAAACGGACAAACCAAAAGGATAAACGTGGTCGAGAAAAAATGGATGTCAATTATTAAGAAATCGGTATCGTTCCTTTTATACTATCCCTATCATTCCAATACTAATAATATGTTTGCTTCTATTTCAGCAATAAATCGATTGATATACAGATGTACATGTAACCGCGTGGTTGGAGACGCAAAATTAGATACATAAAAACATAACCTACAAAAGCGCATGGGACACAGAAGTAATCCGAAATTATCAGAACGATCAGATAAACGGCAAAAAATATATCAAGTAAGTAAATGTATTTAATCACAGGCCATCTTTTAAAAGGACAATCATGTAAGTAGGACAGTTTTAAAAAAATATATATTCACGTAATCGTATATAATAATATCGCGCACACGAAGGAATGTTTCATCGGTCGCATCGAATTTCTTATTAAAAGTGTAAAATCAATAGATGTAGTGTAAAATCAGGAAAGCACGTGTCGAATTTAAACTGCGACAATAAGTCACAGTTAGCCCCCCCCCCCCCCTCCACAATAAATGTGGAAGTTATTCGTTCCATAATGTGTGATGGAACAGTTTGTGATAACAAATCACAAGACACGGTGTTTAACACAGTGTTGTTTTACTTGTAGCCCGAAGGTGGCTTAAATCAAGTACATACCAATTCGGTATATTTCTTCGTTCCATAATGTGTGCTGGAACAGTTTGTGATAACAAATCACAAGACACAGTGTTTAAAACAGTGTTGTTTCACTTGTAGCCAAAGGTGGCATAAAACAAATACCCACCAAGTAGGTGTTGTTATTTTCTTCCAAAATGTGTTGGATAGAATCTGGTGATAATAGTTAAAGTAGAATATAGAGATTCACTGTTAATTATTGAATATTGTTACCACATCTCTACTAATAGTTCAATTGACGGCTACAGTAGAGGATAACTTTTTTATGAGACGAAATAGTGCAACTTTTTGAAACAAATGTCAAGTTCTGAAAACGAGGAAATAGAAGTTTCAACTTCCAAGTCGCGTAAGACTCGAAGTCCAACTAGGAACTTAGAATTTATTAGAGGCAGGTCAAGCTCTAGAGTACATCAGACTCGAGGTCATACTCAATTGATAAAAACATTAGCGAAAGAAAATAAAGTAGAAGTTACAATGGCGTCAATAGAATTAAGGTATTCGGGCGCGTTACAAAGACTAAAAAGGAAAATAGAAAGAACCTCCGAAATAAATGAAGGACAGTATCAATTCATTAAAAAAGCATACGACTATTTCCAAAAACTCCATTATGAGTATTTAGATAACCTCACAGATATAGAGCAGGCGGATCTAATAGACGAAGAGTACGACATGATTTCAATGACAGTTCAAAATCTTAAGGCGACATTAGATAGACAATCCATTCAAGATAGTAAACTAAATGTAGAGCAAGCAACAATTCAATTTGCTAGAGATAAACTACCAACGTTAACTATTCCTACATTTCAGGGAGATCCATCCGAATGGAAATAAAATAGGAAATAAACCTGAATATTCTAATATCACTAAATTACTATATTTGCATCAATCATTACTCGGTCCCGCTTTAGCAGCTGTATCAGGGTTAGATATTAGCTCAGACAATTATGAAATAACGTGGAGTATTTTAGATAAGCAATACAATTTACCAAGATTTAATCTCACTAATTAAACTAGGATCAACTCACTTTGTGATCTAAAATTAATCACAAGGGAATCATATATCGAATTGAGAGATCTATTGAATAAGGTAACGGTATGTATTAAAAACATTGAATCATTGGGTTACGCGAGAGAAATTTTAGATCCATGGGTAAAATGTCTAGTTCTAAGGAAATTACCCTTTAGTTTATTAAAGGACTGGGAAACATCTCTAGTTGACAGAGAAATGCCACCGTACGAAAAGTTAGAGACATTCCTGCAGAATAGATGTAACGTATTACAATCTACTGCATCTGTAACTACGGTGAAAGAATTCCCTCATAACCGTCAACGAATCAGGAGAACTCATGTCGCGAACAAAAACCCATCAAGCAGGGTAAACTCATGTGCGTTTTGTCGAAACAATCATTTCATAGGTAAATGCGATAAATTCAAAGCAAAATCCAGTTCGGAAAGAAATGAATTCGTTAAATCTACATAATACCATGTGTTTTAAATGTTTAAATTCAACTCATAAGATAACAAATTGTAGGTCTAACTTTAATTGCTTAAGGTACAAACAAAACCATCATACTTTTTTGCATCAGGACGATATATCTAGTTCAAATAATACGGAAAGGAAATCAATTAATGCTCATTCTACTCATTTCTCTCAAAGGGAGATAATTTTACCCACGGTACAAGTAGACATTATAACGTCCAACGGAACGGTCGTTAAGGGCCGTACATTATTAGATTCCGGCTCACAAGTCAACTATGTTACCACATCTTTCGCTAAGAAGAATAATTTCAAATTAGAAAAAATCTCTCAAAAAATTGTAGGTATCGCTAATCAAGAAAGTAGCATTCGTCACATCACCAAAATGACCATAAGGTCTTCAACCACTAATTACTCAACCAAGGTGTTGTGTTTGGTATTACCGGAAATCACCGGAGACATTCCAATTGTGAAACTGGATCAACAGTTGATTTCGATTCCAGCGGGAATGAGTTTATCAGATCCCCTTTGGAATAAACCGACGCCAATCGACTTATTGCTCGGCGCCGAAATTTGTGTTCATGCTATGAAAGCAGGAACCATCCAGTTAGGAAAGGGTATGCCTATTTTAAAGGATACCGAATTCGGATGGACAATCGTAGGTTCATATCCCGAAATAAATAAAGCTCCAGAGAAGAGCCACATAGGCTTAAGTCAATTAGACAGTCATATTCAAAACTTTTGGATGATAGAACAAGTTCCTATTGTGAAACATCAATCTCTTGAGGAGAAAAGATGTGAGGAACATTTCAAAGTACGCACATCACGAGACAAGAACGGTAGATTCTGTGTAGCTTTACCATTCAAAAATTCCCCGGTAGTACTAGGAAGTTCATTACATCTCGCGGAAAAGAGACACAAGGCATTGGAAAGACGTTTTCTAACTAAAAATAATTTAAAAACGGAATACAATAAAGTATTAGAGGAGTATGTAGAATTAGGACATATGTCAGAGTGTGAACCACCGGAGGCACATGAGGTTCATTGTTATTCACCTCATCACGTCGTGGTTAAGGAGTCTAGCCTTACCACTAAATATCGTGTAGTTTTTGATGCGTCCGCAAAGACAACGTCCAACATCTCACTAAATAATATTTTGATGGTGGGACCTAGTGTCCAATCAATTAAGTTTAAGGTTAAGTTTATTTTTATTAAAACTCATTGAATTTATTCCTCAGACAATCTTCAAAAAATGGAAAGAGTGTCAATTATCCAATACAGTCATGAAACTTTATAAAATTCCTAGATTGATAATACTAAATAGCGCCATTAATATACAAGTACATGGATTTTGTGACGCATCCGAGAAAGCTTATGGTGCTTGTATTTATGTAAAATGTACTGATCAATTAGGAAATTCCAAATGTCATCTTGTTTGTTCTCATTCAAGAGTCGCTCCGCTCAGTTTTGTAACCATTCCGCGTTTAGAGCTGTGCTCCACTATGTTATTATCAAAGTTAATGAAGTCAACAGTTGACCAATTAACAATTCACATTAATGACAAATATTATTGGACTGATTCTACAGTCGCATTGCATTGTAGAAATTAGATGAATCACGCCCTAGTTGGTTGAAATTAGATGAATCACGATGGCCTCGAAGACCTCCGGAGATCACAATAGATCTTCCAGAAAGAATGGTGGTCACTAACGCTACCCTTGTGAGGGAGAATGATTGGATAGATAAATATTCTCATCTTCCAAGACTCCTTCGAGTGTTATCATATGTTCGCCGGCCACTAAGGAACAAACAATTAAACGTTAGAGAAACTAACGAACCGTCCGCTTTAGAATTAAAAGATGCTTTAAATAATTTGATAAGGTTATCGCAAATGGAATCATTTCCATTGGAATATCGTTTGCTAAGTAAGGGACATCCAATTCCCAGTAGCAGTAAATTGGCTAAATTGTCCCCTGTATTCCATGAGAATTTAATTTGTGTTGGAAGTAGACTTCTTCTGGGAACAACCCTATCAACGTCACCCATTATATTGTCAAATAAGCATAAACTTACACACATGATTGTCCGAGATGTGCACCTGAAGTATATTCACCTAGGTACTCAAGCCTTACTGTCGTTATTGCGACAGACCTATTGGCCATTAGCCGGACATAATACTGTTAAAGGAGTAGTACGTTCATGTGTCATTTGTTTTAGAAATAAACCATTGTCACATAATAGATTAATGGGATTACTCCCGCTTGAACGTACATACCACTGCAAATTTTCCTTTCAGTCATGTGGGGATAGACTTCGCAGGACCTTTTCCTGTGAAGAGTGGTTGCAATAAGAATTCTAAGATAATTAAGGGTTACGTTTGTGTCTTTGTGTGTTTTTCCAGTAAAGCAGCCCACTTGGAACTTGTCGGAGACTTAACGAGTTCAAATTTCTTAAATCGTAGCCAGACGTGGCAGGCCACGATATATTCCGACAATGCTACTAATTTTGTGGGTGCAAGTTGTGAACTCGTTAATTTAGTAAAATTAATTTATGAACGTCCTCATGAGGAGAAGCTAGTACGGTATGTAGCCTCCAAAGGAATTCGTTGGAAGTTTAACCCGCCATGGGCGCCTCACATGGGAGGGCTGTGGGAAGCAGCGGTTAAATCCATGAAAATTCATTTAAACAAGGTGTTAAAGGCCACCACCTTAAATTTCGAATCATTCTGTACAGTATTGACTCAAATAGAAGCTTGCATGAATTCCCGTCCTCTTAGTCCCATGTCATCAGATCCACTAGACCTTTTACCCCTCACACCAGGACATTTCTTAATTGGCAGATCCTTACTGGCTCTTCCAATGGAGGTTAAATATAACACTAATGTCCATGCCAATCTGCTTCAGATACAATTGACCACAGCAGAATTTTGGAAACGTTGGTCGGCGGAATATTTACATTCTTTGCAGTTACGACACAAATGGAAGAAGGACCAAGCAACAATCTGAGTGTGGGTCAAATGGTCCTGTTAAAGGAAGAACACATGCTGCCAACCCGATGGATCCTGGGTCGAGTCACTAAATTGTATCCCGGACCAGATGGCAGAGTTCCAGTCGTCGACGTCTTTACTGCCAACGGAGAGTTTCGTCGGTCCAGTCATCTAGTGGCGCCATTGCCGATTCTACCACAGGAACCACTTGACAGGAAGGAAGATTAGCAAGAAGGAGAAACAGCAGCTTCAATTCCGTCAACTTCGGTCGCTTAATCTAACCCGAAGACACTACCCCCGACGCATATATTACTTATTAGATTTAATCATAAGTTTAAATCGTTCAATGTTAATAGTATTACTCATTAATTCACTTAAATTGTGTTGTGTGTATAATTTAAGCTGTTTTCATTTTAACATTCGGCAGTATATATCTCCGAATTCAATCTAATCATTTTGTCTTTATAATATAAGACTTGTCTCATGTCATCACTCGGCAGTATTTATCTCCGAGTTAAATTTTACTGTTCAAATTCACCAGGTAAATGTTATATTCATGATCTTGTTAGCATTAGTCTCCAAGCCAACTTAATGGAGCATTTTAAATTATTTCATGTCTACATATTTATAACCTGACGGTAGTCATCCGCAGGTCTTATGTATCTTTATTATGAATACATAAGTTAACTTTTACTGTTTATATTATCTATGTGAATCATAGAATAAGTAAATACCATAGCACTGAACATCTCAATGTTTAACGTTGAGATATCTATAATCATAGCTCACCTTGATTTCCTGTTTGTAGGAATGAATGATTAACGTTCTAATGTACTTTTAATTCAGCAACGTTTGTGTTGCTTATTTATGAAATCAAGTTAACTTAGGAGCATTACACTCACTAGTTAATTTTTAGAGAGCTGTAATTAGTCAATATTGTATTATCTAAGTTAACATCAAGATGAGGAATGCTTAAATGTTTTAAATTATACAGTCCACTCTCTCTTCTTTAAAGTATACTTATCTTGTAATGCTTATTCACAGCTACAAAGGAGATTTCAAAAATTTTAATGTAAATAAATATAACATTCACCAGAGGTATACCATTAAGTTTTAAATATCACTGAACCAATAAATTGATTATATCCTCACATTGGATGAGGCAAAAGGTTTCATTACTCACCCTCTATTGAATTATTTTAAGAGCTATGACTTGTTGTAAACGACTCATCAGTGATGCTGTAACTCTGTAGAATAACTGTATTATCAACAGTTCTCCTATGTGGGACTATGTTCCGACTTTATATCGACGTGTGGAAAACAGTCGTGTTAACTCATTTATCGGTTGGTATCGCTGATGAGCCGGTCTCGGGCAACCACAGTCAGCAGTTGGGCGGCGTACGAGAACCTTGTGTTCGTCGGACGCTTTGCGGATTCAAATTCCACATGTAAATTTTACATATCAATAAACTTCATCTAAACCATTATCGAAGTCTTTTCCAACATTGATGCAAGAATTATATTTGAATTTTTTCGTGACGAGCACACATGTTTAAGGGGTCGAAAAAAATAGTGGAAGAAAAATCGAACAAGGGTAAAGTGCCACTTCCGGTTGACGGATGTTTATCAAATTGTATACATAACTTGGTATTAAGCTTAAACTTATAGATATCAAATTTAAGTTCAATAAACTAAAAATTGTCTGAGAAAATATAAAAAACGTCGATTCTCTAAAGTAAAAGTACTACTTCCGGTACAGGTAAAAATATTTAAAAAAACATAAGGTTCTATTACATGTAAAAAAAATCCAGTCCGATTCAGTTGGCAGTTTGGGAGATAATTGAATTCAAATAATTACACCTATAAGGGGAGGTAGCATTTCCGGTCAACTTAAAAATTTGAAAAAAAAATTATCTCGTGTCGATAAGAATTTCAGTAACCGATACTAAATTTCAGTTCGATAGGACTAACGGTGTTCAAAAAATCCCCAAAATACACAGAAACACAGACACACACATTTTTTCTAGATCACGAAAACGTGATCAGTAGAGACACGTATTTTGGGCATTTTGCTTGTTCGAGCCAAAAGCCCACATGGCCGTGTTTTGGGCTCTAACGGGCTGCGCGCTCGTCTGCCAGACCAGACGCTCGCGAAAGGCCAACCGAGAAGGTCTTGGTGTGGCTGGTCTACCTTTCCTGACCAGCCCCGCCATAAAGGGGCAGAGGCGGCGAGAAAAAAAGTGTAGTAGTTTTGGTGGTGTGGTTTTGGTGCGCTAATGACGCTTTACCCTTTTAAGTTTGCTTTTTTTCTTTTGTTTGCAATTGACGCTTTTCCCTTGTAGTAGTTGGTTTGTTTCCTGTCGGTGTGCTTGTGACGCTTTTTACCCTTGTAGTGTGGTGGCTGTCTTTAGTTCCTAAGAAAATGTTTGAAAATCACGTTAGAAATAGTACCTCCATATCCAATGCTTATGTCTAATGTACATACTGCTTATACGCATGTACTGCAATGTATTCATTTATCATTTAAATAGGCTTAAATAATATCCGTTCAAATTGAATGTAGTTTCAAGTGTGGAACTTATTTGTTAACAATTTATATACCTCCCAGGATGAAGATAAGAACATTTCTTTTAGTGAAAAATTCACATTTTGTATTTGTTGTGTATTCTTGTATAGAATGTTGATGTTCGTTATCATTGTTCGGACCTCAACGTGGACCTAAATATTGACTACTCGTTCGGAGGAGAATGAGTGTAATTAATTACCATGGAAATCTTTTGTATACGTGTTCAGGATAATCTATCACGGATGCGGAATGTACGCATATTTTTTCGATTCACATATTAGCTTTGCAAATAATTCTTTATCGATATATAATACATATTGATATTAAATAAGATATTTAATTGTAACATGTGTTTGGTTTTAAGTATATGAATAAAATATTTGAATCAATTGGGTTCGCACGCTGTAATGTTGAATTTATTTCGAATATTTTAAATAGATATAGTGTAATAATTTGACGATGTCCGTCATTAAATTTAAGCAAAGTCCACTATCTGAATCAAATGAATTGTATGTTGAAATCTTTGTTAATATTCCAACCCGGGGAGATTGTTCGAGCCAAAAGCCCACATGGCCGTGTTTTGGGCTCTTATGGACTGCGCGCTCGTCTGCCGATGCGCGCCAGCTGTCAAACCAGACGCTCGCGAGACGCCAACCGAGAAGGTCTTGGTGTGGCTGGTCTACCCTTCCTGACCGGCCAGCGTACTCATCCACAGCCCCGCCATAAAGGGGCAGAGGCGCCGAGCAAAACTCCTCGGCTCGGCCATTCAACTGTCAATAAACAGGTTAAGCTAAACTGACTTTCTAATTCCCCCACGCCGCACCGTTCCAGAGCGAGCTGATCGAGACGACGACGACCACATACACAGTCGCTGGTCATCTACCCACACACACTCAGCCCCCGCAGCTATCGAAACATTGCTATTAATGCTTAATTGACGCTTCTCTACGCAGCACCGATCTGGGCGGATTCCATGGAAATAGAAAGGACGAGGAAAAAGTATGCCTCAGTACAGCGGAGGAGCGCACTCAGAGTAGCCACGGCGTACTCGACTGTCTCCGAGAACGCTGTTCTGGTAGTTGCAGGAATCAACCCGATCGATCTGCTCGCAAAGGAGAGGAAGCAACTCTTCGACGGCTCGAGAGGCAATGCATCGGAATCCCGAGAAGCAGCGACACGCAGGCGGAAGGAAATACGGCAAAAGCTGATGAGGTGCTGGCAGAGGCGGTGGGACGAAGAATGTAAAGGACGCTTTACCTACAGGATCATCCCATCCGTGGGCGACTGGGTCGAGAGGAAACACGGCGACACCAGTTTCCACTTGACACAGCTGCTGACGGACCACGGCTGCTTTGGCAAGCACATCCACAGGATACAAAAGGAGGCCGAAACAAAATGCTACCACTGCGAAGCCGAAGTGAACGACGCAGAGCATACCCTTTTTGAGTGCCCAGCTTGGGCGGAAGAAAGAAAAAGAATGAAGGAAATCGGAGTGACCTTACCTGAAAACCTGGGCAAGACGCTAATAGAGAAGATGGAAGCTTGGGTAGTCATCGACACGTTCGCGTCAACGGTGATGCGCAAGAAAGAGGCGCATGAACGAGAGAGAAGAATGCACGCGAGATGAATGGAATAAAGAAAGAAAGAACGACTAGAAACAAAGAATGAACGAAGATGAATGAATGGACCACCACTCCTTGAAGTAATACACAGAGGTCCCAGAGAGTGGAGGTCGGGGGTGGGGTTTAGCCGGTAAAATCCGGCACTACCCTGCAATTCGGACTGTAGGCTGTCTTTCGAAGATTCCCCACCTCCAGCGCAGCGAAAAAAAAAAAAGAATAGATGCTAAAATAATAAACAAAAGTGAAATTTGCATAAAATTTATAAAATTAATAGACAATGTAGAAGGGTCTTCCTATCCCTTTGCCCATTTATTATGTGAAGAAATTGAAAGGATAAAACAGAGCTTGCAGTTTACTACAGACGGTGTTTTTCCTGTCGAAACCAAGCGACTGCTTTTGTCTACTACTGCAAACAAAAGAAGACAATTGGAGCTGTGTATCCAAAAGGCTGCTCAAAAAAGCGTTTTAAAACTAGACTTGCACTCAAGACTAAATGAGAAATCTATTCCTCCGAACATTGAGTAAACTATTCAATCCATCTGTGGCAGGTTCAAAATCTAATATTAATGTTAAAGAAACAGTTTTGTTTTTTAGAAACCTGCCATTGTTTAATGTAATGTAACAGAGGCTGAATGTTTGGAAGGATATCAGCACTTTTTAGACAATTAATAGAGAATATAAAAAAGTTGATCCACGCCGGATATATCGCTATTATTGATGACAACAAAAATTAAATATGAAGAGTTTGGTTGTGTCGTTCTAAAATCTATTTGGAGTCCCGTTAATAGTGTGGATGCTGAATGGTATTTTAGTAAATACAATATAATTGTTACCGTTCGTTGCACGAATCTAAAATAATTATCTGTAGAAATATGCTCCATTTTAAGTTTTAATCAATTTTAATTGGTATTATATTTTTATATTCATATTTTTTCTTTGTATTTTTATATTCATGTTTTTTTTATTGTAATTTTAATTTCAAAATATTTTTGAATTTTTCTAATATCTTTTAATGGTTGTGTTGTCTTTAAATTGTATATGTACATAAATTTTGTTAAAATTCATCGAAATTTTTTATTATTTAAAATTAAACTCTTCATAAAAATAGATGCTAAATTGAACAATTTTAATGCCCAAAAACGCTAAAATGCAAAATGAAAATGTTAAAATTGACAAAAATAGATGCCCAAAATACGGGTCTCTACCGATGACCATCTATACATATTAAAATACTTAAACAAAATTATTTACTCGTTAATAAGAATATAAATCAGTTAGTTTATTGAAAAAAACGTGTAGTGATAAATTTAAAATATTCTCGATATTTTCGAGATTGTAATTAACGTTTTCTCGAGAAACAAGAATCTCGAATTTTCATAATAAAATATTCTCGAGAAATGAGAATCTCGAAATTTCACATCAAAATTTCACGAGATTTCTCGATCACAACCTCTAGGCGTGCTGTCAATTATGGTGAAATAAATGAATCCTTATTCATAATCATAAATTGAGATTTTGGCTTCCTTAGAAGCATAGTAAGAATTTTATACTTACTCTACTGTGGATATTCTGCAATTTAATCATTTATTCTTCTACTTTTGGGTACACATTGTAAGAGATATAATTAAAAGAATCAGGGTGAAAAAAATACGATAGTGTTCTTTTTTTGTAAATTCAATTTTATTTACATTTATAAAAGCAAAACATCATTTCTGAACAATTAACGGTGAAAATATAATGAAAAACATCAGACTACAAATAATACGACATTGTACTTTTTTTTTGACAAATTCAATTTTATTAACAAATATAAATGTAAAACATCAAGTAAAATTGGACACACGGGGACAACTGCGATCAAACTCACACCACATTTACAAAATATAAATTCAAAACCCATTACAAATAAAATGTAAATTGCAAACGCTATTTTTACTTGAAATTAAATAGGTTACGCTCTTTTGCAAATTTTATTTTTATTTATTTATTTAAATTAATCATGCACAATCTTCTTCCAGATTACTCCAAAGTAACTGGTGGACTACATAGATCAAGATATGTACAAAAATTATAAATAAAAACATGATTATTATACATTTTTACAATTACCATATATGTAGATTGCCATCAAACCCATACCAAATAAATTTGTTTTATATTTTGAATAAAATTATACATGCTGTTTTGCAAATGGAATGAACTCTACCTCAAACACATAAATAAGAGATACACATACGTATATATTCATACATAAATACACCAACAGAAATCGTACACACCTACGTGTAAATTTAATTAGTGGAAAATGTACAGGTCTTTAAAGTTCCATTTGCAGACGAATACAACTTTTTATATACGTAGGTATATTTGTTCACATCTATTAACCACAAAATCTTCATACAAATATAATATATAATATGTATATTATAAAGAATTTGTTTGGTGAGTAGTTGGGAAATAAATATAAGGTTTTGGTACAACTGTTGTGTCACTATGACCCAGTATGACAAAAACTACATACAAATATTACATATATGATAATATAAGAGGCATGGCGACCGCAACTCCATCACTGATCTTATTCACAATGGCAATGTTTAACTGATATACTCTTTTTTTCTTCAAAAACATATTATTCAACATTAAATCTATGAATGTAATGTAATTTAAAATTAAGTGAAAACTGTTTGGCAACAGTTCCATAACATTAAATAATCGTTTATTTTCTATTACGGTAGATGAATAGACAGATTGCACATTAAGTAGATAATAAAACGTGACAGTTCATGTTATTGGAGACGATAATGATAATTTTGAAAATTATGTATTTGGGATTGGTGAATATTAAAGGCAAAGCAAACGCAGAAAACATCAAAATGTTAGTGGAACTTACACTTTATACAAACTTTACACAAAAATTTACAAATATATACGAAGAGTACACATGTATGTAGGTACATATTTATGTATATGTAGGCTATATTACCAACTTGGACTATCGTCATCTCCAGCATCGGTAATACCGGCTCCGGCTTTTATCTGGTTGTGTAAACGATGTTCTTTTTTCTGGCTTTTATCTTGTTGTATAGCCGACAAGTATAAAATATAAAAAATTACTCCGCAAGCCCAAATATCTACTGGCTTTCTGTACTGTTCATTCTTAAGAAATTTTTACACACATAAGTGTAAGTTCGATGAACTCCAAACCTAATCCGCCTACTGTATTCGCTACAAAAGACAAACCGTCGGCAATGTTATCTGTAAAATCCAATGCAAATACCCAACGAGAAGCTCATGTGGGAACATTTTGAAAGCACAACCAAATGAACATCAATTTTGAAAGCGAATATTCTATTGGCATTCATTTTAAAAGTAAACAATTCCGACGGTTCGAACATTTGAAACCTGAGAATTTACTGCTAGCGAGCAAAGCAAGGGAGCTGCTGTAAAATTAGCGGATTTTGGTTCGGCAATTGAAGTTCTTTTGAAAAATTTATAATTGTCTGCTATCCTCCGTTTTGGGATGTGAGCAGCAACATCGTTTATACAATCAGATAAAAGCCAGAGCCGGTATTACCGATGTTGGAGAGGACGATAGTCCAAGTTAGTAATTGAGCCTACATATACATAAATATGTACCTACATGTATCTAGAGATATAAATATGTACCTACATGTACCACTCTATCTAGAGATTTCGTCGGTTGATCTTCTATCAGCCTCGCCAGGTGGTCTATATTCGTCCTGTAGCTGAAAATATATATAATATATATACACATCAATATATTGGCGACGTAATAAGAGACTATTTTCAGCCTTTCACGGCGAGGGATTAATCAATGTTGGCGCCAGCGTTCCGATTGAATTTTCCGTGTGGAGTATTACGGAAAAGGTAATTGAAAAGTCTCGCGATGAAATTTCCTTTCAAGGATCGCCTTTATTGAAAGGAAAAATTAAATCACGATGAGCCCATATCGGAATGGATAGTATTATACAATAAAAAAATCGATAATAGGATTATGAGAAAATTTACGGAAATTATTCTGAATACATTATGTGTACATATTTTATGTATGTACATACATATACATATAATAGCTTTGAAAAACATACATATGTTTAATGAAAATATAATGAATTTACAAATTCAATGTTGAACAATTATGTTTTACAACAGCGTATGGGTGGCAAAAATGCGTGCCGGAATAGCCAGCTGTCATCGCGTCGATCTGACAGATGATTTTGATGTAATTTTTAATGATAAAATTCCAGGGAAATGTAATAATTAGAGACCGGAACTAGTTTGCGCCGTTCATTGTTCATTTGCTCAATGTACCTAGATACATGAGTACATGGCACAGTTCGCAGTTCGAACGATGGCACAGTTCGCCTTTGGGATTTGGCAAAATTAGAAGGAATAAGCTTAGTTAATAGGTAAGCTGTTTGTTATTATAATATTGCCACTGAGATATACATTATAATAAACATAAAGTTATCAAGAAATATATGTGTTTAGATCGAAATCGATGTTTAATCGTGGCGCAGGACCCGTCATCGGTATGGCTCCTTGCGAAAACAATCAATCGTTCGCCGCAGCCACTCAAGACGGTTCAGTATTCATACTCTGAGCCATTAAAGACTGGAAATAATAAGGATTAGTGTGATGCCAAGCGTGTTTCGTAGCCTCAAAAAGGTATGTGTAGTCACTAGTCACACTGCTTGTGTAATGTGCTGGGGAGATTCAAAATAGATATGCGGTATCTACATACATATATAACATATCTCGGACGAGCTAACATATCTCATTTGGCAGAAGAGGAACGAAGAGGGCCAAATCAAAGGACACGTCTACAATAACGCCCTCTAATGATTTTAAATTAAAGCCCTCAAAATGATTTTAAAACAATAGATTTTTTTACATATGTAAACAACATATTATTGTATGGGCTATGGTGAATTTTTTTAGTCATATATACAAATAATAAAAACAAATACTATAGCAAATGATTTAACCAAAATAAATATTTACTTTTCTTATATTGCTCTTATGTGACAAATTGGAATCAGAAGACAGTGTGATTTTTTGTCTAGTCAAACATGCGATCAATCGTAATGATTTACATTCCAAAAGTGAGCAAACTTTTTTGCACAGATTCAAAGCTGAACATTCAATAATTGGCACAAGCCACCGCTATTTGCAGTCGGATAAGTTGTAAAAAAGAACTAATTACACAAAATCACCAACAAACTGATTTTGCAGGCGTCCTTAGTCCAACTATTATAATATCGCGTATGCAAAAAATATAATATAGTAAAACTCTTGTGTGCAATTTAAAGAAGTTTTCCATACCTAGCGGTATGCAACATGAAAATTTCAGCGAATTTTAAAACGGCGGTTTTAGAATGATACGTCAAAAAGACTTTCGTGTTGAAACACGCAACATCAGACTTTCCGACCAAAATATTAACGATGATGTAGATCGTCTATCTGTGTGCAGTAATAGAATTTGCATAGATGATGACGACGTTTATGACGATTGTTACATCGAGCCGTCAATTGTATTTGAACCGAGTATTGCGAGAAGATTAGTTGAAGCCGATTATATACCGTCCCCATGTTCGGTAAACTGCAATCTATGTAACATATAACAGCTTTTAGACGTGAGAAATTTTTTTGAGATAAAAAAAAATAAAATTATGTACTAATTAGGTACATGGACACGATTGACATCCATCGATGAATGATTCAACGCGTTCTCGTTCTAAATTTATTGGAAAAAGATACGTTAGTGATTTGAAGGTTGTCCATCGTGCCTTCGATTCGATTAGACATGAAAATGTGGCGGCAAAAAAATTTACCTAGACTATTAATGATACATTATTATCACAAAAAAGATGGAAGACTGGTGTCGATAGAGAACAAATAAAAAGTAATTAAAGTAATAAAGGTGGCCACCGCAACTCCATCACTTTGGGATTTAAATGCTACTCCCTACAAACCAGAGGCTAGCAAAAATAGCGACGTACTTTTAATACCCATAGGGCAAAACATTTAGAAAGGAGAGCTTTCCGACAAGTGCCAGGACTACCGAACCATCGTAGAAAGTGCCAGGACCATACATATAGAATAACATATAGTTATTCTATGTCTATAGCCAGGACGATACTTCTTTCTAAAGAACTGTCAGAGAACCATATGAGTAGTCACCGGAGCCTGAGGGGGCCGTGTATTGTTCAAAGGTTGTAAATGCATTGTTAAAGGTTTGCCGAACAATGGATAGCACTGTGACTATCCTACCTCTACATATGAGGCATGGGTTGGAAAAGCTTCAGACCTATGTAAATAGCAACCGGTGAAGAGGCTCCTCAAAGTATCGTAATAGCTACTCGACAACAATACTCATTGCCAAATGATGCCATAGTTTCTTGTAAGTTTAATCAGCTTTATAAGATAGAGCCAATAACGCCGAGTATGTGGGAGAACATTTTGAAAAATATTCCGTAGTTGTGTGTCTGTGGCTTTTAAAATTTCCTGCTGCCGGTGAAGCAAATATTAAAATTGGTAGCCCAACAATTAGGACGTCCAGGAGGACGAATCATATTTTCCAATGTAGTAGCGAAAAAAGAACATGTGTGACGAGGACAATTAGCTGATGTGTGTTTAGACACTCCTCTTTGTAATGGATATACCCACAACCACGTAGTATGGATGGTCTCTAGACTGGTACTCAAACTCTAGACTGGAGTCAAAAATTCCTTAAAAAAGACAATGCGCGATAAGATACTGTCGAGAGGATAGAAAAAGTATTTCGAATGCCACAATTTGCAGAAATTTTTTGTCTTGCAAAGTAACATTTTCCAAAATCGCTGACAATGGCAGTTTCGAAATGATGCAATATTTGACGAGCAATCTAGGTGAAAAAGTATCTGGTTTCAAGCGCGAATGAAAGGTGACAACCATATTAAGATATGTAGTACATTAAAAGTACCAAAGACCCAATGACACGTTTCAATCTTACTTTTATAATGAGCTGTTCCCACTATGTGGATTCACACAGTAGATTAATATATAGTAATAGTAATATAATTGGTCGTATTGGCGTCTCACGACATAAGAATCGATTTACTAATATGCAGGTAACTGTACATTTCATTGTACAAATTAATTGCACAAAAACTTTGGAAATAAAATAGACCACACGTGAATGGGTGTTATTAAATTCTCTACATCTTTTTCAAATGCTGCTACTTGTGTCGTCGTAATGTCCATGTGTTTTTTCAGTTTATTGTATGCCTGGGTTGCTTGAATACCTAGATATTTACTATTATATTTACTATGTATTGAAAAACTTGAAAAACATCAAAATATCAGTCCTCTTCGATCAGAAACAAACAGAACAAACGGATATTATCAGCAGACAGTAAGCGAACTGCGCGCGCTTCGTACTTGTCAGTGTCATTGTCGGTGTTGCCAGCTGGCAAAATTGGGCAGTGGCCGGCAGTGGGCATCCGCCGCTCTCGTTGTCAGTGTTGCCAATATGTGCGCGCGTATCCATATTAGATATTATGTGGGTACAATTGTTGACGTGTAAACGTCTTTCCTTTTTGGACCACAGTATAGAGAGTGCATCCCGAGATTTCTTGGTTCAAAAGGTCTTGTTCGATATATATTAAAAAATAATTGAATATTTTTTTTAAATGTCTAAATTTTGAAATTGACGGGGACAAATGACTCTCGGACTGGGACACCGGGACACAGACCTCGAAACTGGGACATGTCCCTGTCAACGGGGACGTATGGCAGCCCTACATTAGCCTCGCCGTTATTGTAGCAGTAGCCGCAGTATATCAGCGCTTTCAAAGATTTGCCTTGCTGGGCCTGATGTTTATAAAAATCGGATTACAAATGCTCAGATACAAATTTTAGGTGTTGCAAATAGGTATATTGAGTTTTCGAAACCTTGGACGTGCTGTTGGGTGTCTCTGTCCATATTCCAATCCACCAATTCCATACCTTAATTTTTTGCCAGAATTTAGTTTACATCATAAAATATCTTACCGGGTGTGGGCGTTATCACCAGTCGCTCCACAAATGGGACACACAATCCGTCGTAAGACTGGACAGCTAAACTTGCAATTCGATGTCCTCACCGAATGGCCATAATAGAAGACAGGCGGCTTTCCACCTCTGTGGCAAAAGGAACAATACGCGAGGTGCAGCCTATCGTTTCCCACCGGAATCTGGAATTTATATACATAATTGGGGTCAAAATCGCTTGGACGAAAATTTGATATGTCTACAAATATTGGTCACGATGATTAGTTACCTTACTGCTGACATCGCGGATTTGTCCTTAATGTGGAAAACGCAGAATCCCTCCGCTCTGGCCGACAACACAGTCTTAAATCAATTCAGCGCGAACAAGAAACGTCGTTGTGCAAAACGGAGCAACGAAAAGTTCGAGCTGGACTAACCTGAGATTTAACCTTGAAAAGTTCGCTTACGTCCTCGTTCGTGTGTTTCCTTCGATCAGCAAAATAAGTAACCCCGGCCACTGGAACGGATGATTCGAATGACGATTGGAGTGGGCGATGTGAAGGGTTTCTGCGGCAATTCTCTGGACAATGACAACAGCAAGGCCATTCGAACGAGCGTGCAGCAAGCAACGTCAAATATTCGTCCAGCTTTTTAAAATATGCACAAAAATCATCGTTCATCACGCGATCGAGGTTTTATCTGACATCACATCTACTTGAGTGCATATTTATTTATTTATTTATTTAAATAGAAATATAAAAAGATTTAAATAGATAAAATATAAAAAGAAAGTTGTATAGTGAGACAAAAAATAGTAATAAACACAGATAAAAATATAATATTCCATTTACAGTGAGTACCACATGGGGTAGGTACAACTGATTGGAGTGCTCTATATTTCTCTAATTAAAGACTCTCTAAAGTCGATTATCTAAAGCAGATTATGCTTCGGTAATCTGTGTTTATACCTGAAGGCTATAGACATTTTGTTGTAATCACCGAGACTCTTCATAAGTGTGTTAGTATGGTTATTAGTGATTCTGTCATAGAATCTACTGGTTAGTTTGTTAGTAATGTCTGTAACAAACGGGATATTATATATGGCATGCAGTTTTTTCAAGTTAGTATATATGGGTGTATTATAAATTATTTTTAAGGATTTATTTTGTATTACTTGCAGCTTGGAAAGGTTAGTATTCGAGGCGTTATTCCATACAGGTGAAGCATAGGTTAATAATGGTAATAATTTTATTTCATTTTGATTTGATAAAGAACTATAAAAATTGTATCTAAAAGTCTCATTTATATACTATTTTCAAATAAGCTAATTTATATTTATATTAAATTTGCTTGTGTACTTGCATTCAGGTTGTCTATTCTATCGTGTTCGTTTTACGTTAAAAATATAAATTGTGCAATTGGTACAACAAACGTTAATTTATTACCGGGTTTTGCATTCCATTCTAAGAATACATATAGGCAGATATGTATATGTACATATGTACATAGTTATTGTCCGTTGCACATATAGATACATATGCATAATCAATTTTGGGCAAGCGCTTATTAGTACAAATTTAGTCAATTAATTATCAATGTCAAATAACAATTTGTTGAATTTCCCGGGAATTCACGGAATTTTTGTTGTCCCGTGTCCCGGGAATTTTTATCTCGAATCCCGGGAATAGGATTTTAAAAAATCTTGAAACTTAACAACATTTTCACGACTGCACGAAAGGAAATAATATAAGTTCACATTTATTTATTTATTTAATAGTTTTGGACCATTGTGGCATTACAGGAAGAACCTAATGCGCCACAATGGCCTACATTTGAAAAAGATATAAAAACAAGTAAACTGTAAATAAAGGAAAAAAGCAAAAGCAGAAAACATGGTAAAATAATAAATGTAACGCGACGTTCTCCCGAGTGTCCCTTCAGTTGGTAGCGGTAGTAATCTTTAGGTTGGTACCAGTTACTTTACCGGGCCAACACCATACCCCTCTCGAGAAGTATCGAGAGCGCTCTCTCTACATCCAGCCGTCAGCCGGGACAGACCTACCTCCAGCATCTCCGCCGAGCGTCTTCAGAGACGCCCAGAGATCGCCATCTTGTGTCCACACGAGGCAGTACGGAGTTTGTCTCCTGCCTCCCCCCTCCCGCTGCTGTGACCCGACCAGCGGTGCTTCAACGAGAAGACGACCGCAGAGCCAGTTTCCCGAGCACGAGGAAGCTGTTATCAACGCAGACGACTTGCAGTCAGGAACCTCCCCGACTATATACCTATATATATAACTATCCCAAGGTTAGTCCACGTTTCTACATAACTCGACTCTTCTACATAATAACGACGTATAACGCCCTCTGCATCAGACGCGCGTAAACCCGTTCGTCACATAAATAATAAATCAAATACACAAAGAATCGTAAAATATTCTCAAAGGTTTGTTATTTATCAGAAAGTACAGCGCATTCTCCGAACGTGGAAGTTTTAAAAGCATAATGGTTCTGTACGTTTGGCCAAAATCTTTTCTTGTAATTCTATTTTTGGAAAATCTCAATACCGAAGGACTTGACCTTACCGATGGATTATTCCGAGAATTGAAAATTAAAATCGAAGAAAGAAGAAGCCTAAAACTGATTTTTTTAACACAAATGATTATAATTTTTTACCGAAAAAAACATTCTTTAAATGTTATAATAGAAGCGAATGTATATACATACATCCTACGGTGAAACTAAATATTATGAAGCGAGTGTATTCTTCTTGTATTGACGATTCCACAATGGAAAAAAACTCTTTTAGATTCGGATGAAGATGAAACAATTGTGTGTTCGACGATGAATGAAGAATTAAATAAGCAGTTATCAAAGACGAATATACAAAATAACTTAAATAAAAATAGACTCGACTTTAAAAGAGAAATTAAAATATACATGCTGACAAGAGAAAAAGCGATAGTTAAAAAAAAATTTTTTCGTCCCTTTTAACAATAAAACCAACTTCGACCGTAACTGAGAATTTTTTCCAATGCTGGAAATTTTTGTACCAAATCTAGAAATAGGCTTTCGGATTCTCATTTAAATATTTTAGTAATATTTTACTTTTATAATTAAATTTTTTTCAATTAATAGATATATTATGTATTGTTTATTTATTTTTATATTTTGTAAATAAATAAATATTTATTTATTAATAAAAAATATAGTAAATTGAAAAAAAAAAAATCTTTTACATGTGTCCCGGGATCCTGGGAATCCCGGGAACGATCCCGATCTCCGTCCCGAGTCCCAGGAATTGAAAAAGTCCGGGAAATCAGAAACCCTAATATGTACATATATGTACATAGTTATATGGACTTCGTCTAATATTGTTGTTCGTTGCACATATATGCAGTGGCGGCTCGTCCATACGCACTGCGGTACTGCAGCACCCCCAAGGAAATTGAGAAAAATTTTATATTATTATATGCGTAAATGTATGTACATTATATGAAAATATCAATACTATTTAAGTGTGTATTATGCTCGCCCGCACACCGATACATCCAATAATGATCATACATCGCGGTACTAATATCAGAAAGTGAGGCATCGTTTATGATTTTGTGCAGTACGGTTTTCGATGGAATTGCTCGAGTGGGCGAAGGAGGGGCGCGGGGTCAGCTAGAAGCTTGGTCCGTACTGCACTCCCAACAGTGATATACACATTTCATGTTGCGTTCGTGTGCGCTCGACACGCTCCTCACTTTTCCTCATTTCTTCTGCACTTTTTGTCTTTCTTTCTGCACCTCTTACACTTTCTATCTTTCTACACTTCCTTCTACACGTCACTCTAAGTATTTAAGATGGTATAAAAATCAAGAGAAGCTGAGCCAATGTTTTCAAGAACTTAAATATTCTTCCGAAAATACTGATAAAACAATAACAGATTGTACCAATTTACTGAATACAATTTTTTACAAGTTAATGCCGCATCTAGAAATGATTTAAAACCAAATGCAATCTAGTAATATCGATGCATTTTCAATTAAAGAAAACTTAAAAAGTTTTACTAATGTCTATGCTGTCAATTGAAAAAAAAATGATTATGAACAGTAAAAAATTTAACGAAAAGGTGATAGATCTTTTTTCAAAGAAAAAAGACAGAAGAATCGATTTTAGAATGAAATAAAATACATATAATGTTTAATTTTGATAATATTATGTTAATAGTAAAATATAATCCAAATAAACATTTTTTTTATTTTTAATCAACCGCAGCACCCCCAGATATATTATCCACGAGCCGCCACTGCATATACGTATATATGCATACTCAATTTTGGGCAAGCGCTTACTAGTACAAATTTACTTGTCAATACAATAAATGGAAGATTGTGGGCTATTTTCCAGGAAAGAGGGTAAACTACAAAGCTAGAGAACAAAAACAAAGGTTCACCATAAAAATGAACAATGGTGCGCAGGGTCGCACCGAAGCTTTGTCATAACTAGTCACCGGAGCCTGAGGGGGCCGTGTATTGTTCAAAGGTTGTAAATGCATTGTTAAAGGTTTGCCGAACAATGGATAGCACTGTGACTATCCTACCTCTAGTCATAACACTCATAACTAAAGCCCGGACCCTGAGGGGGCTGTATATTGTTCAAATGTTGTAAATGTATTAGGAGTGTCTTCAAAAGAGATCGGTTTCTACAAATATTTCGGATATTACAACTCAAAAATAATAATGTAGAACACAATGGCTTTTTGAATCATTTAGATGCTGAATGCAGACAATTAATTATACCGTGCAGAGACATAGTGGTCGATGAGTTCGTCGTGAACTTCAAAGGCAAGATTTGTTTGAAAAGTGTAAAAAAATAGTGATCAAAAACACCGTGTATCTGTTAAATCTAATCTTTTCGTCTTTGCCCGCCTTCTGGGATGATCCAACTTTTTTTTTCGATGTGTCCTACAAGTAGGTAACAAATAGAAAATATGATTTTAACTAACAGTTTAAAAACTAACCAATAGACACTTTATGAGGGTGGGTACGCATTAAAATACAATGAGTAAACAGACAATAGCTTTGCATTCTTGGACCCAAACTGCCTAACGAACTATAGGGTAGGTATGAAAACATTTCTATAGGCATATTTTAAAAGTTTCTAGTAATAAAACTCATTTATTATACACAACTGCTGTCATAAATAATACAAGAAATGTAGAACTTATCATTTAGTTCGATTTAGTAATTATGATGGTTTGAAATAATTGAGTTTAGTGACTATATTCGAAAACGCTATCCCAAATCAACATCATGTTATTATTGTCACAATTGGAGACGAACAGATAGTCCCAAAATAACTGAGCATTATATTTAGTTTTTATCTAAAAAAAAAAATTGCGTATTTTTTGCTAAAATGAATTCACCAATTTGATCTTCGACATAATTTAATAATATTTTATTTATTTTTTATTTATTTATATATATTTTAGCTATCAAGCTAATTTAAAAAAAAAAAAATACATCTTAATTATTATACTTAACTCTAAAATTTATAATTAACTTATATGTACTGTCCCTCACAGAGGTGTCTCTTCGCACCTCGCAGGAATGCATCCATGTTTTTAGCAGACCTGACGCACTCAGGGAGGGCATTATACATGAGCACACCCCTGTGAAAAACACCCCCAGCCGTCTTATTCTTTCTTACTCTACTAATATGAACAACTAAAATTAAAAAAAAAAATCATATAATTTTTTCATAAAAGGTTCACGCCCAAAATATAAGCTACGCCCAAAAACAGCTTACTTGGCGAACACTGGCCACTCCAGTCTCCTTTTTAACAATATTCATGGTCAAGTTTAACACATTTTTTATATGGGGGGGAGGAGATTTTTTTGCAGAGCGTTTCGCTTATACCATTGAATTCGAATCCCCATTTGTTGATTCATTGAATTTATTTGAGTACACTGTACTCCAGAAGAAATATATATGCATATGTAATCAACACAATATTTCTGGTTAATTGACATTACAATCGATACCTGCATCATTCATAATAATAAACGGTAATATTTTTATAGATCACTTGTATTGAGTACACAAAATTTAATTTCACTAATATGACTTTTTACATAATATTATCTATAGCCCCTATATTAAAATACTTTCGCATATATATCGTAATAATAAATTTTCAATTTGGATGATTATTTTGAATGTGGAAGGAATCATATTGAATTTTGTTTTCCCTGTCGATATTTCAAAGCACGCGTTGATCGACTGGTATATCTGGTTTTGTACTTGTTCTGCAAAAACTGGTGGCAAGCTCATTCAAGATTGTATGCATACGTAGCTTGTGCAAAAATGTGCACGTTTGCACTTTATACTAATTTCAGCCTCCGATTTAACCGTCTTTAACCTTTCAGTTTCGATAAATGCATATATAATATGCGTATTCAAACGGAGCGTAAAAATTCATAACACTTTTTATTGTTTTATGAAATTGTTAGGATAATTTGTACCATCCCAATATCACATTCACATACAGTAAATATTATCAATATTTTACCATCGATTTCTGCATTAGGTACATATGTATGTATGTAGGTAAAAATATGCTTCTCACCTTTTACACGACCCATTGTATCCCAAACAGGTGTTTATTTTCATAATACAATTATTACATTGATTATTAGATTTAAATAAATTTTATTTTATGGATGTTTTAGATCGGGAATTTCCAAACTAGAATAACAAACAGCATTTACATATATACTACATTATTTATTTATTTTGCATTATGTCCATCTTTTTTCACAAAATAAATTATTTAAGTTAGTCAACACATTGTTTAGTCCATTAAGTTCTAATGGTACTAAATAGATAAGTGATTCCAAAGTTTCCCAATTTATTTGATTTAATTTAAACGACACTCACAAAATTGATTGCTTACCCTCTATTTGTCACTACTGTCTAATTTATAATAATTGAAAATGTATTATTATATAAATTTATACATATACATACGGAACATTTTGACCATTTAGGGCAATTTGTTATGGCACTTATGGTAAAAATGAAATAATAAAAAAAAACTTCCTACATATACAGTTGTATTTAATTAAAAAAAATAGTAAGTAGCATCATAATTAGAGGTAGGATAGCCAATGGGTCGCTCATTGTTCCATTGTTGTAAATCCTTTGTAAAAAAGGTTCGGCAAACGTTTAACAATGCATTTACAACATTTGAACAATACGCGGCACCTTCTGGGTCCGGGCTTTATACATAATATCATAATCATTATATCGGTAAATAAGTAGGCAGATCTAAAAATCTATGCCGAAGTCATTGCAAGATTACTTTAAAGTTTTATGTACATACTTATAACACTTAAAGAACATTGATTTCTAACGGAAGGGATATCTCATGTTTTATATCAAATGGAACATACGTTGGAAAGAGTTTGCTTTATTTTTTGTTCTTTTACTGGGTACTTGTTGAAATCCCCTCCCCGTCTCGTATGCTTACATTTATTATTAATTTGCCAAAATGTATATCCACAGAATCCTTGGCTTGACTGGTTCAGTGATTATTACGCAAAAACCGATCTCGCGCACGTCACTAGAACCTCGATCACGGAACATTTGGCATCCAAAAACTCCATCAATCACGCGAAATATTATAATAGCGAGAACTCGAGTGCCAGATATTCCGTATTCGCGATTTTTATGGCAAGGATTGTCGTGCGCGCGATTCCAATGTGCGGAATAATCAGTGCCGGCCTTACACCCGATGGCGCCTTCGGGCAATTTTTTCTTAACAGTTAATTTTTTAACTCCAATCTAAAATTTTGAATGGCTTTTGGCACATTGTTCGGCGCCCTAACTTATTTGGCGCCCTCGGGCGCCACTCGACCTAGCCCCCCCCTAAAACCGGCACTGGGAATAATCTGTTTACCAACTGGTATTGTCACTGGTAATAGGGGAATCTATATTTTCACCATTTTTCTATTCTATTCTAATTCAATTTGAAAAGAAACGTCTATATGCATTAAAGATAAGTGAAAAAAAATAAGTTCCGTTTTAGAGGAAGTATACTGTAACACCGAGAGTGTGTAAAAATTATTACGCTTACGTAATATTGCAGATTGCAACGCAACGTTTAGTTTAGTTAGTCACTGTATAAATTTCCAACGAGAATAGTCCTGAAGTGTTGATGACGCATCTTTGACTCATTCGATCTGCCGAAGAGCGCGTTTATGTAAATACATATTATTATGTACATAACTCAACGGTGAAAAATAACGATTTTATCTATAGAATGAACGCGATAATGATACGACAGCCCGACTTTTGCAAGCGAGATAAAAGCGAGCAAAAAAACGCAACGCGACAGACACGTGGGCGCGGCGAACTTTTAACCGTGGCCTCTTTTCTATTCCAAAATATTTTAAATGGCAAAAATATATATATATTATACTTGTTTAAAATGTGTGCATAAGAATATGATTCGATTATTTTTGATGCATCCGATAAGGATGAGAAAAAAAAACAAATATTTAAAATTCAAACGATCAAATATAGTATACTAGTGGTTTTAGCCGCTTTTGCTCACCAGATGCGAGTTTACATTTGTTCATACATATTTATAAAGTGGGATATAAATCATCGATCATTTCCGCAAGCGGAAGCTATATATGTACATATACTATGACAATTATCGAATGCTAGAAATAGTGACGTTTCAAATTTAACAATAGTTTGAAGCTACGTGTGTATTGGAGCGACGTGATACGACGAGGATCAATTTCATATGAACCAAGACGCTGTGACGTGACAGGAAACGAATAATCGCCATTTAAAAAAAATATATAAATTAAATGAATTGAAAAAACATTAAAAGTTGACATTTAACCTAATTTATCGAATTATTAAATGATATAAATAAAAATTAAGTACATTCATAGTGTATGTGTGTGAATTTCATACACAAACAAAGCAATGTGACGGAGGAGACAATCGGTTTTGGCCTCAACACATCAAAATACATCCAAATCAACAATTTTATTCATAATTTATGTAATTTAAAGCCATGATTTTTATAAAGAAATTTTTAAATTTCAATTTAATAGTGGATTTCCTTCATTAAAATTGTTGAGACCCAAGTTGAGTCGGTTGATTTTTTATGGCTCCAACTTCACTTGAAAGATTGAAATGCAGGGACTCCGCAATACGCCTGCAGGCCAGGTTTCGATGAAAGTTTGTCAATTTTTTTTCGACATTCACGAATGCGTCAATGGTTGCTGATTTCAACAATAAAAAAATTGTGCTGAAAACATTTCCCCGGCTAATTGTTGGAAATATATTAAAAATCTATCTTACTGGTATGCTATAAACATTATACGCACTTACCTAATCTAAGATTGAATGCATAGTGATGCGACACGACAGGAAGTGACGAAGTACAGATAGTAATTCAACACACTGGTCTAATCTGGAGTTGAGATGAAGTTTTGAAAATTTTAGCTTCCACCACCGTCTCACTAATAAGATAAGACGTTTGAATAAATCATCAAAACTCCAGATCGAGAACTTAGAATTGATTGATTCATTTTTCACCAACTAGTAGCTTCCAAGTTGACTTTACTTATGACCGTCATAAAAATGATTTTTACAAGTTACTTTGCATACTTACAGAGATAACAAAATTAAAAAGTGCACTTTTTAATTTAGCACCATACCACTGTTACTCACCCATTTTCTTACTTCTTTTGTTCCTATCTGGTCATTTCTATTAACTTTGGAAAAGTAATCTTTCCAAGAACTTGTGACGACTGAAGATATACATACCTACATATTTACTTATTAAGCAACTGTTTTATATGTAATTTCAAAAATATACTGATGCAATAAGAAAGCACTATAGTCATTTGCATAAGTAGTCATATACTTACCTAAACATTCACTGACCGTTTCCAAAAGAAGACTCGAGGAAATAAACACCTACTTATGTACTAATATAGTAACTATCAGGATGTGCATACCGAATAGACTAATAGACATACGACTATTGCAAAATTTCACCTGACCTAGGATATTTATGACTCGTAGCTATAAATGTTACAGTTGGGTTAGGTCGCTACGGTATGTTATTATCGATCGTGAGCATAGTATACTATAACATTATTTATTATGCAGGTCTTCTTAATTATTCACAGCCATTCGCCATTCACTGCTGGATAAAGGCCTCTCCATCACGCTTCAATTCCTCTCTGCTTTGAGCAACTCTTATCCGTCTCAATGCATACATTTTTTCTGATTTCATCTACCCATCTCGCCTGTGACTTGCCTTGCACCCTTTTTCATTCTCTCGGATACCATTCGAGCACTTCTTTCATCCATATATCGTCCGTTCTTCTAGTTACATAAATAGCCTACCACTGCCATTTAAATTTTTTATTATAAATGATGTATTTTGTGAGATAAAACACCGTTTCCAATAGATAATTGTGCAAGCTCAGTATCAGAGTTAGGGTCAACATTGCTATATTAATGAACGACGTTTTGGGTTTGTGACGTTTGGGTTTGTGAATATATTTCACAAGCCGATTTTACACACTTTTATTCAGCTAAGTTAATTGAGCAAAAAAAGACAATGGTTCTTAGGGTAATACCCAACCCTTCATAATTCTATGGGAGCATACAATGCATGACGAGTTTTACAAACTTGTTATGCATTATATGTACATATACGTATATGTACCCACAATGTACTTATGCTTGTCGATTGTAAAACTCCCCAGTCTGGCCAGATCAGACAGAAAGACAGACAAATAAAAAGTATTATTGTTTCTGTTGGGTAGAAGTATGGTTGCCGTGTTGAAAAATTTACAACCACACTAAAGGTACATTTTTACTGAAGTAATGAAAATACATGGTTATATAAATATATGATTTTATTATGAATTCTTTGAAATTTATGTATTGTTTATATCTGAATAGGTAACTGATATGCTTGTTTATGCGATAATGAAAGCCCGTTGGGTAAATCCTTTGAAAACGAGTCAGATGTCAGCATTAAATATGAAATGACTTTTTAATGATGGACACGGGTACAATAGAAAATGGAAAATACTTTCAGCAGACAGAGTAGCTCATCTTGAAATATGAAAAGTACAATGTTGTGGATATTTTTACCCAGGTGTCAAGCAAGCAAACACGTATTTCAGAAATGCTAAACACCACAAACGTATCAATAGATTTGATCAGCGAGATTCAGTCTATTTTTTTTATACTTTTAAGTTTAGACGTTGATGTAGTTTCCATAAAGAGACATTTAATTGCGCATTTTATAAAACAAATGCGCATTTATCGTAAGCATTTTATAAAACAGATAAGAATTTATCGTATGCATTTCATAAAATATATTAGATATATGTATGTATCATTTAAAAATATAAATGTATGATTTAAATATATTTTCTAATATATTAAAGAAAAAACAATTATAAAAATAAATTACGATAATAGAATATAAAACAAAATAACATAAAAAATAGTTTTTTTAATATAATATTTTTTACTAAAATAAAGTAAGAAATAATACTAAAACCCTTTAATAAATAAATAAAAATCTTGTAAAAGACTTGAAAAACTACAAATCCATTGTTTTAATTAGGCATTTTAATATCAAATGCCCGCATTTGATATTAAAATGCCCGCAAGTTTATAGTTTATACAAAAGAAAAATAAAAAGCAACCTAAATGAATGAAATGCGCATTAACGTATTCTATATGCGCATTAACGTATCCAATATGCGCATCACTTTTTCGACGTTTTCACATCGCTCGATCTTTATGATGACCCAGCACCATATTTTTCATTTATCGACTCAAGTTTTTTAAATGCGCACTTTTTAATTGTTAAATGATTGAATTTTTTTATTATTTCATACCACAAAAACAAATATTTAACAGAAATATGCGCAAATGATAGACTCTAAGGAGCAGTTATTTTTATAAATGCACCAAAACCAAAACTAAAGCCAGGGGAAACTATAACATTTGTAAAAAATAATCAATTGCTTCTTGCCTGGAAAGACAAGCGAGTTGTGACTCTTTACACTAATTTTTTTTCTAATGATGGTAAAATTGTCAAAAGAATAATTCGAGGTGGAGAAGAAGAAACAATTAAAAAACCAGAAATGGTATTAAATTATACCAAATTTATGGGAGGTGTGGATACTGCCGACCAGTATACTGCCGCCTACCCATTTTTGAGAAAAACTTTGAAGTGGTGGCGAAAACTATTTTTTTGGGGATTGGAAGTGTCTGTTGTAAATTCTTATATATTGTATAAATTAAAACAAAGAGAGCTTAATAAAAAACCAATGTCGCATCTTGAATTTGTTGACAAACTTATTCTTCAATTGGTTGGAGATCATAGAGGAGGGTTGGAATATACAAAAGAAAGACACTCTGTCGATCCAGAACAACGATTAAATGGAAAATTGCACGTTCTTATAGGCCACGAAGAAAAAAAATATCGTGATTGTGTAGTGTGCTCTGATAGAGAACAACGAAAAAGGACGTTATATTTTTGTAAAACTTGTGAACTAAAACCGGCTGTGTGCGTAGGAAATTGTTTTGAGAAATATCACACGTTAAAAATATATAAATGAAAATAAACATGTATTAAAAATAAATATATTTAAGTGACATTAAACAAACTATATAATAATTGTGCTAATATTGATTTAAAAAAAAAGTTTGAAAAGTGTAAAAAAAAATTGTGATCACAAACACCGTGTATCTGTTGAAGCTAATCTTTTCGCCTTTGCCCGCCTTCTGGGATGATCCAGCTTTTTTTTTCGATGTCTTCTACAAGTAAGTAACGAATAGAAAATGTGATTTTAACTAACAGTTAAAAAACTAACCAATAGACACTTTATGAGGGTGGGTACGCATTAAAATACAATGAGTAAACAGACAATAGCTCTGCATCCTTGGACCCAAACTGGCTAACGAACTATAGGGTAGGTATAAAAATATTTCTACAGGCATATTTTAAAAGTTTCTAGTAATAAAACTCATTTATTATACAAAACTACTGTCATAAATAATACAAGAAATGTAAAACTCATAATTTAGTTCGATTTGGTAATTATGTTGGTTTGAAATAATTGAATTTAGTGACTATATTCGAAAAATGTAATCCCAAATAAACATCATGTTATTATGGTTACAATTAGAGACAAACAGATAGTCCCAAAATAACTGAGCATAATATTTAGTTTTTATCTAAAAAAAAAATTGCCTATTTTTGGATAAAATGAAGTCACCAATTTGATATTCGACATAAATTAATAATATGAACAACTAAAATTTAAAAAAAAAAAAAAAAAAAAATTCCATCCCAGAGTAGACTAGTGGTGAAGAGAAATTCCATTAAGAGTGCAAAGTGTTAAGGGTCTGTCCATACCTATCCAGCACGAACCGGCAGCAGCGGGTAGCCTGCAAGTACGGACAGTATTCTTTGGTACATTCTATATGAACGCGTATGAATGCGTGAATGCGCATGCGCGAATGGAGTATGAATGCGTACATATAGAATGTTACCAAATAATACTGTCCGTACTTGCAGGATACCTTCTGCTGCCGGTTTGTGCTGGATAGGTATGAACAGACATTAAATCGTACCCTTTCATAAATAAGAAAAACAAATAAAAAACTAAGAAATCATTTAAATAGCAACGCCATACGTCGAAATGCGGTTGTGACGGGTGCTGTCTTTTTTTAAAATACAAAATTGTCAAATAGTTTTTCGAGTCGAATTTGCATAATGCAGTTCTCGCCTCGTCGGTGCATTTTCGGTTAAGCTGTTTTAAAGGCGTGAACCTTTGTTTTTGCCAACCAATAAAGGACGAATGACTAGATATTTTGTAATGGAATAATTGCAACGTATAGTTGTGGGTGTTCTTATACCTGTTGTCAGTTTGAAACAGGCCAATAGGATAAATACCTAGCAAAAAAAGTAAAAATAAATAGCAGATGTTCACCAATGTGGCGATTCACAAGCGTATTGCAACATAACCTCAAACGAGTATTTAGACATTATTATTAGTTTATCGTACGTAGTAACAAAAGATGCAGTTTTTTGATAATGAAACAACTCAAATTCGAACTCAACATTTTGACTGACACAAACTGATTCTAATTCAGAATCGATCACTGATCACGTTTTCATGATTCAGAAAAAAATGTCGGTGTGTATTTTGGGAATTTTTTCAATACCGTTAGTCCTACCGAAGTGAAACTTAGTATCGGTTACTGAATTGCTTATCGATACGACGTAAATTTTAAAGTGGTACCTCCCTTTACAAGAACCCTCTTTTTTTGGATTCAATTATATTCTCTTTTACATACATATAATGGAAATAATAAATTTCATATAATATTTTTGTAATAATTTATGCGAATTCGGTATACGACATTGGATTTAAATATGGCAGGCTTGCACAAAAAAAAAATAACAAGCAGACAGTTATTTTTTACTTTCCATTCAAATGTTTTTATCCACAATCCAATTATAGCACTTTGTAGAAAAGGTTTCATGAAATAATAACATGACGTACCAAAACATAGGGTTGTTGGTGTGCTGGGAAATTTTAATCATTGAAATGCATATTTAAGCACGATTTGAAACTGTTGATAAGTAATCAAATAACCCATTTATAAGTAGATCGTTCACAACAACAAGTGTATAATTTCGAAAGAGACTTTGTATGTAAGGTTTGGTTGAAAGCATCGAAAACAAATCAAAGTTTCTATGACGACGATATCGATATCGTTGAATATACATATGTATATATTTTTTTGATTCAAACAAATCTAATAAAAAAACAAATTAATGTTTACTATTAGATTAACCATGTTTAAGCGGTTTATATGTATTACAAATACCGAGCAAAGCCGGGTAAAACCAATAGTCTAATGTATATTTTCGAAAGAGACTTTATATGTAAGTATTACAGGTTTGGATGGTAGAATCCGTGACGTTAAATTTAATAAAAAAACAAATGAATATTTAAATAAAATAAAACTATTCAAATCAATTTAATAAAATGTTTACTATTGATTAGCCATGTTTAAGCTGTTTATATTACAAATACCGAGCGAAGCCGGGTAAACCGACTAGTATACGGTAAGTGCTTAGCACTTCGCATAATACATCTACCATTATGTGCTCATATCGTAAGTTTTCATGGTTTTAATTGAAACTACGCTACGTTGAATCATCGCCATTTAAAGTCACCGAGTCACCATCAAAGAGCGATCATTGATAAAATGGTTGGCGATCGCAATACACGGCTTGTTTTGAAATTATTGATTATTCTGAGTAATGAATAAATAGCTAGCACCGTTTTTTCTTTGGAGTTGATTCAGACGAAAATAAAACAAAAATGGCCGTGGCTAAAAAGACCGAATCCCGCGCAATTGGCACAAACAAACCGTCCTACAGTTTACGACGATTTTGAGTTGGACTATAATCCATGAACAGATTCGCATCTTTTCGCAAGACCCCCAATAAAATGAATTATACCGTTACATTCCTACTCTAAAAGCATATGAAAACTTTGGAATGTCTTTTTTACTACGATGACTAACTGACTTAAATTGTGTGATGGGATGATGCTTTGACAGATTCAACCTCGTCTAGGTTTGGGTAGATTTTTGATTGTATCAAAAATGAATAAATGGCTAATATAATGAATCGTATTTTTAATCCCTAAGGAAGTTTCGCCGTACTGAGTTCCATCTCATACTTTTTCAATATTGAAAATTTGAATAGACAACGAATACTTCCCTCCCAGTTATACGTTAAAGTATGTATGATCAAAATTAACAGCTCTCTGTGTTTGCTATAATATTCTACATATATAGTATGTATCTAAAGATGAGTCAGTACGAATCTGCTACTCTTATTCAAGCCTTCCCATTGATATTTGGGTATATGATATGGGTGAAGTATGTAGAGAAAACTGCATATCTTGCAATGCTACAACTAAGTTTCATAAGCACTACGATGTCTCAAAGGTTTGCCAAATTTCATCCTTGTCCAATGTATGTATGTGTATGGCGGATGTGCTCCAAATTAGATTCTGACAACATCGGTCTGTTATTTTGTGACAAACCAATCAGAGATTAGTCATATTGTATGTTCGTATTTCATAGTCTGCAGCATTTTCAATTCAGTTTGATAAATACTAGCCAGCTAGCTATCTGAGTTTTTTTTCCGTTTACTGTGCGTGTGTGTGTTTGTAAGTGGCAACGGCGGATGCACACTGCGGAAGTTCAAATTTCAAATTTTTACAACTGTTTTCGTTCTCTTTTTTTTTGTTCTTCGTATTTATTATCTTCTGCACAAGCGTTTTAAATATCAGAGTTTAAATCACTTGACACTTCACTTTTAAAAGTCTATCACATTTCTTCTTAGCGGCTGCCAGAGAGCCCTAGAGGAAAGAGTGTGTAATATATGCTCATGATTACAAGAGTGCAGCGTTGCAGATTGATTCGCCTTGACATTGTTTGGCCTTGAACGGAGTGTGTCTCTCGTTCATTCCGTGTGCATTTTGGGTTTGTTGTAATTTTTACATGTGTGCGTGTGTATGATGTAATTTGTGGTGTACAGGCAGATGTGGCAGTTGTATGCGCTGTGATCGTGTCGCGCGCGTAAATTTGGCAATGGTGGAATGGAAATGTCCCAAAATGTGCGGCATGGCCTTGAGCGGCCAATAGCGGTCAATAGCGGCCGAACCGGTGGCGCGCCGCTATTGGCCGTTGGCATTGCGGGGGCGGGGTTTAGCCCGGCTTTCGACCAATCGCCGCACACCTTCGAACACGCTATGTCCGTGCAAGTGCGAGGGAGAGGGCCTATCGCGCGCGCAGCCGCCTCAACAGAGACAGCAGCGCCGCACCCTTCCCCTCATCCTCGCGAACACAAAACGGGTCAAACAGGTGCGGAGGGGAGACAGGAGAGGAGTACTGAAATATAAACTAGGGAAAATCAGACGCATCCGCAAATATCGCACCTCGTCGTATACGATGTTCGCGCATGCTTGCAAAAATAAAACATTTCAGATTTACAATGTAAAAAATTCATTCGCTTTATTCAACAAAGTACAACAAACAAGAACATCATCGCATTGCACAACAAACATAAAATAAATATTCGCAAAGTTATAAAACTTAAAAATAGTTGAATAGTTGAATGTGGAATGTGGAAAACGCGTGCCGAGCATATAGGAGAGAGAAAAAGACTGACTCTGACGTAATGACGAGTTAAGTCTATCGCTCCCTCCTTCATACCCGACACACTCCGAAGAAGAAGAAGACAGCTTCTGATGAGTAGTGTCGAGAATCCGGTTCAGCAAATTTTCGCGCCACTTTCTCGACAAGTCCAAACAGCTCCAATACCTGTCGAATACAAGACAAAAAAGCACATATAAGAAACAGTCGGTGATGCAATGCAAAAAAAAGAAAAAAAAACTGTAAAGTTATTTCATTAAGTTATATAAGACGCGCAAATAATACAAGTATTTCAAATGCAAAAGAGTAGGAATAAAATTTGAAAACGCGCTGCCAATTCCAGTAGAATAGTAGTAATAATATAAATGTTTTTTTTTTTCAAAGATGATAATGAAGTGTGCGAGATGTGAAGTGATGTCCGCAAGACACGTCCGGCCGAGATGGAAGCGAGCGCAATACTGGCGGCTGACGAAGCGTGGTGGTGAACGACGGAGTGGGAGAGGTGTGTTCGAGGCGAGCAGGCGCAGGTGACGATACCTCATTCTGTCCGCCGAGTTCGCGGACAGAATGAGGTGACGGTGGTTTCGCGGAGTGGCGCGGATATGGGGGGGGCACGGGAGGGGGGAAGCTGCGCGCGCACCGGGGAGTGGTAGTTGGGAAGGGGGGGGGAGAGTGCGAATCGTGTCAGCGGGGCGTTCGGGAGGCGGAAGGGGGGGGGGGGGGCAACGGAACGAAACGGCAGGCTCGCGGTGACGTAAGTTTCTCGATCGATGCACCGCGGGCGACGCGACCACTCCGCTTGGCTCCCCGATCGCGACTGCGAGACGCTTGCGGCGCGGGGACGAAGGCGCACGGAAGCGAGGGGGCGAGGGGGGAGGGCGCGCGGCACGTGCGACGGTCCAACACTTGTCAGGCCCAACGCTCCGATGTCTCCGAAGTACCGGACATGTTCTTTGTCTGCTTAGATATGCTCTCACGTGACCACTTT
This sequence comes from Arctopsyche grandis, assembly GCF_051622035.1. Taxonomy (NCBI): domain Eukaryota; kingdom Metazoa; phylum Arthropoda; class Insecta; order Trichoptera; family Hydropsychidae; genus Arctopsyche; species Arctopsyche grandis. The sequence continues at coordinate 33,744,449 of NC_135356.1, forward strand.
CGTTTTCTCCTGCTGTGCGAAGGACTGCGGACCTCGGGCGGACAACACCTGCCTTCGAGGATTGTGCAAGTGTGGTGCGCACCTCGCCTAGCCTCACCACGAGCACTTTTTTTTTCGACTCGTCTACTCAACTGTGTGTTGCAGTGACTCCTTTGTTTTCAGATGCGCCCTTTTACCGGAGATTCGAAGGAAATGATCAAAGCTATGCTATGTATAGATATATATAGATATAGCTATGGCGCCGAACAATGCGCCAAAAGCCATTCAAAATTTTAGATTGGAGTTAAAAAATTAACTGTTAAGAAAAAATTGCCCGAAGGCGCCATCGGGTGTAAGGCCGGCACTGATTATTCCGCACATTGGAATCGCGCGCACGACAATCCTTGCCATAAAAATCGCGAATACGGAATATCTGGCACTCGAGTTCTCGCTATTATAATATTTCGCGTGATTGATGGAGTTTTTGGATGCCAAATGTTCCGTGATCGAGGTTCTAGTGACGTGCGCGAGATCGGTTTTTGCGTAATAATCACTGAACCAGTCAAGCCAAGGATTCTGTGGATATACATTTTGGCAAATTAATAATAAATGTAAGCATACGAGACGGGGAGGGGATTTCAACAAGTACCCAGCAAAAGAACAAAAAATAAAGCAAACTCTTTCCAACGTATGTTCCATTTGATATAAAACATGAGATATCCCTTCCGTTAGAAATTAATGTTCTTTAAGTGTTATATGTATGTACATAAAACTTTAAAGTAATCTTGCAATGACTTCGGCATAGATTTTTAGATCTGCCTACTTATTTACCGATATAATGATTATGATATTATGATTAAAGCCCGGACCCAGAAGGTGCCGCGTATTGTTCAAATGTTGTAAATGCATTGTTAAACGTTTGCCGAACCTTTTTTACAAAGGATTTACCCATTGGCTATCCTACCTCTAATTATGATGCTACTTACTATTTTTTTTAATTAAATACAACTGTATATGTAGGAAGTTTTTTTTTATTATTTCATTTTTACCATAAGTGCCATAACAAATTGCCCTAAATGGTCAAAATGTTCCGTATGTATATGTATAAATTTATATAATAATACATTTTCAATTATTATAAATTAGACAGTAGTGACAAATAGAGGGTAAGCAATCAATTTTGTGAGTGTCGTTTAAATTAAATCAAATAAATTGGGAAACTTTGGAATCACTTATCTATTTAGTACCATTAGAACTTAATGGACTAAACAATGTGTTGACTAACCTTTAACGTCTAAACGACTAAATTTTATATGAAAATGATACAAAAAATATTTTTTGTAGGTACTTTTGTTTTTCCAATTTCTCTGTTTAATAATATTTGTTTTCAAAAATAAGCTTATTTTTTTCATAATTCAATAAGGTGTATGCTTATAAGTATATTTTCCATTTTTTTTGATATATGTAAAAAATATATTTTTGAAAAAACATTCAACTTGACCTATGTATGTATTTATTTTCCTGCCGGGGGCAGAAAAAGCTGAATTGACGTATGTATATACGCACTACATACTTACACAGATTGATTGAGATACTGGCTATTTAATTTGTTGCCTTACATATCTATATCTATTTAGTCACCTGCACAAATTTGTGCGACTTCCGAGTAGTTTAAAATCAGCGATGGCTTTGCACTCAATTTCTACTCTCATTTCAGGTTTCGTTGTGTGAAGACCATGAGCCGCACCAAAATTTACCGGCGGCATAACAGGCCATATCGCTGTCCCATGCTCAACTCGGTTTCCAGATATCATCCAGCAACCGTCGAAGCCTTCGTGGATTTCCTCGTTACCTTTGATATCGTCCCCCACCCCAGATTTAACCCCATCTCCACCATCCGCCGCACCCCAACCCTCAGTCCATCTCCCACCCCCAGCCTAATCTCCGTCACCTCCTTCCAACCCAGCCCCAGCCCCAGCCCCACCCCAGTCCACGTTCCATCCCCTATCCCCAGCTCCACCCCAGTCCACGTTCCATCCCCTATCCCCAGCCCCACCCCAGCCCGCGCACCATCCCCTATCCCCAGCCCCAGCCCAGTCCACGTTCCATCCCCTATCCCCAGCCCCACCCCAGTCCACGTTCCATCTCCTATCCCCAGCCCCAGCCCAGTCCACGTTCCATCCCCTATCCCCAGCCCCATCCTAATAATACCCTTTCGTAAAAAGCCCAAGAAATGCCGTATAACCAAACAAGAGTACATCGCCTCCCTCAATCTCGGCTCCAAATCAACTCCAACGGTCCCCACCCCAACGGCCACCTCCACCTCCAACTTTTCGAATTTGGGAATACAAATGAAAATGTTGGGGAGGAACTAAATGAACCCCATCGCACCCTTGAACTTTACGGATTCCGCAATCCCACCCCAATGGTCACCTCCACCCCTAACCCTGAGTCTGAAATAGAAAAAAGAAAAAAAATTGAAACCATGGCAGTGCTACTCAAACTATGGTCGATGAAAGACGTTAAAAGATAATTTAAAATAAAAAAAAGTTATGGCGGAGAAAGACGTTAAAAAATAAAACAATAGCTTATGACAAAGTTGCATCATCTGATCCACCACCACTCTTCGCAAAAAATTGAATTGATTGTCGCCACCACGCACCGCACCCCTTACCACACCCCTCATTAATTTCCCAAAATTTTTGACATCATCCTTCACCGTTTGATTCTTGCGCAGTTTAAAAGATTATTGTGTGATGAGCAACATGGTTTTACACCCTGTCGTTCCACTACCACTAATCTCGCCTGCTTCACACATTTGATCATGTCTAAAGTTGACGTTGGTCAGCAAGTTGATGTAGCCTACTTTGACTTTCGTAAAGCCTTTGATCAAGTCAATAATGACGCTCTTTTGATCAGGTTAGCTGAAGTGGGTTTTTCAACGCGTCTTCTTAAACTCTTTGCTTCTTATCTTAGTGATAGGAAGCAATTTGTTAGATATGGTCTTTATGAATCTCCTTCATTTTTTACTCGATCTGGTGTTACTCAGGGGTCCACTTTAGGCCCATTACTATTTACAATTCTTATTAATAACCTCCCTAGAGTTTTATGTAATGCATCATGTCTCTTGTTTGCTGACGACGTTAAATTATTTTTTGCTGTCAAGGATGAGAGGCAAGCCTCTCTCCTTCAAGCTGATATTAACGCTGTCTTGGAGTTCAGTTCTAGTTTGGGCCTTGAACTTAATTTAAACAAATGTGCAATTATGAGCTATGGACGTGCACATTCACTCTATTGTCACGGATATTCCATTAGATCCGTCTTGTTGAAGCGTGTGGAATCTATTGTCGATTTGGGTATCACTTTTGATCCTCAGCTCACCTTTCACAACCATATCAAAAAAGTCGCTGACGTTTCCTTTCGTCGACTTGGATTTGTTTTGAGATATGCAAGATTATTCTCCAATCCTTTGTCTTCTCGCTTGCTTTTCAATTCGCTTGTGAGAAGTAAGCTAGAGTATAATGCGATTGTGTGGAATCCGCATGAAGCAAATTACTCTCTGATGATTGAGAAAGTGCAAAAAGCATTTCTTCGTTTCCTATATAGGAATGAATATGGGTATTACCCATATCTCTACCCCACTCCTTTCCTTTTGGGCATGCTTGGGTATAATTTCCTTGAACTTCGGAGAAACTTCTCATTAATTGGTTTCGTTCTCCTGCTCTTACGTGGTAATACGTCATGCCCGTTGTTGCTGGAGCAGTTGGGACTTTATGTCCCTAATCACTATGTGCGTGGTAGACATCATCATTTGCTGGCTGTACCTCCTGCCCGCACAGTCCTTTTTCGAATGGCTCCTATTCCAAGAGCTATCCGACTTCTTTATGAAATCGTTGCTGCCGAGACTGAATGTGATATTTTCCACCTTAGTGAGCGTAAATTGTCGGAAATTACTCTAACCCATTTATCTGGTAGTCTGCGCTCATCATTGTTTTCATGATTGATTGTGATTTATGAGTGAAATTTTGATTAACTCTCTTCCATTTGGGCCTTACAGGGATGTTTTGTATTTGTAGTTGTTTCTTACATATTTATTGAAACTGGCTGTAGGTGCAAGGCATTCCTTATGCTATATTTTATTTGATATTTTTACTTTATCTGTTATTATAAATGCTATTTTTTATGTATGTATGGATGTATTTATGTTTATGTTTAATTGTTATTTTGTTTTTTTTCTTTTTTGTGTTATATTTTTTGACCATTGTGGCGCTTTAGGAATTCCTGTTATGCCACAATGGTCTGTTTAAAATAAATAAATAAATAAATAAATAAATTAATCAGTCAGTGTCGATCTGCATCAATTGGTGAGCGTCATACTTGTATTATAATTACGACTCCGGCATGCTGCAAATTATCAACTTACATATCTGTCTCTTAATTAAAAATTAGTATTGAAAAAATACATGTTTATACGTTATATTGTTATATACAGATGAACAGTAAAGGCCCAATGGACAAATTTTTAAATAAGAAACACACAGATACAGAACATCGAAATACTTCTAAGTCTTCAGACGCGGATGGTGAACTCACACAAACTGAAGACAATGTAACCGCTGGATCACCCAAAAAATTTCGCCACGTTTATATTCGTAAATATGATCCCTCTTACATTCAGTTTGGATTTATTGTTGTGAGTGATGATAAAGCTGACTCACCAAAACCTCAGTGTGTGATATGTGGTGAGGTTTTGTCTAACGAAGCGACGAAGCCCTCGAAGTTAAAAAGACATTTAAATACAAAAATTAAAATCTAGTTTCAAAACCGAGAGAGTTCTTTAAAAGAAAGCGTGCTGATTTTAAATCTCAACAGAAAAATATATTTACTGCATCCCACATAAATACTAATGCTATGCGAGCCTCATACAAAGTTGTCCTTCGTATTGCTAAAGGAAAAAATCCATACATAATATGTGAGGATTTTGTGATGGGCTGTATTAAGGATGTCTGTTTTGAAGTATTAGGTGAGTTGGCAGCAAAGAAAGTTGATTGTGTTCCACTGTCCAATGACACAATAGCTCGAAGAATTCATGATATTGCTAACGATATGGAAGACATAGACGAAATAAAATTGGCAAAGTACTTTTCTTTGTTAAGTCTTTAAAATTCTTGGTTAAGTCTTTATTCTTATCTATTTATCTTATAAGTTACAGTTAAAATGTATCTCTACTAGTTGTAATAAATTTTGAATACATATGTAGTTGGAATATTTTATTTTTATAAACAAATGTAAGTGTCTTCACAAGTTACCCCAATATGAAACTGTAGCCAGACAATATGTACATACATATTTATTTATACGGTCTTAAAAATAGACCATTATATATATAAAAACGGCAATCTGTGTGTGTGTGAGTGTGTCCCAAACATAATGAATGAATCGATAAATAGCCTAAACTTTTGTATAAATTCTCATTCGGAGTCGAACCGGCGAAACCTTACGCGAACACAAATATCCTCTTATAAGTATACCCGAGTTCAGAGACATAGCCGTGAAACCATCGTCGAATATTCGAATAGTCCTTTTTTTTAAACATTCCTTAAAGTTTTCGAATTAATTGAAATTTGAATTAAAAAAGATATATTTTTTAATTAAAATTAATTATATTTTATTATTAAAATAAAATTAATATTAATAATAATAAATTATTAAAAATAAGATTAATACGTTGTCTCGAATCGAACCTAGGCCGCTCGGTTGCTTGACTGGGCTTTAATCCAATACACCACGACGGCTGACAAAGGAGTTGTTCTTAATTTAATTTATAATATTCGAGGTTGCGAGGTCAATGACCGGGGTTTGATTACACATCATTGTGGGCATTGAGTTTTATAAATTAAACATACATTTTTGCTTACGTCCCGCGATGTAAAATACGTACTTTTCATATTATCCGATTCTGATTCGGATTTCGACTTCGGGTTTTATAATTTTACAATTATTTTTGGTTGTGGCTATTTGCAGGTACTGTATCTGCGAATAATTGGTTATTTCCAGGTACTGTATATGCGAATAATTGGCTATTTTCAGGTACTGCATCTACGAATAATTGGTTATTTGCAGGTACTGTATCTGAGAATTATTGGCTATTTGCAAGTACTATATCTGCGAAATATGGGCTATTTGCAGGTATTATATCTTTGAAATCAGGTACAATGCATGAGAAATAATCAAATGACTTGTCTATTTAACAACATCAAAATGTGTTCTAAACAGTTAACGCAAAATTGTTCTGAATTATCGTAATAGTTCTAAAAATTTTATTTTACTCGAAGATACAGTATTTGTTTATAGAATTATTAGAATATTTTCACATGCCAATCTCTTATGCTGCGTACGGACCAAACCAACGACGATTTTGGGCCAACGTTTTAACCAGAAGGATAAAACCAGTAGCGTACAAAATATCGAAATAAAAATTAAATTTAAAAATTGAAATTCAATATAAAAATTAACACTATTATTATTATATTAAAATTAAATTCAAATATCAAAATAAAATTATAATAAATATATTAAAATTAAAATAAAATATTGAAAGTTAAAACAGAACATGCCCAATTTAAATAAATTTTTGAGATTGACCTAATATTAGATCATCAACAATCACATACAGGTAATCCTTGACTTTTGTTTGTCGAAGATGTTTTGAATTACGAAGATACGCACTAAGATCAAAAAAAAATCTAAGAATTATTATTTTTACGTCCCCGTAATGCACAGTTACTGAGAATATATCATGTATTAGTATGGGTGACCGAGCGATCGTTGCAATCCGGTGCGTTGTCGGTACATCAATCGAAATTTTTTTAGTCTTCAATTGTTTCTCTCGTCAAAATAAATCAATTAATGAAATCATTTCAGAGGTAAAATTTATTTATTTAGAAATCAAATATTACAATAAAAATTCATGTTTATTTAAATCATAAAAGACAATATACAAAAACATAAAAAATAAAAAAGGAACATATTTAAAAAATGATGGCGTGCCGTGATTTGATATTATATCAGCTAAATCTTTGAGTGAATTAAGTACTTTATTATCTTGTTTATCTTGTTCATCTTTATCTTTATTATCTGTTCATCTGTATTATCTTGTTCATCTTTATTATCTTGTTTTAGGTATCTGTTGTGAAAACATTCTGTGAATGTATCGATTTTTCGTTACATCTATTCCATTTTTATTGCATAATTTAATTGGCATAACCCATTCGGAATTTCTGTTTCAGTTCCGATTCTGATTAATTATTACTATTCGTATTGTAACTTTATTTTAAATCATGTATCAATCCAAAAGCACCTGTTGAAATTTCAACTTAGTAAAAAATAAATAAGAATTTGTACACATACATAGGTATATATACGTTCATAACATATGTACACACATATATTTATGCACGCATACATGCACACAAAAATGTATACATAAAAGTAAAAATAAATTACATTAGATTGAAAAAGTGTTTAAATAGAACGGATTTCATCTTGCATCTGCTGACATTGAATAAGTCGATCTAAATGGGACTATCCACTTTGTTTTAAGTATTATTATGAATTCGAATTAAAATACTAAACCAACCAAAATAGAATATGTATTGAAATTATTTAGAACACTGTAAGTTACGTCACGGTTTCGGAAACCGGAACACCATAGAAAAATGTGATTTTGCGTGAAATTTCAGTGAACTTAAATAAAATAAACACCCAAAGTCATAAAAATGGTAGATTATATCACAGTGGTTTATTTTAATGACAATTGTTAAGAAAAGAAACAACAACAAAAAAGGTAGGGAGAATTTTAGTCCGAGACGGTTTTTATGACCAAACGCAGTCTCCACAGTTGAATGAAATTTTGAATGAAAAAAGACAATTGAGCGCAAGCTTTTAATTTTATTAATCACATGGTATTATTTACGAATTATAAAAACTTAATTAATATTTTGTTGCGGCTCCTTTTAATTTTATGACGGCTTTTATACGGTTAGTCATAGAATCTATAAAGTTTCTTTAAATGTCGATGGAGAAGTCTTCATACTATACTTTTTCAATGGTCTCTTTTAATGATTGATGGCTAGACACATTTGTTTTACTAATCCTATATTTAATAGCCATCCATACATTTTCAATTGGGTTTAAATCGGGATTATTCCCAGGCCATGTTAATTTCTTTACACCCAATTCCTGCAAATAAACCCGAACCTAATAAAAAGTAACAAAAATATTTCAGTTTTTTGATCGAAATATTATTAATTACATTCAATATCATTAAATAAAATTAATACTCATTAATTTAGCTCGATGACAAGGGGCAGAGTCATCTTGGAATATGACATCATCAGAATTTGAAAGATGGTTTTCCATTGATGGGATAAAACTTTCTTCTAGAATTTTTTTATATGCTATTCCATTAATGGAACCTTGCACAAACTGTATTCGACCAATTCCATAATAATAAAAACATCCCCAAATCATGTGGCTTGGGGGATGCTTCACTGTCTCAGGGTACATTTTTGGTCGAATCTTTCTCCAACTTTTCTTCGAACATACGGAAAACCATTGGAGCTGAAGAGGTTAAATTTCGACTCATCAGAAAATATGACTTGTCTTCAATCCGATTTCGTCCAATTTTTGTGATATTTCGACCACTCTAATCGTTTTTTCATCATTTTCTTCGTAAGTAATGGTTTTTTCGCAGGTTTCCGAGCGTGCAGTCCAGATTCTCTGAGTCGTTTTCTTAAGGTTACATCACTAATTTCAATTGAAAATTGATCCAAGATATCTTTTCTTATCTCTACAGCAGTTTGAACCGTTGCTGTAAAGATAATAGAGTTATCAGGCGATCTTGTCTCTCGGATGTGCATCTTTTCGGTTCTGTCCCCTTCTTACGATGAAAAGTTCCAGAATCCTTTTTCTTTTTCATTATTCTTGACAAAGTAGATACAGATCGTCCCATTTGTTGAGAAATTGATCGCAATGAATGTCCAGAGTCTGCCAAAGCCGCGATTTTTATATTCTCCTCCAATGATAGTTGAGTATATTGTCGCATGGTATTTTTATTTTCAACGATTTCGATCCGTACACCTCGAAAACTCACACTAAACTGAATTCAAATTGTAGAAAACAATCACATTTAAAAGACCCGATCGTTAAAAACCACAGACCTAAAGGGACAATATTTTTAGTGCCCAAAAATCGTAAAATCACAAGTGTTCCGGTTTCCGAAATCGTGACGGTATATGTATAGGTACATAATATAAACACATCGATTTTTCACAGAAAAAAATGTTAACTAAAAATGTTGATTGTCTTGCTTTGAAAGATATTTGCAAAACTCGTTTATCCTTTAAAATTATTTAACTATTACTTTTATTGATAAAAATATATAAATAAAAAATGAAATAGTTAAAATTCATGTATGTACTCATTATACATAATACACCCCCCACAAATTTTGCCCCCCCTACCCCATGGGAAAAGCTGAAATAACGCCCCTGCTTATATAATAATAAACATGATAGATATATACCTATATTTTTTTTTTTATGAATTATACATATGTATTAATTTATGTATAGTTTGTTTCTTTTGTGTTATATTTTGTTGACCATTGTGGCGCATTAGGAATTCATGTAATGCCACAATGGTCTCAACTTTAAAAATAAAATATATATACTTGTGTTTTTTTAAAGAGAAAACTATTCTGGTGTAAAAATCTTTTCAAAACAGTAGACTAGGCTAAAATATTCCATCTCGTATCCGAATGATTTTTCAAGCTAACAACGATGATATTATTTGGGGACGCGACAATTGGTGCAAGTCCAAAAGGTTCCCATCTATTTATTAAGTGGTGAAATAAAATTAAAAACAGTTTGTAAGGTTCCAAAAATAGAACTCAAAACTCAAAAGTATTAAAATTAAAACATGCATAACGATGCCTCGAACAAACTACATATCTAATCGAAAAATATAAAATGGATATTTGAAAAACACATCGAATTCAACTTAAAATTAAAATGTTTTATTAAAAAATGAAATAGATGAGCTCCCATTTGCCAAGGCCTCGCTACGGTGATGTTTGAAACCTATAAAACAGGTGTTTAACATTTTTTCGCATTGATCGTTTGTTTAGAGCTCCTTTAAAACGATTTTGATATACAATTCCATCCAACGGACATTGCTATTTGTTCTGGCGAATTTACTTGTGACATGAAAAATTAAATTATATAAGTTGTAATATGAAAAATTACAATCTTAAATGAAATTAATGAATAATAATATTTAAATTCGTCCAAGGTGGGTGACTGGCACCCCCTTGGATCCGCCAGTAACTCCTAGGGTATAAATAAGAAAGTTTAAACAGACATATCTACTTACATACATTTTTTTGTATTTGTTTCGGGAAGAGGAAAGTATGATCCATCGGACTTTTGCTAAGATAACAACAGACATTGCTATGTATTTGTTCTGGCGAATGTACTTCAGATTTTTATACTCTCCATTTTTATTAGCACTGACATTTAATATTATATGTAATACGGAACATTCTGATAGTAAAATACTTGCCGAAAACTGATTTGTATACCAACAAAATTGATTAAATTGCTGGCCTTTTGATTTGTTGCCATTAAGAACTCCTTAATAATAAATATCAGTTCCACTCCTTGTCGCACTCTTCATTGGCGGTTGCCTCGTCCTCCCACCCACTCCCACCCACTCCACCCACTCCCACCCACCCAGTCTTCTGTTGCCACGCCACAGGTATGTGCGACTGCGATTGCTTGTTACACAAACACTAATTAGTCTTTTCAATAAAAAGTTAACCAATCGAACAAATAACCAATGCGATTGCCGAACTGTAATCCACTGCACGATTCCCCGACTCTCGCCTTCAGCTCCAAATTGTGCAGATCCAACCGACTTTTGCTAAAATAACGATTTTCTTATTTTGCTCATTTAATTATTATTCCAAATGCCATTTCTGAATAGAGCCGAGTCATTGAACTTTTTAAAATAATAATTTCAAAATTTTGCATCGCTTTCATGTCGAATAGCAATATGTATGTGTTATCTCGAGACGGGTTTTTAATCTCTAGCAGGTTCCAATTGCAGTATGCCAATTTTGTATTCAACCATTATCGTTATACATATATGTATGTACATATGACATTGTTACAATTCACCATTCCATTTCTATGGGAATCGTCATCCAGGAAATTCAATAATATGTAATTATATTTTGTTACCTAAATGATATACAACCACATATGTTATGTATTTATACACAATTCATTCGCACAATATCTTGTGCCATCTAAGCACTGTTTACAGACCAACCAAAGGACGCGTGTTGATCATTGGCGCCACAGCTTGGAATGTGTCATATCTAGTCACCGGAGCCTGAGGGGGCCGTGTATTGTTCAGAGGTTGTAAATGCATTGTTAAAGGTTTGCCGAACAATGGATAACACTGTGACTATCCTACCTCTAGTCATATCTACCTGCAGAGGTGTTAAATTCAACGAGTCCGTCCTCCGATTGAGCGAACATCCCACCTGGCCATCTCGATTTGGGCCTTCCGATTTGCTGGACCCTTTTGTTTCGAAACTCTCTTTTTTTTAGATTTAATCTGCCGAAGATTGTTCTATTAAGCTAAATCTTACCTTTTTCAAAAAAGAAAAATCATCATGCAAATACAGGATGTCATAAAATCATTTAATCTTATTGCCATTACAAGATTCAATTCCCATCGATCTAATTTGCAAAATGGTGTCGTTTATTTAAAAGAAGATCTCGAATTTACATTTTATTGTATCTAATTTGCACCTATGTATGTATGTAGATACATACATATGTAAAGCTGCGCTCAATTTTATTTGTAAAAAAATATATATTTCGTAATTATTTATATTTGTAAATAAAATTGAATTTATAAAAAAAATATTTCTTTATATTTCTTACAACAGTGTTCTGTTTCTTACCAAGTGAGCAGTTTTTAAGCGTAGTTTATATTTTGAGAGTGAACCTTTTTTTATCGACTAATAAAGAACGAATACTAGTCAAGAAAGTGATATTGTTCTTGCATCTTTTGAAAGGAAATAGCTGCAATAAATCTTTATGGTATTTTAGTACCATAAGTACTAATTTAACCAAAAAAATATCGGTTCGGTTTCGGTTTTGGTTCCGGCAAATATAACGGTTTGTCTGGTTTTCGGTTCAGTTCCAGTTCGGGTCACTGATTTTAAGTAATAAAAAAAATTTGAACAATATTTAATAACCGGTACTAGAACCTTTGTCTTGTGTAAATTTCCCTACATTTGTATTCAATTTGTATTGAAAATGCTCTCATAGCCGGTATGTGTAAACATGTATGTACTTTCCGTTATCGATTTTTTTTTTTTATCATTATATCAAAAAGTCATTATTAATTTTGTTTTTGCGTTATTTCTTATTCTACATTTGCTTACACAGTTCTGAATACATACGACTGGCCAAATTTTAAATCCTTCGCGTGCGAGCTAAATTTTTATAATTAGGTTCGTCGTTCCTGAACTTAATGCATTATGTGAAAAGATTGTCATCCATCGGCATTCGTTTGCAGTACGATAAAGTAGAAATCAGCTTTACCGACTGTCACTTCTGATAATGCCATCTAGCGGTACTTTAGTTGCATTTAACATTTCAAGAAAGAGAAATAATTTATTTTTCGTGTCATAAATTTGAAACCGAGTATGATTAATTATCAATCTCAAATAATTCTGAATCGTAAATAAAAAAAAAATTGATGAACAGGAGAGGGGGAAGAAATAAAATTTTAGAAAGGCACTAATAGGTATGCTCATCGATTGTGGTGCTAGCGTCAATTCAATTGTCATTTGACAGATGTCATCGTTCACATAACCTCAAAATGTCATTCGGCAATAGGTAATTAGCACTTGTTTTGATTCGGTTCATATCATTTTCTTGCACGCTACAATCTAAAACCACTTCGCAATATATTTGAATCTTTGTGTATATTTTATCTCTATTATATATTATATATACGTATGTATGCGAAAATTTTGGTATAAAGATATCAATGAAAAGATACAAAATTGAAGTTTCGATACAATTCTAAAATACTTTAGTATTTGTATGCTATTTAGATCTCTTACTTTTCAATCAAACTTCTATCTATGTATGTCCGTGTATACAACTTTTTTAATATCAACAGGAATTCCAGTACAGAGATTTCATACAAATTCAAATTGAATTTGTATAATTTTTTGTAAAGGAGAAAAATAACCATTCAGGCACAATTTTAGAGCATTGTGACGATTATGTGACGTTAGTTTTAATTGTGTGATTATGTGATGTGGTAGTAATTGATGGCGGACCGGCTGGTCTCACCAAGCTTTTTGAAAATGGGTAGGAAGCTTTGCCGTTGGAGGCCGGCAATCCGATAGACGAACGAGCAAACAGCTTGCCACTCGGAGACGCTATTACAGATCTCGGAGCTGAATGGTTATTATAAATTGTTATTTATATTGATATGCATTTATTTACTTTACTATATAGTCTTCATTGTCAAATGGCTCGGTGTCACGGTGAAGAAAATAATGTCATATTTGAAATGGTCAATGATAATAACCATGTAGATATATATATATATATATATATATATATATATATATATATATATATATATATATATATATATATATATATATATATATATGTGTGTGTTTGTACTTATTTATATACATTATAATTTAATTAAAAATATTTTTTCCTTTATATCTTCATTAATTCGTAAGCTTCTTTGTTTTTCATTGTTCGAAATAGTGAATGTTCCGATCTGTGATTTTGGAAATCTGGCAACCTAGGATATAGCTAATGAGGAATTGGAAAGAGTAGCCACTGATTCCGAATCACTCGGTGATAACTGAACAGTCGTGTGACTGGCTTGAAGGGACCTCCAATCTAGAATATGTACTTCCAAGATATTTCTGCATCAAAATTTTACTGTGTCAAAGCAAATAGCAACAAAGAACTCTGATGATGGCTTATATTGTCAGAAAAAAAAAACACTTACATACATCCTTGAATAGTATATTTTTCGAAAAATTTCCCTTGCAAAAGTTTATATGGTATTACAAAAAACTGCTAAAAATCAACGAACTTATAACTTGAATTCAGTCTGCCCTGATCTTCACTTTCAGCTTATTTCGGTATTAATAAACGAGAAAAGGATCCAGCATACCAGCATGAGAAAAGAATCCACAAAAAAGACTACAAAGTATGAAAAAGACCCGCCTAATGTTTCTACTGCATCCTTCAGATGTAATTCTTCAGATAGTGAATAGAGTCAAAATTATTTTTATTTCTATTATTATATGGACATTATGTACAACAAACGAACATTTGCTGAGCGGCGTACTTTGCTGCTCGAAAATCAACAACTACATAAAAATCAAAGGCGATTTGGATTTATTAAAGAAGTTGAACAAAATAGTTGACTTTATAATTACCATCATCAAGATTACAGCAATAGAAGAATGACAGAATTGATATGGACTAATATTGGCGAAAAGTTTAATGAATCTGGGAAGATATAACATTTATTATTTGCATAAATATATGAATTAATGGGCTAACTGTGTTTTGTGAAATGCTCACATAAATATTCCCTGTTTTGAATGGCATCATTACCCGGCCTTCTTTGATAATTGTCATGATAGCGACTAGAACTCGCCGTTATTGTTTTCAGTTTTTGAAGTAAACTGATATTTTTCGTTCATCTTAATGAAGTTGTGAAGTATGCAAGTAGTTTTAACAATTTTAACAGATTTATCCAATGAACAGGACAAATACACGGTGTTTCAAATACACGAAACTTTGATACAAGTACGAGTATACAAAAAGCGCATTCGACCTCTAGATAAACGGTAGTTAAATATTGTTCAAGACTCTTCCATTATGCAGTCTCATAATATTGGTGCAAAGGGGAAATCCTTCATCCGCCACAAAATAAAAATTAAATGGTCGTCCAAATTCTTCTTCTCCTATTAATGGCATCGACTCTGGGATTTTTTAAGTATTATTTGAAAGTGCTTGGCCTAATCTGCAGTTACGAAATACTCCAGAATCACTATTTCTGCCATAATCTCCTACGTCAATACTTGTAAATAGTCCATCTGCATCTGCGCATGCCATAAGATGAAAAGAGAAGTACTCTTTATGATTAAAGTAACTACTTCCTGAATTCGCTGGCGAATGTGTTTGCCATCATGTTATGACTGCAAATGTAGTGAAACCCCGGTGTGCGTGTTTACGTCGCATTTAACGTTAAGTGCTAAATGTGACGAAGCAAATACAGTGAAGCATTTACAGTGTGCATGCTGATTGATGCATCTTTGGTGTGCGGCCTGACTAAGGAGTTCAAAAATTGGCATAAAATACTGTTCAAAGGCATTTAAGTCATGTTTTTAAAGATTGCCAATGAAATTGTCTCTCATCAATGAGTAATCGTTTTGTGAATGTTAATTTTCAGATACAAAGACCCGTTGAATGCTGAAAATTATGTTGGCGTGCCGAGATCAATCATGGATCAGACGCTGGAATCGTTTCACGAATTGGAGAATTCGCTCAAAGCATCCGATACTTGGATCGACATAGCCGTCAGTACTTACTCTTACTCTTAATGTAATATTGAACACTTCATTATAAATTACGTTCAACAAAAATACTCACCTTTATTGGTTTATGCTTATTGTATTATTTTTATTAGCAAATAGTAAACATTTAATTAAAAAAAAAAAAAAAAAATTTTTTTTTTGCCTTCTAGGGCTTCGCCCTCGGCGCCCCCCTGAGCCTTTGCCTTCTAGGGCTTCGTCCCTCCACGCCCCCATGAGCAATTGCCGTTTAGGGCTACGCCCCATGATCAGTTGCCTTTTAGGGCTTTGCCCCTCCGCGCCCCCATGATCAGTTGCCGATGAGGGCTTCGCCCCTCCACGTCCCCATGATTAATTGCCGTCTAGGGCTTCGCCCCCATTATCAGTTGCCTTTTAGGGCTTCGCCCCTCCGCGCCCCCATTATTAAATGCCGTTTAGGGCTTCGCCTTCCTTAGCTAATGCCTTTTGGGGCTTCGCCCCTCCGCGCCCCTATTATTAAATGCCGTTTAGGGCTTCGCCCCCCTTAGCTAATGCCTTTTGGGGCTTCGCCCCTCCGCGCCCCCATGATTAAATGCCGTTTAGGGCTTCGCCCTCCCTTAATTAATGCCTTTTGGGGCTTCGCCCCTCCACGTCCCCATGATTAATTGCCGTCTAGGGCTTCGCCCCCATTATCAGTTGCCTTTTAGGGCTTCGCCTCTCCGCGCCCCCATTATTAAATGCCGTTTAGGGCTTCGCCCCATGATCAGTTGCCGTTTAGGGCTTCGCCTCATAAGGCTGCGCCCCATGGGGCTGCGACCGATAAGGCTGCGCGCCATAAAGCTGCGCCCCATCGATTTTTTGTATAATTGTTTCTTTTCTTTTCCACTACTGGTTTTATTCTTCAATCGTGTTTCTCAGACTAACAAATGCGTCGTTATTAACACTTTGTCGTCGGGTAACGGAGATTACAGTCCTCAGTGAATTGTTGCTAAACGTCGGGTGACTGTAATCTACATTTTGAAATCGTGTTCACCGATCGTGATTTACGTGAACATTTTTTATATAACCAACATTTTTTATACAAATAAATTTTTAAGGAGAATTTTTTTTTAAATTTGCCCAACTTCTATATAATTGCAAAATTTAAAATACAATGATTTTTAATATTTTTCTAGCAAATAAAATTTCATGATAGAAAAATATTAAAAAATATTTCCATCGTCTTTCTGATGGACATGATTGCAAAATTTAAAATATTGTTGCGTAGGGGTGGGTGGAGGATCCAAGTAAAAGGCCAACAGTCGTTTCACAGCATTTATTGATGATTCAGGAGATACACGCAGTGTCACTGCTAAGTCCAGAATGACATGATATCGCCTACGTACCGCCTTATAAGGGGTAGATCTCTCAGGACGTCTAATCTGTTTACCTACTGTATAGTCAAGTATTCGGATATGTATTCCCACGGTATGAGAAGTGCAATCATTGTTTAGCTTTCATGCACTTAGCTTGTCGCTAATCCCTAAAACCACTTACACCGGTCTCACGGTCTCTCAGGACGTCTAATCTGTTTACCTACTGTATAGTCACGTATTCGGATATGTATTCCCACGGTATGAGAAGTGCAATCATTGTTTCATGCACTTAGCTTGTCGCTAATCCTTAAAACCCACTTATACCAGTCGCACGGTATGCATTTAGTTAATCCGTTAACAGATATCCGTTACAGATAATCTTTGAACGGTCACAGTCTCTGGGATTCTATTTGCTTAATCCGCGGCGTACGTTACAATATAATCTTTTTTGGACAGGGATAACCAACCTTTTTTTATACAAAGAAATTTTTAAAGAGAGAAAAAATCTAAAAATATTCCCATCATCTTTATTTATTTATCAAAATAACAAAACTGCTAATACATATAACACAAAATAACAAAAACAAATTATAAAGCATCTTCCACAAAGGTATCCATTAACACCCTTCAAGAAAGCAGCAATGTTATTAGAACTTCTAATGCCTTCAGGAAGGGCATTATACATTTGAACACCTCTGTGAAAAACACCTCCTGCAGTTTTAGCTTTCTTAACTCTACCTATAATTAATTTATTTCTATTTCTTGTTTTATAATTATGTATATCTCTATTCCTAACTAAACTTAATTTACAATCCAAATAAATGCCCAAATACTTAATATTATCTACTACTTCTACCACTCTCCCATCCATAATCACATCACTCACAACTTTTTATTATTCATCCACATCATCTTAGTCTTACTTAAGTTCACTTTCAGTTTATTCTCACATAACCAATCACTTAAATACCGTAATTCCCTAAACATCATCACCTACAATATAAACTAACGTATCATCCGCAAACATATGAAGGTTTAAGGTTTGCCGAACCTTTTCTACAAAGCATTTACAACAATTGAACAATGAGCGGCACCTTGGCTATCCGTACTCTGATAATAATTTTTGAACTGGGATAACCAATCTTTTTTTATTCAAAGAAATTTTTAATTAGCGGAAAATATCTAAAAATATTACCATCGTCTTTATGTTATAAATGATTGCAAAATTTACAACATGATAATTTTTGGACAGGAGTAGCCAGCATTTTCATACACTAAGTTTCCAAAATGAGAATAAAATCTCAAAAATTTTTTAGCCTCTTTATGCTATACATACATCAATGATTGTAAAATAACAGTACAGTAATTTTTCAGTCAAAATTTTTAAAGTGACTCCGACACATCAAGATTCCTAAAATATGACAAACATCGCTCTCCATTTACGATAAACTGTATGAGTTTGTGGGTGAAGATGCGAAATACTTCCAAAGAGCTATCGGATTTGCTGATGTAATTCACAAAATCAGACAACACGGGTTGGAAATTTTCAAAACAACTATCATTCCCTTCTATGGACATTGCATCATCGAGTAAGTATAACCATATGCGTCGGTCTTCTGGTATACTTGCAAATTCAACATTAAATATACGAAGGCTAACTTTTAAATTTAATAATTTCCTCAAATTTTCTTGAGTAACGTTGCGTTTACTCAAAACGTTTTTAGACGTTAAAAATTTAAAAGTGTATTCATAAGTTTTGATTGAACCTTCACTGAAAAACGTAATCAATTGAAAGAGGAAGCGACACTGTCTTTCCATGGACAAATCTAAGGAACAAGGGGATTCCCAGTTTATAGTAGAATTTGTTTGTATGATATTCAAAGTATCTTCAACAGATGTTTTTGTAATACTGCTTATGAATTCGATAAGCTCGGTGAAGCTTTTAAAAATGTAATAAGTAACTGAATTGAACATTGGTGCCATTTTTCTATAAGAAACGTATTTCGTAGCGGATTCAACTTTTTCGATGAAAAGGGCTTGAAACAGGTTTAAAATTTTAGAAAAACATTTATTGTCAGAGACAGATGCAAGATCTGACATCATTTTCATGTCATTTTTTGTTATAAATAGAAGCTGCTCTGCTGATAGATCGTTGAAGTTGTAATTGTCGAAAAAAATAAAACAATTGTCATGTAAAGTTCTTTTATGGTGTTCTAGTCCTTCACCAATGATTTTTGTCACTTCTTCGGTAAAATCCTCAATTTCGGCAATTTCTATAATTGGTAGTGTGTCATTTCTTTTTTCAATAGACTGTAATATATTCAAGAATGTTCTTGCAATGTCTTTGATTTCCTCTGAAACATATTTATTTTCGACGAGTTTATTCATAATCAAATCATTCTTAAGTAGCACATCTTCTTCATTTATGTTTCCAATTTCAATATATATTTGTAAAATATCATCATTGACAGCGATATCATCACCAATCTTATGGCAAATGTCACTGATAAGTGAGATAAAATCTTTGTAGCAATGTTTCTTTTTATTCATTAAACCATCTTTAAAAATTTCCGTTATTTTAATTTTGTTATATAAAAGCTCACATATGATACGGTTATCCAAAAAGCTATTTTTCACATATAAACCAATTGTATCTGAAATTTTTACACGAGCAATAAACTGTTCATGATCTATTATAAACAAATATCCTGGAGTTTGGTTTCTGATGTAAAACGTCTTTTCATCGGTGAACCTAGTATTAAATTGACAGGATAATACTTTTGTTAAATTTTTTCCCTGCCACTCTCCCTCGATGTATTGTTTTCCATCTTCGCTGAACACCGTTTTTCTCGTCACCTCGATTCGACTATCATTCTGGAATCCTTCCCGTCCATCTTCATTATGAATTTCAAAAACTGCCATCTTTTTTTTGGATCGCTGAAATTTAAAAATAATAAATTTAAATTAAAAATACTATAATTAAAAATATTTGAATTTAAAATACTACATCTAAAAATATTATAATTTAAAATTTCAAAATCAAAAATATTATATTTAAAACATTATAATAAACAATACTATAATAAAAAATATTAAAATAAAAAATACTATGATTAATGTACCATAATAAAAAAATACTGTAATTAATTATACTATAATTAATTCAAAAAAATAATACCACCCTCTCACCCATACAAGATTATTATGAAAAAGAGAACTTCAATATGTCGAAAATTTGGTTTTTCTTAAATATTTCAATATTAACATGTCGATATTATGAATATAATTGTCTTACCTGAATTTTGATCCCAATCCAGATTTTGTGATTTTTTTCTGATGCTATGAGCTTATCGTAAAATAACCGTCTATCTGAAAATTCATATTAAAGTAAAAATATTAATCATCCTAGTTGATTGTGTGTAAAACACGTGAAAACTTCAATTAAAATTAAAAATACTGTATGTATACTAGATAAGTAATATACCTACTATAATTAAAAATATTTAAAAATTTAAAATACTACATCTAAAAGTAATATAATTTGAAATATTATACTTAAAAATTTCAATATTAAAACAAGTGAAACTAAGAAAAACCTTGAAAATACTATGATTAATAATACTATAATAAAAAATACTGTAATTAATAATACTATAATAATTTGAAAAAATATTATATATAATAATACCAAGATTTTTATGAAATGGAGAAATTCATTATGACGAAATGCTTTTTTGTTAAATATTTGAATATTAACATGTCGTAATTATGAACATAATTGTCTTACCTCAATTTTGATCCCAATCTGGATATTTTGACTTGTTTTCTGATGATCTATCTGAAAATTTATATAATAAATAAAAATATTAATATTCTTAGTTTATTGTATTTAAAAGACATGTTTATTTTTGGAAAAAATTATACTCTCGATAGTTTATACCGGGGCAGCCAAACCTTTTTATAATTCGGCTGCCCTAGTATAAAGCTAATATTTTCGTCCAACTATTATATATCGCAATCTACCAACATACATGTGTATATAGAGGGGGGGGGGGATATGTTTTATATAACGTTAACAAATACATAATGCTTATGAAAAAATAACAATTTTAAAAATAAGCATGGTTTATGCTACAACAGATCGTTGACACTCCTCGGATTTGGAAATATTTTTGGGATTTACAATGAAGGAGATATTCACTACAGGTCAAGATTTTTATCGTTCAAAGAATTTCGTGTATCCGATTTTATAATATTCATATTTAATAATCTATTGTTCTATTAGAAAAACAGATTCGGCCAAATATGTACGTAGACTCGTAGAGCCCTAACAACAGATCGATTTTTGTGTCGCATTCGTTAAGATTGGATATTAATCTACATATATGTATATATGTATATTAATGTATATGTACATATGCACATCGATATGATACATCATTCATTTATCTGAAACATATGCACAACGAATATGTCGGTTGTGTTTCAGATATTTTCGGGTAACATTTATCAACATACGTACATTTTAAGAATGGATAAAAGATCGACTTACAATCAAGCCGCGGACGACTGGTTGGCAGCCCTAGTCGATTTAACGATTTATGCACCGCACCGAATGCGTATGAAGTGACATCACAAGCGATGGTGTTACCCTGTGTAGCAAGTCGGGGAGTCACCCTTTCCCAACCCAACGTTTCTCGTTTCCCGACTAAAAAAACCGATATTTTCTCAATGTGTAAACAATAAAAATAATTATATGATTAAAACCAATAAAATTTATAAATTTTTCGCTGTCACCATTAACAGGTGAGAAGTTTTTAAGGAAAATTCACCGTCAGTTACTTTAAACAGATTGTGCACTGCTTGTTGGTCGTCCAGATTAAACTTTAATGCACTTTGATATATAGGTACACACATCGATACGTAAAAAAGTATAAATATTAATTTGGAAAGTTATTTTGCTAATATTAATATATGGGGGAGGGGGGGGGGGGGAAGGTGTGGCGCCGTTAAATATTTTGCGGGGGGGCACCGGGAATTCACGCTACGCCACTGACAGGGTTCGATCCTGTGCAAATCTTTAATAGATTAGCCCAGGATCGAATTTGGATATTTGTGACTCCAAGTCGATTGTTTCTTGTCAGAGTTTGCCAATTTTATCTGATCATTGTTGAAACGGTTCCTCAAAATTGGCAAAAAAAAATCATCTTCTGTATATTTAATATATGTACAATTTGTAAAAAAATATCTACAAGTATCCATAGATGTCTCAATGGATTAATTTATTAATAAATTAATTAATTGTTAATTTCGTGTTCTTCAGCTTCTCGAAATACAGTGATTTGTGTAAAAAAAATACTGCATTGTTTATAATTAACTGTCTAGGAAGGCGCATTGGGGTCTTCCTGTCAAGCCTTCCTGGTATATATCTACATATGTAAAATAAATAAGGATCTCAGAAATTTGTAACGCCGTGCCTGAGGGGCTCTAGCAAAATAAATGTGCCATTGATAGGGAATCAAATTAGAAACCGAAGAAATAAATGGTACATTCACTGTGATTAGGACATACTTAGCAATATCTTTGTTTCATAACATAAAAAAGGGGGTGCAAATATTTTATTCCGACTTAGTACATTAGCTTATTGCCAAAAGACGCTACACATTCGCTGATCGTTGTCTAACAATTTTAAGTGAAAGTGAAACATTTGAAAATCTAATTATGGATTGCGAGTGATTTTAGTTCTGTGGCGGCTCGCTTATACGACATGGTCGAGTTTGGTTGCCTTCCTGCGAGTGGGAACCAACTCGGCTGGGTTCGGAGAGCTACTACTCACTCTGTCTTCAGCTGTCATATAATAAACACGTGCATTAACATGCCAGTCGTCTCATTCGTTCATCCTCCATACTGGTGACCCCCGACATCGAGCCACGCAGCCTCGACCAATTTCAACATGCCGCTCATCCCTGCCTCGCCGAGCCAGGCTACCCGCTACCAGCTACCCGCCGCGCCCCCATCGCCATCAACAGAGCGCGTCGCGGGCCGCGGGTGACAATAAACGAGCAGACACGGCTACCTACCTACCGACGTCCAGCCACAACGTCGATGACAGGTGCTTAAAAAAATGGGGGAGCGAATGAGACGACGATCTTGACAGCTGGATGTGGAGTCATGCGCGATCCACTACACATAGAACGGTCATCCAGCACCACAAGACATACACCACCTCAGCACCATCATCATCATCATCATCAAGGCCCCGTCCGTCCCCACGAGCGTCGTCACGCCGAGACGGGCGGTAGCGCTACAACACCTCCACGAGCCACAACGACTCACAGTCCAGCTCGGAGTATCATCAACCACATCGATGCCCCTGCCGCCCCCGCCGCCCCACCAACCGACATCAGCCTCGGAAGAGCGGCGCCGCCGCAGCATCGCATCGCATCGGCGCGACCATCGGACCACCCACCGTCCTGCTCGCGACGTCACCGCCCTCGAATCTACCGACCATTCAGGGCGGTACACCTATGTACACAGCGGATGACCCACGTCAACAATTTTTTTTCTCCCCACGTAATAATTTTTTCTCTTTGTGTAACAATAATTTTTTTTCTATTGTAAAATTTGTTTCTTTGTAATTTTGGTATCGCTGATGCTGGGGGGGGAGTGATGTGGCGGCTCGCTTATACAAAATGGTCATGTTTGGTTGCCTTCCTGCGAGTGGGGACCAACCCGGCTGGGTTCGGAGAGCCGCTACTCACTCTGTCTTCAGCTGTCATATAATAAACACGTGCATTAACATGCCAGTCGTCTCATTCGTTCATCCTCCATAATATGATTGGGTTTTGTATAATTCATCGCGAGTTTGTGGTAAAGGAAACTCTAGTTATTGTCGTTATCCACTACATTAACGCCAATTGGCAACATATGAATACCGGTTCTGTGATTATTAATTATTAAAATCTCGATTACGGAACATCTGGCACCCAAAAACTCCATCAATCGAAAGCTATCCACGTCAAATATTGTAATAACGAGAACTCGAGTGCCAGATATTCCGTATTCGCGATTTTTGTGGCAACGATTGTTGTGCGCGCGGTCGCAATTTGCGCAATAATCCGTTCACCATGAGTACCATCATTGAGGGAATAGTCATTTTTCAAGATTTTTATTTTTTAATTAACTTATGCTTATCTTGGTTTAGAACAAGTGGTCAACGGCTAGTAGAAATACTATATTTTTGGTCATTTGAATGTAAATACTTCATTAACCGGTTGACTGGCCAGACTTTCAGGAATTAATTTTAATTAATTAATTTCAGGGTTACAGAGGTAATCATATAATTTTATAATTATTTTTTCCATTACAGTTTCAAAATTTATTACTTTTTACATACCAAAATTCGTTACCCTCCCGGAAAAGTCATTCAAGTGGGTTACAGGTGTTATCAACCATTCGGTGGCTTGCAATATCATTGCATAAACTAAAAAATAAAATTTATTGGTTTTTAGCTTATGCATTCATATATAATTTTATATTTATATTTTTTCCAAAAATGTATACATATGTACATACCCTACAAAGCAAGAGGGCAAATAGATGGTTGACAATAGTGAACCATTTTTTGTGCACAACGCTATAGTGTTTCGTCTAGCAAAAATGGTTCGGTGATTACTAGTCACCGGACCCAAAAGGTGCCGCGTATTGTTCAAAGATTGTAAATGCATTGTTAAAGGTTTGCCGAACCTTTTTTACAAAGGATTTACAAAAATGGAACAATGGATAGCACTGTGACTATCCTACCTCTAGTGATTACTAGTCAAATGTGAACCGGTCGCTCTAGATCGGTCACACGTGATCACCCGTCACACTAAAACTGGTCACGAGAAAACTAGTCACACCCGAAAATTGGTCACACCCAAAAATTCGACCATTTTTTTATTTTTGTGTGTGACCAATTTTCGGGTGTGACCTGTTTTCTCGTGACCAGTTTTAGGGTGACGGGTGATCACGTGTGACCGATCTAGAGCGACCGGTTCACATTTGACTAGTAGTCCGTTTACCAACAAAAATAGCCACATAATATTTCGAAGGGCATGAATTGAAATTTACTGAAAATCGCACTAGCGAGTGACAGCTGTCAGCTGGTAAGGTCGAGACAGCTGTCATTGTTCTAGTCATCTTTTGTAGTGGTTTTACTCGCGTTCGAAATGGAGCCGGTGAGCTCCCGCGAGGAGTCTGCGCCCTCCGACATCGAAGAGGAGGGACGCATCCCCGGACCCCCATTTCGAGGAGAAAATGCGACGCAAACTTCGTTTCTTCTCCATGAACCCCATCGAAAAGTGGCACGCGAGGCGAAAATTCCCATACGAGTACATAAAAAACACATATATCTCCGAATCTCGAACCAATCAACACTTTTTATTACCAGATTCGTGTTCACTGGGCAAAATCTCGTCTCTGAACCAAAAAAAAATCGTCATTTGTCGAACAGTGTAATTAGAAAACCTCTTTTTCAAACTTTGTAGTCTCTTTTGTGGATACTTTTTTCATGCTGGTGTTATTAAAAGTAAATTTAAAACGTCTTCATTCCATTTCTCATGTGACACTTTATTAAAAATTTTCTATATCTTTTGAATTCTTTTTTTCTCACTTCTTGTGCCTCTTCACTCAGCTGGCTTATGGGCACTAGAGCATGTTCAATGATTTCCAAGCCATGAATTAAGAATCTGTGAACAGTTGGAGGCAAAGGGTACCACTTTTTTTTCCGTGAGAGGGGAAAACCTTGCATCGGCCCCCCCGGCCCGAATGCCAGGGGGAGTGTGAGATTCTTACTCACTAAAAACCCCTCTCTCTTTCAGTTGCTGCCGGACAGCAGCAACTGAAAGAGAACATTACCAGGCAGCAGCTGGGCTTGCGCAATGCGCTCACACTGGAGACAGAACACTGCCTCCGTCTTCTGGTCTACTAGTTCCAGCCCAGCGCGATTTAGCCATGGCCTCACCCGATAGAGCGCGTCATTGCCGCAGATCTCCACGCTTCTGAGGGATTTGGCAACCACCATGATTGCGACATCGTCCGCAAAAGCAACGGCGCTGGCACCCTCCGGGAGCTCCACCCTCAGTAGCCCATCATACATAGCGTTCCACAGGACAGTTCCGAGGACAGATCCCTGCGGGACCGAGGACAGATCACCGGTAGTGCCGCACCGATATTCCAGTAGTTGGTTTTCAAAGTAGCTCTCCAGCAGTCTCGTCAGGTAGCGGGGCACCCGATGGTCCTCCCCCACGGCTCTTAGGATATTATCCCATCGAGCCGAGTTGAAAGCATTTCGGATGTCCAGCGCCACCAAAGCGACATGCTTGCTCCGCTTCACAGATCCTTCCCATGCCGATCGTACTGTTCCGACGACACGGTTGACAGCGTCAATCGTTGATCGGCCCCACCTGAATGCGTATTGAAGCAAAGGGTACCACTGGGGTAATAAGAAATGGGGTATTAGGTCTCTGTGTGCATCGGTGCATTCTTGAAGAGTTTAAAGAAACCTCTGTGAAAGGTATTTAATAAGCTGGTGCAGATTTTGTTGTTTGTTGTTGGTACTTTTTCGATGAGGGATGCGAAGAAGCTACAGTAACTTCCGATTGGTACAAATCTATAGATGCCATGGAACTTTCCGGGACTGAAAATCTCTTAAATTTATAATTCAGATACGTACGTGGTTTGGATAGAAAGGATCTACTATTTAAACGATGAGGAGATTATTAAAATTTTCTTCACAATACGATCTCGTTACATCCGGTGACCTGTACTTGCTCTATAATTTCTTCCTTTGGGGATATTTGAGAGTTGAAGTCTACAAACATCCAGAAAACTGCAATATTTAAAATAAAAAAACTATATGCACTTTAAGATAACGTAATAAAATTATTTAGAATATGAATATTGCGATTTTTACCACCATAAATACTATTTATCGAGCACAGTTTAATATCCAGTAGAGGAGATGCTCACCCTAACACAGTGGTTCTTAACGGGGGCGCCAGCGCCCCCTTGTGGGCGTTTTAAAGGTCTGGGGGGGCGTTTTTTAATTTTTAACATTTGGGGGGCGCTGCAGTATTTTCTAATGAGGCAATGAAGCCATCGCGGTTAAATGAACACTTTTTAAAGAAACATCCCGTCAAGAATAATAAAGACATATTGTACTTTCAAGAACTTAAGAAAACATTTGAAAGCCGTAATACTCTCAGTTATGTTTTTAAGAAGATTTCAAGTCGGAACGAAAAAGGACTAATGGTATCTTATGAAATAGCACAAATTATTGCAAAATGTGGTGCACCACATACATATGGAGAAAAATTAATACTACCAGCTATACGTGTATTCATTAATAATATGATCGGACAAAACCAGCAAGAGATTCTTTCTTCAGTCCCATTGAGGAATGACACGGTTTCAAAAAGAATTGATGAGATGGCAAATAATATCGAAATTCAATTATGTGATGAATTGCAGTCTAATGAATTTTCATTACAATTGGATGAGAGTACTCTGCGTGATAATGAATCTCTACTACTTGCTTATGTACGATTTGTGAAGAATGAAGAAATTATCGAAGAAATGTTATTTTCAAAATTACTTAATACTGACACGAAAGGTTCGTCAGTATTTGAAACGCTTGAAATTTTTTTCACTGAAAAAATGATTCCCTTTACTAATGCTATTGCCTGTGCTACTGACGGAGCACCAGCTATGGTTGGTCGGCATCGTGGTTTTATATCAAGGTTGAAGAACGTTGCACCAAATGGTCAACTTACAATTCACTGCATTATTCACCGTCAACATTTAGTCGCAAAGAAGCTTAATGGAAGACTTCACAAATCGCTGAAAAAGATTTTATGCACTATTTGATACAATTGTGGAGTTTTTGGATGTAAACAATGAAAACATATGCATTGAATTAAAATTACTACGAAATGATGTGGCCTATCTTTCGGATATATTCGGAAAGATAAATGAAAATCTCCTGAAGCTTCAAGGAAGCAATATCAGCCTTATTAAAGCCAAATGCGTTATACTGAGCTTTATCAACAAACTCAAATTATTTAAAAATAATCTTCGTCGGCGAGAACTTCATCAGTTTCCTTCTTTACAACAATTAAAAGAAGATATGCTCAAAGATTCTGATTTGGAAACATACTGTAGCCACATTGACGCCCTTATCGAAGATATGATAATACCATTCAAAGACTTGTATGAACTTTTAATACCAGATTGGATAATTAATCCATTTTTATCAGATGTAGAAAGTGTCCGTCAAAATTTTAAAGAGCAGTTTATTGAGCTACAAAATGACTGTGAAGCTAAAATAGTATTCAATCAATGTGTTTATGATGTTTTTTGGGTCCGTTTTCGCCATCGATACCCTCTTCTGTGGAAAGAGGTAAAATCATCATCGTAAATCATCGTAAAATCATCGTAGCATTTCCTTCATCATATTTAGTAGAAAAGGGTTTTAGCGCAGTAACACATATATTAAAAAAATCCCGAAATCGATTACAGATAAGCCAAAGAGGAGATTTGAGACTGTATTTAACTAAACTTGAACCTAATATTACGAAAATAGCGCAGTCACATGAGGCTCAATAAAAAAATCACATTTCCATTGAATTATTTATCATGTTTTTTATTTGTTTTTCTTATAATTTTTTATTTGTAAAGAAAATCATTGCATGAAATACATACATAGAAAGAAGAGTAATTTTTTGTGGCGGGGGGGGAGGGGGGGCGCTGGATAATTTTACTGTGGTAAAGGGGGCGATTCTTTCAATATGGTTAAGAAACACTGCCCTAACACAACCAATACTCCAAGTAAGTACTGACGGCTGTGTCGAGCCAAGTATCGGATGCTTCGAGCGAAATTTCCCATTCGTGAAACCATTCCAGCGTCTGATCCATGATTGATCTCGGCACGCCGACATAATTTTCAGCATTCAACAGGTCATTGTATCTGAAAATTGACATTCACAAAACGATTACTCATTGATGAGACACAATTTCATTGGCAATCTTTAATTTAATTTATAATAAATAATAAATTTAATTTATTTTATGTTCAACAGATTTAATCAAATGGTCTGATTTTTTAACTCCTTACAACGCATATATTAATGAATTCAATAGAAATAATATAAATCATTTGTGTACATATGTATGTATATGTAACAGCATTATATTGTACTATTTCAGAATATTCGTACGCAGTGGCAGATTTAATTCATTAAGCGTATGAATTCTTCATATACGTATGTACATACATATGAACGGGTTCCCCCGCGGAACATCAATCTAAAACTAATCTCAACTATAGATTTTTTCGAAGCTGGAATGCATTTTTAACAAAAATTGTGAGTGATTCGGAATTAGTAGCTATTCTTTCCAATTCCTCATTCGCTATATCCACGGTTGGGCGATTACCAAAATCACAGATCGGAACATTCACTATTTCGAACGATCAAAAAAATGGAATGTAGAATTGAGAGAATGTGGGCCACAATTTTATACAAATTATTGCAAGCGGAAAGATCTTTAAAAAATATAATCCATTTCTCATACATTTTTTTTTTCGTTTGCTTCAGTAAGAATTTGTTTAATAAACAGATACGTAGGTATGTAGATTCTATACATAGGTATGTATAGAAGGTCAACATTTCAAATAATATTAAATAATTCTACAATTGAAGAAAATTCGATTTTCATGTTTGGTTTAAGGACAAGACTTTATTAGTTTTGAAGCAAACCATATTTTCTATTTACGTACATTTTTGTACATATGCAAATTTTGAGAAGTCAGGATTTTCAGAGGCAGTGCGGGACTCGGGATTTGTCTGTTGAACTCAGGACAGTCCTGCTCAAATGGGGACGTCTGGCAACCCTGGCCATATCACAACACAATAAGCTCATGTTTTCCGATATTTCATTGAATAATTAACTCCCAGTGGAAACATCGTTCAATCCGGCCATCCCGGAAGTCTCTACATGGTTATTATCATTGACCGTTTCGAATATGACATTATTTTCTTCACCGTGACACTTAGCCATTTGACAATGAAGACTATATTGTAAAGTAAATAAATGCATATCAATATAAATAACAATTTATAATAACCATTCAGCTCCGAGATCTGTAATAGCGTCTCCAAGTGGCAAGCTGTTTGCTCATCCGTCTATCGGATTGCCGGCCTCCAACGGCAAAGCTTCCTACCCATTTTCATAAAGCTTGGTGAGACCAGCCGGTCCGCCATCAATTACTACATCATAAACTTCACTGAAATATAAAAATAAATCTAATTAAAACTAACGTCACATAATCGTCACAATGCTCTAAAATTGTGCCTGAATGGTTATTTTTCTCCTTTACAAAAAATTATACAAATTCAATTTGAATTTGTATGAAATCTCTGTACTGGAATTCCTGTTGATATTAAAAAAGTTGTATACACGGACATACATAGATAGAAGTTTGATTGAAAAGTAAGAGATCTAAATAGCATACAAATACTAAAGTATTTTAGAATTGTATCGAAACCTCAATTTTGTATCTTTTCATTGATATCTTTATACCAAAATTTTCGTATATGTACATACGTAAATATAATAGAGATAAAATATACACAAAGATTCAAATATATTGCGAAGTGGTTTTAGATTGTAGCGTGCAAGAAAATGATATGAACCGAATCAAAACAAGTGCTAATTACCTATTGCCGAATGACATTTTGAGGTTATGTGAACGATGACATCTGTCAAATGACAATTGAATTGACGCTAGCACCACAATCGATGAGCATACCTATTAGTGCCTTTCTAAAATTTTATTTCTTCCCCCTCCTGTTCATCAATTTTTTTTTTATTTACGTTTCAGAATTTTTTGAGAGTGATAATTAATCATACTCGTTTTCAAATTTATCACAAGAAAAATAAATTATTTCACTTTCTTGAAATGTTAAATGCAACTAAAGTACCGCTAGATGGCATTATCAGAAGTGACAGTCGGTAAAGCTGATTTCTACTTTATCGTATTGCAAACGAATGCCGATGGATGTCAATCTTTTCACATAATGCATTAAGTTCAGGGACAACGAACCTAAATTATAAAAAATTAGCTAGCACGCGAAGGATTTAAAATTCACGTTTTTTAATGTACAATTATTAATATGTGCATGGATTAGTCTGATTTTCCCGTTTCTCATTAATTTCCGATTTTTGATTTTTACTTTATCTATGTATGTATGTATGTAGTAACAATACATAAAGTTTTGTGATCATGCGAAAATTCGAACTCGAGATTTTGAACTCAGAATCGATTACTGATCACGTTTTCATGATCTAGAAAAAATTTGTGTCTGTGTATTTTGAGGATATTTTCAACACCGTTAGTCCTATCGAACCGAAACTTGGTATCGGTTACTGTAATTCTTATCGACATGACGCAAATTTTTTTCAAATTTTTAAGTTGACCGGAAATGGTACCTTCCCTTATAGGTGTCCTCTTTTTTTTACGTTTTTGAATTCAATTGTCTCCCAAACCGCTAACTGAATCGGATAATTTTTTTTTTACATATAATAGAAATAATAATATCTATAACCTTATATTTTTAAATATTTTTATCTGAACCGGAAGTAGTAGTTTTACTCTAGATAATCGAGGTTTTTCATGTTTTTCTCAGAAACCTTTTAGTTTATTGAACTGAAATTTCACATCCAGAAGTTTAAACGTAATAGCAAGTTATGGATAAAATTTGGTAAGCAAACCTCAACCGGAAGTGGCAGTTAACTCTTGTACGATTTATCTTCCACTATTTTTTTCGACCCCTTAAACATGTGTGATCTTCACGAAAAACTTCAAGTATAATTCTTGTAATATGTGTTAACACTTTACTGTCCGCTCACGCGTATATGCGTGAATAAAAACTTTGAGCAAAAGTCCGCTCACGCGTATATGCGTGAATAAAAACTTTGCATAAACGTCCGCTCACGCGTATATACGTGAATAAAATTAGCTTGCGCTTTGTGTACATACACGCACACAAAAGCAAATTCCCATACATATATGTATGCATACATATCTATATGTGTGTATGTATATCTATATGTATTTATTTTAACGCTGAGATGATCTCATCATCGGTTAAAGGTCATCTGAAAATCTTGATTTACTTTTTTTATATAATAAAATTTTTGAATTGAGAAAATTTTTTTTAAATATTCTCATCATCTTAACGATATAATTAATTGCAAAATTTAAAATGCAATAATTTTTTGTACCAGGGTAACCATCCTTTTTTTATAGAAAAAAATTTTTGAAGTAGGAAAAAAAATCTAAAAATATAGCATCGTCTTTTAGCTATAAATAATTGTAAAAATTAAAATAAAATAATTTTTTGGACTGGGGTGACCAAACTTTTTTTATACAACAAAATCAGATGAAGTCAGAAAAAAAAGAAAAAATATTAAAATCATTTTTGGGCTATAAATGATTGAAAAATTTTAAATATAATAATATTTTGACTAGGGTAACCAGCCTTTTTTTATTCAAAAAATTTCTTCAAATTGAAAATAAAATTTTAAATTATTCTTATAGTTATTATACTATAAATGATGACAAAATTTAAAATAAAATAGCTTTTTGGAGTAGGGTAACCAAACTTTTTACATAACATTTTTTTTAAAGCTAGAAAACATCTAAAAATATTACAATCATCTCTGTGATATAAATTATTGCAAAATTAAAAATATGATAATTTTTTGACTAGGGTAACCAAGCTTTTTATACAAAAGTTTTTTTCGAGTTGGAAATAAAATTTAAAAGTCTTAATTCTAAAAATATTGCAAGCTTAAAATATTATTTTTGAGACAGGGCTTACCAATCTTTTCATACAACAATTTTTAATGTGAAAAAACAATCAATATAATATGTAAGTAATGTTTAATGAAAATTTATTATTATTTTAATTTAAAAAATAAATAAACTTAATTTAAATTTTAAAATTTGTATATCGTTGTTAAAAAATTATTTTTTAAAAAATTTGAATATTTAATAATTTTAAAATAAAATTAGATCAAATCAAGATACAGTTAATAATGAATGTATGTTTAACTTTAAGTGAGAAAAAATCCAAAAATATTCCCATCGTTTAAATGCTTTCAATTATTCTAAAATTTAAAATAAAATACTATAATTTTTTGACTACAGTAACCAGCCTTTTTTATACAACAAAAAAAATATTAAAATATTCCCACCGTTCTTTTACAAAATTTAAAATAAAAAAGATTTTCAAAATAAATTAGATTATTTTGTCAATTAAAAAAATTCGTTGTATAAAAAAGGCTGGTTACCCTAATAAAATTTATAGTATATTAAATTTTAATCATAAAGATGATGGGAATATTTTGAGATGTTTTCTGACTTAAAAAAAAATTGTTGTATAACAAGGTTGGTTGCCCTAGTCAAAAAATCTATTTTATTTTAAATTTTGCATAGGGACGATGGGAATATTTTTCGATTTTAATCTCACTACAAAAATTTTGCTGTATAAAAAAGCCTGGTTACCCTAATCAAAATTTATTGTATTTTAAATTTTAATCATAAAGAAGATGGGAATATTTGTAGATGTTTTCTCGCTTAAAAAAAAATGTTGTATAAAAAGGATGGTTACCTTAGTTCAAAAAATTATTTTATTTTAAATTTTGTCATCATAGGCCATAGCATAAAAACAATGAGAACATTTTTAAATTTTATTTACAACTTGAAAATATTGTTGCGTAGGGGTGGGTGGAGGATCCAAGTAAAAGGCCAAAGTCGTTTCACAGCATTTATTGGTGATTAAGGAGATACACGCTCTGGCAGTGCTCCGTCCAGAATGTCTTGATATCGCCTTATAACGGATAGGTCTCTCAGGGCATCTTCAACGTACGATTTGCTTGCCTATTGTTATGGTCACGTACTAGATGTCCCACGCTACCGCTGTGGGTTCTGAGAACTCTACCGGAATGCGACCCCGAGTTACCGCTACTCCCGCTAAGTGCATTCGGGGGAGATAATCCTCGAAACCAATTATAACGGTCACACAGTCTCTGGGATGCTACTCGGCCTAATCTGATTGCACTTACTCGGCCTAATCCGAGTGTACGTAACAATATTTTTTGTATAAAAAAAGGCTGGTTACCCTAGTCAATATTTAATCATATTTTAAATATTGCAACTTCTTCAGTGGGATTCATCATTGGTGAGTATGAATGTAAGTAATTAAAAATATGGTTTGTACGTTCAACCAGCTCACTCACTTCTGGGGTATGCTGGTATCACTTCTGGGGTATTCTGGTATCACTTCTGGTGTATGTTGGATGCTGGTGTTGTCTAACACTAACAATACTTTTTCAAGATTAATACTTAATCTTTGAGAAACACCGAGTTTAACATTATTATTTTGACATCTTGGTCTTGAACTTTCGCAATTTACAAAAAAAAATCAAATGTCGTCTCGTAATTATTAATGGCTAAAGAGTATTTTTTAAATAAAAAAGTAAGAGAATCACCGAATCAAAATTGTTAATGTATTTACATAAAAAATACAGTTTGAGAATAATTCTTGGAAAATAAATTTTATGACCTCTTAAAAATAGTTGCCTTTTTTAAAACCAAAATATCGCTTTACAAAAATGCAAGTTAAAGAAACACTGGATCTTTAAAAAATTTAAAACACAGATGATACTGTTCTCAAGGATTCACTAGTTGATTTGGGATACTAAAAAAATATACTTATACTTTATAGTTAATTTAAATTAAACCCAAATTTCCTATTAAAAATTATCCTAAGCAACTATCACAAATAAGTTATCACAAATTTTCTCATTTTCAAATGTGTGAAAAATGATTTTATTCCTCACATTTTTGGAATTTTGATTTACCATGGTCTGTCTATTACTGTCCACTACTACAAACTTCAGTTTTATGCTATTTTTATATTCAAAGGCTATTCGGATGACATTTACGTAATTTATTATTTTTTTAAATTAATTCGCGTACTCCAGTTTAAAATCCCTGGTTTTAATTTTTAGATGTTTGTAGAGTGATATAATGAACACTGTTTCAAAATATCTTTACAATACGATCATTATTCTAGAAGTAATCAAATGCACAAAAAAGGCTTTTTTTCTATTGAAACTGAAATCGGCCCGGATTCTGGTGAAAATAGTCGCGCACATTTCCGGAAATGGGTGAAAACAATCCACGCGTCAAAGCGGGCGGTAAGGTGTTAATGTGATGAAAATAAAAAATAATCACTAAATTTAATAAAACAGAGGTGGGATTTTCTCCTCTTAGAAAGGTCAAAAATGTTGTCGCCTGGATCCTGTCCACACCCCTGAACGTATTAAGCTGAAAAATTATATTTATATTCTTTATGTACTAACTTAGATTTGGTAACGTTTTGATCAGAATTCGTAAGCCGGAAGTAGTATTTTTTTTTAAAACAATATTTCATTATTTTATTTTGACCTTTTAAATTATTTTTATTCTCTTGATATTTAATGTGTATAATAATTATACTGACTTTAAATAATAAAAAAAAATTTAACAAAATCCAACAACCGGGAGTAGAACTTTTGTCTTGTGCAAGTTTCCATATATTTGCGCTCAATTTGTATCGCTATCATAGTTATTAGTTCAATATCGAATTTTGTTTTGTAACCTTCTTATATTCCTCAAATACATAGATAAAGTCATGGGTTGGTCACACCCGAATTTTTTTAGTATCGTTTCCGAATTATTGAGTGCGATAGTTTCAAATATTTATCAGTGATAAATTATCACACGAAAAATAAATTATTTCGGTTTCTTGAAATTTTAAATGCAACTTATAATAAGTACCGCTAGGTGACATTATTGGAAGTGATAGTCGGTAAAGCTGATTTCTACTTTATTGTACTGCAAAGGAATGCCGATAGATGTCAATCATTTTCAATCTCACATAACGCATTAGTTCAGGGACGACGAAACTTTAATTTGTATGCGTGCCAAATGTGGCACGTGGTGGCACGACAAATCAGCGCAAACCAACTTAGCGCCGACCTTTCGGCGCAGACAACTCACAGCGCAACGACTATTCAGCGCAAAATCAATTTTTTCAATAAGTTTTAAATGCGTTTTCGAAAATAATTACTGTATTGAAATTGTCGGCCTACATGATAATTTCATAAATGAGAATAAATTTATTTGATACTCTTTGAGCCTTGAAATATAACGCAAGCAGTTATAGTAAAGTTTGGATTGCTAAAAAAAACTGTTTGAAAAAAAAATTGCTGCCCGGTTTAGAAACCCTGCTTAAAAATAATTTTTTGTGGCCTTAGTTGAGAAATCCTGCTTGCGTTATATTTCAAGGCACAAAGAGTATCAAATAAATTTATTCGCATTTATGAAATTATCATGTAGATATGGCCGACAATTTCAATACAGTAATTATTAAAGAGCGGACCCAGAGCGCGCTGTCCATTGTTCACATGTTGTAAATGCATTGTTAAAGGTTTGCCGAACCTTTTTTAAAAAGCATTTACAATATTGGAACAATAGAGGGCGCGCTTCCGGTCCTACCTCTATTAATTATTTTCGAAAACGCATTTAAAACTTATTGAAAAAACTGATTTTGCGCTGAGTTTTTTGCGCCACGCGCAGGATTTAAAATTTGGCCAGTTGTAAGTATTCACAACTCCGTCAGTAAATGAAGATTAAGAAATAATGACTCTTAACGTCTTGAACGAATAATGAAAGCCACTATAGTGGCTTTTGGATATTCGGCTGCCAGCTCGGAAAGCCAGTATAGTGTTAAGCGGCTACTTTGAAGCTTTATTTTTAATATTCATTGGCAAATTTTTGAAGGTTTTATTTTACAATAGTGTACTTAAAGGATACGAGATGCTAGAAAATGTATAAATAGGATAATTACAGTAAAGGCTTACCCTTAACTAATCCGTACGCTGCTAACCGTCCGAAATTATATGCGAACCAGGCAGTATATGTCGGAGTATTTCATCAGGTAACATTCGAGTTAATTCAGGGCACGGCAATACTAGAGTAGTCGCAAAGAGCAACCAATGAGAGGAAGGAGCGGGTCGACCGAGCCTCGCTTCCGAGCCTAGAGGGTCAGCCCTGTCGAGAATCCCCACTTTTGCCGGATTTTGTATATAAAAGAAATTCAAAAGTAGAGAAATGAAGGAAGGCCTATCATCTACACCGATGAAACGTATGTGTACAATACATACATATTTTTCTTCTATGTCATGGGGCGATTCATCAAGCAAAGGCATTAGGAAGCCAATATCAAAAGGGTCCAGATTCATAATTGTTCATGCTGGCGGTGAGGCAGAATTTATATCAAATGCCTTATTAATATACAAATCTTATTTGTTGTAAGTGTTTTTAAATAAAATATAATAATAATACATGAGTTGGGAACCAGTGTATGATTCGAGTTTTGCTGACATCTACAAATTCATTGTGATACTAGTATTCTCCGTTTAAGGTAGGTTTAATTTAAACAAAAAATTCTCCATATTTGAAGTGAGATTTATTAATGCCATCTATGAAAAACTAAAAAAAGCTGGCAGAAAATTTACTTTTTATTGAATTATTTGTGTTTTTTTTACTGAAAGACTTGCATTTTGAATTTCATTACCATAAAATAATACAAACAAATTTAATTTGGGGAGGGAGAGGGGAAGATTTATGGATACAATTTTGTTTTTAAATTCAATAATTCTTTTGGTGGTAATAAGAATTTTCTCAAAGAATAAAAACCAGTTTTGTTTTGTTATTACAAGCCTCTTGAATAACTTGGTCGTGGTTTTTTTAAACAATTGTTGTATTTCATCTTGATTTTGATTTTCAGATATAATCTTTGAGCAAGATTTACCACAATGGTACCTTCATTTGAAATTCAGAAAATATGTATGTAGGCACAGTGGCGGACTGGCCATAAAAGCGAACATGCCCGATGGCATGTGGGCCCCACTATCTGTTAGAAAATATGGGCCCTCAGTAAAATTAAATAACTTTTTAACTATTTCACGTGTGTAAAAATTTATAGGATATTGCACTTTGGGACCTAAAGTTTAGGTATTTCAACAAAATAAATTTCTTACAATATACACAAACAACTAATACCTGCTTTAACAGCCCAAGGATCGGTTAACTTTTTTTATTAGGCTCGAAATGTAAGTTTCAACATTTGCGTGGGCCCTTTTGCCGGGCCCATTTCTAACCTCAATATTATGTATATACCAATACCTATGTAACAACTACCTACTGAAATAAAAATGGGAAAAAAACAAATTGCCGTGAATAATATAAACTGAATTGCTTAAAACAATTTCGATTCATCATCAACCAGCGATTTAAATTTACTTCATACTTTCAAAATAACATTTTATTATAATTCGACGATATAGTAAGATTTAAATACACAATTTTAAACAGTTTCCGAATATAAAATCTATTCCTAATCTAGACACATCCATGTATATAGAAATATAGGATAGGGGCCCCCTCCCCAAAATCCAAATTTTCGATTAACATTAATTGAAAATATTATGCATTTTTTTCAGGGACGCAATTTGGGGGGGGGGTCATAGGGGGGCATTCGCCCCCCTAAATTAAGGAATAGTGTGAATTTAGAAAATATTATGAACTTAATGATTAATGAGATACTATGGATCTGTGAATGCTACGTTTATTTCTTATGTATGTTACTTTTGGGTAAATAATAAAATAAAAAAAAAATTATTATTTTAAAGCAAGTATATTTTGGTTTTTAAGTGGTATGCCTTGGGTAAAATTCTTAGAGATTGTTCATCTTATGGAGCGAATCGTTAAACAGGTCCCCTTTACTTTATTTTGTCTCAAAAACAGATGTGTAACGTTTATTTTTCCGAAATTTTGTATATTTTTTGTTTTCAAGAAAGATTTTAAATTAATATTTTACTGAATCGGTTCAATCACAAATGATTTTATTTCTCGTATTTTTATTTTATTTATTTGCAGACGTCCATTCTCTCACAAAACAACGAATGAGATGGATTTAAACTTCATGTGTAACGAATTCGGTCCAAAAAAAGCTTTAGTTATTTAATAAAATTGCTTTCTGACCAAAACCTTTAGTACATAAAGAACACAAATATAAATTTTCAGCTTGATACGATCAGGGGTGTGGTAAAATTTTTTTTTACTTTTTTAAGAGGAAAAAATCCCACTTCTGGTTAATTAAATTTGATGATTTTTTTATTATATTTTCATCACATTGATACAAGGAATTACACATTGGACACTTCGTGTGACGAGGTTTTGACTCACGTTAGTGCCATCTGTGGATTAAAGGATGGCATTGTGGTTTCCCCTCTTAATGCACGAGGATCTTATACATCCTTTAAGGTATCTGTTCCTGCTTCTGTCGCTGGCCTGTTATTTTCTCCTGGTTCTTGGCCTGCTGGTGTTCATTTTGGTAGATTTAAAGATTGGGGAATGAGCATTAAGAATATAAAATCGAATACTAATACTACTTCTATGTCTGCCACTGACGTTGTTTCATCATTAGAGCTGCGCCCAAGTGTTTCATTTGCTGATGTTTGTTCGGGAGCTGCTAAATGTTTGAAGCCTGATATTAAAACTACGTCTGCAAGTATTGGTGAATCTTCTATGGAAACGGTCGCAGTGACGTCTATGTATGCCTCTTCTCCTACATTTGCCTCTTCTCCTACATCTGCCTGCTCAAATGGTCCTGATAGTCGTGATGCTGTTGTGACTGTGTTGTGACTGTGTTCTGCTTCCTCTTCCGTTTCGTCTCCGTTGGCTCAATCAAAACTGCCATTTCTTGTCTCAAAGAAAGTCACGCGCCAAACTGGGAAACCGAAAATTGGTAATTTATTACCAAAATGTACGAGGTCTCAGGACAAAGCTGGCTGCGTTTAATTCAGCCGTTTCTACTATTTGTGATGATATGGTAGCACTAACGGAAACATGTTTGACTTCATCATTTTTTGATGCTGAACTTTTTGATTCTTCCTGGAGGGTGCATCGTCGCGATAGAGTTGATCGACGTGGTGGTGGTGTATTATTTGCTTGTCGTGATTGGTTTCGGTCAGTCCGGATGACAAATTTTGAAACTCTATCTGGTGAGGACTTATGGGTGAGAGTTGATTTTATATTTTTGAGAATGTTTATATGTGTGGTTTACATTCCGCCTGCTGCGAAAGAGGACGTATACGAGTTATTGTTTGTGAATATGATGAATGTGCGTGATTTTATGAATGAACGTGATATATTGTTAATAATGGGTGATTTTAATCTACCTAGTGGTAATATTCATGTCCGCAATAAATTTAATTTTGTGATTTCCTATTGCGACATAATACAGATTGGTTCACCCATTAATCCAAGTATGCTTGATATTATGTTAGTGAATGAATGTAATGTGTCAGCAACGATGATCCAATGCCCAAAAGGAACTGCGATCATCCCTGAGGACCTATATCATGATGCATTACATATTGAGCTTTTGTTTATTTCTTCTGTGAGAGCTGCTTCAGCTTGTTCATCGGTTGGGGTTTCCTCACTGCGATGGAATTTTGCTCGTGTTGATTCTGAATTGGTTTATAATGAGGTTCGTTCAATTGACTGGCGCCAAATGTACAAAATATTTCTATTTTTATGATTGTAAATCATTCATTCCTACATGTCCGCCATTACTGATTTTTTTTCGCGTACCACCAACCATCAACCGCGTACTACCAAGTGGTATGCGTACCACAGGTTGGGAAACGCCGTTCGATTGTATCATGTCTTTAATAAAGTTATAAACTCCTGATATATTATACATATGTAGTGTTTGTGTCCTTTTGATTTTTGTTTGTTGTCGATTTTATGTATGGGGCCGTTCAAGTATTACGTAAGCACTATAGGGGGGCGGGGGGGTCTTTGCTTTGCTTATTTTTGATGACATGGGGGGTGGGGGGGTCGAGATGGTGATTACGTCAGCAGTAGTTATTTTTTTTTACACATTGGCAACCCACACATTGTCTATGCTTGAAAACCAAACACATATTCGGGGATTCCCACAAATAATGAATACGTTTAGGTACTCGCTTAGAAGCGAGTGGGGGAATTACCGCGCTCTACTCACTTGTCAAAATTTCTTCCGTCAATCTATTGTTTCGTTTCGGTACGATTGACAACCAAAAAAAAACAAAATACATTAAAAGAAAAATGCATATAGGTACCAATATTTACGTAAGCATGGGAGGGGGGGGGGGGGGTAAGAGCTTTGCTTACTTTTGCTGACAAGGGGGAGGAGGGGGTAAATAATTGTAATAAATCTGCTTACGTAATACTTGAACGGCCCCTATATGCTAAAAATATCAATTCACTATATTAAAAAAAAAATTATATTCGAGAATTCTCGAGAATCTTGAGAAACAAAAGAGAAAATCTCGAGTTCTCGAGATTCAAATATTTCGACAAAATGAGATTCTCAAATCTCGAGATTCAGATATTCCGAGAAAATGAGATTCTCGAATCTCGAGAATCAAAAAAAGTCGAGAAATCACAACCTCTAATTACATGAAGGTTCGTATAATTATACCTTCAATGTAAATATTCCAAACACCAGTAAAACCAATGTAATCCTTAATAACTGGATAAATTTTCTTCATAGTTTGTAATAGTTTTTGTGTTATATGGAAATTATATATACATTTTCTCATAACAGATTGGTCAAAGTCATCAACAGTAAATTTGCTTTTACGATTCCTCGTTTTTTTTTTTTGAGAATTTATGGCTATCTTTATTCCGTTATTTTTAGAATCCTGATTCAGGATGGAACAATCGTTCAGGATTCCTGAACGACAATTCTCCGGACAACAACAACAGCACGTGCGCCTGAACGAGCGCACGGAAAAAAAAAACCGCCAGCCTCTCTCTCGAGGGAGGAGAAGAGTGGGGAGCGGTCGTAAGACCAGTTTTTCGAGACAAATTCATCGTTCATCATACGATCGAGCTTTTATCAGACATCACAACTACTCGCGAGTGCATATGTGGGTACAATTAATTGGGGTACTCTATTGAACTATTTTTGGTATTCTATTGAACTATTTCAATCTAGCATTGCCGGTTTTTAGTTCCGCAACTATTCAAATGTGTATGCGATGACAAAAAGGGTTCTAGGCCCACGAGATAAGTCGTGTAGATAAATATTCATTATTATAACTACATATGTATGTACCAGTGGCGTGCCGTCATTGGAACAGAGGGAACAGGCTGTTCCCTTAAATTTTTGGTAATAATTATAAAAATTGATGTATATTAATGAGTAAAAAAAGTGATATGTATGTATATGTAAATACAATTGGCGAATGACGTTGTTCGGGAAGTTAGCGAAGTTCGGAAACCGGTTTATACGACTGTGTGCGCATGCATGTATTAGTCAGACGATATTCCTGGTTTCCTGGATTCGCTTCCCATGCCTACACGGTAAACGATACAGGCAGTCGCAATGCACAGGCGTTGCGTCTAA
This sequence comes from Arctopsyche grandis, assembly GCF_051622035.1. Classification (NCBI taxonomy): domain Eukaryota; kingdom Metazoa; phylum Arthropoda; class Insecta; order Trichoptera; family Hydropsychidae; genus Arctopsyche; species Arctopsyche grandis. The sequence continues at coordinate 33,787,087 of NC_135356.1, forward strand.
CACAAATCATATTCCGATTAACTCGTTTCGTTTACTCGATTAACGGAAAACTAAGTCAGTTTAGTATCATTAATAATCATCACGTATTATTCTGGAAAAATATTGAGTTTAAATAACGTTTATTTACACACAGAAATGGAACAGCTTGGCGAAACATATGCACATATGTATGTACGCTCACGGTGGAGCGGGCTCAAAGTCACAGAACGATAATGCACAGAATGTTGCATTATCGACCGATTGCTAGAAAAATCATTCGAAAGATTAAGTTTTCAAGATAAGGACTTACCCCGAACATTTCTATTAGCACGAAAACAAAAAATTATATTTGTCACCTTACTCACCCATTATTATTATAATTCAACTAAATTGCTGACTGTATGTAAATCGAGAAGAAACTTCTTGGTTGGTCTTGCATTCTGTTTGAAACAGATAATGGTGTGTAGAATAGCACTGATTTTTGCGATATCAACAATTTTTTTAAAACGAAAATATGTCACGAAAACACTAAATTTCATTTGTTTTCAATGACCAAATTGAAAATTGTTGGAAAATTTAGAATTGACATTCAATCAAACAATCAGCTCAGAATGGATATTATAAAACAAATCGCCGAAGTTGATTCGAACAGATATATTATGAAATGGCTGATTGACGTTTGTTAGCTCGACAAGAGGCGTTTGTTAGCTAGTACGTCAACAGTTTAACGCACTTTTCCATCTTTAAACGTTGATTCGCAATGCTCAGGGTGAAAAAAAACTTTATATGCTTTCAATGATATCAATAAAAAAAATATATGATATGGTAGTTCAAAAATTTGTACAAAAAAGCGATAGAAAGATTGCTTTCGTATACAAATGAAAGAAATTTGAAAAATCATTGTGAAATTTCATAATATATAATATAATTTTGTACCTACTTGTAATTAAAAATGTTTTTTATATACATACATACATACATATGCATATGTATTTTTTAATTTTTATTTTTCTTGTTCCCTTGATTTAAAAGTCACGGCACGCCACTGGTATGTACATACGTGTGTACATGGCAGACGGAGGCGGCTGGCTCGAGAAACGCTGGTTCACACATGCATAAATGCGTACAATTACCTGTACACGTGTCAAATGTTCTTGCCCTTGAGACAAAACAGAGGTTGTTTGAATCTACGCACAGCGGTGTTCCCCACGCGAGCAACATTTGGGCGTAGTTCATTTTTCTAGTCTTATCCTATTCGTCTTTTATGTCAATAGGTGCAGTTGACAGAGGTTTTCAATGTTAAATGTAATTTGTATGTTAATAAAATAAAATTGCGATTGCTTCTATGAAACACTATTCAATATTTAAATCGCGTTCCAGGAAACCGGATTCCGATTTGATCCACGACGGTTTACCTTAACCTTTCATTTATTATACAAAACTGCTGTCATAAATAATACAAGAAGTGTAAAACTCATCATTTAGTTCGATTTGGTAATTATGATGGTTTGAAATAATTGAATTTAGTAACTATATTCGAAAAATGCTATCCCAAAATAAACATCATGTTATTATGGTCACAATTGGAGAGGAACAGATAGTCCCAAAATAACTGAGCATAGATAATATTTAGTTTTTATCTAAAAAAAAATTGCGTATTTTTCGCTCAAGTAAATGAATATTTGGAACTTTGCACGCGCACGTAAAAAGACTAACCACCGCTGTCTGGAAACTCGTTGCTGAGTAAAAGTCGTTTCGCCGAGTAAAATGTAATATAATATATGAAAATATTGAATATTGTATCTAGCATATCTATTGTACACGAATGTTTAATGTCTCCAACATCAACATCGCAATGGGGTGGGTGCATGTCCCTTTCTCTTCTTCAGTTGTATGAAGTCCCTTGCGCTGTACATAATCAGTAAATTCAAATAGACCGTATTGCAACACCGTAGTGCTTATTTTGAATGAAACAACACCGATTATTTTATTTGATTGCGATGTGTTGATTATGCACAGCAAATATCTACATACATATATAATATGATACGTACAGAACAGGTATTTTTGCGTTTTCGTACACGTAAAAGGCCATTTGAGACATACATGCATATGTATGTATGTAGGTATGTTTCGTGTACGGCTAGGGTTGCCATAAGTGTCGTACAACATTTCAACAAGTAATTGGAACGAAACAAAAATTGAATTGAAAGAAAAATTTTAAGATTGATAATAGGTTTTTTTTGTGGAAGCGTCTGTACCAAATCTAAAATAAATAAATATAGATAATTGGACGATTCAAATAAATTTAACTAAATGAAACCTTACATTAACATTGTATTTCATGTACTGTAGCCTATTCTTCTATCGCCTTCACTCTTCTCTGATTTCCGTGACTTCATTATCATCGCTCTTCTTTGCCCAATCATATTTTTCCGATGTTTTCGTTTTTTGAAGTAACTCTTTTTCCCCTTTAATATCATTATAGAATTCAATGCATGACATTTTATAATTTAAAGTACATTGAATTATGCTTTTTACTGTGTCAATAGAAAGCGAATTGCGCTCATCTGTCCATTGATTTTTAATTAATGACAACACACGTTCAACATGTGCATTGTGCGGTGGGATGGCGAACAAGTATTGGCACATTTTCAGTAGATTAGCTTTTCTTTCTGTCTCTTCAGTTTTTTTGAAATAGTATAACCATTTATCATGCACATCTTTCGTTTTCCATTCTTCGGCTTTTTTATTTTCGATAAATGACTTCATATACTTTACTTCCTCATAGATTGAATCCGTGAACAATATTCCCATTTCACTTAAATAAGCAATAGTTTTTTCAACATGTTCCCATTCGGGTACTTCATGGAGAAGCATCCATGAAAAAACATCATATTTCGCCAGTGGAACTGACCACTTTGCCAAATAATTAATTCCAACGTTGTAAAAATTCTCTACATCTTTTTCAAATGCTTCTACTTGTGTCGTCGTAATGTCCATGTGTTTTTTCAGTTTATTGTATGCCTGGGTTGCTTGATTACCTAGATATTTACTATAATTGAAAATTATTATATATATATATATATCTATATATTGAAAAACTTACATCAAAATATCAGTCCTCTTCGATCAGAAACAAACAGAACAAACGGATATTATCAGCAGACAGTAAACGAACTGCGCGCGCTTCGTACTTGTCAGTGTCATTGTCGGTGTTGCCAGCTGGCGAAATTGGGCAGTGGCCGGCAGTGGGCATCCGCCGCTCTCGTTGTCAGTGTTGCCAATATGCGCGCGCGTATCCATATTTATTTATTTATTTATTTATTTATTTTTATTTTACGGTCAAGAAAAAATTGACCATTTTACATGTTGGAAATAGAGATAGAAAAAGAAAAAAAAAATTAAAATGAAATATAAAAGAAAAATACACATACATTCATATACTACAAAATAAATTACATTATATTAAAAAAATATTTAAATAAAATAGATTTCATGTTATATTTACTAACAATGAATAAATCGACCATGGACAATTCGTTTCCAACTCTGTGCAGTCTCAACATAGCTGAGTTCAATGAGTAATTAGTGGTAAACCTGGGCATATCAAAAAGATGGTTACATCTAATTGATCTACCCGGCACATGGAAGCACACTAAACTCACCAAGTCAGAGCATTTAATAGTGCCATTATGAAGACCACACAGAACTGAAATATCGTTAATTTTCCTTCTGTCATATAATTTTAGCAAATTAAGTTTCCTATAAATAATAACGTTACTGACATAATGATTATGACTTTTAAAAAATTTAAATTTAATGAATCTAATGAACTTTATTTGCACTGACTCTATTATGTTAATTTGTTTCATTAAATAAGGAGACCAAATGATAGAATTGTACTCTAATTGGTTTCTAACCAGAGTGGTGTATAAAATTTTAATCGTATTTACATTTTTGAAGTGAGTACTATTTCTTATTAAGAAACCAAGTGTTTTGATGGCATTTTTTGTGATAAAATTTATATGAGAATTAAAAGTTAATTTGTCGTCAAAAATAACTCCTAGATCTTTAATTAGCGATGATGATGGTAATGATTCATTATTTATATGATAATTATAAATAATTTTGTTATTTGACCTACTGAACCTGACAACAGAACACTTCTTAATGTTTAAATATAATTTATTAAAAGAACACCAATCGTTTAATGAGTTTAAATTAGTTTGTAAAGTAGCACAATCGTTAGTGTCTTTTATGCATTTAAATATTTTTAAATCGTCTGCAAATAAGAGCACTTTAACATCATTAAATATATTTATAATATCATTTATAAAAATATTGAATAGGACTGGTCCCATGTGAGATCCTTGGGGAACGCCACTAGTTGGATTAAAGGAGTAAGATTTAGAATGGCCGATTTTAACTAATAATGATCTATTGGACAAATAGCTCCGAAACCAGTTTAGTAATACACCGCTGATTCCGATACTGTTTAGTTTATATAATAAAATCTCAATATCAACTTTGTCAAATGCTTTACTGAAATCAGTGTAAATTGAGTCAACTTGCAATTTAACAGATAAGGCACTAGAAATAAAATTTTCATATAATAATAAATTGGATAAGGTAGATCTACCAGAAGTAAAACCATGTTGTTGTGGAATAATAATGTTATTAATGAAAGGAATAAATTCGTCTAATACTAAACTTTCAAAAAGTTTTGGAATAGTTGATAGTTGACAGATGGCTCTATAGTTCATTACATTATGTTTATCCCCATTTTTATGGAGAGGCATTAAATAGCCAGACTTCCAAGAATTGGGAAATATACCAGTGGAAATAGATTGATTAAAGAGATTAAAAAGAGGATAAGTTAATACATTGACACAATTCTTGATAAAAATTGGGGGTATGTTGTCAGGACCCGCAGATTTAGATATATCTAAGGCATTTATTTTGTTAATCAATTTTTGAATAGATATATTTATAGAATGTAAAGGTGAAATCAGGACATTATTATTTACAATGCTATAATTAGAATTATTGTTGTTGTTTTTGACATAGATCGATTTGAAAAAATCAGCAAAAAGATTGACTGAATCATTAGTATTGTCAACAAATTTACCGTTAAATTGAATGTTTTCTGGTATATATGTTTTATTGCTGTTTAATTCTTTAGTAAATGACCAAAAATATTTGGAATTTGAATCAATGAATGATTCTGTTTTTTTAATATAAAGTTTAAAACATTTGGATATATGTAGTTTACACAAAGCTCTTAGTTTTTTGAATTCAATATATATGTGTGTAGAGTTATAAATTTTGAATAATTTGTGCACACTTTTTTTTTATGTATTAGGTTTTTTAATTCGGGACTAAACCATTTTGGAAAAAAATGCAACTTATTTTTATATTGAGGAACATGGTTGTATATACAAGAGATTAATAATTCATTCAGCATAATGACTTTTGATTCAAAGTTAATGTTATCGTTTAAGAACGACCAATTAGTGACATTTAATTGGTTCATGATTTCGTTATAATCGGCTCTGTGAAAATCAAAAATATTTTGCTGAATTAAAGGTAGATTAGTAGATTTATTTAAAGTAATAATAATATCTAGGGGTGGATGATGGCCATCCACTGGAGATAGAACATCATGAGATTTCATAACGTTAGTGTTTTTGAAATTGGAAAAAACTAAATCTAAGACACGATCATTCAAGTTGGAAATAGTATTAAATTGTTTAAGACCTAAATTTAAAGATAAATTTATAATTTCTTGATGAATTGGAGAATTTTCATTCATTTCAAGGTTTTGCCAGTCCAAATTTGGTAGATTAAAATCACCAGTTATTAAGAATTTTGAATCAGGATATTTTAATCTGATTGTTTCAATATTATTTATAAAATTATTATATACACTAATGTCAGAGGATGGAGGGATGTAAACACAACCGAATATGCACTTTACATTGAAAATTTTGGTTGATATAAATATTTGTTCGATGGAATTGTTTGTGTTGATGATGACAGATGATGAATGAACTTTTTTAATAAGAATTGCCACGCCACCGCCTCGAGTCTTCGTACTGGTGTTTATGTTTCTATCATATCTATACATATTGTATGTATGAAAGTTTAGTTCGGAATCATTTATAAGGTTGTGTAGCCACGTTTCTGTTAATAATATGATGTCATATGCGGAAGCAGCTATAGCATTTTTAAGGAATTGTATTTTAGATATAATGCTTCTGACATTTTGGTAATATATTGTTGGTTTTTTGTACTATTTTTATTTATTATTTTAGGCACTCCGTTAAAATATTTTATTATTAAGTCACTTTCACCTTTGTCTTTTCTGGTATTCATTTCGTTCCACAAATTGTTTATATGTAGTCTTTGCATGTACGTTAGGTCGTTTTTTATTTTAATTCCTAGTTTGGGTCCTTTTCTAAGTAATGATATTGCTGTTTGCTGTACATCGAGTTTAACTTTTAGGGGCCTTGGCTTCGTACCTTGTTTTAATCCGATTCTATGAGCGGTGAATTTGTGGTTAGGTAGCTCGGCTTTTGACAATAAATTTGCGATTACATTATTGTCGTCATTATTACCTGTTTCAGTAATGTCAAATATGATAACATTGTTTTTTCTATTTTTTCTTTCTTCCATTTCACTAACAAGTTCCAATGTCGATTCAATCGTGGTGGGTGTATCTTTAGACATATACATTTTGGTAGCTGACAGCTCTCCTTCCAGCATTGCAATATTACAGGACATTTCGCCTACAGTTTGCGAGATATCAGAGGTGAAAGGCATCAATTTGGCCATTTGGTCCTTGCTAAATCTATTGACAGGGTCCATGAGGACTTGGACCATACTCTCTAATATTTTGGAGACACTTTGCACGTACTTGGCCATTTTATATTTTATTTATTAACAATGAAGAAGTAGCAAAAACACACTTTGGCGACACGACCGAACGCGACAACGAACACAACAATTATATTAGATATTAAGTAGGTACAATTTTTGACGTGTAAACATCTTTCCTTTTAGGACCACAGTATAGAGAGTGCATCCTGAGATTTCTTGGTTCAAAAGGTCTTGTTCGATAGATATTAAAAAATAATTGAATAATTTTTTTAAATGTCTAAATTTTGAAATTGACGGGGACAAATGACTCTCGGACTGGGACACCGGGACACAGACCTCGAAACTGGGACATAGGCTTGTGTAGTTCGCGAACGAACTAGGTCGTAAGAGCGCTCCCACAGGTGAACTAGTCGAACTAGTTCCCTCACTCCTCGTTCCATAGTTCTATGGAGAGCAGGCGATTGATTGAAACGCGGTGTTCGGCTTCGGGAAACAATGTTTATTGGTTCAGGTACAGCGAGTGTGGGAGACGAGAGAGGTGTTGTCGGTTTCGAGGTCCGAAGGGAAGAGATGGCTTCTCGTGACGCGCTGACCGCCCTCGGGGCGAAAACACCTCCGTTTACGGCCAGCCTTTGGGGTTGCCACAATACTCCCCCCTTAGCCTTGGCGATACCACTTAGCTGGTACCCCAGCGTTACAGACGAAATAATGTCTTACAGTTACAGAAGCAAAATAATATTACAGTTACTTCCGACCTCTCTCGTGTCCTTTCTCTTGGTATCATACAAGTATTTAAAAAAAAATGCATGTGGACCACGAATGTACACACATAAGTAAACTAAAATACACATCAGTACAACATAAGTAAATCGAATACACATCAGTACAACATAAGTAAACTAAAATACACATCAGTACAACATAAGTAAATCGAATACCCGTACTTTCCACGGAAAGGTAAACATAGAACAGTAAGGAATAAAAGTTTTGGAATTTCGCTTCCCGGAGCTACAGCGTATGTGGAGGATCGTACAATTCATAACAGCCACCATTAGTTATAAAGACTGACAGTCTAATGTACACACGGAATGAGATCTAATAGCAGCGACTCCACGCTAGGCACACAAAAATAATATACCCATTACATATGGTAAGGAAAAAAAATCGGAATACATAGATAGACAAGAACACAATCATCTAAGGCTATTGCAATTAAAGCATTAAACTATAACAATATTTGAATAACTGATTATTCTAGGTAGAAATGCATTCCTGAAACTTCCGTGTGGCTATGGGCATTTCATGAGAAGCTAACATGTCATCATAATTGGGGTAGATACTAATACATATGCGAGTGCTTAATTACTAGTCCCTAAATCGAGCAGGAATTTGCGTGGTTCTTCCAGTGCGGGTCGTCGATGATGTAGGCATTGGTACTGACGGTGGTAGAGATTGCTCTGGAGGTGATGGTGATTGCTCCGACGAGGTCGGGGGTGGTCCAGGTGATAGCGCCAGTTCTAAGTATGCTGGCTTAACTCGGTCCATTGCCACGTTCACTTCCTTTCCCTTCTTCCTGATAGTCCAAATGTTGCCGTTTCTTTTTACAACTTCGAAAGGTCCTTGGTACGGGAGCTGGAAACCTGTTCGTGCTGCGTCGTGGCGCAGGAATATGTGCGTGCACGACTGCAGCTTTTGCGGTACGAAGGTCCTTTCTGTCCCGTGCCTTTTTACCGGGGACGGTCGAAGTTCTTCCATTTGCCGGCGGATTCTATTCACGAATTGGTGTTCGGTTATTGCCCTATTTGTGGAGAACATCTCTCCCGGTAACACCAGGGGTGTCCCGTACACCATCTCTGCTGCCGAGGCCTTAACGTCTTCCTTCAGTGCGGCTCGGAGTCCCAGTAGTGTTGTCGGGAGCGCATCGACCCAATTGTCGGTTGCCTGAGCCATGATAGCGGATTTCAATGAACGGTGCCATCTCTCAATCATCCCGTTGGCTTGAGGTCTATACGGTGTGGTTCTTTGTCGCCGGGTGCCTAGGATTTTCGTCAGCTCGGCGAATAACTCCGATTCGAATTGGCGCCCTTGATCGGTTTTGACTTCCTGGGGGACTCCGAATCTGGCGATCCAGCCTCCGTAGAAGGCTTTGCCGACTGTCTCTGCCCGTATGTCGGCGATTGGTATTGCTTCCGGCCAACGGGTGAAACGGTCTATTACGGTTAGGCAATATGAGAACCCTTGCGACAGCGGGAGTGGCCCCACTATGTCCATATGGACAAATGCGAAACGGTCGCTCGGCAGGTCGTACTCGGTGATCCCTGCCCGAGTGTGACGGCTGACTTTAGTGCGTTGGCATGTAATGCACGTTTTTGCCCAATGCCTAACGTCTTTTGAAATACTGGGCCATAAAAACCTTCTCCGTACCATGTCGACTGATGCGCGGGTTCCTGGATGGGCCAATCCGTGTATTCCGTCGAATACTTGACGCCTGAAGCGTTCTGGGATGTAAGGGCGAGGTCTGCCCGTTGATATATCGCACCAGATCTCCATATTGCTCTCCGGTTCAGGTATCCTGCGCCACTGTAAGCCGCTTGCGGTGTTCTTCCTCAGCTTCTCTAGGTTGGCGTCGTCGAGCTGAGCTTTTGCCAGTTCTTCGTAATTGATGCTATTGGGACAGGCGATCGCCTCCAGGCGAGACAAGGCATCTGCCACTACGTTCTCTTCTCCAGCCACGTGCTGTATATCCGTGGTGAACTGGCTGATGAAGTAAGCCTGCCGAATTTGACGCATGGTACCTTGGTCGGCTTTCTTTTTGAAAATAAACTGCAGTGGCTTGTGGTCAGTAAATACCACAAACTTGCGGCCTTCGAGCATTACTTTAAAATGTTTGATGCCCTGGAATATGGCTGTTAGCTCCCTGTCGTACGTGCTGTATTTGGTTTGGGCGTCTGTCAACTTTTTTGAGTAAAAGGCGAGTGGTTTCCAGACGCCGTCTTGGCGTTGTTGGAGTACTGCTCCGACAGTGCTATCTGAAGCATCGACTGCGATTGAGAGTGGCGCTTCCGGGTCCGGGTGTACCAGCAATGTAGCGTCTGCCAGCTGGGTCTTGGTTTTTTGGAATGCTTCATCAGTGAGGGAAGTCCAAGCTACCGGGGTTTTGTCGTTTTTCTTCGAATTTTTCAGGAGGTCGTTCATCAGCCTTTGGTTCTCCGTCGCGTGGGGAATGAACTTCCTATAAAAGTTGACCATGGCTAAGAACCTCCTGAGGTCCTGGACTGTCCGAGGTTTGGGGTAGCTTCTGATGGCTTCTACCTTCTCCGGAGATGGTTTAATTCCATTCTTCGTAATCTGATGGCCCAGGAATTTCACCTCTGGTTTGCCCAGCTCGCATTTGTTGGCATTAATTCTTACTCCATAAGCCTGGAGTCTTCCGAAGACTTGCCTCAAGTGGTCTTTGTGCTGGGCTGGATTCTGTGATGCCACGAGTATGTCGTCGATGTAAATAAAACAGAAATCCAGCCCTCTGAGAACTTCGTCCATGAATCGTTGAAATGTTTGCGCTGCGTTCCTTAGGCCAAACGTCATGCACGGGAATTCGAATAGGCCAAATGGTGTGGTTATCGCAGTTTTTATGACGTCTCGTGGCTCCACTGGAATCTGGTGGAACGCCTTCACCAGGTCTATAACCGAGTACAAACAGGTGTTCATCAGATTATGATTAAAGTCCGCCATGTTTGGGATTGGGTACCTGTCTGGTACCGTGCATGCGTTCAACTGCCTGAAGTCTCCGCATGGGCGCCACTCGCCAGTTTTTTTCTGCACCAGATGGAGTGGGCTGGCCCAACTGCTGCTGGATGGCCGGCATGTCCCGTCTCTCTGCATCTGGGCGAACTCTGCTTTGGCAATCTTTAGTTTGTCCGGAGCTAGCCTTCTGGGTTTGGCAACTGTTGGTGGCCCTCGGGTTTCGATGTGGTGTGTCACGGAATGCTTCTTGGTGGTGGTCGACTTTTCGGGGCGAGTGATATCGTCGAACTGAGCCAACAGCTCCTCATACTCTGTGGGGCGAGATACGACCCGCAACCCTAGTGAATGACCCGTTTCGATGCCGACTTGGCGTGACTGCGTTGTCTGTGCATCGGTCAGTCGGCGCCTTTTCAAGTCGACGATGATGCCGTACTTGGCGAGGAAGTCAGCTCCGATTATCGCTCGTGGAACTGCCGCCACTATGAACGACCATGGATATTGGCGTCGGAGACCGATGTTCACCACCATCTCTTGTGTTCCGTATGTGGCGATTCGCGATCCATTGGCGGCACGAAGTTCCAATTGCGCGGGTCGATTGCGGTTCTCTGGGGGGGCGGGGAGAACGGAGACGTCGGCACCTGTGTCGATGAGAAAGCTCATCCCGGTTCTCTGGTCTCGAACGAAGAGACGAGAGTTGTGAGGCCCGCCGGTTGTTGAGTTGACCGACGGGCTTACTCGTTTCCCGCTTTCTTAAAACTGCACGGTGGTTCGCATCTGTGCGAGCGGTTACCGTACCTCTGATGGAATCGACACGTGTCGAACGTTGTCTTGTTATGGGGGCCGCGGTTTGAATTCTTCGGTCCTCTTCGCTCTTGCGCGCGCAGCATTTGTTTAATCTCCTGCATGCTCTGGTCCGCCGAGGCTATCCAGTCTTCGCAGTTCCGCAACCTAGCTTCTACGCTGGAACGGTGTGGTGCTGGAGGTGCGTGGGTGCGTGAAAAGGCGTCCACGTGCGGGCACGGTGCGGTGCTGGGGTATTCCGCGGGAGCGGGGGCGGGGGCGGGGGCGGTAGCGGGGGCCGGGGCGAGGGCGGAGGCTGAGGGGGCAGCGCTTAGCTGGAAAACGTCGACCGGCCGCTGTGTCTCGAAAACGCGGTCTGCGACCGCCGTCAGCTCTTTTATGTTGGTCGTCGTCATCGTTGCGAGCGCCGACTGCACGGGAACTGGAAGTCTTCGCGTCCACATGACTCTCAAGAAATCTGTCGAGCACGTGTTGCCCGCGGTCGCCTTCATATGGAACCACAAGTCTGATGGTCGGCTGTCGCTGATCTGAAGATTCGCCATCAGTCTGTTGATGCGATTGTCGTGGCTGTCCGAGAACGCCTCTACCAATCTTCTTTTGGTAGTTTCATAACGGTTTCCCTTGGCCTGCTCCAAAAGGATGTCTCGGATGAGCGGGAGGAACTTGTTGTCGAGGAGTCCCACGACCGTGGCGAATTTCGCCTCGTCCGACTTGATGAGCGCGCACGGAAACTGTGTTTCGAGTCGTGCGAACCACAGCTCGGGCGCTTCGTCCCAGAAGGGCGGAACGCGCACGGCTATCCTCGCCACTTCTATCTCTGCTCCTGAATAGGCTTCTGCCGCGGGGGTAGAGGCGGGGGTGGCGGCGGGGGCCTCGTCGAGAAGGCCTGTGATGATGGGCGCCATGCTTGTACCGTACGTTTTTGACAGCTGCGTGTTTTGACAGCTGCGTGTTTTGACAGATGCGTGTTCTTGTTTTGTAGGGGTCACCAGTTATGGAGAGCAGGCGATTGATTGAAACGCGGTGTTCGGCTTCGGGAAACAATGTTTATTGGTTCAGGTACAGCGAGTGTGGGAGACGAGAGAGGTGTTGTCGGTTTCGAGGTCCGAAGGGAAGAGATGGCTTCTCGTGACGCGCTGACCGCCCTCGGGGCGAAAACACCTCCGTTTACGGCCAGCCTTTGGGGTTGCCACAGTTCCATAGTTCACTAGTTCGTGACCGAATGAGTGAGAGTGGGACGGCACTACACTAATACTGCCGCTCGCTCACTGCACATGCGCGTCTTGTTCACTCTTACGATCTAGTTCGTTCGCGAACTACACAAGAATTTCATTAGTTTGTGACCGAATGAACGAGAGTGACGTTAACCGAACGTTAAATAAATTTTAAAATAATAAGACACTGTCGTTATCAAGTAGCTTATGCTTCTAATGTATAATAACAATTACTATTAACAATTAATTAATTTCTTTAATATACTTTAAAAATAGTTTACGTATAGGGTTAATGTGTTTTGTTATAGGGTATTTGTTACGATGTCATCAAAAAGAAAACATAGCCCCTTGTGGACTCATTTTACAGAAGACATTGATAATAAAAAAGCGAAATGTAACCATTGTTCAACAATAATAAGTATTGCGGGCGGATCGAATGGTAATTTAACCCGACATATGAAAACAAAACACCTTTTGATCCCATTAACTGCTGAAAGACAAACACCGATATTACCTAGTTTAAACTCACTTCAATCAAGTCAAAGCACATGCGAATCGGAGAATATAATTTCAGCATCATCAAATATAGTAGACTCCCAACAATCGATGACCCAATACATTCGTAGACCACCGCCAGTTCCAAAGATTGAGCAAATTGATAAACAACTTGTCAAGATGGTAGCTAAAGGGCATCACGCCTTAAGAATCGTAGAAGAAACAGAATTTCGTAAACTTATTGAATTAGTTTCTCAATGCCCAGGCTATAAACTACCATCAAGAAAAACGTTATCGGAAAATTTAATGTCAAGAATTCACAATGACGTCATGGCTGAAGCAAAAATAAAGGTACAAGCAGCACCAGCGTTGTCTCTTAGTACTGATGGTTGGACGTCTAGAAATAACGACAGCTATATAGCTATTGTAGCTCATTTTATAAATGAAGAGACTAAACTTCACTCAGTATTACTTGGTTGTATCAATTATAAAGAGCGACATACTAGTCAAAACTTGTGCGACTTTATGAAAGTTGTTATGGCGGAGTGGAACATTTCACACACAGTTGCTGCCATTGTTAGCGATAATGCAGCAAATATCTTATCTGCTGTTAGACTTGGTGATTGGCGGTCCATCTCATGTTTCGCTCACTCTCTAAATCTTGTTGTACAAGAAGCTACGAAAAAGATATGTGACGTTTTGGGAAGAGTTAAAAATATTGTCGAGTTTTTTATTCGTAGCACACAAGGAAAACATAAATTGACTGCTACGCAGCAGCAAATGAATTTGCCTGTTCTTAAGCTCAAGCAGGATGTACAAACCTGCTGGAATTCCACTTTTGACATGCTCAAGCGAATAGTACAGGTAAAGGATGCAGTGATTGCTACCGTTGCACTTCTACGCCCTGATTTAACTTTAAATGAAGGGGACTGGGAAGTCATAGAGGAAGTTTTACCGTTACTCAGTCCATTCTACGAGATTACCTTAGAAATAAGTGCCGAGAAAAACGTCACTTTATCTAAAATAATAATTTTGTGTAATTTACTAAAATTTTTTTTACAAAAACATGTTTCTTACAATACAAAAATAGTTGATGTGCAGTCTCTGCTAAAGAAAGGCATGGAAGATCGTTTAAAAGATATAGAGAAGAATATGTTATACGCAGAGTGTACGATTTTGGATCCTCGATTTAAGACGAGGGGATTCAAAAATCAAAGAGCCTGTGAAATGGTAGTACAAGCCCTTAGAAATAAAATCGGCCAAGTACAATTAGTTCAAGGGGGTACTCCAGAGGCTGTTCCTACTTCCAGCGACGCATCAACATCTATACCTAGTAATAAAAATAGCTGCATATGGGATGAATACGACCAAGAAATACAAAAAATTACTAGGCCAGATAACCAGCTTGCTGCTGGCATTCGCGAATTAGATAAATACCTAAATGAAGAGTATCTAAATCGTAAAGAAGATCCGCTTCAATGGTGGCATGAACGTCGTTTGATATACCCTCACGTTTACGCGTATGTTTTGAAAAGATTTTGTGCCGTAGCAACATCTGTGCCCTGCGAACGCGTTTTTTCAGCGACGGGTCAAGTCCTTAATGAACGTAGAACACTATTGTCATCGAATAAAGTGTCCAAATTGATATTTTTACACAGTAATATGTAATATTATTTTTCCATTTTATTTTTTTTTTATACATACGATCTCACTCAAACAAGTCATTATGTTTAATTGTTAGGTAACAACTTTATAAGTGTAAGTGATATTTTTTACAAGAACTAACCAGTACCTAATAGTAATATAATTGTTGATTATTTCTAAAAAACTATAAAAAATTTGATTATTTTTGTTTTCTTTTTTGCGTCATGTGTTATTCTTTCATCGAGCCAAAACGAGCGAACAATCTGCGAGTGAACGATCTGCGAGCGAACGAACGAGCGAACGATCTGCCTTTCATTGATTCGAGCTGGGAGCTGACGAACTAGAAGAGCGAACTAGTTCGTTTAGGAGCGGCGAACTAAACTGAGAGATCTGATTTGCGAACTACTATGCCCAAGCCTACTGGGACATGTCCCTGTCAACGGGGACGTATGGCAGCCCTAGTGTACGGGCATGTCGATTAGTGGTGTTGGCGTGTGCGTCGAAATGAGCTGCGTCGTTCGCATATTCGACCAATCGCTATCGCCGTGGGTGAACCCCCACTCCCAGCCATTACATCGGAAGCGCTGCTCGCAGTCGGCAGAAGTGGTGCGCCCATCGCGGTGAGTGCACGTCGCTGGGCTCTCGGCTCTGAGTTCGTGCCAATGCGGACCGCAATGTTCGCCGCCATTTTCCGGCAGAAGTGCAGCGGCCATCGCGGCGGGTGCGCGTCGCTGAGCTCTGAGCTGCCGCTACCCGCCCCCCCCCCACCACCACCCCCAACCCCCCGCAGGTACGCTATTATTGTAGCTTTATTGTTGCCCTTTCGATCGTTGGTCGCGTTTGCCGTGGGGTGGGGTTGATTGCTTTCGTCGATCGATTGCACAAGTGCTGGCCGAGGCGTCTGCGACCAAATAATCACAGCCACCGCGACCTTGGAATCGCGTCTCGTCATCCCCCTCGACTGTGGCGTCGTTTCCTTTCCGTTTCTCTCTCTCTATCAATATTACCACAATCGCATTTTACATTTTGTGCTAATGCAGATCGCAATGTTCGCCGCCATTTTCCGGCAGAAGTGGTACGGCCATCGCGGTGAGTGCACAACGCTGAGCCCTGAGCTGCCCCTCCCCGCCCCTCCCCTCCCCCAACGCTATTATTGTAGTTTTATTGGCTACGTTCACACTACCGATATCTACACCCGACATTTTCGAATTTTCCATATCCAGTTCCTTTATTGCAACCCGTGGTTGCTATTTAGGAACTGGTTATGGAAAATAGCCATTGTTGCCGCGTTTCAATCGGTTGGTCGCGTTTGCCGTGGATTGATTGCTTTCGTCGATCGATTGCACAAGTGCTCGTCGATTGATTGCACATTTGCCACCAAACAATCAGAGCCACCGCGACCTTGGAATCGCGTCTCGTCATCCCCCTCGACTGTGGCGTCGTTTCCTTTCCGTGTCGTTTGCGCGCTTCGACGAATGCCTCGAAATATACTATATATAAAAACGGACTGTCGCTAAATATATATATTTGTATATTGGACGATCAACCGTCAACCAGTATGGGGAACAAAAATTTTTTTTTTCATTTTTTTCAGTTCTTTCAGCTTTTTTCATATTTCTCATTTTTTCAGCTTTTTTGTGAGGTTGTGTCCTGAGGTTGTGTCCAAATATCATCAGGTATTTTCGAAAATCCAGAGATTGATAAACTTTCCAATGTGTTTTAGTGTGGCTTTTTATTTGTACTCATTTAATTGACTTCTAGCCGATCCTGAACTGCTGATAAAATTTCCCGAAGTTGTATCCAAATATCACCAGGTATCTTCGAAAGTCCAAATATTGTTAAACTTAATTGTGTGCTTTAGTTTGACTTTGGCTTTGTACTCATTTGAAACGTACGTTTCTATTTCAGATAGTTGCTGATAACAAACGGAGTCTCGAAAGAACGCGGTCATTTCCTGAAAATGAAGCTGTACTTCCAGCCGATCCAGAACTGCCGATACAATTTGCTGAAGTTGTGTCCAAATATCATCAGGTATTTTCGAAAATCCAGAGATTGATTAACTTTCCTATGTGTTTTAGTTTGACTTTTTATTTGTACTCATTCGAGTGACGTTTTTATTTCAGATCGTTGCTGATAACAAACGGAGACTGGAAAAAATGCAGTCTTTTCCTGAAATGAAGCTGTACTGCTAGCCGATCCTGAACTGCTGATAAAATTTCCCGAAGTTGTATCCAAATATCACCAGGTATTTTCGAAAGTCCAAATATTGTTAAACTTAATTGTGTGTTTTAGTTTGACTTTGGCTTTGTACTCATTTGATTGACGTTTCTATTTCAGATCGTTTCTGATACCAGAAGGAGACCGGAAAAAAGGCGGTCTTTTCCTGAAAATTAACCTGTACTGCCAGCCGATCCAGAACTGCCGATGCATTCTCGCTCGTGATGAGGTTTGTACCATCGCTGTATGTACGTCAAAAACGACACACGTCCATCATTGTCATCGTTTCATCGTATTCTCCAGTGAATTCGCTGCATTTTTCTTTTATAATTTAGAATTTGGTATCTGCGAGGTGCCGCACCCATTCACGTGTGGTCTATTTTATTTCCAAAGTTTTTGTGCAATTAATTTGTACAATGAAATGTACAGTTACCTGCATATTAGTAAATCGATTCTTATGTCGTGAGACGCCAATACGACCAATTATATTACTATTACTATATATTAATCTACTGTGTGAATCCACATAGTGGGAACAGCTCATTATAAAAGTAATATTGAAACGTGTCATTGGGTCTTTGGTACTTTTAATGTACTACATATCTTAATATGGTTGTCACCTTTCATTCGCGCTTGAAACCAGATACTTTTTCACCTAGATTGCTCGTCAAATATTGCATCATTTCGAAACTGCCATTGTCAGCGATTTTGGAAAATGTTACTTTGCAAGACAAAAAATTTCTGCAAATTGTGGCATTCGAAATACTTTTTCTATCCTCTCGACAGTATCTTATCGCGCATTGTCTTTTTTAAGGAATTTTATACTCCAGTCTAGAGTTTGAGTACCAGTCTAGAGACCATCCATACTACGTGGTTGTGGGTATATCCATTACAAAGAGGAGTGTCTAAACACACATCAGCTAATTGTCCTCGTCACACATGTTCTTTTTTCGCTACTACATTGGAAAATATGATTCGTCCTCCTGGACGTCCTAATTGTTGGGCTACCAATTTTAATATTTGCTTCACCGGCAGCAGGAAATTTTAAAAGCCACAGACACACAACTACGGAATATTTTTCAAAATGTTCTCCCACATACTCGGCGTTATTGGCTCTATCTTATAAAGCTGATTAAACTTACAAGAAACTATGGCATCATTTGGCAATGAGTATTGTTGTCGAGTAGCTATTACGATACTTTGAGGAGCCTCTTCACCGGTTGCTATTTACATAGGTCTGAAGCTTTTCCAACCCATGCCTCATATGTAGAGGTAGGATAGTCACAGTGCTATCCATTGTTCGGCAAACCTTTAACAATGCATTTACAACCTTTGAACAATACACGGCCCCCTCAGGCTCCGGTGACTACTCATATAGTTCTCTGACAGTTCTTTAGAAAGAAAGAAGTATCGTCCTGGCTATAGACATAGAATAACTATATGTTATTCTATATGTATGGTCCTGGCACTTTCTACGATGGTTCGGTAGTCCTGGCACTTGTCGGAAAGCTCTCCTTTCTAAATGTTTTGCCCTATGGGTATTAAAAGTACGTCGCTATTTTTGCTAGCCTCTGGTTTGTAGGGAGTAGCATTTAAATCCCAAAGTGATGGAGTTGCGGTGGCCACCTTTATTACTTTAATTACTTTTTATTTGTTCTCTATCGACACCAGTCTTCCATCTTTTTTGTGATAATAATGTATCATTAATAGTCTAGGTAAATTTTTTTGCCGCCACATTTTCATGTCTAATCGAATCGACGGCACGATGGACAACCTTCAAATCACTAACGTATCTTTTTCCAATAAATTTAGAACGAGAACGCGTTGAATCATTCATCGATGGATGTCAATCGTGTCCATGTACCTAATTAGTACATAATTTTATTTTTTTTTATCTTAAAAAAATTTCTCACGTCTAAAAGCTGTTATATGTTACATAGATTGCAGTTTACCGAACATGGGGACGGTATATAATCGGCTTCAACTAATCTTCTCGCAATACTCGGTTCAAATACAATTGACGGCTCGATGTAACAATCGTCATAAACGTCGTCATCATCTATGCAAATTCTATTACTGCACACAGATAGACGATCTACATCATCGTTAATATTTTGGTCGGAAAGTCTGATGTTGCGTGTTTCAACACGAAAGTCTTTTTGACGTATCATTCTAAAACCGCCGTTTTAAAATTCGCTGAAATTTTCATGTTGCATACCGCTAGGTATGGAAAACTTCTTTAAATTGCACACAAGAGTTTTACTATATTATATTTTTTGCATACGCGATATTATAATAGTTGGACTAAGGACGCCTGCAAAATCAGTTTGTTGGTGATTTTGTGTAATTAGTTCTTTTTTACAACTTATCCGACTGCAAATAGCGGTGGCTTGTGCCAATTATTGAATGTTCAGCTTTGAATCTGTGCAAAAAAGTTTGCTCACTTTTGGAATGTAAATCATTACGATTGATCGCATGTTTGACTAGACAAAAAATCACACTGTCTTCTGATTCCAATTTGTCACATAAGAGCAATATAAGAAAAGTAAATATTTATTTTGGTTAAATCATTTGCTATAGTATTTGTTTTTATTATTTGTATATATGACTAAAAAAATTCACCATAGCCCATACAATAATATGTTGTTTACATATGTAAAAAAATCTATTGTTTTAAAATCATTTTGAGGGCTTTAATTTAAAATCATTAGAGGGCGTTATTGTAGACGTGTCCTTTGATTTGGCCCTCTTCGTTCCTCTTCTGCCAAATGAGATATGTTAGCTCGTCCGAGATATGTTATATATGTATGTAGATACCGCATATCTATTTTGAATCTCCCCAGCACATTACACAAGCAGTGTGACTAGTGACTACACATACCTTTTTGAGGCTACGAAACACGCTTGGCATCACACTAATCCTTATTATTTCCAGTCTTTAATGGCTCAGAGTATGAATACTGAACCGTCTTGAGTGGCTGCGGCGAACGATTGATTGTTTTCGCAAGGAGCCATGCCGATGACGGGTCCTGCGCCACGATTAAACATCGATTTCGATCTAAACACATATATTTCTTGATAACTTTATGTTTATTATAATGTATATCTCAGTGGCAATATTATAATAACAAACAGCTTACCTATTAACTAAGCTTATTCCTTCTAATTTTGCCAAATCCCAAAGGCGAACTGTGCCATCGTTCGAACTGCGAACTGTGCCATGTACTCATGTATCTAGGTACATTGAGCAAATGAACAATGAACGGCGCAAACTACTTCCGGTCTCTAATTATTACATTTCCCTGGAATTTTATCATTAAAAATTACATCAAAATCATCTGTCAGATCGACGCGATGACAGCTGGCTATTCCGGCACGCATTTTTGCCACCCATACGCTGTTGTAAAACATAATTGTTCAACATTGAATTTGTAAATTCATTATATTTTCATTAAACATATGTATGTTTTTCAAAGCTATTATATGTATATGTATGTACATACATAAAATATGTACACATAATGTATTCAGAATAATTTCCGTAAATTTTCTCATAATCCTATTATCGATTTTTTTATTGTATAATACTATCCATTCCGATATGGGCTCATCGTGATTTAATTTTTCCTTTCAATAAAGGCGATCCTTGAAAGGAAATTTCATCGCGAGACTTTTCAATTACCTTTTCCGTAATACTCCACACGGAAAATTCAATCGGAACGCTGGCGCCAACATTGATTAATCCCTCGCCGTGAAAGGCTGAAAATAGTCTCTTATTACGTCGCCAATATATTGATGTGTATATATATTATATATATTTTCAGCTACAGGACGAATATAGACCACCTGGCGAGGCTGATAGAAGATCAACCGACGAAATCTCTAGATAGAGTGGTACATGTAGGTACATATTTATATCTCTAGATACATGTAGGTACATATTTATGTATATGTAGGCTCAATTACTAACTTGGACTATCGTCCTCCCCAACATCGGTAATACCGGCTCTGGCTTTTATCTGATTGTATAAACGATGTTGCTGCTCACATCCCAAAACGGAGGATAGCAGACAATTATAAATTTTTCAAAAGAACTTCAATTGCCGAACCAAAATCCGCTAATTTTACAGCAGCTCCCTTGCTTTGCTCGCTAGCAGTAAATTCTCAGGTTTCAAATGTTCGAACCGTCGGAATTGTTTACTTTTAAAATGAATGCCAAAAGAATATTCGCTTTCAAAATTGATGTTCATTTGGTTGTGCTTTCAAAATGTTCCCACATGAGCTTCTCGTTGGGTATTTGCATTGGATTTTACAGATAACATTGCCGACGGTTTGTCTTTTGTAGCGAATACAGTAGGCGGATTAGGTTTGGAGTTCATCGAACTTACACTTATGTGTGTAAAAATTTCTTAAGAATGAACAGTACAGAAAGCCAGTAGATATTTGGGCTTGCGGAGTAATTTTTTATATTTTATACTTGTCGGCTATACAACAAGATAAAAGCCAGAAAAAAGAACATCGTAAAAGCCGGAGCCGGTATTACCGATGCTGGAGATGACGATAGTCCAAGTTGGTAATATAGCCTACATATACATAAATATGTACCTACATACATGTGTACTCTTCGTATATATTTGTAAATTTTTGTGTAAAGTTTGTATAAAGTGTAAGTTCCACTAACATTTTGATGTTTTCTGCGTTTGCTTTGCCTTTAATATTCACCAATCCCAAATACATAATTTTCAAAATTATCATTATCGTCTCCAATAACATGAACTGTCACGTTTTATTATCTACTTAATGTGCAATCTGTCTATTCATCTACCGTAATAGAAAATAAACGATTATTTAATGTTATGGAACTGTTGCCAAACAGTTTTCACTTAATTTTAAATTACATTACATTCATAGATTTAATGTTGAATAATATGTTTTTGAAGAAAAAAAGAGTATATCAGTTAAACATTGCCATTGTGAATAAGATCAGTGATGGAGTTGCGGTCGCCATGCCTCTTATATTATCATATATGTAATATTTGTATGTAGTTTTTGTCATACTGGGTCATAGTGACACAACAGTTGTACCAAAACCTTATATTTATTTCCCAACTACTCACCAAACAAATTCTTTATAATATACATATTATATATTATATTTGTATGAAGATTTTGTGGTTAATAGATGTGAACAAATATACCTACGTATATAAAAAGTTGTATTCGTCTGCAAATGGAACTTTAAAGACCTGTACATTTTCCACTAATTAAATTTACACGTAGGTGTGTACGATTTCTGTTGGTGTATTTATGTATGAATATATACGTATGTGTATCTCTTATTTATGTGTTTGAGGTAGAGTTCATTCCATTTGCAAAACAGCATGTATAATTTTATTCAAAATATAAAACAAATTTATTTGGTATGGGTTTGATGGCAATCTACATATATGGTAATTGTAAAAATGTATAATAATCATGTTTTTATTTATAATTTTTGTACATATCTTGATCTGTGTAGTCCACTAGTTGCTTTGCAGCAATCTGGATGACGATTGTGCATGATTAATTTAAATAAATAAAAATAAAATTTGCAAAAGAGCGTAACCTATTTAATTTAAAGTAAAAATAGCGTTTGCAATTTACCTTTTATTTGTAATGGGTTTTGAATTTATATTTTGTAAATGTGGTGTCAGTTTGATCGCATTTGTACCCGTGTGTCCAATTTTACTTGATGTTTTACATTTATATTTGTTAATAAAATTGAATTTGTCAAAAAAAATGTACAATGTGGTATTATTTGTAGTCTGATGTTTTTCATTATATTTTCACCGTTTATTGTTCAGAAATGATGTTTTGCTTTTATAAATGTAAATAAAATTGAATTTACAAAAAAAGAACACTATCGTATTGTTTTCAGCCTGATTCTTTTAATTATATCTTTTACAATGTGTACCCAAAAGTAGAAGAATAAATGATTAAATTGCAGAATATCCACAGTAGAGTAAGTATAAAATTCTCATTATGCTTCCTTACCAAAATCTCAATTTATGATTATGAATAAGGATTCATTTATTTCAACATAATTGACAGCACGCCTAGAGGTTGTGATCGAGAAATCTCGAGAAATTTTGATTCTCGTTTCTCGAGAATATTTTAATGTGAAATTTCGAGATTCTCATTTTTCGAGAATATTTTATTTTGAAAATTCGAGATTCTTGTTTCTCGAGAAAACGTTAATTACAATCTTGAAAATATCGAGAATATTTTAAATTTATCACTACACGTTTTTGTTCAATAAACTAAACTAATTCTTATTAACTCGTAAATAATTTTCTTTAAGTATTTTAATATGTATAGATGGTTATCGGTAGGTATTTTGGGCATCTATTTTTGTGAATTTTAGCATTTTCATTTTGCATTTTAGCGTTTAGGGCATTAAAAATGTTCAATTTAGCATCTATTTTTATGAAGAGTTTAATTTTAAATAATAAAAAATTTCGATGAATTTTAATCAAATTTATGGACATATGTATACATATACAATTTAAAGACAACACAACCATTAAAAAATAATAGAAAAATTCAAAAATATTTTGAAATTAAAATTACAATACAAAAAACATGAATATAAAAATACAAAGACAAAAAATATGAATATAAAAATATAATACCAATTAAAATTGATAAAAACTTAAAATGGAGCATATTTCTACAGATTATTTAACTAAGTGAGTGGACTGAAGGAGCAAATCAGGAGGACCGTTACAAGCATCGAAGATTGGCGGGAAAGCCATCACGAGGGAAGTTATAGACAACAATCACAATAGGAAACGGATTGATTTGTAATAAAATAGGTTTTATACTGAGCCAATATTATTTTATACTGTCCATTGTTATTTATACATATATTGCATTTAATAATATAGTACTGACCATTTTGAAAACTGATCTGTATACATATATACATACATACATATGTACTTACGCAGATTGATTAAGATACTGGCCATTTAATTTGTTGCCTTACATATGTTTATTGAATTGCACAAGATTTGTGCGACTTGTTTGACTTGTTGACAAGATTTGTCCGAGTAGTTGAAATCAGCTTTGGCTTTGCGCTCAATTTCTACTTTCATTCCAGGTTTCGTTGTGTGAAGAAGATGAGCCGCAAATCCAATAAATGGGACTGTCCCATTCTCAACCAGGCTTCCTCAAAGTACCCGACAATCATGGCCTTCTTCAGGGATTTAATCGTTGACCTCCTTCCCGACCCTTCCGAGCCCAATGCCACCCCGGCTCCCAGACAATCCCCCACCCCCAGCCCCACCCTAATAACGCCAAAACGCAAGAGACCCCGCAAGAGTCTCCCCACCCCATACCCTACCTCCAATGCCAAGTCGGGAAAAAACACCCCCACCCCAACGTCCACCTGCACCTCCAACCTCAAGTCAGGGAAAAATCCAAAAAGGAGAATTCCAATTACGGTTGTGAGACTGGAAAAAGTGGTCCACATGCGCATGTTTCGAAGCCAAGATAACTTTTTCCTGCCAACCCATTTTTTTCCTTCTATTTTCCCCATGGTTTTCAAACGGAGAAATTCGTATTTTGGACCCCGTATCATGTGTCCGAGGTATTCCATATTTCTCCGCTTGATGACAGAAACAAGTTCCCTGCCTCTCCCCATCATGCCGAGGACAGCTTCGTTTGATATTTATTTTATTTATTTATTTTTTATTTTTTTATTTAATTTACACCAAGAAGGCCTAACAGGTAAACCCAATGCGCCTTCCTGGCCAAAGACAATTATATAAACATATATGTACACCATTCATATATACACAAATACTTCCACGTATACACAAATACACATTCATACATACATAAATATAAAAATACACATATATACATATACATACATACACACCTACACATATATATATTCACATATACATACATATACATATACACATACACTTACAATACATACATCCATATACATACAAACATTATACATGCATATACACATAAACACATAAATCATTACAATTAGTTATTGAGTTCAATTGACTCATATTTAATAGTTCTGACATAAAAATTTATTCATTAGGAACAAAATTCAAACTCCTAGGATTAAAATCACCCAAGATCATGACTTTCCTGCCAGCCAAAACATTAAAATTATTTTGCAAATTTGAAAAAAATGAATTTATAATTCGGAGGAGATTCATTCGGAGGAAAATACAGTACACATATTAAAATTAAAAATTCTTTAAGCGAAGTTCAACCCAAATATGTTCACCGATGGTATTGAGCTGATCAAAAAGGCGAACAGATTGAAAACTAGCAGCTCGTACAGTGAGAAGTACTCCCCCGCCTCTGCTGCAACGATCCCTCCGAAAAACTAAATAGCGGTCATCGAAAAGTTCGCCATTTAAGACAGAATCGCAAATCCAAGTTTCAGAAAAAGCAATTAAGTCATGATCTTGAGCAAGAACAGCAGATAAACAAATGTCGGTCTTTGAATTAAGTCCCCTTACATTTTGGTAGTAAACATTTAAGGACTCACAAAAGCGCGCCCGTTCCTTTCGGGTCTTATTAAATTGCGGCCTTTGTCTTCCGAAAAAGCCACCGACGAAACCCGACTCCCCGCGGCCAAAAAGCAGGATCAAAAACCACAGAAAAGTCAGCTGTGCAGACTCCTATTTTGAATGAAGCATAACTGCCCCTAGCTGATAGTGATTGAACTGTGAAGTTCTGATCAATTCGTCCCAACTTCCTACATATATAATCCCTTATTTGAGTTTCTGTAGACTCACGTTTCAGATAGAATAAATGAATAAAACGTTTATCGGAGACAGCTTTTAGATGCTCATCTTCAATACCCGAGCAACGGATTAAATACTGCCTCTGAGACCGTTGAGACTGAATTGGAGACTTAGACTTAGATATCTTTTTGGTCCACGGAATCTTCAGCATACGCCTATAGACCCACATCTCAAAAGCCTCAATTCGGCTGATCATCTTGGTTTTCAGAGTTCACGTCTCACATCCGTGTAGTAATACTGTCCAGACGTAGCTCTTCGCGAATCTCAACCGCGTATGAAGATTGAGATGCTTGTTTGTAAGCGCCGCCTTCATTTTTACAAAGATCTGAAGAATACGGTGGATGCAGAAGCAATTCGAAGCCCAATTCATGCAATTTTGCCATCGTTTTCATTGATTTGTGACACGGTGCATTGTCGATGAAACAGCACAGGACTAACTAAAAATCATATGGATTTAATACTAGTAGCGCCATCTATGTGTCAGCCTACGAACTTTTCAGCCCACCTAATATGTATGTACATAAATGTAGATCAGTGGTTCTCAGGTGAAATTTCACCGTGGCCGCACAGGTGATAATAGTAGTCCCTGGTGGCCGCACCAAATTTAATCAAATAAATTAAAGTTACAAAAAAAAATCAATTTATTCATAAAATAAAAGAAATTTTAACATTTTGGTATCTATTTATTTAATAATAATGCAATGGAAATTGCTCAATACTCCTTTCTTCAATAAGTTTGCGTCTGTCAGCTGATTACTAAATTTGTTTTTAATAAAGTGCATTACACTGAATGATCTTTCGCAATATACGGTAGTGGGAAAAATAGACAATATTAATAATAATAACAATTGTTGCCAAATCTTTATATTATTAAGTACTTGATCGTAATTAATTTCTAATAATGCATATTTTACGTTAGCCCAGTTAATTAATCTCAATACTGAAAATGATTTTAATCTATTTTGTAGTACTAGGAAATTTTCATTTTTCATCATAATAAAAGGGGAAGATACAAAAGAAACAGTTTTAAAAAAATTCAATTCTTCGAACCTTTTATCAAGTTCCAGATTCAGAGATTTAAGACACTCTATTATTTTAAGTTTTAATTTTAATTTTGAAGTTGTTTCTGTCATCCTATCTATGAAATCACTAACAGAAGATAAAATTGAAAAATTGTCATTTTCAACTTCTGTCACAAGGCTTTTCGCTATATTTTTTATTTAGTTTGTCAATGATGAGCATGGTTTCTATTATTGTTAAGTTACTTTTTTGTAGTTGTTTATTAATCAAGCTAATGTGCGGCAAAAAATTCTTTAGGAATAAAATCGACCCTTTTATATAATTACTTTGAAGCTTTTCACTTAAATCTTTATGATTTACGGCCAAAGCAGATATATGTAACATAATCATTTAATTCACAAAGACGTTGAACACTGTTATCAAAACTTAGCCATCTAATATGATTGCAATTGAGCAATATATTGTGTTTTTCACCGTTGATTTCTCATATAGGACTAAACATGTTCGACAATTTACTACTGGTATTAATTGCATTTAATACTTTTCTCACAGTTAACTCCACATCTTCCATGCATTTAATAACAGATTTACGAACTAGCACTTCTTGATGCACAATGCAATGCATACGAAATATTTCGTTTTCACAGTCTTCGTTAAATAAATTTCATACAGCCCTATTGTGACTCGAATGACCTCACTCCCATGTGTGCAAGTCAGTTTCTTATAGTTCTGCATACTATTGAGAACACACTACGGATCATATTCGCGTGGAAGAATTAATTTGGAAGAAGAATTTTTTATCAGATGCACAGGATTGGTCCATTATGTCGACAGGGGTCGGCAACCTTTTGAGTCGGAAGAGCCAAAAATTACAATTTACAAAATTTCAAAGTTTTTGAAGAGCCACAAAATTTTTTCTTGCCAACAATAAATAGTACTGCATAAATAAAGTTTTTTAATAAAAAAAACTAATCTATTTATTCATACATATGTAAGTAGTGTTTTCACAACAAATTAGATAATATATATATACATATATGGCATTATTAAATAATTACTTATTATTTAAGTAAAAAATTGAAACAATTAAACATTTACTTACAACACTAACTTGTACTTCAATAGCACACAATTGAGCAAACAAACGTAAGAATTTCGTGGTTTATTTTGCTCTGAAGAATCGTTGTTGCCCCTTTATTTTTTCCTCTCATACTTCTGGCTCCATCAGTTGCTATTGAAACGATTTTATTTAAATCGATCTTATTGCCTTCAAGGCATTTTTGCACGGCATTCGCTATATCTTCCCCTCTAGTTTGTCCCGAGAGCGGTAACAATCCTAGAAGTTCTTCTTTTGGACCTTGGGATGACATATACCTGACAAAAAGGGCAACTTGTGCCGTGTCTTTTATGTCGCAAGACACATCTATAGCAAGTGATAAGACAGAAGAAAGTTGAATATCTTTCACCTGCAAATATGTTACATTTGAAGACATTTTAGCTATTCTATCTTGTACTGTTTTAGCGGATAGTGGCAAATCTTTGATTTTTTTCAAGATTTCTGATTTCTTCGCCGGCTGGATATTTACTAGCAAACTCAGTATGGTGTTAGTGAAGTGTCTCTCTAAATTTGATTTCTTATTGTGTGCGAGTTTTTTTTGGCAAATGAGACAAGTCGGAAGGCCATCTGAGTTGCATATGAAAGCGAACGACTCCATCCAATCCCGATTGAATTCTCGATGCTCTTCTTCAGTTCTTCTCTATTTTTTTTGAAGATGCCATGCTTGCGGTGAAGCTGTAATAAAGAATTTTTAAAATTATTATTTAGGTATCCAAAACAGCATATGACAAGTTTTGCAATTATTTACTTTGCTTGATCAAGTTTTTCTTGCAAGGACTGTTTAATTTCTAGTTCAACTTTCTCTATGTCATTGTCTATTATTTCTATATCGGGCTCTGAAGTATTTGGACATACTTACAACCATGTTTATTATTGATGATTTATTCTTCGCTGTATCGAAGAACTGGACATATAAATATTGTAATAAAACGTACTTACATAAAAATAGATAATCTTCGTACAATTAACAGAAACAACAGCGTCTTAGCACAACACACACACCGCGTAACGAGATCTAAGTACTTGAAAATCCAAAGTACGACTGAGAAAATCATATTCGATTCTAAATAGCACAGGTCTCATAAAAAGAAAAAAATGTCAATATATGCTTCGAATATCATTGCAGCTGAGGACAAAATCTGCAACACGATTCAGGCCGTGCGTACCATTTCGTGGAAGCGGCGAGCGAATGACGAAACTGCGAGCTGGGGTGAACGCTTCACTGCAAACAAATAAATTATGACCGTATTGTTCTTGGGATTCGAGAGGAATTCGAGAGCTTCCGACGGACTGACGTCAGTGACGACGCGTGTCACGGGGGAGGGGTGCGGTGAAAAGCGACTACAAGTGACTCGGTGTGATAGAATCGGTGCCTAATCCTCGTTAATCAATTCAGAACGAATTAAAATTTTTTTTTTTTTTGATAAAATAAATAATGTTTGCGTATGGAACTAAAGAGCCGCAGCTTCACATCCAAAGAGCCGCAGGTTGCCGACCCCTGGTCTAGTCCGTATCTCATTGGACCGGAAGCGGAGCGGTCAGAAAGACACACGGTATTCGCAAAGTTTTAGTTAAATTATGTCGAAATGCAGTAAATTCGGACGAGGATTAGTGTTATCGGGGCAAACCAAATAAGTGATTTTAAATGTACATACATATATCTATGCATATTTGGAAAATATACAGGAAACCACAAATTCGGTAATTATTTTCAAAATATTTTATTAGCCCTTTGAATGCAAACCAACGCAGATCGGCGTTTTGCCAACAAGTCCCTGTCGAAAATTCAAAAAAAGTTTACTTTTTTCTGATCTAAGAAATTTTTGTTGATTTGTTAAATGGTTTATCGTTTCTGACATAAGTTAGAATTCAAATTTGGGCCAAACTAGACGGCAAACTAGAATACAAACTTTAATAAGCAATTATCATCAATATTAGAATCGATCACATGGTACTCGATAGCTCTCGACGAAAGTGATGATCGAAAAGATACCCCACAGTTATTAATTTTCATACGCGGATGTAACTCTAAATTTGAAATTATTGAAGAGCTGTTGTCATTGGAATCACTTAAAGATCAAACAACGGGAGCTGATATTTTTTAAAAAGTTGTTAATTGCTTAAAAAAAATAACAACTGACAGAACACCAAGTTTGACGGGTAAAAATATTGGACCATTAAAGAAAATCCGGGATAAATTTTCCAAAAAGTGTCCCGATTACAATTTAATTATAATTCATTGTATTATACATCAACAAGTATTGTGCAAAAATGTGTTAAAAGTTGAACATTTGACATCTTGTATTATTAAACTTGTAAATTTAATACGATCGAGTGGCTTGAAATACAGACAATTGATTGCTATCCTTATTTCTTATCCTTTAAGTTTGTAATTTCAATAATTTCAATAATTATCACGTTTAGTTTCCGAAACCGTAAGCATCTGTATTTCCTGTCGTGATGTTTCTAAATATGTCATGGATTGTGAAGAAGGCATCGCAACACTTGCAGGTGGAGTTGCAATGATTTTTCGGGGAACATTCCTCGGAACATACCTATAAATATAAAATGATTATTTATTTGAAAATTTTGAGCTCTTCTTATTTATTATATAAATATTATATTATATAATATTTACAGTGAATTGTTTGGACCATGCTGAAATCTCGAATGGTTCATCGTTAGAACAGGGCCAAGTAGGTTGAATGTGTTGTCCAACTAAAAACATATGTACATACAATCTATGTAAGAATTCTGAAAACAGTTTTTCATATTCTATAAATACACATTTTATTGACATAATAACAAGTACATATTAATATATGTATATGTAGATACTAAATTGATGAAATTATACGTAAACGTATAATTTTTAGGATTAAACAGATTTACTAAATCCATGGAGGATTCGTAGAATGTTAATATGTAATTCCAAGAAGTACACCTGTGCATACTTACATATACATACATATGTCGCCATGTAAGAGATCGATATCAATTCAATGGGGGGGAGGAGGGGTATTACACTGCTGATACTTATACATACATACTACAATATAATATTCAAATTTCTTATTTACTGATTGCGTTCATTTAACTGACCAGCTCTGTTGAAATTGTGAAATCCGTCAGTCATGATAAAATCACGATCTATGCACTTCCCGTCTGAAATAATAACAATATCGAAGGTTATTTATGTAAGTATGTAAGGCTCCCTCTTGGGACCTCTATTATTCAATATCTTCATCTTCGATATTGAAAAATGTTTTCAGAATTCAAGTGTACTATTATTTGCTGATGATATGAAGATTTTCAAGAGAATAGACAACCGAAATGATGCTTTGGCCCTACAAGATGATTTGTTCAGGCTAGAGGCTTATTGCAGCATAAATAAGTTGGAAATTAATGTAGCAAAATGCTCCTGCATAACCTTTACCAGAAAACTATGTCCAGTTGACTTTCCTCATTCAATCAACGGACATAGACTCACAAGGGTATCGGAAATTAGGGATTTGGGAGTCTTTTTAAACTCTGATCTATCCTTTGGTAAACATATTGACAATGTTGTAGCTCGAGCGTCGAAGGCCCTCGGGTTCGTCATCCGGTCCTCCAAATGCTTTACTTCTATTAAATCATACAAAATACTATATTGTGCATACGTAAGAAGTATTGTTGAGTTTGCATCCCAAGTTTGGAACCCAGAGTACTCTGGTGCAAGAGACAGATTGGAGCGCATTCAGAAGAGATTCTTGATGTACATCAGTAGCCGTTTTGGACTATCCTATACTTCCTATGAAGATGCTTGTAGGTGTCAGCATCTACTTCCACTTGTCAAAAGAAGGGAGATAGCTGACATCTCAACAATTTTGAACATCCTTAACGGCTCAATCGACTGTCCTCAATTATTGAGCAGACTATCATTGCGTGTGCCAAATAGAATGACTAGATGTAATGAGCTCCTTTACATACCTAATACTTTTTCTAATTATGGAAGAAGCTCATTCATCTGGCGTGTAAGCTCCACCGTCAACACACTAACTTCTGCAATTTCTATGTTTGACTTATTTAATATTAATGCTATACAAGATAGAGTGATTATTGCAAACTTGTTTTTCGATGATTAATTTTATTGAAAATTTACGATTGTGATTATGAATTTTTATTTTGATGTATTTATTTTGTCTTTTTGTTTTTTGTTATAAATTATATTATTTTTATTATTTCATAATTTTTATCATATTATTATTCTTATTATTTTGATATTTTTATTATACTGTTATATATATTTTTTTCTTTTTTATTTTTCTCTAACTATCTTACTCTATTATCATTTTTGTTTCTTATTTTAAATGTTTAAGCTTTTCTTTTTTTACCTATATGTGAAAATTATTAATGGTTTACTTAACATAATTATGTTTTTTTACTATCAATCTATGTAACTTAATAAACTGTAAGTTTTCCAAATAAATAAATAAATAAATGTAAGGTTTGTAAGGTGGTAGAATCCGTGACATTAAATTTGATAAATTAATAACAAATGCATATTCACATAAATTTAAATAAAATAAAACTGTTCAAATAAACTTAATAAAATGTTTACTATTAGATAAGCCATGTTTAAAGCATTTATTACGTCCGTGAAATGTTTGGTTAATCTTATGTGATGTCTATGGGAAACTTTACATTGTCATTTATCGCAGAATCAAACATTCATCAGGACTTTTACATACATATGTATATGTAAGTTAAGGTAACTATTAAGCATGGTTAATCTAAAAATAATGTACATATTGTGATAAATATGAAAATAAGAATCTCAGCATTACATTAAATGATAAGTATGTACCATAAGAAAGTTTGTACGAAAATCTTGTACATATATTGTGTTCTTCGTCTGTTCAAAGGGTTTCTAAACAAAATACCTACAAATTAATCAAATTGATGTGTTTGTTAATTTTTATCGTGTGAAAATAATTTATACCCGCAATAAAGCACATTGGTAATAATTAGTCACCGGACCCAGAAGGTGCCGCGTATTGTTCAAAGGTTGTAAATGCATTGTTAAAGGTTTGCCGAACCTATTTTTACAAAGGATTTACAAAATGGAACAATGGATAGCACTGTGACTATCCTACCTCTAGTAATAATACGATAATACGAATTCCATATCCAGTTCCTAAATAGCAACTGGATATGGAAACATCGGTAGTAGATATCGTGCGTGTGGATGGTTCCATGAAAGCGTTCCCTCTAAGGTGTGCGCGCGTGTGAGACACCTTAGAGCTTGGACGGAACGTTGGCGTCAAGATGTTGCATAAGTCCCCCCCCCCCCCCCTCCCCCCTTCTTCGCCGAGCTCGGCCGAGAGCCGAACGCCGTTAGCCGAGTGCGCCCGACTTCAGCCGAGGCCGCGCTCGGCTAACACTTTTACCAACACATGTACACATTGTAAGCGTGGCCGCTCGCCGTAGCAGTGGACAAAAAAATTCACCCAATCTATGTAGTCTAAATATTTATCAAATATGTATATCCATATGGTGTTTGGAAAGTTGTGCATATTTAAATTCAATTCGACTATAACTAACAAAAATATATTCGACATAATTTTCATTTACGATATTTTCATTTAATCAGTGTGATATTTTGAAACTTATAATGTACTATATACTAACTATGTATGTAGTAGCACTCGAAAAAGAGTGAACTCGGGCCCTGAAACTTTTTTCCGCCTCCCCCCCTCTCGTCAGCCCTTAGTAGATATGGGCAAAAATGGCAATTTTGAACGAACCGAACGAATTTTTATTCCCGGAAACAGTGGCGGACTGGGACTGAAACCAGTGCTTGCCAGGAGTCAGAGGGGGCTCCCACCCAGGGCTAAAAAAAAATGTCTTCCCCCCCATATAACAAAATTTTCTTCTTTCCATCACGCTAAAAATCAAGGGTAAAAAATAAATAGAATTTTCAAAAATGCACGAATCAAAATTTAAAAGTGCAATTATAATCAAATGTTATTTTGGAAGTATGAAATAAATTTAAATCGCTGGTTGATGATGAATCGTCCTATAAAAAAAACTTTTTAAGTGAATCTGCGTGACATCATTTGTTTCAAATAACACGCGTGTTTATGGTTGCAATCAATCGGTGGGTCTCATAATCATATAAAAAAAATAATTTAATTTTTAAATTAATATTTTTCAAGCACGGATTATCCGCACCCGGATGATTGAGAGTATACTGTATATGTAAATTTATTGAATTGTAACGATGAAAAAAATGGTCACACATACATTGTATGCTAATGGAGAGGGCGGCAAACAGTTTCGCGACGAATCGCAAAGCAACGCAATGCAAGGGGACGTCGAGCCGCCATTTTGGTGCTGATGGAACGACTATTAACTCGGATCGTGATTCTAGTATTGATCATCATGATTAGAGGTAGGACCGGAAGCGTGCCGTTCATTTTTTTGGACTCTTAATTTCTAAATAGACCCAAAATGCCCTGATTCCTGGAAAAAGCTGACACTATCACTGATACACGGATCGCGTGATAATATTGATAGCGAGACGGCCCAACGTGAACATTCGTCCAAAGAGGCTGCGAAACACGCAAATGACACGGAAAGGCCGCACCGCACGGCTCAATCGAAAAAGACGAGACGCGATTCCAAGGTCGGTTCATACATATGTTCATACATGTTCATACAGGCAAGCCGACGAATGCAACAGTGTTCCCGAGCTCGCAAGATTCGCATTAGGCTCGATATTTTTCTTGTGCTGCACAAACCATAGTACATATATGGTCATTACCATTACGTATATGGTCGTACTTAAAACGAAGTGACCGCGCGACAGAAAATGGCACGCGCGTCCACGGCCTTGGCCATCGTTTGCGCAAAGAACGAAAGCGCGTCGATATTGCCGAACGAAACGGCTACCGATGCGGGAAAGCCGGAAAAATGAAGAATGGCGTCGCGGAAT
Source organism: Arctopsyche grandis (assembly GCF_051622035.1). Lineage (NCBI taxonomy): Eukaryota > Metazoa > Arthropoda > Insecta > Trichoptera > Hydropsychidae > Arctopsyche > Arctopsyche grandis. The sequence goes on from NC_135356.1 coordinate 33,822,001, forward strand.
CGGAATCGGCCTGCAATGAATGGCGCAACCAACTGATTGAAAGGGCTAATTAGCTACAATAAGAACGTACCTGTGGGCGAGTGGGGCAGCTCAGCGTCGTATATTCACCGCTACTGACCGTGCCGTGCGATTTCCAACCGAATTTGGTGTTCGGCCACCTCACAGACTACATGTCGTCTCTCTTGCACCTTACATATTACGCGATACAACCATATACATAACGAAAGCATTTAAATTGCAATTACCGCTTGAGTTAGTACGTTTAGATAAAAAAAAATTCGGGTGTGACCAACCCATGACTTTATCTATATATTTGAGGACATATAAGAAGGTTACAAAACAAAATTCGATATTGAACTGATGACTATGATAGCGATACAAATTGAGCGCAAATGTATGGAAACTTCCACAAAACTACTTCCGGTTGTCAGATTTTGTTCAAATTTTTTTTATTACTAAAAATCACTATCAGTATTATACTCATTAAATATCAAGAAAATAAAAATAATTTTACAGGTCAAAATAAAATAATGAAATATTGTTTTAAAAGAAAAAAAAATACTGATTCCGGTCTACAAATTCTGACCAAAACCCTACCAGCTCAAAGTTAGTACATAAAGGATAGAAATATAAATTTTCAGCTTAATACGTTCAGGGGTGTGGACAGAGTAGTGGGCACAACATTTTTCACCTTTCTACGAGGAAAAAAATCCCACTTACGGTTTATAAAATTTAATAATTTTTTTTTTATTTTCATCACATTGAATTTTCTTTGTGACGAACACACATGTTTAACACTTTGCACTCTTAATGGAATTTCTCTTCACCACTAGTCTACTCTGGGATGGAATTTTTTTTTTTTTTTTTTTTTTTTAATTTTAGTTGTTCATATTATTAATTTATGTCGAATATCAAATTGGTGACTTCATTTTATCCAAAAATAGGCAATTTTTTTTTTAGATAAAAACTAAATATTATGCTCAGTTATTTTGGGACTATCTGTTTGTCTCTAATTGTAACCATAATAACATGATGTTTATTTGGGATTACATTTTTCGAATATAGTCACTAAATTCAATTATTTCAAACCAACATAATTACCAAATCGAACTAAATTATGAGTTTTACATTTCTTGTATTATTTATGACAGTAGTTTTGTATAATAAATGAGTTTTATTACTAGAAACTTTTAAAATATGCCTGTAGAAATATTTTTATACCTACCCTATAGTTCGTTAGCCAGTTTGGGTCCAAGGATGCAGAGCCATTGTCTGTTTACTCATTGTATTTTAATGCGTACCCACCCTCATAAAGTGTCTATTGGTTAGTTTTTTAACTGTTAGTTAAAATCACATTTTCTATTCGTTACTTACTTGTAGAAGACATCGAAAAAAAAAGTGGAGTCGAAAAAAATAGTGGAAGAAAATTCGAACGAAAAAAAAATCGAAGTCTGATTCGGTTAGTGGTTTGGGAGATAATTGAATTCAAAAACTTAAAAAAAAGAGGACACCTATAAGGGGAGGTACCATTCCTGGTCAACATAAAAATTTTATGATAAAATTTTACGTCGTGTCGATAAGAATTTCAGTAACCGATACTAAGTTTCAGTTCGATAAGACTAACGTTGTTAAAATATCCCCAAAATACACACACACACACACACACACACACACACACACACACACACTTCTTCTAGATCATGAAAACGTGATCAGTGATCGATTCTCAGTTCGAATCAATCAAAATCTCGAATTCGAATTTTCGAATGATCACAAAACTGCGTCTATTGTTACTACGTACATAAATAAAGTAAAAATATATTGAGATAGAAAACCAATCCTTATAAACGTGGTGAAATAAAAAAAAATTGCCAAATAAATGAAAAATAGGACGGAAAAAAAAATCCGTAAAAAAAATATATTTACGACTTTTAAAATTCGCTAGACAATTAATTTGAAGTATTTTAAAGCAATGAAATATAACAATTAATAGGAAAAATATCTGACTATTGATTGAATATTTGAGTTTTATGACCGCAAAAGCCAAAAAACTGTAAAAATCGCGGATTTTTTTAAACGCTCATATCTCGTAAACGATCACCCACCAACAAAAATCTCAATGGGGTGGGTGTATGTCCCTTTCGCTTCTTCAGTTGTATGAAGTGTCTTCGTACGGAGTTTTGCGCTGTACATAATCAGTAAATTCAAATAGACCGTAGTGCTTATTTTGAATGAAACATAACACCGATTATTTTATTTGATTGCGATGTGTTGATTGTGCACAGCAAATATCTACATACATATATAATATGATACGTACAGGACAGGTATTTTTGCGTGTTCGTACACGTAAAAGGCCATTTGAGACATATGTACATGCATATGTACGTAGGTATGTACCAACGGCTAGGCATGTTTCGTGTACGGGCATGTCGATTAGTGGGGTTGGCGTGTGCGTCGAAATTAGCTGCGTCGTTCGCATATTCGACCAATCGCTATCGCCGAGGGGGAACCCCCACTCCCAGCCATTACATCGGAAACGCTGCTCGCAGTCGGCAGAAGTGGTGCGCCCATCGCGGTGAGTGCACGTCGCTGGGCTCTCGGCTCTGAGTTCGTGCCAATGCGGACCGCAATGTTCGCCGCCATTTTCCGGCAGAAGTGCAGCGGCCATCGCGGCGGGTGCGCGTCGCTGAGCTCTGAGCTGCCGCTACCCGCCCCCCCCCCACCACCACCCCCAACCCCCCGCAGGTACGCTATTATTGTAGCTTTATTGTTGCCCTTTCGATCGTTGGTCGCGTTTGCCGTGGGGTGGGGTTGATTGCTTTCGTCGATCGATTGCACAAGTGCTGGCCGAGGCGTCTGCGACCAAATAATCACAGCCACCGCGACCTTGGAATCGCGTCTCGTCATCCCCCTCGACTGTGGCGTCGTTTCCTTTCCGTTTCTCTCTCTCTATCAATATTACCACGCGATCCGCGCATCACTGATCCGGTGAGTGCACAACGCTGAGCCCTGAGCTGCCCCTCCCCGCCCCTCCCCTCCCCCAACGCTATTATTGTAGCTTTATTGGCTACGTTCACACTACCGATATCTACACCCGACATTTTCGAATTTTCCATATCCAGTTCCTTTATTGCAACCCGTGGTTGCTATTTAGGAACTGGTTATGGAAAATAGCCATTGTTGCCGCGTTTCAATCGGTTGGTCGCGTTTGCCGTGGATTGATTGCTTTCGTCGATCGATTGCACAAGTGCTCGTCGATTGATTGCACATTTGCCACCAAACAATCAGAGCCACCGCGACCTTGGAATCGCGTCTCGTCATCCCCCTCGACTGTGGCGTCGTTTGCGCGCTTCGACGAATGCCTCGAAATATACTATATATAAAAACGGACTGTCGCTAAATATATATATATTTGTATATTGGACGATCAACCGTCAACCAGTATGGGGAACAAAAATTTTTTTTTTCATTTTTTTCAGTTTTTTCAGCTTTTTTCATATTTCTCATTTTTTCAGCTTTTTTCATATTTTTCAGTTTTTTTCATATTTCTCATTTTTTTCATATTTTTCATTTTTTTCAGTTTTTTCCCGCTTTTTTCATATTTTTCATTTTTTTCAGTTTTTTTCATATTTATCATATTTTTGTGCTACGGGCGCCAGAGGCGTCCGTAGCACTGGGGGCGAAGGCCCCGGGGGCGCCGGGGGCAAAGGCCCCGGGGTGCCGAAAGCAACGGGGGCGCTGGGGGCAAAGGCGTCGAGACGTCGGCGATGCGCAAAACATAATTCGTAATTCGTATTCACTTCGTAATTTGTCAATCGTAACTTCTAATTCGTGCATCAATTTCTTTCCGAAACCAGTCGATTCAATATCTTTAACTTTATTTTTATTCGAGTTTCATTTCCTTTTTGAAACCACCCGTTGAAATCAACGGGCCCAACACTAGTATAAAAATAATTACTGTATTGAAATTGTCGGTCATATCTACATAATTTCATAAATGCTCTCTGATAATTTCATAAATGCGAATAAATTTATTCGTCAAAAAATCAATTTTATTTTAAATTTTGCCATAGTTTATAGCATAGGATATATTTTTAGATTTTTTTCTCTTCAAAAAGTTGTATAAAAAAGCTGGTTACCCTAGTCAAAAATTATAGTTTTTTGCTGACACCCAACAGAGTCCCGAAAGAACGCGGTCATTTCCTGAAAATGAAGCTGTACTTCCAGCCGATCCAGAACTGCTGATACAAGTTGCTGAGGTTGTGTCCAAATATCATCAGGTATTTTCGAAAATCCAGAGATTGATAAACTTTCCAATGTGTTTTAGTGTGGCTTTTTATTTGTACTCATTTAATTGACTTCTAGCCGATCCTGAACTGCTGATAAAATTTCCCGAAGTTGTATCCAAATATCACCAGGTATCTTCGAAAGTCCAAATATTGTTAAACTTAATTGTGTGCTTTAGTTTGACTTTGGCTTTGTACTCATTTGAAACGTACGTTTCTATTTCAGATAGTTGCTGATAACAAACGGAGTCTCGAAAGAACGCGGTCATTTCCTGAAAATGAAGCTGTACTTCCAGCCGATCCAGAACTGCTGATACAATTTGCTGAAGTTGTGTCCAAATATCATCAGGTATTTTCGAAAATCCAGAGATTGATTAACTTTCCTATGTGTTTTAGTTTGACTTTTTATTTGTACTCATTTGAGTGACGTTTCTATTTCAGATCGTTGCTGATAACAAACGGAGACTGGAAAAAATGCAGTCTTTTCCTGAAATGAAGCTGTACTTCTAGCCGATCCTGAACTGCTGATAAAATTTCCCGAAGTTGTATCCAAATATCACCAGGTATCTTCGAAAGTCCAAATATTGTTAAACTTAATTGTGTGTTTTAGTTTGACTTTGGCTTGGTACTCATTTGATTGACGTTTCTATTTCAGATCGTTGCTGATAACAAACGGAGACTAGAAAAAATGCAGGCTTTTCCTGAAAATGAAACTGTACTTTTAGCCGATCCTGAATTGCTGATAAAATTTCCTGAAATTGTATCTAAATATCATCAGGTATTTTCGAAAATCCAGAGATTGATAAACTTTCCAATGTGTTTTAGTGTGGCTTTTTATTTGTACTCATTTAATTGACTTCTAGCCGATCCTGAACTGCTGATAAAATTTCCCGAAGTTGTATCCAAATATCACCAGGTATCTTCGAAAGTCCAAATATTGTTAAACTTAATTGTGTGCTTTAGTTTGACTTTGGCTTTGTACTCATTTGAAACGTACGTTTCTATTTCAGATAGTTGCTGATAACAAACGGAGTCTCGAAAGAACGCGGTCATTTCCTGAAAATGAAGCTGTACTTCCAGCCGATCCAGAACTGCTGATACAATTTGCTGAAGTTGTGTCCAAATATCATCAGGTATTTTCGAAAATCCAGAGATTGATTAACTTTCCTATGTGTTTTAGTTTGACTTTTTATTTGTACTCATTTGAGTGACTTTTCTATTTCAGATCGTTGCTGATAACAAACGGAGACTGGAAAAAATGCAGTCTTTGCCTGAAAATGAAGCTGTACTGCTAGCCGATCCTGAACTGCTGATAAAATTTCCCGAAGTTGTATCCAAATATCACCAGGTATTTTCGAAAGTCCAAATATTGTTAAACTTAATTGTGTGTTTTAGTTTGACTTTGGCTTTGTACTCATTTGATTGACGTTTCTATTTCAGATCGTTTCTGATACCAGAAGGAGACCGGAAAAAAGGCGGTCTTTTCCTGAAAATTAACCTGTACTGCCAGCCGATCCAGAACTGCTGATGCATTCTCGCTCGTGATGAGGTTTGTACCATCGCTGTATGTACGTCAAAAACGACACACGTCCATCATTGTCATCGTTTCATCGTATTCTCCAGTGAATTCGCTGCATTTTTCTTTTATAATTTAGAATTTGGTATCTGCGACGTGCCGCACCTATGTACTCACAAGCGTGATTGATGTATTTTTATTAAATTCACTGTAGTCATATGTATCTAATTTTAAACATTTGGCATCTGCGAGGCGCCGCACCCATTCACGTGTGGTCTATTTTATTTCCAAAGTTTTTGTGCAATTAATTTGTACAATGAAATGTACAGTTACCTGCATATTAGTAAATCGATTCGTATGTCGTGAGACGCCAATACGACCAATTATATTACTATTACTATATATAAATCTACTGTGAGAATCCACATAGTGGGAACAGCTCATTATAAAAGTAATATTGAAACGTGTCATTGGGTCTTTGGTACTTTTAATGTACTACATATCTTAATATGGTTGTCACCTTTCATTCGCGCTTGTAACCAGATACTTTTTCACCTAGATTGCTCGTCAAATATTGCATCATTTCGAAACTGCCATTGTCAGCGATTTTGGAAATTGTGGCATTCGAAATACTTTTTCTATAGTAAATTTTCAGTTTTTAAATGTTCGAACCGTCGGAATTGTTTTCTTTTTAAGTGAATGCAAATGGAATATTCGCTTTCAAACTTGATGTTCATTTGGTTGTGCTTTCAAAATGTTCCCACATGAGCTTCTCGTTTGGTATTTGCATTGGATTTTCCCGATAACATTGCCGACGGTTTGTCTTTTGTAGCGAATACAGTAGGCGGATTAGGTTTGGAGTTCATCGAACTTACACTTATGTGTGTAAAAATTTACAAATATTTTACAAATATATACGAAGAGTACACATGTATGTAGGTACATATGTATGTATATGTAGGCTCAATTACCAACTTGGACTATCTTTATCTCCAGCATCGGTAATACCGGCTCTGGCTTTTATTTGATTGTATAAACGATGTTGCTCCTCATCCCAAAACGGAGGATAGCCGACAATTATAAAATATATAAAATTACTCCGCAAGCCCAAATATCTACTGGCTTTCCGTACAGTTCATTCTTAAGAACGTCTCGCGATAGATAGGCAGGAGTTCTAGCAAAGTCAAACCAGGCTTGCTGATCACCCTGAACTTCAATTTCCAAACGGAAATCCGCCAATTTTACAGCAGGTCCCTTGCTTTGCTCGCTAGCAGTAAATTTTCAGTTTTTAAATGTTCGAACCGTCGGAATTGTTTTCTTTTTAAGTGAATGCAAATGGAATATTCGCTTTCAAACTTGATGTTCATTTGGTTGTGCTTTCAAAATGTTCCCACATGAGCTTCTCGTTTGGTATTTGCATTGGATTTTCCAGATAACATTGCCGACGGTTTGTCTTTTGTAGCGAATACAGTAGGCCAGGCGTCTGCAACCTTTTGAGTCGGAAGAGCCAAAAATTACAATTAACAAAATTTCAAAGTTTTTAAAGAGCCACAAAATTTTTTCTTGCCAAAAATAAATAGTACTCGCATAAATAAAGTTTTTTGATAAAAAAAACTAATCTATTTATTCATAAGAAAAAATATCTATTTATTCATACATACATACATAAGTAGTGTTTTCACAACAAATTAGATAATATATATACATATATGGCATTATTAAACAATTACTTATTATTTAAGTAAAAAATTGAAACAATTAAACATTTACTTACAACACTAACTTGTACTTCAATAACAAACAATTGAGCAAACAAATTCAATGGGAGCGTTGGCTTTGCATGTTTTTGGAAAGTTTGGATAAATTTGGCTCATTACTTGTTGTTGTAAGTTTCAAACACGACTCTAAATTTTCATTTGTAAGTTGGCTTTTTATTTTACTTTTAATTATATTCATGCAAGAGAACGCTTTCTCGCACGAATATGTCGATCCGACGATAGTCAGTACTCCAAATGCCAACTGCTTCACCTCACTGTAGCAATCTGGAAGACTATTCCATGCGTCGAATATAAGTGCCTCAACTCGCGGCATTTCTTTTAAAGCTGTCCACTTTTGTTGCGTTACGTATATACATTTCTGGACCTCCAACTCTTCCAACTTGCTTTTCAACTCTGTAAATTTTTCACTCCACAAAGTTTTACTTTTTATATCGATCAATTGCATTTCTAGAGATCCAGTATCAATTCCAAATGGCTCAATGTGGATTTCGTTACTATTTGTGTTGAGAGGATTTACTATGAATGCTAGAGTGGTTTTGTTGCTTTTGAATTGCTGAAATCTGTCAGAAAATTCATCTTTAATTTTTTTTATAACTGTGCTAAAGTAATTCGTGTCAGCAGTTGCACTGGTTTTATCGCGATATTGCTTTAGAAATTGAAAATGAAGTAATTTACCGCTCTGAATATCTTCTGCAAAAATAATTAATTTTTCTTCAAAACAAACCAATTCTGCTACCAAAACATTTCCCTTTTCTTGCAGTTTTAGATTCAGCTCATTTAATTTCGCTGTAATATCCACCATAAAGTAAAATTTTTGCAACCATTTGTCGTTCTCTAATTCAGGGTGATTAATGCCTTTTTCATTTAGGAATGTATTTATTTCATTCAAGCACAAAGCAAAACGTTTCAACACCTTACCTTTGGAAAGCCATCGCACTTTATTGTGAAGAAGGAGGTCGGAATACTGAGTCTCCATGTCATTTAAGAATTCTTTAAATTGACGATGGTAGAGTGCTTTTGACAAGATTCTGTTAACAATCTTGATTACCAAATTCATGACCTCAACTATTTCGGCCGGAAATGTTTGGGCACAAAGTGCTTCTTGGTGTATTATGCAGTGAAACGTAAGAATTTCGTGGTTTATTTTGCTCTGAATAATCGTTGTTGCCCCTTTATTTTTTCCTGTCATACTTCTGGCTCCATCAGTTGCTATTGAAAAGATTTTATTTAAATCGATCTTATTGTCTTCAAGGCATTTTTGCACGGCATTCGCTATATCTTCCCCTCTAGTTTGTCACGAGAGCGGTAACAATCCTAGAAGTTCTTCTTTTGGACCTTGGGATGACATATACATGTATAATGTATAATGTATATGCATGTATAATGTTTGTATGTATATGGATGTATGTATTGTATGTGTATGTGTATATGTATATATATATATATATACGTATACATAGTGTATATGCTCTTTTGATAAGGTTAGCTGAAGTGGGTTTTTGAACGCGTCTTCTTAAACTCTTTGCTTCTTATCTTAGTGATAGGAAGCAATTTGTTAGATATGATCTTTATGAATCTCCTTCATTTTTTACTCGATCTGGTGTTACTCAGGGGTCCACTTTAGGCCCATTACTATTTACAATTCTTATTAATAACCTCCCTAGAGTTTTATGTAATGCATCATGTCTCTTGTTTGCTGACGACGTTAAATTATTTTTTGCTATCAAAGATGAGAGGCAAGCCTCTCTCCGTCAAGCAGATATTAACGCTGTCTTGGAGTTCGGTTCTAGTTAAGGCCTTGAACTTAATTTAAACAAATGTGCAATAATGAGCTATGGACGTGCACATTCGCAAATGGAATATTCGCTTTCAAACTTGATGTTCATTTGGTTGTGCTTTCAAAATGTTCCCACATGAGCTTCTCGCTTGGTATTTGCATTGGATTTTACAGAAACAATGCCGACGGGTTGTCTTTTGTAGCGAATACAGTAGGCGGATTAGGTTTGGAGTTCATCGAACTTACACTTATGTGTGTAAAAATTTACAAATATTTTACAAATATATACGAAGAGTACACATGTATGTAGGTACATATGTATGTATATGTAGGCTCAATTACCAACTTGGACTATCGTCATCTCCAGCATCGTTAATACCGGCTCCGGCTTTAATGTGGTTGTATAAATATATATAAATATATATATATATATATATATATATATATATATATATATATATATATATATATATATATATATATATATATATATATATATATATATATATTTTCCTAGACCTTAGTTGAGCGAAATCTGGAGAGTTACTGCATCCTTTTATTAATTTCCTACGTTCGCAATTTATATTAATGGCCATCTTGGCACGGACTAATCTGTGATCGCTGCCTATATCTACTTTACTTAAAACACTAACGTCTTTAACGGAGTGCAGGGCATTTGTTAGGATGAAATCGATCTCGTTTCTGTCTCCTTTAGGACTCTCCCAAGTCCACTTATTGTTGGTGTTTTTCCTGAAAAATGAATTAGTGATGAAGAGCCTGTTGTGTTCTGCGAATTCTATGAGGCGATCGCCTCTGTCGTTTCTTTGGCCGGTACCAAAATTGCCTACTGCTCTTTCTGTGTTTGCCTTTTGTCCTATTTTTGCGTTAAAGTCGCCCATGATTATTTTAAAGTGGTGGCGGCTATTATCGTATGCGCCCTGTAGTTTTTCGTAGAAGTCTTCTATTTCCTCGTCTGGGTGGCTAGATGTGGGGGCGTACACTTGGAAGATTTGACAAGTGTACCTGCTCGAGATTCTTAATACTACATAGCATATACGTTCCGATATGTCGTTTATTTCTATAATATTTCTTTCTATTCTCTTATTGATAAGAAACCCTACTCCTCCTATTCTACCATTTGGTAGCCCTCTCCAGTAGAGACAGTTACCACTTTTTAGGATTATTTGGTTTTCCTGTTTTCGTCTTACTTCGCTAAGTCCTACTAAATCCCATTTGATACTTTCTAGTTCATTCTCTAATGCAAGCACACTTCCTTCACTCGATAACGTTCTTACATTGTACGTGGCTAAATACAGGTTTCTATTAGCTAAGCTATCATCCATCGTCACTCTTACCTTGTTGGAGGTTTGGATATTATTTTTCTCGCATTTATCCAAGATGTGTTGAGAAAAAGGCGGTACTTGAGAGAGATTTCCATTCAAGGAGTGAGTTCTTACCGCCATAAACTCTTCTCTGTGGTCAGCTTTGACATATAGTCATCCTAGGTATCACTTGGATCACTTATGAGTTATTACATGCCATTTAACAGGGTTACTTTGTAAGTGAAAGTAGTTAGTTATGATAATAATAGATTAGCAATTGTTATACTACTTTTTTACAGATCTTTATCGTGAGACGCCTCTTTGGAGACAACGGATTTATATATGTGAGTGCGGTTTGCAATTTAATATTTTAATAATAACTTTAGTAAAGTATATAAAATTACACGAATTACTTTAATATAATTTAAATATGAAAAAGAACTGATAGACAGTTGGGAAACACCGTTTCTGTTTGCTATTATTCTATTAAGTAAAGTTCGTTAAAGATTTTTGGCTGGAAGCAATTATGTGGAAGATTTATTGCTTCTGTGGGACCGACTTGGCTGGCGAAGGACCCTTTTTTTGTATTCAGGTAGGGAGATGTATCTCGTTTGACACCGATTTGACACAAAAATTAGCACAAAATTTTTCGAAATAACTGATATAAAACCGCTTTTTACGACCGATTTTCTGTTTATTTTTACACTTAAATTATACTAGGATGCAATTAGTAAAATAAGTGATTAGATGGTTAAGTTAAATTTCGTGCAATAGCCGGGTTTAAGCGAGTAATAGCGGGAGGAACGCAGAAGCACGTCCTCCTCACATGACACGAAAGACCGAACTCCTATATATATATATATATATATATATATATATATATATATATATATATATATATATATATATATATATATATATATATATATCTATACATAGCATAGCTTTGATCATTTCCTTCGAATCTCCGGTAAAAGGGCGCATCTGAAAACAAAGGAGTCACTGCAACACACAGTTGAGTACACGAGTCGAAAAAAAAAGTGCTCGTGGTGAGGCTAGGCGAGGTGCGCACCACACTTGCACAATCCTCGAAGGCAGGTGTTGTCCGCCCGAGGTCCGCAGTCCTTCGCACAGCAGGAGAAAACGAAAGTGGTCACGTGAGAGCATATCTAAGCAGACAAAGAACATGTCCGGTACTTCGGAGACATCGGAGCGTTGGGCCTGACAAGTGTTGGACCGTCGCACGTGCCGCGCGCCCTCCCCCCTCGCCCCCTCGCTTCCGTGCGCCTTCGTCCCCGCGCCGCAAGCGTCTCGCAGTCGCGATCGGGGAGCCAAGCGGAGTGGTCGCGTCGCCCGCGGTGCATCGATCGAGAAACTTACGTCACCGCGAGCCTGCCGTTTCGTTCCGTTGCCCCCCCCCCCCCTTCCGCCTCCCGAACGCCCCGCTGACACGATTCGCACTCTCCCCCCCCCTTCCCAACTACCACTCCCCGGTGCGCGCGCAGCTTCCCCCCTCCCGTGCCCCCCCCATATCCGCGCCACTCCGCGAAACCACCGTCACCTCATTCTGTCCGCGAACTTAGCGGAGGTCGGTCGTCACCTGCGCCTGCTCGCCTCGAACACACCTCTCCCACTCCGTCGTTCACCGGATTCTCGTCTCACCGGAGTCTCGTCGAACCGGATTCTCGACACTACTCATCAGAAGCTGTCTTCTTCTTCTTCGGAGTGTGTCGGGTATGAAGGAGGGAGCGATAGACTTAACTCGTCATTACGTCAGAGTCAGTCTTTTTCTCTCTCCTATATGCTCGGCACGCGTTTTCCACATTCCACAGGTATTGGAGCTGTTTGGACTTGTCAAGAAAGTGGCGCGAAAATTTGCTGACCCGGATTCTCGACACTACTCATCAGAAGCTGTCTTCTTCTTCTTCGGAGTGTGTCGGGTATGAAGGAGGGAGCGATAGACTTAACTCGTCATTACGTCAGAGTCAGTCTTTTTCTCTCTCCTATATGCTCGGCACGCGTTTTCCACATTCCACAGGTATTGGAACTGTTTGGACTTGTCAAGAAAGTGGCGCGAAAATTTGCTGAACCGGATTCTCGACACTACTCATCAGAAGCTGTCTTCTTCTTCGGAGTGTGTCGGGTATGAAGGAGGGAGCGATAGACTTAACTCGTCATTACGTCAGAGTCAGTCTTTTTCTCTCTCCTATATGCTCGGCACGCGTTTTCCACATTCCACATTCAACTATTCAACTATTTTTAAGTTTTATAACTTTGCGAATATTTATTTTATGTTTGTTGTGCAATGCGATGATGTTCTTGTTTGTTGTACTTTGTTGAATAAAGCGAATGAATTTTTTACATTGTAAATCTGAAATGTTTTATTTTTGCAAGCATGCGCGAACATCGTATACGACGAGGTGCGATATTTGCGGATGCGTCTGATTTTCCCTAGTTTATATTTCAGTACTCCTCTCCTGTCTCCCCTCCGCACCTGTTTGACCCGTTTTGTGTTCGCGAGGATGAGGGGAAGGGTGCGGCGCTGCTGTCTCTGTTGAGGCGGCTGCGCGCGCGATAGGCCCTCTCCCTCGCACTTGCACGGACATAGCGTGTTCGAAGGTGTGCGGCGATTGGTCGAAAGCCGGGCTAAACCCCGCCCCCGCAATGCCAACGGCCAATAGCGGCGCGCCACCGGTTCGGCCGCTATTGACCGCTATTGGCCGCTCAAGGCCATGCCGCACATTTTGGGACATTTCCATTCCACCATTGCCAAATTTACGCGCGCGACACGATCACAGCGCATACAACTGCCACATCTGCCTGTACACCACAAATTACATCATACACACGCACACATGTAAAAATTACAACAAACCCAAAATGCACACGGAATGAACGAGAGACACACTCCGTTCAAGGCCAAACAAAGTCAAGGCGAATCAATCTGCAACGCTGCACTCTTGTAATCATGAGCATATATTACACACTCTTTCCTCTAGGGCTCTCTGGCAGCCGCTGAGAAGAAATGTGATAGACTTTTAAAAGTGAAGTGTCAAGTGATTTAAACTCTGATATTTAAAACGCTTGTGCAGAAGATAATAAATACGAAGAACAAAAAAAAAGAGAACGAAAACAGTTGTAAAAATTTGAAATTTGAACTTCCGCAGTGTGCATCCGCCGTTGCCACTTACAAACACACACACGCACAGTAAACGGAAAAAAAACTCAGATAGCTAGCTGGCTAGTATTTATCAAACTGAATTGAAAATGCTGCAGACTATGAAATACGAACATACAATATGACTAATCTCTGATTGGTTTGTCACAAAATAACAGACCGATGTTGTCAGAATCTAATTTGGAGCACATCCGCCATACACATACATACATTGGACAAGGATGAAATTTGGCAAACCTTTGAGACATCGTAGTGCTTATGAAACTTAGTTGTAGCATTGCAAGATATGCAGTTTTCTCTACATACTTCACCCATATCATATACCCAAATATCAATGGGAAGGCTTGAATAAGAGTAGCAGATTCGTACTGACTCATCTTTAGATACATACTATATATGTAGAATATTATAGCAAACACAGAGAGCTGTTAATTTTGATCATACATACTTTAACGTATAACTGGGAGGGAAGTATTCGTTGTCTATTCAAATTTTCAATATTGAAAAAGTATGAGATGGAACTCAGTACGGCGAAACTTCCTTAGGGATTAAAAATACGATTCATTATATTAGCCATTTATTCATTTTTGATACAATCAAAAATCTACCCAAACCTAGACGAGGTTGAATCTGTCAAAGCATCATCCCATCACACAATTTAAGTCAGTTAGTCATCGTAGTAAAAAAGACATTCCAAAGTTTTCATATGCTTTTAGAGTAGGAATGTAACGGTATAATTCATTTTATTGGGGGTCTTGCGAAAAGATGCGAATCTGTTCATGGATTATAGTCCAACTCAAAATCGTCGTAAACTGTAGGACGGTTTGTTTGTGCCAATTGCGCGGGATTCGGTCTTTTTAGCCACGGCCATTTTTGTTTTATTTTCGTCTGAATCAACTCCAAAGAAAAAACGGTGCTAGCTATTTATTCATTACTCAGAATAATCAATAATTTCAAAACAAGCCGTGTATTGCGATCGCCAACCATTTTATCAATGATCGCTCTTTGATGGTGACTCGGTGACTTTAAATGGCGATGATTCAACGTAGCGTAGTTTCAATTAAAACCATGAAAACTTACGATATGAGCACATAATGGTAGATGTATTATGCGAAGTGCTAAGCACTTACCGTATACTAGTCGGTTTACCCGGCTTCGCTCGGTATTTGTAATATAAACAGCTTAAACATGGCTAATCAATAGTAAACATTTTATTAAATTGATTTGAATAGTTTTATTTTATTTAAATATTCATTTGTTTTTTTATTAAATTTAACGTCACGGATTCTACCATCCAAACCTGTAATACTTACATATAAAGTCTCTTTCGAAAATATACATTAGACTATTGGTTTTACCCGGCTTTGCTCGGTATTTGTAATACATATAAACCGCTTAAACATGGTTAATCTAATAGTAAACATTAATTTGTTTTTTTATTAGATTTGTTTGAATCAAAAAAATATATACATATGTATATTCAACGATATCGATATCGTCGTCATAAAAACTTTGATTTGTTTTCGATGCTTTCAACCAAACCTTACATACAAAGTCTCTTTCGAAATTATACACTAGTTGTTGTGAACGATCTACTTATAAATGGGTTATTTGATTGCTTATCAACAGTTTCAAATCGTGCTTAAATATGCATTTCAATGATTAAAATTTCCCAGCACACCAACAACCCTATGTTTTGGTACGTCATGTTATTATTTCATGAAACCTTTTCTACAAAGTGCTATAATTGGATTGTGGATAAAAACGTTTGAATGGAAAGTAAAAAATAACTGTCTGCTTGTTATTTTTTTTTTGTGCAAGCCTGCCATATTTAAATCCAATGTCGTATACCGAATTCGCATAAATTATTACAAAAATATTATATGAAATTTATTATTTCCATTATATGTATGTAAAAGAGAATATAATTGAATCCAAAAAAAGAGGGTTCTTGTAAAGGGAGGTACCACTTTAAAATTTACGTCGTATCGATAAGCAATTCAGTAACCGATACTAAGTTTCACTTCGGTAGGACTAACGGTATTGAAAAAATTCCCAAAATACACACCGACATTTTTTTCTGAATCATGAAAACGTGATCAGTGATCGATTCTGAATTAGAATCAGTTTGTGTCAGTCAAAATGTTGAGTTCGAATTTGAGTTGTTTCATTATCAAAAAACTGCATCTTTTGTTACTACGTACGATAAACTAATAATAATGTCTAAATACTCGTTTGAGGTTATGTTGCAATACGCTTGTGAATCGCCACATTGGTGAACATCTGCTATTTATTTTTACTTTTTTTGCTAGGTATTTATCCTATTGGCCTGTTTCAAACTGACAACAGGTATAAGAACACCCACAACTATACGTTGCAATTATTCCATTACAAAATATCTAGTCATTCGTCCTTTATTGGTTGGCAAAAACAAAGGTTCACGCCTTTAAAACAGCTTAACCGAAAATGCACCGACGAGGCGAGAACTGCATTATGCAAATTCGACTCGAAAAACTATTTGACAATTTTGTATTTTAAAAAAAGACAGCACCCGTCACAACCGCATTTCGACGTATGGCGTTGCTATTTAAATGATTTCTTAGTTTTTTATTTGTTTTTCTTATTTATGAAAGGGTACGATTTAATGTCTGTTCATACCTATCCAGCACAAACCGGCAGCAGAAGGTATCCTGCAAGTACGGACAGTATTATTTGGTAACATTCTATATGTACGCATTCATACTCCATTCGCGCATGCGCATTCACGCATTCATACGCGTTCATATAGAATGTACCAAAGAATACTGTCCGTACTTGCAGGCTACCCGCTGCTGCCGGTTCGTGCTGGATAGGTATGGACAGACCCTTAACACTTTGCACTCTTAATGGAATTTCTCTTCACCACTAGTCTACTCTGGGATGGAATTTTTTTTTTTTTTTTTTTTAAATTTTAGTTGTTCATATTATTAATTTATGTCGAATATCAAATTGGTGACTTCATTTTATCCAAAAATAGGCAATTTTTTTTTTAGATAAAAACTAAATATTATGCTCAGTTATTTTGGGACTATCTGTTTGTCTCTAATTGTAACCATAATAACATGATGTTTATTTGGGATTACATTTTTCGAATATAGTCACTAAATTCAATTATTTCAAACCAACATAATTACCAAATCGAACTAAATTATGAGTTTTACATTTCTTGTATTATTTATGACAGTAGTTTTGTATAATAAATGAGTTTTATTACTAGAAACTTTTAAAATATGCCTGTAGAAATATTTTTATACCTACCCTATAGTTCGTTAGCCAGTTTGGGTCCAAGGATGCAGAGCTATTGTCTGTTTACTCATTGTATTTTAATGCGTACCCACCCTCATAAAGTGTCTATTGGTTAGTTTTTTAACTGTTAGTTAAAATCACATTTTCTATTCGTTACTTACTTGTAGAAGACATCGAAAAAAAAAGCTGGATCATCCCAGAAGGCGGGCAAAGGCGAAAAGATTAGCTTCAACAGATACACGGTGTTTGTGATCACAATTTTTTTTTACACTTTTCAAACTTTTTTTTTAAATCAATATTAGCACAATTATTATATAGTTTGTTTAATGTCACTTAAATATATTTATTTTTAATACATGTTTATTTTCATTTATATATTTTTAACGTGTGATATTTCTCAAAACAATTTCCTACGCACACAGCCGGTTTTAGTTCACAAGTTTTACAAAAATATAACGTCCTTTTTCGTTGTTCTCTGTCAGAGCACACTACACAATCACGATATTTTTTTTCTTCGTGGCCTATAAGAACGTGCAATTTTCCATTTAATCGTTGTTCTGGATCGACAGAGTGTCTTTCTTTTGTATATTCCAACCCTCCTCTATGATCTCCAACCAATTGAAGAATAAGTTTGTCAACAAATTCAAGATGCGACATTGGTTTTTTATTAAGCTCTCTTTGTTTTAATTTATACAATATATAAGAATTTACAACAGACACTTCCAATCCCCAAAAAAATAGTTTTCGCCACCACTTCAAAGTTTTTCTCAAAAATGGGTAGGCGGCAGTATACTGGTCGGCAGTATCCACACCTCCCATAAATTTGGTATAATTTAATACCATTTCTGGTTTTTTAATTGTTTCTTCTTCTCCACCTCGAATTATTCTTTTGACAATTTTACCATCATTAGAAAAAAAATTAGTGTAAAGAGTCACAACTCGCTTGTCTTTCCAGGCAAGAAGCAATTGATTATTTTTTACAAATGTTATAGTTTCCCCTGGCTTTAGTTTTGGTTTTGGTGCATTTATAAAAATAACTGCTCCTTAGAGTCTATCATTTGCGCATATTTCTGTTAAATATTTGTTTTTGTGGTATGAAATAATAAAAAAATTCAATCATTTAACAATTAAAAAGTGCGCATTTAAAAAACTTGAGTCGATAAATGAAAAATATGGTGCTGGGTCATCATAAAGATCGAGCGATGTGAAAACGTCGAAAAAGTGATGCGCATATTGGATACGTTAATGCGCATATAGAATACGTTAATGCGCATTTCATTCATTTAGGTTGCTTTTTATTTTTCTTTTGTATAAACTATAAACTTGCGGGCATTTTAATATCAAATGCGGGCATTTGATATTAAAATGCCTAATTAAAACAATGGATTTGTAGTTTTTCAAGTCTTTTACAAGATTTTTATTTATTTATTAAAGGGTTTTAGTATTATTTCTTACTTTATTTTAGTAAAAAATATTATATTAACCCTTTGACTGCTACAACAACGATAAATCGTTGTTTTGAAATCGGCGAAGATTGCTACGACGATCGTTGTTGACGTCATTAATTGTCGTATTTCAATACTTTCTGTGAGCCGACAGCGCATCAGTGGCACGAAACATTTTTTTTATACACGCATTTATATTTATTTTAATTAATTATTATATAAAATAAAATGACTACAGGTTTATAAATTCCAAAAACTTTATTTTATTACTTGCTCAATAATAAAAAACTTTAAATAAATTACATTAAATTACAATTAAAAAACAAGTATGACATGTACATCTTCACGTTCGATCCAGAATAGAGGCAGAGTTCTCTGTCGATGTTGGGTAGGGGAAGACTTTAAGGGGTGGCCAGCCCACAAAAATGTAAATAACGACCAGCCTTACAAAATTGCCCCAAAATTTAGTAATAAGTAAAATAAAATTAGTGAAAATAATCATTTGCAATATTTTAAATGTTCTGATAAGCAACTACCATGAAGTCCTTTTTGACATATAATGCATATAGTGCGTGATCTTTTAACGGGACCACCATTCTTTCTACTGCAAACAACACAAACTTTTTCTTTGCGCTCAG
This sequence comes from Arctopsyche grandis, assembly GCF_051622035.1. NCBI lineage: Eukaryota > Metazoa > Arthropoda > Insecta > Trichoptera > Hydropsychidae > Arctopsyche > Arctopsyche grandis. Next base: position 33,841,229 of record NC_135356.1, read on the forward strand.
GTAGTTTTCTAATTCCACCACTATTTATCTCAGGTGTATAAGATGAATTTTGTTTTTCAATCATCCAATTTTTTTCAATGGTCTCTATGATTTGAGATATGAATAGATATCTTGACAGAATTGGTTCATTTTTATTATTTTTATATATTATATATGAATTTACAATCATTCTAGAAATGATGCTAAAAACGACTTTTTTCCAATATTTAACTGTCCTTCTCTCATCCATATATACACAATTCATCATGTCTGACGTGTCTACACCACCCATGTATTTATTGTAAGTAATTATTGAAGATGGCTTCGTTATAGTCTGGACTTGACCGTGGATGGATTTCGTTATTGTGGTATTTTGTGCCTTTTCATATGTCGACAATAATAATACAGGTTTTCTATGAGATGGTTTATCACGATACCCCGTTATTAAAATTTCATTACTTCTGTAATGTTTAGCAGTCTTCACAGGCATTAATCTTTTAACTTCGACTGGGATCCCCAATCTATTCTTTCTTAATGTTCCCGTTATATAAGTTCCGAATTTGAAAAGATATCGCGCCAGAGGAATGCTAGTAAAAAAATTGTCGGTGATTAGATGGTAGCTTTTTCGGATACAACCACACATTTTGAGTAATTTTTTTACTGCAACATGCGCAAGTCCCAATTTTTTTATGGCTTGTCGATCTTCAGCACTTTTTGCTCCCCTATAGCAGAAGAATGCCATACAATAATTTGAAACTGAATCAGAGAGCATCCAAAACTTGATACCCCATTTATGGTGTTTTTTATTTGGCATGTATTGTAAAAGTTGTGTATGATTTTTCGTTCCAACTAGTGATTCATCGATAGAAATATATTGATGGGGTACGTAATGATGTTGAAATAAAGTATTCGCATGATCGACTAGAGGTTGAAATTTGCTACATGGGTCATATTCTTGATTATTTGAAGGATAAAAATTTTCATTATTCGTAAAATGTAAAAATTTTAGCAAAAGTATAAATCTGTCCCTTGCCATCATTTTTCCGAACCACGGAATGCATCTAGAATTTGTGGACCAGTATGATAATATATTTGGTCTTACAGTAAGACCCATTTCCATGATTATAGCAAAAAAAGCTTTCATTTCTCCCACTGTTGTCGGATGCCATTTTTTCACTCTTGAATGAAGAGACAAAGTGTTAGAATCGATATATTGTTGGGCATATCGATTACTTTCCATAACAATAATCTGCCATAATTCTTCGGTAAAAAATAAATTGAAGTACGAAATTGGCAACGCATCAGTTGGTGGTGGATATTTCGGGCCCGGGATTTCTACAAATGGTGGTAGTTGAGGATTATCGGATAAATCTTGATCCAAAAATACTTCGGCAAATGCTTCTTCAATTTCGGGTTCATCATCAGAGTCAATTTCGGGTTCATAATCAATGTCAATTTCGGGTTCGTTGTCATATAAGGAGTTATTACTTATTTCGCTTTCGTCACTTTCACTGTCCGTTATCATTTTGCAGAGTTAAAATAAATGGAATAGTAACAAAAAACAATAGAAATCCGCTTTCAATTATATAGGTCACGAGACGTCACGAATTCGTGCAATCAATCAAATGCAACTGAAATGCATACAAAATGTTTATGATACATGTTGAAAAATTATTTGATTATTTGAAACTTCGCATCCTTGTGTGTCTCGCTCACACGTAAACAATTAAAACCAAGAAAGAAAGAGAAAAAGACCGCTACCTGTTTCGTATGTATTGCATGTTGTAAAAAGACATCGATGTCTAAAAATAGATTATTGAAAAAAATAATGCGTCGGGAAAACAATCGTCAAAACTTATTTAGTGTATATATGTATGTAGGTATCTCTTTCGTACGCACGCATTTAAAAGCAAGACAGAAAGAGAGAGCGCGAGTCCACAGCTGCTTCTTAAAAATGCATGTAAAGTATTTCAAAAATTACGCGCGTTCGGCGAAGCAAGTATGTAAAAAAATATATTATATTTATTTTTTTATAAAGTAATTACAAATGTTAGCATTTTTCGCTTGGACATTGAAAAACCTCGTAGCAGCCAAAGGGTTAAAAAAACTATTTTTTATGTTATTTTGTTTTATATTCTATTATCGTAATTTATTTTTATAATTGTTTTTTCTTTAATATATTAGAAAATATATTTAAATCATACATTTATATTTTTAAATGATACATACATATATCTAATATATTTTATGAAATGCATACGATAAATTCTTATCTGTTTTATAAAATGCTTACGATAAATGCGCATTTGTTTTATAAAATGCGCAATTAAATGTCTCTTTATGGAAACTACATCAACGTCTAAACTTAAAAGTATAAAAAAAATAGACTGAATCTCGCTGATCAAATCTATTGATACGTTTGTGGTGTTTAGCATTTCTGAAATACGTGTTTGCTTGCTTGACACCTGGGTAAAAATATCCACAACATTGTACTTTTCATATTTCAAGATGAGCTACTCTGTCTGCTGAAAGTATTTTCCATTTTCTATTGTACCCGTGTCCATCATTAAGAAGTCATTTCATATTTAATGCTGACATCTGACTCGTTTTCAAAGGATTTACCCAACGGGCTTTCATTATCGCATAAACAAGCATATCAGTTACCTATTCAGATATAAACAATACATAAATTTCAAAGAATTCATAATAAAATCATATATTTATATAACCATGTATTTTCATTACTTCAGTAAAAATGTACCTTTAGTGTGGTTGTAAATTTTTCAACACGGCAACCATACTTCTACCCAACAGAAACAATAATACTTTTTATTTGTCTGTCTTTCTGTCTGATCTGGCCAGACTGGGGAGTTTTACAATCGACAAGCATAAGTACATTGTGGGTACATATACGTATATGTACATATAATGCATAACAAGTTTGTAAAACTCGTCATGCATTGTATGCTCCCATAGAATTATGAAGGGTTGGGTATTACCCTAAGAACCATTGTCTTTTTTTGCTCAATTAACTTAGCTGAATAAAAGTGTGTAAAATCGGCTTGTGAAATATATTCACAAACCCAAACGTCACAAACCCAAAACGTCGTTCATTAATATAGCAATGTTGACCCTAACTCTGATACTGAGCTTGCACAATTATCTATTGGAAACGGTGTTTTATCTCACAAAATACATCATTTATAATAAAAAATTTAAATGGCAGTGGTAGGCTATTTATGTAACTAGAAGAACGGACGATATATGGATGAAAGAAGTGCTCGAATGGTATCCGAGAGAATGAAAAAGGGTGCAAGGCAAGTCACAGGCGAGATGGGTAGATGAAATCAGAAAAAATGTATGCATTGAGACGGATAAGAGTTGCTCAAAGCAGAGAGGAATTGAAGCGTGATGGAGAGGCCTTTATCCAGCAGTGAATGGCGAATGGCTGTGAATAATTAAGAAGACCTGCATAATAAATAATGTTATAGTATACTATGCTCACGATCGATAATAACATACCGTAGCGACCTAACCCAACTGTAACATTTATAGCTACGAGTCATAAATATCCTAGGTCAGGTGAAATTTTGCAATAGTCGTATGTCTATTAGTCTATTCGGTATGCACATCCTGATAGTTACTATATTAGTACATAAGTAGGTGTTTATTTCCTCGAGTCTTCTTTTGGAAACGGTCAGTGAATGTTTAGGTAAGTATATGACTACTTATGCAAATGACTATAGTGCTTTCTTATTGCATCAGTATATTTTTGAAATTACATATAAAACAGTTGCTTAATAAGTAAATATGTAGGTATGTATATCTTCAGTCGTCACAAGTTCTTGGAAAGATTACTTTTCCAAAGTTAATAGAAATGACCAGATAGGAACAAAAGAAGTAAGAAAATGGGTGAGTAACAGTGGTATGGTGCTAAATTAAAAAGTGCACTTTTTAATTTTGTTATCTCTGTAAGTATGCAAAGTAACTTGTAAAAATCATTTTTATGACGGTCATAAGTAAAGTCAACTTGGAAGCTACTAGTTGGTGAAAAATGAATCAATCAATTCTAAGTTCTCGATCTGGAGTTTTGATGATTTATTCAAACGTCTTATCTTATTAGTGAGACGGTGGTGGAAGCTAAAATTTTCAAAACTTCATCTCAACTCCAGATTAGACCAGTGTGTTGAATTACTATCTGTACTTCGTCACTTCCTGTCGTGTCGCATCACTATGCATTCAATCTTAGATTAGGTAAGTGCGTATAATGTTTATAGCATACCAGTAAGATAGATTTTTAATATATTTCCAACAATTAGCCGGGGAAATGTTTTCAGCACAATTTTTTTATTGTTGAAATCAGCAACCATTGACGCATTCGTGAATGTCGAAAAAAAATTGACAAACTTTCATCGAAACCTGGCCTGCAGGCGTATTGCGGAGTCCCTGCATTTCAATCTTTCAAGTGAAGTTGGAGCCATAAAAAATCAACCGACTCAACTTGGGTCTCAACAATTTTAATGAAGGAAATCCACTATTAAATTGAAATTTAAAAATTTCTTTATAAAAATCATGGCTTTAAATTACATAAATTATGAATAAAATTGTTGATTTGGATGTATTTTGATGTGTTGAGGCCAAAACCGATTGTCTCCTCCGTCACATTGCTTTGTTTGTGTATGAAATTCACACACATACACTATGAATGTACTTAATTTTTATTTATATCATTTAATAATTCGATAAATTAGGTTAAATGTCAACTTTTAATGTTTTTTCAATTCATTTAATTTATATATTTTTTTTAAATGGCGATTATTCGTTTCCTGTCACGTCACAGCGTCTTGGTTCATATGAAATTGATCCTCGTCGTATCACGTCGCTCCAATACACACGTAGCTTCAAACTATTGTTAAATTTGAAACGTCACTATTTCTAGCATTCGATAATTGTCATAGTATATGTACATATATAGCTTCCGCTTGCGGAAATGATCGATGATTTATATCCCACTTTATAAATATGTATGAACAAATGTAAACTCGCATCTGGTGAGCAAAAGCGGCTAAAACCACTAGTATACTATATTTGATCGTTTGAATTTTAAATATTTGTTTTTTTTTCTCATCCTTATCGGATGCATCAAAAATAATCGAATCATATTCTTATGCACACATTTTAAACAAGTATAATATATATATATTTTTGCCATTTAAAATATTTTGGAATAGAAAAGAGGCTACGGTTAAAAGCTCGCCGCGCCCACGTGTCTGTCGCGTTGCGTTTTTTTGCTCGCTTTTATCTCGCTTGCAAAAGTCGGGCTGTCGTATCATTATCGCGTTCATTCTATAGATAAAATCGTTATTTTTCACCGTTGAGTTATGTACATAATAATATGTATTTACATAAACGCGCTCTTCGGCAGATCGAATGAGTCAAAGATGCGTCATCAACACTTCAGGACTATTCTCGTTGGAAATTTATACAGTGACTAACTAAACTAAACGTTGCGTTGCAATCTGCAATATTACGTAAGCGTAATAATTTTTACACACTCTCGGTGTTACAGTATACTTCCTCTAAAACGGAACTTATTTTTTTTCACTTATCTTTAATGCATATAGACGTTTCTTTTCAAATTGAATTAGAATAGAATAGAAAAATGGTGAAAATATAGATTCCCCTATTACCAGTGACAATACCAGTTGGTAAACAGATTATTCCCAGTGCCGGTTTTAGGGGGGGGCTAGGTCGAGTGGCGCCCGAGGGCGCCAAATAAGTTAGGGCGCCGAACAATGTGCCAAAAGCCATTCAAAATTTTAGATTGGAGTTAAAAAATTAACTGTTAAGAAAAAATTGCCCGAAGGCGCCATCGGGTGTAAGGCCGGCACTGATTATTCCGCACATTGGAATCGCGCGCACGACAATCCTTGCCATAAAAATCGCGAATACGGAATATCTGGCACTCGAGTTCTCGCTATTATAATATTTCGCGTGATTGATGGAGTTTTTGGATGCCAAATGTTCCGTGATCGAGGTTCTAGTGACGTGCGCGAGATCGGTTTTTGCGTAATAATCACTGAACCAGTCAAGCCAAGGATTCTGTGGATATACATTTTGGCAAATTAATAATAAATGTAAGCATACGAGACGGGGAGGGGATTTCAACAAGTACCCAGTAAAAGAACAAAAAATAAAGCAAACTCTTTCCAACGTATGTTCCATTTGATATAAAACATGAGATATCCCTTCCGTTAGAAATCAATGTTCTTTAAGTGTTATAAGTATGTACATAAAACTTTAAAGTAATCTTGCAATGACTTCGGCATAGATTTTTAGATCTGCCTACTTATTTACCGATATAATGATTATGATATTATGATTAAAGCCCGGACCCAGAAGGTGCCGCGTATTGTTCAAATGTTGTAAATGCATTGTTAAACGTTTGCCGAACCTTTTTTACAAAGGATTTACAACAATGGAACAATGAGCGACCCATTGGCTATCCTACCTCTAATTATGATGCTACTTACTATTTTTTTTAATTAAATACAACTGTATATGTAGGAAGTTTTTTTTTATTATTTCATTTTTACCATAAGTGCCATAACAAATTGCCCTAAATGGTCAAAATGTTCCGTATGTATATGTATAAATTTATATAATAATACATTTTCAATTATTATAAATTAGACAGTAGTGACAAATAGAGGGTAAGCAATCAATTTTGTGAGTGTCGTTTAAATTAAATCAAATAAATTGGGAAACTTTGGAATCACTTATCTATTTAGTACCATTAGAACTTAATGGACTAAACAATGTGTTGACTAACCTTTAACGTCTAAACGACTAAATTTTATATGAAAATGATACAAAAAATATTTTTTGTAGGTACTTTTGTTTTTCCAATTTCTCTGTTTAATAATATTTGTTTTCAAAAATAAGCTTATTTTTTTCATAATTCAATAAGGTGTATGCTTATAAGTATATTTTCCATTTTTTTTGATATATGTAAAAAATATATTTTTGAAAAAACATTCAACTTGACCTATGTATGTATTTATTTTCCTGCCGGGGGCAGAAAAAGCTGAATTGACGTATGTATATACGCACTACATACTTACACAGATTGATTGAGATACTGGCTATTTAATTTGTTGCCTTACATATCTATATCTATTTAGTCACCTGCACAAATTTGTGCGACTTCCGAGTAGTTTAAAATCAGCGATGGCTTTGCACTCAATTTCTACTCTCATTTCAGGTTTCGTTGTGTGAAGACCATGAGCCGCACCAAAATTTACCGGCGGCATAACAGGCCATATCGCTGTCCCATGCTCAACTCGGTTTCCAGATATCATCCAGCAACCGTCGAAGCCTTCGTGGATTTCCTCGTTACCTTTGATATCGTCCCCCACCCCAGATTTAACCCCATCTCCACCATCCGCCGCACCCCAACCCTCAGTCCATCTCCCACCCCCAGCCTAATCTCCGTCACCTCCTTCCAACCCAGCCCCAGCCCCAGCCCCACCCCAGTCCACGTTCCATCCCCTATCCCCAGCTCCACCCCAGTCCACGTTCCATCCCCTATCCCCAGCCCCACCCCAGCCCGCGCACCATCCCCTATCCCCAGCCCCAGCCCAGTCCACGTTCCATCCCCTATCCCCAGCCCCACCCCAGTCCACGTTCCATCTCCTATCCCCAGCCCCAGCCCAGTCCACGTTCCATCCCCTATCCCCAGCCCCATCCTAATAATACCCTTTCGTAAAAAGCCCAAGAAATGCCGTATAACCAAACAAGAGTACATCGCCTCCCTCAATCTCGGCTCCAAATCAACTCCAACGGTCCCCACCCCAACGGCCACCTCCACCTCCAACTTTTCGAATTTGGGAATACAAATGAAAATGTTGGGGAGGAACTAAATGAACCCCATCGCACCCTTGAACTTTACGGATTCCGCAATCCCACCCCAATGGTCACCTCCACCCCTAACCCTGAGTCTGAAATAGAAAAAAGAAAAAAAATTGAAACCATGGCAGTGCTACTCAAACTATGGTCGATGAAAGACGTTAAAAGATAATTTAAAATAAAAAAAAGTTATGGCGGAGAAAGACGTTAAAAAATAAAACAATAGCTTATGACAAAGTTGCATCATCTGATCCACCACCACTCTTCGCAAAAAATTGAATTGATTGTCGCCACCACGCACCGCACCCCTTACCACACCCCTCATTAATTTCCCAAAATTTTTGACATCATCCTTCACCGTTTGATTCTTGCGCAGTTTAAAAGATTATTGTGTGATGAGCAACATGGTTTTACACCCTGTCGTTCCACTACCACTAATCTCGCCTGCTTCACACATTTGATCATGTCTAAAGTTGACGTTGGTCAGCAAGTTGATGTAGCCTACTTTGACTTTCGTAAAGCCTTTGATCAAGTCAATAATGACGCTCTTTTGATCAGGTTAGCTGAAGTGGGTTTTTCAACGCGTCTTCTTAAACTCTTTGCTTCTTATCTTAGTGATAGGAAGCAATTTGTTAGATATGGTCTTTATGAATCTCCTTCATTTTTTACTCGATCTGGTGTTACTCAGGGGTCCACTTTAGGCCCATTACTATTTACAATTCTTATTAATAACCTCCCTAGAGTTTTATGTAATGCATCATGTCTCTTGTTTGCTGACGACGTTAAATTATTTTTTGCTGTCAAGGATGAGAGGCAAGCCTCTCTCCTTCAAGCTGATATTAACGCTGTCTTGGAGTTCAGTTCTAGTTTGGGCCTTGAACTTAATTTAAACAAATGTGCAATTATGAGCTATGGACGTGCACATTCACTCTATTGTCACGGATATTCCATTAGATCCGTCTTGTTGAAGCGTGTGGAATCTATTGTCGATTTGGGTATCACTTTTGATCCTCAGCTCACCTTTCACAACCATATCAAAAAAGTCGCTGACGTTTCCTTTCGTCGACTTGGATTTGTTTTGAGATATGCAAGATTATTCTCCAATCCTTTGTCTTCTCGCTTGCTTTTCAATTCGCTTGTGAGAAGTAAGCTAGAGTATAATGCGATTGTGTGGAATCCGCATGAAGCAAATTACTCTCTGATGATTGAGAAAGTGCAAAAAGCATTTCTTCGTTTCCTATATAGGAATGAATATGGGTATTACCCATATCTCTACCCCACTCCTTTCCTTTTGGGCATGCTTGGGTATAATTTCCTTGAACTTCGGAGAAACTTCTCATTAATTGGTTTCGTTCTCCTGCTCTTACGTGGTAATACGTCATGCCCGTTGTTGCTGGAGCAGTTGGGACTTTATGTCCCTAATCACTATGTGCGTGGTAGACATCATCATTTGCTGGCTGTACCTCCTGCCCGCACAGTCCTTTTTCGAATGGCTCCTATTCCAAGAGCTATCCGACTTCTTTATGAAATCGTTGCTGCCGAGACTGAATGTGATATTTTCCACCTTAGTGAGCGTAAATTGTCGGAAATTACTCTAACCCATTTATCTGGTAGTCTGCGCTCATCATTGTTTTCATGATTGATTGTGATTTATGAGTGAAATTTTGATTAACTCTCTTCCATTTGGGCCTTACAGGGATGTTTTGTATTTGTAGTTGTTTCTTACATATTTATTGAAACTGGCTGTAGGTGCAAGGCATTCCTTATGCTATATTTTATTTGATATTTTTACTTTATCTGTTATTATAAATGCTATTTTTTATGTATGTATGGATGTATTTATGTTTATGTTTAATTGTTATTTTGTTTTTTTTCTTTTTTGTGTTATATTTTTTGACCATTGTGGCGCTTTAGGAATTCCTGTTATGCCACAATGGTCTGTTTAAAATAAATAAATAAATAAATAAATAAATTAATCAGTCAGTGTCGATCTGCATCAATTGGTGAGCGTCATACTTGTATTATAATTACGACTCCGGCATGCTGCAAATTATCAACTTACATATCTGTCTCTTAATTAAAAATTAGTATTGAAAAAATACATGTTTATACGTTATATTGTTATATACAGATGAACAGTAAAGGCCCAATGGACAAATTTTTAAATAAGAAACACACAGATACAGAACATCGAAATACTTCTAAGTCTTCAGACGCGGATGGTGAACTCACACAAACTGAAGACAATGTAACCGCTGGATCACCCAAAAAATTTCGCCATGTTTATATTCGTAAATATGATCCCTCTTACATTCAGTTTGGATTTATTGTTGTGAGTGATGATAAAGCTGACTCACCAAAACCTCAGTGTGTGATATGTGGTGAGGTTTTGTCTAACGAAGCGACGAAGCCCTCGAAGTTAAAAAGACATTTAAATACAAAAATTAAAATCTAGTTTCAAAACCGAGAGAGTTCTTTAAAAGAAAGCGTGCTGATTTTAAATCTCAACAGAAAAATATATTTACTGCATCCCACATAAATACTAATGCTATGCGAGCCTCATACAAAGTTGTCCTTCGTATTGCTAAAGGAAAAAATCCATACATAATATGTGAGGATTTTGTGATGGGCTGTATTAAGGATGTCTGTTTTGAAGTATTAGGTGAGTTGGCAGCAAAGAAAGTTGATTGTGTTCCACTGTCCAATGACACAATAGCTCGAAGAATTCATGATATTGCTAACGATATGGAAGACATAGACGAAATAAAATTGGCAAAGTACTTTTCTTTGTTAAGTCTTTAAAATTCTTGGTTAAGTCTTTATTCTTATCTATTTATCTTATAAGTTACAGTTAAAATGTATCTCTACTAGTTGTAATAAATTTTGAATACATATGTAGTTGGAATATTTTATTTTTATAAACAAATGTAAGTGTCTTCACAAGTTACCCCAATATGAAACTGTAGCCAGACAATATGTACATACATATTTATTTATACGGTCTTAAAAATAGACCATTATATATATAAAAACGGCAATCTGTGTGTGTGTGAGTGTGTCCCAAACATAATGAATGAATCGATAAATAGCCTAAACTTTTGTATAAATTCTCATTCGGAGTCGAACCGGCGAAACCTTACGCGAACACAAATATCCTCTTATAAGTATACCCGAGTTCAGAGACATAGCCGTGAAACCATCGTCGAATATTCGAATAGTCCTTTTTTTTAAACATTCCTTAAAGTTTTCGAATTAATTGAAATTTGAATTAAAAAAGATATATTTTTTAATTAAAATTAATTATATTTTATTATTAAAATAAAATTAATATTAATAATAATAAATTATTAAAAATAAGATTAATACGTTGTCTCGAATCGAACCTAGGCCGCTCGGTTGCTTGACTGGGCTTTAATCCAATACACCACGACGGCTGACAAAGGAGTTGTTCTTAATTTAATTTATAATATTCGAGGTTGCGAGGTCAATGACCGGGGTTTGATTACACATCATTGTGGGCATTGAGTTTTATAAATTAAACATACATTTTTGCTTACGTCCCGCGATGTAAAATACGTACTTTTCATATTATCCGATTCTGATTCGGATTTCGACTTCGGGTTTTATAATTTTACAATTATTTTTGGTTGTGGCTATTTGCAGGTACTGTATCTGCGAATAATTGGTTATTTCCAGGTACTGTATATGCGAATAATTGGCTATTTTCAGGTACTGCATCTACGAATAATTGGTTATTTGCAGGTACTGTATCTGAGAATTATTGGCTATTTGCAAGTACTATATCTGCGAAATATGGGCTATTTGCAGGTATTATATCTTTGAAATCAGGTACAATGCATGAGAAATAATCAAATGACTTGTCTATTTAACAACATCAAAATGTGTTCTAAACAGTTAACGCAAAATTGTTCTGAATTATCGTAATAGTTCTAAAAATTTTATTTTACTCGAAGATACAGTATTTGTTTATAGAATTATTAGAATATTTTCACATGCCAATCTCTTATGCTGCGTACGGACCAAACCAACGACGATTTTGGGCCAACGTTTTAACCAGAAGGATAAAACCAGTAGCGTACAAAATATCGAAATAAAAATTAAATTTAAAAATTGAAATTCAATATAAAAATTAACACTATTATTATTATATTAAAATTAAATTCAAATATCAAAATAAAATTATAATAAATATATTAAAATTAAAATAAAATATTGAAAGTTAAAACAGAACATGCCCAATTTAAATAAATTTTTGAGATTGACCTAATATTAGATCATCAACAATCACATACAGGTAATCCTTGACTTTTGTTTGTCGAAGATGTTTTGAATTACGAAGATACGCACTAAGATCAAAAAAAAATCTAAGAATTATTATTTTTACGTCCCCGTAATGCACAGTTACTGAGAATATATCATGTATTAGTATGGGTGACCGAGCGATCGTTGCAATCCGGTGCGTTGTCGGTACATCAATCGAAATTTTTTTAGTCTTCAATTGTTTCTCTCGTCAAAATAAATCAATTAATGAAATCATTTCAGAGGTAAAATTTATTTATTTAGAAATCAAATATTACAATAAAAATTCATGTTTATTTAAATCATAAAAGACAATATACAAAAACATAAAAAATAAAAAAGGAACATATTTAAAAAATGATGGCGTGCCGTGATTTGATATTATATCAGCTAAATCTTTGAGTGAATTAAGTACTTTATTATCTTGTTTATCTTGTTCATCTTTATCTTTATTATCTGTTCATCTGTATTATCTTGTTCATCTTTATTATCTTGTTTTAGGTATCTGTTGTGAAAACATTCTGTGAATGTATCGATTTTTCGTTACATCTATTCCATTTTTATTGCATAATTTAATTGGCATAACCCATTCGGAATTTCTGTTTCAGTTCCGATTCTGATTAATTATTACTATTCGTATTGTAACTTTATTTTAAATCATGTATCAATCCAAAAGCACCTGTTGAAATTTCAACTTAGTAAAAAATAAATAAGAATTTGTACACATACATAGGTATATATACGTTCATAACATATGTACACACATATATTTATGCACGCATACATGCACACAAAAATGTATACATAAAAGTAAAAATAAATTACATTAGATTGAAAAAGTGTTTAAATAGAACGGATTTCATCTTGCATCTGCTGACATTGAATAAGTCGATCTAAATGGGACTATCCACTTTGTTTTAAGTATTATTATGAATTCGAATTAAAATACTAAACCAACCAAAATAGAATATGTATTGAAATTATTTAGAACACTGTAAGTTACGTCACGGTTTCGGAAACCGGAACACCATAGAAAAATGTGATTTTGCGTGAAATTTCAGTGAACTTAAATAAAATAAACACCCAAAGTCATAAAAATGGTAGATTATATCACAGTGGTTTATTTTAATGACAATTGCTAAGAAAAGAAACAACAACAAAAAAGGTAGGGAGAATTTTAGTCCGAGACGGTTTTTATGACCAAACGCAGTCTCCACAGTTGAATGAAATTTTGAATGAAAAAAGACAATTGAGCGCAAACTTTTAATTTTATTAATCACATGGTATTATTTACGAATTATAAAAACTTAATTAATATTTTGTTGCGGCTCCTTTTAATTTTATGACGGCTTTTATACGGTTAGTCATAGAATCTATAAAGTTTCTTAAAATGTCGATGGAGAAGTCTTCATACTATACTTTTTCAATGGTCTCTTTTAATGATTGATGGCTAGACACATTTGTTTTACTAATCCTATATTTAATAGCCATCCATACATTTTCAATTGGGTTTAAATCGGGATTATTCCCAGGCCATGTTAATTTCTTTACACCCAATTCCTGCAAATAAACCCGAACCTAATAAAAAGTAACAAAAATATTTCAGTTTTTTGATCGAAATATTATTAATTACATTCAATATCATTAAATAAAATTAATACTCATTAATTTAGCTCGATGACAAGGGGCAGAGTCATCTTGGAATATGACATCATCAGAATTTGAAAGATGGTTTTCCATTGATGGGATAAAACTTTCTTCTAGAATTTTTTTATATGCTATTCCATTAATGGAACCTTGCACAAACTGTATTCGACCAATTCCATAATAATAAAAACATCCCCAAATCATGTGGCTTGGGGGATGCTTCACTGTCTCAGGGTACATTTTTGGTCGAATCTTTCTCCAACTTTTCTTCGAACATACGGAAAACCATTGGAGCTGAAGAGGTTAAATTTCGACTCATCAGAAAATATGACTTGTCTTCAATCCGATTTCGTCCAATTTTTGTGATATTTCGACCACTCTAATCGTTTTTTCATCATTGTCTTCGTAAGTAATGGTTTTTTCGCAGGTTTCCGAGCGTGCAGTCCAGATTCTCTGAGTCGTTTTCTTAAGGTTACATCACTAATTTCAATTGAAAATTGATCCAAGATATCTTTTCTTATCTCTACAGCAGTTGTGAACCGTTGCTGTAAAGATAATAGAGTTATCAGGCGATCTTGTCTCTCGGATGTGCATCTTTTCGGTCCTGTCCCCTTCTTACGATGAAAAGTTCCAGAATCCTTTTTCTTTTTCATTATTCTTGACAAAGTAGATACAGATCGTCCCATTTGTTGAGAAATTGATCGCAATGAATGTCCAGAGTCTGCCAAAGCCGCGATTTTTATATTCTCCTCCAATGATAGTTGAGTATATTGTCGCATGGTATTTTTATTTTCAACGATTTCGATCCGTACACCTCGAAAACTCACACTAAACTGAATTCAAATTGTAGAAAACAATCACATTTAAAAGACCCGATCGTTAAAAACCACACACCTAAAGGGACAATATTTTTAGTGCCCAAAAATCGTAAGATCACAAGTGTTCCGGTTTCCGAAATCGTGACGGTATATGTATAGGTACATAATATAAACACATCGATTTTTCACAGAAAAAAATGTTAACTAAAAATGTTGATTGTCTTGCTTTGAAAGATATTTGCAAAACTCGTTTATCCTTTAAAATTATTTAACTATTACTTTTATTGATAAAAATATATAAATAAAAAATGAAATAGTTAAAATTCATGTATGTACTCATTATACATAATACACCCCCCACAAATTTTGCCCCCCCTACCCCATGGGAAAAGCTGAAATAACGCCCCTGCTTATATAATAATAAACATGATAGATATATACCTATATTTTTTTTTTTATGAATTATACATATGTATTAATTTATGTATAGTTTGTTTCTTTTGTGTTATATTTTGTTGACCATTGTGGCGCATTAGGAATTCATGTAATGCCACAATGGTCTCAACTTTAAAAATAAAATATATATACTTGTGTTTTTTTAAAGAGAAAACTATTCTGGTGTAAAAATCTTTTCAAAACAGTAGACTAGGCTAAAATATTCCATCTCGTATCCAAATGATTTTTCAAGCTAACAACGATGATATTATTTGGGGACGCGACAATTGGTGCAAGTCCAAAAGGTTCCCATCTATTTATTAAGTGGTGAAATAAAATTAGAAACAGTTTGTAAGGTTCCAAAAATAGAACTCAAAACTCAAAAGTATTAAAATTAAAACATGCATAACGATGCCTCGAACAAACTACATATCTAATCGAAAAATATAAAATGGATATTTGAAAAACACATCGAATTCAACTTAAAATTAAAATGTTTTATTAAAAAATGAAATAGATGAGCTCCCATTTGCCAAGGCCTCGCTACGGTGATGTTTGAAACCTATAAAACAGGTGTTTAACATTTTTTCGCATTGATCGTTTGTTTAGAGCTCCTTTAAAACGATTTTGATATACAATTCCATCCAACGGACATTGCTATTTGTTCTGGCGAATTTACTTGTGACATGAAAAATTAAATTATATAAGTTGTAATATGAAAAATTACAATCTTAAATGAAATTAATGAATAATAATATTTAAATTCGTCCAAGGTGGGTGACTGGCACCCCCTTGGATCCGCCAGTAACTCCTAGGGTATAAATAAGAAAGTTTAAACAGACATATCTACTTACATACATTTTTTTGTATTTGTTTCGGGAAGAGGAAAGTATGATCCATCGGACTTTTGCTAAGATAACAACAGACATTGCTATGTATTTGTTCTGGCGAATGTACTTCAGATTTTTATACTCTCCATTTTTATTAGCACTGACATTTAATATTATATGTAATACGGAACATTCTGATAGTAAAATACTTGCCGAAAACTGATTTGTATACCAACAAAATTGATTAAATTGCTGGCCTTTTGATTTGTTGCCATTAAGAACTCCTTAATAATAAATATCAGTTCCACTCCTTGTCGCACTCTTCATTGGCGGTTGCCTCGTCCTCCCACCCACTCCCACCCACTCCACCCACTCCCACCCACCCAGTCTTCTGTTGCCACGCCACAGGTATGTGCGACTGCGATTGCTTGTTACACAAACACTAATTAGTCTTTTCAATAAAAAGTTAACCAATCGAACAAATAACCAATGCGATTGCCGAACTGTAATCCACTGCACGATTCCCCGACTCTCGCCTTCAGCTCCAAATTGTGCAGATCCAACCGACTTTTGCTAAAATAACGATTTTCTTATTTTGCTCATTTAATTATTATTCCAAATGCCATTTCTGAATAGAGCCGAGTCATTGAACTTTTTAAAATAATAATTTCAAAATTTTGCATCGCTTTCATGTCGAATAGCAATATGTATGTGTTATCTCGAGACGGGTTTTTAATCTCTAGCAGGTTCCAATTACAGTATGCCAATTTTGTATTCAACCATTATCGTTATACATATACAACCACATATATCGTTATGATATACAACCACATATGTATTTATACACAATTCATTCGCACAATATCTAATACCATCTAAACACTGTTTACAGACCAACCAAAGGACGCGTGTTGGCGCCACAGCTTGGAATGGGTCATATCTACCTGCAGAGGTGTTAAATTCAACGAGTCCGTCCTCCGATTGAGCGAACATCCCATCTGGCCATCTCGATTTGGGCCTTCCGATTTGCTGGACCCTTTTGTTTCGAAACTCTCTTTTTTTAGATTTAATCTGCCGAAGATTGTTCTATTAAGCTAAATCTTACCTTTTTCAAAAAAGAAAAATCATCATGCAAATACAGGATGTCATAAAATCATTTAATCTTATTGCCATTACAAGATTCAATTCCCATCGATCTAATTTGCAAAATGGTGTCGTTTATTTAAAAGAAGATCTCGAATTTACATTTTATTTTATCTAATTTGCACCTATGTATGTACATATGTAGATACATACATATGTAAAGCTGCGTTCAATTTTATTTGTAAAAAAAAATATATTTCGTAATTATTTATATTTGTAAATAAAATTGAATTTATAAAAAAAATATTTCTTTATATTTCCTACAACAGTGTTCTGTTTCTTACCAAGTGAGCAGTTTTTAAGCGTAGTTTATATTTTGAGAGTGAACCTTTTTTTATCGACTAATGAAGAACGAATACTAGTCAAGAAAGTGATATTGTTCTTGCATCTTTTGAAAGGAAATAGCTGCAATAAATCTTTATGGTATTTTAGTACCATAAGTACTAATTTAACCAAAAAAATATCGGTTCGGTTTCGGTTTTGGTTCCGGCAAATATAACGGTTTGTCCGGTTTTCGGTTCAGTTCCAGTTCGGGTCACTGATTTTAAGTAATAAAAAAAATTTGAACAATATTTAATAACCGGTACTAGAACCTTTGTCTTGTGTAAATTTCCCTACATTTGTATTCAATTTGTATTGAAAATGCTCTCATAGCCGGTATGTGTAAACATGTATGTACTTTCAGTTATCGATTTTTTTTTTTATCATAATATCAAAAAGTCATTATTAATTTTTTTTTGCGTTATTTCTTATTCTACATTTGCTAACACAGTTCTGAATACATACGACTGGCCAAATTTTAAATCCTTCGCGTGCGAGCTAAATTTTTATAATTAGGTTCGTCGTTCCTGAACTTAATGCATTATGTGAAAAGATTGTCATCCATCGGCATTCGTTTGCAGTACGATAAAGTAGAAATCAGCTTTACCGACTGTCACTTCTAATAATGCCATCTAGCGGTACTTTAGTTGCATTTAACATTTAAAAAAAGAGAAATAATTTATTTTTCGTGTCATAAATTTGAAACCGAGTATGATTAATTATCACTCTCAAATAATTCTGAAACGTAAATAAAAAAAAAATTGATGAACAGGAGAGGGGGAAGAAATAAATTTTTAGAAAGGCATTAATAGGTATGCTCATCGATTGTGGTGCTAGCGTCAATTCAATTGTCATTTGACAGATGTCATCGTTCACATAACCTCAAAATGTCATTCGGCAATAGGTAATTAGCACTTGTTTTGATTCGGTTCACATCATTTTCTTGCACGCTACAATCTAAAACCACTTCGCAATATATTTGAATCTTTGTGTATATTTTATCTCTATTATATTTACGTATGTACATATACGAAAATTTTGGTATAAAGATATCAATGAAAAGATACAAAATTGAGGTTTCGATACAATTCTAAAATACTTTAGTATTTGTATGCTATTTAGATCTCTTACTTTTCAATCAAACTTCTATCTATGTATGTCCGTGTATACAACTTTTTTAATATCAACAGGAATTCCAGTACAGAGATTTCATACAAATTCAAATTGAATTTGTATAATTTTTTGTAAAGGAGAAAAATAACCATTCAGGCACAATTTTAGAGCATTGTGACGATTATGTGACGTTAGTTTTAATTAGATTTATTTTTATATTTCAGTGAAGTTTATGATGTGGTAGTAATTGATGGCGGACCGGCTGGTCTCACCAAGCTTTTTGAAAATGGGTAGGAAGCTTTGCCGTTGGAGGCCGGCAATCCGATAGACGAACGAGCAAACAGCTTGCCACTCGGAGACGCTATTACAGATCTCGGAGCTGAATGGTTATTATAAATTGTTATTTATATTGATATGCATTTATTTACTTTACTATATAGTCTTCATTGTCAAATGGCTCGGTGTCACGGTGAAGAAAATAATGTCATATTTGAAATGGTCAATGATAATAACCATGTAGAGACTTCCGGGATGGCCGGATTGAACGATGATTCCACTGGGAGTTAATTATTCAATGAAATATCGGAAAAGATGAGCTTACTGTGTTATGATATGACCAGGGTTGCCAGACTTCCCCATCTGAGCGGGAGTTCAACAGACAAATCCCGAGTCCCGCACTGCCTCTGAAAATCCTGACTTCTTAAAACAAAATGTAATTCTTGTAATTGTATCTAAAATATTTTATTAACTGTGATTCCTGTGGATTATTAAGTAACTATTTTTTATATGTTCTCTTCTACATATATATATATATATATATATATATATATATATATATATATATATATATATATATATATATATATATATATATATATATATATATGTGTGTGTTTGTACTTATTTATATACATTATAATTTAATTAAAAATATTTTTTCCTTTATATCTTCATTAATTCGTAAGCTTCTTTGTTTTTCATTGTTCGAAATAGTGAATGTTCCGATCTGTGATTTTGGAAATCTGGCAACCTAGGATATAGCGTATGAGGAATTGGAAAGAGTAGCCACTGATTCCGAATCACTCGGTGATAACTGAACAGTCGTGTGACTGGCTTGAAGGGACCTCCAATCTAGAATATGTACTTCCAAGATATTTCTGCATCAAAATTTTACTGTGTCAAAGCAAATAGCAACAAAGAACTCTGATGATGGCTTATATTGTCAGAAAAAAAAAACACTGACATACATCCTTGAATAGTATATTTTTCGAAAAATTTCCCTTGCAAAAGTTTATATGGTATTACAAAAAACTGCTAAAAATCAACGAACTTATAACTTGAATTCAGTCTGCCCTGATCTTCACTTTCAGCTTATTTCGGTATTAATAAACGAGAAAAGGATCCAGCATACCAGCATGAGAAAAGAATCCACAAAAAAGACTACAAAGTATGAAAAAGACCCGCCTAATGTTTCTACTGCATCCTTCAGATGTAATTCTTCAGATAGTGAATAGAGTCAAAATTATTTTTATTTCTATTATTATATGGACATTAGGTACAACAAACGAACATTTGCTGAGCGGCGTACTTTGCTGCTCGAAAATCAACAACTACATAAAAATGAAAGGCGATTTGGATTTATTAAAGAAGTTGAACAAAATAGTTGACTTTATAATTACCATCATCAAGATTACAGCAATAGAAGAATGACAGAATTGATATGGACTAATATTGGCGAAAAGTTTAATGAATCTGGGAAGATATAACATTTATTATTTGCATAAATATATGAATTAATGGGCTAACTGTGTTTTGTGAAATGCTCACATAAATATTCCCTGTTTTGAATGGCATCATTACCCGGCCTTCTTTGATAATTGTCATGATAGCGACTAGAACTCGCCGTTATTGTTTTCAGTTTTTGAAGTAAACTGATATTTTTCGTTCATCTTAATGAAGTTGTGAAGTATGCAAGTAGTTTTAACAATTTTAACAGATTTATCCAATGAACAGGACAAATACACGGTGTTTCAAATACACGAAACTTTGATACAAGTACGAGTATACAAAAAGCGCATTCGACCTCTAGATAAACGGTAGTTAAATATTGTTCAAGACTTCCATTATGCAGTCTCATAATATTGGTGCAAAGGGGAAATCCTTCATCCGCCACAAAATAAAAATTGAATGGTCGTCCAAATTCTTCTTCTCCTATTAATGGCATCGACTCTGGGATTTTTTAAGTATTATTTGAAAGTGCTTGGCCTAATCTGCAGTTACGAAATACTCCAGAATCACTATTTCTGCCATAATCTCCTACGTCAATACTTGTAAATAGTCCATCTGCATCTGCGCATGCCATAAGATGAAAAGAGAAGTACTCTTTATGATTAAAGTAACTACTTCCTGAATTCGCTGGCGAATGTGTTTGCCATCATGTTATGACTGCAAATGTAGTGAAACCCCGGTGTGCGTGTTTACGTCGCATTTAACGTTAAGTGCTAAATGTGACGAAGCAAATACAGTGAAGCATTTACAGTGTGCATGCTGATTGATGCATCTTTGGTGTGCGGCCTGACTAAGGAGTTCAAAAATTGGCATAAAATACTGTTCAAAGGCATTTAAGTCATGTTTTTAAAGATTGCCAATGAAATTGTCTCTCATCAATGAGTAATCGTTTTGTGAATGTTAATTTTCAGATACAAAGACCCGTTGAATGCTGAAAATTATGTTGGCGTGCCGAGATCAATCATGGATCAGACGCTGGAATGGTTTCACGAATTGGAGAATTCGCTCAAAGCATCCGATACTTGGTTCGACATAGCCGTCAGTACTTACTCTTACTCTTAATGTAATATTGAACACTTCATTATAAATTACGTTCAACAAAAATACTCACCTTTATTGGTTTATTCTTATTGTATTATTTTTATTTTTACTTTATTTTATTTCCATCAGTACCTAATGGTTTTTTGTTTTATATTATACTAGCTGTATTACCCGGCTTCGCTCAGTATTTATAATATAAACCACTTAAACATGACTAAGCAAATAGTAAACATTTAATTAAAAAAAAAAAAAAAAACATTTTTTTTTTGCCTTCTAGGGCTTCGCCCTCGGCGCCCCTCTGAGCCTTTGCCTTCTAGGGCTTCGTCCCTCCACGCCCCCATGAGCAATTGCCGTTTAGGGCTACGCCCCCATGATCAGTTGCCTTTTAGGGCTTCGCCCCTCCGCACCCCCATGATTAAATGCCGTCTAGGGCTTCGCCCCCATGATCAGTTGCCGATAAGGGCTTCGCCCCTCCACGTCCCCATGATTAATTGCCGTCTAGGGCTTCGCCCCCATTATCAGTTGCCTTTTAGGGCTTCGCCCCTCCGCGCCCCCATTATTAAATGCCGTTTAGGGCTTCGCCCCATGATCAGTTGCCGTTTAGGGCTTCGCCTCATAAGGCTGCGCCCCATGGGGCTGCGACCGATAAGGCTGCGCGCCATAAAGTTGCGCCCCATCGATTTTTTGTATAATTGTTTCTTTTCTTTTCCACTACTGGTTTTATTCTTCAATCGTGTTTCTCAGACTAACAAATGCGTCGTTATTAACACTTTGTCGTCGGGTAACGGAGATTACAGTCCTCAGTGAATTGTTGCTAAACGTCGGGTGACTGTAATCTACATTTTGAAATCGTGTTCACCGATCGTGATTTACGTGAAGATTTTTTATATAACCAACATTTTTTATACAAATAAATTTTTAAGGAGAATTTTTTTTTAAATTTGCCCAACTTCTATATAATTGCAAAATTTAAAATACAATGATTTTTAATATTTTTCTAGCAAATAAAATTTCATGATAGAAAAATATTAAAAACTATTTCCATCGTCTTTCTGATGGACATGATTGCAAAATTTAAAATATTGTTGCGTAGGGGTGGGTGGAGGATCCAAGTAAAAGGCCAACAGTCGTTTCACAGCATTTATTGATGATTCAGGAGATACACGCAGTGTCACTGCTAAGTCCAGAATGACATGATATCGCCTACGTACCGCCTTATAAGGGGTAGATCTCTCAGGACGTCTAATCTGTTTACCTACTGTATAGTCACGTATTCGGATATGTATTCCCACGGTATGAGAAGTGCAATCATTGTTTAGCTTTCATGCACTTAGCTTGTCGCTAATCCCTAAAACCACTTACACCGGTCTCACGGTCTCTCAGGACGTCTAATCTGTTTACCTACTGTATAGTCACGTATTCGGATATGTATTCCCACGGTATGAGAAGTGCAATCATTGTTTCATGCACTTAGCTTGTCGCTAATCCTTAAAACCCACTTATACCAGTCGCACGGTATGCATTTAGTTAATCCGTTAACAGATATCCGTTACAGATAATCTTTGAACGGTCACAGTCTCTGGGATTCTATTTGCTTAATCCGCGGCGTACGTTACAATATAATCTTTTTTGGACAGGGATAACCAACCTTTTTTTATACAAAGAAATTTTTAAATAGAGAAAAAATCTAAAAATATTCCCATCATCTTTATTTATTTATCAAAATAACAAAACTGCTAATACATATAACACAAAATAACAAAAACAAATTATAAAGCATCTTCCACAAAGGTATCCATTAACACCCTTCAAGAAAGCAGCAATGTTATTAGAACTTCTAATGCCTTCAGGAAGGGCATTATACATTTGAACACCTCTGTGAAAAACACCTCCTGCAGTTTTAGCTTTCTTAACTCTACCTATAATTAATTTATTTCTATTTCTTGTTTTATAATTATGTATATCTCTATTCCTAACTAAACTTAATTTACAATCCAAATAAATGCCCAAATACTTAATATTATCTACTACTTCTACCACTCTCCCATCCATAATCACATCACTCACAACTTTTTTATTATTCATCCACATCATCTTAGTCTTACTTAAGTTCACTTTCAGTTTATTCTCACATAACCAATCACTTAAATACCGTAATTCCCTAAACATCATCACCTACAATATAAACTAACGTATCATCCGCAAACATATGAAGTTTTAAGGTTTGCCGAACCTTTTCTACAAAGCATTTACAACAATTGAACAATGAGCGGCACCTTGGCTATCCGTACTCTGATAATAATTTTTGAACTGGGATAACCAATCTTTTTTTATTCAAAGAAATTTTTAATTAGCGGAAAATATCTAAAAATATTACCATCGTCTTTATGTCTAAAAAGTCTCTAAAAATCGTCTAAAAATATTACCATCGTCTTTATAGCCAGCAGCGTGGCTCGGTCGTTAAGCTTCTGCTTAACACTGAGAGGCGCCGAGTTCGATCCCTTGAGCTGACCTCGATTGAAAAGAATTTTTCTGAGTATATCTGTAATGCTGCTGGTCAGACCAGGATTTGTGACTCCTGGTTGATCGTTTCCTATCAGAGTTTTTACAATTTTCTCTGATTTCATTGTTGAAACGATTCCCGATTAAAAATTGGCTAAAAATCCTTCCTACCCACTATGTCACCACTATTAGAGTATGATTAATGTAAATATTACAATAAAAATGTATGTACAATTCATAGATGTCTCGTTAATTGTCGAGTTTAAGTCAGTGTCTCGTAATTTAGCGACTTATATAATAAAAAAATGCTGTATTGTTTGTAATTTGGCCAGGAAGGCGCATTGGGGTTTACCTGTAATGCCTTCCTGGTATGAAATAAAAAAATAAAAAAAAAATAAAAAAAAAATGTTATAAATGATTGCAAAATTTACAACATGATAATTTTTGGACAGGAGTAGCCAGCATTTTCATACACTAAATTTCCAAAATGAGAATAAAATCTTAAAAATTTTTTAGCCTCTTTATGCTATACATACATCAATGATTGTAAAATAACAGTACAGTAATTTTTCAGACAAGACAACTTTTTTTTATACAACAAAATTTTTAAAGTGACTCCGACACATCAAGATTCCTAAAATATGACAAACATCGCTCTCCATTTACGATAAACTGTATGAGGTTGTGGGTGAAGATGCGAAATACTTCCAAAGAGCTATTGGATTTGCTGATGTAATTCACAAAATCAGACAACACGGGTTGGAAATTTTCAAAACAACTATCATTCCCTTCTATGGACATTGCATCATCGAGTAAGTATAACCATATGCGTCGGTCTTCTGGTATACTTGCAAATTCAACATTAAATATACGAAGGCTAACTTTTAAATTTAATAATTTCCTCAAATTTTCTTGAGTAACGTTGCGTTTACTCAAAACGTTTTTAGACGTTAAAAATTTAAAAGTGTATTCATAAGTTTTGATTGAACCTTCACTGAAAAACGTAATCAATTGAAAGAGGAAGCGACACTGTCTTTCCATGGACAAATCTAAGGAACAAGGGGATTCCCAGTTTATAGTAGAATTTGTTTGTATGATATTCAAAGTATCTTCAACAGATGTTTTTGTAATACTGCTTATGAATTCGATAAGCTCGGTGAAGCTTTTAAAAATGTAATAAGTAACTGAATTGAACATTGGTGCCATTTTTCTATAAGAAACGTATTTCGTAGCGGATTCAACTTTTTCGATGAAAAGGGCTTGAAACAGGTTTAAAATTTTAGAAAAACATTTATTGTCAGAGACAGATGCAAGATCTGACATCATTTTCATGTCATTTTTTGTTATAAATAGAAGCTGCTCTGCTGATAGATCGTTGAAGTTGTAATTGTCGAAAAAAATAAAACAATTGTCATGTAAAGTTCTTTTATGGTGTTCTAGTCCTTCACCAATGATTTTTGTCACTTCTTCGGTAAAATCCTCAATTTCGGCAATTTCTATAATTGGTAGTGTGTCATTTCTTTTTTCAATAGACTGTAATATATTCAAGAATGTTCTTGCAATGTCTTTGATTTCCTCTGAAACATATTTATTTTCGACGAGTTTATTCATAATCAAATCATTCTTAAGTAGCACATCTTCTTCATTTATGTTTCCAATTTCAATATATATTTGTAAAATATCATCATTGACAGCGATATCATCACCAATCTTATGGCAAATGTCACTGATAAGTGAGATAAAATCTTTGTAGCAATGTTTCTTTTTATTCATTAAACCATCTTTAAAAATTTCCGTTATTTTAATTTTGTTAAATAAAAGCTCACATATGATACGGTTATCCAAAAAGCTATTTTTCACATATAAACCAATTGTATCTGAAATTTTTGCACGAGCAATAAACTGTTCATGATCTATTATAAACAAATATCCTGGAGTTTGGTTTCTGATGTAAAACGTCTTTTCATCGGTGAACCTAGTATTAAATTGACAGGATAATACTTTTGTTAAATTGTTTCCCTGCCACTCTCCCTCGATGTATTGTTTTCCATCTTCGCTGAACACCGTTTTTCTCGTCACCTCGATTCGACTATCATTCTGGAATCCTTCCCGTCCATCTTCATTATGAATTTCAAAAACTGCCATCTTTTTTTTGGATCGCTGAAATTTAAAAATAATAAATTAAAATTAAAAATACCATAATTAAAAATATTTGAATTTAAAATACTACATCTAAAAATATTATAATTTAAAATTTCAAAATCAAAAATATTATATTTAAAACATTATAATAAACAATACTATAATAAAAAATATTAAAATAAAAAATACTATGATTAATGTACCATAATAAAAAAATACTGTAATTAATTATACTATAATTAATTCAAAAAAATAATACCACCCTCTCACCCATACAAGATTATTATGAAAAAGAGAACTTCAATATGTCGAAAATTTGGTTTTTCTTAAATATTTCAATATTAACATGTCGATATTATGAATATAATTGTCTTACCTGAATTTTGATCCCAATCCAGATTTTGTGATTTTTTTCTGATGCTACGAGCTTATCGTAAAATAACCGTCTATCTGAAAATTCATATTAAAGTAAAAATATTAATCATCCTAGTTGATTGTGTGTAAAACACGTGAAAACTTCAATTAAAATTAAAAATACTGTATGTATACTAGATAAGTAATATACCTACTATAATTAAAAATATTTAAAAATTTAAAATACTACATCTAAAAGTAATATAATTTGAAATATTATACTTAAAAATTTCAATATTAAAACAAGTGAAACTAAGAAAAACCTTGAAAATACTATGATTAATAATACTATAATAAAAAATACTGTAATTAATAATACTATAATAATTTGAAAAAATATTATATATAATAATACCAAGATTTTTATGAAATGGAGAAATTCATTATGACGAAATGCTTTTTGTTAAATATTTGAATATTAACATGTCGTAATTATGAACATAATTGTCTTACCTCAATTTTGATCCCAATCTGGATATTTTGACTTGTTTTCTGATGATCTATCTGAAAATTTATATAATAAATAAAAATATTAATATTCTTAGTTTATTGTATTTAAAAGACATGTTTATTTTTGGAAAAAATTATACTCTCGATAGTTTATACCGGGGCAGCCAAACCTTTTTATAATTCGGCTGCCCTGGTATAAAGCTAATATTTTCGTCCAACTATTATATATCGCAATCTACCAACATACATATGTATATAAAGGGGGGGGGGGGGGGATATGTTTTATATAACGTTAACAAATACATAATGCTTATGAAAAAATAACAATTTTAAAAATAAGCATGGTTTATGCTACAACAGATCGTTGACACTCCTCAGATTTGGAAATATTTTTGGGATTTACAATGAAAGAGATATTCACTACAGGTCAAGATTTTTATCGTTCAAAGAATTTCGTGTATCCGATTTTATAATATTCATATTTAATAATCTATTGTTCTATTAGAAAAACAGATTCGGCCAAATATGTACGTAGACTCGTAGAGCCCTAACAACAGATCGATTTTTGTGTCGCATTCGTTAAGATTGGATATTAATCTACATATATGTATATATGTATATATGCACATATGCACATCGATATGATACATCATTCATTTATCTGAAACATATGCACAACGAATATGTCGGTTGTGTTTCAGATATTTTCGGGTAACATTTATCAACATACGTACATTTTAAGAATGGAGAAAAGATCGACTTAAAATCAAGCCGCGGACGACTGGGTGGGCAGCCCTAGTCGATTTAACGATTTATGCACCGCACCGAATGCGTATGAAGTGACGTCACAAGCGATGGTGTTACCCTGTGTAGCAAGTCGGGAAGTCACCCTTTCCCAACCCAACGTTTCTCGTTTCCCGACTAAAAAAACCGATATTTTTTCAATGTGTAAACAATAAAAATAATAAATTTTAAATAAAATAAAAAAATAATATGATTAAAACCAATAAAATTTATAAATTTTTCGCTGTCATCATTAACAGGTGAGAAGTTTTTAAGGAAAATTCACCGTCAGTTACTTAAAACAGATTGTGCACTGCTTGTTGGTCGTCCAGATTAAATTTGAATGCACTTTGATATATAGGTACACATATCGATACGTAAAAAAGTATAAATATTAATTTGGAAAGTTATTTTGCTAATATTAATATATGGGGGAGGGGGGGGGGGGAGGTGTGGCGCCGTAAAATATTTTGCGGGGGGGGCACCGGGAATTCACGCTACGCCACTGACTGGGTTCGATCCTGTGCAAATCTTTAATAGATTAGCCCAGGATCGAATTTGGATATTTGTGACTCCAAGTCGATTGTTTCTTGTCAGAGTTTGCCAATTTTATCTGATCATTGTTGAAACGGTTCCTCAAAATTGGCAAAAAAAAAATCATCTTCTGTATATTTAATATATGTACAATTTGTAAAAAAATATGTACAAGTATCCATAGATGTCTATCCATAAATGGATTAATTTATTAATAAATTAATTAATTGTTAATTTCGTGTTCTTCAGCTTCTCGAAATACAGTGATTTGTGTAATAAAAATACTGCATTGTTTATTATTAATTGTCTAGGAAGGCACATTGGGGTCTTCCTGTCAAGCCTTCCTGGTATATATCTACATATGTAAAATAAATAAGGATCTCAGAAATTTGTAACGCCGTGCCTGAGGGGCTCTAGCAAAATAAATGTGCCATTGATAGGGAATCAAATTAGAAACCGAAGAAATAAATGGTACATTCACTGTGATTAGGACATACTTAGCAATATCTTTGTTTCATAACATAAAAAAGGGGGTGCAAATATTTTATTCCGACTTAGTACATTAGCTTATTGCCAAAAGACGCTACACATTCGCTGACCGTTGTCTTACAATTTTAAGTGAAAGTGAAACATTTGAAAATCTGATTATGGATTGCGAGTGATTTTAGTTCCATTAACAAACTAATGTAAAAATGGGTTCGGTGATTATCAGGCACCCAAAAATTCTATCCATCGCACTAAAGAGAGTTCGAGTGCCAGATATTCCGTGTTCACAATTTTCGTGACAATGATTGTCGTGTGCGCGATAGCAATGTGCGAAATAATCTATTTACCGTAATAATGAGTAATATGATTGGGTTTTGTATAATTCATCGCGAGTTTGTGGTAAAGGAAACTCTAGTTATTGTCGTTATCCACTACATTAACGCCAATCGGCAACATATGAATACCGGTTCTGTGATTATTAATTATTAAAATCTCGATTACGGAACATCTGGCACCCAAAAACTCCATCAATCGAAAGAACTCCACGCCAAATATTGTAATAACGAGAACTCGAGTGCCAGATATTCCGTATTCGCGATTTTTGTGGCAACGATTGTTGTGCGCGCGGTCGCAATTTGCGCAATAATCCGTTCACCATGAGTACCATCATTCAGGGAATAGTCATTTTTCAAGATTTTTATTTTTTAATTAACTTATGCTTATCTTGGTTTAGAACAAGTGGTCAACGGCTAGTAGAAATACTACATTTTTTGGTCATTTGAATGTAAATACTTCATTAACCGGTTGACTGGCCAGACTTTCAGGAATTAATTTAAGGGTTAAAGAGGTAATCATATAATTTTAAAATTATTTTTTCCATTACAGGTTCAAAATTTATTACTTTTTACATACCAAAATTCATTAACCTCCCGGAAAAGTCATTCAAGTGGGTTACAGGTGTTATCATCCATTCGGTGGCTTGCAATATCATTGCATAAACTAAAAAATAAAATTGATTGGTTTTTAGCTTATGCATTCATATATAATTTTATATTTATATTTTTTCAAAAAATGTATACATATGTACATACCCTACAAAGCAAGAGGGCAAAAAGATAGTTGACAATAGTGAACCATTTTTTGTGCACAACGCTATAGTGTTTCGTCTAACAAAAATGGTTCGGTGATTACTAGTCACCGGACCCAGAAGGTGCCGCGTATTGTTCAAAGATTGTAAATGCATTGTTAAAGGTTTGCCGAACCTTTTTTTACAAAGGATTTACAAAAATGGAACAATGGATAGCACTGTGACTATCCTACCTCTAGTGATTACTAGTCAAATGTGAACCGGTCACTCTAGATCGGTCACACGTGATCACCCGTCGCACTAAAACTGGTCACGAGAAAACTAGTCACACCCGAAAATTGGTCACACCCGAAAATTGGTCACACCCAAAAATTCGACCATTTTTTTATTTGTGTGTGTGACCAGTTTTTTTGTGACCAATTTTCGGGTGTGACCTGTTTTCTCGTGACCAGTTTTAGGGTGACGGGTGATCACGTGTGACCGATCTAGAGCGACCGGTTCACATTTGACTAGTAGTCCGTTTACCAACAAAAATAGCCACATAATATTTCGAAGGGCATGAATTGAAATTTACTGAAAATCGCACTAGCGAGTGACAGCTGTCAGCTGGTAAGGTCGAGACAGCTGTCATTGTTCTAGTCATCTTTTGTAGTGGTTTTACTCGCGTTCGAAATGGAGCCGGTGAGCTCCCGCGAGGAGTCTGCGCCCTCCGACATCGAAGAGGAGGGACGCATCCCCGGACCCCCATTTCGAGGAGAAAATGCGACGCAAACTTCGTTTCTTCTCCATGAACCCCATCGAAAAGTGGCACGCGAGGCGAAAATTCCCATACGAGTACATAAAAAACACATATATCTCCGAATCTCGAACCAATCAACACTTTTTATTACCAGATTCGTGTTCACTGGGCAAAATCTCGTCTCTGAACCAAAAAAAAAGTCGTCATTTGTCGAACAGTGTAATTAGAAAACCTCTTTTTCAAACTTTGTAGTCTCTTTTGTGGATACTTTTCTCATGCTGGTGTTATTAAAAGTAAATTTAAAACGTCTTCATTCCATTTCTCATGTGACACTTTATTAAAAATTTTCTATATCTTTTGAATTCTTTTTATCTCACTTCTTGTGCCTCTTCACTCAGCTGGCTTATGGGCACTAGAGCATGTTCAATGATTTCCAGGCCATGAATTAAGAATCTGTGAACAGTTGGAGGCAAAGGGTACCACTTTTTTCATAGGCCCCCCCGGCCCGAATGCCAGGGGGAGTGTGAGATTCTTACTCACTAAAAACCCCTCTCTCTTTCAGTTGCTGCCGGACAGCAGCAACTGAAAGAGAACATTACCAGGCAGCAGCTGGGCTTGCGCAATGCGCTCACACTGGAGACAGAACACTGCCTCCGTCTTCTGGTCTACTAGTTCCAGCCCAGCGCGATTTAGCCATGTCCTCACCCGATAGAGCGCGTCATTGCCGCAGATCTCCACGCTTCTGAGGGATTTCGCAACCACCATGATTGCGACATCGTCCGCAAAAGCAACGGCGCTGGCACCCTCCGGGAGCTCCACCCTCAGTAGCCCGTCATACATAGCGTTCCACAGGACAGTTCCGAGGACAAAGCCCTGCGGGACGCCCGACGAGAGTCGCCGCAAGGAGAGATCACTGGTAGTGCCGCATTGATACTCCAGTTGTTGGTTTTCAAAGTAGCTCTCCAGCAGTCTCGTCAGGTAGCGGGGCACCCGATGGTCCTCCCCCACGGCTCTTAGGATATTATCCCATCGAGCCGAGTTGAAAGCATTTCGGATGTCCAGCGCCACCAAAGAAAGCGACATGCTTGCTCCGCTTCACAGATCCTTCCCATGCCGATCGTACTGTTCCGACGACACGGTTGACAGCGTCAATCGTTGATCGGCCCCACCTGAATGCGTATTGAAGCAAAGGGTACCACTGGGGTAATAAGAAATGGGGTATTAGGTCTCTGTGTGCATCGGTGCATTCTTGAAGAGTTTAAAGAAACCTCTGTGAAAGGTATTTAATAAGCTGGTGCAGATTTTGTTGTTTGTTGTTGGTACTTTTTCGATGAGGGATGCGAAGAAGCTACAGTAACTTCCGATTGGTACAAATCTATAGATGCCATGGAACTTTCCGGGACTGAAAATCTCTTAAATTTATAATTCAGATACGTACGTGGTTTGGATAGAAAGGATCCACTATTTAAACGATGAGGAGATTATTAAAATTTTCTTCACAATACGATCTCGTTACATCCGGTAACCTGTACTTGCTCTATAATTTCTTCCTTTGGGGATATTTGAGAGTTGAAGTCTACAAACATCCAGAAAACTGCAATATTTATAATAAAAAAGTTATATGCACTTTAAGATAACGTAATAAAATTATTTAGAATATGAATATTGCGATTTTTACCAGCATAAATACTATTTATCGAGCACAGTTTAATATCCAGTGGAGGAGATGATCACCCTAACACAACCAATACTCCAAGTAAGTACTGACGGCTGTGTCGAGCCAAGTATCGGATGCTTCGAGCGAAATTTCCCATTCGTGAAACCATTCCAGCGTCTGATCCATGATTGGTCTCCGCACGCCGACATAATTTTCAGCATTCAACGGGTCTTTGTATCTGAAAATTGACATTCACAAAACGATTACTCATTGATGAGACACAATTTCATTGGCAATCTTTAATTTAATTTATAATAAATAATTAATTTAATTTATTTTATGTTCAACAGATTTAATCAAATGGTCTGATTTTTTAACTCCTTACATATATTAATGAATTCAATAGAAATAATATAAATCATTTATGTACATATATGTAACAGCATTATATTGTACTATTTCAGAATATTCGTACGCAGTGGCAGATTTAATTCATTAAGCGTATGAATTCTTCATATATGTATGTACATATGAACGGGTTCCCCCGCGGAACATCAATCTAAAACTAATCTCAACTATAGATTTTTTCGAAGCTGGAATGGATTTTTAACAAAAATTGTGAGTGATTCGGAATTAGTAGCTATTCTTTCCAATTCCTCATACGCTATATCCACGGTTGGGAGATTACCAAAATCACAGATCGGGACATTCACTATTTCGAACGATCAAAAAAATGGAATGTAGAATTGAGAGAATGTGGGCCACAATTTTATACAAATTATTGCAAGCGGAAAGATCTTTAAAAAATATAATCCATTTCTCATACATTTTTTTTTTTCGTTTGCTTCAGTAAGAATTTGTTTAATAAACAGACACCTATGTATAGAAGGTCAACATTTCAAATAATATTAAATAATTCTACAATTGAAGAAAATTCGATTTTCATGTTTGGTTTAAGGACAAGACTTTATTATTTTGAAGCAAACCATTTCTATTTACGTACATTTTTGTACATATGCAAATTTTGAGAAGTCAGGATTTTCAGAGGCAGTGCGGGACTCGGGATTTGTCTGTTGAACTCAGGACAGTCCCGCTAAAATGGGGACGTCTGGCAACCCTGGCCATATCACAACACAATAAGCTCATGTTTTCCGATATTTCATTGAATAATTAACTCCCAGTGGAAACATCGTTCAATCCGGCCATCCCGGAAGTCTCTACATGGTTATTATCATTGACCATTTCAAATATGACATTATTTTCTTCACCGTGACACCTAGCCATTTGACAATAAAGACTATATTGTAAAGTAAATAAATGCATATCAATATAAATAACAATTTATAATAACCATTCAGCTCCGAGATCTGTAATAGCGTCTCCGAGTGGCAAGCTGTTTGCTCGGTCGTCTATCGGATTGCCGGCCTCCAACGGCAAAGCTTCCTACCCATTTTCATAAAGCTTGGTGAGACCAGCCGGTCCGCCATCAATTACTACATCATAAACTTCACTGAAATATAAAAATACATCTAATTAAAACTAACGACACATAATCGTCACAATGCTCTAAAATTGTGCCTGAATGGTTATTTTTCTCCTTTACAAAAAATTATACAAATTCAATTTGAATTTGTATGAAATCTCTGTACAGGAATTCCTGTAGTTATTAAAAAAGTTGTATACACGGATATACATAGATAGAAGTTTGATTGAAAAGTAAGAGATCTAAAAAGCATACAAATACTAAAGTATTTTAGAATTGTATCGAAACTTCAATTTTTTATCTTTTCAAAGATTCAAATATATTGAGAAGTGGTTTTAGATTGTTGCGTGCAAGAAAATGATATGAATTGAATCAAAAGAAGTGCTAATTATCTATTTCCGAATGACATTTCGAGGTTATGTGAACGATGACATCTGTCAAATGACAATTGAATTGACGCTAACACCACAATCGATGAGCATACCTATTAGTGCCATTCTAAAATTTCATTTAGCGACTCTAAAAATAAATCATGTTTTTTAATGTACATTCATTAATATGTGCATGGATTAGTCTGATTTTCCCGTTTCTCAATAATTTCTCATTTTTTATTTTATTTCTTCCCTCTCCTGTTTATCATTTTTTTTTTTATTTACGTTTCAGAATTATTTGAGAATGATAATTAATCATACTCGGTTTCAAATTTATTACACGAAAAATAAATTATTTCACTTTCTTGAAATGTTAAATGAAATGTAAAATGTTAAGTACCGCTAGATGGCATTATTAGAAGTGACAGTCGGTAAAGCTGATTTCTACTTTATCGTACTGCAAACGAATGCCGATGGATGTCAATCTTTTCACATAATGCATTAAGTTCAGGGACAACGAACCTAAATTATAAAAAATTAGCTAGCACGCGAAGGATTTAAAATTCATGTTTTTTAATGTACAATTATTAATATGTGCATGGATTAGTCTGATTTTCCCGTTTCTCATTAATTTCCGATTTTTGATTTTTACTTTAACTATGTATGTATGTAGTAACAATAGATGAAGTTTTGTGATCATGCGAAAATTCGAACTCGAGATTTTGACTGATTCGAACTCAGAATCGATTACTGATCACGTTTTCATGATCTAGAAAAAATGTGTGTCTGTGTATTTTGGGGATTTTTTGAACGGTAAACGGACTACTAGTCAAATGTGAACCGGTCACAGGACAACCGGTCGCTCGTGATCATCCGTCACGCTAAAACTGGTCACGATAAAACTGGTCACACGCTAAAACTGGTCACAAGAAAACTGGTGACGAGAAAACTGGTCACACCCAAAAATTAAAAATTGGTCACACAAACAAAAATATTCGCAAATACTTTTTGTTAACGAAATTTTTATTATTATCGACTAGACATATGTTCGAGCCAAAAGCCCTCGTGGCCGTGGCCATGGCCGTTGGTTGTGGTCTTCGCGAGGAGTTCGCGGACATCTCATCAGTAAAGCCCGGACCCTGAGGGGGCCGTCCATTGTTCAAATGGTGTAAATGCATTGTTAAAGGTTTGCCGAACCTTTTTTACAAAGCATTTACAACAATCGAACAATAGACCGCACGCTTCCGGTCCTACCTCTACTCATCAGAATCAGCTCATCTGACGCTCTCTAGCCTCTAGAGAAGGTTGGCAATCGCTTTTGCGTTAATTTCACTTTGACAGTTTGTATGTCAAATCACAGTTTAATAATCTTAATTCACCGCGGTAAAAATTTGACCAAAATCCGCCAACCGGAAGTAGAACTTTTGTCTTGTGCAAGTTTCCATACATTTGCGCTCAATTTGTATCTTAGCTATTAGTATTTCGTAATGCTGCCAGTATGTGTGAATGTGTGTGTACGGTTGAATATAGAATTTTGTTTTGTGACTTTCTTATATTCCTCAAATACATAGATAAACTCATGGGTTGGTCACACCCGAATTTTTACTTTATTTTTAGTGTCGTTTCCGAATTATTTGAGTGCGATAGTTTCAAATATTTATCACACGAAAAATAAACTATTTCGGTTTCTTGAAATGTTAAATGCAACTTATAATAAGTACCTCTAGATGACATAATTGGAAGTGATAGTCGGTAAAGCTGATTTCTACTTTATTGTACTGCAAAGGAATGCCGATAGATGTCAATCATTTTCAATCTCACATAACGCATTAGTTCAGGGACGACGAAACTTTAATTTGTATGCGTGCCAAATGTGGCACGACAAATCGGCGCAAACCAACTTAGCGCCGACCTTTCGGCGCAGACAACTCACAGCGCAACGACTATTCAGCGCATGGACTATTCAGCGCAACGACAATTCAGCGCAAAATCAATTGTTTCAATGAGTTTTAAATGCGTTTTCGAAAACAATTACTGTATTGAAATTGTCGGCCTACATGATAATTTCATAAATGAGAATAAATTTATTTGATACTCTTTGAGCCTTGAAATATAACGCAAGCAGGGTTTCTCAACTAAGGCCACAAAAATTTATTTTTAAGCAGGGTTTCTAAACCGGGCAGCAATTTTATTTTTCAAATAGTTTTTTAGCAATCCAAACTTTTACAGGGTTTCTCAACTGAGTTCCGCAAAAAATATTACTTAAAAAAAGTAAAATCTTACGTATGAACGGATTCTAGACCAAGGTTCGCAAGCCCGTCTTCACGGCATCTGCTATTCATATCTAAAATGTACGCGTATACGTATGTATGTATTGAAGTATTTATCGGCCATTGATTTAAGTACGTGAGTATGTACCGTTTATCATGCACCCTTTTTTTGATCTTTCGACTTAAGATCTTTCGATTATCGATCTTTGCCTTCCGACATTTGCGTTTTCGGGCGTTTCACATTCGG
The DNA here is from genome assembly GCF_051622035.1 of Arctopsyche grandis. Lineage (NCBI taxonomy): Eukaryota > Metazoa > Arthropoda > Insecta > Trichoptera > Hydropsychidae > Arctopsyche > Arctopsyche grandis. Next base: position 33,877,737 of record NC_135356.1, read on the forward strand.
GCTCGTGACGGATACCGATAAAATCTATATGCCGAAGATGGCGAACTAAATTTTAATGCGAATTGTACATTCGAATTCTTTGAAGAAAAATTTACATTTAAAACACAAACTAAACACTAATCTTTTCTTTTTCAATATGCATTTGACATTCATCATTACGATTTCTTTCGAAATCGCTAATTTTACTAGATCAGGGTTTCCCATTATGTTTCCCAACTACATATGTTCCACGGGACCTGAATAGGTGTTCCACGAAAATTTTGCTATGGTTTTATAGGCTGTAACATATTTAGCCCTCCCGTATCGATATGGGGTACACCTCAACCAAAAAATTCTTGTTTTTTCAACTATTTGTTAAATAGTAATAGTATCTAGCGGAAATTTATTGTATTCCACAAAGATATCCTAATGAATCGAACGCGAAAAAAAAACAAAAAAAAAACAAATGAGTAATAAAGATATTGATGTTTTACACAATATATATGATTTATTGGTCAAAAATACGCGCCTAGAAATTGGACACGGGAATAAAAATTGTGGAAAAAGTATTACAATATAAGGTGAAGGTAATACAATTTTTAATACAAGAGATAAAATTCAATTTTGAATTTCATCAGTTGAATCTAATAATTTTGATTGTTTTCCTGGCTTAGATGAATGACTTAAATTTTAAAGTAGATGAATTTTAAAGCCATTAAATGATTTCTGAGCGGGTTTGTCAAAAGACAACCCCAATATGGAAAACAAGCTATTTTTGTCTTACTTCCGTTTTCTACATCCTATTTATGCGCAGCAGAATTTTCTTATTATGCTGCAATGATCAATGAGCAAAGTTTCATAATGATGATTTGCGAACCTTAGTTCAGAAGCCCTGCATACGTAAAAGTTTGGATTGCTAAAAAAATCTATTTGAAAAAAAAATTGCTGCCCGGTTTAGAAACCCTGCTTAAAAATAATTTTTTGTGGCCTTAGTTGAGAAATCCTGCTTGCGTTATATTTCAAGGCACAAAGAGTATCAAATAAATTTATTCGCATTTATGAAATTATCATGTAGATATGGCCGACAATTTCAATACAGTAATTATTAAAGAGCGGGCCCAGAGCGCGTTGTCCATTGTTCACATGTTGTAAATGCATTGTTAAAGGTTTGCCGAACCTTTTTTAAAAAGCATTTACAATATTGGAACAATAGACGGCGCGCTTCCGGTCCTACCTCTATTAATTATTTTCGAAAACGCATTTAAAACTTATTGAAAAAACTGATTTTGCGCTGAGTTTTTTGCGCCACGCGCAGGATTTAAAATTTGGCCAGTTGTAAGTATTCACAACTCCGTCAGTAAATGAAGATTAAGAAATAATGACTCTTAACGTCTTGAACGAATAATGAAAGCCACTATAGTGGCTTTTGGATATTCGGCTGCCAGCTCGGAAAGCCAGTATAGTGTTAAGCGGCTACTTTGAAGCTTTATTTTTAATATTCATTGGCAAATTTTTGAAGGTTTTATTTTACAATAGTGTACTTAAAGGATACGAGATGCTAGAAAATGTATAAATAGGATAATTACAGTAAAGGCTTACCCTTTACTAATCCGTACGCTGCTAACCGTCCGAAATTATATGCGAACCAGGCAGTATATGTCGGAGTATTTCATCAGGTAACATTTGAGTTAATTCAGGGCACGGCAATACTAGAGTAGTCGCAAAGAGCAACCAATGAGAGGAAGGAGCGGGTCGACCGAGCCTCGCTTCCGAGCCTAGAGGGTCCGCCCTGTCGAGAATCCCCACTTTTGCCGGATTTTGTATATAAAAGAAATTCAAAAGTAGAGAAATGAAGGAAGGCCTATCATCTACACCGATGAAACGTATGTGTACAATACATACATATTTTTCTTCTATGTCATGGGGCGATTCATCAAGCAAAGGCATTAGGAAGCCAATATCAAAAGGGTCCAGATTCATAATTGTTCATGCTGGCGGTGAGGCAGAATTTATATCAAATGCCTTATTAATATACAAATCTTATTTGTTGTAAGTGTTTTTAAATAAAATATAATAATAATACATGAGTTGGGAACCAGTGTATGATTCGAGTTTTGCTGACATCTACAAATTCATTGTGATACTAGTATTCTCCGTTTAAGGTAGGTTTAATTTAAACAAAAAATTCTCCATATTTGAAGTGAGATTTATTAATGCCATCTATGAAAAACTAAAAAAAGCTGGCAGAAAATTTACTTTTTATTGAATTATTTGTGTTTTTTTTACTGAAAGACTTGCATTTTGAATTTCATTACCATAAAATAATACAAACAAATTTAATTTGGGGAGGGAGAGGGGAAGATTTATGGATACAATTTTGTTTTTAAATTCAATAATTCTTTTGGTGGTAATAAGAATTTTCTCAAAGAATAAAAACCAGTTTTGTTTTGTTATTACAAGCCTCTTGAATAACTTGGTCGTGGTTTTTTTAAACAATTGTTGTATTTCATCTTGATTTTGATTTTCAGATATAATCTTTGAGCAAGATTTACCACAATGGTACCTTCATTTGAAATTCAGAAAATATGTATGTAGGCACAGTGGCGGACTGGCCATAAAAGCGAACATGCCCGATGGCATGTGGGCCCCACTATCTGTTAGAAAATATGGGCCCTCAGTAAAATTAAATAACTTTTTAACTATTTCACGTGTGTAAAAATTTATAGGATATTGCACTTTGGGACCTAAAGTTTGGGTATTTCAACAAAATAAATTTCTTACAATATACACAAACAACTAATACCTGCTTTAACAGCCCAAGGATCGGTTAACTTTTTTTATTAGGCTCGAAATGTAAGTTTCAACATTTGCGTGGGCCCTTTTGCCGGGCCCATTTCTAACCTCAATATTATGTATATACCAATACAACTACAACTAACAACTACCTACTGAAATAAAAATGGGAAAAAAACAAATTGCCGTGAATAATATAAACTGAATTGCTTAAAACAATTTCGATTCATCATCAACCAGCGATTTAAATTTACTTCATACTTTCAAAATAACATTTTATTATAATTCGACGATATAGTAAGATTTAAATACACAATTTTAAACAGTTTCCGAATATAAAATCTATTCCTAATCTAGACACATCCATGTATATAGAAATATAGGATAGGGGCCCCCTCCCCAAAATCCAAATTTTCGATTAACATTAATTAAAAATATTATGCATTTTTTTCAGGGACGTAATTTGGGGGGGGGGGTCATAGGGGGGCATTCGCCCCCCTAAATTAAGGAATAGTGTGAATTTAGAAAATATTATGAACTTAATGATTAATGAGATACTATGGATCTGTGAATGCTACGTTTATTTCTTATGTATGTTACTTTTGGGTAAATAATAAAATAAAAAAAAATTTATTATTTTAAAGCAAGTATATTTTGGTTTTTAAGTGGTATGCTTGGGTAAAATTCTTAGAGATTGTTCATCTTATGGAGCGAATCGTTAGAAAGGTCCCCTTTACTTTATTTTGTCTCAAAAACAGATGTGTAACGTTTATTTTTCCGAAATTTCGTATATTTTTTGTTTTCAAGAAAGATTTTAAATTAATATTTTACTGAATCGGTTCAATCACAAATGATTTTATTTCTCGTATTTTTATTTTATTTATTTGCAGACGTCCATTCTCTCACAAAACAACGAATGAGATGGATTTAAACTTCATGTGTAACGAATTCGGTCCAAAAAAAGTTTTAGTTATTTAATAAAATTGCTTTCTGACCAAAACCTTTAGTACATAAAGAACACAAATATAAATTTTCAGCTTGATACGATCAGGGGTGTGGTAAAATTTTTTTTTACTTTTTTAAGAGGAAAAAATCCCACTTCTGGTTAATTAAATTTGATGATTTTTTTATTATATTTTCATCACATTGATACAAGGAATTACACATTGGACACTTCGTGTGACGAGGTTTTGACTCACGTTAGTGCCATCTGTGGATTAAAGGATGGCATTGTGGTTTCCCCTCTTAATGCACGAGGATCTTATACATCCTTTAAGGTATCTGTTCCTGCTTCTGTCGCTGGCCTGTTATTTTCTCCTGGTTCTTGGCCTGCTGGTGTTCATTTTGGTAGATTTAAAGATTGGGGAATGAGCATTAAGAATATAAAATCGAATACTAATACTACTTCTATGTCTGCCACTGACGTTGTTTCATCATTAGAGCTGCGCCCAAGTGTTTCATTTGCTGATGTTTGTTCGGGAGCTGCTAAATGTTTGAAGCCTGATATAAAAACTACGTCTGCAAGTATTGGTGAATCTTCTATGGAAACGGTCGCAGTGACGTCTATGTATGCCTCTTCTCCTACATTTGCCTCTTCTCCTACATTTGCCTCTTCTCCTACATCTGCCTGCTCAAATGGTCCTGATAGTCGTGATGCTGTTGTGACTGTGTTGGCTTCTTCTTCTGCTTCCTCTTCCGTTTCGTCTCCGTTGGCTCAATCAAAACTGCCATTTCTTGTCCCAAAGAAAGTCACGCGCCAAACTGGGAAACCGAAAATTGGTAATTTATTACCAAAATGTACGGGGTCTCAGGACAAAGCTTTTCTACTATTTGTGATGATATGGTAGCACTAACGGAAACATGTTTGACTTCATCATTTTTTGATGCTGAACTTTTTGATTCTTCCTGGATGGTGCATCGTCGCGATAGAGTTGATCGACGTGGTGGTGGTGTATTATTTGCTTGTCGTGATTGGTTTCGGTCAGTCCGGATGACAAATTTTGAAACTCTATCTGGTGAGGACTTATGGGTGAGAGTTGATTTTATATTTTTGAGAATGTTTATATGTGTGGTTTACATTCCGCCTGCTGCGAAAGAGGACGTATACGAGTTATTGTTTGTGAATATGATGAATGTGCGTGATTTTATGAATGAACGTGATATATTGTTAATAATGGGTGATTTTAATCTACCTAGTGGTAATATTCATGTCCGCAATAAATTTAATTTTGTGATTTCCTATTGCGACATAATACAGATTGGTTCACCCATTAATCCAAGTATGCTTGATATTATGTTAGTGAATGAATGTAATGTGTCAGCAACGATGATCCAATGCCCAAAAGGAACTGCGATCATCCCTGAGGACCTATATCATGATGCATTACATATTGAGCTTTTGTTTATTTCTTCTGTGAGAGCTGCTTCAGCTTGTTCATCGGTTGGGGTTTCCTCACTGCGATGGAATTTTGCTCGTGTTGATTCTGAATTGGTTTATAATGAGGTTCGTTCAATTGACTGGCGCCAAATGTACCTCATGAATACTGGTGATGCTGTTGAATATTTGTATTATACACTTTATAATATTTTTGACAGTCATGTTCCTCGGTTCATCAGTTATCCTAATTCGGAACAACATCGGCGGGTATTTCCGCCGTGGTTTGGGTGCAAACTTATAGCTGATGTTCGTGCAAAATGGTTGTCTCATAGAAGATGGAAACGTAGCCAATCATTTTGTGACTGTGAGAAATTCCGGACTCTTAGGAAGATCGTGAAACGTGGTGTGAGTGAGCGATATACTGTCTATCTTAATGAGATGGAGAGTGCTATTGCGGTTAATCCTAACCACTTTTTCAGTTTTATTAAGAGTAAGCATATTTCACATGGTCTTGAGCATTCATTCTCATTTGGTAATAAAAGTTTTGACGGTCCTGAGATCGCCAATGCTTTTGCTTCATTTTTTAGCTGTGTCTTTGACCAGAGAAAACCATCCCTTAATGCTAGTTTGGCTTCACAAATTGGTACTGAGGGTGTCGGTATAGACATTCCGCGGGTATCGCTGGGAGATGTTAGGATGGCTATTATGAAGCTGAAGGGGTCTGTTGGGCCTGACGGTGTGCCCCCTGACGTATTAAAGGTATGCTGTAATTCGCTTTTAGAGCCTCTTCAGTTTATTTTTAACCTTATTCTTGCTTCTGGTAATTATCCTGAAAAATGGAAATTATCTAGAGTCATTCCTATTCATAAGAGTGGCTCTAAAAATGAGGTTGAAAATTATAGACCTATTGCTATTATCTCGGCTATTCCCAAAATTTTTGACATCATCCTTCACCGTTTGATTCTTGCGCAGTTTAAAAGATTATTGTGTGATGAGCAACATGGTTTTACACCCTGTCGTTCCACTACCACTAATCTCGCCTGCTTCACACATTTGATCATGTCTAAAGTTGACGTTGGTCAGCAAGTTGATGTAGCCTACTTTGACTTTCGTAAAGCCTTTGATCAAGTCAATAATGACGCTCTTTTGATCAGGTTAGCTGAAGTGGGTTTTTCAGCGCGTCTTCTTAAACTCTTTGCTTCTTATCTTAGTGATAGGAAGCAATTTGTTAGATATGGTCTTTATGAATCTCCTTCATTTTTTACTCGATCTGGTGTTACTCAGGGGTCCACTTTAGGCCCATTACTATTTACAATTCTTATTAATAACCTCCCTAAAGTTTTATGTAATGCATCATGTCTCTTGTTTGCTGACGACGTTAAATTATTTTTTGCTGTCAAGGATGAGAGGCAAGCCTCTCTCCTTCAAGCTGATATAAACGCTGTCTTGGAGTTCAGTTCTAGTTTAGGCCTTGAACTTAATTTAAACAAATGTGCATTTATGAGCTATGGACGTGCACATTCGCTCTATTGTCACGGATATTCCATTAGATCCGTCTTGTTGAAGCGTGTGGAATCTATTGTCGATTTGGGTATCACTTTTGATCCTCAGCTCACCTTTCACAACCATATCAAGAAAGTCGCTGACGTTTCCTTTCGTCGACTTGGATTTGTTTTGAGATATGCAAGATTATTCTCCAATCCTTTGTCTTCTCGCTTGCTTTTCAATTCGCTTGTGAGAAGTAAGCTAGAGTATAATGCGATTGTGTGGAATCCGCATGAAGCAAATTACTCTCTGATGATTGAGAAAGTGCAAAAAGCATTTCTTCGTTTCCTATATAGGAAAGAATATGGGTATTACCCATATCTCTACCCCACTCCTTTCCTTTTGGGCATGCTTGGGTATAATTTCCTTGAACTTCGGAGAAACTTCTCATTAATTGGTTTCGTTCTCCTGCTCTTACGTGGTAATACGTCATGCCCGTTGTTGCTGGAGCAGTTGGGACTTTATGTCCCTAATCACTATGTGCGTGGTAGACATCATCATTTGCTAGCTGTACCTCCTGCCCGCACAGTCCTTTTTCGAATGGCTCCTATTCCAAGAGCTATCCGACTTCTTAATGAAATCGTTGCTGCCGAGACTGAATGTGATATTTTCCACCTTAGTGAGCATAAATTGTCGAAATTACTCTAACCCATTTATCTGGTAGTCTGCGCTCATCATTGTTTTCATGATTGATTGTGATTTATGAGTGAAATTTTGATTAGCTCTCTTCCATTTGGGCCTTACAGGGATGTTTTGTATTTGTAGTTGTTTCTTACATATTTATTGAAACTGGCTGTAGGTGCAAGGCATTCCTTATGCTATATTTTATTTGATATTTTTACTTTATCTGTTATTATTAAATGCTATTTTTTATGTTTATGTATTGATGTATTTATGTTCATGTTTAATTGTTATTTTGTTTTTTTTCTTTTTTGTGTTATATTTTTTGACCATTGTGGCGCTTTAGGAATTCCTGTTATGCCACAATGGTCTGTTTAAAATAAATAAATAAATAAATATCTAACATAAAATCGTGAAGAGTAGACATATTTAAAGGATCGATTAAAATAGTGGAAGAAAAATCCGGTAAACTGCCAACAGGAGTAAACTGTCACTTTCGGTTAACGGGTGTTCACGAAATGTGAAGATTTTTGGAAAAAATTTTCGCTTTTTGCGCTTTTTTCACTTTTTGCATAATATTTTTTTATAATTAATTTTTCAAAAACAATCTTATTTTTTTCATCTTTTATAATTCAATAAGGTCTATGCAAAGAATATTTTCCATTTTTATTCCGATATAAAAAAGATTTTTTGAAAAAAAATTCAATTTGACCAATCTTTGCCTGCCCCCCCCCCCCAAGAAAAAGATGAAATGACGTCTGTGATTGTTTTCTCCAGATAGTAAAAGCCGCTTTTATGCCGCATTATTTTATGATGCATTCTATTTACCTAGGACAAGGGTTGAAACGAAATATACAATGTAATTTATGGATCTATTTTGCTTTTGCCGTTTTTCTTGTACCTAAATTTGTTTATTCCCATTTTTGAAAATTTTATTTATTTTTTACCCTTGGTTTTTAGCGTGATGGAAAGAAGAAAATTTTTGTTATATGGGTGGGGGGGGGACAATTTTTTTTAACCCTGGGTGGGCCCCCTTTGACTCCTGGCATGCACTAATTTCAGTCCCAGTCCGCCACTGTGTAGGCATATACATAAGTATACATATTTTGATTTCATTTTGTAGAATTATGTTATAATTTATAATATTCTTGATAACTACATATTAGTAGTATGTATGTATGCCCCAAGTTTATTATGCACAAACATACATACATAACAACCGATATGGATTACATGTAGAGGTTGTGATCGAGAAATCTCGTCTCGAGATTTCTCGAGAAATTTTGATCCTCGTTTTTCGAGAATATTTTATTCTGAAATTTCGAGATTCTGATATCTCGAGAATATTTTTTATGAATCTCGAAAATATCGAGAATATTTTTAATTTATCACTACATGTTTTTTTCAATAAACTGACTGATTTGTATACTTGTTAACTCGTATAATTGTGTATTGTAACTCGTAAAAAGTATTGTAATATGTATAGATGGTCAGTATTTTTATTATTTGTCCGGTAAGTTATTATTCAGTCATCATATAAGTACATACATACATATACACATGTTACAACGAAATCGCACCATTTTTAGTTACATATACATATGTTTGTGCATGTAGGTACTAGTCACTAGTGGGAAAATACATATTCGGTTTCACTAAAACACTAGTGAAAATATATTTTCACTGACAATATGACCCCACTGTAACACACATAAAACAAAGATGTTTGATTTATTATTTATTTATTCGTGTATTTGTTCCTTATATATTAATAAATTTATAGTCAGTATTTTAATATGAATAGATGGTCAGTAGTTTTATTATTTGATCAGAATGTTATTTTGGTCACAAAAACACGGGCAAAGGCGGGTACAACACTGGGAATTTTATAAAATTCTTTGTTACATATTGTTATTTTTACTATTTTAAATTACTGTTTTATATTTTTATTTTCTATTCATGCTTTCTTTTATAATATTTTTTCTATATAATTTTACCTTTTTTCTATTCAATGTTCTATTGCAGCGTTTCCCAACCTTTTTTGACTCGCGTACCACTTGCTGTAAATTGTACCACCATATAAAAATGATTGTATTTCATGAAATTTGTTTTTGCAAGTGTAATTATTATACTATATATAAAAACGGACTGTCGCTAAATATATATATTTGTATATTTGTTCATTTTTTTCATTTTTTTCAGTTTTTTCATTTTTTTCATTTTTATCATATTTTTCATATTTTTCATTTTTTTCATATTTTTCATTTTTGTGCGTTGGTGGCGCCGGGGGCGCTGGGGGCGAAGCCCCCGGGGTGCCGAAGGCATCGGGGCGCTGGGGGCGCTGGGGGCGCCGGAGGCGCCGGCGGCGCTGGGGGCGAAGCCCCCGGGGTGCCGAAGGCATCGGGGCGCTGGGGGCGCCGGAGGCGTCGGTGGCGCTGGGGGCAAAGGCGTCGGAGGGTCGGCGATGCACAAAACGTAATTCGTAATCACTTCTTAATTCGTGCATCAATTTCTTTCCGAAACCAGTCGATTCAATATCTTTAACTTTATTTTTATTCGAGTTTCAATTCCTTTTCGAAACCACCCGTTGAAATCAACGGGTCCAACACTAGTATACATATAGTATTTGCATGGTAAGGAATGTGAAGACAGGATACACGCAATATGTAGATCTGTTTTGGAAAGAAATTTTATGGAAAAAAAATTTTTTGCGGAGACAATTATAATATGCTCAAAGTTTAATATATTTATCTACTATCTTGTCATACTTCTATTATTGATAATAAAAAAAATATTGATTGTTTTCATAAAAACACAAAATTACAAAGTACATATATGTAATTGAGATCCTTGTACTTTGTTTTTTTAAATTTGGTTCAAATGGTGCGAGATTTATCCTTAAGTATGGAGCTGGATTCAATCAATTTCTATACTTGTCTTATTAAAATATATGAAGAGAATGCTCTCTCAACCAGTTCAGTGCTAGTAAATGGCGACAGAAATTTGAGCGCTATGTCATAAAGCTGTTTATATTTTTCACTAATACCTATCCAAAAATTAATAACCTTTTTTATTTCGAATTCAGTTTTTAATGCTATAATTTGAAAGTTCAATCAAGTTCTCTTTTTCCTTGGTAGCTGTCCGAAAATGTTCATTATCAAAGGGAAAATGTTCATTATCATAAAATCCAATTGTTTGCTTCTAAAAGGTTTGGGGAAGCCCTCGTAAAAGACGATTTCAACCCTATTAAATATTTAATTATTTTTTCACGTATATTCCGAGCCGTACGACTCTTGTTTTCAGATAAGAAATTATATAAAGTTTCAAATACTTCAGTTTGATCATTTTCGATACATAAATTCTAATTTTCTAATTATATGTACTTTCAATTTTATCTGGAACATTCTGGATCTCAAGTGTCAAATTCAAGTTATTTATTTATTGGAGCGTGAACGAGGTAAATTAAAAAATGTACTCCAAAATCCATGCCAGATCAGAGGAAAACGTATCAATTGCCAGCTTTTCGATCATCGACTGTACATATTAACGTCAATGATGACTAATTAAGATAATGTTTATTAATTACTAGTTGTTTTACCCGGCTTCGCTCAGTATTTGTAATATAAACAGCTTAAAAATGGCGAATCTAATAGTAAATATTCATTCATTTTAATCGAAAAAAATATAATATTCAACCAATTGAATTGTCGTCATGGAAATTTTATTTTGTTTTCGATGTTCCCAAACAAAGATACAAACTTACAAAGACTCTTTCGAAATTATATACATAGATATTAGATATAAAAAATATTTCTATTTTTATGATTGTAAATCATTCATTCCTGCATGTCCGCCATTACTGATTTTTTTTCGCGTACCACCAACCATCAACCGCGTACTACCAAGTGGTATGCGTACCACAGGTTGGGAAACGCCGTTCGATTGTATCATGTCTTTAATAAAGTTATAAACTCCTGATATATTATACATATGTAGTGTTTGTGTCCTTTTGATTTTTGTTTGTTGTCGATTTTATGTATGGGGCCGTTCAAGTATTACGTAAGCACTATTGGGGGGCGGGGGGGTCTTTGCTTTGCTTATTTTTGATGACATGGGGGGTGGGGGGTTCGAGATGGTGATAACGTCAGAAGTAGTTATTTTTTTTTACACATTGGCAACCCACACATTGTCTATGCTTGAAAACCAAACACATATTCGGGGATTCCCACAAATAATGAATACGTTTAGGTACTCGCTTAGAAGCGAGTGGGGGAATCTATTGTTTCGTTTCGGTACGATTGACAACCAAAAAAAAACAAAATACATTAAAAGAAAAATGCATATAGGTACCAATATTTACGTAAGCATGGGAGGGGGGGGGGTAAGAGCTTTGCTTACTTTTGCTGACAAGGGGGAGGAGGGGGTAAATAATTGTAATAAATATGCTAAAAAAATCAATTCACTATATTAAAAAAAAAATTATATTCGAGAATTCTCGAGAATCTTGAGAAACAAAAGAGAAAATCTCGAGTTCTCGAGATTCAAATATTTCGACAAAATGAGATTCTCAAATCTCGAGATTCAGATATTCCGAGAAAATGAGATTCTCGAATCTCGAGAATCAAAAAAAGTCGAGAAATCACAACCTCTAATTACATGAAGGTTCGTATAATTATACCTTCAATGTAAATATTCCAAACACCAGTAAAACCAATGTAATCCTTAATAACTGGATAAATTTTCTTCATAGTTTGTAATAGTTTTTGTGTTATATGGAAATTATATATACATTTTCTCATAACAGATTGGTCAAAGTCATCAACAGTAAATTTGCTTTTACGATTCCTCGTTTTTTTTTTTTGAGAATTTATGGCTATCTTTATTCCGTTATTTTTAGAATCCTGATTCAGGATGGAACAATCGTTCAGGATTCCTGAACGACAATTCTCCGGACAACAACAACAGCACGTGCGCCTGAACGAGCGCACGGAAAAAAAAAACCGCCAGCCTCTCTCTCGAGGGAGGAGAAGAGTGGGGAGCGGTCGTAAGACCAGTTTTTCGAGACAAATTCATCGTTCATCATACGATCGAGCTTTTATCAGACATCACAACTACTCGCGAGTGCATATGTGGGTACAATTAATTGGGGTACTCTATTGAACTATTTTTGGTATTCTATTGAACTATTTCAATCTAGCATTGTCGGTTTTTAGTTCCGCAACTATTCAAATGTGTATGCGATGACAAAAAGGGTTCTAGGCCCACGAGATAAGTCGTGTAGATAAATATTCATTATTATAACTACATATGTATGTACCAGTGGCGTGCCGTCATTGGAACAGAGGGAACAGGCTGTTCCCTTAAATTTTTGGTAATAATTATAAAAATTGATGTATATTAATGAGTAAAAAAAGTGATATGTATGTATATGTAAATACAATTGGCGAATGACGTTGTTCGGGAAGTTAGCGAAGTTCGGAAACCGGTTTATACGACTGTGTGCGCATGCATGTATTAGTCAGACGATATTCCTGGTTTCCTGGATTCGCTTCCCATGCCTACACGGTAAACGATACAGGCAGTCGCAATGCACAGGCGTTGCGTCTAACACAAATCATATTCCGATTAACTCGTTTCGTTTACTCGATTAACGGAAAACTAAGTCAGTTTAGTATCATTAATAATCATCACGTATTATTCTGGAAAAATATTGAGTTTAAATAACGTTTATTTACACACAGAAATGGAACAGCTTGGCGAAACATATGTACATATGTATGTACGCTCACGGTGGAGCGGGCTCAAAGTCACAGAACGATAATGCACAGAATGTTGCATTATCGACCGATTGCTAGAAAAATCATTCGAAAGATTAAGTTTTCAAGATAAGGACTTACCCCGAACATTTCTATTAGCACGAAAACAAAAAATTATATTTGTCACCTTACTCACCCATTATTATTATAATTCAACTAAATTGCTGACTGTATGTAAATCGAGAAGAAACTTCTTGGTTGGTCTTGCATTCTGTTTGAAACAGATAATGGTGTGTAGAATAGCACTGATTTTTGCGATATCAACAATTTTTTTAAAACGAAAATATGTCACGAAAAAACTAAATTTCATTTGTTTTCAATGACCAAATTGAAAATTGTTGGAAAATTTAGAATTGACATTCAATCAAACAATCAGCTCAGAATAGATATTATAAAACAAATCGCCGAAGTTGATTCGAACAGATATATTATGAAATGGCTGATTGACGTTTGTTAGCTCGACAAGAGGCGTTTGTTAGCTAGTACGTCAACAGTTTAACGCACTTTTCCATCTTTAAAGCGCACAAAAACGTTGATTCGCAATGCTCAGGGTGAAAAAAAACTTTAGATGCTTTCAATGATATCAATAAAAAAAATATATGATATGGTAGTTCAAAAATTTGTACAAAAAAGCGATAGAAAAATTGCTTTCGTATACAAATGAAACAAATTTGAAAAATCATTGTGAAATTTCATAATATATAATATAATTTTGTACCTACTTGTAATTAAAAATGTATTTTATAATTTTTATTTTTCTTGTTCCCTTGATTTAAAAGTCACGGCACGCCACTGGTATGTACATACGTGTGTACATGGCAGACGGAGGCGGCTGGCTCGAGAAACGCTGGTTCACACATGCATAAATGCGTACTATTACCTGTACACGTGTCAAATGTTCTTGCCCTTGAGACAAAACAGAGGTTGTTTGAATCTACGCACAGCGGTGTTCCCCACGCGAGCAACATTTGGGCGTAGTTCATTTTTGTAGTCTTATCCTATTCGTCTTTTATGTCAATAGGTGCAGTTGACAGAGGTTTTCAATGTTAAATTTAATTTGTATGTTAATAAAATAAAATTGCGATTGCTTCTATGAAACACTATTCAATATTTAAATCGCGTTCCAGGAAACCGGATTCCGATTTGATCCACGACGGTTTACCTTAACCTTTCATTTATTATACAAAACTGCTGTCATAAATAATACAAGAAGTGTAAAACTCATCATTTAGTTCGATTTGGTAATTATGATGGTTTGAAATAATTGAATTTAGTAACTATATTCGAAAAATGCTATCCCAAAATAAACATCATGTTATTATGGTCACAATTGGAGAGTAACAGATAGTCCCAAAATAACTGAGCATAGATAATATTTAGTTTTTATTTAAAAAAAAATTGCGTATTTTTCGCTCAAGTAAATGAATATTTGGAACTTTGCACGCGCACGTAAAAAGACTAACCACCGCTGTTTGGGTACGTACACTGTCTGGAAACTCGTTGCTGAGTAAAAGTCGTTTCGCCGAGTAAAATGTAATATGAAAATATTGAATATTGTATCTAGCATATCTATTGTACAGGAATGTTTAATGTCTCCAACATCAACATCGCAATGGGGTGGGTGCATGTCCCTTTCTCTTCTTCAGTTGTATGAAGTCCCTTGCGCTGTACATAATCAGTAAATTCAAATAGACCGTATTGCAACACCGTAGTGCTTATTTTGAATGAAACAACACCGATTATTTTATTTGATTGCGATGTGTTGATTATGCACAGTAAATATCTACATACATATATAATATGATACGTACAGAACAGGTATTTTTGCGTTTTCGTACATGTAAAAGGCCATTTGAGACATACATGCATATGTATGTATGTAGGTATGTACCAACGGCTAGGTATGTTTCGTGTACGGTAGGGCTGCCATAAGTGTCGGAGCACCAACGGGGACAGCCCCCTAAAAAAAAAAAAAAAAAACAAACAAAACAAAACATTTTTATCGATATTCATAGCTGTATTATAAAAAAAATATACAACATTTCAACAAGTAATTGGAACTAAACAAAAATTGAATTGAAAGAAAAATTTAAAGATTGATAATAGGTTTTTTTTGTGGAAGCGTCTGTACCAAATCTAAAATAAATAAATATAGATAATTGGACGATTCAAATAAATTTAACTAAATGAAACCTTACATTAACATTGTATTTCATGTACTGTAGCCTATTCTTCTATCGCCTTCACTCTTCTCTGATTTCCGTGACTTCATTATCATCGCTCTTCTTTGCCCAATCATATTTTTCCGATGTTTTCGTTTTTTGAAGTAACTCTTTTTCCCCTTTAATATCATTATAGAATTCAATGCATGACATTTTATAATTTAAAGTACATTGAATTATGCTTTTTACTGTGTCAATAGAAAGCGAATTGCGCTCATCTGTCCATTGATTTTTAATTAATGACAACACACGTTCAACATGTGCATTGTGCGGTGGGATGGCGAACAAGTATTGGCACATTTTCAGTAGATTAGCTTTTCTTTCTGTCTCTTCAGTTTTTTTGAAATAGTATAACCATTTATCATGCACATCTTTCGTTTTCCATTCTTCGGCTTTTTTATTTTCGATAAATGACTTCATATACTTTACTTCCTCATAGATTGAATCCGTGAACAATATTCCCATTTCACTTAAATAAGCAATAGTTTTTTCAACATGTTCCCATTCGGGTACTTCATGGAGAAGCATCCATGAAAAAACATCATATTTCGCCAGTGGAACTGACCACTTTGCCAAATAATTAATTCCAACGTTGTAAAAATTCTCTACATCTTTTTCAAATGCTTCTACTTGTGTCGTCGTAATGTCCATGTGTTTTTTCAGTTTATTGTATGCCTGGGTTGCTTGATTACCTAGATATTTACTATTATTGAAAATTATTATATATATATATATCTATGTATTGAAAAACTTACATCAAAATATCAGTCCTCTTCGATCAGAAACAAACAGAACAAACGGATATTATCAGCAGACAGTAAACGAACTGCGCGCGCTTCGTACTTGTCAGTGTCATTGTCGGTGTTGCCAGCTGGCGAAATTGGGCAGTGGCCGGCAGTGGGCATCCGCCGCTCTCGTTGTCAGTGTTGCCAATATGCGCGCGCGTATCCATATTAGATATTAAGTGGGTACAATTTTTGACGTGTAAACGTCTTTCCTTTTAGGACCACAGTATAGAGAGTGCATCCTGAGGTTTCTTGGTTCAAAAGGTCTTGTTCGATAGATATTAAAAAATAATTGAATAATTTTTTTAAATGTCTAAATTTTGAAATTGACGGGGACAAATGACTCTCGGACTGGGACACCGGGACACAGACCTCGAAACTGGGACATGTCCCTGTCAACGGGGACGTATGGCAGCCCTAGTGTACGGGCATGTCGATTAGTGGTGTTGACGTGTGCGTCGAAATGAGCTGCGTCGTTCGCATATTCGACCAATCGCTATCGCCGTGGGTGAACCCCCACTCCCAGCCATTACATCGGAAGCGCTGCTCGCAGTCGGCAGAAGTGGTGCGCCCATCGCGGTGAGTGCACGTCGCTGGGCTCTCGGCTCTGAGTTCGTGCCAATGCGGACCGCAATGTTCGCCGCCATTTTCCGGCAGAAGTGCAGCGGCCATCGCGGCGGGTGCGCGTCGCTGAGCTCTGAGCTGCCGCTACCCGCCCCCCCCCCACCACCACCCCCAACCCCCCGCAGGTACGCTATTATTGTAGCTTTATTGTTGCCCTTTCGATCGCTGGTCGCGTTTGCCGTGGGGTGGGGTTGATTGCTTTCGTCGATCGATTGCACAAGTGCTGGCCGAGGCGTCTGCGACCAAATAATCACAGCCACCGCGACCTTGGAATCGCGTCTCGTCATCCCCCTCGACTGTGGCGTCGTTTCCTTTCCGTTTCTCTCTCTCTATCAATATTACCACGCGATCCGCGCATCACT
Source organism: Arctopsyche grandis (assembly GCF_051622035.1). Lineage (NCBI taxonomy): Eukaryota > Metazoa > Arthropoda > Insecta > Trichoptera > Hydropsychidae > Arctopsyche > Arctopsyche grandis. The sequence continues at coordinate 33,894,861 of NC_135356.1, forward strand.
GATCCGGCTAGTGGCAGAATCGCATTTTACATTTTGTGCTAATGCAGATCGCAATGTTCGCCGCCATTTTCCGGCAGAAGTGGTACGGCCATCGCGGTGAGTGCACAACGCTGAGCCCTGAGCTGCCCCTCCCCTCCCCTAACGCTATTATTGTAGCTTTATTGGCTACGTTCACACTACCGATATCTACACCCGACATTTTCGAATTTTCCATATCCAGTTCCTATATTGCAACCTGTGGTTGCTATTTAGGAACTGGTTATGGAAAATATCGGTAGTGTGGACGTAGCCATTGTTGCCGCGTTTCAATCGGTTGGTCGCGTTTGCCGTGGATCGATTGCTTTCGTCGATCGATTGCACAAGTGCTCGTCGATTGATTGCACATTTGCCACCAAACAATCAGAGCCACCGCGACCTTGGAATCGCGTCTCGTCATCCCCCTCGACTGTGGCGTCGTTTCCTTTCCGTTTCTCTCTCTCTATCAATATTACCACGCGATCCGCGCATCAGTGATCCGGCTAGTGGCAGAATCGCATTTTACATTTCGTGCTAATGGAGAATCGCAATTTTAGTGCACGTCGCTGAGCTCTGAGCTGCCCCTAAATAGCCCACTTTTCACAGTCGTTCTATCGCGCGTTCTCAGGAGCGTACAGGATTGCGTGCGGGTAAGCCTGTGCGCGATACTGTTTTCGCAGTTGTGAACACTAACGTTCTTTCGCGCGCGATTACTCCTACCACTTTTTGTTAAAACGGAAAGAGCGAACGTGTAAAGGCTAATCGTGCGTGATAGACCGCGCGAAACGAGTGTGTGCGATACGCACAGTTTTACTGAAGTAACGCAGTTTTATAGTAATGTTGCGGTGAAAAATGGATAGAAGAAATATCATGACTCAAGTTATGATGTTCGTTGGTGTTGATTTGATCAAAAAGTATAAAAATATATTTTTATAAGCTTCCTCTTTCAGATTTTTGTTTTTATATTCCTCCGAGTTAATTTTCCAGTGGCACGGAAAAGACTGGTACATTAAAAGCAATTCCACAATCAATTCTTTACTCCACGTGCGTAAGTCCGCCATCTTGTAACAAAAGCGCGCCCGAAAGAATTGTCTGTGTAATGACAACGTCAAGCCACACGATTGCGCGCAGGACTGCTGAGTTTATCCCTTCCCGGTCCAAGATCTTTACACGCGCACGATTAGCTGTTTCACGCGCGATAGAACGACTGTGTAAAGGGGGCTATTATTGTATGTAGCTTTATTAAAATAAATCTTTATTGGCTACGTTCACACTACCGATATCTACACCCGATATTTTCGAATTTTCCATATCCAGTAATATTTTCGAAGTGAGAAAATAAATCTAAGCAATATTCCATCGTCTTTAAGCTATAAATAATTAAATTTAAAATCAAATAAATTTTTGGACTAGGGTAAACAAACTTTTTTTATGCGACAAAATTAGATGAAATTTTATTAGGGTAGCCAACCTTTTTTATATACAAATTTTTTTCAAGTTAGAAATGAAATTTAAAAATAATCTCATCGTTTTTATGCTATGATGACAAAATTTAAAATAAAATAATTTTTTGGACTAGATTTAACCAGACTTTTCATACAAACAAATTTTTTAAGAGAAAAAAATCAAAAATTATTTCCTTCTTTATGTCATAAATTATTGCAAAATTAAAAATATGATAATTTTTTGACTAAGGCCACCAATCTGTTTATACAACAAAAGTTTTAAATTTCGCAATCATTTATATCATAAAGATGATGGGAATATTTAAGATGTTATCTCACTTTAAAAAAAATATTGTATAAAAAGACTGGTAACACGAGTCAAAAAAATTATTTGATTTTATATTTTTCAATAATTTATATCATAAAGATGATGGGAATTTTTTTCACAAAAAAAATAATTTTATTGTATAAAAAGGCTGGATACCCTAGGCAAAAAATCTATTTTATTTTAAATTTAGCGATAATTTATAACATAGGATATAATTTTAGATTTTTTCTCTTTAAAAAGTCTGTTGTATAAAAAGGCTGGTTACCCTAGTCAAAAATTATAGTATTTTTGCTGATACCAAACAGAGTCTCGAAAGAACGCGGTCATTTCCTGAAACTGAAGCTGTACTTCCCGCCGATTCTGAACTGCTGATAAAATTTGCTGAAGTTGTATCCAAATATCATCAGGTATCTTCGAAAGTCCAAAGATTGTTAAACTTAATTATGTGTTTTAGTTTGACTTTGGCTTTGTACTCATTTGATTGATGTTTCTATTTCAGATCGTTGCTGATACCAAACCGAGTCTCGAAAGAACGCGGTCATTTCCTGAAAATGAAGCTTTACTTGCAGCCGATCCAGAACAGCTGCTCAGGTATCTTCGAAAATCCAGAGATTGTTAAACTTATCTACAATGTGTTTTAGTTTGGCTTTTTCTTTGAACTCATTTGATTGATGTTTCTATTTCAGATCGTTTGCTGATAAAAAAACGGAGACTGGAAAAAATGGGGTATTTTCCTGAAAATGAAGCTGTGTGCTTCTAGCCGATCCTGAACTGCTGATAAAATTTGCTGAAGTTATATCTAAATATCATCAGGTATTTTCGAAAATCGAGAGATTGATAAACTTTGCTATGTGTTTTAGTTTGGCTTTTTCTTTGTACTCATTTGATTGACGTTTCTATTTCAGATCATTGCTGATAACAGACGGAGACTGGAAAAAAGGCGGTCTTTTCCTGAAAATTAACCCGTACTGCCAGCCGATCCAGAACTGCTGATGCATTGTCGCTCGTGATGAGGTTTGTACCATCGCTGTATGTACATATGTACGTCAAGAAACGACACACGTCCATCATCGTCATCGTTTCATCGGATTCTCCAGTGGATTCGCTGGATTTTTCTTTTATAATTTAGAATTTGGTATCTGCGAGGCGCCGCACCTATGTACTCTCAAGCGTGATTTATGTATTTTTATTAAATTGGGGATTTTTTGAAAACAAACATCCTACCTATTTTGTGTAAATGTCAAACGACTTTGAAGGAAGAAAATGTCTAGGAAGAAAAATTGTTATTATAGATTATAACCGTTTGGAACACTTCCTGGAAACTCGGCATGACATTCACATCTACATAGTATCATGCCGAGCCACAAATGGAACTTTTTCATCATCATCATTTCCAGACTCTATGGGAAATTCACTGTAGTATGAATGTATCTCATTTTTAACATTTGGCATCTGCGAGGCGCCGCACCCATTCACGTGTGGTCTATTTTATTTTCAAAGTTTTTGTGATTAATTTGTACAAAGAAATTTACAGTTACCTGCATATTAGTAAATCGATTCGTATGTCGTGAGACGCCAATACGACCAATTATATTTAAATATTGGTCTATTATTAGTATAAATAAATAAATCTAATGTGTGAATTCACATAGTGGGATTCGAAATTATTAAAAGCCATTGACGTGATCATTCACATGTGCACATGTAGGTATATATGTATATGTATGTAGGTTCAATTTCCAAAGTGGACTATCCTCATCTCTGGCACCGTTAGTTTGACGATGCTCGCCAGTCTCATCTTCAATGGGGTGATTTTGATATTTGTTCATCCATTGAATAAGAGCGTAATCGGTTATTTCACATCCACCTTTTCAGACGTGAGCATTGGGACCGCTTACGAACAGCTCATTATAAATGTATGTAATATTGAAACGTGTCATTGGGTCTTTGGTACTTTTAATGTACTACATATCTTAATATGGTTGTCACCTTTCATTCGCGCTTGTAACCGAATACTTTTTCACCTAGATTGCTCGTCACATATTGCCATTGTCAGCGATTTTCGAAAATGATACTTTGCAAGACTAAAATATCTGCAAATTGTGGCATTTGAAATACTTTTTCTATCCTCTCGACAGTATCTTATCGCGCATTGTCATTTTTAAGGAATTTTTGACTCGGCAGGAGTACCAGTCTAGAAACCATCCATACTGCGTAGTTGTGTGTATGTCCATTACAAAGGCGAGTGTCTAAACACACATCAGCTAATTGCCCTCGTCGCACATGTTCTTTTTTCGCTCGTACATTGGCGGAAAATATGATTCGTCCTTCTGGATCAATTTTAATATTCGCTTCGTAGGCAGCAGGATATTTTAACAGCCACAGTACTGAATTTGGAACATTTTTAAAATGTTCTCCCACATACTCAGCGTTTTTACTCGATCTTATAAAAGCTGATTAAACTTACAGTAAACTATGGCATCATTTGGCAATGAGTATTGTTGTCGAGTATTTATTACGATACTTTGAGGAACCTCTTCACCGGTTGCTATTTAGGTCTGAAGCTTTTCCAACCCATGCCTCATATGGTTCTCTGACAGGTCTTTAGTAAGAAGTATCGTCCTGGCCATAGATATAGAAGAACTTATTATAGAATAACTTATGTTATTCTATATACATATATCTATGTATGGTCCTGGCACTTTCTACGATGGTTCAGTTGTCACGCTCCGCTCTGCAATTACATATGTACATATGTTCCGCCTTTGTTCTTGTCGGAAAGCTCTCCTTTCTAAATGTTTTGCCCCATGGGTATTAAAAGTACGTCGCTATTTTTGCTAGCCTCTGGATTGTAGGGAGTAGCATTTAAATCCCAAAGTGATGGAGTTGCGGTGGCCACCTTTATTACTTTAATTACTTTTTATTTATTCTCTATTGACACCATTACTCCATCTTTGATTGTGATATAATTTATCATTAATAGTCTAGGTAATTTTTTTTTGCCGGCACATTAACATGTCTAATCGAATCGACGGCACGAGAGACAACCTTCAAATCACAAACTAGAACGCGTTGAATCATTCATCGAAAGATGTCGATTATATACCGAACATGGGGACGGTATACATATGTATAATCGGCCTCAACTAATCTTCTCGCAATACTTGGTTCGAATATATTTGACGGCTCAATGTAACAATCGTCATAAACGTCGTCATCGTCTATGCAATTTCTATTACTGCACACAGAGACGATCTAGATCATCGTAAATATTTTGGTCGGAAATTCTGATGTTGCGTGTTTCAACACGAAAGTCTTTTTGACGTATTATTCTCTAAACCGCCGTTTTAAAATTCGCTGAAATTTACATGTTGCATTCCGCTAGGTATGGAAAAATTCTTTAAATTGCACACGTGAGTTTTACTATATTATATTTTTTGCATACGCGATATTATAATAGTTGGACTAGGGACGCCTGCAAAATCAGTTTGTTGGTGATTTTGTGTAATTAGTTCTTTTTTACAACTTATCCGATTGCAAATAGCGGTGGCTGGGGCGAATTATTGAATGTTCAGCTTTGAATCTGTGCAAGAAAGTTTGCTCACTTTTGGAATGTAAATCATTACGACTGATCGCATGTTTTGGCAAATTTAAAAATACTCGTCTTGGATATTTTTACTTTAAGGCATTAAGGTCAATTATATCTTTGTCTGTAATTTTTTTCTGTTTTCCGATACATATTGTTAAATTATATGCTCGGAATAACGCTATAAATAATAACATTTTCGGTATCGCGAACTCCTTACAATGTGTCTCAAGAAATAAGAAAATGTTTACTATAAAGTGTTGTTTTTTTAATATGTACATTGATAATGTGATTTTGGTACATTTTTCAGTACGATATACATGTGAATTTATATGAATAAACAATGATGACACGACAGGTTTTCTAATTAGTGTATGGAAAAAATATATAATTTGTCTTTCCACAACAACTCATTCCCGAGCCGATGGTTGACTCTTCGTTTGTATCTCCAGGGAGCGATGATTGGGTATCTGATAAGCTCAAGATCGAATTGCAAAAAAAAAAACAAACTTTATCTATTGTTACTATGTACGTACATAGATAAATTAACTACACTAAACAAAAAATCACACTATCTTCTGATTCCAATTTGTCATATTCAAATCAGAATATCATTCACATGAAGAATAAAACTGCCCTGCAGATATCAGGCGCTATTCTGTAGATATTCTATTCGCCATTACCACTTTGTGTTTGTTGTTGAAAAAGCATTCCTTTTCATCGGGACTGTAGCTTTCTTCGTCCCCAACTTCGGGATTGTCACTTATAGGGAATTCGCTTATGTGTTGCTCATGGTGAGGCTCAAAGTCGGTAGCCAGCCTTGTGTTGGTCGTGCTGGTAGAATGCATACCTTTCGACGGCACCATCGAGTAGATATCCCTTTACTGGATTTTTACTCGACGATTGATTCTTCGTCGTAAAATATATCGGTAAAAATACATTGGTAAGTTTTCTTGTCGAGAATCCGAAATGTGACTAGTTACTTTTCTTGTAACGAGTCACAAAAAAAATAATTTCTCATTAAATATGAGCAATATAATAAAAACAAATACTTTAAAGTCTTTGTTTTTATTATTTAATATAGTATTTAATACATGTACTATATGAAACACTAATGTTTGTGTCTTCGTCGCTACGTGGTCAACCGTTGTTTGAGTGGTCGGTCGTTGGGTGGGAATAACACGTTCGATTTATTTTTTTTTCGATTCAAAGGATTCAAATTCCCTGCAGGGAGTGCAGCCAGATGGGGCTCCACCGGGGGCGCAGCCCCCATGGGACCCCGCCGAAGGGGGCGCAGCCCACATGGGGCCAATATCAGGGGCGTCGCAAGGGGCGCAACCTACGGGGCCTCTGTCGGGGGCGCAGCCCCTAATAAAATAAATAAACATATTTTTTTATATATCCTTTAATGGTATATTAATAATATCCTTTAATGGTAACTGCCGACTTTTGAAAACATATGTAATAAAATCGTGCAAACGAAGCACCATTTATATCCTTAATTGTGTGATCGGGTACCAGAAAATGTCCCTTCCATCGCATGAAAACGAAATCGGTCGAAGCCAACGCGTCATAGTTGAACGTGTCCGAGTTTGAAGGTTCTGCATACATACTTTAAAAGTCTAATTTTCTTTATTTATGTATTTATGTATACAGAGCATTCCATTTTTTGCAAGACATGGCTAGCATCGGCGACACCGGAGTCAGGACTCGACATTTGAGACCTTTTCTCTCTTAATATTCTTTTGATGCATGTAGCACGCTGATCTAAATTACTTTACATCTAAATTAAAAATATTTAAAAAAAATCGTATTCAAGCTGCGACCTATCATGACGTCTTCGTACATCACGTTGTAGTCTCTTCTGGATGTAACTTTTTCCTGAATTTTCTGCGTCGTACTGCCAAAACTAAACCGCTGACAACTAGACGTATGAAAAGTGTTACTTTGCAAGACAAAAAATATCTGCAAATTGTGGCATTCGAAATCCTTTTTCTATCCGCTCGACGGTATCTTATCGCGCATTGTCATTTTTAAGGAATCTTTGACTCGACAGTTGTACCAGTCTAGAGACCATCCATACTGCGTAGTTGTGTGTATGTCCATTACAAAGGCGAGTGTCTAAACACACATCAGCTAACTGTGCTCGTCGCACATGTTCTTTTTTCGCTGTTACATTGGTGGAAAATATGATTCGTCCTTCTGGACGTCCTAATTGTTGGGCTACCAATTTTAATATTTGCTTCACCAGCAGCAGGAATTTTTAAAAGCCACAGACACACAACTACGGAACATTTTTCAAAATGTTCTCCCACATACTCGGCGTTATTGGCTCGATCTTATAAAGCTGATTAAACTTACAGTAAACTATGGCATCATTTGGCAATTAGTATTGTTGTCGAGTTGTTATTACGACACTTTGGGGAACCTCTTCACCGGTTGCTATTTAGGTCTGAAGCTTTTCCAACCCATGCCTCATATGGTTCTCTGACAGGTCTTTAGTAAGAAGTATCGTCCTGGCCATAGATATAGAAGAACTTATTATAGAATAACTTATGTTATTCTATATACATATATCTATGTATGGTCCTGGCACTTTCTACGATGGTTCGGTTGTCACGCTCCGCTCTGCAATTACATATGTACATATGTATGTTCCGCCTTTGTTCTTGTCGGAAAGCTCTCCTTTCTAAATGTTTTGCCCCATGGGTATTAAAAGTACGTCGCTATTTTTGCTAGCCTCTGGATTGTAGGGAGTAGCATTTAAATCCCAAAGTGATGGAGTTGCGGTGGCCACCTTTATTACTTTAATTACTTTTTATTTATTCTCTATTGACACCATTACTCCATCTTTGATTGTGATATAATTTATCATTAATAGTCTAGGTAATTTTTTTTTGCCGACACATTAACATGTCTAATCGAATCGACGGCACGAGAGACAACCTTCAAATCACAAACTAGAACGCGTTGAATCATTCATCGAAAGATGTAGATTATATACCGAACATGGGGACGGTATACATATGTATAATCGGCTTCAACTAATCTTCTCGCAATACTCGGTTCGAATATATTTGACGGCTCAATGTAACAATCGTCATAAACGTCGTCATCGTCTATGCAATTTCTATTACTGCACAGAGATAGACGACCTAGATCATCGTTAATATTTTGGTCGGAAAGTTTAATGTTGCGTGTTTCAACACGAAAGTCATTTTGACGAATTATTCTCTAAACTATAGTGAGTTTTACTATATTATACAAATATTTTGCATACGCGATATTATAATAGTTGGACTAGGGTCGCCTGCAAAATCAGTTTGTTGGTGATTTTGTGTGATTGGTTCTTTTTTACAACTTATCCGACTGCAAATAGCGGTGGCTTGTGCGAATTATGAAACGGTGATTTTGTTACTGAAAAAATGTATGTGAATAAACTTTGCACACAACTATATAAAATTAAAATAAATGTTTCTTTTTAATTTTTTTTTATATCGTTTACATAGAATTCATTATCTTTGCGATCATCACATGCATAGGATTTTCATTAACTTTTATCCATTGAATAATTAGTTCCATAATAAAGAAAATCAGTCACAACAAATTTGAACGTGACCAAATTTATATTTGACATATCATGAAATAGTCGAATTTCTAGTTGGTTCGGTTGTCGGAACGTAGCATAGCAAGACAAGCGATACGACGATCACCACCCAAACACGGTTCAATCAGGTACACAACGATACATGGAGCATTACCCTCTTCATCATCATTTCCAACACTTTCACTTATACATGATCCGACAGGTGCATTAGCTGGATTGGAATTACCATCTGCTTCTGAATAAGTAATGACAAAATATTTATATTCAATGGAACGGTTGTGAAAAAGAGGCTGCATATTTGACAAATCTAAAATTTAAGCTCACCATGATCACTTTGTTGAGCAGTAGGTGTAGGAGGATGATCAGGCGTAGAAGGAGGTGCCATAGGTGAAGGAGCAGGTCTCTCCGTAGGAGTAGCGGGGGGTGGTGGTCGAGCTCCCCCTGAACCTTCACCATTAAGTAAAGTACGGTCCAGCAGCACATTACTCAACGCAGGAGCTAATATTCCTCGACATATCTGAATTTCAAAGAATACATATATTATTTATCATAAAATATATCGTAAATTTCTACAAAACATGGTGAAATGAAAGTTTACCTGATGGTATAATTTGAGAATTTCCGTTGAAGTATTTTCAGGTAATGCATTGAACCAGTCATCGAGAGGTTCACTGCGAGATGTGCAAGGAACTCGATAAAGACCATATTTAGAAACTCGCGCCACTGGTGCGTGGCGACCCAGACGGCACTGTTCATAAGCAGCCGAAAGATCTCGAAAGAAGTATTGTACTTTTGAAATTAAAACAGCACTATCAGGAACTAAAACGACGTATCCAACATCACGCGAGTATGCATCTAAATTAAAAATATTTAAAAAAAGGTCGTATTCAAGCTGCGATAGAAGGATCGTCTTGAAAATATCTGCAAATTGTGGCATTCGAAATACTTATTTTATGCGCTCGATGGTATCTTATCGCGCATTGTCATTTTTAAGGAATCTCATTCTCTATCGTTTATAATCCATGAACGAGTACAGCATGTGGACTAATTTTTCTGTATAAATTTCTGCTAACTCGAATGGAACTGTGATCCGGTCCTTCAAATAAGCACCACTCGTTCCTGGATAACCTAGCTACATTAGTTGAATTTTTGGTTGTCGGGTGACTGTTTGCCACACCTTCCATCTAACTGCCGACTTTTGAATACATATGTAATAAAATCGTGCAAACGAAGCACCAGTTATATCCTTAATTGTGTGATCGGGTACTAGAAAATGTCCCTTCCATCGCATGAAAACGAAATCGGTCGAAGCCAACGCGTCATAGTTGAACGTGTCCGAGTTCGAAGGTTCTGCATACATACTTTAAAAGTCTAATTTTCTTCATTCATATTAGTATTCCGCAGAGCATTACATTTTCTGCAAGACATGGCTAGCATCGGCGACACCGGAGTTAGGACTCGACATTTGAGACCTTTTCTCTCTTAATATTCTTTTGATGCATGTAGCAAGTTACCCAGATCGCTTCTCACACAATATATGTACATAGATCTGTAGCACGCTGATCTAAATTACTTTGCAATTTAAATTAAAAATATTTAAAAAAAAATCGTATTCAAGCTGCGATAGAAGGATCGTCTTGCCATATCATGTCGTCTTCGTACATCACGTTGTAGTCTCTTTTGGATATAACTTCCACCGGAGTGTATGAAAATCCATCGGATGTATGAAAATCATTATACCTAATATTTGGTTTAATGGTTGCCAAGACGTTATTGTAACTTGAATAAGAGCGTTGAATATTTCTTTGGCGGTCTGTAATTTTTAATAAATCTTTTGGTGTTTTTGTTGGAAATATGTAATCAAACTTGCGGGTCTTGTCATTTGACTGATTTTATAATTAAGTGAAAGATTTCGCTGTATTTCAGATGTTTCAGGTAATGCATTTTCGAAATCGTCTATCTACAATTACTAATTCTTAAACTTCCATGTAATTCCCACAGGGTTTTGTTAGTAACCTTGTTTTCGCCTCCATATACCATTTCCACAAGATTGTTATTGGCTTCTTTCCCCCTTTTGGTTCAGTGACTGAAAATCGTGATCTGATTTCCATCCATATCCACTCTTCAGGTCGCTACGTTTACCGACGCACAGGGTGGGAGTGGGGGTTGAATCCACATTTTCGAATAGTGTTTATTCATATTAGCTAGTCACCCACAGTGAATTCCTTTCTTTGTAACCATTACAACCTATGAGCGATTGTAATGGTTACAAATCTACAATCGATGTTAAATAAATGGTCACAATTACAATCTCCAATCTGGACACTTGACCAACGGAAATTAGGCCGACCAGCTTAGATTTTTAAGCCCGCCTCCTTCCACCGCAGAAGAGGGAGTTGCGGCACGTCATCGTAGACGTGTCCTGAGGTTTGCCCCATTTTCGTTACCTTTCTGCCAAATGAAACCAAATATTTGTTTCAAGTGTATGTTTTTTTATGTCAATGGATACGAGTCACTTATTTGAAAAAAGGAAGATTACTTCACTTTAAGAGTACGGCAGTCATGGAGTGCATTTTATGGTGGTTTTCACGGCACGTTGATTCAGTTAGACTTATTATAATATCTTTACTGGCTAATTCATACGGCGATACTCGTTTCGAGTTTCGCATGTGTACATTCGTGCTGTATTTGACTTGAATTATTCGTAAGATTATTCTCTTGCGATGGATGCAGAGCTTTGTTTTTATACTGATTAAGATGATTTGTCTTGTTTAACATATCACTGGAAAGATCAAAAACCATCAAAAACGAATTATCTATTATAAAATATAGGTATGTATGTACATATATAAAAACAAACTTTCATTTATGTACGACTATAACATTAAATATATTTTAATAATATAAATTGTAACGATGTGTACTCAAACTGAACATCCTTTGGATATAATTATTCAGTCTTTTTTAGAAGACTAACAGTATCCTGTAAATTTTGTGGAAGAAACAATCCTTTTTCAGTGATTATTCCAGCTATTAATGCAGCAGGATTCTATGTTCTCCGATGTGGGTCATTTCTTTTTCAGGTTTTTCACCTGTTTTTATATGATCTCCGCTTACAATTGACATATGTATTGAGGTCAAAGGAGCGGCTACGTAAAATGGCACCGAGTGATGCTTTGCAAGCACGGCAATTTGATGAATACCGATTTTATTGGCTGTATCACCATTAGCTGCCACCCTATCAGCTCCCACGATTACGGCTGTAATATTCCTCGTTTTCATTAATGCCGCCACCATACTATCTACAATTAAAGTAGAAGGAATTTTTTCGTGAACTTGTTCGTAGGCTGTCAAACGAGCACCTTGATTGTACGGTCTTGTTTCAGTACAATACACGTGATCTAATTTCGCTGACGTTTCCTTTCGTCAACTTGGATTTGTCTTGACATAAAGGTATTTTATTGGCGATTAGGCGGTAAAATTTATTTCTTAGAATGATCTTACAATAGTTTTCTTTATTTTCTTTGTTTGTGTATTTTGTGGGGCGTTCTTTTCTCTCACCCATAAATAATATGGCGTTCTCTAACTTTGCCAAGTGTTTCTGGTGTATAAAACATACATAGGTATTCATATAAAAGAAACAACACATTATTCATTAATCCTGGCAAAGATGAACCAGCTTCAACCATAATAACCCAATGATTGAGTGTATTGTATGGTGGTTTTCGCTCCTCGTAGCCGTTTACGTAACCTTTTTTATACATATGTTATGGAGCTTTTACCAAACGTATTGTGGCGAACGGGTTTACGCGCGCGTGATGTAGAGGGCGTTATACGTCGTTATTCTTCCAAGGGTCGGGTTATGTAGAAACGTTATGTGGATAGTTATATATATATGTATAGTTATATATATGTATATAGTCGGGGAGGTTCCTGACTGCAAGTCGTCTTTGTTGATAACAGCTTCCTCGTGCTCGGGAAGCTGGCTCTGCGGTCGTCTTCTCGTTCCTCTCACGGCTGAGGTTTCTCCGGAAACGGCGCGAGGAATGCAGGGGACGTTGTGCTGGAACTCAGGGGAGGGAGTGATGCTACACTCGACCTCGCGGCGGTTCTTCAGCATGGAGGGTGATAGATCTCTGGGCCCCGTCTCCCCCTGGCTTTTCCCTGGGTGGCCACTCGAAATAAAAGGCGAGTGTTGCCCTATGGGACGATGGGGGAACGTCGCGTTACAGTATTTATTTAATGTTATGGAACTGTTGCCAAACAGTTTTCACTTAATTTTAAACTACATTACATTCATAGATTTAATGTTGAATAATATGTTTATGAAGAAAAAAAGAGAATATCAGTTAAACATTGCCATTGTGAATAAGATCAGTGATGGAGTTGCGGTCGCCATGCCTCTTATATTATCATTTGTATATGTAATATTTGTATGTAGTTTTTGTCATACTGGGTCATAGTGACACAACATTTGTACCAAAACCTTCGCTTGACCACAAATTTATTTCCCAACTACTCACCAAACAAATTCTTTATAATATACATATTATATATTATATTTGTATGAAGATTTTGTGGTTAATAGATGTGAACAAATATACCTACGTATATAAAGAGTTGTATTCGTCTGCAAATGGAACTTTAAAGACCTGTACATTTTCCACTAATTAAATTTACACGTAGGTGTGTACGATTTTTCTTGTTGTATTTATGTATGAATATATACGTGTGTGTATCTCTTATTTATGTGTTTGAGGTAGAGTTCATTCCATTTGAAAAACAGCATGAATGATTTTTTTCAAAATATAAAGCAAATTTATTTGGTATGGGTTTGATGGCAATCTACATATATGTTAATTGTAAACATGTATAATAATCATGTTTTTACTATAATTTTTGTACATATCTTAAACTGTGTAGTCCACTAGTTTCTTTGGAGCAATCTGGAAGACGATTGTGCATGATTAATTTAAATAAATAAATAAAAATAAAATTTGCAAAAGAGCGTAACCTATTTAATTTCAAGTAAAAATTGCGTTTGCAATTTACCTTTTATTTGTAATGGGTTTTGAATTTATATTTTGTAAATGTGATGTGAGTTTGATCGCATTTGTACCTGTGTGTCCAATTTTACTTGATGTTTTACATTTATATTTGTTAATAAAATTGAATTTGTCAAAAAAAAAGTACAATTTCGTATTATTTGTAATCTTATGTTTTTCATTATATTTTCACCGTTAATTGTTCAGAAATGATTTTTTGCTTTTATAAATGTAAATAAAATTGAATTTACAAAAAAATAACACTATCGTATTATTTTCATCCTGATGCTTTTAATTATATCTCTTACAAAGTGTACCCAAAAGTAGAAGAATATCCATGCAGAATATCCACAGTAGAGTAAGTATAAAATTCTCATTATGCTTCCTTACCAAAATCTCAATTTATGATTATGAATAAGGATTGATTTATTTCATCATAATTGACAGGACGCCGAAACAAAGTAAACCTTTTACAAAAGTAAAATCTGTTCTTATTTCGATGATCAATCAATCATCGTTAACGTTTCTTCCTTGTCATTTTCTTCCTAGTGAATGATATTGGAAAAGTGGCAACACTGTTACCACTCAACTGTCAAAATTTATAAAATTACTAAGGAATGCTTGTGAAATTGTATTTTCGCCTGTATAATTAAATATATCCAATTGAACCAATTGGACTACAAATTCGTCATAAGGATAGGGAAAATATATTTTAACTAGGGACATAATACATACATACACATTCCGGAAGTCACGTCTTGAATGCATGGGCAGGTAAGACAAATCCTAAATTATTTTTTTTTAAATCTTGTTCTCGACGTTAGGATCTTTTTAATGTTTTCATAAATACTCGTGATAAATCTGCATTAAATAGTTTATACAAATATTAAAATTTTTCGAGTAAAATCATCATTTGAAAATATTATTCAAAATATCTAACTACATAGGTCTATTATTATAATTATGAAAAAATATTCGTTTAACCGCATTTCTTAAGAGGGTGACTTTTTGATCCTTATTGCTTTAAAATGCTTAATGATTCACATGATTGAATCGATTTTGAATGATGATTTGGGTGAACTATCATCAATGTGCACATATTTTCAATGAAGTAATATAAAAGAACACTCAATTTACAAAAGCAAAAAACAATAAACTAAGATATTATTATTTAGGTGAGATAGTTTATTGTAGCGAAGATGTAAAAACATATTATCATTAAATAGCAGCGATATAAACACAACTGCGATTTTGAGATTCATCCGATTACTCTGTGGTCATGTAGAAATGCGATTTCCCGAAGAAGCAGAGCTGATTTTGTACACGGAAAAGATTAATTAGACAGCCTGGTAATTAAATATAGGTATAAACAATTATTTAATACCAATTAGTGAAAAAATATGATCGCAAATATGCATAAACAATATCGTGATCTTAAATTTATAGTTGCCGAGAAATTAAAGGCTGATTCAATTCAAACATTTACATTCAAGTCATTACAAGTCATACATTTCATGCAGGAAATACGTTGACTTACATGTGGTGTATAAATATTGATTGGGTCGATAAGAACAGGACAAGAAAAAATGATTATTGAAATAGTCTCAATAAATTATTCAAATCTTCATAGTAAAAATATTTCATTATTTTTAGTGTCGCAATTAATATTTATTTATTTCATAGTTTTGAAGAACCTATTGCGCCACAATGGCCTACATTTGATGATGAAAAACAGAAAAATAAAAAATAAAATACATAAAATAAAAAGCAAAAATAGAAAAACATGATAAAATGAAAAAATAAAAATAAAAATAATAAATAAGAAAAAGAATAAGTGTACAAACGTGTAATTATCAAAAATCACATT
This sequence comes from Arctopsyche grandis, assembly GCF_051622035.1. Lineage (NCBI taxonomy): Eukaryota > Metazoa > Arthropoda > Insecta > Trichoptera > Hydropsychidae > Arctopsyche > Arctopsyche grandis. The sequence continues at coordinate 33,910,754 of NC_135356.1, forward strand.
CTTAGTTTCATATTGAACAAAAGAGAAATAGTACATAAAGAGGAAGAAAAAGAAAAAGTGTGACGAACGGATTTACGCGCGTCGTGTAGAGGGCGTTATACGTCGTTATTCTTCCAAGAGTCGAGTTATGTAGAAACGTGGACTAACCTTGGGATAGTTATATATATATATATATATATATATGTATATAGTCGGGGAGGTTCCTGACTGCAAGTCGTCTGCGTTGATAACAGCTTCCTCGTGCTCGGGAAACTGGCTCTGCGGTCGTCTTCTCGTTGAAGCACCGCTGGTCGGGTCACAGCAGCGGGAGGGGGGAGGCAGGAGACAAACTCCGTACTGCCTCGTGTGGACACAAGATGGCGATCTCTGGGCGTCTCTGAAGACGCTCGGCGGAGATGCTGGAGGTAGGTCTGTCCCGGCTGACGGCTGGATGTAGAGAGAGCTGCTCTCGATACTTCTCGAGAGGGGTATGGTGTTGGCACGGTAAAGTAACTGGTGCCACCCTAAAGATTACTACCGCTACCAACTGAAGGGACACTCGGGAGAACGTCACGTTACAAAAGTAAAATAAAATAAAACAAAATATAAATAAAAATAAAATCACAGCGAGGCTCAAATGAAGAGAGTAGATTAAGATTCCACTCATACATCACATTCAAATTAAGAAAGTAATGATGAGCTCAGGTCACCAGATAAATATGTTAAAATAATATCCGATAACCTACGCTCACCTAGGTGGAAAATATCGCATTCAGGGACGGCAGCAACGATTTCATTGAGAAGTCGAATAGCTCTTGGTATAGGAGCCATTCGAAAAATAACTGTGCGGGCAGGAGGTACAGCCATCAAATGATGATGTCTACCACACACATAGTTATTAGGGACATAAAGTCCCAACTGCTCCAGCAACAACGGGCATGACGTATTACCACGCAGTAGCTGGAGAACGAAACGAATGAACGAGAAGTTTCTCCGAAGTTCAAGGGAATTATACCCAAGCGTGCCCAAAAGCAAAGGAGTAGGATAGAGATATGGGTAGTACCCATACTCTTTCTTATATAGAAAACGAAGAAATGCTTTTTGCACTTTTTCGATAATTAGAGAGTAGTTTGCTTTATGCGGATTCCACACAATCGCATTATACTCTAGCTTACCTCTAACAAGCGAGTTGAAAAGCAAGCGAGAAGACAAGGGGCTGGAGAATAACCTAGCGTATCTCATGACAAATCCAAGTTGACAAAAAGGAAACGTCAGCGACTGTCTTGATGTGGTTGTGAAAGGTGAATTGAGGATCAAAAGTGATACCCAAGTCGACCATAGATTCCACACGCGTCAACAACACGGATCCAATGGAATATCCGTGATAATAGAGCAAATTCGCACGTCTATAACTCATAATGGCACATTTACTAGTATTCAGTTCAAGCCCTAAACTGGAACTGAACTCTAAAACAGCGTTAATATCCGCTTGAAGGAGAGAGGCTTGCCTCTCATCCTTAACAGCAAAGAATAATTTAACAGTTTTAATAGTTCTTGTGAGCTTTTACAATATGATCTTAATGCTCTTCATGATTGGTCGTTAACCAACTGCTTGCCTCTTAATGTCTCCAAGTGCAAGGTTATGTGTTACTCCAGATCCAGATCCACCCCCGATCGTACCTTTCTATATCTTGTTGGTAACTTTTTATTGAACTGGATGGATTCAACTGTTGATCTTGAAGTTGCATTCTAGAGTGACCTAAATTTCTCTGTTCATATCGACTCTGTGTGTTCCTCTGCCTCACGAATGCTTGGGTTTGTCTTTCGTAATTCTCGACACTACCATAATCCCGCTGTTTTGAGATTGCTGTACAATGCTCTAGTTAGGAGTATCTTGGAATACGCCTCTATAATCTGGAATCCTTACACTAAGTCTCTATCTGTGAAGCTTGAACTTGCCCAAAGACGATTTCTCAGACTGCTTTATAAGGAGCAATATGGGATTTACCCATACTTATTTCCATCAAAATTCGTCATGGGTATGGTCGGCTACACTTCTCTTGACCACAGGAGGAGTGTTGCCCTCATCAAGTTCTCGTTTTCCATATTTAGAGGCTGTATCTCCTGTCCGTCTATCCTGGCTGAGTTGGGCCTTCATGCTCCAGAGAGTGTGGTATGGACCCCAGTGGCGTATATTGGGTGTGTGCTAGGTGTGCGGCGCACACCCGTGAAAACCAAAGACCACATAAAGTAGTATTTTAATACAAAATAATGTGTTGTTGTATAAACAGGCATTGATGTGTATGGTGTATTTACCGCGTGCGCTAAATGTATGGTGTATGGTGTGGTGTGCAGTCTGCAGCGTGTTGTGTGATGTTAGATGTAGTTTGTGCGCCGCGACGAGAGAATACCTATGCCGTGCAGCAAATTGGTGGGTTTGGTTGGAGTGTGCAGGCGGATATTCGCTTGTATAGGTTTGTTCGCGATATTAAGACGTACGGTGTGCTACGACTTCAGAGCACCGCGCACCGCACCGCACCGCACCGCACCGCACCGCACCACTCGGCAATTGACCGAATGCGATGCGACACGTGGTCTCGTACTTTTTCGCACATTCGTATTTTTATGGTCATATCTCAGTCATACCTCTAATAACTAATAATGGCTAACAGTGTTCAAGACATTTTAACTATTCCGTTTTCAAATAGAAGTTTTGAGATAAAATTAAAAATAATTAAAGATGGGAAACCGTGTCCGTCTCTTCCAAATTTATCCAGTTTGCATAAAGAAAAAACAAAAGTTTACACTAGACATTTTTGCGTTTCAAATTATAAAAAAATCGAATGGATTACAGGCTGTGAAATTCGATCCAAACTTTTCTGCTGGCCATGTTTATTGTTCTCCAAAGATATTAATGTGTGGAACAAAGAAGGATTTGCTGATCTCAACCATTTGACAGCAGCACTGAAGAAACACGAAGGATCGCAGGCACACGTTCAATCATTTCTTTCCATACAAATGTTTGGCAAACAACGAATCGACGTATTAATTGACAGTCAACGTAAAGCCGAAATAAGTCGACATAATGAACAAGTAAATAAAAATAGAGATGTTTTAAAACGAATTATTAACGCAATAATCTATCTAGGAAAACAAGAACTGTCCCTGCGAGGTCACGACGAGTCATGTAATTCCGTAAACAAAGGCAATTACATTGAATATCTAAATGCTCTTCGAGAATATGATTCTGTTTTAGATACTCATTTAAATACTGCTACTACCTTTCGTGGTACTTCTCCAAGTATACAAAATGACATAATCGAAGCAATCGCTCATGTTATTAAAGTTCATATAAAAAATGAAGTAGAGTCAGCAAGTTTTGTTGCTATTATTCTCGATGAAACTTCAGATATAATGACAAAATCACAGCTCTCAACAGTTTTACGTTTTGTATGTAAAGGCAATGTACATGAACGGTTTATTAGTTTTACAGACGTTAGTGCTGATAAAACATCTAATGGTCTATTCCGTCACGTGGTGAACATAGTTGAAGAATTTAAAATTCAAGACAAATTGGTTGGACAGACTTATGATGGAGCAAGTGTAATGAGTGGACACGTAAATGGTTTGCAATCCAAAGTCCTCAATGCTTATCCTTTTGCTCTTTTTACACACTGTTATGCTCATGTATTGAATTTAGTATTGCAGCAAGGTCTTTCTGATATTAAAGAAAGTAAATCATTTTTTCAAACTTTAAATGGATTGTCTACATACTTTTCAAAATCTTCCAAAAGAGTATTCACCCACAAGGTGGAATTTTACATCTCGTTTAAGTAGCACAGTACAACAATACAGAAGTCAATTTACAGATTTTTTTCGACATGTTATAGAAAATTGTGAATTATGGGACACAGATACTGTTATAAAAGCACGAGGGTTTTTAGGCTTTTTAGAGGATTTTCAAACAATTAAACTTCTTCAATTTTTTTCAAAACTGTTTGGAATAACTGATGTTTTGTATAACATTCTTCAATCTAAATCTTCGGACGTTTTATATTGTTGTAAAAAAATTAATGATGTTTTGCAGCAACTGAAATACGAAAGGGATAATAATTTTGAAATGTTATGGAATAATTATTTAAATGAAAAAAATGATGATCATGATCGTAGGCCACAAAGATTAAAAAATTATTCAGAAGTAGAAGATAAAACTTCATTTCGTCAATTATATTTCAAAATAGTTGATAGCATAATCGCACAAGTCGAATGTAGATATTCTTCACTTTCCAAATTAGAATATTTTCACCTTCTTTGTAATGATAAATATGACGAATATAAAGAAAATTTTCCAAATGTTTTAATTAATAAATTAAAAGATTTTTATGGATCACTGTTTGATTATATTCGATTGAAAAACGAACTCATTGTGCTATATTCCAGCTCTGAATTTTCAGAGAAACCTGTTCATGAATTAATACAATTCATGACAAAAAATAACCTCGAATCTGGTTTTAAAGAGGTGTTTAAGCTGGGAGAATTAATATTAACGATACCAAGCAGTACAGCTTCAGCAGAACGTTCTTTTTCGGCGCTGAAAAGAATAAAAACTTGCTATAGAGGTACGCAAGGTCAAGATAGATTATGTGGCCTTAGCTTAATTTCAATAGAAAAAAAGTTATTGGTGGAATTAAAACAGAAAGACACATTCTATGCAGACGTGATTGAAAAGTTTATGTCTCAGAAACGTCGCATTGAACTTATGTATAAATAACTAATAAATTAAACATTTTTGTAATGCAAAACGAGTATTTTTTTTTAATTGCTAATTTTATACCCTATGCCCTACGGCATACACAGCACACCCGGTATTAACACCCACCGTCCGCCACTGATGGACCCGCCATCGTCCCCTTTTTCACACTCCTTTGGCTAGAACTGTGGCATTTAGTTATTCTCCCATTCCTCGCGGCCTCCGTTTCTTAAATTCTCTGGATGGTGCCATTGACATTTGTCATGTCTCTCTTCGTTCTCTGCACCAATTCCTAAGTTATGGAGGTCGCGACCATTTAGAAAGGTTGAGTTAGTGTTTTTAATTATGATTTTATTATGATTTCATGTTTTATTTAGTTATCCTTTCCTTATTTGATTTGTATATGAAATTTGTTTATTTTACTTGTATTTTTTACTATTGTACTTCTTAATATTTTTAGCACACTCGTCGCTTTGGAGCAATCTGTTAGACGAGTGTGCTTGATTAATTGATTTTGTAAAATAAATAAATAAATAAACATAGTCTGCAAACAAGAGACATGAAGCATTGCGTAATACTTTAGGGAGGTTATTAATAACTATAGTAAAAAGTAAAGGGCCTAAGGTGGACCCCTGAGTTACACCAGATCGCGTAAAATATGAAGGAGATTCATAAATAACATATCTAACAAATTGCTTCCTATCACTAAGATAAGAAGCAAAGAGTTTAAGAAGACGTGGAGAAAAGCCCACGTCAGCTAATCTGATCATAAGAACGTCACTATTGACAAGATCAAAGGCTTTACGAAAGTCAAAGTAGGCTACATCAACTTGTTGACCACCGTCAACTTTAGACATGGTATAATAAGAAAAGCAGGCAATATTAGTGGTAGTGGAACGACATGGTGAAAAACCATGCTGCTCATCACACAACAATCTTATTATAAATTTAAATTTAAAGATAAATTTATAAATTTAAAGATTAAAGATAAAATTATAAATTTAAAGATAAATTTATAATTTCTTGATGAATTGGAGAATTTTCATTCATTTCAAGGTTTTGCCAGTCCAAATTTGGTAGATTAAAATCACCAGTTATTAAGAATTTTGAATCAGGATATTTTAATCTGATTGTTTCAATATTATTTATAAAATTATTATATACACTAATGTCAGAGGATGGAGGGATGTAAACACAACCGAATATGCACTTTACATTGAAAATTTTGGTTGATATAAATATTTGTTCGATGGAATTGTTTGTGTTGATGATGACAGATGATGAATGAACTTTTTTAATAAGAATTGCCACGCCACCGCCTCGAGTCTTCGTACTGGTGTTTATGTTTCTATCATATCTATACATATTGTATGTATGAAAGTTTAGTTCGGAATCATTTATAAGGTTGTGTAGCCACGTTTCTGTTAATAATATGATGTCATATGCGGAAGCAGCTATAGCATTTTTAAGGAATTGTATTTTAGATATAATGCTTCTGACATTTTGGTAATATATTGTTAGTTTTTTGTACTATTTTTATTTATTATTTTAGGCACTCCGTTAAAATATTTTATTATTAAGTCACTTTCACCTTTGTCTTTTCTGGTATTCATTTCGTTCCACAAATTGTTTATATGTAGTCTTTGCATGTACGTTAGGTCGTTTTTTATTTTAATTCCTAGTTTGGGTCCTTTTCTAAGTAATGATATTGCTGTTTGCTGTACATCGAGTTTAACTTTTAGGGGCCTTGGCTTCGTACCTTGTTTTAATCCGATTCTATGAGCGGTGAATTTGTGGTTAGGTAGCTCGGCTTTTGACAATAAATTTGCGATTACATTATTGTCGTCATTATTACCTGTTTCAGTAATGTCAAATATGATAACATTGTTTTTTCTATTTTTTCTTTCTTCCATTTCACTAACAAGTTCCAATGTCGATTCAATCGTGGTGGGTGTATCTTTAGACATATACATTTTGGTAGCTGACAGCTCTCCTTCCAGCATTGCAATATTACAGGACATTTCGCCTACAGTTTGCGAGATATCAGAGGTGAAAGGCATCAATTTGGCCATTTGGTCCTTGCTAAATCTATTGACAGGGTCCATGAGGACTTGGACCATACTCTCTAATATTTTGGAGACACTTTGCACGTACTTGGCCATTTTATATTTTATTTATTAACAATGAAGAAGTAGCAAAAACACACTTTGGCGACACGACCGAACGCGACAACGAACACAACAATTATATTAGATATTAAGTGGGTACAATTTTTGACGTGTAAACGTCTTTCCTTTTAGGACCACAGTATAGAGAGTGCATCCTGAGATTTCTTGGTTCAAAAGGTCTTGTTCGATAGATATTAAAAAATAATTGAATAATTTTTTTAAATGTCTAAATTTTGAAATTGACGGGGACAAATGACTCTCGGACTGGGACACCGGGACACAGACCTCGAAACTGGGACATAGGCTTGTGTAGTTCGCGAACGAACTAGGTCGTAAGAGCGCTCCCACAGGTGAACTAGTCGAACTAGTTCCCTCACTCCTCGTTCCATAGTTCCATAGTTCACTAGTTCGTGACCGAATGAGTGAGAGTGGGACGGCACTACACTAATACTGCCGCTCGCTCACTGCACATGCGCGTCTTGTTCACTCTTACGATCTAGTTCGTTCGCGAACTACACAAGACAGTTCGTTCGCGAACTACACAAGAATTTCATTAGTTTGTGACCGAATGAACGAGAGTGACGTTAACCGAACGTTAAATAAATTTTAAAATAATAAGACACTGTCGTTATCAAGTAGCTTATGCTTCTAATGTATAATAACAATTACTATTAACAATTAATTAATTTCTTTAATATACTTTAAAAATAGTTTACGTATAGGGTTAATGTGTTTTGTTATAGGGTATTTGTTACGATGTCATCAAAAAGAAAACATAGCCCCTTGTGGACTCATTTTACAGAAGACATTGATAATAAAAAAGCGAAATGTAACCATTGTTCAACAATAATAAGTATTGCGGGCGGATCGAATGGTAATTTAACCCGACATATGAAAACAAAACACCTTTTGATCCCATTAACTGCTGAAAGACAAACACCGATATTACCTAGTTTAAACTCACTTCAATCAAGTCAAAGCACATGCGAATCGGAGAATATAATTTCAGCATCATCAAATATAGTAGACTCCCAACAATCGATGACCCAATACATTCGTAGACCACCGCCAGTTCCAAAGATTGAGCAAATTGATAAACAACTTGTCAATATGGTAGCTAAAGGGCATCACGCCTTAAGAATCGTAGAAGAAACAGAATTTCGTAAACTTATTGAATTAGTTTCTCAATGCCCAGGCTATAAACTACCATCAAGAAAAACGTTATCGGAAAATTTAATGTCAAGAATTCACAATGACGTCATGGCTGAAGCAAAAATAAAGGTACAAGCAGCACCAGCGTTGTCTCTTAGTACTGATGGTTGGACGTCTAGAAATAACGACAGCTATATAGCTATTGTAGCTCATTTTATAAATGAAGAGACTAAACTTCACTCAGTATTACTTGGTTGTATCAATTATAAAGAGCGACATACTAGTCAAAACTTGTGCGACTTTATGAAAGTTGTTATGGCGGAGTGGAACATTTCACACACAGTTGCTGCCATTGTTAGCGATAATGCAGCAAATATCTTATCTGCTGTTAGACTTGGTGATTGGCGGTCCATCTCATGTTTCGCTCACTCTCTAAATCTTGTTGTACAAGAAGCTACGAAAAAGATATGTGACGTTTTGGGAAGAGTTAAAAATATTGTCGAGTTTTTTATTCGTAGCACACAAGGAAAACATAAATTGACTGCTACGCAGCAGCAAATGAATTTGCCTGTTCTTAAGCTCAAGCAGGATGTACAAACCTGCTGGAATTCCACTTTTGACATGCTCAAGCGAATAGTACAGGTAAAGGATGCAGTGATTGCTACCGTTGCACTTCTACGCCCTGATTTAACTTTAAATGAAGGGGACTGGGAAGTCATAGAGGAAGTTTTACCGTTACTCAGTCCATTCTACGAGATTACCTTAGAAATAAGTGCCGAGAAAAACGTCACTTTATCTAAAATAATAATTTTGTGTAATTTACTAACAAATTTTTTACAAAAACATGTTTCTTACAATACAAAAATAGTTGATGTGCAGTCTCTGCTAAAGAAAGGCATGGAAGATCGTTTAAAAGATATAGAGAAGAATATGTTATACGCAGAGTGTACGATTTTGGATCCTCGATTTAAGACGAGGGGATTCAAAAATCAAAGAGCCTGTGAAATGGTAGTACAAGCCCTTAGAAATAAAATCGGCCAAGTACAATTAGTTCAAGGGGGTACTCCAGAGGCTGTTCCTACTTCCAGCGACGCATCAACATCTATACCTAGTAATAAAAATAGCTGCATATGGGATGAATACGACCAAGAAATACAAAAAATTACTAGGCCAGATAACCAGCTTGCTGCTGGCATTCGCGAATTAGATAAATACCTAAATGAAGAGTATCTAAATCGTAAAGAAGATCCGCTTCAATGGTGGCATGAACGTCGTTTGATATACCCTCACGTTTACGCGTATGTTTTGAAAAGATTTTGTGCCGTAGCAACATCTGTGCCCTGCGAACGCGTTTTTTCAGCGACGGGTCAAGTCCTTAATGAACGTAGAACACTATTGTCATCGAATAAAGTGTCCAAATTGATATTTTTACACAGTAATATGTAATATTATTTTTCCATTTTATTTTTTTTTTATACATACGATCTCACTCAAACAAGTCATTATGTTTAATTGTTAGGTAACAACTTTATAAGTGTAAGTGATATTTTTTACAAGAACTAACCAGTACCTAATAGTAATATAATTGTTGATTATTTCTAAAAAAATATAAAAAATTTGATTATTTTTGTTTTCTTTTTTGCGTCATGTGTTATTCTTTCATCGAGCCAAAACGAGCGAACAATCTGCGAGTGAACGATCTGCGAGCGAACGAACGAGCGAACGATCTGCCTTTCACTGATTCGAGCTGGGAGCTGACGAACTAGAAGAGCGAACTAGTTCGTTTAGGAGCGGCGAACTAAACTGAGAGATCTGATTTGCGAACTACTATGCCCAAGCCTACTGGGACATGTCCCTGTCAACGCGGACGTATGGCAGCCCTAGTGTACGGGCATGTCGATTAGTGGTGTTGGCGTGTGCGTCGAAATGAGCTGCGTCGTTCGCATATTCGACCAATCGCTATCGCCGTGGGTGAACCCCCACTCCCAGCCATTACATCGGAAGCACTGCTCGCAGTCGGCAGAAGTGGTGCGCCCATCGCGGTGAGTGCACGTCGCTGGGCTCTCAGCTCTGAGTTCGTGCCAATGCGGACCGCAATGTTCGCCGCCATTTTCCGGCAGAAGTGCAGCGGCCATCGCGGCGGGTGCGCGTCGCTGAGCTCTGAGCTGCCGCTACCCGCCCCCCCCCCACCACCACCCCCAACCCCCCGCAGGTACGCTATTATTGTAGCTTTATTGTTGCCCTTTCGATCGTTGGTCGCGTTTGCCGTGGGGTGGGGTTGATTGCTTTCGTCGATCGATTGCACAAGTGCTGGCCGAGGCGTCTGCGACCAAATAATCACAGCCACCGCGACCTTGGAATCGCGTCTCGTCATCCCCCTCGACTGTGGCGTCGTTTCCTTTCCGTTTCTCTCTCTCTATCAATATTACCACGCGATCCGCGCATCACTGATCCGGCTAGTGGCAGAATCGCATTTTACATTTTGTGCTAATGCAGATCGCAATGTTCGCCGCCATTTTCCGGCAGAAGTGGTACGGCCATCGCGGTGAGTGCACAACGCTGAGCCCTGAGCTGCCCCTCCCCTCCCCCAACGCTATTATTGTAGCTTTATTGGCTACGTTCACACTACCGATATCTACACCCGACATTTTCGAATTTTCCATATCCAGTTCCTTTATTGCAACCCGTGGTTGCTATTTAGGAACTGGTTATGGAAAATAGCCATTGTTGCCGCGTTTCAATCGGTTGGTCGCGTTTGCCGTGGATTGATTGCTTTCGTCGATCGATTGCACAAGTGCTCGTCGATTGATTGCACATTTGCCACCAAACAATCAGAGCCACCGCGACCTTGGAATCGCGTCTCGTCATCCCCCTCGACTGTGGCGTCGTTTCCTTTCCGTGTCGTTTGCGCGCTTCGACGAATGCCTCGAAATATACTATATATAAAAACGGACTGTCGCTAAATATATATATTTGTATATTGGACGATCAACCGTCAACCAGTATGCGGAACAAAAAATTTTTTTTTCATTTTTTTCAGTTTTTTCAGCTTTTTTCATATTTCTCATTTTTTCAGCTTTTTTCATATTTTTCAGTTTTTTTCATATTTCTCATTTTTGTCATATTTTTCATTTTTTTCAGTTTTTCCCGCTTTTTTCATATTTTTCATTTTTTTCAGTTTTTTTCATATTTATCATATTTTTGTGCTACGGGCGCCAGAGGCGTCCGGAGCACTGGGGGCGAAGGCCCCGGGGGCGCCGGGGGCAAAGGCCCCGGGGTGCCGAAAGCAACGGGGGCGCTGGGGGCAAAGGCGTCGAGACGTCGGCGATGCACAAAACATAATTCGTAATTCGTATTCACTTCGTAATTTGTCAATCGTAACTTCTAATTCGTGCATCAATTTCTTTCCGAAACCAGTCGATTCAATATCTTTAACTTTATTTTTATTCGAGTTTCATTTCCTTTTTGAAACCACCCGTTGAAATCAACGGGCCCAACACTAGTATAAAAATAATTACTGTATTGAAATTGTCGGTCATATCTACATAATTTCATAAATGCTCTCTGATAATTTCATAAATGCGAATAAATTTATTCGTCAAAAAATCAATTTTATTTTAAATTTTGCCATAGTTTATAGCATAGGATATATTTTTAGATTTTTTTCTCTTCAAAAAGTTGTATAAAAAAGCTGGTTACCCTAGTCAAAAATTATAGTTTTTTGCTGACACCCAACAGAGTCCCGAAAGAACGCGGTCATTTCCTGAAAATGAAGCTGTACTTCCAGCCGATCCAGAACTGCTGATACATGTTGCTGAGGTTGTGTCCAAATATCATCAGGTATTTTCGAAAATCCAGAGATTGATAAACTTTCCTATGTGTTTTAGTTTGGCTTTTTATTTGTACTCATTTAATTGACTTCTAGCCGATCCTGAACTGCTGATAAAATTTCCCGAAGTTGTATCCAAATATCACCAGGTATCTTCGAAAGTCCAAATATTGTTAAACTTAATTGTGTGTTTTAGTTTGACTTTGGCTTTGTACTCATTTGAAACGTACGTTTCTATTTCAGATAGTTGCTGATAACAAACGGAGTCTCGAAAGAACGCGGTCATTTCCTGAAAATGAAGCTGTACTTCCAGCCGATCCAGAACTGCCGATACAATTTGCTGAAGTTGTGTCCAAATATCATCAGGTATTTTCGAAAATCCAGAGATTGATTAACTTTCCTATGTGTTTTAGTTTGACTTTTTATTTGTACTCATTCGAGTGACGTTTTTATTTCAGATCGTTGCTGATAACAAACGGAGACTGGAAAAAATGCAGTCTTTTCCTGAAATGAAGCTGTACTGCTAGCCGATCCTGAACTGCTGATAAAATTTCCCGAAGTTGTATCCAAATATCACCAGGTATTTTCGAAAGTCCAAATATTGTTAAACTTAATTGTGTGTTTTAGTTTGACTTTGGCTTTGTACTCATTTGATTGACGTTTCTATTTCAGATCGTTTCTGATACCAGAAGGAGACCGGAAAAAAGGCGGTCTTTTCCTGAAAATTAACCTGTACTGCCAGCCGATCCAGAACTGCCGATGCATTCTCGCTCGTGATGAGGTTTGTACCATCGCTGTATGTACGTCAAAAACGACACACGTCCATCATTGTCATCGTTTCATCGTATTCTCCAGTGAATTCGCTGCATTTTTCTTTTATAATTTAGAATTTGGTATCTGCGAGGTGCCGCACCCATTCACGTGTGGTCTATTTTATTTCCAAAGTTTTTGTGCAATTAATTTGTACAATGAAATGTACAGTTACCTGCATATTAGTAAATCGATTCTTATGTCGTGAGACGCCAATACGACCAATTATATTACTATTACTATATATTAATCTACTGTGTGAATCCACATAGTGGGAACAGCTCATTATAAAAGTAATATTGAAACGTGTCATTGGGTCTTTGGTACTTTTAATGTACTACATATCTTAATATGGTTGTCACCTTTCATTCGCGCTTGAAACCAGATACTTTTTCACCTAGATTGCTCGTCAAATATTGCATCATTTCGAAACTGCCATTGTCAGCGATTTTGGAAAATGTTACTTTGCAAGACAAAAAATTTCTGCAAATTGTGGCATTCGAAATACTTTTTCTATCCTCTCGACAGTATCTTATCGCGCATTGTCTTTTTTAAGGAATTTTATACTCCAGTCTAGAGTTTGAGTACCAGTCTAGAGACCATCCATACTACGTGGTTGTGGGTATATCCATTACAAAGAGGAGTGTCTAAACACACATCAGCTAATTGTCCTCGTCACACATGTTCTTTTTTCGCTACTACATTGGAAAATATGATTCGTCCTCCTGGACGTCCAAATTGTTGGGCTACCAATTTTAATATTTGCTTCACCGGCAGCAGGAAATTTTAAAAGCCACAGACACACAACTACGGAATATTTTTCAAAATGTTCTCCCACATACTCGGCGTTATTGGCTCTATCTTATAAAGCTGATTAAACTTACAAGAAACTATGGCATCATTTGGCAATGAGTATTGTTGTCGAGTAGCTATTACGATACTTTGAGGAGCCTCTTCACCGGTTGCTATTTACATAGGTCTGAAGCTTTTCCAACCCATGCCTCATATGTAGAGGTAGGATAGTCACAGTGCTATCCATTGTTCGGCAAACCTTTAACAATGCATTTACAACCTTTGAACAATACACGGCCCCCTCAGGCTCCGGTGACTACTCATATGGTTCTCTGACAGTTCTTTAGAAAGAAGTATCGTCCTGGCTATAGACATAGAATAACTATATGTTATTCTATATGTATGGTCCTGGCACTTTCTACGATGGTTCGGTAGTCCTGGCACTTGTCGGAAAGCTCTCCTTTCTAAATGTTTTGCCCTATGGGTATTAAAAGTACGTCGCTATTTTTGCTAGCCTCTGGTTTGTAGGGAGTAGCATTTAAATCCCAAAGTGATGGAGTTGCGGTGGCCACCTTTATTACTTTAATTACTTTTTATTTGTTCTCTATCGACGACACCAGTCTTCCATCTTTTTTGTGATAATAATGTATCATTAATAGTCTAGGTAAATTTTTTTGCCGCCACATTTTCATGTCTAATCGAATCGACGGCACGATGGACAACCTTCAAATCACTAACGTATCTTTTTCCAATAAATTTAGAACGAGAACGCGTTGAATCATTCATCGATGGATGTCAATCGTGTCCATGTACCTAATTAGTACATAATTTTATTTTTTTTTATCTTAAAAAAATTTCTCACGTCTAAAAGCTGTTATATGTTACATAGATTGCAGTTTACCGAACATGGGGACGGTATATAATCGGCTTCAACTAATCTTCTCGCAATACTCGGTTCAAATACAATTGACGGCTCGATGTAACAATCGTCATAAACGTCGTCATCATCTATGCAAATTCTATTACTGCACACAGATAGACGATCTACATCATCGTTAATATTTTGGTCGGAAAGTCTGATGTTGCGTGTTTCAACACGAAAGTCTTTTTGACGTATCATTCTAAAACCGCCGTTTTAAAATTCGCTGAAATTTTCATGTTGCATACCGCTAGGTATGGAAAACTTCTTTAAATTGCACACAAGAGTTTTACTATATTATATTTTTTGCATACGCGATATTATAATAGTTGGACTAAGGACGCCTGCAAAATCAGTTTGTTGGTGATTTTGTGTAATTAGTTCTTTTTTACAACTTATCCGACTGCAAATAGCGGTGGCTTGTGCCAATTATTGAATGTTCAGCTTTGAATCTGTGCAAAAAAGTTTGCTCACTTTTGGAATGTAAATCATTACGATTGATCGCATGTTTGACTAGACAAAAAATCACACTGTCTTCTGATTCCAATTTGTCACATAAGAGCAATATAAGAAAAGTAAATATTTATTTTGGTTAAATCATTTGCTATAGTATTTGTTTTTATTATTTGTATATATGACTAAAAAAATTCACCATAGCCCATACAATAATATGTTGTTTACATATGTAAAAAAATCTATTGTTTTAAAATCATTTTGAGGGCTTTAATTTAAAATCATTAGAGGGCGTTATTGTAGACGTGTCCTTTGATTTGGCCCTCTTCGTTCCTCTTCTGCCAAATGAGATATGTTAGCTCGTCCGAGATATGTTATATATGTATGTAGATACCGCATATCTATTTTGAATCTCCCCAGCACATTACACAAGCAGTGTGACTAGTGACTACACATACCTTTTTGAGGCTACGAAACACGCTTGGCATCACACTAATCCTTATTATTTCCAGTCTTTAATGGCTCAGAGTATGAATACTGAACCGTCTTGAGTGGCTGCGGCGAACGATTGATTGTTTTCGCAAGGAGCCATACCGATGACGGGTCCTGCGCCACGATTAAACATCGATTTCGATCTAAACACATATATTTCTTGATAACTTTATGTTTATTATAATGTATATCTCAGTGGCAATATTATAATAACAAACAGCTTACCTATTAACTAAGCTTATTCCTTCTAATTTTGCCAAATCCCAAAGGCGAACTGTGCCATCGTTCGAACTGCGAACTGTGCCATGTACTCATGTATCTAGGTACATTGAGCAAATGAACAATGAACGGCGCAAACTAGTTCCGGTCTCTAATTATTACATTTCCCTGGAATTTTATCATTAAAAATTACATCAAAATCATCTGTCAGATCGACGCGATGACAGCTGGCTATTCCGGCACGCATTTTTGCCACCCATACGCTGTTGTAAAACATAATTGTTCAACATTGAATTTGTAAATTCATTATATTTTCATTAAACATATGTATGTTTTTCAAAGCTATTATATGTATATGTATGTACATACATAAAATATGTACACATAATGTATTCAGAATAATTTCCGTAAATTTTCTCATAATCCTATTATCGATTTTTTTATTGTATAATACTATCCATTCCGATATGGGCTCATCGTGATTTAATTTTTCCTTTCAATAAAGGCGATCCTTGAAAGGAAATTTCATCGCGAGACTTTTCAATTACCTTTTCCGTAATACTCCACACGGAAAATTCAATCGGAACGCTGGCGCCAACATTGATTAATCCCTCGCCGTGAAAGGCTGAAAATAGTCTCTTATTACGTCGCCAATATATTGATGTGTATATATATTATATATATTTTCAGCTACAGGACGAATATAGACCACCTGGCGAGGCTGATAGAAGATCAACCGACGAAATCTCTAGATAGAGTGGTACATGTAGGTACATATTTATATCTCTAGATACATGTAGGTACATATTTATGTATATGTAGGCTCAATTACTAACTTGGACTATCGTCCTCTCCAACATCGGTAATACCGGCTCTGGCTTTTATCTGATTGTATAAACGATGTTGCTGCTCACATCCCAAAACGGAGGATAGCAGACAATTATAAATTTTTCAAAAGAACTTCAATTGCCGAACCAAAATCCGCTAATTTTACAGCAGCTCCCTTGCTTTGCTCGCTAGCAGTAAATTCTCAGGTTTCAAATGTTCGAACCGTCGGAATTGTTTACTTTTAAAATGAATGCCAATAGAATATTCGCTTTCAAAATTGATGTTCATTTGGTTGTGCTTTCAAAATGTTCCCACATGAGCTTCTCGTTGGGTATTTGCATTGGATTTTACAGATAACATTGCCGACGGTTTGTCTTTTGTAGCGAATACAGTAGGCGGATTAGGTTTGGAGTTCATCGAACTTACACTTATGTGTGTAAAAATTTCTTAAGAATGAACAGTACAGAAAGCCAGTAGATATTTGGGCTTGCGGAGTAATTTTTTATATTTTATACTTGTCGGCTATACAACAAGATAAAAGCCAGAAAAAAGAACATCGTTTACACAACCAGATAAAAGCCGGAGCCGGTATTACCGATGCTGGAGATGACGATAGTCCAAGTTGGTAATATAGCCTACATATACATAAATATGTACCTACATACATGTGTACTCTTCGTATATATTTGTAAATTTTTGTGTAAAGTTTGTATAAAGTGTAAGTTCCACTAACATTTTGATGTTTTCTGCGTTTGCTTTGCCTTTAATATTCACCAATCCCAAATACATAATTTTCAAAATTATCATTATCGTCTCCAATAACATGAACTGTCACGTTTTATTATCTACTTAATGTGCAATCTGTCTATTCATCTACCGTAATAGAAAATAAACGATTATTTAATGTTATGGAACTGTTGCCAAACAGTTTTCACTTAATTTTAAATTACATTACATTCATAGATTTAATGTTGAATAATATGTTTTTGAAGAAAAAAAGAGTATATCAGTTAAACATTGCCATTGTGAATAAGATCAGTGATGGAGTTGCGGTCGCCATGCCTCTTATATTATCATATATGTAATATTTGTATGTAGTTTTTGTCATACTGGGTCATAGTGACACAACAGTTGTACCAAAACCTTATATTTATTTCCCAACTACTCACCAAACAAATTCTTTATAATATACATATTATATATTATATTTGTATGAAGATTTTGTGGTTAATAGATGTGAACAAATATACCTACGTATATAAAAAGTTGTATTCGTCTGCAAATGGAACTTTAAAGACCTGTACATTTTCCACTAATTAAATTTACACGTAGGTGTGTACGATTTCTGTTGGTGTATTTATGTATGAATATATACGTATGTGTATCTCTTATTTATGTGTTTGAGGTAGAGTTCATTCCATTTGCAAAACAGCATGTATAATTTTATTCAAAATATAAAACAAATTTATTTGGTATGGGTTTGATGGCAATCTACATATATGGTAATTGTAAAAATGTATAATAATCATGTTTTTATTTATAATTTTTGTACATATCTTGATCTATGTAGTCCACCAGTTACTTTGGAGTAATCTGGAAGAAGATTGTGCATGATTAATTTAAATAAATAAATAAAAATAAAATTTGCAAAAGAGCGTAACCTATTTAATTTCAAGTAAAAATAGCGTTTGCAATTTACATTTTATTTGTAATGGGTTTTGAATTTATATTTTGTAAATGTGGTGTGAGTTTGATCGCAGTTGTCCCCGTGTGTCCAATTTTACTTGATGTTTTACATTTATATTTGTTAATAAAATTGAATTTGTCAAAAAAAAAGTACAATGTCGTATTATTTGTAGTCTGATGTTTTTCATTATATTTTCACCGTTAATTGTTCAGAAATGATGTTTTGCTTTTATAAATGTAAATAAAATTGAATTTACAAAAAAAGAACACTATCGTATTTTTTTCACCCTGATTCTTTTAATTATATCTCTTACAATGTGTACCCAAAAGTAGAAGAATAAATGATTAAATTGCAGAATATCCACAGTAGAGTAAGTATAAAATTCTTACTATGCTTCTAAGGAAGCCAAAATCTCAATTTATGATTATGAATAAGGATTCATTTATTTCACCATAATTGACAGCACGCCTAGAGGTTGTGATCGAGAAATCTCGTGAAATTTTGATGTGAAATTTCGAGATTCTCATTTCTCGAGAATATTTTATTATGAAAATTCGAGATTCTTGTTTCTCGAGAAAACGTTAATTACAATCTCGAAAATATCGAGAATATTTTAAATTTATCACTACACGTTTTTTTCAATAAACTAACTGATTTATATTCTTATTAACGAGTAAATAATTTTGTTTAAGTATTTTAATATGTATAGATGGTCATCGGTAGAGACCCGTATTTTGGGCATCTATTTTTGTCAATTTTAACATTTTCATTTTGCATTTTAGCGTTTTTGGGCATTAAAATTGTTCAATTTAAAATTTATGTACATATACAATTTAAAGACAACACAACCATTAAAAGATATTAGAAAAATTCAAAAATATTTTGAAATTAAAATTACAATAAAAAAAACATGAATATAAAAATACAAAGAAAAAATATGAATATAAAAATATAATACCAATTAAAATTGATTAAAACTTAAAATGGAGCATATTTCTACAGATTATTTTTTCAGATTCGTGCAACGAACGGTAACAATTATATTGTATTTACTAAAATACCATTCAGCATCCACACTATTAACGGGACTCCAAATAGATTTTAGAACGACACAACCAAACTCTTCATATTTAATTTTTGTTGTCATCAATAATAGCGATATATCCGGCGTGGATCAACTTTTTTATATTCTCTATTAATTGTCTAAAATGTGCTGATATCCTTCCAAACATTCAGCCTCTGTTACATTACATTAAACAATGGCAGGTTTCTAAAAAACAAAACTGTTTCTTTAACATTAATATTAGATTTTGAACCTGCCACAGATGGATTGAATAGTTTACTCAATGTTCGGAGGAATAGATTTCTCATTTAGTCTTGAGTGCAAGTCTAGTTTTAAAACGCTTTTTTGAGCAGCCTTTTGGATACACAGCTCCAATTGTCTTCTTTTGTTTGCAGTAGTAGACAAAAGCAGTCGCTTGGTTTCGACAGGAAAAACACCGTCTGTAGTAAACTGCAAGCTCTGTTTATCCTTTCAATTTCTTCACATAATAAATGGGCAAAGGGATAGGAAGACCCTTCTACATTGTCTATTAATTTTATAAATTTTATGCAAATTTCACTTTTGTTTATTATTTTAGCATCTATTCTTTTTTTTTTTTCGCTGCGCTGGAGGTGGGGAATCTTCGAAAGACAGCCTACAGTCCGAATTGCAGGGTAGTGCCGGATTTTACCGGCTAAACCCCACCCCCGACCTCCACTCTCTGGGACCTCTGTGTATTACTTCAAGGAGTGGTGGTCCATTCATTCATCTTCGTTCATTCTTTGTTTCTAGTCGTTCTTTCTTTCTTTATTCCATTCATCTCGCGTGCATTCTTCTCTCTCGTTCATGCGCCTCTTTCTTGCGCATCACCGTTGACGCGAACGTGTCGATGACTACCCAAGCTTCCATCTTCTCTATTAGCGTCTTGCCCAGGTTTTCAGGTGAGGTCACTCCGATTTCCTTCATTCTTTTTCTTTCTTCCGCCCAAGCTGGGCACTCAAAAAGGGTATGCTCTGCGTCGTTCACTTCGGCTTCGCAGTGGTAGCATTTTGTTTCGGCCTCCTTTTGTATCCTGTGGATGTGCTTGCCAAAGCAGCCGTGGTCCGTCAGCAGCTGTGTCAAGTGGAAACTGGTGTCGCCGTGTTTCCTCTCGACCCAGTCGCCCACGGATGGGATGATCCTGTAGGTAAAGCGTCCTTTACATTCTTCGTCCCACCGCCTCTGCCAGCACCTCATCAGCTTTAGCCGTATTTCCTTCCGCCTGCGTGTCGCTGCTTCTCGGGATTCCGATGCATTGCCTCTCGAGCCGTCGAAGAGTTGCTTCCTCTCCTTTGCGAGCAGATCGATCGGGTTGATTCCTGCAACTACCAGAACAGCGTTCTCGGAGACAGTCGAGTACGCCGTGGCTACTCTGAGTGCGCTCCTCCGCTGTACTGAGGCATACTTTTTCCTCGTCCTTTCTATTTCCATGGAATCCGCCCAGATCGGTGCTGCGTAGAGAAGCGTCAATTAAGCATTAATAGCAATGTTTCGATAGCTGCGGGGGCTGAGTGTGTGTGGGTAGATGACCAGCGACTGTGTATGTGGTCGTCGTCGTCTCGATCAGCTCGCTCTGGAACGGTGCGGCGTGGGGGAATTAGAAAGTCAGTTTAGCTTAACCTGTTTATTGACAGTTGAATGGCCGAGCCGAGGAGTTTTGCTCGGCGCCTCTGCCCCTTTATGGCGGGGCTGTGGATGAGTACGCTGGCCGGTCAGGAAGGGTAGACCAGCCACACCAAGACCTTCTCGGTTGGCGTCTCGCGAGCGTCTGGTTTGACAGCTGGCGCGCATCGGCAGACGAGCGCGCAGTCCGTAAGAGCCCAAAACACGGCCATGTGGGCTTTTGGCTCGAACAATCTCCCCGGGTTGGAATATTAACAAAGATTTCAACATACAATTCATTTGATTCAGATAGTGGACTTTGCTTAAATTTAATGACGGACATCGTCAAATTATTACACTATATCTATTTAAAATATTCGAAATAAATTCAACATTACAGCGTGCGAACCCAATTGATTCAAATATTTTATTCATATACTTAAAACCAAACACATGTTACAATTAAATATCTTATTTAATATCAATATGTATTATATATCGATAAAGAATTATTTGCAAAGCTAATATGTGAATCGAAAAAATATGCGTACATTCCGCATCCGTGATAGATTATCCTGAACACGTATACAAAAGATTTCCATGGTAATTAATTACACTCATTCTCCTCCGAACGAGTAGTCAATATTTAGGTCCACGTTGAGGTCCGAACAATGATAACAAACATCAACATTCTATACAAGAATACACAACAAATACAAAATGTGAATTTTTCACTAAAAGAAATGTTCTTATCTTCATCCTGGGAGGTATATAAATTGTTAACAAATAAGTTTTCCACCAAATAACCACCAAAACTACTACACTTTTTTTCTCGGCGCCTCTGCCCCTTTATGGCGGGGCTGGTCAGGAAAGGTAGACCAGCCACACCAAGACCTTCTCGGTTGGCCTTTCGCGAGCGTCTGGTCTGGCAGACGAGCGCGCAGCCCGTTAGAGCCCAAAACACGGCCATGTGGGCTTTTGGCTCGAACAAGCAAAATGCCCAAAATACGTGTCTCTACTGATCACGTTTTCGTGATCTAGAAAAAATGTGTGTGTCTGTGTTTCTGTGTATTTTGGGGATTTTTTGAACACCGTTAGTCCTATCGAACTGAAATTTAGTATCGGTTACTGAAATTCTTATCGACACGAGATAATTTTTTTTTCAAATTTTTAAGTTGACCGGAAATGCTACCTCCCCTTATAGGTGTAATTATTTGAATTCAATTATCTCCCAAACTGCCAACTGAATCGGACTGAATTTTTTTTACATGTAATAGAACCTTATGTTTTTTTAAATATTTTTACCTGTACCGGAAGTAGTACTTTTACTTTAGAGAATCGACGTTTTTTATATTTTCTCAGACAATTTTTAGTTTATTGAACTTAAATTTCATATCTATAAGTTTAAGCTTAATACCAAGTTATGTATACAATTTGATAAACATCCGTCAACCGGAAGTGGCACTTTACCCTTGTTCGATTTTTCTTCCACTATTTTTTTCGACCCCTTAAACATGTGTGCTCGTCACGAAAAAATTCAAGTATAATTCTTGCATCAATGTTGGAAAAGACTTCGATAATGGTTTAGATGAAGTTTATTGATATGTAAAATTTACATGTGGAATTTGAATCCGCAAAGCGTTCGACGAACACAAGGTTCTCGTACGCCGCCCAACTGCTGACTGTGGTTGCCCGAGACCGGCTCATCAGCGATACCAACCAATAAATGAGTTAACACGACTGTTTTCCACACGTCGATATAAAGTCGGAACATAGTCCCACATAGGAGAACTGTTGATAATACAGTTATTCTACAGAGTTACAGCATCACTGATGAGTCGTTTACAACAAATCATAGCTCTTAAAATAATTCAATAGAGGGTGAGTAATGAAACCTTTTGCCTCATCCAATGTGAGGATATAATCAATTTATTGGTTCAGTGTTATATTTATTTACATTAAAATTTTTGAAATCTCCTTTGTAGCTGTGAATAAGCATTACAAGATAAGTATACTTTAAAGAAGAGAGAGTGGACTGTATAATTTAAAACATTTAAGCATTCCTCATCTTGATGTTAACTTAGATAATACAATATTGACTAATTACAGCTCTCTAAAAATTAACTAATGAGTGTAATGCTCCTAAGTTAACTTGATTTCATAAATAAGCAACACAAACGTTGCTGAATTAAAAGTACATTAGAACGTTAATCATTCATTCCTACAAACAGGAAATCAAGGTGAGCTATGATTATAGATATCTCAACGTTAAGCATTGAGATGTTCAGTGCTATGGTATTTACTTATTCTATGATTCACATAGATAATATAAACAGTAAAAGTTAACTTATGTATTCATAATAAAGATACATAAGACCTGAAAGATGAAAACAGCTTAAATTATACACACAACACAATTTAAGTGAATTAATGAGTAATACTATTAACATTGAACGATTTAAACTTATGATTAAATCTAATAAGTAATATATGCGTCGGGGGTAGTGTCTTCGGGTTAGATTAAGCGACCGAAGTTGACGGAATTGAAGCTGCTGTTTCTCCTTCTTGCTAATCTTCCTTCCTGTCAAGTGGTTCCTGTGGTAGAATCGGCAATGGCGCCACTAGATGACTGGACCGACGAAACTCTCCGTTGGCAGTAAAGACGTCGACGACTGGAACTCTGCCATCTGGTCCGGGATACAATTTAGTGACTCGACCCAGGATCCATCGGGTTGGCAGCATGTGTTCTTCCTTTAACAGGACCATTTGACCCACACTCAGATTGTTGCTTGGTCCTTCTTCCATTTGTGTCGTAACTGCAAAGAATGTAAATATTCCGCCGACCAACGTTTCCAAAATTCTGCTGTGGTCAATTGTATCTGAAGCAGATTGGCATGGACATTAGTGTTATATTTAACCTCCATTGGAAGAGCCAGTAAGGATCTGCCAATTAAGAAATGTCCTGGTGTGAGGGGTAAAAGGTCTAGTGGATCTGATGACATGGGACTAAGAGGACGGGAATTCATGCAAGCTTCTATTTGAGTCAATACTGTACAGAATGATTCGAAATTTAAGGTGGTGGCCTTTAACACCTTGTTTAAATGAATTTTCATGGATTTAACCGCTGCTTCCCACAGCCCTCCCATGTGAGGCGCCCATGGCGGGTTAAACTTCCAACGAATTCCTTTGGAGGCTACATACCGTACTAGCTTCTCCTCATGAGGACGTTCATAAATTAATTTTACTAAATTAACGAGTTCACAACTTGCACCCACAAAATTAGTAGCATTGTCGGAATATATCGTGGCCTGCCACGTCTGGCTACGATTTAAGAAATTTGAACTCGTTAAGTCTCCGACAAGTTCCAAGTGGGCTGCTTTACTGGAAAAACACACAAAGACACAAACGTAACCCTTAATTATCTTAGAATTCTTATTGCAACCACTCTTCACAGGAAAAGGTCCTGCGAAGTCTATCCCCACATGACTGAAAGGAAAATTTGCAGTGGTATGTACGTTCAAGCGGGAGTAATCCCATTAATCTATTATGTGACAATGGTTTATTTCTAAAACAAATGACACATGAACGTACTACTCCTTTAACAGTATTATGTCCGGCTAATGGCCAATAGGTCTGTCGCAATAACGACAGTAAGGCTTGAGTACCTAGGTGAATATACTTCAGGTGCACATCTCGGACAATCATGTGTGTAAGTTTATGCTTATTTGACAATATAATGGGTGACGTTGATAGGGTTGTTCCCAGAAGAAGTCTACTTCCAACACAAATTAAATTCTCATGGAATACAGGGGACAATTTAGCCAATTTACTGCTACTGGGAATTGGATGTCCCTTACTTAGCAAACGATATTCCAATGGAAATGATTCCATTTGCGATAACCTTATCAAATTATTTAAAGCATCTTTTAATTCTAAAGCGGACGGTTCGTTAGTTTCTCTAACGTTTAATTGTTTGTTCCTTAGTGGCCGGCGAACATATGATAACACTCGAAGGAGTCTTGGAAGATGAGAATATTTATCTATCCAATCATTCTCCCTCACAAGGGTAGCGTTAGTGACCACCATTCTTTCTGGAAGATCTATTGTGATCTCCGGAGGTCTTCGAGGCCATCGTGATTCATCTAATTTCAACCAACTAGGGCGTGATTCATCTAATTTCTACAATGCAATGCGACTGTAGAATCAGTCCAATAATATTTGTCATTAATGTGAATTGTTAATTGGTCAACTGTTGACTTCATTAACTTTGATAATAACATAGTGGAGCACAGCTCTAAACGCGGAATGGTTACAAAACTGAGCGGAGCGACTCTCGAATGAGAACAAACAAGATGACATTTGGAATTTCCTAATTGATCAGTACCGGGGAATTTTTGAATGGTAAAGCTACACAGAATCTACCGTTCTTGTCTCGTGATGTGCGTACTTTGAAATGTTCCTCACATCTTTTCTCCTCAAGAGATTGATGTTTCACAATAGGAACTTGTTCTATCATCCAAAAGTTTTGAATATGACTGTCTAATTGACTTAAGCCTATGTGGCTCTTCTCTGGAGCTTTATTTATTTCGGGATATGAACCTACGATTGTCCATCCGAATTCGGTATCCTTTAAAATAGGCATACCCTTTCCTAACTGGATGGTTCCTGCTTTCATAGCATGAACACAAATTTCGGCGCCGAGCAATAAGTCGATTGGCGTCGGTTTATTCCAAAGGGGATCTGATAAACTCATTCCCGCTGGAATCGAAATCAACTGTTGATCCAGTTTCACAATTGGAATGTCTCCGGTGATTTCCGGTAATACCAAACACAACACCTTGGTTGAGTAATTAGTGGTTGAAGACCTTATGGTCATTTTGGTGATGTGACGAATGCTACTTTCTTGATTAGCGATACCTACAATTTTTTGAGAGATTTTTTCTAATTTGAAATTATTCTTCTTAGCGAAAGATGTGGTAACATAGTTGACTTGTGAGCCGGAATCTAATAATGTACGGCCCTTAACGACCGTTCCGTTGGACGTTATAATGTCTACTTGTACCGTGGGTAAAATTATCTCCCTTTGAGAGAAATGAGTAGAATGAGAATTAATTGATTTCCTTTCCGTATTATTTGAACTAGATATATCGTCCTGATGCAAAAAAGTATGATGGTTTTGTTTGTACCTTAAGCAATTAAAGTTAGACCTACAATTTGTTATCTTATGAGTTGAATTTAAACATTTAAAACACATGGTATTATGTAGATTTAACGAATTCATTTCTTTCCGAACTGGATTTTGCTTTGAATTTATCGCATTTACCTATGAAATGATTGTTTCGACAAAACGCACATGAGTTTACCCTGCTTGATGGGTTTTTGTTCGCGACATGAGTTCTCCTGATTCGTTGACGGTTATGAGGGAATTCTTTCACCGTAGTTACAGATGCAGTAGATTGTAATACGTTACATCTATTCTGCAGGAATGTCTCTAACTTTTCGTACGGTGGCATTTCTCTGTCAACTAGAGATGTTTCCCAGTCCTTTAATAAACTAAAGGGTAATTTCCTTAGAACTAGACATTTTACCCATGGATCTAAAATTTCTCTCGCGTAACCCAATGATTCAATGTTTTTAATACATACCGTTACCTTATTCAATAGATCTCTCAATTCGATATATGATTCCCTTGTGATTAATTTTAGATCACAAAGTGAGTTGATCCTAGTTTAATTAGTGAGATTAAATCTTGGTAAATTGTATTGCTTATCTAAAATACTCCACGTTATTTCATAATTGTCTGAGCTAATATCTAACCCTGATACAGCTGCTAAAGCGGGACCGAGTAATGATTGATGCAAATATAGTAATTTAGTGATATTAGAATATTCAGGTTTATTTCCTATTTTATTTCCATTCGGATGGATCTCCCTGAAATGTAGGAATAGTTAACGTTGGTAGTTTATCTCTAGCAAATTGAATTGTTGCTTGCTCTACATTTAGTTTACTATCTTGAATGGATTGTCTATCTAATGTCGCCTTAAGATTTTGAACTGTCATTGAAATCATGTCGTACTCTTCGTCTATTAGATCCGCCTGCTCTATATCTGTGAGGTTATCTAAATACTCATAATGGAGTTTTTGGAAATAGTCGTATGCTTTTTTAATGAATTGATACTGTCCTTCATTTATTTCGGAGGTTCTTTCTATTTTCCTTTTTAGTCTTTGTAACGCGCCCGAATACCTTAATTCTATTGACGCCATTGTAACTTCTACTTTATTTTCTTTCGCTAATGTTTTTATCAATTGAGTATGACCTCGAGTCTGATGTACTCTAGAGCTTGACCTGCCTCTAATAAATTCTAAGTTCCTAGTTGGACTTCGAGTCTTACGCGACTTGGAAGTTGAAACTTCTATTTCCTCGTTTTCAGAACTTGACATTTGTTTCAAAAAGTTGCACTATTTCGTCTCATAAAAAAGTTATCCTCTACTGTAGCCGTCAATTGAACTATTAGTAGAGATGTGGTAACAATATTCAATAATTAACAGTGAATCTCTATATTCTACTTTAACTATTATCACCAGATTCTATCCAACACATTTTGGAAGAAAATAACAACACCTACTTGGTGGGTATTTGTTTTATGCCACCTTTGGCTACAAGTGAAACAACACTGTTTTAAACACTGTGTCTTGTGATTTGTTATCACAAACTGTTCCATCACACATTATGGAACGAAGAAATATACCGAATTGGTATGTACTTGATTTAAGCCACCTTCGGGCTGCAAGTAAAACAACACTGTGTTAAACACCGTGTCTTGTGATTTGTTATCACAAACTGTTCCATCACACATTATGGAACGAATAACTTCCACATTTATTGTGGAGGGGGGGGGGGCTAACTGTGACTTATTGTCGCAGTTTAAATTCGACACGTGCTTTCCTGATTTTACACTACATCTATTGATTTTACACTTTTAATAAGAAATTCGATGCGACCGATGAAACATTCCTTCGTGTGCGCGATATTATTATATACGATTACGTGAATATATATTTTTTTAAAACTGTCCTACTTACATGATTGTCCTTTTAAAAGATGGCCTGTGATTAAATACATTTACTTACTTGATATATTTTTTGCCGTTTATCTGATCGTTCTGATAATTTCGGATTACTTCTGTGTCCCATGCGCTTTTGTAGGTTATGTTTTTATGTATCTAATTTTGCGTCTCCAACCACGCGGTTACATGTACATCTGTATATCAATCGATTTATTGCTGAAATAGAAGCAAACATATTATTAGTATTGGAATGATAGGGATAGTATAAAAGGAACGATACCGATTTCTTAATAATTGACATCCATTTTTTCTCGACCACGTTTATCCTTTTGGTTTGTCCGTTTTGGTTTTGTGGCTTAGGTTACTGGTGTCCGGTTTGAAATGACCATCATGGAAAAGACTTCGATAATGGTTTAGATGTAGTTTATTGATATGTAAAATTATACATGTGGAATTTGGATCAGCAAAGCGTTCGAGACACACGACGTTCTCGAGCGCTCGCCCTATGTCGACTACCTGACCGGTTGCCCGGTTGAGTCGCTTCCGCTACGATTTATCAGTGACGCCAATCGACAAATTAGTTAATGAGACTGTGTGCCACACATCGATATATAAAGTCGGAACAGTAAGTGTAATGACCTCTAAAAGCACCCTGTATAAAAATGAAGAAGCTTCTCTTTCTCCTCAGCTCCATAAAACATGATAAAGCTCCTCAGAATAATTAATGAAAAATTGAAAATCGTCTAATTTGTAACAAATCTCTTCTATGAAGACCACGAGATGGTGTGAGCTTGAATATTCAATTCAGACTGATTTGATTCAGATATTTTCAACCATCATTCGCATACTTTCTGTCGGATACCGAATGAAGGCGAAAGCCTTCTACGATATTTTAAGAAAACATTATTTGCACATGGAGCTCAAGGCTGCTGATATTCCTGATATAAATATGGTGTATTCCAATATATTCCAGTTCCAGTGTATATTCCAATATGGAGCAGTGACATCGCATGGGGGAAGTTGCAGACCGCACCAGGGTGTCACCATCCTGGGGGGAGGGGGGTGACACCAAATGAAGAATATAATTTGATATGTATTTTCTTATGGAGGAATTTATTAAGATTTAGTTTGTTTAATATTAGTTTTTTTAGTCGGGAAACGAGAAACGTTGGGTTGGGAAAGGATGACTCCCCGACTTGCTACACAGGGTAACACCATCGCTTGTGACGTCACTTCATACGCATTCGGTGCGGTGCATAAATCGTTAAATCGACTAGGGCTGCCCACCCAGTCGTCCGCGGCTTGATTTTGGCTACGCGGCTTGGCTTGACTACGTCAAGTCGTCCGCGGCTTGGCTTGACTACGGGAGTCGTTCCCATATCCGCAACCAGGGGACCCGTGCGGTTGTATGGAGCTATACCTCCAGCTGTCCTCTCGTCGGGAGGAACCCCCCCCCCCCTCCAAATCAGTTAGTGCCGGTCGATCAAATCGTCCGTCTCACGGGTGACCAACTCGCCACCGACCAACTGAGCCTTCACCACCGCTTGGTCCATTTTCGAGGACCGGTACAATAATAAAAGGTTGTTGGTCCAGAGACACGTGCAGGCACTGCTCAACGCTGAGCCTGTGGGCCGTGACGTCGGTCAAGGGTTGCGGCGGCTGGTTGATGACATCACCATGCATGTCCGCACCCTCGGTTCCATGGGCATCGTGATTCCCTGTCTTCCAAGCTGGACCGGTACACGGCCCGGCAATGGGACATGCAGTCGGTGAAGCACGAGGACTGGACCTTCGACAAATTTTTAAGTTTCCTTAAGTTTCAGTACCAGGTGCAAATGAACGGTGAGCCCATCCAGAGGATGCTCGCGCCGCGCCCCTGCACGAATGTAACTACCAAGGCTTCCGTTTACCACTCGAGAGTCGAGGTAGCTTCCTGCCCTAAGGGTCGGGGTGACCACTTGCTCCACTCATGCTCATCGTTCCGGAAACTGGCCTTACCAGAGCGAACCAGCCTCGCGAAGAAGCTAAATCTCTGCATTAACTGTCTGCGTCCTGGCCACAAAGCACACAAACGCGTTGCTCCCACTGTCGCAAAGCACACCACACACTGCTGCACGCTGAGTCCCATAGCACTTCCAGGTACCTAGACGCCGCTCATATCCCAAAGGAAGCAAGTTTCGCTAATGAAGCGCCACACGCGTCTAGCCTTCATTCCCTGCATTCAACCACCAGGGCAGCAACAGCCCCTCGCACCGTTCTGTTATCCACAGTGGTGCTGTCTGCCCGTGGGAGCGATGGGCGTTGGAATAAATGTCGAGCACTGCTCGACAGTGGGTCGGAACTCAACATCATCTCTAATGTCCAACCACATGCATTGAATGCAAGCATGGTCGGGGTAGGCTGTCAGGAAACGCCAATCTCCCAGGGCGTAGTCCTGCACGTTGCTCCTCGGGGGTCGAGGAGCCATGCCAAAATAAAGGAGATGGAATTCTTAGTAATCCCCAAGATCATGAACGAAGTTCCATCCAGAGACGTGTCGGAATTACGGTTGGGGTTGCCACAGCGCATTTACCTTGCTGACCCCACATTTGATTCCCCGGGTGCAATCAACATGGTCCTCGGATGCTTGGCATTCCATCAGTCCCTCAAAAACGGTAGGAGGAACATTTCAATTCCTCCATCACTCGCCAGCGAACGGGGCTCTACCATTCACCTGTTGAACACTTCGTTCGGCTGGGTTGTTAGTGGGGAACTGGGCTCAGTCCCAACCACCAACCGCTCCGGGAACTGCCATCAGACAGCTTCTCGTGATCCGTCGGCGGACCGAAGAGTTCGTTTGCCGAAGTGTACTGTAGTGTGGTGGCTGTCTTTAGTTCCTAAGAAAATGTTTGAAAATCACGTTAGAAATAGTACCTCCATATCCAATGCTTATGTCTTATGTACATACTGCTTATACGCATGTACTGCAATGTATTCATTTATCATTTAAATAGGCTTAAATAATATCCGTTCAAATTGAATGTAGTTTCAAGTGTGGAACTTATTTGTTAACAATTTATATACCTCCCAGGATGAAGATAAGAACATTTCTTTTAGTGAAAAATTCACATTTTGTATTTGTTGTGTATTCTTGTGTAGAATGTTGATGTTCGTTATCATTGTTCGGACCTCAACGTGGACCTAAATATTGACTACTCGTTCGGAGGAGAATGAGTGTAATTAATTACCATGGAAATCTTTTGTATACGTGTTCAGGATAATCTATCACGGATGCGGAATGTACGCATATTTTTTCGATTCACATATTAGCTTTGCAAATAATTCTTTATCGATATATAATACATATTGATATTAAATAAGATATTTAATTGTAACATGTGTTTGGTTTTAAGTATATGAATAAAATATTTGAATCAATTGGGTTCGCACGCTGTAATGTTGAATTTATTTCGAATATTTTAAATAGATATAGTGTAATAATTTGACGATGTCCGTCATTAAATTTAAGCAAAGTCCACTATCTGAATCAAATGAATTGTATGTTGAAATCTTTGTTAATATTCCAACCCGGGGAGATTGTTCGAGCCAAAAGCCGACATGGCCGTGTTTTGGGCTCTTACGGACTGCGCGCTCGTCTGCCGATGCGCGCCAGCTGTCAAACCAGACGCTCGCGAGACGCCAACCGAGAAGGTCTTGGTGTGGCTGGTCTACCCTTCCTGACCGGCCAGCGTACTCATCCACAGCCCCGCCATAAAGGGGCAGAGGCGCCGAGCAAAACTCCTCGGCTCGGCCATTCAACTGTCAATAAACAGGTTAAGCTAAACTGACATTCTAATTCCCCCACGCCGCACCGTTCCAGAGCGAGCTGATCGAGACGACGACGACCACATACACAGTCGCTGGTCATCTACCCACACACACTCAGCCCCCGCAGCTATCGAAACATTGCTATTAATGCTTAATTGACGCTTCTCTACGCAGCACCGATCTGGGCGGATTCCATGGAAATAGAAAGGACGAGGAAAAAGTATGCCTCAGTACAGCGGAGGAGCGCACTCAGAGTAGCCACGGCGTACTCGACTGTCTCCGAGAACGCTGTTCTGGTAGTTGCAGGAATCAACCCGATCGATCTGCTCGCAAAGGAGAGGAAGCAACTCTTCGACGGCTCGAGAGGCAATGCATCGGAATCCCGAGAAGCAGCGACACGCAGGCGGAAGGAAATACGGCAAAAGCTGATGAGGTGCTGGCAGAGGCGGTGGGACGAAGAATGTAAAGGACGCTTTACCTACAGGATCATCCCATCCGTGGGCGACTGGGTCGAGAGGAAACACGGCGACACCAGTTTCCACTTGACACAGCTGCTGACGGACCACGGCTGCTTTGGCAAGCACATCCACAGGATACAAAAGGAGGCCGAAACAAAATGCTACCACTGCGAAGCCGAAGTGAACGACGCAGAGCATACCCTTTTTGAGTGCCCAGCTTGGGCGAAAGAAAGAAAAAGAATGAAGGAAATCGGAGTGACCTCACCTGAAAACCTGAGCAAGACGCTAATAGAGAAGATGGAAGCTTGGGTAGTCATCGACACGTTCGCGTCAACGGTGATGCGCAAGAAAGAGGCGCATGAACGAGAGAGAAGAATGCACGCGAGATGAATGGAATAAAGAAAGAAAGAACGACTAGAAACAAAGAATGAACGAAGATGAATGAATGGACCACCACTCCTTCAAGTAATACACAGAGGTCCCAGAGAGTGGAGGTCGGGGGTGGGGTTTAGCCGGTAAAATCCGGCACTACCCTGCAATTCGGACTGTAGGCTGTCTTTCGAAGATTCCCCACCTCCAGCGCAGCGAAAAAAAAGATGCTAAAATCGTAAAATATGCGAATAGATGCTAAAATAATAAACAAAAGTGAAATTTGCATAAAATTTAAAAAATTAATAGACAATGTAGAAGGGTCTTCCTATCCCTTTGCCCATTTATTATGTGAAGAAATTGAAAGGATAAAACAGAGCTTGCAGTTTACTACAGACGGTGTTTTTCCTGTCGAAACCATGCGACTGCTTTTGTCTACTACTGCAAACAAAAGAAGACAATTGGAGCTGTGTATCCAAAAGGCTGCTCAAAAAAGCGTTTTAAAACTAGACTTGCACTCAAGACTAAATGAGAAATCTATTCCTCCGAACATTGAGTAAACTATTCAATCCATCTGTGGCAGGTTCAAAATCTAATATTAATGTTAAAGAAACAGTTTTGTTTTTTAGAAACCTGCCATTGTTTAATGTAATGTAACAGAGGCTGAATGTTTGGAAGGATATCAGCACTTTTTAGACAATTAATAGAGAATATAAAAAAGTTGATCCACGCCGGATATATCGCTATTATTGATGACAACAAAAATTAAATATGAAGAGTTTGGTTGTGTCGTTCTAAAATCTATTTGGAGTCCCGTTAATAGTGTGGATGCTGAATGGTATTTTAGTAAATACAATATAATTGATACCGTTCGTTGCACGAATCTAAAAAAATTATCTGTAGAAATATGCTCCATTTTAAGTTTTAATCAATTTTAATTGGTATCATATTTTTATATTCATATTTTTTCTTTGTATTTTTATATTCATGTTTTTTTTATTGTAATTTTAATTTCAAAAGATTTTTGAATTTTTCTAATATCTTTTAATGGTTGTGTTGTCTTTAAATTGTATATGTACATAAATTTTGTTAAAATTCATCGAAATTTTTTATTATTTAAAATTAAACTCTTCATAAAAATAGATGCTAAATTGAACAATTTTAATGCCCAAAAACGCTAAAATGCAAAATGAAAATGTTAAAATTGACAAAAATAGATGCCCAAAATACGGGTCTCTACCGATGACCATCTATACATATTAAAATACTTAAACAAAATTATTTACTCGTTAATAAGAATATAAATCAGTTAGTTTATTGAAAAAAACGTGTAGTGATAAATTTAAAATATTCTCGATATTGTAATTAACGTTTTCTCGAGAAACAAGAATCTCGAATTTTCATAATAAAATATTCTCGAGAAATGAGAATCTCGAAATTTCACATCAAAATTTCACGAGATTTCTCGATCACAACCTCTAGGCGTGCTGTCAATTATGGTGAAATAAATGAATCCTTATTCATAATCATAAATTGAGATTTTGGCTTCCTAAGAAGCAAAGTGAGAATTTTATACTTACTCTACTGTGGATATTCTGCAATTTAATCATTTATTCTTCTACTTTTGGGTACACATTGTAAGAGATATAATTAAAAGAATCAGGGTGAAAAAAATACGATAGTGTTCTTTTTTTGTAAATTCAATTTTATTTACATTTATAAAAGCAAAACATCATTTCTGAACAATTAACGGTGAAAATATAATAAAAAACATCAGACTACAAATAATACGACATTGTACTTTTTTTTTGACAAATTCAATTTTATTAACAAATATAAATGTAAAATATCAAGTAAAATTGGACACACGGGGACAACTGCGATCAAACTCACACCACATTTACAAAATATAAATTCAAAACCCATTACAAATAAAATGTAAATTGCAAACGTTATTTTTACTTGAAATTAAATAGGTTACGCTCTTTTGCAAATTTTATTTTTATTTATTTATTTAAATTAATCATGCACAATCTTCTTCCAGATTACTCCAAATCAACTAGTGGACTACACAGATCAAGATATGTACAAAAATTATTAATAAAAACATGATTATTATACATTTTTACATTTACCATATATGTAGATTGCCATCAAACCCATACCAAATAAATTTGTTCAATATTTTGAATAAAATTATACATGCTGTTTTGCAAATGGAATGAACTCTACCTCAAACACATAAATAAGAGATACACATACGTATATATTCATACATAAATACACCAAGAGAAATCGTACACACCTACGTGTAAATTTAATTAGTGGAAAATGTACAGGTCTTTAAGGTTCCATTTGCAGACGAATACAACTTTTTATATACATTTATATATACATTTTTGTATATTTGTTCACATCTATTAACCACAAAATCTTCATACAAATATAATATATAATATGGATATTATAAAGAATTTGTTTGGTGAGTAGTTGGGAAATAAATATAAGGTTTTGGTACAACTGTTGTGTCACTATGACCCAGAATGACAAAAACTACATACAAATATTACATATATGATAATATAAGAGGCATGGCGACCGCAACTCCATCACTGATCTTATTCACAATGGCAATGTTTAACTGATATACTCTTTTTTTCTTCAAAAACATATTATTCAACATTAAATCTATGAATGTAATGTAATTTAAAATTAAGTGAAAACTGTTTGGCAACAGTTCAATAACATTAAATAATCGTTTATTTTCTATTACGGTAGATGAATGGACAGATTGCACATTAAGTAGATAATAAAACGTGACAGTTCATGTTATTGGAGACGATAATGATAATTTTGAAAATTATGCAGAAAACATCAAAATGTTAGTGGAACTTACACTTATGTGTGTAAAAATTTACAAATATATACGAAGAGTACACATGTATGTAGGTACATATTTATGTATATGTAGGCTCAATTACCAACATGGACTATCGTCATCTCCAGCATCGGTAATACCGGCTGCGGCTTTTATCTGGTTGTATAAACGATGTTGCTCCTCATCCCAAAACGGAGGATAGCCGACAATTATAAAATATACAAAATTACTCCGCAAGCCCAAATATCTACTGGCTTTCCGTACTGTTCATTCTTAAGAAATTTTTACACACATAAGTGTAAGTTCGATGAACTCCAAACCTAATCCGCCTACTGTATTCGCTACAAAAGACAAACCGTCGGCAATGTTATCTGTAAATTCCAATGCAAATATCAAAGAGAAGCTCATGTGGGAACATTTTGAAAGCACAACCAAATGAACATCAAGTTTGAAAGCGAATATTCCATTTGCATTCACTTTAAAAGAAATCAATTCCGACGGGTCGAACATTTAAAAACTGAGAATTTACTGCTATCTATGGTGAGAGGGTCTTAAGAATGAACTGTACGGAAAGCCAGAAGATATTTGGGCTTGCGGAGTAATTTTGTATATTTTATAATTGTCGGCTATCCTCCGTTTTTGGATGAGGAGCAACATCGATTATACAACCAGTCAAAAGCCGGAGCCGGTATTACCGATGCTGGGGATGACGATAGTCCAAGTTGGTAATTGAGCCTACATATGCATACATAAATATGTACCTATGTGTACTCTTCGTATATATTTGTTAATTTTTACACACATAAGTGTAAGTTCGGTGAACTCCAAACCTAATCCGCCTACTGTATTCGCTACAAAAGACAAACCGTCGGCAATGTTATCTGGAAATTCCAATGCAAATACCAAACGAGAAGCTCATGTGGGAACATTTTGAAAGCCCAACCAAATGAACATCAAGTTTGAAAGCGAATATTCCATTTGCATTCACTTAAAAAGAAATCAATTCCGACGGGTCGAACATTTAAAAACTGAGAATTTACTGCTAGCGAGCAAATCAAGGGAGCTGCTGTAAAATTAGCGGATTTCGGTTTGGCAATTGAAGTTCAGGGTGATCAGCAAGCCTTGTTTGGCTCTGCTAGAACTCCTGACTATCTATCGTGAGAGGGTCTTAAGAATGAACTGTACGGAAAGCCAGAAGATATTTGGGCTTGCGGAGTAATTTTGTATATTTTATAATTGTCGGCTATCCTCCGTTTTTGGATGAGGAGCAACATCGATTATACAACCAGTCAAAAGCCGGAGCCGGTATTACCGATGCTGGGGATGACGATAGTCCAAGTTGGTAATTGAGCCTACATATGCATACATAAATATGTACCTACATACATGTGTACTCTTCGTATATATTTGTTAATTTTTACACACATAAGTGTAAGTTCAATGAACTCCAAACCTAATCCGCCTACTGTATTCGCTACAAAAGACAAACCGTCGGCAATGTTATCTGGAAATTCCAATGCAAATACCAAACGAGAAGCTCATGTGGGAACATTTTGAAAGCCCAACCAAATGAACATCAAGTTTGAAAGCGAATATTCCATTTGCATTCACTTAAAAAGAAATCAATTCCGACGGTTCGAACATTTAAAAACTGAGAATTTACTGCTAGCGAGCAAATCAAGGGAGCTGCTGTAAAATTAGCGGATTTCGGTTTGGCAATTGAAGTTCAGGGTGATCAGCAAGCCTTGTTTGGCTCTGCTAGAACTCCTGACTATCTATCGCGAGAGGGTCTTAAGAATGAACTGTACGGAAAGCCAGAAGATATTTGGGCTTGCGGAGTAATTTTATATATTTTATAATTGTCGGCTATCCTCCGTTTTTGGATGAGGAGCAACATCGATTAGACAACCAGATAAAAGCCGGAGCCGGTATTACCGATGCTGGGGATGACGATAGTCCAAGTTGGTAATTGAGCCTACATATGCATACATAAATATGTACCTACATACATGTGTACTCTTCGTATATATTTTTAAATTTTTACACACATAAGTGTAAGTTCGATGAACTCCAAACCTAATCCGCCTACTGTATTCGCTACAAAAGACAAACCGTCGGCAATGTTATCTGGAAATTCCAATGCAAATACCAAACGAGAAGCTCATGTGGGAACATTTTGAAAGCCCAACCAAATGAACATCAAGTTTGAAAGCGAATATTCCATTTGCATTCACCTAAAAAGTAATCAATTCCGACGGTTCGAACATTTAAAAACTGAGAATTTACTACTAGCGAGCAAATCAAGGGAGCTGCTGTAAAATTAGTGGATTTCGGTTTAGCAATTGAAGTTCAGGGTGATCAGCAAGCCTTGTTTGGCTCTGCTAGAACTCCTGACTATCTATCGTGAGAGGGTCTTAAGAATGAACTGTACGGAAAGCCAGAAGATATTTGGGCTTGCGGAGTAATTTTGTATATTTTATAATTGTCGGCTATCCTCCGTTTTTGGATGAGGAGCAACATCGATTATACAACCAGTCAAAAGCCGGAGCCGGTATTACCGATGCTGGGGATGACGATAGTCCAAGTTGGTAATTGAGCCTACATATGCATACATAAATATGTACCTACATACATGTGTACTCTTCGTATATATTTGTTAATTTTTACACACATAAGTGTAAGTTCGATGAACTCCAAACCTAATCCGCCTACTGTATTCGCTACAAAAGACAAACCGTCGGCAATGTTATCTGGAAATTCCAATGCAAATACCAAACGAGAAGCTCATGTGGGAACATTTTGAAAACCCAACCAAATGAACATCAAGTTTGAAAGCGAATATTCCATTTGCATTCACCTAAAAAGTAATCAATTCCGACGGTTCGAACATTTAAAAACTGAGAATTTACTACTAGCGAGCAAATCAAGGGAGCTGCTGTAAAATTAGTGGATTTCGGTTTAGCAATTGAAGTTCAGGGTGATCAGCAAGCCTTGTTTGGCTCTGCTAGAACTCCTGACTATCTATCGTGAGAGGGTCTTAAGAATGAACTGTACGGAAAGCCAGAGGATATTTGGGCTTGCGGAGTAATTTTGTATATTTTATAATTGTCGGCTATCCTCCGTTTTTGGATGAGGAGCAACATCGATTATACAACCAGTCAAAAGCCGGAGCCGGTATTACCGATGCTGGGGATGACGATAGTCCAAGTTGGTAATTGAGCCTACATATGCATACATAAATATGTACCTACATACATGTGTACTCTTCGTATATATTTGTTAATTTTTACACACATAAGTGTAAGTTCGATGAACTCCAAACCTAATCCGCCTACTGTATTCGCTACAAAAGACAAACCGTCGGCAATGTTATCTGGAAATTCCAATGCAAATACCAAACGAGAAGCTCATGTGGGAACATTTTGAAAGCCCAACCAAATGAACATCAAGTTTGAAAGCGAATATTCCATTTGCATTCACTTAAAAAGAAATCAATTCCGACGGTTCGAACATTTAAAAACTGAGAATTTACTGCTAGCGAGCAAATCAAGGGAGCTGCTGTAAAATTAGCGGATTTCGGTTTGGCAATTGAAGTTCAGGGTGATCAGCAAGCCTTGTTTGGCTCTGCTAGAACTCCTGACTATCTATCGCGAGAGGGTCTTAAGAATGAACTGTACGGAAAGCCAGAAGATATTTGGGCTTGCGGAGTAATTTTATATATTTTATAATTGTCGGCTATCCTCCGTTTTTGGATGAGGAGCAACATCGATTATACAACCAGATAAAAGCCGGAGCCGGTATTACCGATGCTGGGGATGACGATAGTCCAAGTTGGTAATTGAGCCCACATATGCATACATAAATATGTACCTACATACATGTGTACTCTTCGTATATATTTGTTAATTTTTACACACATAAGTGTAAGTTCGATGAACTCCAAACCTAATCCGCCTACTGTATTCGCTACAAAAGACAAACCGTCGGCAAAGTTATCTGGAAATTCCAATGCAAATACCAAACGAGAAGCTCATGTGGGAACATTTTGAAAGCCCAACCAAATGAACATCAAGTTTGAAAGCGAATATTCCATTTGCATTCACCTAAAAAGTAATCAATTCCGACGGTTCGAACATTTAAAAACTGAGAATTTACTACTAGCGAGCAAATCAAGGGAGCTGCTGTAAAATTAGTGGATTTCGGTTTAGCAATTGAAGTTCAGGGTGATCAGCAAGCCTTGTTTGGCTCTGCTAGAACTCCTGACTATCTATCGTGAGAGGGTCTTAAGAATGAACTGTACGGAAAGCCAGAGGATATTTGGGCTTGCGGAGTAATTTTGTATATTTTATAATTGTCGGCTATCCTCCGTTTTTGGATGAGGAGCAACATCGATTATACAACCAGTCAAAAGCCGGAGCCGGTATTACCGATGCTGGGGATGACGATAGTCCAAGTTGGTAATTGAGCCTACATATGCATACATAAATATGTACCTACATACATGTGTACTCTTCGTATATATTTGTTAATTTTTACACACATAAGTGTAAGTTCGATGAACTCCAAACCTAATCCGCCTACTGTATTCGCTACAAAAGACAAACCGTCGGCAATGTTATCTGGAAATTCCAATGCAAATACCAAACGAGAAGCTCATGTGGGAACATTTTGAAAGCCCAACCAAATGAACATCAAGTTTGAAAGCGAATATTCCATTTGCATTCACTTAAAAAGAAATCAATTCCGACGGTTCGAACATTTAAAAACTGAGAATTTACTGCTAGCGAGCAAATCAAGGGAGCTGCTGTAAAATTAGCGGATTTCGGTTTGGCAATTGAAGTTCAGGGTGATCAGCAAGCCTTGTTTGGCTCTGCTAGAACTCCTGACTATCTATCGCGAGAGGGTCTTAAGAATGAACTGTACGGAAAGCCAGAAGATATTTGGGCTTGCGGAGTAATTTTATATATTTTATAATTGTCGGCTATCCTCCGTTTTTGGATGAGGAGCAACATCGATTAGACAACCAGATAAAAGCCGGAGCCGGTATTACCGATGCTGGGGATGACGATAGTCCAAGTTGGTAATTGAGCCTACATATGCATACATAAATATGTACCTACATACATGTGTACTCTTCGTATATATTTTTAAATTTTTACACACATAAGTGTAAATTCGATGAACTCCAAACCTAATCCGCCTACTGTATTCGCTACAAAAGACAAACCGTCGGCAATGTTATCTGGAAATTCCAATGCAAATACCAAACGAGAAGCTCATGTGGGAACATTTTGAAAGCCCAACCAAATGAACATCAAGTTTGAAAGCGAATATTCCATTTGCATTCACTTAAAAAGAAATCAATTCCGACGGTTCGAACATTTAAAAACTGAGAATTAACTGCTAGCGAGCAAATCAAGGGAGCTGCTGTAAAATTAGCGGATTTCGGTTTGGCAATTGAAGTTCAGGGTGATCAGCAAGCCTTGTTTGGCTCTGCTAGAACTCCTGACTATCTATCGTGAGAGGGTCTTAAGAATGAACTGTACGGAAAGCCAGAAGATATTTGGGCTTGCGGAGTAATTTTGTATATTTTATAATTGTCGGCTATCCTTCGTTTTTGGATGAGGAGCAACATCGATTATACAACCAGTCAAAAGCCGGAGCCGGTATTACCGATGCTGGGGATGACGATAGTCCAAGTTGGTAATTGAGCCTACATATGCATACATAAATATGTACCTACATACATGTGTACTCTTCGTATATATTTGTTAATTTATACACACATAAGTGTAAGTTCGATGAACTCCAAACCTAATCCGCCTACTGTATTCGCTACAAAAGACAAACCGTCGGCAATGTTATCTGGAAATTCCAATGCAAATACCAAACGAGAAGCTCATGTGGGAACATTTTGAAAGCCCAACCAAATGAACATCAAGTTTGAAAGCGAATATTCCATTTGCATTCACTTAAAAAGAAATCAATTCCGACGGTTCGAACATTTAAAAACTGAGAATTTACTGCTAGCGAGCAAATCAAGGGAGCTGCTGTAAAATTAGCGGATTTCGGTTTGGCAATTGAAGTTCAGGGTGATCAGCAAGCCTTGTTTGGCTCTGCTAGAACTCCTGACTATCTATCGCGAGAGGGTCTTAAGAATGAACTGTACGGAAAGCCAGAAGATATTTGGGCTTGCGGAGTAATTTTATATATTTTATAATTGTCGGCTATCCTCCGTTTTTGGATGAGGAGCAACATCGATTATACAACCAGATAAAAGCCGGAGCCGGTATTACCGATGCTGGGGATGACGATAGTCCAAGTTGGTAATTGAGCCTACATATGCATACATAAATATGTACCTACATACATGTGTACTCTTCGTATATATTTGTTAATTTTTACACACATAAGTGTAAGTTCGATGAACTCCAAACCTAATCCGCCTACTGTATTCGCTACAAAAGACAAACCGTCGGCAATGTTATCTGG
The DNA here is from genome assembly GCF_051622035.1 of Arctopsyche grandis. NCBI lineage: Eukaryota > Metazoa > Arthropoda > Insecta > Trichoptera > Hydropsychidae > Arctopsyche > Arctopsyche grandis. Next base: position 33,952,586 of record NC_135356.1, read on the forward strand.
AAATTCCAATGCAAATACCAAACGAGAAGCTCATGTGGGAACATTTTGAAAGCCCAACCAAATGAACATCAAGTTTGAAAGCGAATATTCCATTTGCATTCACTTAAAAAGAAATCAATTCCGACGGTTCGAACATTTAAAAACTGAGAATTTACTGCTAGCGAGCAAATCAAGGGAGCTGCTGTAAAATTAGCGGATTTCGGTTTGGCAATTGAAGTTCAGGGTGATCAGCAAGCCTTGTTTGGCTCTGCTAGAACTCCTGACTATCTATCGCGAGAGGGTCTTAAGAATGAACTGTACGGAAAGCCAGAAGATATTTGGGCTTGCGGAGTAATTTTATATATTTTATAATTGTCGGCTATCCTCCGTTTTTGGATGAGGAGCAACATCGATTATACAACCAGATAAAAGCCGGAGCCGGTATTACCGATGCTGGGGATGACGATAGTCCAAGTTGGTAATTGAGCCTACATATGCATACATAAATATGTACCTACATACATGTGTACTCTTCGTATATATTTTTAAATTTTTACACACATAAGTGTAAGTTCGATGAACTCCAAACCTAATCCGCCTACTGTATTCGCTACAAAAGACAAACCGTCGGCAATGTTATCTGGAAATTCCAATGCAAATACCAAACGAGAAGCTCATGTGGGAACATTTTGAAAGCCCAACCAAATGAACATCAAGTTTGAAAGCGAATATTCCATTTGCATTCACTTAAAAAGAAATCAATTCCGACGGTTCGAACATTTAAAAACTGAGAATTTACTGCTAGCGAGCAAATCAAGGGAGCTGCTGTAAAATTAGCGGATTTCGGTTTGGCAATTGAAGTTCAGGGTGATCAGCAAGCCTTGTTTGGCTCTGCTAGAACTCCTGACTATCTATCGCGAGAGGGTCTTAAGAATGAACTGTACGGAAAGCCAGAAGATATTTGGGCTTGCGGAGTAATTTTATATATTTTATAATTGTCGGCTATCCTCCGTTTTTGGATGAGGAGCAACATCGATTATACAACCAGATAAAAGCCGGAGCCGGTATTACCGATGCTGGGGATGACGATAGTCCAAGTTGGTAATTGAGCCTACATATGCATACATAAATATGTACCTACATACATGTGTACTCTTCGTATATATTTGTTAATTTTTACACACATAAGTGTAAGTTCGATGAACTCCAAACCTAATCCGCCTACTGTATTCGCTACAAAAGACAAACCGTCGGCAATGTTATCTGGAAATTCCAATGCAAATACCAAACGAGAAGCTCATGTGGGAACATTTTGAAAGCCCAACCAAATGAACATCAAGTTTGAAAGCGAATATTCCATTTGCATTCACTTAAAAAGAAATCAATTCCGACGGTTCGAACATTTAAAAACTGAGAATTTACTGCTAGCGAGCAAATCAAGGGAGCTGCTGTAAAATTAGCGGATTTCGGTTTGGCAATTGAAGTTCAGGGTGATCAGCAAGCCTTGTTTGGCTCTGCTAGAACTCCTGACTATCTATCGCGAGAGGGTCTTAAGAATGAACTGTACGGAAAGCCAGAAGAAATTTGGGCTTGCGGAGTAATTTTATATATTTTATAATTGTCGGCTATCCTCCGTTTTTGGATGAGGAGCAACATCGATTATACAACCAGATAAAAGCCGGAGCCGGTATTACCGATGCTGGGGATGACGATAGTCCAAGTTGGTAATTGAGCCTACATATGCATACATAAATATGTACCTACATACATGTGTACTCTTCGTATATATTTTTAAATTTTTACACACATAAGTGTAAGTTCGATGAACTCCAAACCTAATCCGCCTACTGTATTCGCTACAAAAGACAAACCGTCGGCAATGTTATCTGGAAATTCCAATGCAAATACCAAACGAGAAGCTCATGTGGGAACATTTTGAAAGCCCAACCAAATGAACATCAAGTTTGAAAGCGAATATTCCATTTGCATTCACTTAAAAAGAAATCAATTCCGACGGTTCGAACATTTAAAAACTGAGAATTTACTGCTAGCGAGCAAATCAAGGGAGCTGCTGTAAAATTAGCGGATTTCGGTTTGGCAATTGAAGTTCAGGGTGATCAGCAAGCCTTGTTTGGCTCTGCTAGAACTCCTGACTATCTATCGCGAGAGGGTCTTAAGAATGAACTGTACGGAAAGCCAGAAGATATTTGGGCTTGCGGAGTAATTTTATATATTTTATAATTGTCGGCTATCCTCCGTTTTTGGATGAGGAGCAACATCGATTATACAACCAGATAAAAGCCGGAGCCGGTATTACCGATGCTGGGGATGACGATAGTCCAAGTTGGTAATTGAGCCTACATATGCATACATAAATATGTACCTACATACATGTGTACTCTTCGTATATATTTGTTAATTTTTACACACATAAGTGTAAGTTCGATGAACTCCAAACCTAATCCGCCTACTGTATTCGCTACAAAAGACAAACCGTCGGCAATGTTATCTGGAAATTCCAATGCAAATACCAAACGAGAAGCTCATGTGGGAACATTTTGAAAGCCCAACCAAATGAACATCAAGTTTGAAAGCGAATATTCCATTTGCATTCACTTAAAAAGAAATCAATTCCGACGGTTCGAACATTTAAAAACTGAGAATTTACTGCTAGCGAGCAAATCAAGGGAGCTGCTGTAAAATTAGCGGATTTCGGTTTGGCAATTGAAGTTCAGGGTGATCAGCAAGCCTTGTTTGGCTCTGCTAGAACTCCTGACTATCTATCGCGAGAGGGTCTTAAGAATGAACTGTACGGAAAGCCAGAAGATATTTGGGCTTGCGGAGTAATTTTATATATTTTATAATTGTCGGCTATCCTCCGTTTTTGGATGAGGAGCAACATCGATTATACAACCAGATAAAAGCCGGAGCCGGTATTACCGATGCTGGGGATGACGATAGTCCAAGTTGGTAATTGAGCCTACATATGCATACATAAATATGTACCTACATACATGTGTACTCTTCGTATATATTTTTAAATTTTTACACACATAAGTGTAAGTTCGATGAACTCCAAACCTAATCCGCCTACTGTATTCGCTACAAAAGACAAACCGTCGGCAATGTTATCTGGAAATTCCAATGCAAATACCAAACGAGAAGCTCATGTGGGAACATTTTGAAAGCCCAATCAAATGAACATCAAGTTTGAAAGCGAATATTCCATTTGCATTCACTTAAAAAGAAATCAATTCCGACGGTTCGAACATTTAAAAGCTGAGAATTTACTGCTAGCGAGCAAATCAAGGGAGCTGCTGTAAAATTAGCGGATTTCGGTTTGGCAATTGAAGTTCAGGGTGATCAGCAAGCCTTGTTTGGCTCTGCTAGAACTCCTGACTATCTATCGCGAGAGGGTCTTAAGAATGAACTGTACGGAAAGCCAGAAGATATTTGGGCTTGCGGAGTAATTTTATATATTTTATAATTGTCGGCTATCCTCCGTTTTTGGATGAGGAGCAACATCGATTATACAACCAGATAAAAGCCGGAGCCGGTATTACCGATGCTGGGGATGACGATAGTCCAAGTTGGTAATTGAGCCTACATATGCATACATAAATATGTACCTACATACATGTGTACTCTTCGTATATATTTGTTAATTTTTACACACATAAGTGTAAGTTCGATGAACTCCAAACCTAATCCGCCTACTGTATTCGCTACAAAAGACAAACCGTCGGCAATGTTATCTGGAAATTCCAATGCAAATACCAAACGAGAAGCTCATGTGGGAACATTTTGAAAGCCCAACCAAATGAACATCAAGTTTGAAAGCGAATATTCCATTTGCATTCACTTAAAAAGAAATCAATTCCGACGGTTCGAACATTTAAAAACTGAGAATTTACTGCTAGCGAGCAAATCAAGGGAGCTGCTGTAAAATTAGCGGATTTCGGTTTGGCAATTGAAGTTCAGGGTGATCAGCAAGCCTTGTTTGGCTCTGCTAGAACTCCTGACTATCTATCGCGAGAGGGTCTTAAGAATGAACTGTACGGAAAGCCAGAAGATATTTGGGCTTGCGGAGTAATTTTATATATTTTATAATTGTCGGCTATCCTCCGTTTTTGGATGAGGAGCAACATCGATTATACAACCAGATAAAAGCCGGAGCCGGTATTACCGATGCTGGGGATGACGATAGTCCAAGTTGGTAATTGAGCCTACATATGCATACATAAATATGTACCTACATACATGTGTACTCTTCGTATATATTTTTAAATTTTTACACACATAAGTGTAAGTTCGATGAACTCCAAACCTAATCCGCCTACTGTATTCGCTACAAAAGACAAACCGTCGGCAATGTTATCTGGAAATTCCAATGCAAATACCAAACGAGAAGCTCATGTGGGAACATTTTGAAAGCCCAACCAAATGAACATCAAGTTTGAAAGCGAATATTCCATTTGCATTCACTTAAAAAGAAATCAATTCCGACGGTTCGAACATTTAAAAACTGAGAATTTACTGCTAGCGAGCAAATCAAGGGAGCTGCTGTAAAATTAGCGGATTTCGGTTTGGCAATTGAAGTTCAGGGTGATCAGCAAGCCTTGTTTGGCTCTGCTAGAACTCCTGACTATCTATCGCGAGAGGGTCTTAAGAATGAACTGTACGGAAAGCCAGAAGATATTTGGGCTTGCGGAGTAATTTTATATATTTTATAATTGTCGGCTATCCTCCGTTTTTGGATGAGGAGCAACATCGATTATACAACCAGATAAAAGCCGGAGCCGGTATTACCGATGCTGGGGAAGACGATAGTCCAAGTTGGTAATTGAGCCTACATATGCATACATAAATATGTACCTACATACATGTGTACTCTTCGTATATATTTTTAAATTTTTACACACATAAGTGTAAGTTCGATGAACTCCAAACCTAATCCGCCTACTGTATTCGCTACAAAAGACAAACCGTCGGCAATGTTATCTGGAAATTCCAATGCAAATACCAAACGAGAAGCTCATGTGGGAACATTTTGAAAGCCCAACCAAATGAACATCAAGTTTGAAAGCGAATATTCCATTTGCATTCACTTAAAAAGAAATCAATTCCGACGGTTCGAACATTTAAAAACTGAGAATTTACTGCTAGCGAGCAAATCAAGGGAGCTGCTGTAAAATTAGCGGATTTCGGTTTGGCAATTGAAGTTCAGGGTGATCAGCAAGCCTTGTTTGGCTCTGCTAGAACTCCTGACTATCTATCGCGAGAGGGTCTTAAGAATGAACTGTACGGAAAGCCAGAAGATATTTGGGCTTGCGGAGTAATTTTATATATTTTATAATTGTCGGCTATCCTCCGTTTTTGGATGAGGAGCAACATCGATTATACAACCAGATAAAAGCCGGAGCCGGTATTACCGATGCTGGGGATGACGATAGTCCAAGTTGGTAATTGAGCCTACATATGCATACATAAATATGTACCTACATACATGTGTACTCTTCGTATATATTTTTAAATTTTTACACACATAAGTGTAAGTTCGATGAACTCCAAACCTAATCCGCCTACTGTATTCGCTACAAAAGACAAACCGTCGGCAATGTTATCTGGAAATTCCAATGCAAATACCAAACGAGAAGCTCATGTGGGAACATTTTGAAAGCCCAACCAAATGAACATCAAGTTTGAAAGCGAATATTCCATTTGCATTCACTTAAAAAGAAATCAATTCCGACGGTTCGAACATTTAAAAACTGAGAATTTACTGCTAGCGAGCAAATCAAGGGAGCTGCTGTAAAATTAGCGGATTTCGGTTTGGCAATTGAAGTTCAGGGTGATCAGCAAGCCTTGTTTGGCTCTGCTAGAACTCCTGACTATCTATCGCGAGAGGTTCTTAAGAATGAACTGTACGGAAACCCAGAAGATATTTGGGCTTGCGGAGTAATTTTGTATATTTTATAATTGTCGGCTATCCTCCGTTTTTGGATGAGGAGCAACATCGATTATACAACCAGATAAAAGCCGGAGCCGGTATTACCGATGCTGGGGATGACGATAGTCCAAGTTGGTAATTGAGCCTACATATACATACATAAATATGTACCTACATACATGTGTACTCTTCGTATATATTTGTAAATTTTTACACACATAAGTGTAAGTTCGATGAACTCCAAACCTAATCCGCCTACTGTATTCGCTACAAAAGACAAACCGTCGGCAATGTTATCTGGAAATTCCAATGCAAATACCAAACGAGAAGCTCATGTGGGAACATTTTGAAAGCCCAACCAAATGAACATCAAGTTTGAAAGCGAATATTCCATTTGCATTCACTTAAAAAGAAATCAATTCCGACGGTTCGAACATTTAAAAACTGAGAATTTACTGCTAGCGAGCAAATCAAGGGAGCTGCTGTAAAATTAGCGGATTTCGGTTTGGCAATTGAAGTTCAGGGTGATCAGCAAGCCTTGTTTGGCTCTGCTAGAACTCCTGACTATCTATCGCGAGAGGGTCTTAAGAATGAACTGTACGGAAAGCCAGAAGATATTTGGGCTTGCGGAGTAATTTTATATATTTTATAATTGTCGGCTATCCTCCGTTTTTGGATGAGGAGCAACATCGATTATACAACCAGATAAAAGCCGGAGCCGGTATTACCGATGCTGGGGAAGACGATAGTCCAAGTTGGTAATTGAGCCTACATATGCATACATAAATATGTACCTACATACATGTGTACTCTTCGTATATATTTTTAAATTTTTACACACATAAGTGTAAGTTCGATGAACTCCAAACCTAATCCGCCTACTGTATTCGCTACAAAAGACAAACCGTCGGCAATGTTATCTGGAAATTCCAATGCAAATACCAAACGAGAAGCTCATGTGGGAACATTTTGAAAGCCCAACCAAATGAACATCAAGTTTGAAAGCGAATATTCCATTTGCATTCACTTAAAAAGAAATCAATTCCGACGGTTCGAACATTTAAAAACTGAGAATTTACTGCTAGCGAGCAAATCAAGGGAGCTGCTGTAAAATTAGCGGATTTCGGTTTGGCAATTGAAGTTCAGGGTGATCAGCAAGCCTTGTTTGGCTCTGCTAGAACTCCTGACTATCTATCGCGAGAGGGTCTTAAGAATGAACTGTACGGAAAGCCAGAAGATATTTGGGCTTGCGGAGTAATTTTATATATTTTATAATTGTCGGCTATCCTCCGTTTTTGGATGAGGAGCAACATCGATTATACAACCAGATAAAAGCCGGAGCCGGTATTACCGATGCTGGGGATGACGATAGTCCAAGTTGGTAATTGAGCCTACATATGCATACATAAATATGTACCTACATACATGTGTACTCTTCGTATATATTTTTAAATTTTTACACACATAAGTGTAAGTTCGATGAACTCCAAACCTAATCCGCCTACTGTATTCGCTACAAAAGACAAACCGTCGGCAATGTTATCTGGAAATTCCAATGCAAATACCAAACGAGAAGCTCATGTGGGAACATTTTGAAAGCCCAACCAAATGAACATCAAGTTTGAAAGCGAATATTCCATTTGCATTCAATTAAAAAGAAATCAATTCCGACGGTTCGAACATTTAAAAACTGAGAATTTACTGCTAGCGAGCAAATCAAGGGAGCTGCTGTAAAATTAGCGGATTTCGGTTTGGCAATTGAAGTTCAGGGTGATCAGCAAGCCTTGTTTGGCTCTGCTAGAACTCCTGACTATCTATCGCGAGAGGGTCTTAAGAATGAACTGTACGGAAAGCCAGAAGATATTTGGGCTTGCGGAGTAATTTTATATATTTTATAATTGTCGGCTATCCTCCGTTTTTGGATGAGGAGCAACATCGATTATACAACCAGATAAAAGCCGGAGCCGGTATTACCGATGCTGGGGATGACGATAGTCCAAGTTGGTAATTGAGCCTACATATGCATACATAAATATGTACCTACATACATGTGTACTCTTCGTATATATTTTTAAATTTTTACACACATAAGTGTAAGTTCGATGAACTCCAAACCTAATCCGCCTACTGTATTCGCTACAAAAGACAAACCGTCGGCAATGTTATCTGGAAATTCCAATGCAAATACCAAACGAGAAGCTCATGTGGGAACATTTTGAAAGCCCAACCAAATGAACATCAAGTTTGAAAGCGAATATTCCATTTGCATTCACTTAAAAAGAAATCAATTCCGACGGTTCGAACATTTAAAAACTGAGAATTTACTGCTAGCGAGCAAATCAAGGGAGCTGCTGTAAAATTAGCGGATTTCGGTTTGGCAATTGAAGTTCAGGGTGATCAGCAAGCCTTGTTTGGCTCTGCTAGAACTCCTGACTATCTATCGCGAGAGGGTCTTAAGAATGAACTGTACGGAAAGCCAGAAGATATTTGGGCTTGCGGAGTAATTTTATATATTTTATAATTGTCGGCTATCCTCCGTTTTTGGATGAGGAGCAACATCGATTATACAACCAGATAAAAGCCGGAGCCGGTATTACCGATGCTGGGGAAGACGATAGTCCAAGTTGGTAATTGAGCCTACATATGCATACATAAATATGTACCTACATACATGTGTACTCTTCGTATATATTTTTAAATTTTTACACACATAAGTGTAAGTTCGATGAACTCCAAACCTAATCCGCCTACTGTATTCGCTACAAAAGACAAACCGTCGGCAATGTTATCTGGAAATTCCAATGCAAATACCAAACGAGAAGCTCATGTGGGAACATTTTGAAAGCCCAACCAAATGAACATCAAGTTTGAAAGCGAATATTCCATTTGCATTCACTTAAAAAGAAATCAATTCCGACGGTTCGAACATTTAAAAACTGAGAATTTACTGCTAGCGAGCAAATCAAGGGAGCTGCTGTAAAATTAGCGGATTTCGGTTTGGCAATTGAAGTTCAGGGTGATCAGCAAGCCTTGTTTGGCTCTGCTAGAACTCCTGACTATCTATCGCGAGAGGGTCTTAAGAATGAACTGTACGGAAAGCCAGAAGATATTTGGGCTTGCGGAGTAATTTTATATATTTTATAATTGTCGGCTATCCTCCGTTTTTGGATGAGGAGCAACATCGATTATACAACCAGATAAAAGCCGGAGCCGGTATTACCGATGCTGGGGATGACGATAGTCCAAGTTGGTAATTGAGCCTACATATGCATACAAAAATATGTTCCTACATACATGTGTACTCTTCGTATATATTTTTAAATTTTTACACACATAAGTGTAAGTTCGATGAACTCCAAACCTAATCCGCCTACGGTATTCGCTACAAAAGACAAACCGTCGGCAATGTTATCTGGAAATTCCAATGCAAATACCAAACGAGAAGCTCATGTGGGAACATTTTGAAAGCCCAACCAAATGAACATCAAGTTTGAAAGCGAATATTCCATTTGCATTCACTTAAAAAGAAATCAATTCCGACGGTTCGAACATTTAAAAACTGAGAATTTACTGCTAGCGAGCAAATCAAGGGAGCTGCTGTAAAATTAGCGGATTTCGGTTTGGCAATTGAAGTTCAGGGTGATCAGCAAGCCTTGTTTGGCTCTGCTAGAACTCCTGACTATCTATCGCGAGAGGGTCTTAAGAATGAACTGTACGGAAAGCCAGAAGATATTTGGGCTTGCGGAGTAATTTTATATATTTTATAATTGTCGGCTATCCTCCGTTTTTGGATGAGGAGCAACATCGATTATACAACCAGATAAAAGCCGGAGCCGGTATTACCGATGCTGGGGAAGACGATAGTCCAAGTTGGTAATTGAGCCTACATATGCATACATAAATATGTACCTACATACATGTGTACTCTTCGTATATATTTTTAAATTTTTACACACATAAGTGTAAGTTCGATGAACTCCAAACCTAATCCGCCTACTGTATTCGCTACAAAAGACAAACCGTCGGCAATGTTATCTGGAAATTCCAATGCAAATACCAAACGAGAAGCTCATGTGGGAACATTTTGAAAGCCCAACCAAATGAACATCAAGTTTGAAAGCGAATATTCCATTTGCATTCACTTAAAAAGAAATCAATTCCGACGGTTCGAACATTTAAAAACTGAGAATTTACTGCTAGCGAGCAAATCAAGGGAGCTGCTGTAAAATTAGCGGATTTCGGTTTGGCAATTGAAGTTCAGGGTGATCAGCAAGCCTTGTTTGGCTCTGCTAGAACTCCTGACTATCTATCGCGAGAGGGTCTTAAGAATGAACTGTACGGAAAGCCAGAAGATATTTGGGCTTGCGGAGTAATTTTATATATTTTATAATTGTCGGCTATCCTCCGTTTTTGGATGAGGAGCAACATCGATTATACAACCAGATAAAAGCCGGAGCCGGTATTACCGATGCTGGGGATGACGATAGTCCAAGTTGGTAATTGAGCCTACATATGCATACAAAAATATGTTCCTACATACATGTGTACTCTTCGTATATATTTTTAAATTTTTACACACATAAGTGTAAGTTCGATGAACTCCAAACCTAATCCGCCTACGGTATTCGCTACAAAAGACAAACCGTCGGCAATGTTATCTGGAAATTCCAATGCAAATACCAAACGAGAAGCTCATGTGGGAACATTTTGAAAGCCCAACCAAATGAACATCAAGTTTGAAAGCGAATATTCCATTTGCATTCACTTAAAAAGAAATCAATTCCGACGGTTCGAACATTTAAAAACTGAGAATTTACTGCTAGCGAGCAAATCAAGGGAGCTGCTGTAAAATTAGCGGATTTCGGTTTGGCAATTGAAGTTCAGGGTGATCAGCAAGCCTTGTTTGGCTCTGCTAGAACTCCTGACTATCTATCGCGAGAGGGTCTTAAGAATGAACTGTACGGAAAGCCAGAAGATATTTGGGCTTGCGGAGTAATTTTATATATTTTATAATTGTCGGCTATCCTCCGTTTTTGGATGAGGAGCAACATCGATTATACAACCAGATAAAAGCCGGAGCCGGTATTACCGATGCTGGGGAAGACGATAGTCCAAGTTGGTAATTGAGCCTACATATGCATACATAAATATGTACCTACATACATGTGTACTCTTCGTATATATTTTTAAATTTTTACACACATAAGTGTAAGTTCGATGAACTCCAAACCTAATCCGCCTACTGTATTCGCTACAAAAGACAAACCGTCGGCAATGTTATCTGGAAATTCCAATGCAAATACCAAACGAAAAGCTCATGTGGGAACATTTTGAAAGCCCAACCAAATGAACATCAAGTTTGAAAGCGAATATTCCATTTGCATTCACTTAAAAAGAAATCAATTCCGACGGTTCGAACATTTAAAAACTGAGAATTTACTGCTAGCGAGCAAATCAAGGGAGCTGCTGTAAAATTAGCGGATTTCGGTTTGGCAATTGAAGTTCAGGGTGATCAGCAAGCCTTGTTTGGCTCTGCTAGAACTCCTGACTATCTATCGCGAGAGGTTCTTAAGAATGAACTGTACGGAAACCCAGAAGATATTTGGGCTTGCGGAGTAATTTTGTATATTTTATAATTGTCGGCTATCCTCCGTTTTTGGATGAGGAGCAACATCGATTATACAACCAGATAAAAGCCGGAGCCGGTATTACCGATGCTGGGGATGACGATAGTCCAAGTTGGTAATTGAGCCTACATATACATACATAAATATGTACCTACATACATGTGTACTCTTCGTATATATTTGTAAATTTTTACACACATAAGTGTAAGTTCGATGAACTCCAAACCTAATCCGCCTACTGTATTCGCTACAAAAGACAAACCGTCGGCAATGTTATCTGGAAATTCCAATGCAAATACCAAACGAAAAGCTCATGTGGGAACATTTTGAAAGCCCAACCAAATGAACATCAAGTTTGAAAGCGAATATTCCATTTGCATTCACTTAAAAAGAAATCAATTCCGACGGTTCGAACATTTAAAAACTGAGAATTTACTGCTAGCGAGCAAATCAAGGGAGCTGCTGTAAAATTAGCGGATTTCGGTTTGGCAATTGAAGTTCAGGGTGATCAGCAAGCCTTGTTTGGCTCTGCTAGAACTCCTGACTATCTATCGTGAGAGGGTCTTAAGAATGAACTGAACGGAAAGCCAGAAGATATTTGGGCTTGCGGAGTAATTTTGTATATTTTATAATTGTCGGCTATCCTCCGTTTTTGGATGAGGAGCAACATCGATTATACAACCAGTCAAAAGCCGGAGCCGGTATTACCGATGCTGGGGATGACGATAGTCCAAGTTAGTAATTGAGCCTACATATGCATACATAAATATGTACCTACATACATGTGTACTCTTTGTATATATTTGTAAATTTTTACAGACATAAGTGTAAGTTCGATGAACTCCAAACCTAATCCGCCAACTGTATTCGCTACAAAAGACAAACCGTCGGCAATGTTATCTGGAAATTCCAATGCAAATACCAAACGAGAAGCTCATGTGGGAACATTTTGAAAGCCCAACAAAATGAACATCAAGTTTGAAAGCGAATATTCCATTTGCATTCACTTAAAAAGAAATCAATTCCGACGGTTCGAACATTTAAAAACTGAGAATTTACTGCTAGCGAGCAAATCAAGGGAGCTGCTGTAAAATTAGCGGATTTCGGTTTGGCAATTGAAGTTCAGGGTGATCAGCAAGCCTTGTTTGGCTCTGCTAGAACTCCTGACTATCTATCGCGAGAGGGTCTTAAGAATGAACTGTACGGAAAGCCAGAAGATATTTGGGCTTGCGGAGTATTTTTATATATTTTATAATTGTCGGCTATCCTCCGTTTTTGGATGAGGACCAACAACGATAAGACAACCAGATAAAAGCCGGAGCCGGTATTACCGATGCTGGGGATGACGATAGTCCAAGTTGGTAATTGAGCCTACATATGCATACATAAATATGTACCTACATACATGTGTACTCTTCGTATATATTTTTAAATTTTTACACACATAAGTGTAAGTTCGATGAACTCCAAACCTAATCCGCCTACTGTATTCGCTACAAAAGACAAACCGTCGGCAATGTTATCTGGAAATTCCAATGCAAATACCAAACGAGAAGCTCATGTGGGAACATTTTGAAAGCCCAACCAAATGAACATCAAGTTTGAAAGCGAATATTCCATTTGCATTCACTTAAAAAGAAATCAATTCCGACGGTTCGAACATTTAAAAACTGAGAATTTACTGCTAGCGAGCAAATCAAGGGAGCTGCTGTAAAATTAGCGGATTTCGGTTTGGCAATTGAAGTTCAGCGTGATCAGCAAGCCTTGTTTGGCTCTGCTAGAACTCCTGACTATCTATCGCGAGAGGTTCTTAAGAATGAACTGTTCGGAAAGCCAGAAGATATTTGGGCTTGCGGAGTAATTTTGTATATTTTATAATTGTCGGCTATCCTCCGTTTTTGGATGAGGAGCAACATCGATTATACAACCAGTCAAAAGCCGGAGCCGGTATTACCGATGCTGGGGATGACGATAGTCCAAGTTGGTAATTGAGCCTACATATACATACATAAATATGTACCTACATACATGTGTTCTCTTCGTATATATTTGTAAATTTTTACACACATAAGTGTAAGTTCGATGAACTCCAAACCTTATCCGCCTACTGTATTCGCTACAAAAGACAAACCGTCGGCAATGTTATCTGGAAATTCCAATGCAAATACCAAACGAGAAGCTCATGTGGGAACATTTTGAAAGCCCAACCAAATAAACATCAAGTTTGAAAGCGAATATTCCATTTGCATTCACTTAAAAAGAAATCAATTCCGACGGTTCGAACATTTAAAAACTGAGAATTTACTGCTAGCGAGCAAATCAAGGGAGCTGCTGTAAAATTAGCGGATTTCGGTTTGGCAATTGAAGTTGAGGGTGATCAGCAAGCCTTGTTTGGCTCTGCTAGAACTCCTGACTATCTATCGTGAGAGGGTCTTAATAATGAACTGAACGGAAAGCCAGAAGATATTTGGGCTTGCGGAGTAATTTTGTATATTTTATAATTGTCGGCTATCCTCCGTTTTTGGATGAGGAGCAACATCGATTATACAACCAGTCAAAAGCCGGAGCCGGTATTACCGATGCTGGGGATGACGATAGTCCAAGTTGGTAATTGAGCCTACATATGCATACATAAATATGTACCTACATACATGTGTACTCTTCGTATATATTTATAAATTTTTACACACATAAGTGTAAGTTCGATGAACTCCAAACCTAATCCGCCTACTGTATTCGCTACAAAAGACAAACCGTCGGCAATGTTATCTGGAAATTCCAATGCAAATACCAAACGAGAAGCTCATGTGGGAACATTTTGAAAGCCCAACCAAATGAACATCAAGTTTGAAAGCGAATATTCCATTTGCATTCAATTAAAAAGAAATCAATTCCGACGGTTCGAACATTTAAAAACTGAGAATTTACTGCTAGCGAGCAAATCAAGGGAGCTGCTGTAAAATTAGCGGATTTCGGTTTGGCAATTGAAGTTCAGGGAGATCAGCAAGCCTTGTTTGGCTCTGCTAGAACTCCTGACTATCTATCGTGAGAGGGTCTTAAGAATGAACTGAACGGAAAGCCAGAAGATATTTGGGCTTGCGGAGTAATTTTGTATATTTTATAATTGTCGGCTATCCTCCGTTTTTGGATGAGGAGCAACATCGATTATACAACCAGTCAAAAGCCGGAGCCGGTATTACCGATGCTGGGGATGACGATAGTCCAAGTTGGTAATTGAGCCTACATATACATACATAAATATGTACCTACATACATGTGTTCTCTTCGTATATATTTGTAAATTTTTACACACATAAGTGTAAGTTCGATGAACTCCAAACCTTATCCGCCTACTGTATTCGCTACAAAAGACAAACCGTCGGCAATGTTATCTGGAAATTCCAATGCAAATACCAAACGAAAAGCTCATGTGGGAACATTTTGAAAGCCCAACCAAATAAACATCAAGTTTGAAAGCGAATATTCCATTTGCATTCACTTAAAAAGAAATCAATTCCGACGGTTCGAACATTTAAAAACTGAGAATTTACTACTAGCGAGCAAATCAAGGGAGCTGCTGTAAAATTAGCGGATTTCGGTTTGGCAATTGAAGTTCAGGGTGATCAGCAAGCCTTGTTTGGCTCTGCTAGAACTCCTGACTATCTATCGTGAGAGGGTCTTAAGAATGAACTGTACGGAAAGCCAGAAGATATTTGGGCTTGCGGAGTAATTTTGTATATTTTATAATTGTCGTCTATCCTCCGTTTTTGGATGAGGAGCAACATCGATTATACAACCAGTCAAAAGCCGGAGCCGGTATTACCGATGCTGGGGATGACGATAGTCCAAGTTGGTAATTGAGCCTACATATGCATACATAAATATGTACCTACATACATGTGTACTCTTCGTATATATTTGTAAATTTTTACACACATAAGTGTACGTTCGATGAACTCCAAACCTAATCCGCCTTCTGTATTCGCTACAAAAGACAAACCGTCGGCAATGTTATCTGGAAATTCCAATGCAAATACCAAACGAGAAGCTCATGTGGGAACATTTTGAAAGCCCAACCAAATGAACATCAAGTTTGAAAGCGAATATTCCATTTGCATTCACTTAAAAAGAAATCAATTCCGACGGTTCGAACATTTAAAAACTGAGAATTTACTGCTAGCGAGCAAATCAAGGGAGCTGCTGTAAAATTAGCGGATTTCGGTTTGGCAATTGAAGTTCAGGGTGATCAGCAAGCCTTGTTTGGCTCTGCTTGAACTCCTGACTATCTATCGTGAGAGGGTCTTAAGAATGAACTGAACGGAAAGCCAGAAGATATTTGGGCTTGCGGAGTAATTTTGTATATTTTATAATTGTCGGCTATCCTCCGTTTTTGGATGAGGAGCAACATCGATTATACAACCAGTCAAAAGCCGGAGCCGGTATTACCGATGCTGGGGATGACGATAGTCCAAGTTAGTAATTGAGCCTACATATGCATACATAAATATGTACCTACATACATGTGTACTCTTCGTATATATTTGTAAATTTTTACAGACATAAGTGTAAGTTCGATGAACTCCAAACCTAATCCGCCAACTGTATTCGCTACAAAAGACAAACCGTCGGCAATGTTATCTGGAAATTCCAATGCAAATACCAAACGAGAAGCTCATGTGGGAACATTTTGAAAGCCCAACAAAATGAACATCAAGTTTGAAAGCGAATATTCCATTTGCATTCACTTAAAAAGAAATCAATTCCGACGGTTCGAACATTTAAAAACTGAGAATTTACTGCTAGCGAGCAAATCAAGGGAGCTGCTGTAAAATTAGCGGATTTCGGTTTGGCAATTGAAGTTCAGGGTGATCAGCAAGCCTTGTTTGGCTCTGCTAGAACTCCTGACTATCTATCGCGAGAGGGTCTTAAGAATGAACTGTACGGAAAGCCAGAAGATATTTGGGCTTGCGGAGTATTTTTATATATTTTATAATTGTCGGCTATCCTCCGTTTTTGGATGAGGACCAACAACGATAAGACAACCAGATAAAAGCCGGAGCCGGTATTACCGATGCTGGGGATGACGATAGTCCAAGTTGGTAATTGAGCCTACATATGCATACATAAATATGTACCTACATACATGTGTACTCTTCGTATATATTTGTAAATTTTTACACACATAAGTGTAAGTTCGATGAACTCCAAACCTAATCCGCCTACTGTATTCGCTACAAAAGACAAACCGTCGGCAATGTTATCTGGAAATTCCAATGCAAATACCAAACGAGAAGCTCATGTGGGAACATTTTGAAAGCCCAACCAAATGAACATCAAGTTTGAAAGCGAATATTCCATTTGCATTCACTTAAAAAGAAATCAATTCCGACGGTTCGAACATTTAAAAACTGAGAATTTACTGCTAGCGAGCAAATCAAGGGAGCTGCTGTAAAATTAGCGGATTTCGGTTTGGCAATTGAAGTTCAGCGTGATCAGCAAGCCTTGTTTGGCTCTGCTAGAACTCCTGACTATCTATCGCGAGAGGTTCTTAAGAATGAACTGTTCGGAAAGCCAGAAGATATTTGGGCTTGCGGAGTAATTTTGTATATTTTATAATTGTCGGCTATCCTCCGTTTTTGGATGAGGAGCAACATCGATTATACAACCAGTCAAAAGCCGGAGCCGGTATTACCGATGCTGGGGATGACGATAGTCCAAGTTGGTAATTGAGCCTACATATACATACATAAATATGTACCTACATACATGTGTTCTCTTCGTATATATTTGTAAATTTTTACACACATAAGTGTAAGTTCGATGAACTCCAAACCTTATCCGCCTACTGTATTCGCTACAAAAGACAAACCGTCGGCAATGTTATCTGGAAATTCCAATGCAAATACCAAACGAGAAGCTCATGTGGGAACATTTTGAAAGCCCAACCAAATAAACATCAAGTTTGAAAGCGAATATTCCATTTGCATTCACTTAAAAAGAAATCAATTCCGACGGTTCGAACATTTAAAAACTGAGAATTTACTGCTAGCGAGCAAATCAAGGGAGCTGCTGTAAAATTAGCGGATTTCGGTTTGGCAATTGAAGTTGAGGGTGATCAGCAAGCCTTGTTTGGCTCTGCTAGAACTCCTGACTATCTATCGTGAGAGGGTCTTAATAATGAACTGAACGGAAAGCCAGAAGATATTTGGGCTTGCGGAGTAATTTTGTATATTTTATAATTGTCGGCTATCCTCCGTTTTTGGATGAGGAGCAACATCGATTATACAACCAGTCAAAAGCCGGAGCCGGTATTACCGATGCTGGGGATGACGATAGTCCAAGTTGGTAATTGAGCCTACATATGCATACATAAATATGTACCTACATACATGTGTACTCTTCGTATATATTTATAAATTTTTACACACATAAGTGTAAGTTCGATGAACTCCAAACCTAATCCGCCTACTGTATTCGCTACAAAAGACAAACCGTCGGCAATGTTATCTGGAAATTCCAATGCAAATACCAAACGAGAAGCTCATGTGGGAACATTTTGAAAGCCCAACCAAATGAACATCAAGTTTGAAAGCGAATATTCCATTTGCATTCAATTAAAAAGAAATCAATTCCGACGGTTCGAACATTTAAAAACTGAGAATTTACTGCTAGCGAGCAAATCAAGGGAGCTGCTGTAAAATTAGCGGATTTCGGTTTGGCAATTGAAGTTCAGGGAGATCAGCAAGCCTTGTTTGGCTCTGCTAGAACTCCTGACTATCTATCGTGAGAGGGTCTTAAGAATGAACTGAACGGAAAGCCAGAAGATATTTGGGCTTGCGGAGTAATTTTGTATATTTTATAATTGTCGGCTATCCTCCGTTTTTGGATGAGGAGCAACATCGATTATACAACCAGTCAAAAGCCGGAGCCGGTATTACCGATGCTGGGGATGACGATAGTCCAAGTTGGTAATTGAGCCTACATATACATACATAAATATGTACCTACATACATGTGTTCTCTTCGTATATATTTGTAAATTTTTACACACATAAGTGCAAGTTCGATGAACTCCAAACCTAATCCGCCTACTGTATTCGCTACAAAAGACAAACCGTCGGCAATGTTATCTGGAAATTCCAATGCAAATACCAAACGAGAAGCTCATGTGGGAACATTTTGAAAGCCCAACCAAATAAACATCAAGTTTGAAAGCGAATATTCCATTTACATTCACTTAAAAAGAAATTAATACCGACGGTTCGAACATTTAAAAACTGAGAATTTACTGCTAGCGAGCAAATCAAGGGAGCTGCTGTAAAATTAGCGGATTTCGGTTTGGCAATTGAAGTTCAGGGTGATCAGCAAGCCTTGTTTGGCTCTGCTAGAACTCCTGACTATCTATCGCGAGAGGTTGTTAAGAATGAACTGTTCGGAAAGCCAGAAGATATTTGGGCTTGCGGAGTAATTTTGTATATTTTATAATTGTCGGCTATCCTCCGTTTTTGGATGAGGAGCAACATCGATTATACAACCAGTCAAAAGCCGGAGCCGGTATTACCGATGCTGGGGATGACGATAGTCCAAGTTGGTAATTGAGCCTACATTGGCATACATAAATATGTACCTACATACATGTGTACTCTTCGTATATATTTGTAAATTTTTACACACATAAGTGTAAGTTCGATGAACTCCAAACCTAATCCGCCTACTGTATTCGCTACAAAAGACAAACCGTCGGCAATGTTATCTGGAAATTCCAATGCAAATACCAAACGAGAAGCTCATGTGGGAACATTTTGAAAGCCCAACCAAATAAACATCAAGTTTGAAAGCGAATATTCCATTTGCATTCACTTAAAAAGAAATCAATTCCGACGGTTCGAACATTTAAAAACTGAGAATTTACTGCTAGCGAGCAAATCAAGGGAGCTGCTGTAAAATAAGCGGATTTCGGTTTGGCAATTGAAGTTCAGGGTGATCAGCAAGCCTTGTTTGGCTCTGCTAGAACTCCTGACTATCTATCGCGAGAGGTTCTTAAGAATGAACTGTACGGAAAGCCAGAAGATATTTGGGCTTGCGGAGTAATTTTATATATTTTATAATTGTCGGCTATCCTCCGTTTTTGGATGAGGAGCAACATCGATTATACAAACAGTCAAAAGCCGGAGCCGGTATTACCGATGCTGGGGATGACGATAGTCCAAGTTGGTAATTGAGCCTACATTGGCATACATAAATATGTACCTACATACATGTGTACTCTTCGTATATATTTGTAAATTTTTACACACATAAGTGTAAGTTCGATGAACTCCAAACCTAATCCGCCTACTGTATTCGCTACAAAAGACAAACCGTCGGCAATGTTATCTGGAAATTCCAATGCAAATACCAAACGAGAAGCCCATGTGGGAACATTTTAAAGGCCAACCAAATGAACATCAAGTTTGAAAGCGAATATTCCATTTGCATTCACTTAAAAAGAAATCAATTCCGACGGTTCGAACATTTAAAAACTGAGAATTTACTGCTAGCGAGCAAATCAAGGGAGCTGCTGTAAAATTAGCGGATTTCGGTTTGGCAATTGAAGTTCAGGGTGATCAGCAAGCCTTGTTTGGCTCTGCTAGAACTCCTGACTATCTATCGCGAGAGGTTCTTAAGAATGAACTGTACGGAAAGCCAGCAGATATTTGGGCTTGCGGAGTAATTTTATATATTTTATAATTGTCGGCTATCCTCCGTTTTTGGATGAGGAGCAACATCGATTATACAACCAGTCAAAAGCCGGAGCCGGTATTACCGATGCTGGGGATGACGATAGTCCAAATTGGTAATTGAGCCTACATTGGCAAACATAAATATGTACCTACATACATGTGTACTCTTCGTATATATTTGTAAATTTTTACACACATAAGTGTAAGTTCGATGAACTCCAAACCTAATCCGCCTACTGTATTCGCTACAAAAGACAAACCGTCGGCAATGTTATCTGGAAATTCCAATGCAAATACCAAACGAGAAGCCCATGTGGGAACATTTTAAAGGCCAACCAAATGAACATCAAGTTTGAAAGCGAATATTCCATTTGCATTCACTTAAAAAGAAATCAATTCCGACGGTTCGAACATTTAAAAACTGAGAATTTACTGCTAGCGAGCAAATCAAGGGAGCTGCTGTAAAATTAGCGGATTTCGGTTTGGCAATTGAAGTTCAGGGTGATCAGCAAGCCTTGTTTGGCTCTGCTAGATCTCCTGACTATCTATCGCGAGAGGTTCTTAAGAATGAACTGTACGGAAAGCCAGAAGATATTTGGGCTTGCGGAGTAATTTTGTATATTTTATAATTGTCGGCTATCCTCCGTTTTTGGATGAGGAGCAACATCGATTATACAACCAGATAAAAGCCGGAGCCGGTATTACCGATGCTGGGGATGACGATAGTCCAAGTTGGTAATTGAGCCTACATATACATACATAAATATGAACCTACATACATGTGTTCTCTTCGTATATATTTGTAAATTTTTACACACATAAGTGCAAGTTCGATGAACTCCAAACCTAATCCGCCTACTGTATTCGCTACAAAAGACAAACCGTCGGCAATGTTATCTGGAAATTCCAATGCAAATACCAAACGAGAAGCTCATGTGGGAACATTTTGAAAGCCCAACCAAATAAACATCAAGTTTGAAAGCGAATATTCCATTTACATTCACTTAAAAAGAAATTAATACCGACGGTTCGAACATTTAAAAACTGAGAATTTACTGCTAGCGAGCAAATCAAGGGAGCTGCTGTAAAATTAGCGGATTTCGGTTTGGCAATTGAAGTTCAGGGTGATCAGCAAGCCTTGTTTGGCTCTGCTAGAACTCCTGACTATCTATCGCGAGAGGTTGTTAAGAATGAACTGTTCGGAAAGCCAGAAGATATTTGGGCTTGCGGAGTAATTTTGTATATTTTATAATTGTCGGCTATCCTCCGTTTTTGGATGAGGAGCAACATCGATTATACAACCAGTCAAAAGCCGGAGCCGGTATTACCGATGCTGGGGATGACGATAGTCCAAGTTGGTAATTGAGCCTAAATTGGCATACATAAATATGTACCTACATACATGTGTACTCTTCGTATATATTTGTAAATTTTTACACACATAAGTGTAAGTTCGATGAACTCCAAACCTAATCCGCCTACTGTATTCGCTACAAAAGACAAACCGTCGGCAATGTTATCTGGAAATTCCAATGCAAATACCAAACGAGAAGCTCATGTGGGAACATTTTGAAAGCCCAACCAAATAAACATCAAGTTTGAAAGCGAATATTCCATTTGCATTCACTTAAAAAGAAATCAATTCCGACGGTTCGAACATTTAAAAACTGAGAATTTACTGCTAGCGAGCAAATCAAGGGAGCTGCTGTAAAATTAGCGGATTTCGGTTTGGCAATTGAAGTTCAGGGTGATCAGCAAGCCTTGTTTGGCTCTGCTAGAACTCCTGACTATCTATCGCGAGAGGTTCTTAAGAATGAACTGTACGGAAAGCCAGAAGATAT
Source organism: Arctopsyche grandis (assembly GCF_051622035.1). Lineage (NCBI taxonomy): Eukaryota > Metazoa > Arthropoda > Insecta > Trichoptera > Hydropsychidae > Arctopsyche > Arctopsyche grandis. Next base: position 33,974,706 of record NC_135356.1, read on the forward strand.
TTGGGCTTGCGGAGTAATTTTATATATTTTATAATTGTCGGCTATCCTCCGTTTTTGGATGAGGAGCAACATCGATTATACAAACAGTCAAAAGCCGGAGCCGGTATTACCGATGCTGGGGATGACGATAGTCCAAGTTGGTAATTGAGCCTACATTGGCATACATAAATATGTACCTACATACATGTGTACTCTTCGTATATATTTGTAAATTTTTACACACATAAGTGTAAGTTCGATGAACTCCAAACCTAATCCGCCTACTGTATTCGCTACAAAAGACAAACCGTCGGCAATGTTATCTGGAAATTCCAATGCAAATACCAAACGAGAAGCCCATGTGGGAACATTTTAAAGGCCAACCAAATGAACATCAAGTTTGAAAGCGAATATTCCATTTGCATTCACTTAAAAAGAAATCAATTCCGACGGTTCGAACATTTAAAAACTGAGAATTTACTGCTAGCGAGCAAATCAAGGGAGCTGCTGTAAAATTAGCGGATTTCGGTTTGGCAATTGAAGTTCAGGCTGATCAGCAAGCCTTGTTTGGCTCTGCTAGAACTCCTGACTATCTATCGCGAGAGGTTCTTAAGAATGAACTGTACGGAAAGCCAGAAGATATTTGGGCTTGCGGAGTAATTTTATATATTTTATAATTGTCGGCTATCCTCCGTTTTTGGATGAGGAGCAACATCGATTATACAACCAGATAAAAGCCGGAGCCGGTATTACCGATGCTGGGGATGACGATAGTCCAAGTTGGTAATTGTGCCTACATATACATACATAAATATGTACCTACATACATGTGTACTCTTCGTATATATTTGTAAATTTTAACACACATAAGTGTAAGTTCGATGAACTCCAAACCTAATCCGCCTACTAATTAAAGTTCAGGGTGATCAGCAAGCCTTGTTTGGCTCTGCTAGATCTCCTGACTATCTATCGCGAGAGGTTCTTAAGAATGAACTGTACGGAAAGCCAGAAGATATTTGGGCTTGCGGAGTAATTTTATATATTTTATAATTGTCGGCTATCCTCCGTTTTTGGATGAGGAGCAACATCGATTATACAACCAGTCAAAAGCCGGAGCCGGTATTACCGATGCTGGGGATGACGATAGTCCAAGTTGGTAATTGAGCCTACATTGGCATACATAAATATGTACCTACATACATGTGTACTCTTCGTATATATTTGTAAATTTTTACACACATAAGTGTAAGTTCGATGAACTCCAAACCTAATCCGCCTACTGTATTCGCTACAAAAGACAAACCGTCGGCAATGTTATTTGGAAATTCCAATGCAAATACCAAACAAAAAGCCCATGTGGGAACATTTTAAAGGCCAACCAAATGAACATCAAGTTTGAAAGCGAATATTCCATTTGCATTCACTTAAAAAGAAATCAATTCCGACGGTTCGAACATTTAAAAACTGAGAATTTACTGCTAGCGAGCAAATCAAGGGAGCTGCTGTAAAATTAGCGGATTTCGGTTTGGCAATTGAAGTTCAGGGTGATCAGCAAGCCTTGTTTGGCTCTGCTAGAACTCCTGACTATCTATCGCGAGAGGTTCTTAAGAATGAACTGTACGGAAAGCCAGAAGATATTTGGGCTTGCGGAGTAATTTTGTATATTTTATAATTGTCGGCTATCCTCCGTTTTTGGATGAGGAGCAACATCGATTATACAACCAGTCAAAAGCCGGAGCCGGTATTACCGATGCTGGGGATGACGATAGTCCAAGTTGGTAATTGAGCCTACATATGCATACATAAATATGTACCTACATACATGTGTACTCTTCGTATATATTTGTAAATTTTTACACACATAAGTGTAAGTTCGATGAACTCCAAACCTAATCCGCCTACTGTATTCGCTACAAAAGACAAACCGTCGGCAATGTTATCTGGAAATTCCAATGCAAATACCAAACGAGAAGCCCATGTGGGAACATTTTAAAGGCCAACCAAATGAACATCAAGTTTGAAAGCGAATATTCCATTTGCATTCACTTAAAAAGAAATCAATTCCGACGGTTCGAACATGTAAAAACTGAGAATTTACTGCTAGCGAGCAAATCAAGGGAGCTGCTGTAAAATTAGCGGATTTCGGTTTGGCAATTGAAGTTCAGGGTGATCAGCAAGCCTTGTTTGGCTCTGCTAGAACTCCTGACTATCTATCGTGAGAGGGTCTTAAGAACGAACTGTACGGAAAGCCAGAAGATATTTGGGCTTGCGGAGTAATTTTGTATATTTTATAATTGTCGGCTATCCTCCGTTTTTGGATGAGGAGCAACATCGATTATACAACCAGTCAAAAGCCGGAGCTGGTATTACCGATGCTGGGGATGACGATAGTCCAAGTTGGTAATTGAGCCTACATTGGCATACATAAATATGTACCTACATACATGTGCACTCTTCGTATATATTTGTAAATTTTTACACACATAAGTGTAAGTTCGATGAACTCCAAACCTAATCCGCCTACTGTATTCGCTACAAAAGACAAACCGTCGGCAATGTTATCTGGAAATTCCAATGCAAATACCAAACGAGAAGCCCATGTGGGAACATTTTGAAAGCCCAACCAAATGAACATCAAGTTTGAAAGCGAATATTCCATTTGCATTCACTTAAAAAGAAATCAATTCCGACGGTTCGAACATTTAAAAACTGAGAATTCACTGCTAGCGAGCAAATCAAGGGAGCTGCTGTAAAATTAGCGGATTTCGGTTTGGCAATTGAAGTTCAGGGTGATCAGCAAGCCTTGTTTGGCTCTGCTAGATCTCCTGACTATCTATCGCGAGAGGTTCTTAAGAATGAACTGTACGGAAAGCCAGAAGATATTTGGGCTTGCGGAGTAATTTTATATATTTTATAATTGTCGGCTATCCTCCGTTTTTGGATGAGGAGCAACATCGATTATACAACCAGATAAAAGCCGGAGCCGGTATTACCGATGCTGGGGATGACGATAGTCCAAGTTGGTAATTGAGCCTACATATACATACATAAATATGTACCTACATACATGTGTACTCTTCGTATATATTTGTAAATTTTAACACACATTAGTGTAAGTTCGATGAACTCCAAACCTAATCCGCCTACTGTATTCGCTACAAAAGACAAACCGTCGGCAATGTTATCTGGAAATTCCTATGCAAATACCAAACGAGAAGCTCATGTGGGAACATTTTGAAAGCCCAACCAAATAAACATCAAGTTTGAAAGCGATCATTCCATTTGCATTCACTTAAAAAGAAATCAATTCAGACGGTTCGAACATTTAAAAACTGAGAATTTACTGCTAGCGAGCAAATCAAGGGAGCTGCTGTAAAATTAGCGGATTTCGGTTTGGCAATTGAAGTTCAGGGTGATCAGCAAGCCTTGTTTGGCTCTGCTAGAACTCCTGACTATCTATCGCGAGAGGTTCTTAAGAATGAACTGTACGGAAAGCCAGAAGATATTTGGGCTTGTGGAGTAATTTTATATATTTTATAATTGTCGGCTATCCTCCGTTTTTGGATGAGGAGCAACATCGATTATACAACCAGATAAAAGCCGGAGCCGGTATTACCGATGCTGGGGATGACGATAGTCCAAGTTGGTAATTGAGCCTACATATGCATACATAAATATGTACCTACATACATGTGTACTCTTCGTATATATTTTTAAATTTTTACACACATAAGTGTAAGTTCGATGAACTCCAAACCTAATCCGCCTACTGTATTCGCTACAAAAGACAAACCGTCGGCAATGTTATCTGGAAATTCCAATGCAAATACCAAACGAGAAGCCCATGTGGGAACATTTTGAAAGCCCAACCAAATGAACATCAAGTTTGAAAGCGAATATTCCATTTGCATTCACTTAAAAAGAAATCAATTCCGACGGTTCGAACATTTAAAAACTGAGAATTTACTGCTAGCGAGCAAATCAAGGGAGCTGCTGTAAAATTAGCGGATTTCGGTTTGGCAATTGAAGTTCAGGGTGATCAGCAAGCCTTGTTTGGCTCTGCTAGATCTCCTGACTATCTATCGCGAGAGGTTCTTAAGAATGAACTGTACGGAAAGCCAGAAGATATTTGGGCTTGCGGAGTAATTTTGTATATTTTATAATTGTCGGCTATTCTCCGTTTTTGGATGAGGAGCAACATCGATTATACAACCAGTCAAAAGCCGGAGCCGGTATTACCGATGCTGGGGATGACGATAGTCCAAGTTGGTAATTCAGCCTACATATGCATACATAAATATGTACCTACATACATATGTACTCTTCGTATATATTTTTAAATTTTTACACACATAAGTGTAAGTTCGATGAACTCCAAACCTAATCCGCCTACTGTATTCGCTACAAAAGACAAACCGTCGGCAATGTTATCTGGAAATTCCAATGCAAATACCAAACGAGAAGCTCATGTGGGAACATTTTGAAAGCCCAACCAAATGAACATCAAGTTTGAAAGCGAATATTCCATTTGCATTCACTTAAAAAGAAATCAATTCCGACGGTTCGAACATTTAAAAACTGAGAATTTACTGCTAGCGAGCAAATCAAGGGAGCTGCTGTAAAATTAGCGGATTTCGGTTTGGCAATTGAAGTTCAGGGTGATCAGCAAGCCTTGTTTGGCTCTGCTAGAACTCCTGACTATCTATCGCGAGAGGTTCTTAAGAATGAACTGTTCGGAAAGCCAGAAGATATTTGGGCTTGCGGAGTAATTTTGTATATTTTATAATTGTCGGCTATTCTCCGTTTTTGGATGAGGAGCAACATCGATTATACAACCAGTCAAAAGCCGGAGCCGGTATTACCGATGCTGGGGATGACGATAGTCCAAGTTGGTAATTGAGCCTACATTGGCATACATAAATATGTACCTACATACATGTGTACTCTTCGTATATATTTGTAAATTTTTACACACATAAGTGTAAGTTCGATGAACTCCAAACCTAATCCGCCTACTGTATTCGCTACAAAAGACAAACCGTCGGCAATGTTATCTGGAAATTCCAATGCAAATACCAAACGAGAAGCTCATGTGGGAACATTTTGAAAGCCCAACCAAATGAACATTAAGTTTGAAAGCGAATATTCCATTTGCATTCACTTAAAAAGAAATCAATTCCGACGGTTCGAACATTTAAAAACTGAGAATTTACTGCTAGCGAGCAAATCAAGGGAGCTGCTGTAAAATTAGCGGATTTCGGTTTGGCAATTGAAGTTCAGGGTGATCAGCAAGCCTTGTTTGGCTTTGCTAGAACTCCTGACTATCTATCGCGAGAGGTTCTTAAGAATGAACTGTACGGAAAGCCAGAAGATATTTGGGCTTGCGGAGTAATTTTGTATATTTTATAATTGTCGGCTATCCTCCGTTTTTGGATGAGGAGCAACATCGATTATACAACCAGATAAAAGCCGGAGCCGGTATTACCGATGCTGGGGATGACGATAGTCCAAGTTGGTAATTGAACCTACATATACATACATAAATATGTACCTACATACATGTGTACTCTTCGTATATATTTGTAAATTTTTACACACATAAGTGTAAGTTCGATGAACTCCAAACCTAATCCGCCTACTGTATTCGCTACAAAAGACAAACCGTCGGCATTGTTATCTGGAAATTCCAATGCAAATACCAAACGAGAAGCTCATGTGGGAACATTTTGAAAGCCCAACCAAATGAACATCAAGTTTGAAAGCGAATATTCCATTTGCATTCACTTAAAAAGAAATCAATTCCGACGGTTCGAACATTTAAAAACTGAGAATTTACTGCTAGCGAGCAAATCAAGGGAGCTGCTGTAAAATTAGCGGATTTCGGTTTGGCAATTGAAGTTCAGGGTGATCAGCAAGCCTTGTTTGGCTCTGCTAGAACTCCTGACTATCTATCGCGAGAGGTTCTTAAGAATGAACTGTTCGGAAAGCCAGAAGATATTTGGGCTTGCGGAGTAATTTTGTATATTTTATAATTGTCGGCTATCCTCCGTTTTTGGATGAGGAGCAACATCGATTATACAACCAGATAAAAGCCGGAGCCGGTATTACCGATGCTGGGGATGACGATAGTCCAAGTTGGTAATTGAGCCTACATATACATACATAAATATGTACCTACATACATGTGTACTCTTCGTATATATTTGTAAATTTTTACATACATAAGTGTAAGTTCGATGAACTCCAAACCTAATCCGCCTACTGTATTCGCTACAAAAGACAAACCGTCGGCAATGTTATCTGGAAATTCCAATGCAAATACCAAACGAGAAGCTCATGTGGGAACATTTTGAAAGCCCAACCAAATGAACATTAAGTTTGAAAGCGAATATTCCATTTGCATTCACTTAAAAAGAAATCAATTCCGACGGTTCGAACATTTAAAAACTGAGAATTTACTGCTAGCGAGCAAATCAAGGGAGCTGCTGTAAAATTAGCGGATTTCGGTTTGGCAATTGAAGTTCAGGGTGATCAGCAAGCCTTGTTTGGCTCTGCTAGAACTCCTGACTATCTATCGCGAGAGGTTCTTAAGAATGAACTGTTCGGAAAGCCAGAAGATATTTGGGCTTGCGGAGTAATTTTGTATATTTTATAATTGTCGGCTATCCTCCGTTTTGGGATGAGGAGCAACATCGTTTATACAATCAAATAAAAGCCAGAGCCGGTATTACCGATGCTGGAGATAAAGATAGTCCAAGTTGGTAATTGAGCCTACATATACATACATATTTACCTACATACATGTGTACTCTTCGTATATATTTGTAAAATATTTGCTAGTTTTTACACACATAAGTGTAAGTTCTATGAACTCCAAACCTAATCCGCCTACGGTATTCGCTACAAAAGACAAACCGTCGGCAATGTTATCTGTAAAATCCAATGCAAATACCAAACGAGAAGCTCATGTGGGAACATTTTGAAAGCACAACCAAATGTACATCAAGTTTGAAAGCGAATATTCCATTTGCATTCACTTAAAAAAAGAAAACAATTCCGACGGTTCGTACATCTGAAACCTGAGAATTTTTTGCTAGCGAGCAAAGCAAGTTAGCTGCTGTAAAATTAGCGGATTTCGGTTTGGCAATTAAAGTTCAGGGTGATCAGCAAGCCTGGTTTGGCTCTGCTAGAACTCCTGTTGGTCCAAGTTGGAAATTGAGCCTACATATACATACATATGTATGTACCTAGATACATGAGTACATGGCACAGTTCGCAGTTCGAACGATGACACAGTTCGCCTTTGGGATTTGGCAAAATTTGAAGGAATAAGCTTAGTTAATAGGTAAGCTGTTTTTTATTATAATATTGCCACTGAGATATACATTATAATAAACATAAAATTATCAAGAAATATATGTGTTTAGATCGAAATCGATGTTTCATCGTGGCGCAGGACCCGTCATCGGCATGGCTCCTTGCGAAAACAATCAATCGTTCGCCGCAGCCACTCAAGACGGTTCAGTATTCATAGTCTGAGCCATTAAAGACTGGAAATAATAAGGATTAGTGTGATGCCAAGCGTGTTTCGTAGCCTCAAAAAGGTATGTGTAGTCACTAGTCACACTGCTTGTGTAATGTGCTGGGGAGATTCAAAATAGATATGCGGTATCTACATACATATATAACATATCTCGGACGAGCTAACATATCTCATTTGGCAGAAGAGGAACGAAGAGGGGCAAATCAAAGGACACGTCTCAATAACGCCCTCTAATGATTTTAAATTAAAGCCCTCAAAATGATTTTAAAACAATAGATTTTTTTACATACATATGTAAACAACATATTATTGTATGGGCTATGGTGAATTTTTTTATTCATATATACAAATAATAAAAACAAATACTATAGCAAATGATTTAACCAAAATAAATATTTGCTTTTCTTATATTGCTCATATCTAATGAGATTTTTTTTTTTTTTTGAGGATATATTTAACGACAAAGTATCAATCGTCGAGTAAAAATCCAGTAAAAGGATATCCGTCGAAAGGTACGCATTCTACCAGCACAAGCCTGGTTGCCGACTTTGAGCCTCACCATGAGCAACACATAAGCGAATTCCCCATAAGTGACAATTCCGAAGTTGGGGACGAAGAAAACTACAGTCCCGGTGAAAAGGATTGCTTATTCAACAACAAATTCAAAGTGGAAATGGCCAATAGATTATCTACAGAATGATAGCGCCTGATATCTACAGGACAATTTATTCCTCATGTGAATGATATTCTGATTTGAATGTTTTTAATCAGAATATCTAGATATTGAAATTCAATTCTTATTCTGACAAATTGGAATCAGAAGACAGTGTGATTTTTTGTCTAGTCAAACATGCGATCAATCGTAATGATTTACATTCCAAAAGTGAGCAAACTTTTTTGCACAGATTCAAAGCTGAACATTCAATAATTGGCACAAGCCACCGCTATTTGCAGACGGATAAGTTGTAAAAAAGAACTAATTACACAAAATCACCAACAAACTGATTTTGCAGGCGTCCTTAGTCCAACTATTATAATATCGCGTATGCAAAAAATATAATATACTAAAACTCTTGTGTGCAATTTAAAGAAGTTTTCCATACCTAGCGGTATGCAACATGAAAATTTCAGCGAATTTTAAAACGGCGGTTTAAGAATGATACGTCAAAAAGACTTTCGTGTTGAAACACGCAACATCAGACTTTCCGACCAAAATATTAACGATGATGTAGATCGTCTATCTGTGTGCAGTAATAGAATTTGCATAGATGATGCGACGTTTATGACGATTGTTACATCGAGCCGTCAATTGTATTTGAACCGAGTATTGCGAGAAGATTAGTTGAAGCCGATTATATACCGTCCCTATGTTCGGTAAACTGCAATCTATGTAACATATAACAGCTTTTAGACGTGAGAAATTTTTTTAAGATAAAAAAAAATAAAATTATGTACTAATTAGGTACATGGACACGATTGACATCTCTCGATGAATGATTCAACGCGTTCTCGTTCTAAATTTATTGGAAAAAGATACGTTAGTGATTTGAAGGTCGTCCATCGTGCCGTCGATTCGATTAGACATGAAAATGTGGCGGCAAAAAAATTTACCTAGACTATTAATGATACATTATTATCACAAAAAAGATGGAAGACTGGTGTCGATAGAGAACAAATAAAAAGTAATTAAAGTAATAAAGGTGGCCACCGCAACTCCATCACTTTGGGATTTAAATGCTACTCCCTACAAACCAGAGACTAGCAAAAATAGCGACGTACTTTTAATACCCATAGGGCAAAACATTTAGAAAGGAGAGCTTTCCTACAAGTGCCAGGACTACCGAACCATCGTAGAAAGTGCCAGGACCATACATATAGAATAACATATAGTTATTCTATGTCTATAGCCAGGACGATACTTCTTTCTAAAGAACTGTCAGAGAACCATATGAGTAGTCACCGGAGCCTGAGGGGGCCGTGTATTGTTCAAAGGTTGTAAATGCATTGTTAAAGGTTTGCCGAACAATGGATAGCACTGTGACTATCCTACCTCTACATGTGAGGCATGGGTTGGAAAAGCTTCAGACCTATGTAAATAGCAACCGGTGAAGAGGCTCCTCAAAGTATCGTAATAGCTACTCGACAACAATACTCATTGCCAAATGATGCCATAGTTTCTTGTAAGTTTAATCAGCTTTATAAGATAGAGCCAATAACGCCGAGTATGTGGGAGAACATTTTGAAAAATATTCCGTAGTTGTGTGTCTGTGGCTTTTAAAATTTCCTGCTGCCGGTGAAGCAAATATTAAAATTGGTAGCCCAACAATTAGGACGTCCAGGAGGACGAATCATATTTTCCAATGTAGTAGCAAAAAAATAACATGTGTGACGAGGACAATTAGCTGATGTGTGTTTAGACACTCCTCTTTGTAATGGATATACCCACAACCACGTAGTATGGATGGTCTCTAGACTGGTACTCAAACTCTAGACTGGAGTCAAAAATTCCTTAAAAAAGACAATGCGCGATAAGATACTGTCGAGAGGATAGAAAAAGTATTTCGAATGCCACAATTTGCAGAAATTTTTTGTCTTGCAAAGTAACATTTTCCAAAATCGCTGACAATGGCAGTTTCGAAATGATGCAATATTTGACGAGCAATCTAGGTGAAAAAGTATCTGGTTTCAAGCGCGAATGAAAGGTGACAACCATATTAAGATATGTAGTACATTAAAAGTACCAAAGACCCAATGACTCGTTTCAATATTACTTTTATAATGAGCTGTTCCCACTATGTGGATTCACACAGTAGATTTATATATAGTAATAGTAATATAATTGGTCGTATTGGCGTCTCACGACATACGAATCGATTTACTAATATGCAGGTAACTGTACATTTCATTGTACAAATTAATTGCACAAAAACTTTGGAAATAAAATAGACCACACGTGAATGGGTGCGGCGCCTCGCAGATGCCAAATGTTTAAAATGAGATACATATGACTACAGTGAATTTAATAAAAATACATCAATCACGCTTGTGAGTACATAGGTGCGGCACCTCGCAGATACCAAATTCTAAATTATAAAAGAAAAATGCAGCGAATTCACTGGAGAATACGATGAAACGATGACAATGATGGACGTGTGTCGTTTTTGACGTACATACAGCGATGGTACAAACCTCATCACGAGCGAGAATGCATCGGCAGTTCTGGATCGGCTGGCAGTACAGGTTAATTTTCAGGAAAAGACCGCCTTTTTTCCGGTCTCCTTCTGGTATCAGAAACGATCTGAAATAGAAACGTCAATCAAATGAGTACAAAGCCAAAGTCAAACTAAAACACACAATTAAGTTTAACAATATTTGGACTTTCGAAAATACCTGGTGATATTTGGATACAACTTCGGGAAATTTTATCAGCAGTTCAGGATCGGCTAGCAGTACAGCTTCATTTTCAGGCAAAGACTGCATTTTTTCCAGTCTCCGTTTGTTATCAGCAACGATCTGAAATAGAAAAGTCACTCAAATGAGTACAAATAAAAAGTCAAACTAAAACACATAGGAAAGTTAATCAATCTCTGGATTTTCGAAAATACCTGATGATATTTGGACACAACTTCAGCAAATTGTATCAGCAGTTCTGGATCGGCTGGAAGTACAGTTTCATTTTCAGGAAATGACCGCGTTCTTTCGAGACTCCGTTTGTTATCAGCAACTATCTGAAATAGAAACGTACGTTTCAAATGAGTACAAAGCCAAAGTCAAACTAAAGCACACAATTAAGTTTAACAATATTTGGACTTTCGAAGATACCTGGTGATATTTGGATACAACTTCGGGAAATTTTATCAGCAGTTCAGGATCGGCTAGAAGTCAATTAAATGAGTACAAATAAAAAGCCACACTAAAACACATTGGAAAGTTTATCAATCTCTGGATTTTCGAAAATACCTGATGATATTTAGATACAATTTCAGGAAATTTTATCAGCAATTCAGGATCGGCTAAAAGTACAGTTTCATTTTCAGGAAAAGCCTGCATTTTTTCTAGTCTCCGTTTGTTATCAGCAACGATCTGAAATAGAAACGTAAATCAAATGAGTACAAAGCCAAAGTCAAACTAAAACACACAATTAAGTTTAACAATATTTGGACTTTCGAAGATACCTGGTGATATTTGGATACAACTTCGGGAAATTTTATCAGCAGTTCAGGATCGGCTAGAAGTACAGCTTCATTTCAGGAAAAGACTGCATTTTTTCCAGTCTCCGTTTGTTATCAGCAACGATCTGAAAGATAAAAAATTAACTCAAATGAGTACAAATAAAAAGTCAAACTAAAACACATAGGAAAGTTAATCAATCTCTGGATTTTCGAAAATACCTGATGATATTTGGACACAATTTCAGCAAATTGTATCGGCAGTTCTGGATCGGCTGGAAGTACAGCTTCATTTTCAGGAAATGACCGCGTTCTTTCGTGACTCCGTTTGTTATCAGCAACTATCTGAAATAGAAACGTACGTTTCAAATGAGTACAAAGCCAAAGTCAAACTAAAACACACAGTTAAGTTTAACAATATTTGGACTTTCGAAGATACCTGGTGATATTTGGATACAACTTCAGGAAATTTTATCAGCAGTTCAGGATCGGCTAGCAGTACAGCTTCATTTTCAGGCAAAGACTGCATTTTTTCCAGTCTCCGTTTGTTATCAGCAACGATCTGAAAGATAAAAAATTAACTCAAATGAGTACAAATAAAAAGTCAAACTAAAACACATAGGAAAGTTAATCAATCTCTGGATTTTCGAAAATACCTGATGATATTTGGACACAACTTCAGCAAATTGTATCGGCAGTTCTGGATCGGCTGGAAGTACAGCTTCATTTTCAGGAAATGACCGCGTTCTTTCGAGACTCCGTTTGTTATCAGCAACTATCTGAAATAGAAACGTACGTTTCAAATGAGTACAAAGCCAAAGTCAAACTAAAACACACAATTAAGGTTAACAATATTTGGACTTTCGAAGATACCTGGTGATATTTGGATACAACTTCGGGAAATTTTATCAGCAGTTCAGGATCGGCTAGAAGTCAATTAAATGAGTACAAATAAAAAGCCAAACTAAAACACATAGGAAAGTTTATCAATCTCTGGATTTTCGAAAATACCTGATGATATTTGGACACAACCTCAGCAACTTGTATCAGCAGTTCTGGATCGGCTGGAAGTACAGCTTCATTTTCAGGAAATGACCGCGTTCTTTCGGGACTCTGTTGGGTGTCAGCAAAAAACTATAATTTTTGACTAGGGTGACCAGCTTTTTTATACAACTTTTTGAAGAGAAAAAAATCTAAAAATATATCCTATGCTATAAACTATGGCAAAATTTAAAATAAAATTGATTTTTTGACGAATAAATTTCGAATAAATTTATTCGCATTTATGAAATTATCAGAGAGCATTTATGAAATTATGTAGATATGACCGACAATTTCAATACAGTAATTATTTTTATACTAGTGTTGGGCCCGTTGATTTCAACGGGTGGGTTCAAAAAGGAATTGAAACTCGAATAAAAATAAAGTTAAAGATATTGAATCGACTGGTTTCGGAAAGAAATTGATGCACGAATTAGAAGTTACGATTGACAAATTACGAAGTGAATACGAATTACGAATTATGTTTTGTGCATCGCCGACGTCTCGACGCCTTTGCCCCCAGCGCCCCCGTTGCTTTCGGCACCCCGGGGCCTTTGCCCCCGGCGCCCCCGAGGCCTTCGCCCCCAGTGCTCCGGACGCCTCTGGCGCCCGTAGCACAAAAATATGATAAATATGAAAAAAACTGAAAAAAATGAAAAATATGAAAAAAATGAAAAATACGAAAAAAGCGGGAAAAATATGAAAAAAGCGGGAAAAAAATGAAAAAAATGAGAAATATGAAAAAAACTGAAAAATCTGAAAAAAGCTGAAAAAATGAGAAATATGAAAAAAGCTGAAAAAACTGAAAAAAATGAAAAAAAAAATTTTTGTTCCCCATACTGGTTGACGGTTGATCGTCCAATATACAAATATATATATTTAGCGACAGTCCGTTTTTATATATATTACTAGTGTTGGGCCCGTTGATTTCAACGGGTGGTTTCGAAAAGGAATTGAAACTCGAATAAAAATAAAGTTAAAGATATTGAATCGACTGGTTTCGGAAAGAAATTGATGCACGAATTAGAAGTTACAAAAATAAACAAAAATATACATACATACATATGTATGTACCTATATATCTTAAAACATGAAAATATTGATATTTTCAAGGTGGAAATATCAATATTTTCATGTTATTTAATATCAATACTTTCATTGTTTCACTGACCACTATGGTATATGTAAATATTAGGTACTATAAACACTTACATAATTTATTTTGATTGCAGAGGAACCGAAGAATACATGAATGTAATGGGAAAAATTGATATTATAAATTCTACATTAGGAAAAGCACTAGGTGGGGCAATGGGAGGTTATACTACTGGAACAAAACCACTGATTGATCTGTTGAGACTGAAGTGTCCAGGCCATATTTGTTTTCGAACTCTCTTCCCCCCTCTGTGGTTGGAAGTGCAATCAAAGTACAAAAAATATTTTAGTTTTTTCCATAAAAGAGAAAGTAATTGAGATCACAATCACTAAATTATACATACTATATATTCAACCATTTTAAATTAAAGGTATTTGAAAGTTCGCCTGGATTGTGTCAAAAGTTGAGAGAAAACACTACATTATTCCGCAAAACAATGACAGAGGCAGGCTTCAAAATAAGCGGAAAAGACCATCCGATCCCAGCGCCGCCGACGCCTCCGGCGCCCCCAGCCCCCCCGATGCCTTCGGCACCCCGGGGGCTTCGCCCCCAGCGTCCCCGATGCCTTCGGCATCCCGGGGGCTTCGCCCCCAGCGCCGCCGACGCCACCGGCGCCCCCAGCGCCCCGATGCCTTCGGCACCCCGGGGGCTTCGCCCCCAGCGCCGCTGACGCCTTCGGCGCCGCCAGCGCCCCCGGCAATGAAAAAAATGAAAAAACTGAAAAAATGAAAAAAATGAAAAAAATGAAAAAACTGAAAAAATGAAAAAAATGAAAAAACTGAAAAAATTAAAAAAATTAAAAAACTGAAAAATTGAAAAAAATTAAAAAACTGAAAAAAATGAAAAAAATGAAAAAACTGAAAAAATGAAAAAAATGAAAAAATGAAAAAAATGAAAAAACTGAAAAAATGAAAAAAATGAAAAAACTGAAAAAATGAAAAAAATGAAAATTATGAAAAAAATGAAAATTATGAAAAAAATTAAAAAAACTGAAAAAACCTGAAAAATATGAAAAAACTGAAAAATATGAAAAATATGAAAAATATGAAAAACTGAAAAAATGAAAAAAATGAAAAAAATGAAAAAAAAAAATTTTTGTTCCCCATACTGGTTGACGGTTGATCGTCCGTCACATATATACAAATATACATACAAATATACAAATATATTTAGCGACAGTCCGTTTTTATATATAGTATATTTCGAGGCATTCGTCGAAGCGCGCAAACGACGCCACAGTCGAGGGGGATGACGAGACGCGATTCCAAGGTCGCGGTGGCTCTGATTGTTTGGTGGCAAATGTGCAATCAATCGACGAGCACTTGTGCAATCGATCGACGAAAGCAATCAACCCCACCCCACGGCAAACGCGACCAACGATCGAAAGGGCAACAATAAAGCTACAATAATAGCGTACCTGCGGGGGGTTGGGGGTGGTGGTGGGGGGGGGGCGGGTAGCGGCAGCTCAGAGCTCAGCGACGCGCACCCGCCGCGATGGCCGCTGCACTTCTGCCGGAAAATGGCGGCGAACATTGCGGTCCGCATTGGCACGAACTCAGAGCTGAGAGCCCAGCGACGTGCACTCACCGCGATGGGCGCACCACTTCTGCCGACTGCGAGCAGCGTTTCCGATGTAATGGCTGGGAGTGGGGGTTCCCCCTCGGCGATAGCGATTGGTCGAATATGCGAACGACGCAGCTAATTTCGACGCACACGCCAACCCCACTAATCGACATGCCCGTACACGAAACATGCCTAGCCGTTGGTACATACCTACGTACATATGCATGTACATATGTCTCAAATGGCCTTTTACGTGTACGAACACGCAAAAATACCTGTCCTGTACGTATCATATTATATATGTATGTAGATATTTGCTGTGCACAATCAACACATCGCAATCAAATAAAATAATCGGTGTTATGTTTCATTCAAAATAAGCACTACGGTCTATTTGAATTTACTGATTATGTACAGCGCAAAACTCCGTACGAAGACACATCATACAACTGAAGAAGCGAAAGGGACATACACCCACCCCATTGAGATTTTTGTTGGTGGTCACCCACCGTTTACGAGATATGAGCGTTTAAAAAAATCCGCGATTTTTACAGTTTTTTGGCTTTTGCGGTCATAAAACTCAAATATTCAATCAATAGTCAGATATTTTTCCTATTAATTGTTATATTTCATTGCTTTAAAATACTTCAAATTAATTGTCTAGCGAATTTTAAAAGTCGTAAATATATTTTTTTACGGATTTTTTTTCCGTCCTATTTTTCATTTATTTGGCAATTTTTTTTTATTTCACTACGTTTATAAGGATTGGTTTTCTATCTCAATATATTTTTACTTTATTTATGTACGTAGTAACAATAGACGCAGTTTTGTGATCACTCGAAAATTTGAATTCGAGATTTTGATTGATTCGAACTGAGAATCGATCACTGATCACGTTTTCATGATCTAGAAGAAGTGTGTGTGTGTGTGTGTGTGTGTGTGTGTGTATTTTGGGGATATTTTAACAACGTTAGTCTTATCGAACTGAAACTTAGTATCGGTTACTGAAATTCTTATCGACACGACGTAAAATTTTATCATAAAATTTTTATGTTGACCAGGAATGGTACCTCCCCTTATAGGTGTCCTCTTTTTTTTAAGTTTTTGAATTCAATTATCTCCCAAACCACTAACCGAATCAGACTTCGATTTTTTTTTCGTTCGAATTTTCTTCCACTATTTTTTTCGACTCCACTTTTTTTTTCGATGTCTTCTACAAGTAAGTAACGAATAGAAAATGTGATTTTAACTAACAGTTAAAAAACTAACCAATAGACACTTTATGAGGGTGGGTACGCATTAAAATACAATGAGTAAACAGACAATGGCTCTGCATCCTTGGACCCAAACTGGCTAACGAACTATAGGGTAGGTATAAAAATATTTCTACAGGCATATTTTAAAAGTTTCTAGTAATAAAACTCATTTATTATACAAAACTACTGTCATAAATAATACAAGAAATGTAAAACTCATAATTTAGTTCGATTTGGTAATTATGTTGGTTTGAAATAATTGAATTTAGTGACTATATTCGAAAAATGTAATCCCAAATAAACATCATGTTATTATGGTTACAATTAGAGACAAACAGATAGTCCCAAAATAACTGAGCATAATATTTAGTTTTTATCTAAAAAAAAAATTGCCTATTTTTGGATAAAATGAAGTCACCAATTTGATATTCGACATAAATTAATAATATGAACAACTAAAATTAAAAAAAAAAAAAAAAAAAAAAATTCCATCCCAGAGTAGACTAGTGGTGAAGAGAAATTCCATTAAGAGTGCAAAGTGTTAAACATGTGTGTTCGTCACAAAGAAAATTCAATGTGATGAAAATAAAAAAAAAATTATTAAATTTTATAAACCGGAAGTGGGATTTTTTTCCTCGTAGAAAGGTGAAAAATGTTGTGCCCACTAGTCTGTCCACACCCCTGAACGTATTAAGCTGAAAATTTATATTTCTATCCTTTATGTACTAACTTAGAGCTGGTAGGGTTTTGGTCAGAATTTGTAGACCGGAATCAGTATTTTTTTTTCTTTTAAAACAATATTTCATTATTTTATTTTGACCTGTAAAATTATTTTTATTTTCTTGATATTTAATGAGTATAATACTGATAGTGATTTTTAGTAATAAAAAAAATTTGAACAAAATCTGACAACCGGAAGTAGTTTTGTGGAAGTTTCCATACATTTGCGCTCAATTTGTATCGCTATCATAGTCATCAGTTCAATATCGAATTTTGTTTTGTAACCTTCTTATATGTCCTCAAATATATGGATAAAGTCATGGGTTGGTCACACCCGAATTTTTTTTTATCTAAACGTACTAACTCAAGCGGTAATTGCAATTTAAATGCTTTCGTTATGTATATGGTTGTATCGCGTAATATGTAAGGTGCAAGAGAGACGACATGTAGTCTGTGAGGTGGCCGAACACCAAATTCGGTTGGAAATCGCACGGCACGGTCAGTAGCGGTGAATATACGACGCTGAGCTGCCCCACTCGCCCACAGGTACGTTCTTATTGTAGCTAATTAGCCCTTTCAATCAGTTGGTTGCGCCATTCATTGCAGGCCGATTCCGATTCCGCGACGCCATTCTTCATTTTTCCGGCTTTCCCGCATCGGTAGCCGTTTCGTTCGGCAATATCGACGCGCTTTCGTTCTTTGCGCAAACGATGGCCAAGGCCGTGGACGCGCGTGCCATTTTCTGTCGCGCGGTCACTTCGTTTTAAGTACGACCATATACGTAATGGTAATGACCATATATGTACTATGGTTTGTGCAGCACAAGAAAAATATCGAGCCTAATGCGAATCTTGCGAGCTCGGGAACACTGTTGCATTCGTCGGCTTGCCTGTATGAACATGTATGAACATATGTATGAACCGACCTTGGAATCGCGTCTCGTCTTTTTCGATTGAGCCGTGCGGTGCGGCCTTTCCGTGTCATTTGCGTGTTTCGCAGCCTCTTTGGACGAATGTTCACGTTGGGCCGTCTCGCTATCAATATTATCACGCGATCCGTGTATCAGTGATAGTGTCAGTATCACGATTAAAGGGCGGACCGGAAGCGTGCTTTTTCCAGGAATCAGGGCATTTTGGGTCTATTTAGAAATTAAGAGTCCAAAAAAATGAACGGCACGCTTCCGGTCCTACCTCTAATCATGATGATCAATACTAGAATCACGATCCGAGTTAATAGTCGTTCCATCAGCACCAAAATGGCGGCTCGACGTCCCCTTGCATTGCGTTGCTTTGCGATTCGTCGCGAAACTGTTTGCCGCCCTCTCCATTAGCATACAATGTATGTGTGACCATTTTTTTCATCGTTACAATTCAATAAATTTACATATACAGTATACTCTCAATCATCCGGGTGCGGATAATCCGTGCTTGAAAAATATTAATTTAAAAATTAAATTATTTTTTTTATATGATTATGAGACCCACCGATTGATTGCAACCATAAACACGCGTGTTATTTGAAACAAATGATGTCACGCAGATTCACTTAAAAAGTTTTTTTTATAGGACGATTCATCATCAACCAGCGATTTAAATTTATTTCATACTTCCAAAATAACATTTGATTATAATTGCACTTTTAAATTTTGATTCGTGCATTTTTGAAAATTCTATTTATTTTTTACCCTTGATTTTTAGCGTGATGGAAAGAAGAAAATTTTGTTATATGGGGGGGAAGACATTTTTTTTTAGCCCTGGGTGGGAGCCCCCTCTGACTCCTGGCAAGCACTGGTTTCAGTCCCAGTCCGCCACTGTTTCCGGGAATAAAAATTCGTTCGGTTCGTTCAAAATTGCCATTTTTGCCCATATCTACTAAGGGCTGACGAGAGGGGGGGAGGCGGAAAAAAGTTTCAGGGCCCGAGTTCACTCTTTTTCGAGTGCTACTACATACATAGTTAGTATATAGTACATTATAAGTTTCAAAATATCACACTGATTAAATGAAAATATCGTAAATGAAAATTATGTCGAATATATTTTTGTTAGTTATAGTCGAATTGAATTTAAATATGCACAACTTTCCAAACACCATATGGATATACATATTTGATAAATATTTAGACTACATAGATTGGGTGAATTTTTTTGTCCACTGCTACGGCGAGCGGCCACGCTTACAATGTGTACATGTGTTGGTAAAAGTGTTAGCCGAGCGCGGCCTCGGCTGAAGTCGGGCGCACTCGGCTAACGGCGTTCGGCTCTCGGCCGAGCTCGGCGAAGAAGGGGGGAGGGGGGGGGGGGGGGGACTTATGCAACATCTTGACGCCAACGTTCCGTCCAAGCTCTAAGGTGTCTCACACGCGCGCACACCTTAGAGGGAACGCTTTCATGGAACCATCCACACGCACGATATCTACTACCGATGTTTCCATATCCAGTTGCTACATATTTAGGAACTGGATATGGAATTCGTATTATCGTATTATTACTAGAGGTAGGATAGTCACAGTGCTATCCATTGTTCCATTTTGTAAATCCTTTGTAAAAAAAGGTTCGGCAAACCTTTAACAATGCATTTACAACCTTTGAACAATACGCGGCACCTTCTGGGTCCGGTGACTAATTATTACCAATGTGCTTTATTGCGGGTATAAATTATTTTCACACGATAAAAATTAACAAACACATCAATTTGATTAATTTGTAGGTATTTTGTTTAGAAACCCTTTGAACAGACGAAGAACACAATATATGTACAAGATTTTCGTACAAACTTTCTTATGGTACATACTTATCATTTAATGTAATGCTGAGATTCTTATTTTCATATTTATCACAATATGTACATTATTTTTAGATTAACCATGCTTAATAGTTACCTTAACTTACATATACATATGTATGTAAAAGTCCTGATGAATGTTTGATTCTGCGATAAATGACAATGTAAAGTTTCCCATAGACATCACATAAGATTAACCAAACATTTCACGGACGTAATAAATGCTTTAAACATGGCTTATCTAATAGTAAACATTTTATTAAGTTTATTTGAACAGTTTTATTTTATTTAAATTTATGTGAATATGCATTTGTTATTATTTTATCAAATTTAATGTCACGGATTCTACCACCTTACAAACCTTACATTTATTTATTTATTTATTTGGAAAACTTACAGTTTATTAAGTTACATAGATTGATAGTAAAAAAACATAATTATGTTAAGTAAACCATTAATAATTTTCACATATAGGTAAAAAAAGAAAAGCTTAAACATTTAAAATAAGAAACAAAAATGATAATAGAGTAAGATAGTTAGAGAAAAATAAAAAAGAAAAAAATATATATAACAGTATAATAAAAATATCAAAATAATAAGAATAATAATATGATAAAAATTATGAAATAATAAAAATAATATAATTTATAACAAAAAACAAAAAGACAAAATAAATACATCAAAATAAAAATTCATAATCACAATCGTAAATTTTCAATAAAATTAATCATCGAAAAACAAGTTTGCAATAATCACTCTATCTTGTATAGCATTAATATTAAATAAGTCAAACATAGAAATTGCAGAAGTTAGTGTGTTGACGGTGGAGCTTACACGCCAGATGAATGAGCTTCTTCCATAATTAGAAAAAGTATTAGGTATGTAAAGGAGCTCATTACATCTAGTCATTCTATTTGGCACACGCAATGATAGTCTGCTCAATAATTGAGGACAGTCGATTGAGCCGTTAAGGATGTTCAAAATTGTTGAGATGTCAGCTATCTCCCTTCTTTTGACAAGTGGAAGTAGATGCTGACACCTACAAGCATCTTCATAGGAAGTATAGGATAGTCCAAAACGGCTACTGATGTACATCAAGAATCTCTTCTGAATGCGCTCCAATCTGTCTCTTGCACCAGAGTACTCTGGGTTCCAAACTTGGGATGCAAACTCAACAATACTTCTTACGTATGCACAATATAGTATTTTGTATGATTTAATAGAAGTAAAGCATTTGGAGGACCGGATGACGAACCCGAGGGCCTTCGACGCTCGAGCTACAACATTGTCAATATGTTTACCAAAGGATAGATCAGAGTTTAAAAAGACTCCCAAATCCCTAATTTCCGATACCCTTGTGAGTCTATGTCCGTTGATTGAATGAGGAAAGTCAACTGGACATAGTTTTCTGGTAAAGGTTATGCAGGAGCATTTTGCTACATTAATTTCCAACTTATTTATGCTGCAATAAGCCTCTAGCCTGAACAAATCATCTTGTAGGGCCAAAGCATCATTTCGGTTGTCTATTCTCTTGAAAATCTTCATATCATCAGCAAATAATAATACACTTGAATTCTGAAAACATTTTTCAATATCGAAGATGAAGATATTGAATAATAGAGGTCCCAAGAGGGAGCCTTACATACTTACATAAATAACCTTCGATATTGTTATTATTTCAGACGGGAAGTGCATAGATCGTGATTTTATCATGACTGACGGATTTCACAATTTCAACAGAGCTGGTCAGTTAAATGAACGCAATCAGTAAATAAGAAATTTGAATATTATATTGTAGTATGTATGTATAAGTATCAGCAGTGTAATACCCCTCCTCCCCCCCATTGAATTGATATCGATCTCTTACATGGCGACATATGTATGTATATGTAAGTATGCACAGGTGTACTTCTTGGAATTACATATTAACATTCTACGAATCCTCCATGGATTTAGTAAATCTGTTTAATCCTAAAAATTATACGTTTACGTATAATTTCATCAATTTAGTATCTACATATACATATATTAATATGTACTTGTTATTATGTCAATAAAATGTGTATTTATAGAATATGAAAAACTGTTTTCAGAATTCTTACATAGATTGTATGTACATATGTTTTTAGTTGGACAACACATTCAACCTACTTGGCCCTGTTCTAACGATGAACCATTCGAGATTTCAGCATGGTCCAAACAATTCACTGTAAATATTATATAATATAATATTTATATAATAAATAAGAAGAGCTCAAAATTTTCAAATAAATAATCATTTTATATTTATAGGTATGTTCCGAGGAATGTTCCCCGAAAAATCATTGCAACTCCACCTGCAAGTGTTGCGATGCCTTCTTCACAATCCATGACATATTTAGAAACATCACGACAGGAAATACAGATGCTTACGGTTTCGGAAACTAAACGTGATAATTATTGAAATTATTGAAATTACAAACTTAAAGGATAAGAAATAAGGATAGCAATCAATTGTCTGTATTTCAAGCCACTCGATCGTATTAAATTTACAAGTTTAATAATACAAGATGTCAAATGTTCAACTTTTAACACATTTTTGCACAATACTTGTTGATGTATAATACAATGAATTATAATTAAATTGTAATCGGGACACTTTTTGGAAAATTTATCCCGGATTTTCTTTAATGGTCCAATATTTTTACCCGTCAAACTTGGTGTTCTGTCAGTTGTTATTTTTTTTAAGCAATTAACAACTTTTTAAAAAATATCAGCTCCCGTTGTTTGATCTTTAAGTGATTCCAATGACAACAGCTCTTCAATAATTTCAAATTTAGAGTTACATCCGCGTATGAAAATTAATAACTGTGGGGTATCTTTTCGATCATCACTTTCGTCGAGAGCTATCGAGTACCATGTGATCGATTCTAATATTGATGATAATTGCTTATTAAAGTTTGTATTCTAGTTTGCCGTCTAGTTTGGCCCAAATTTGAATTCTAACTTATGTCAGAAACGATAAACCATTTAACAAATCAACAAAAATTTCTTAGATCAGAAAAAAGTAAACTTTTTTTGAATTTTCGACAGGGACTTGTTGGCAAAACGCCGATCTGCGTTGGTTTGCATTCAAAGGGCTAATAAAATATTTTGAAAATAATTACCGAATTTGTGGTTTCCTGTATATTTTCCAAATATGCATAGATATATGTATGTACATTTAAAATCACTTATTTGGTTTGCCCCGATAACACTAATCCTCGTCCGAATTTACTGCATTTCGACATAATTTAACTAAAACTTTGCGAATACCGTGTGTCTTTCTGACCGCTCCGCTTCCGGTCCAATGAGATACGGACTAGACCAGGGGTCGGCAACCTGCGGCTCGCGAGCCACATGCGGCTCTTTGGATGTGAAGCTGCGGCTCTTTAGTTCCATACGCAAACATTATTTATTTTATCAAAAAAAAAAAAAATTTAAATTCGTTCTGAATTGATTAACGAGGATTAGGCACCGATTCTATCACACCGAGTCACTTGTAGTCGCTTTTCACCGCACCCCTCCCCCGTGACACGCGTCGTCACTGACGTCAGTCCGTCGGAAGCTCTCGAATTCCACAAAGAACAATACGGTCATAATTTATTTGTTTGCAGTGAAGCGTTCACCCCAGCTCGCAGTTTCGTCATTCGCTCGCCGCTTCCACGAAATGGTACGCACGGCCTGAATCGTGTTGCAGATTTTGTCCTCAGCTGCAATGATATTCGAAGCATATATTGACATTTTTTTCTTTTTATGAGACCTGTGCTATTTAGAATCGAATATGATTTTCTCAGTCGTACTTTGGATTTTCAAGTACTTAGATCTCGTTACGCGGTGTGTGTGTTGTGCTAAGACGCTGTTGTTTCTGTTAATTGTACGAAGATTATCTATTTTTATGTAAGTACGTTTTATTACAATATTTATATGTCCAGTTCTTCGATACAGCGAAGAATAAATCATCAATAATAAACATGGTTGTAAGTATGTCCAAATACTTCAGAGCCCGATATAGAAATAATAGACAATGACATAGAGAAAGTTGAACTAGAAATTAAACAGTCCTTGCAAGAAAAACTTGATCAAGCAAAGTAAATAATTGCAAAACTTGTCATATGCTGTTTTGGATACCTAAATAATAATTTTAAAAATTCTTTATTACAGCTTCACCGCAAGCATGGCATCTTCAAAAAAAATAGAGAAGAACTGAAGAAGAGCATCGAGAATTCAATCGGGATTGGATGGAGTCGTTCGCTTTCATATGCAACTCAGATGGCCTTCCGACTTGTCTCATTTGCCAAAAAAAACTCGCACACAATAAGAAATCAAATTTAGAGAGACACTTCACTAACACCATACTGAGTTTGCTAGTAAATATCCAGCCGGCGAAGAAATCAGAAATCTTGAAAAAAATCAAAGATTTGCCACTATCCGCTAAAACAGTACAAGATAGAATAGCTAAAATGTCTTCAAATGTAACATATTTGCAGGTGAAAGATATTCAACTTTCTTCTGTCTTATCACTTGCTATAGATGTGTCTTGCGACATAAAAGACACGGCACAAGTTGCCCTTTTTGTCAGGTATATGTCATCCCAAGGTCCAAAAGAAGAACTTCTAGGATTGTTACCGCTCTCGGGACAAACTAGAGGGGAAGATATAGCGAATGCCGTGCAAAAATGCCTTGAAGGCAATAAGATCGATTTAAATAAAATCGTTTCAATAGCAACTGATGGAGCCAGAAGTATGACAGGAAAAAATAAAGGGGCAACAACGATTCTTCAGAGCAAAATAAACCACGAAATTCTTACGTTTGTTTGCTCAATTGTGTGCTATTGAAGTACAAGTTAGTGTTGTAAGTAAATGTTTAATTGTTTCAATTTTTTACTTAAATAATAAGTAATTATTTAATAATGCCATATATGTATATATATATTATCTAATTTGTTGTGAAAACACTACTTACATATGTATGAATAAATAGATTAGTTTTTTTTATTAAAAAACTTTATTTATGCAGTACTATTTATTGTTGGCAAGAAAAAATTTTGTGGCTCTTCAAAAACTTTGAAATTTTGTAAATTGTAATTTTTGGCTCTTCCGACTCAAAAGGTTGCCGACCCCTGTCGACATAATGGACCAATCCTGTGCATCTGATAAAAAATTCTTCTTCCAAATTAATTCTTCCACGCGAATATGATCCGTAGTGTGTTCTCAATAGTATGCAGAACTATAAGAAACTGACTTGCACACATGGGAGTGAGGTCATTCGAGTCACAATAGGGCTGTATGAAATTTATTTAACGAAGACTGTGAAAACGAAATATTTCGTATGCATTGCATTGTGCATCAAGAAGTGCTAGTTCGTAAATCTGTTATTAAATGCATGGAAGATGTGGAGTTAACTGTGAGAAAAGTATTAAATGCAATTAATACCAGTAGTAAATTGTCGAACATGTTTAGTCCTATATGAGAAATCAACGGTGAAAAACACAATATATTGCTCAATTGCAATCATATTAGATGGCTAAGTTTTGATAACAGTGTTCAACGTCTTTGTGAATTAAATGATTATGTTACATATATCTGCTTTGGCCGTAAATCATAAAGATTTAAGTGAAAAGCTTCAAAGTAATTATATAAAAGGGTCGATTTTATTCCTAAAGAATTTTTTGCCGCACATTAGCTTGATTAATAAACAACTACAAAAAAGTAACTTAACAATAATAGAAACCATGCTCATCATTGACAAACTAAATAAAAAATATAGCGAAAAGCCTTGTGACAGAAGTTGAAAATGACAATTTTTCAATTTTATCTTCTGTTAGTGATTTCATAGATAGGATGACAGAAACAACTTCAAAATTAAAATTAAAACTTAAAATAATAGAGTGTCTTAAATCTCTGAATCTGGAACTTGATAAAAGGTTCGAAGAATTGAATTTTTTTAAAACTGTTTCTTTTGTATCTTCCCCTTTTATTATGATGAAAAATGAAAATTTCCTAGTACTACAAAATAGATTAAAATCATTTTCAGTATTGAGATTAATTAACTGGGCTAACGTAAAATATGCATTATTAGAAATTAATCACGATCAAGTACTTAATAATATAAAGATTTGGCAACAATTGTTATTATTATTAATATTGTCTATTTTTCCCACTACCGTATATTGCGAAAGATCATTCAGTGTAATGCACTTTATTAAAAACAAATTTAGTAATCAGCTGACAGACGCAAACTTATTGAAGAAAGGAGTATTGAGCAATTTCCATTGCATTATTATTAAATAAATAGATACCAAAATGTTAAAATTTCTTTTATTTTATGAATAAATTGATTTTTTTTTGTAACTTTAATTTATTTGATTAAATTTGGTGCGGCCACCAGGGACTACTATTATCACCTGTGCGGCCACGGTGAAATTTCACCTGAGAACCACTGATCTACATTTATGTACATACATATTAGGTGGGCTGAAAAGTTCGTAGGCTGACACATAGATGGCGCTACTAGTATTAAATCCATATGATTTTTAGTTAGTCCTGTGCTGTTTCATCGACAATGCACCGTGTCACAAATCAATGAAAACGATGGCAAAATTGCATGAATTGGGCTTCGAATTGCTTCTGCATCCACCGTATTCTTCAGATCTTTGTAAAAATGAAGGCGGCGCTTACAAACAAGCATCTCAATCTTCATACGCGGTTGAGATTCGCGAAGAGCTACGTCTGGACAGTATTACTACACGGATGTGAGACGTGGACTCTGAAAACCAAGATGATCAGCCGAATTGAGGCTTTTGAGATGTGGGTCTATAGGCGTATGCTGAAGATTCCGTGGACCAAAAAGATATCTAAGTCTAAGTCTCCAATTCAGTCTCAACGGTCTCAGAGGCAGTATTTAATCCGTTGCTCGGGTATTGAAGATGAGCATCTAAAAGCTGTCTCCGATAAACGTTTTATTCATTTATTCTATCTGAAACGTGAGTCTACAGAAACTCAAATAAGGGATTATATATGTAGGAAGTTGGGACGAATTGATCAGAACTTCACAGTTCAATCACTATCAGCTAGGGGCAGTTATGCTTCATTCAAAATAGGAGTCTGCACAGCTGACTTTTCTGTGGTTTTTGATCCTGCTTTTTGGCCGCGGGGAGTCGGGTTTCGTCGGTGGCTTTTTCGGAAGACAAAGGCCGCAATTTAATAAGACCCGAAAGGAACGGGCGCGCTTTTGTGAGTCCTTAAATGTTTACTACCAAAATGTAAGGGGACTTAATTCAAAGACCGACATTTGTTTATCTGCTGTTCTTGCTCAAGATCATGACTTAATTGCTTTTTCTGAAACTTGGATTTGCGATTCTGTCTTAAATGGCGAACTTTTCGATGACCGCTATTTAGTTTTTCGGAGGGATCGTTGCAGCAGAGGCGGGGGAGTACTTCTCACTGTACGAGCTGCTAGTTTTCAATCTGTTCGCCTTTTTGATCAGCTCAATACCATCGGTGAACATATTTGGGTTGAACTTCGCTTAAAGAATTTTTAATTTTAATATGTGTACTGTATTTTCCTCCGAATGAATCTCCTCCGAATTATAAATTCATTTTTTTCAAATTTGCAAAATAATTTTAATGTTTTGGCTGGCAGGAAAGTCATGATCTTGGGTGATTTTAATCCTAGGAGTTTGAATTTTGTTCCTAATGAATAAATTTTTATGTCAGAACTATTAAATATGAGTCAATTGAACTCAATAACTAATTGTAATGATTTATGTGTTTATGTGTATATGCATGTATAATGTTTGTATGTATATGGATGTATGTATTGTAAGTGTATGTGTATATGTATATGTATATGTATGTATATGTGAATATATATATGTGTAGGTGTGTATGTATGTATATGTATATATGTGTATTTTTATATTTATGTATGTATGAATGTGTATTTGTGTATACGTGGAAGTATTTGTGTATATATGAATGGTGTACATATATGTTTATATAATTGTCTTTGGCCAGGAAGGCGCATTGGGTTTACCTGTTAGGCCTTCTTGGTGTAAATTAAATAAAAAAATAAAAAATAAATAAATAAAATAAATATCAAACGAAGCTGTCCTCGGCATGATGGGGAGAGGCAGGGAACTTGTTTCTGTCATCAAGCGGAGAAATATGGAATACCTCGGACACATGATACGGGGTCCAAAATACGAATTTCTCCGTTTGAAAACCATGGGGAAAATAGAAGGAAAAAAATGAATTGGCAGGAAAAAGTTATCTTGGCTTCGAAACATGCGCATGTGGACCGATATGAGCGCCGAAGCTCTGTTCCGAGCCGCTGAAGACCGATGCGGATATGTATGTATATTCAAATAATCGACGAGGTGGTCGCCAACGTCAGGATGCGGACAAGGCATTAACAAGAAGAAGAAAATATTAATAAAATAAATGACTTATGAATGTTAAAAAAAATACTAGCTATGAGAGATACATAGGTATTGAAATTTATATTTCATGGCAAATCGAGCGTATTGATATATGCAGTGGTGTAGTCGAGCCAGGTCGGGCCAGGTCGCCGCAGGCCAGGTCGTACTTCTTTTTGAGCCAGGTCGCCTCCCTGGCACTTTGATTGATATAAACATTGTTTTTCGAGTACAATTAAAAAATATTTTGACTAAAATTTCATCCAACATTTTGTATTTCAAATATTGTGAGCACTCTCGTTCTAACACTCTATGACCACAATCGAATAGTAATCTGAGCACATTCAAAACTTATGAGACGTTTAATGAACTTTATAGGATTTTTTTTATCTAAAACCACCGAAAACTTCGAAAAAAACATGCTTTAAAACTATTGACCATACGCACTTGAGGATAAATAAAATGAGGGAACTCAGCTTAAATGAATAGTCATCTCTAAATTCACATGTTAAAATTTGATAGTATTTTGACATATGTATGTATGCATATCTATATGTGTATGTACATGGTTTTAGAATTGCTAAAAGCAAATGTTGCTGTTGACACACAAACACGGGTTTTGCAAAATCAAAGATGTTGACGAGGGTGCATTATGGAAGTTTTTATAAAATTTAAAATACATCATAATTTCAACAAGTAAGAATAGCTATTTGTTAATTATTATTCGAATAATTATTATTATATATATATATATATATATATATATATATATATATATATATATATATATAAAACTACCAATATTACAATTAGATACAACTTTATTTTTTTTTAAAGTGAATGCAAATGGAATATTCGCTTTCGAACTTGATGTACATTTGGTTGTGCTTTCAAAATGTTCCCCCATGAAGTTCTCGTTTGGTATTTGCATTGGATTTTACAGATAACTTTGCCGACGGTTTGCCTTTTGTAGCGAATACAGTAGGCGCATTAGGTTTTGAGTTCATCGAACTTACACTTATGTGTGTAAAAATTTACAAATATATACGAAAAGTACACATGTATGTAGGTACATATGTATGTACATATATGTAGGCTCAATTTCCAACTTGGACTATCGTCATCTCCAGTATCGTTAATACCGGTTCCGGCTTTTATCTGGTTGTATAAACGATGTTGCTCCTCATCCCAAAACGGAGCATTGGGACCGCTTACGTACACCTCATTAAAAATGGAATGGATATTGAAACGTGTCATTGGGGCTTTGGTACTTTTAATGCACTGCATATCTTAATATAGTTGTCACCTTTGATTTGTGCTTGTAACCGGATACTTTTTTTTACCTAGATTGCTCGTCACATATTGCATCATTTCGAAACTGCCGTCGTGAGCGATTTTCGAAAAGTGGTACCTTAAGTTGAGCGTAGAATTACCTGCATGTTATTTTGCAAGACAAAAAATATCTGCAAATTGTGGCATTCGAAATACTTTTTCTATCCTCTCGACAGTATCTTATCGAACATTGTCATTTTTAAGGAATCTTTGACACGACAGTAGTACCAGTCCAGAGAACATCCATACTACGTAGTTGAGTGTATGTCCATTGCAAAGGGGAGTGTCTAAACACACATCAGCTAATAGTCCTCGTCGCACATATTATTTTTTCGCTGCTACATTGGTAAATATGATTCGTCCTTCTGGACATCCTAATTGTTGGTTTACCAATTTTAATATTTGCTTCACCGGCAGCAGGAAATTTTAAAGGCCACAGTACTGAATTTGCAATGAGTATTGTTGTCAAATAGTTATTACGACACATTGAGGAACCTCTTCGCCGGTTGCTGCTTTACTATTAGCTACTATCGTTTCTAATCCACGAACGTGTACGGCACGTGGCTAATTTTTCTTTATTAATTTCTGCTAACTCGAATGGAACTGTGATCGGGTCCTTATAATCAGCACCACTCGTATAGCCTAGTCACATTATTCGAATTTTTGGATGTC
Source organism: Arctopsyche grandis (assembly GCF_051622035.1). Taxonomy (NCBI): domain Eukaryota; kingdom Metazoa; phylum Arthropoda; class Insecta; order Trichoptera; family Hydropsychidae; genus Arctopsyche; species Arctopsyche grandis. The sequence continues at coordinate 34,005,355 of NC_135356.1, forward strand.
GGGTGACTGTTTGCCACAGCTTCCATCTCTTCTCCCAGCTCCTTGGGAGTGTTTTCCTTTTTGTTTGGGAGTTATTATTATTATTATTATTCATAATTTTATTCATGAAATAGTTGAATTTATAGTTGGTTCGGTTGTCACGCTCCGCTTTGCAATATTGTTCTGCTTCAGTCCACAGTTTCGCCTTTGTTCTTGTCGGAAAGCTCTCCTTTCTGACTGTTTTGCCCCATGGGTATTAAAAGTACGTCGCTATTTTTGCTAGCCTCTAGATTGTAAAGAGTAGCATTTAAATCCCTTCTTCCATCTTCTTCCACCGCTCAAGAAGGAGTGGCAAGTCATTGTTGACGTGTCCTGAGATTTGCCCCTTTTCGTTCCCCTTCTGCCAAATAAAACCTGATATCTCTTTCATGTGAGTGTTTTTAATATCATTAAATACAAGTCACTTATCTACTACATATGTATGTATAATGATTTTAAAATCTATTTTGTACATCTATAATATATAAAATCAATTTTAATAAAAATGTTAATAAAATGATATTTTTATTAAATGATATTATTATTATTAAAATTATATTATTATGATAAAATGGTCATGACTCCAGTATTTTGGGGGCTCGTTCATGATGTTTTCTTTGACTGCCGTGATGTTTTCCTCGTTAGTCAAGATTGTAGGCTAGTATATCGCTTTTTGATTCCATAATTACGATTTAAATTTATTAAAATATCAAAAAAGATATTAATTAATAAAAGAAAACATGTTTCCATAATTACGATAATAATGTCCATTGAAACAATGTAAGAGTACACTACATAAGACTGATATTGTCATTGATTATAGTTTCCATAATTACGATTGTACTGGTCTTACAAAAAATGCAGATATTTTCAAATTTTTGCATTATTTGTGAATTAAACATTACATACATATGTATATTTCCATTTCCATTGCGCATCGTGTTGAGCATCCTGAAATCTTTCTTTTCCTTCATTTGATTTCAAATTCTCACCGTTGACCATTGGGTAATTTGTGCGAATGTATACCAAAGGTATTTTATTAGCGATTAGTCGGTAAAATTTATTTCTTGGAATGACCTTACAATAGGTATGTCTCCTTTGTTTGTCTATTTTGTGGGGCGTTCTTTTCTCTCACCCATAAATAATATGGCGTTTCTGGTGAATAAAATATACATAGGTATACATATAAACACAACATATTTTTCATTCATCCTGGCAAAGATGATCCGGCTTCAACTACAATAACCCAGTCATTGAGTGTATTTTATGGTGGTTTTCGCTCCTCGTAGCCGTTTACGTAACCTTTTTTTATATGTTATGGAGCTGTTACCAAACATATTGTAACGCGACGTTTTCCCATCGTCCCATAGGGCAACACTCGCCCTTTATTTCGAGTGGCCATCCAGGGAAAAGCCTTATAGTCCTCTTACCCGCCAACCGCCGCCGAAGAAAGATCTCTCCTGTGCACGTCTCCAGGGGGAGACGGGGCCCAGAGATCCATCACCATTAGTGCTGAAGAACCGATGCGAGGTCGAGTGTAGCATCACTCCCTCCCCTGAGTTCCAGCACAACGTCCCCTGCATTCCTTACGCCGTTTCCGGAGAAACCTCAGCCGTGAGAGAACCGACCAGAGGACCGCAGAGCCTCTTCTCTCTACATCCAGCCGTCAGCCGGGAAAGACCTACCTCCAGCATCTCCGCCGAGCGTCTTCAGAGACGCCCAGAGATCGCCATCTTGTGTCCACACGAGGCAGTACGGAGTTTGTCTCCTGCCTCCCCCCTCCCGCTGCTGTGACCCGACCAGCGGTGCTTCAACGAGAAGACGACCGCAGAGCCAGCTTCCCGAGCCCGAGGAAGCTGTTATCAACGCAGACGACTTGCAGTCAGGAACCTCCCCGACTATATACATATCTATATAACTATCCCAAGGCTAGTCCACGTTTCTACATAACTCGACTCTTGGAAGAATAACGACGTATAACGCCCTCTGCATCAAGCGCTCGTAAATCCGTTCGTTACAATATTTATTTAATGTTATGGAACTGTTGCCAAACAGTTTTCACTTAATTTTAAATTACACTACATTCATAGATTTAATGTTGAATAAATTAAAGAATATCAGTTAAACATAGCCAGTGATGGAGTTGCGGTCGCCATGCCTCTTATATTATCATATACATATGTAATATTTTATGTAGTTTTTGTCATACTGAGTCATAGTGACACAACAGTTGTACCAAAATCTTCGCTTGACCACAATATTTATTTCCCAACTACTCACCAAACAAATTCTTTATATAATAATATACATATAATATATTATATTTGTACGTAGATTTTGTGGGTAATAGATGTGAATAAATATACCTACGTATGTAAAAAGTTGTATTCGTGTGCAACTGGAACTTTACCGACATGTACATTTTCCACTAATTAAATTTACACGTACATAGGTGTGTATGATTTTTCTTGTTGTATTTATGTATGAATATATACGTATGTGTATCTCTTATTTATATGTTTGAGGTAGAGTTCATTCCATTTGAAAAACAGCATGTATGATTTTATTCAAAATATAAAGCAAATTTATTTGGTATGGGTTTGATGGCAATCTACATATATGTTAATTGTAAAAATGTATAATGACCATGTTTTTATTTATAATTTTTGTACATATCTTGATCTGTGTAGTCCACTAGTTGCTTTGCAGCAATCTGGATGACGATTGTGCATGATTAATTTAAATAAATAAAAATAAAATTTGCAAAAGAGCGTAACCTATTTAATTTAAAGTAAAAATAGCGTTTGCAATTTACCTTTTATTTGTAATGGGTTTTGAATTTATATTTTGTAAATGTGGTGTCAGTTTGATCGCATTTGTACCCGTGTGTCCAATTTTACTTGATGTTTTACATTTATATTTGTTAATAAAATTGAATTTGTCAAAAAAAATGTACAATGTGGTATTATTTGTAGTCTGATGTTTTTCATTATATTTTCACCGTTTATTGTTCAGAAATGATGTTTTGCTTTTATAAATGTAAATAAAATTGAATTTACAAAAAAAGAACACTATCGTATTGTTTTCAGCCTGATTCTTTTAATTATATCTTTTACAATGTGTACCCAAAAGTAGAAGAATAAATGATTAAATTGCAGAATATCCACAGTAGAGTAAGTATAAAATTCTCATTATGCTTCCTTACCAAAATCTCAATTTATGATTATGAATAAGGATTCATTTATTTCAACATAATTGACAGCACGCCTAGAGGTTGTGATCGAGAAATCTCGAGAAATTTTGATTCTCGTTTCTCGAGAATATTTTAATGTGAAATTTCGAGATTCTCATTTTTCGAGAATATTTTATTTTGAAAATTCGAGATTCTTGTTTCTCGAGAAAACGTTAATTACAATCTTGAAAATATCGAGAATATTTTAAATTTATCACTACACGTTTTTGTTCAATAAACTAAACTAATTCTTATTAACTCGTAAATAATTTTCTTTAAGTATTTTAATATGTATAGATGGTTATCGGTAGGTATTTTGGGCATCTATTTTTGTGAATTTTAGCATTTTCATTTTGCATTTTAGCGTTTAGGGCATTAAAAATGTTCAATTTAGCATCTATTTTTATGAAGAGTTTAATTTTAAATAATAAAAAATTTCGATGAATTTTAATCAAATTTATGGACATATGTATACATATACAATTTAAAGACAACACAACCATTAAAAAATAATAGAAAAATTCAAAAATATTTTGAAATTAAAATTACAATACAAAAAACATGAATATAAAAATACAAAGACAAAAAATATGAATATAAAAATATAATACCAATTAAAATTGATAAAAACTTAAAATGGAGCATATTTCTACAGATTATTTAACTAAGTGAGTGGACTGAAGGAGCAAATCAGGAGGACCGTTACAAGCATCGAAGATTGGCGGGAAAGCCATCACGAGGGAAGTTATAGACAACAATCACAATAGGAAACGGATTGATTTGTAATAAAATAGGTTTTATACTGAGCCAATATTATTTTATACTGTCCATTGTTATTTATACATATATTGCATTTAATAATATAGTACTGACCATTTTGAAAACTGATCTGTATACATATATACATACATACATATGTACTTACGCAGATTGATTAAGATACTGGCCATTTAATTTGTTGCCTTACATATGTTTATTGAATTGCACAAGATTTGTGCGACTTGTTTGACTTGTTGACAAGATTTGTCCGAGTAGTTGAAATCAGCTTTGGCTTTGCGCTCAATTTCTACTTTCATTCCAGGTTTCGTTGTGTGAAGAAGATGAGCCGCAAATCCAATAAATGGGACTGTCCCATTCTCAACCAGGCTTCCTCAAAGTACCCGACAATCATGGCCTTCTTCAGGGATTTAATCGTTGACCTCCTTCCCGACCCTTCCGAGCCCAATGCCACCCCGGCTCCCAGACAATCCCCCACCCCCAGCCCCACCCTAATAACGCCAAAACGCAAGAGACCCCGCAAGAGTCTCCCCACCCCATACCCTACCTCCAATGCCAAGTCGGGAAAAAACACCCCCACCCCAACGTCCACCCGCACCTCCAACCTCAAGTCAGGAAAAAATCCAAAAAGGAGAATTCCAATTACGGTTGTGAGACTGGAAAAAGTGGTCCACATGCGCATGTTTCGAAGCCAAGATAACTTTTTCCTGCCAACCCATTTTTTCCTTCTATTTTCCCCATGGTTTTCAAACGGAGAAATTCGTATTTTGGACCCCGTATCATGTGTCCGAGGTATTCCATATTTCTCCGCTTGATGACAGAAACAAGTTCCCTGCCTCTCCCCATCATGCCGAGGACAGCTTCGTTTGATATTTATTTTATTTATTTATTTTTTATTTTTTTATTTAATTTACACCAAGAAGGCCTAACAGGTAAACCCAATGCGCCTTCCTGGCCAAAGACAATTATATAAACATATATGTACACCATTCATATATACACAAATACTTCCACGTATACACAAATACACATTCATACATACATAAATATAAAAATACACATATATACATATACATACATACACACCTACACATATATATATTCACATATACATACATATACATATACATATACACATACACTTACAATACATACATCCATATACATACAAACATTATACATGCATATACACATAAACACATAAATCATTACAATTAGTTATTGAGTTCAATTGACTCATATTTAATAGTTCTGACATAAAAATTTATTCATTAGGAACAAAATTCAAACTCCTAGGATTAAAATCACCCAAGATCATGACTTTCCTGCCAGCCAAAACATTAAAATTATTTTGCAAATTTGAAAAAAATGAATTTATAATTCGGAGGAGATTCATTCGGAGGAAAATACAGTACACATATTAAAATTAAAAATTCTTTAAGCGAAGTTCAACCCAAATATGTTCACCGATGGTATTGAGCTGATCAAAAAGGCGAACAGATTGAAAACTAGCAGCTCGTACAGTGAGAAGTACTCCCCCGCCTCTGCTGCAACGATCCCTCCGAAAAACTAAATAGCGGTCATCGAAAAGTTCGCCATTTAAGACAGAATCGCAAATCCAAGTTTCAGAAAAAGCAATTAAGTCATGATCTTGAGCAAGAACAGCAGATAAACAAATGTCGGTCTTTGAATTAAGTCCCCTTACATTTTGGTAGTAAACATTTAAGGACTCACAAAAGCGCGCCCGTTCCTTTCGGGTCTTATTAAATTGCGGCCTTTGTCTTCCGAAAAAGCCACCGACGAAACCCGACTCCCCGCGGCCAAAAAGCAGGATCAAAAACCACAGAAAAGTCAGCTGTGCAGACTCCTATTTTGAATGAAGCATAACTGCCCCTAGCTGATAGTGATTGAACTGTGAAGTTCTGATCAATTCGTCCCAACTTCCTACATATATAATCCCTTATTTGAGTTTCTGTAGACTCACGTTTCAGATAGAATAAATGAATAAAACGTTTATCGGAGACAGCTTTTAGATGCTCATCTTCAATACCCGAGCAACGGATTAAATACTGCCTCTGAGACCGTTGAGACTGAATTGGAGACTTAGACTTAGATATCTTTTTGGTCCACGGAATCTTCAGCATACGCCTATAGACCCACATCTCAAAAGCCTCAATTCGGCTGATCATCTTGGTTTTCAGAGTCCACGTCTCACATCCGTGTAGTAATACTGTCCAGACGTAGCTCTTCGCGAATCTCAACCGCGTATGAAGATTGAGATGCTTGTTTGTAAGCGCCGCCTTCATTTTTACAAAGATCTGAAGAATACGGTGGATGCAGAAGCAATTCGAAGCCCAATTCATGCAATTTTGCCATCGTTTTCATTGATTTGTGACACGGTGCATTGTCGATGAAACAGCACAGGACTAACTAAAAATCATATGGATTTAATACTAGTAGCGCCATCTATGTGTCAGCCTACGAACTTTTCAGCCCACCTAATATGTATGTACATAAATGTAGATCAGTGGTTCTCAGGTGAAATTTCACCGTGGCCGCACAGGTGATAATAGTAGTCCCTGGTGGCCGCACCAAATTTAATCAAATAAATTAAAGTTACAAAAAAAAATCAATTTATTCATAAAATAAAAGAAATTTTAACATTTTGGTATCTATTTATTTAATAATAATGCAATGGAAATTGCTCAATACTCCTTTCTTCAATAAGTTTGCGTCTGTCAGCTGATTACTAAATTTGTTTTTAATAAAGTGCATTACACTGAATGATCTTTCGCAATATACGGTAGTGGGAAAAATAGACAATATTAATAATAATAACAATTGTTGCCAAATCTTTATATTATTAAGTACTTGATCGTGATTAATTTCTAATAATGCATATTTTACGTTAGCCCAGTTAATTAATCTCAATACTGAAAATGATTTTAATCTATTTTGTAGTACTAGGAAATTTTCATTTTTCATCATAATAAAAGGGGAAGATACAAAAGAAACAGTTTTAAAAAAATTCAATTCTTCGAACCTTTTATCAAGTTCCAGATTCAGAGATTTAAGACACTCTATTATTTTAAGTTTTAATTTTAATTTTGAAGTTGTTTCTGTCATCCTATCTATGAAATCACTAACAGAAGATAAAATTGAAAAATTGTCATTTTCAACTTCTGTCACAAGGCTTTTCGCTATATTTTTTATTTAGTTTGTCAATGATGAGCATGGTTTCTATTATTGTTAAGTTACTTTTTTGTAGTTGTTTATTAATCAAGCTAATGTGCGGCAAAAAATTCTTTAGGAATAAAATCGACCCTTTTATATAATTACTTTGAAGCTTTTCACTTAAATCTTTATGATTTACGGCCAAAGCAGATATATGTAACATAATCATTTAATTCACAAAGACGTTGAACACTGTTATCAAAACTTAGCCATCTAATATGATTGCAATTGAGCAATATATTGTGTTTTTCACCGTTGATTTCTCATATAGGACTAAACATGTTCGACAATTTACTACTGGTATTAATTGCATTTAATACTTTTCTCACAGTTAACTCCACATCTTCCATGCATTTAATAACAGATTTACGAACTAGCACTTCTTGATGCACAATGCAATGCATACGAAATATTTCGTTTTCACAGTCTTCGTTAAATAAATTTCATACAGCCCTATTGTGACTCGAATGACCTCACTCCCATGTGTGCAAGTCAGTTTCTTATAGTTCTGCATACTATTGAGAACACACTACGGATCATATTCGCGTGGAAGAATTAATTTGGAAGAAGAATTTTTTATCAGATGCACAGGATTGGTCCATTATGTCGACAGGGGTCGGCAACCTTTTGAGTCGGAAGAGCCAAAAATTACAATTTACAAAATTTCAAAGTTTTTGAAGAGCCACAAAATTTTTTCTTGCCAACAATAAATAGTACTGCATAAATAAAGTTTTTTAATAAAAAAAACTAATCTATTTATTCATACATATGTAAGTAGTGTTTTCACAACAAATTAGATAATATATATATACATATATGGCATTATTAAATAATTACTTATTATTTAAGTAAAAAATTGAAACAATTAAACATTTACTTACAACACTAACTTGTACTTCAATAGCACACAATTGAGCAAACAAACGTAAGAATTTCGTGGTTTATTTTGCTCTGAAGAATCGTTGTTGCCCCTTTATTTTTTCCTGTCATACTTCTGGCTCCATCAGTTGCTATTGAAACGATTTTATTTAAATCGATCTTATTGCCTTCAAGGCATTTTTGCACGGCATTCGCTATATCTTCCCCTCTAGTTTGTCCCGAGAGCGGTAACAATCCTAGAAGTTCTTCTTTTGGACCTTGGGATGACATATACCTGACAAAAAGGGCAACTTGTGCCGTGTCTTTTATGTCGCAAGACACATCTATAGCAAGTGATAAGACAGAAGAAAGTTGAATATCTTTCACCTGCAAATATGTTACATTTGAAGACATTTTAGCTATTCTATCTTGTACTGTTTTAGCGGATAGTGGCAAATCTTTGATTTTTTTCAAGATTTCTGATTTCTTCGCCGGCTGGATATTTACTAGCAAACTCAGTATGGTGTTAGTGAAGTGTCTCTCTAAATTTGATTTCTTATTGTGTGCGAGTTTTTTTTGGCAAATGAGACAAGTCGGAAGGCCATCTGAGTTGCATATGAAAGCGAACGACTCCATCCAATCCCGATTGAATTCTCGATGCTCTTCTTCAGTTCTTCTCTATTTTTTTTGAAGATGCCATGCTTGCGGTGAAGCTGTAATAAAGAATTTTTAAAATTATTATTTAGGTATCCAAAACAGCATATGACAAGTTTTGCAATTATTTACTTTGCTTGATCAAGTTTTTCTTGCAAGGACTGTTTAATTTCTAGTTCAACTTTCTCTATGTCATTGTCTATTATTTCTATATCGGGCTCTGAAGTATTTGGACATACTTACAACCATGTTTATTATTGATGATTTATTCTTCGCTGTATCGAAGAACTGGACATATAAATATTGTAATAAAACGTACTTACATAAAAATAGATAATCTTCGTACAATTAACAGAAACAACAGCGTCTTAGCACAACACACACACCGCGTAACGAGATCTAAGTACTTGAAAATCCAAAGTACGACTGAGAAAATCATATTCGATTCTAAATAGCACAGGTCTCATAAAAAGAAAAAAATGTCAATATATGCTTCGAATATCATTGCAGCTGAGGACAAAATCTGCAACACGATTCAGGCCGTGCGTACCATTTCGTGGAAGCGGCGAGCGAATGACGAAACTGCGAGCTGGGGTGAACGCTTCACTGCAAACAAATAAATTATGACCGTATTGTTCTTTGTGGAATTCGAGAGCTTCCGACGGACTGACGTCAGTGACGACGCGTGTCACGGGGGAGGGGTGCGGTGAAAAGCGACTACAAGTGACTCGGTGTGATAGAATCGGTGCCTAATCCTCGTTAATCAATTCAGAACGAATTTAAATTTTTTTTTTTTTTGATAAAATAAATAATGTTTGCGTATGGAACTAAAGAGCCGCAGCTTCACATCCAAAGAGCCGCATGTGGCTCGCGAGCCGCAGGTTGCCGACCCCTGGTCTAGTCCGTATCTCATTGGACCGGAAGCGGAGCGGTCAGAAAGACACACGGTATTCGCAAAGTTTTAGTTAAATTATGTCGAAATGCAGTAAATTCGGACGAGGATTAGTGTTATCGGGGCAAACCAAATAAGTGATTTTAAATGTACATACATATATCTATGCATATTTGGAAAATATACAGGAAACCACAAATTCGGTAATTATTTTCAAAATATTTTATTAGCCCTTTGAATGCAAACCAACGCAGATCGGCGTTTTGCCAACAAGTCCCTGTCGAAAATTCAAAAAAAGTTTACTTTTTTCTGATCTAAGAAATTTTTGTTGATTTGTTAAATGGTTTATCGTTTCTGACATAAGTTAGAATTCAAATTTGGGCCAAACTAGACGGCAAACTAGAATACAAACTTTAATAAGCAATTATCATCAATATTAGAATCGATCACATGGTACTCGATAGCTCTCGACGAAAGTGATGATCGAAAAGATACCCCACAGTTATTAATTTTCATACGCGGATGTAACTCTAAATTTGAAATTATTGAAGAGCTGTTGTCATTGGAATCACTTAAAGATCAAACAACGGGAGCTGATATTTTTTAAAAAGTTGTTAATTGCTTAAAAAAAATAACAACTGACAGAACACCAAGTTTGACGGGTAAAAATATTGGACCATTAAAGAAAATCCGGGATAAATTTTCCAAAAAGTGTCCCGATTACAATTTAATTATAATTCATTGTATTATACATCAACAAGTATTGTGCAAAAATGTGTTAAAAGTTGAACATTTGACATCTTGTATTATTAAACTTGTAAATTTAATACGATCGAGTGGCTTGAAATACAGACAATTGATTGCTATCCTTATTTCTTATCCTTTAAGTTTGTAATTTCAATAATTTCAATAATTATCACGTTTAGTTTCCGAAACCGTAAGCATCTGTATTTCCTGTCGTGATGTTTCTAAATATGTCATGGATTGTGAAGAAGGCATCGCAACACTTGCAGGTGGAGTTGCAATGATTTTTCGGGGAACATTCCTCGGAACATACCTATAAATATAAAATGATTATTTATTTGAAAATTTTGAGCTCTTCTTATTTATTATATAAATATTATATTATATAATATTTACAGTGAATTGTTTGGACCATGCTGAAATCTCGAATGGTTCATCGTTAGAACAGGGCCAAGTAGGTTGAATGTGTTGTCCAACTAAAAACATATGTACATACAATCTATGTAAGAATTCTGAAAACAGTTTTTCATATTCTATAAATACACATTTTATTGACATAATAACAAGTACATATTAATATATGTATATGTAGATACTAAATTGATGAAATTATACGTAAACGTATAATTTTTAGGATTAAACAGATTTACTAAATCCATGGAGGATTCGTAGAATGTTAATATGTAATTCCAAGAAGTACACCTGTGCATACTTACATATACATACATATGTCGCCATGTAAGAGATCGATATCAATTCAATGGGGGGGAGGAGGGGTATTACACTGCTGATACTTATACATACATACTACAATATAATATTCAAATTTCTTATTTACTGATTGCGTTCATTTAACTGACCAGCTCTGTTGAAATTGTGAAATCCGTCAGTCATGATAAAATCACGATCTATGCACTTCCCGTCTGAAATAATAACAATATCGAAGGTTATTTATGTAAGTATGTAAGGCTCCCTCTTGGGACCTCTATTATTCAATATCTTCATCTTCGATATTGAAAAATGTTTTCAGAATTCAAGTGTATTATTATTTGCTGATGATATGAAGATTTTCAAGAGAATAGACAACCGAAATGATGCTTTGGCCCTACAAGATGATTTGTTCAGGCTAGAGGCTTATTGCAGCATAAATAAGTTGGAAATTAATGTAGCAAAATGCTCCTGCATAACCTTTACCAGAAAACTATGTCCAGTTGACTTTCCTCATTCAATCAACGGACATAGACTCACAAGGGTATCGGAAATTAGGGATTTGGGAGTCTTTTTAAACTCTGATCTATCCTTTGGTAAACATATTGACAATGTTGTAGCTCGAGCGTCGAAGGCCCTCGGGTTCGTCATCCGGTCCTCCAAATGCTTTACTTCTATTAAATCATACAAAATACTATATTGTGCATACGTAAGAAGTATTGTTGAGTTTGCATCCCAAGTTTGGAACCCAGAGTACTCTGGTGCAAGAGACAGATTGGAGCGCATTCAGAAGAGATTCTTGATGTACATCAGTAGCCGTTTTGGACTATCCTATACTTCCTATGAAGATGCTTGTAGGTGTCAGCATCTACTTCCACTTGTCAAAAGAAGGGAGATAGCTGACATCTCAACAATTTTGAACATCCTTAACGGCTCAATCGACTGTCCTCAATTATTGAGCAGACTATCATTGCGTGTGCCAAATAGAATGACTAGATGTAATGAGCTCCTTTACATACCTAATACTTTTTCTAATTATGGAAGAAGCTCATTCATCTGGCGTGTAAGCTCCACCGTCAACACACTAACTTCTGCAATTTCTATGTTTGACTTATTTAATATTAATGCTATACAAGATAGAGTGATTATTGCAAACTTGTTTTTCGATGATTAATTTTATTGAAAATTTACGATTGTGATTATGAATTTTTATTTTGATGTATTTATTTTGTCTTTTTGTTTTTTGTTATAAATTATATTATTTTTATTATTTCATAATTTTTATCATATTATTATTCTTATTATTTTGATATTTTTATTATACTGTTATATATATTTTTTTCTTTTTTATTTTTCTCTAACTATCTTACTCTATTATCATTTTTGTTTCTTATTTTAAATGTTTAAGCTTTTCTTTTTTTACCTATATGTGAAAATTATTAATGGTTTACTTAACATAATTATGTTTTTTTACTATCAATCTATGTAACTTAATAAACTGTAAGTTTTCCAAATAAATAAATAAATAAATGTAAGGTTTGTAAGGTGGTAGAATCCGTGACATTAAATTTGATAAAATAATAACAAATGCATATTCACATAAATTTAAATAAAATAAAACTGTTCAAATAAACTTAATAAAATGTTTACTATTAGATAAGCCATGTTTAAAGCATTTATTACGTCCGTGAAATGTTTGGTTAATCTTATGTGATGTCTATGGGAAACTTTACATTGTCATTTATCGCAGAATCAAACATTCATCAGGACTTTTACATACATATGTATATGTAAGTTAAGGTAACTATTAAGCATGGTTAATCTAAAAATAATGTACATATTGTGATAAATATGAAAATAAGAATCTCAGCATTACATTAAATGATAAGTATGTACCATAAGAAAGTTTGTACGAAAATCTTGTACATATATTGTGTTCTTCGTCTGTTCAAAGGGTTTCTAAACAAAATACCTACAAATTAATCAAATTGATGTGTTTGTTAATTTTTATCGTGTGAAAATAATTTATACCCGCAATAAAGCACATTGGTAATAATTAGTCACCGGACCCAGAAGGTGCCGCGTATTGTTCAAAGGTTGTAAATGCATTGTTAAAGGTTTGCCGAACCTTTTTTTACAAAGGATTTACAAAATGGAACAATGGATAGCACTGTGACTATCCTACCTCTAGTAATAATACGATAATACGAATTCCATATCCAGTTCCTAAATATGTAGCAACTGGATATGGAAACATCGGTAGTAGATATCGTGCGTGTGGATGGTTCCATGAAAGCGTTCCCTCTAAGGTGTGCGCGCGTGTGAGACACCTTAGAGCTTGGACGGAACGTTGGCGTCAAGATGTTGCATAAGTCCCCCCCCCCCCCCCCTCCCCCCTTCTTCGCCGAGCTCGGCCGAGAGCCGAACGCCGTTAGCCGAGTGCGCCCGACTTCAGCCGAGGCCGCGCTCGGCTAACACTTTTACCAACACATGTACACATTGTAAGCGTGGCCGCTCGCCGTAGCAGTGGACAAAAAAATTCACCCAATCTATGTAGTCTAAATATTTATCAAATATGTATATCCATATGGTGTTTGGAAAGTTGTGCATATTTAAATTCAATTCGACTATAACTAACAAAAATATATTCGACATAATTTTCATTTACGATATTTTCATTTAATCAGTGTGATATTTTGAAACTTATAATGTACTATATACTAACTATGTATGTAGTAGCACTCGAAAAAGAGTGAACTCGGGCCCTGAAACTTTTTTCCGCCTCCCCCCCTCTCGTCAGCCCTTAGTAGATATGGGCAAAAATGGCAATTTTGAACGAACCGAACGAATTTTTATTCCCGGAAACAGTGGCGGACTGGGACTGAAACCAGTGCTTGCCAGGAGTCAGAGGGGGCTCCCACCCAGGGCTAAAAAAAAATGTCTTCCCCCCCATATAACAAAATTTTCTTCTTTCCATCACGCTAAAAATCAAGGGTAAAAAATAAATAGAATTTTCAAAAATGCACGAATCAAAATTTAAAAGTGCAATTATAATCAAATGTTATTTTGGAAGTATGAAATAAATTTAAATCGCTGGTTGATGATGAATCGTCCTATAAAAAAAACTTTTTAAGTGAATCTGCGTGACATCATTTGTTTCAAATAACACGCGTGTTTATGGTTGCAATCAATCGGTGGGTCTCATAATCATATAAAAAAAATAATTTAATTTTTAAATTAATATTTTTCAAGCACGGATTATCCGCACCCGGATGATTGAGAGTATACTGTATATGTAAATTTATTGAATTGTAACGATGAAAAAAATGGTCACACATACATTGTATGCTAATGGAGAGGGCGGCAAACAGTTTCGCGACGAATCGCAAAGCAACGCAATGCAAGGGGACGTCGAGCCGCCATTTTGGTGCTGATGGAACGACTATTAACTCGGATCGTGATTCTAGTATTGATCATCATGATTAGAGGTAGGACCGGAAGCGTGCCGTTCATTTTTTTGGACTCTTAATTTCTAAATAGACCCAAAATGCCCTGATTCCTGGAAAAAGCACGCTTCCGGTCCGCCCTTTAATCGTGATACTGACACTATCACTGATACACGGATCGCGTGATAATATTGATAGCGAGACGGCCCAACGTGAACATTCGTCCAAAGAGGCTGCGAAACACGCAAATGACACGGAAAGGCCGCACCGCACGGCTCAATCGAAAAAGACGAGACGCGATTCCAAGGTCGGTTCATACATATGTTCATACATGTTCATACAGGCAAGCCGACGAATGCAACAGTGTTCCCGAGCTCGCAAGATTCGCATTAGGCTCGATATTTTTCTTGTGCTGCACAAACCATAGTACATATATGGTCATTACCATTACGTATATGGTCGTACTTAAAACGAAGTGACCGCGCGACAGAAAATGGCACGCGCGTCCACGGCCTTGGCCATCGTTTGCGCAAAGAACGAAAGCGCGTCGATATTGCCGAACGAAACGGCTACCGATGCGGGAAAGCCGGAAAAATGAAGAATGGCGTCGCGGAATCGGAATCGGCCTGCAATGAATGGCGCAACCAACTGATTGAAAGGGCTAATTAGCTACAATAAGAACGTACCTGTGGGCGAGTGGGGCAGCTCAGCGTCGTATATTCACCGCTACTGACCGTGCCGTGCGATTTCCAACCGAATTTGGTGTTCGGCCACCTCACAGACTACATGTCGTCTCTCTTGCACCTTACATATTACGCGATACAACCATATACATAACGAAAGCATTTAAATTGCAATTACCGCTTGAGTTAGTACGTTTAGATAAAAAAAAATTCGGGTGTGACCAACCCATGACTTTATCCATATATTTGAGGACATATAAGAAGGTTACAAAACAAAATTCGATATTGAACTGATGACTATGATAGCGATACAAATTGAGCGCAAATGTATGGAAACTTCCACAAAACTACTTCCGGTTGTCAGATTTTGTTCAAATTTTTTTTATTACTAAAAATCACTATCAGTATTATACTCATTAAATATCAAGAAAATAAAAATAATTTTACAGGTCAAAATAAAATAATGAAATATTGTTTTAAAAGAAAAAAAAATACTGATTCCGGTCTACAAATTCTGACCAAAACCCTACCAGCTCTAAGTTAGTACATAAAGGATAGAAATATAAATTTTCAGCTTAATACGTTCAGGGGTGTGGACAGACTAGTGGGCACAACATTTTTCACCTTTCTACGAGGAAAAAAATCCCACTTCCGGTTTATAAAATTTAATAATTTTTTTTTTATTTTCATCACATTGAATTTTCTTTGTGACGAACACACATGTTTAACACTTTGCACTCTTAATGGAATTTCTCTTCACCACTAGTCTACTCTGGGATGGAATTTTTTTTTTTTTTTTTTTTTTTAATTTTAGTTGTTCATATTATTAATTTATGTCGAATATCAAATTGGTGACTTCATTTTATCCAAAAATAGGCAATTTTTTTTTTAGATAAAAACTAAATATTATGCTCAGTTATTTTGGGACTATCTGTTTGTCTCTAATTGTAACCATAATAACATGATGTTTATTTGGGATTACATTTTTCGAATATAGTCACTAAATTCAATTATTTCAAACCAACATAATTACCAAATCGAACTAAATTATGAGTTTTACATTTCTTGTATTATTTATGACAGTAGTTTTGTATAATAAATGAGTTTTATTACTAGAAACTTTTAAAATATGCCTGTAGAAATATTTTTATACCTACCCTATAGTTCGTTAGCCAGTTTGGGTCCAAGGATGCAGAGCCATTGTCTGTTTACTCATTGTATTTTAATGCGTACCCACCCTCATAAAGTGTCTATTGGTTAGTTTTTTAACTGTTAGTTAAAATCACATTTTCTATTCGTTACTTACTTGTAGAAGACATCGAAAAAAAAAGTGGAGTCGAAAAAAATAGTGGAAGAAAATTCGAACGAAAAAAAAATCGAAGTCTGATTCGGTTAGTGGTTTGGGAGATAATTGAATTCAAAAACTTAAAAAAAAGAGGACACCTATAAGGGGAGGTACCATTCCTGGTCAACATAAAAATTTTATGATAAAATTTTACGTCGTGTCGATAAGAATTTCAGTAACCGATACTAAGTTTCAGTTCGATAAGACTAACGTTGTTAAAATATCCCCAAAATACACACACACACACACACACACACACACACACTTCTTCTAGATCATGAAAACGTGATCAGTGATCGATTCTCAGTTCGAATCAATCAAAATCTCGAATTCAAATTTTCGAGTGATCACAAAACTGCGTCTATTGTTACTACGTACATAAATAAAGTAAAAATATATTGAGATAGAAAACCAATCCTTATAAACGTAGTGAAATAAAAAAAAATTGCCAAATAAATGAAAAATAGGACGGAAAAAAAATCCGTAAAAAAATATATTTACGACTTTTAAAATTCGCTAGACAATTAATTTGAAGTATTTTAAAGCAATGAAATATAACAATTAATAGGAAAAATATCTGACTATTGATTGAATATTTGAGTTTTATGACCGCAAAAGCCAAAAAACTGTAAAAATCGCGGATTTTTTTAAACGCTCATATCTCGTAAACGGTGGGTGACCACCAACAAAAATCTCAATGGGGTGGGTGTATGTCCCTTTCGCTTCTTCAGTTGTATGATGTGTCTTCGTACGGAGTTTTGCGCTGTACATAATCAGTAAATTCAAATAGACCGTAGTGCTTATTTTGAATGAAACATAACACCGATTATTTTATTTGATTGCGATGTGTTGATTGTGCACAGCAAATATCTACATACATATATAATATGATACGTACAGGACAGGTATTTTTGCGTGTTCGTACACGTAAAAGGCCATTTGAGACATATGTACATGCATATGTACGTAGGTATGTACCAACGGCTAGGCATGTTTCGTGTACGGGCATGTCGATTAGTGGGGTTGGCGTGTGCGTCGAAATTAGCTGCGTCGTTCGCATATTCGACCAATCGCTATCGCCGAGGGGGAACCCCCACTCCCAGCCATTACATCGGAAACGCTGCTCGCAGTCGGCAGAAGTGGTGCGCCCATCGCGGTGAGTGCACGTCGCTGGGCTCTCAGCTCTGAGTTCGTGCCAATGCGGACCGCAATGTTCGCCGCCATTTTCCGGCAGAAGTGCAGCGGCCATCGCGGCGGGTGCGCGTCGCTGAGCTCTGAGCTGCCGCTACCCGCCCCCCCCCCACCACCACCCCCAACCCCCCGCAGGTACGCTATTATTGTAGCTTTATTGTTGCCCTTTCGATCGTTGGTCGCGTTTGCCGTGGGGTGGGGTTGATTGCTTTCGTCGATCGATTGCACAAGTGCTCGTCGATTGATTGCACATTTGCCACCAAACAATCAGAGCCACCGCGACCTTGGAATCGCGTCTCGTCATCCCCCTCGACTGTGGCGTCGTTTGCGCGCTTCGACGAATGCCTCGAAATATACTATATATAAAAACGGACTGTCGCTAAATATATTTGTATATTTGTATGTATATTTGTATATATGTGACGGACGATCAACCGTCAACCAGTATGGGGAACAAAAATTTTTTTTTTTCATTTTTTTCATTTTTTTCATTTTTTCAGTTTTTCATATTTTTCATATTTTTCATATTTTTCAGTTTTTTCATATTTTTCAGGTTTTTTCAGTTTTTTTAATTTTTTTCATAATTTTCATTTTTTTCATAATTTTCATTTTTTTCATTTTTTCAGTTTTTTCATTTTTTTCATTTTTTCAGTTTTTTCATTTTTTTCATTTTTTCATTTTTTTCATTTTTTCAGTTTTTTCATTTTTTTCATTTTTTTCAGTTTTTTAATTTTTTTCAATTTTTCAGTTTTTTAATTTTTTTAATTTTTTCAGTTTTTTCATTTTTTTCATTTTTTCAGTTTTTTCATTTTTTTCATTTTTTTCATTTTTTCAGTTTTTTCATTTTTTTCATTGCCGGGGGCGCTGGCGGCGCCGAAGGCGTCAGCGGCGCTGGGGGCGAAGCCCCCGGGGTGCCGAAGGCATCGGGGCGCTGGGGGCGCCGGTGGCGTCGGCGGCGCTGGGGGCGAAGCCCCCGGGATGCCGAAGGCATCGGGGACGCTGGGGGCGAAGCCCCCGGGGTGCCGAAGGCATCGGGGGGGCTGGGGGCGCCGGAGGCGTCGGCGGCGCTGGGATCGGATGGTCTTTTCCGCTTATTTTGAAGCCTGCCTCTGTCATTGTTTTGCGGAATAATGTAGTGTTTTCTCTCAACTTTTGACACAATCCAGGCGAACTTTCAAATACCTTTAATTTAAAATGGTTGAATATATAGTATGTATAATTTAGTGATTGTGATCTCAATTACTTTCTCTTTTATGGAAAAAACTAAAATATTTTTTGTACTTTGATTGCACTTCCAACCACAGAGGGGGGAAGAGAGTTCGAAAACAAATATGGCCTGGACACTTCAGTCTCAACAGATCAATCAGTGGTTTTGTTCCAGTAGTATAACCTCCCATTGCCCCACCTAGTGCTTTTCCTAATGTAGAATTTATAATATCAATTTTTCCCATTACATTCATGTATTCTTCGGTTCCTCTGCAATCAAAATAAATTATGTAAGTGTTTATAGTACCTAATATTTACATATACCATAGTGGTCAGTGAAACAATGAAAGTATTGATATTAAATAACATGAAAATATTGATATTTCCACCTTGAAAATATCAATATTTTCATGTTTTAAGATATATAGGTACATACATATGTATGTATGTATATTTTTGTTTATTTTTGTAACTTCTAATTCGTGCATCAATTTCTTTCCGAAACCAGTCGATTCAATATCTTTAACTTTATTTTTATTCGAGTTTCAATTCCTTTTCGAAACCACCCGTTGAAATCAACGGGCCCAACACTAGTAATATATATAAAAACGGACTGTCGCTAAATATATATATTTGTATATTGGACGATCAACCGTCAACCAGTATGGGGAACAAAAATTTTTTTTTTCATTTTTTTCAGTTTTTTCAGCTTTTTTCATATTTCTCATTTTTTCAGCTTTTTTCAGATTTTTCAGTTTTTTTCATATTTCTCATTTTTTTCATTTTTTTCCCGCTTTTTTCATATTTTTCCCGCTTTTTTCGTATTTTTCATTTTTTTCATATTTTTCATTTTTTTCAGTTTTTTTCATATTTATCATATTTTTGTGCTACGGGCGCCAGAGGCGTCCGGAGCACTGGGGGCGAAGGCCTCGGGGGCGCCGGGGGCAAAGGCCCCGGGGTGCCGAAAGCAACGGGGGCGCTGGGGGCAAAGGCGTCGAGACGTCGGCGATGCACAAAACATAATTCGTAATTCGTATTCACTTCGTAATTTGTCAATCGTAACTTCTAATTCGTGCATCAATTTCTTTCCGAAACCAGTCGATTCAATATCTTTAACTTTATTTTTATTCGAGTTTCAATTCCTTTTTGAACCCACCCGTTGAAATCAACGGGCCCAACACTAGTATAAAAATAATTACTGTATTGAAATTGTCGGTCATATCTACATAATTTCATAAATGCTCTCTGATAATTTCATAAATGCGAATAAATTTATTCGAAATTTATTCGTCAAAAAATCAATTTTATTTTAAATTTTGCCATAGTTTATAGCATAGGATATATTTTTAGATTTTTTTCTCTTCAAAAAGTTGTATAAAAAAGCTGGTCACCCTAGTCAAAAATTATAGTTTTTTGCTGACACCCAACAGAGTCCCGAAAGAACGCGGTCATTTCCTGAAAATGAAGCTGTACTTCCAGCCGATCCAGAACTGCTGATACAAGTTGCTGAGGTTGTGTCCAAATATCATCAGGTATTTTCGAAAATCCAGAGATTGATAAACTTTCCTATGTGTTTTAGTTTGGCTTTTTATTTGTACTCATTTAATTGACTTCTAGCCGATCCTGAACTGCTGATAAAATTTCCCGAAGTTGTATCCAAATATCACCAGGTATCTTCGAAAGTCCAAATATTGTTAACCTTAATTGTGTGTTTTAGTTTGACTTTGGCTTTGTACTCATTTGAAACGTACGTTTCTATTTCAGATAGTTGCTGATAACAAACGGAGTCTCGAAAGAACGCGGTCATTTCCTGAAAATGAAGCTGTACTTCCAGCCGATCCAGAACTGCCGATACAATTTGCTGAAGTTGTGTCCAAATATCATCAGGTATTTTCGAAAATCCAGAGATTGATTAACTTTCCTATGTGTTTTAGTTTGACTTTTTATTTGTACTCATTTGAGTTAATTTTTTATCTTTCAGATCGTTGCTGATAACAAACGGAGACTGGAAAAAATGCAGTCTTTGCCTGAAAATGAAGCTGTACTGCTAGCCGATCCTGAACTGCTGATAAAATTTCCTGAAGTTGTATCCAAATATCACCAGGTATCTTCGAAAGTCCAAATATTGTTAAACTTAACTGTGTGTTTTAGTTTGACTTTGGCTTTGTACTCATTTGAAACGTACGTTTCTATTTCAGATAGTTGCTGATAACAAACGGAGTCACGAAAGAACGCGGTCATTTCCTGAAAATGAAGCTGTACTTCCAGCCGATCCAGAACTGCCGATACAATTTGCTGAAATTGTGTCCAAATATCATCAGGTATTTTCGAAAATCCAGAGATTGATTAACTTTCCTATGTGTTTTAGTTTGACTTTTTATTTGTACTCATTTGAGTTAATTTTTTATCTTTCAGATCGTTGCTGATAACAAACGGAGACTGGAAAAAATGCAGTCTTTTCCTGAAATGAAGCTGTACTTCTAGCCGATCCTGAACTGCTGATAAAATTTCCCGAAGTTGTATCCAAATATCACCAGGTATCTTCGAAAGTCCAAATATTGTTAAACTTAATTGTGTGTTTTAGTTTGACTTTGGCTTTGTACTCATTTGATTTACGTTTCTATTTCAGATCGTTGCTGATAACAAACGGAGACTAGAAAAAATGCAGGCTTTTCCTGAAAATGAAACTGTACTTTTAGCCGATCCTGAATTGCTGATAAAATTTCCTGAAATTGTATCTAAATATCATCAGGTATTTTCGAAAATCCAGAGATTGATAAACTTTCCAATGTGTTTTAGTGTGGCTTTTTATTTGTACTCATTTAATTGACTTCTAGCCGATCCTGAACTGCTGATAAAATTTCCCGAAGTTGTATCCAAATATCACCAGGTATCTTCGAAAGTCCAAATATTGTTAAACTTAATTGTGTGCTTTAGTTTGACTTTGGCTTTGTACTCATTTGAAACGTACGTTTCTATTTCAGATAGTTGCTGATAACAAACGGAGTCTCGAAAGAACGCGGTCATTTCCTGAAAATGAAACTGTACTTCCAGCCGATCCAGAACTGCTGATACAATTTGCTGAAGTTGTGTCCAAATATCATCAGGTATTTTCGAAAATCCAGAGATTGATTAACTTTCCTATGTGTTTTAGTTTGACTTTTTATTTGTACTCATTTGAGTGACTTTTCTATTTCAGATCGTTGCTGATAACAAACGGAGACTGGAAAAAATGCAGTCTTTGCCTGAAAATGAAGCTGTACTGCTAGCCGATCCTGAACTGCTGATAAAATTTCCCGAAGTTGTATCCAAATATCACCAGGTATTTTCGAAAGTCCAAATATTGTTAAACTTAATTGTGTGTTTTAGTTTGACTTTGGCTTTGTACTCATTTGATTGACGTTTCTATTTCAGATCGTTTCTGATACCAGAAGGAGACCGGAAAAAAGGCGGTCTTTTCCTGAAAATTAACCTGTACTGCCAGCCGATCCAGAACTGCCGATGCATTCTCGCTCGTGATGAGGTTTGTACCATCGCTGTATGTACGTCAAAAACGACACACGTCCATCATTGTCATCGTTTCATCGTATTCTCCAGTGAATTCGCTGCATTTTTCTTTTATAATTTAGAATTTGGTATCTGCGAGGTGCCGCACCTATGTACTCACAAGCGTGATTGATGTATTTTTATTAAATTCACTGTAGTCATATGTATCTCATTTTAAACATTTGGCATCTGCGAGGCGCCGCACCCATTCACGTGTGGTCTATTTTATTTCCAAAGTTTTTGTGCAATTAATTTGTACAATGAAATGTACAGTTACCTGCATATTAGTAAATCGATTCGTATGTCGTGAGACGCCAATACGACCAATTATATTACTATTACTATATATAAATCTACTGTGTGAATCCACATAGTGGGAACAGCTCATTATAAAAGTAATATTGAAACGAGTCATTGGGTCTTTGGTACTTTTAATGTACTACATATCTTAATATGGTTGTCACCTTTCATTCGCGCTTGAAACCAGATACTTTTTCACCTAGATTGCTCGTCAAATATTGCATCATTTCGAAACTGCCATTGTCAGCGATTTTGGAAAATGTTACTTTGCAAGACAAAAAATTTCTGCAAATTGTGGCATTCGAAATACTTTTTCTATCCTCTCGACAGTATCTTATCGCGCATTGTCTTTTTTAAGGAATTTTTGACTCCAGTCTAGAGTTTGAGTACCAGTCTAGAGACCATCCATACTACGTGGTTGTGGGTATATCCATTACAAAGAGGAGTGTCTAAACACACATCAGCTAATTGTCCTCGTCACACATGTTATTTTTTTGCTACTACATTGGAAAATATGATTCGTCCTCCTGGACGTCCTAATTGTTGGGCTACCAATTTTAATATTTGCTTCACCGGCAGCAGGAAATTTTAAAAGCCACAGACACACAACTACGGAATATTTTTCAAAATGTTCTCCCACATACTCGGCGTTATTGGCTCTATCTTATAAAGCTGATTAAACTTACAAGAAACTATGGCATCATTTGGCAATGAGTATTGTTGTCGAGTAGCTATTACGATACTTTGAGGAGCCTCTTCACCGGTTGCTATTTACATAGGTCTGAAGCTTTTCCAACCCATGCCTCACATGTAGAGGTAGGATAGTCACAGTGCTATCCATTGTTCGGCAAACCTTTAACAATGCATTTACAACCTTTGAACAATACACGGCCCCCTCAGGCTCCGGTGACTACTCATATGGTTCTCTGACAGTTCTTTAGAAAGAAGTATCGTCCTGGCTATAGACATAGAATAACTATATGTTATTCTATATGTATGGTCCTGGCACTTTCTACGATGGTTCGGTAGTCCTGGCACTTGTAGGAAAGCTCTCCTTTCTAAATGTTTTGCCCTATGGGTATTAAAAGTACGTCGCTATTTTTGCTAGTCTCTGGTTTGTAGGGAGTAGCATTTAAATCCCAAAGTGATGGAGTTGCGGTGGCCACCTTTATTACTTTAATTACTTTTTATTTGTTCTCTATCGACACCAGTCTTCCATCTTTTTTGTGATAATAATGTATCATTAATAGTCTAGGTAAATTTTTTTGCCGCCACATTTTCATGTCTAATCGAATCGACGGCACGATGGACGACCTTCAAATCACTAACGTATCTTTTTCCAATAAATTTAGAACGAGAACGCGTTGAATCATTCATCGAGAGATGTCAATCGTGTCCATGTACCTAATTAGTACATAATTTTATTTTTTTTTATCTTAAAAAAATTTCTCACGTCTAAAAGCTGTTATATGTTACATAGATTGCAGTTTACCGAACATAGGGACGGTATATAATCGGCTTCAACTAATCTTCTCGCAATACTCGGTTCAAATACAATTGACGGCTCGATGTAACAATCGTCATAAACGTCGCATCATCTATGCAAATTCTATTACTGCACACAGATAGACGATCTACATCATCGTTAATATTTTGGTCGGAAAGTCTGATGTTGCGTGTTTCAACACGAAAGTCTTTTTGACGTATCATTCTTAAACCGCCGTTTTAAAATTCGCTGAAATTTTCATGTTGCATACCGCTAGGTATGGAAAACTTCTTTAAATTGCACACAAGAGTTTTAGTATATTATATTTTTTGCATACGCGATATTATAATAGTTGGACTAAGGACGCCTGCAAAATCAGTTTGTTGGTGATTTTGTGTAATTAGTTCTTTTTTACAACTTATCCGTCTGCAAATAGCGGTGGCTTGTGCCAATTATTGAATGTTCAGCTTTGAATCTGTGCAAAAAAGTTTGCTCACTTTTGGAATGTAAATCATTACGATTGATCGCATGTTTGACTAGACAAAAAATCACACTGTCTTCTGATTCCAATTTGTCAGAATAAGAATTGAATTTCAATATCTAGATATTCTGATTAAAAACATTCAAATCAGAATATCATTCACATGAGGAATAAATTGTCCTGTAGATATCAGGCGCTATCATTCTGTAGATAATCTATTGGCCATTTCCACTTTGAATTTGTTGTTGAATAAGCAATCCTTTTCACCGGGACTGTAGTTTTCTTCGTCCCCAACTTCGGAATTGTCACTTATGGGGAATTCGCTTATGTGTTGCTCATGGTGAGGCTCAAAGTCGGCAACCAGGCTTGTGCTGGTAGAATGCGTACCTTTCGACGGATATCCTTTTACTGGATTTTTACTCGACGATTGATACTTTGTCGTTAAATATATCCTCAAAAAAAAAAAAAAATCTCATTAGATATGAGCAATATAAGAAAAGCAAATATTTATTTTGGTTAAATCATTTGCTATAGTATTTGTTTTTATTATTTGTATATATGAATAAAAAAATTCACCATAGCCCATACAATAATATGTTGTTTACATATGTATGTAAAAAAATCTATTGTTTTAAAATCATTTTGAGGGCTTTAATTTAAAATCATTAGAGGGCGTTATTGAGACGTGTCCTTTGATTTGCCCCTCTTCGTTCCTCTTCTGCCAAATGAGATATGTTAGCTCGTCCGAGATATGTTATATATGTATGTAGATACCGCATATCTATTTTGAATCTCCCCAGCACATTACACAAGCAGTGTGACTAGTGACTACACATACCTTTTTGAGGCTACGAAACACGCTTGGCATCACACTAATCCTTATTATTTCCAGTCTTTAATGGCTCAGACTATGAATACTGAACCGTCTTGAGTGGCTGCGGCGAACGATTGATTGTTTTCGCAAGGAGCCATGCCGATGACGGGTCCTGCGCCACGATGAAACATCGATTTCGATCTAAACACATATATTTCTTGATAATTTTATGTTTATTATAATGTATATCTCAGTGGCAATATTATAATAAAAAACAGCTTACCTATTAACTAAGCTTATTCCTTCAAATTTTGCCAAATCCCAAAGGCGAACTGTGTCATCGTTCGAACTGCGAACTGTGCCATGTACTCATGTATCTAGGTACATACATATGTATGTATATGTAGGCTCAATTTCCAACTTGGACCAACAGGAGTTCTAGCAGAGCCAAACCAGGCTTGCTGATCACCATGAACTTTAATTGCCAAACCGAAATCCGCTAATTTTACAGCAGCTAACTTGCTTTGCTCGCTAGCAAAAAATTCTCAGGTTTCAGATGTACGAACCGTCGGAATTGTTTTCTTTTTTTAAGTGAATGCAAATGGAATATTCGCTTTCAAACTTGATGTACATTTGGTTGTGCTTTCAAAATGTTCCCACATGAGCTTCTCGTTTGGTATTTGCATTGGATTTTACAGATAACATTGCCGACGGTTTGTCTTTTGTAGCGAATACCGTAGGCGGATTAGGTTTGGAGTTCATAGAACTTACACTTATGTGTGTAAAAACTAGCAAATATTTTACAAATATATACGAAGAGTACACATGTATGTAGGTAAATATGTATGTATATGTAGGCTCAATTACCAACTTGGACTATCTTTATCTCCAGCATCGGTAATACCGGCTCTGGCTTTTATTTGATTGTATAAACGATGTTGCTCCTCATCCCAAAACGGAGGATAGCCGACAATTATAAAATATACAAAATTACTCCGCAAGCCCAAATATCTTCTGGCTTTCCGAACAGTTCATTCTTAAGAACCTCTCGCGATAAATAGTCAGGAGTTCTAGCAGAGCCAAACAAGGCTTGCTGATCACCCTGAACTTCAATTGCCAAACCGAAATCCGCTAATTTTACAGCAGCTCCCTTGATTTGCTCGCTAGCAGTAAATTCTCAGTTTTTAAATGTTCGAACCGTCGGAATTGATTTCTTTTTAAGTGAATGCAAATGGAATATTCGCTTTCAAACTTGATGTTCATTTGGTTGGGCTTTCAAAATGTTCCCACATGAGCTTCTCGTTTGGTATTTGCATTGGAATTTCCAGATAACATTGCCGACGGTTTGTCTTTTGTAGCGAATACAGTAGGCGGATTAGGTTTGGAGTTCATCGAACTTACACTTATGTGTGTAAAAATTTACAAATATATACGAAGAGTACACATGTATGTAGGTACATATTTATGTATGTATATGTAGGCTCAATTACCAACTTGGACTATCGTCATCCCCAGCATCGGTAATACCGGCTCCGGCTTTTATCTGGTTGTATAATCGATGTTGCTCCTCATCCAAAAACGGAGGATAGCCGACAATTATAAAATATATAAAATTACTCCGCAAGCCCAAATATCTTCTGGCTTTCCGTACAGTTCATTCTTAAGAACCTCTCGCGATAGATAGTCAGGAGTTCTAGCAGAGCCAAACAAGGCTTGCTGATCACCCTGAACTTCAATTGCCAAACCGAAATCCGCTAATTTTACAGCAGCTCCCTTGATTTGCTCGCTAGCAGTAAATACTCAGTTTTTAAATGTTCGAACCGTCGGAATTGATTTCTTTTTAAGTGAATGCAAATGGAATATTCGCTTTCAAACTTGATGTTCATTTGGTTGGGCTTTCAAAATGTTCCCACATGGGCTTCTCGTTTGGTATTTGCATTGGAATTTCCAGATAACATTGCCGACGGTTTGTCTTTTGTAGCGAATACAGTAGGCGGATTAGGTTTGGAGTTCATCGAACTTACACTTATGTGTGTAAAAATTTACAAATATATACGAAGAGTACACATGTATGTAGGTACATATTTATGTATGCATATGTAGGCTGAATTACCAACTTGGACTATCGTCATCCCCAGCATCGGTAATACCGGCTCCGGCTTTTGACTGGCTGTATAATCGATGTTGCTCCTCATCCTAAAACGGAGGATAGCCGACAATTATAAAATATACAAAATTACTCCGCAAGCCCAAATATCTTCTGGCTTTCCGTACAGTTCATTCTTAAGACCCTCTCACGATAGATAGTCAGGAGATCTAGCAGAGCCAAACAAGGCTTGCTGATCACCCTGAACTTCAATTGCCAAACCGAAATCCGCTAATTTTACAGCAGCTCCCTTGATTTGCTCACTAGCAGTAAATTCTCAGTTTTTAAATGTTCGAACCGTCGGAATTGATTTCTTTTTAAGTGAATGCAAATGGAATATTCGCTTTCAAACTTGATGTTCATTTGGTTGGGCTTTCAAAATGTTCCCACATGGGCTTCTCGTTTGGTACTTGCATTGGAATTTCCAGATAACATTGCCGACGGTTTGTCTTTTGTAGCGAATACAGTAGGCGGATTAGGTTTGGAGTTCATTGAACTTACACTTATGTGTGTAAAAATTTAAAAATATATACGAAGAGTACACATGTATGTAGGTACATATTTATGTATGCATATGTAGGCTCAATTACCAACTTGGACTATCGTCATCCCCAGCATCGGTAATACCGGCTCCGGCTTTTATCTGGTTGTATAATCGATGTTGCTCCTCATCCAAAAACGGAGGATAGCCGACAATTATAAAATATATAAAATTACTCCACATGCCCAAATATCTTCTGGCTTTCCGTACAGTTCATTCTTAAGAACCTCTCGCGATAGATAGTCAGGAGTTCTAGCAGAGCCAAACAAGGCTTGCTGATCACCCTGAACTTCAATTGCCAAACCGAAATCCGCTAATTTTACAGCAGCTCCCTTGATTTGCTCGCTAGCAGTAAATTCTCAGTTTTTAAATGTTCGAACCGTCGGAATTGATTTCTTTTTAAGTGAATGCAAATGGAATGATCGCTTTCAAACTTGATGTTTATTTGGTTGGGCTTTCAAAATGTTCCCACATGAGCTTCTCGTTTGGTATTTGCATTGGAATTTCCAGATAACATTGCCGACGGTTTGTCTTTTGTAGCGAATACAGTAGGCGGATTAGGTTTGGAGTTCATCGAACTTACACTAATGTGTGTTAAAATTTACAAATATATACGAAGAGTACACATGTATGTAGGTACATATTTATGTATGTATATGTAGGCTCAATTACCAACTTGGACTATCGTCATCCCCAGCATCGGTAATACCGGCTCCGGCTTTTATCTGGTTGTATAATCGATGTTGCTCCTCATCCAAAAACGGAGGATAGCCGACAATTATAAAATATATAAAATTACTCCGCAAGCCCAAATATCTTCTGGCTTTCCGTACAGTTCATTCTTAAGAACCTCTCGCGATAGATAGTCAGGAGATCTAGCAGAGCCAAACAAGGCTTGCTGATCACCCTGAACTTCAATTGCCAAACCGAAATCCGCTAATTTTACAGCAGCTCCCTTGATTTGCTCGCTAGCAGTAAATTCTCAGTTTTTAAATGTTCGAACCGTCGGAATTGATTTCTTTTTAAGTGAATGCAAATGGAATATTCGCTTTCAAACTTGATGTTCATTTGGTTGGGCTTTCAAAATGTTCCCACATGGGCTTCTCGTTTGGTATTTGCATTGGAATTTCCAGATAACATTGCCGACGGTTTGTCTTTTGTAGCGAATACAGTAGGCGGATTAGGTTTGGAGTTCATAGAACTTACACTTATGTGTGTAAAAATTTACAAATATATACGAAGAGTGCACATGTATGTAGGTACATATTTATGTATGCCAATGTAGGCTCAATTACCAACTTGGACTATCGTCATCCCCAGCATCGGTAATACCAGCTCCGGCTTTTGACTGGTTGTATAATCGATGTTGCTCCTCATCCAAAAACGGAGGATAGCCGACAATTATAAAATATACAAAATTACTCCGCAAGCCCAAATATCTTCTGGCTTTCCGTACAGTTCGTTCTTAAGACCCTCTCACGATAGATAGTCAGGAGTTCTAGCAGAGCCAAACAAGGCTTGCTGATCACCCTGAACTTCAATTGCCAAACCGAAATCCGCTAATTTTACAGCAGCTCCCTTGATTTGCTCGCTAGCAGTAAATTCTCAGTTTTTAAATGTTCGAACCGTCGGAATTGATTTCTTTTTAAGTGAATGCAAATGGAATATTCGCTTTCAAACTTGATGTTCATTTGGTTGGGCTTTCAAAATATTCCCACATGGGCTTCTCGTTTGGTATTTGCATTGGAATTTCCAGATAACATTGCCGACGGTTTGTCTTTTGTAGCGAATACAGTAGGCGGATTAGGTTTGGAGTTCATCGAACTTACACTTATGTGTGTAAAAATTTAAAAATATATACGAAGAGTACACATGTATGTAGGTACATATTTATGTATGCATATGTAGGCTCAATTACCAACTTGGACTATCGTCATCCCCAGCATCGGTAATACCGGCTCCGGCTTTTATCTGGTTGTATAATCGATGTTGCTCCTCATCCAAAAACGGAGGATAGCCGACAATTATAAAATATATAAAATTACTCCGTAAGCCCAAATATCTTCTGGCTTTCCGTACAGTTCATTCTTAAGAACCTCTCGCGATAGATAGTCAGGAGTTCTAGCAGAGCCAAACAAGGTTTGCTGATCACCCTGAACTTCAATTGCCAAACCGAAATCCGCTAATTTTACAGCAGCTCCCTTGATTTGCTCGCTAGCAGTAAATTCTCAGTTTTTAAATGTTCGAACCGTCGGAATTGATTTCTTTTTAAGTGAATGCAAATGGAATATTCGCTTTCAAACTTGATGTTCATTTGGTTGGGCTTTCAAAATGTTCCCACATGGGCTTCTCGTTTGGTATTTGCATTGGAATTTCCAGATAACATTGCCGACGGTTTGTCTTTTGTAGCGAATACAGTAGGCGGATTAGGTTTGGAGTTCATCGAACTTACACTTATGTGTGTAAAAATTTACAAATATATACGAAGAGTACACATGTATGTAGGTACATATTTATGTATGCCAATGTAGGCTCAATTACCAACTTGGACTATCGTCATCCCCAGCATCGGTAATACCGGCTCCGGCTTTTGACTGGTTGTATAATTGATGTTGCTCCTCATCCAAAAACGGAGGATAGCCGACAATTATAAAATATACAAAATTACTCCGCAAGCCCAAATATCTTCTGGCTTTCCGTACAGTTCTTTCTTAAGACCCTCTCACGATAGATAGTCAGGAGTTCTAGCAGAGCCAAACAAGGCTTGCTGATCACCCTGAACTTCAATTGCCAAACCGAAATCCGCTAATTTTACAGCAGCTCCCTTGATTTGCTCGCTAGCAGTAAATTCTCAGTTTTTAAATGTTCGAACCGTCGGAATTGATTTCTTTTTAAGTGAATGCAAATGGAATATTCGCTTTCAAACTTGATGTTCATTTGGTTGGGCTTTCAAAATGTTCCCACTTGAGCTTCTCTTTTGGTATTTGCATTGGAATTTCCAGATAACATTGCCGACGGTTTGTCTTTTGTAGCGAATACAGTAGGCGGATTAGGTTTGGAGTTCATCGAACTTGCACTTATGTGTGTAAAAATTTACAAATATATACGAAGAGAACACATGTATGTAGGTACATATTTATGTATGTATATGTAGGCTCAATTACCAACTTGGACTATCGTCATCCCCAGCATCGGTAATACTGGCTCCGGCTTTTATCTGGTTGTATAATCGATGTTGCTCCTCATCCAAAAACGGAGGATAGCCGACAATTATAAAATATACAAAATTACTCCGCAAGCCCAAATATCTTCTGGCTTTCCGTACAGTTCATTCTTAAGAACCTCTCGCGATAGATAGTCAGGAGATCTAGCAGAGCCAAACAAGGCTTGCTGATCACCCTGAACTTCAATTGCCAAACCGAAATCCGCTAATTTTACAGCAGCTCCCTTGATTTGCTCGCTAGCAGTAAATTCTCAGTTTTTAAATGTTCGAACCGTCGGAATTGATTTCTTTTTAAGTGAATGCAAATGGAATATTCGCTTTCAAACTTGATGTTCATTTGGTTGGGCTTTCAAAATGTTCCCACATGGGCTTCTCGTTTGGTATTTGCATTGGAATTTCCAGATAACATTGCCGACGGTTTGTCTTTTGTAGC
Organism: Arctopsyche grandis; assembly: GCF_051622035.1. Classification (NCBI taxonomy): domain Eukaryota; kingdom Metazoa; phylum Arthropoda; class Insecta; order Trichoptera; family Hydropsychidae; genus Arctopsyche; species Arctopsyche grandis. The sequence continues at coordinate 34,037,313 of NC_135356.1, forward strand.
GAATACAGTAGGCGGATTAGGTTTGGAGTTCATCGAACTTACACTTATGTGTGTAAAAATTTACAAATATATACGAAGAGTGCACATGTATGTAGGTACATATTTATGTATGCCAATGTAGGCTCAATTACCAACTTGGACTATCGTCATCCCCAGCATCGGTAATACCAGCTCCGGCTTTTGACTGGTTGTATAATCGATGTTGCTCCTCATCCAAAAACGGAGGATAGCCGACAATTATAAAATATACAAAATTACTCCGCAAGCCCAAATATCTTCTGGCTTTCCGTACAGTTCGTTCTTAAGACCCTCTCACGATAGATAGTCAGGAGTTCTAGCAGAGCCAAACAAGGCTTGCTGATCACCCTGAACTTCAATTGCCAAACCAAAATCCGCTAATTTTACAGCAGCTCCCTTGATTTGCTCGCTAGCAGTAAATTCTCAGTTTTTAAATGTTCGAACCGTCGGAATTGATTTCTTTTTAAGTGAATGCAAATGGAATATTCGCTTTCAAACTTGATGTTCATTTGGTTGGGCTTTCAAAATGGTCCCACTTGAGCTTCTCTTTTGGTATTTGCATTGGAATTTCCAGATAACATTGCCGACGGTTTGTCTTTTGTAGCGAATACAGTAGGCGGATTAGGTTTGGAGTTCATCGAACTTGCACTTATGTGTGTAAAAATTTAATAATATATACGAAGAGAACACATGTATGTAGGTACATATTTATGTATGTATATGTAGGCTCAATTACCAACTTGGACTATCGTCATCCCCAGCATCGGTAATACTGGCTCCGGCTTTTATCTGGTTGTATAATCGATGTTGCTCCTCATCCAAAAACGGAGGATAGCCGACAATTATAAAATATACAAAATTACTCCGCAAGCCCAAATATCTTCTGGCTTTCCGTACAGTTCATTCTTTAGAACCTCTCGCGATAGATAGTCAGGAGATCTAGCAGAGCCAAACAAGGCTTGCTGATCACCCTGAACTTCAATTGCCAAACCGAAATCCGCTAATTTTACAGCAGCTCCCTTGATTTGCTCGCTAGCAGTAAATTCTCAGTTTTTAAATGTTCGAACCGTCGGAATTGATTTCTTTTTAAGTGAATGCAAATGGAATATTCGCTTTCAAACTTGATGTTCATTTGGTTGGGCTTTCAAAATGTTCCCACATGAGCTTCTCGTTTGGTATTTGCATTGGAATTTCCAGATAACATTGCCGACGGTTTGTCTTTTGTAGCGAATACAGTAGGCGGATTAGGTTTGGAGTTCATCGAACTTACACTTATGTGTGTAAAAATTTACAAATATATACGAAGAGTACACATGTATGTAGGTACATATTTATGTATGCATATGTAGGCTCAATTACCAACTTGGACTATCGTCATCCCCAGCATCGGTAATACCGGCTCCGGCTTTTGACTGGTTGTATAATCGATGTTGCTCCTCATCCAAAAACGGAGGATAGCCGACAATTATTAAATATACAAAATTACTCCGCAAGCCCAAATATCTTCTGGCTTTCCGTACAGTTCATTCTTAAGACCCTCTCACGATAGATAGTCAGGAGTTCTAGCAGAGCCAAACAAGGCTTGCTGATCACCCTGAACTTCAATTGCCAAACCGAAATCCGCTAATTTTACAGCAGCTCCCTTGATTTGCTCGCTAGCAGTAAATTCTCAGTTTTTAAATGTTCGAACCGTCGGAATTGATTTCTTTTTAAGTGAATGCAAATGGAATATTCGCTTTCAAACTTGATGTTCATTTGGTTGGGCTTTCAAAATGTTCCCACATGGGCTTCTCGTTTGGTATTTGCATTGGAATTTCCAGATAACATTGCCGACGGTTTGTCTTTTGTAGCGAATACAGTAGGCGGATTAGGTTTGGAGTTCATCGAACTTACACTTATGTGTTTAAAAATTTAAAAATATATACGAAGAGTACACATGTATGTAGGTACATATTTATGTATGCATATGTAGGCTCAATTACCAACTTGGACTATCGTCATCCCCAGCATCGGTAATACCGGCTCCGGCTTTTATCTGGTTGTATAATCGATGTTGCTCCTTATCCAAAAACGGAGGATAGCCGACAATTATAAAATATATAAAATTACTCCACAAGCCCAAATATCTTCTGGCTTTCCGTACAGTTCATTCTTAAGAACCTCTCGCGATAGATAGTCAGGAGTTCTAGCAGAGCCAAACAAGGCTTGCTGATCACCCTGAACTTCAATTGCCAAACCGAAATCCGCTAATTTTACAGCAGCTCCCTTGATTTGCTCGCTAGCAGTAAATTCTCAGTTTTTAAATGTTCGAACCGTCGGAATTGATTTCTTTTTAAGTGAATGCAAATGGAATGATCGCTTTCAAACTTGATGTTTATTTGGTTGGGCTTTCAAAATGTTCCCACATGAGCTTCTCGTTTGGTATTTGCATTGGAATTTCCAGATAACATTGCCGACGGTTTGTCTTTTGTAGCGAATACAGTAGGCGGATTAGGTTTGGAGTTCATCGAACTTACACTAATGTGTGTTTAAATTTACAAATATATACGAAGAGTACACATGTATGTAGGTACATATTTATGTATGTATATGTAGGCTCAATTACCAACTTGGACTATCGTCATCCCCAGCATCGGTAATACCGGCTCCGGCTTTTATCTGGTTGTATAATCGATGTTGCTCCTCATCCAAAAACGGAGGATAGCCGACAATTATAAAATATATAAAATTACTCCGCAAGCCCAAATATCTTCTGGCTTTCCGTACAGTTCATTCTTAAGAACCTCTCGCGATAGATAGTCAGGAGATCTAGCAGAGCCAAACAAGGCTTGCTGATCACCCTGAACTTCAATTGCCAAACCGAAATCCGCTAATTTTACAGCAGCTCCCTTGATTTGCTCGCTAGCAGTAAATTCTCAGTTTTTAAATGTTCGAACCGTCGGAATTGATTTCTTTTTAAGTGAATGCAAATGGAATATTCGCTTTCAAACTTGATGTTCATTTGGTTGGGCTTTCAAAATGTTCCCACATGGGCTTCTCGTTTGGTATTTGCATTGGAATTTCCAGATAACATTGCCGACGGTTTGTCTTTTGTAGCGAATACAGTAGGCGGATGAGGTTTGGAGTTCATCGAACTTACACTTATGTGTGTAAAAATTTACAAATATATACGAAGAGTGCACATGTATGTAGGTACATATTTATGTATGCCAATGTAGGCTCAATTACCAACTTGGACTATCGTCATCCCCAGCATCGGTAATACCAGCTCCGGCTTTTGACTGGTTGTATAATCGATGTTGCTCCTCATCCAAAAACGGAGGATAGCCGACAATTATAAAATATACAAAATTACTCCGCAAGCCCAAATATCTTCTGGCTTTCCGTACAGTTCGTTCTTAAGACCCTCTCACGATAGATAGTCAGGAGTTCTAGCAGAGCCAAACAAGGCTTGCTGATCACCCTGAACTTCAATTGCCAAACCACAATCCGCTAATTTTACAGCAGCTCCCTTGATTTGCTCGCTAGCAGTAAATTCTCAGTTTTTAAATGTTCGAACCGTCGGAATTGATTTCTTTTTAAGTGAATGCAAATGGAATATTCGCTTTCAAACTTGATGTTCATTTGGTTGGGCTTTCAAAATGGTCCCACTTGAGCTTCTCTTTTGGTATTTGCATTGGAATTTCCAGATAACATTGCCGACGGTTTGTCTTTTGTAGCGAATACAGTAGGCGGATTAGGTTTGGAGTTCATCGAACTTGCACTTATGTGTGTAAAAATTTACAAATATATACGAAGAGAACACATGTATGTAGGTACATATTTATGTATGTATATGTAGGCTCAATTACCAACTTGGACTATCGTCATCCCCAGCATCGGTAATACTGGCTCCGGCTTTTATCTGGTTGTATAATCGATGTTGCTCCTCATCCAAAAACGGAGGATAGCCGACAATTATAAAATATACAAAATTACTCCGCAAGCCCAAATATCTTCTGGCTTTCCGTACAGTTCATTCTTTAGAACCTCTCGCGATAGATAGTCAGGAGATCTAGCAGAGCCAAACAAGGCTTGCTGATCACCCTGAACTTCAATTGCCAAACCGAAATCCGCTAATTTTACAGCAGCTCCCTTGATTTGCTCGCTAGCAGTAAATTCTCAGTTTTTAAATGTTCGAACCGTCGGAATTGATTTCTTTTTAAGTGAATGCAAATGGAATATTCGCTTTCAAACTTGATGTTCATTTGGTTGGGCTTTCAAAATGTTCCCACATGAGCTTCTCGTTTGGTATTTGCATTGGAATTTCCAGATAACATTGCCGACGGTTTGTCTTTTGTAGCGAATACAGTAGGCGGATTAGGTTTGGAGTTCATCGAACTTACACTTATGTGTGTAAAAATTTACAAATATATACGAAGAGTACACATGTATGTAGGTACATATTTATGTATGCATATGTAGGCTCAATTACCAACTTGGACTATCGTCATCCCCAGCATCGGTAATACCGGCTCCGGCTTTTGACTGGTTGTATAATCGATGTTGCTCCTCATCCAAAAACGGAGGATAGCCGACAATTATAAAATATACAAAATTACTCCGCAAGCCCAAATATCTTCTGGCTTTCCGTACAGTTCATTCTTAAGACCCTCTCACGATAGATAGTCAGGAGTTCTAGCAGAGCCAAACAAGGCTTGCTGATCACCCTGAACTTCAATTGCCAAACCGAAATCCGCTAATTTTACAGCAGCTCCCTTGATTTGCTCGCTAGCAGTAAATTCTCAGTTTTTAAATGTTCGAACCGTCGGAATTGATTTCTTTTTAAGTGAATGCAAATGGAATGATCGCTTTCAAACTTGATGTTTATTTGGTTGGGCTTTCAAAATGTTCCCACATGAGCTTCTCGTTTGGTATTTGCATTGGAATTTCCAGATAACATTGCCGACGGTTTGTCTTTTGTAGCGAATACAGTAGGCGGATTAGGTTTGGAGTTCATCGAACTTACACTTATGTGTGTTAAAATTTACAAATATATACGAAGAGTACACATGTATGTAGGTACATATTTATGTATGTATATGTAGGCTCAATTACCAACTTGGACTATCGTCATCCCCAGCATCGGTAATACCGGCTCCGGCTTTTATCTGGTTGTATAATCGATGTTGCTCCTCATCCAAAAACGGAGGATAGCCGACAATTATAAAATATACAAAATTACTCCGCAAGCCCAAATATCTTCTGGCTTTCCGTACAGTTCATTCTTAAGACCCTCTCACGATAGATAGTCAGGAGTTCTAGCAGAGCCAAACAAGGCTTGCTGATCACCCTGAACTTCAATTGCCAAACCGAAATCCGCTAATTTTACAGCAGCTCCCTTGATTTGCTCGCTAGCAGTAAATTCTCAGTTTTTAAATGTTCGAACCGTCGGAATTGATTTCTTTTTAAGTGAATGCAAATGGAATGATCGCTTTCAAACTTGATGTTTATTTGGTTGGGCTTTCAAAATGTTCCCACATGAGCTTCTCGTTTGGTATTTGCATTGGAATTTCCAGATAACATTGCCGACGGTTTGTCTTTTGTAGCGAATACAGTAGGCGGATTAGGTTTGGAGTTCATCGAACTTACACTTATGTGTGTTAAAATTTACAAATATATACGAAGAGTACACATGTATGTAGGTACATATTTATGTATGTATATGTAGGCTCAATTACCAACTTGGACTATCGTCATCCCCAGCATCGGTAATACCGGCTCCGGCTTTTATCTGGTTGTATAATCGATGTTGCTCCTCATCCAAAAACGGAGGATAGCCGACAATTATAAAATATATAAAATTACTCCGCAAGCCCAAATATCTTCTGGCTTTCCGTACAGTTCATTCTTAAGAACCTCTCGCGATAGATAGTCAGGAGTTCTAGCAGAGCCAAACAAGGCTTGCTGATCACCCTGAACTTCAATTGCCAAACCGAAATCCGCTAATTTTACAGCAGCTCCCTTGATTTGCTCGCTAGCAGTAAATTCTCAGTTTTTAAATGTTCGAACCGTCGGAATTGATTTCTTTTTAAGTGAATGCAAATGGAATATTCGCTTTCAAACTTGATGTTCATTTGGTTGGCCTTTAAAATGTTCCCACATGGGCTTCTCGTTTGGTATTTGCATTGGAATTTCCAGATAACATTGCCGACGGTTTGTCTTTTGTAGCGAATACAGTAGGCGGATTAGGTTTGGAGTTCATCGAACTTACACTTATGTGTGTAAAAATTTACAAATATATACGAAGAGTACACATGTATGTAGGTACATATTTATGTATGCCAATGTAGGCTCAATTACCAACTTGGACTATCGTCATCCCCAGCATCGGTAATACCGGCTCCGGCTTTTGACTGGTTGTATAATCGATGTTGCTCCTCATCCAAAAACGGAGGATAGCCGACAATTATAAAATATATAAAATTACTCCGCAAGCCCAAATATCTTCTGGCTTTCCGTACAGTTCATTCTTAAGAACCTCTCGCGATAGATAGTCAGGAGATCTAGCAGAGCCAAACAAGGCTTGCTGATCACCCTGAACTTTAATTAGTAGGCGGATTAGGTTTGGAGTTCATCGAACTTACACTTATGTGTGTTAAAATTTACAAATATATACGAAGAGTACACATGTATGTAGGTACATATTTATGTATGTATATGTAGGCACAATTACCAACTTGGACTATCGTCATCCCCAGCATCGGTAATACCGGCTCCGGCTTTTATCTGGTTGTATAATCGATGTTGCTCCTCATCCAAAAACGGAGGATAGCCGACAATTATAAAATATATAAAATTACTCCGCAAGCCCAAATATCTTCTGGCTTTCCGTACAGTTCATTCTTAAGAACCTCTCGCGATAGATAGTCAGGAGTTCTAGCAGAGCCAAACAAGGCTTGCTGATCACCCTGAACTTCAATTGCCAAACCGAAATCCGCTAATTTTACAGCAGCTCCCTTGATTTGCTCGCTAGCAGTAAATTCTCAGTTTTTAAATGTTCGAACCGTCGGAATTGATTTCTTTTTAAGTGAATGCAAATGGAATATTCGCTTTCAAACTTGATGTTTATTTGGTTGGGCTTTCAAAATGTTCCCACATGAGCTTCTCGTTTGGTATTTGCATTGGAATTTCCAGATAACATTGCCGACGGTTTGTCTTTTGTAGCGAATACAGTAGGCGGATTAGGTTTGGAGTTCATCGAACTTGCACTTATGTGTGTAAAAATTTACAAATATATACGAAGAGAACACATGTATGTAGGTACATATTTATGTATGTATATGTAGGCTCAATTACCAACTTGGACTATCGTCATCCCCAGCATCGGTAATACCGGCTCCGGCTTTTATCTGGTTGTATAATTGATGTTGCTCCTCATCCAAAAACGGAGGATACTTGACAATTATAAAATATACAAAATTACTCCGCAAGCCCAAATATCTTCTGGCTTTCCGTACAGTTCATTCTTAAGAACCTCTCGCGATAGATAGTCAGGAGATCTAGCAGAGCCAAACAAGGCTTGCTGATCACCCTGAACTTCAATTGCCAAACCGAAATCCGCTAATTTTACAGCAGCTCCCTTGATTTGCTCGCTAGCAGTAAATTCTCAGTTTTTAAATGTTCGAACCGTCGGAATTGATTTGTTTTTAAGTGAATGCAAATGGAATATTCGCTTTCAAACTTGATGTTCATTTGGTTGGGCTTTCAAAATGTTCCCACATGGGCTTCTCGTTTGGTATTTGCATTGGAATTTCCAGATAACATTGCCGACGGTTTGTCTTTTGTAGCGAATACAGTAGGCGGATTAGGTTTGGAGTTCATCGAACTTACACTTATGTGTGTAAAAATTTACAAATATATACGAAGAGAACACATGTATGTAGGTACATATTTATGTATGTATATGTAGGCTCAATTACCAACTTGGACTATCGTCATCCCCAGCATCGGTAATACCGGCTCCGGCTTTTATCTGGTTGTATAATCGATGTTGCTCCTCATCCAAAAACGGAGGATAGCCGACAATTATAAAATATACAAAATTACTCCGCAAGCCCAAATATCTTCTGGCTTTCCGTACAGTTCATTCTTAAGAACCTCTCGCGATAGATAGTCAGGAGTTCTAGCAGAGCCAAACAAGGCTTGCTGATCACCCTGAACTTCAATTGCCAAACCTAAATCCGCTAATTTTACAGCAGCTCCCTTGATTTGCTCGCTAGCAGTAAATTCTCAGTTTTTAAATGTTCGAACCGTCGGAATTGATTTCTTTTTAAGTGAATGCAAATGGAATATTCGCTTTCAAACTTGATGTTCATTTGGTTGGCCTTTAAAATGTTCCCACGTGGGCTTCTCGTTTGGTATTTGCATTGGAATTTCCAGATAACATTGCCGACGGTTTGTCTTTTGTAGCGAATACAGTAGGCGGATTAGGTTTGGAGTTCATCGAACTTACACTTATGTGTGTAAAAATTTACAAATATATACGAAGAGTACACATGTATGTAGGTACATATTTATGTATGCCAATGTAGGGTCAATTACCAACTTGGACTATCGTCATCCCCAGCATCGGTAATACCGGCTCCGGCTTTTGACTGGTTGTATAATCGATGTTGCTCCTCATCCAAAAACGGAGGATAGCCGACAATTATAAAATATATAAAATTACTCCGCAAGCCCAAATATCTTCTGGCTTTCCGTACAGTTCATTCTTAAGAACCTCTCGCGATAGATAGTCAGGAGTTCTAGCAGAGCCAAACAAGGCTTGCTGATCACCCTGAACTTCAATTGCCAAACCGAAATCCGCTAATTTTACAGCAGCTCCCTTGATTTGCTCGCTAGCAGTAAATTCTCAGTTTTTAAATGTTCGAACCGTCGGAATTGATTTCTTTTTAAGTGAATGCAAATGGAATATTCGCTCTCAAACTTGATGTTCATTTGGTTGGCCTTTAAAATGTTCCCACGTGGGCTTCTCGTTTGGTATTTGCATTGGAATTTCCAGATAACATTGCCGACGGTTTGTCTTTTGTAGCGAATACAGTAGGCGGATTAGGTTTGGAGTTCATCGAACTTACACTTATGTGTGTAAAAATTTACAAATATATACGAAGAGTACACATGTATGTAGGTACATATTTATGTATGCCAATGTAGGCTCAATTACCAACTTGGACTATTGTCATCCCCAGCATCGGTAATACCGGCTCCGGCTTTTGACTGGTTGTATAATCGATGTTGCTCCTCATCCAAAAACGGAGGATAGCCGACAATTATAAAATATATAAAATTACTCCGCAAGCCCAAATATCTTCTGGCTTTCCGTACAGTTCATTCTTAAGAACCTCTCGCGATAGATAGTCAGGAGTTCTAGCAGAGCCAAACAAGGCTTGCTGATCACCCTGAACTTCAATTGCCAAACCGAAATCCGCTAATTTTACAGCAGCTCCCTTGATTTGCTCGCTAGCAGTAAATTCTCAGTTTTTAAATGTTCGAACCGTCGGAATTGATTTCTTTTTAAGTGAATGCAAATGGAATATTCGCTCTCAAACTTGATGTTCATTTGGTTGGCCTTTAAAATGTTCCCACGTGGGCTTCTCGTTTGGTATTTGCATTGGAATTTCCAGATAACATTGCCGACGGTTTGTCTTTTGTAGCGAATACAGTAGGCGGATTAGGTTTGGAGTTCATCGAACTTACACTTATGTGTGTAAAAATTTACAAATATATACGAAGAGTACACATGTATGTAGGTACATATTTATGTATGCCAATGTAGGCTCAATTACCAACTTGGACTATCGTCATCCCCAGCATCGGTAATACCGGCTCCGGCTTTTGACTGGTTGTATAATCGATGTTGCTCCTCATCCAAAAACGGAGGATAGCCGACAATTATAAAATATATAAAATTACTCCGCAAGCCCAAATATCTTCTGGCTTTCCGTACAGTTCATTCTTAAGAACCTCTCGCGATAGATAGTCAGGAGTTCTAGCAGAGCCAAACAAGGCTTGCTGATCACCCTGAACTTCAATTGCCAAACCGAAATCCGCTAATTTTACAGCAGCTCCCTTGATTTGCTCGCTAGCAGTAAATTCTCAGTTTTTAAATGTTCGAACCGTCGGAATTGATTTCTTTTTAAGTGAATGCAAATGGAATATTCGCTCTCAAACTTGATGTTCATTTGGTTGGCCTTTAAAATGTTCCCACGTGGGCTTCTCGTTTGGTATTTGCATTGGAATTTCCAGATAACATTGCCGACGGTTTGTCTTTTGTAGCGAATACAGTAGGCGGATTAGGTTTGGAGTTCATCGAACTTACACTTATGTGTGTAAAAATTTACAAATATATACGAAGAGTACACATGTATGTAGGTACATATTTATGTATGCCAATGTAGGCTCAATTACCAACTTGGACTATCGTCATCCCCAGCATCGGTAATACCGGCTCCGGCTTTTGACTGGTTGTATAATCGATGTTGCTCCTCATCCAAAAACGGAGGATAGCCGACAATTATAAAATATATAAAATTACTCCGCAAGCCCAAATATCTTCTGGCTTTCCGTACAGTTCATTCTTAAGAACCTCTCGCGATAGATAGTCAGGAGTTCTAGCAGAGCCAAACAAGGCTTGCTGATCACCCTGAACTTCAATTGCCAAACCGAAATCCGCTAATTTTACAGCAGCTCCCTTGATTTGCTCGCTAGCAGTAAATTCTCAGTTTTTAAATGTTCGAACCGTCGGAATTGATTTCTTTTTAAGTGAATGCAAATGGAATATTCGCTCTCAAACTTGATGTTCATTTGGTTGGCCTTTAAAATGTTCCCACGTGGGCTTCTCGTTTGGTATTTGCATTGGAATTTCCAGATAACATTGCCGACGGTTTGTCTTTTGTAGCGAATACAGTAGGCGGATTAGGTTTGGAGTTCATCGAACTTACACTTATGTGTGTAAAAATTTACAAATATATACGAAGAGTACACATGTATGTAGGTACATATTTATGTATGCCAATGTAGGCTCAATTACCAACTTGGACTATCGTCATCCCCAGCATCGGTAATACCGGCTCCGGCTTTTGACTGGTTGTATAATCGATGTTGCTCCTCATCCAAAAACGGAGGATAGCCGACAATTATAAAATATATAAAATTACTCCGCAAGCCCAAATATCTTCTGGCTTTCCGTACAGTTCATTCTTAAGAACCTCTCGCGATAGATAGTCAGGAGTTCTAGCAGAGCCAAACAAGGCTTGCTGATCACCCTGAACTTCAATTGCCAAACCGAAATCCGCTAATTTTACAGCAGCTCCCTTGATTTGCTCGCTAGCAGTAAATTCTCAGTTTTTAAATGTTCGAACCGTCGGAATTGATTTCTTTTTAAGTGAATGCAAATGGAATATTCGCTCTCAAACTTGATGTTCATTTGGTTGGCCTTTAAAATGTTCCCACGTGGGCTTCTCGTTTGGTATTTGCATTGGAATTTCCAGATAACATTGCCGACGGTTTGTCTTTTGTAGCGAATACAGTAGGCGGATTAGGTTTGGAGTTCATCGAACTTACACTTATGTGTGTAAAAATTTACAAATATATACGAAGAGTACACATGTATGTAGGTACATATTTATGTATGCCAATGTAGGCTCAATTACCAACTTGGACTATCGTCATCCCCAGCATCGGTAATACCGGCTCCGGCTTTTGACTGGTTGTATAATCGATGTTGCTCCTCATCCAAAAACGGAGGATAGCCGACAATTATAAAATATACAAAATTACTCCGCAAGCCCAAATATCTTCTGGCTTTCCGTACAGTTCATTCTTAAGAACCTCTCGCGATAGATAGTCAGGAGATCTAGCAGAGCCAAACAAGGCTTGCTGATCACCCTGAACTTCAATTGCCAAACCGAAATCCGCTAATTTTACAGCAGCTCCCTTGATTTGCTCGCTAGCAGTAAATTCTCAGTTTTTAAATGTTCGAACCGTCGGAATTGATTTGTTTTTAAGTGAATGCAAATGGAATATTCGCTTTCAAACTTGATGTTCATTTGGTTGGGCTTTCAAAATGTTCCCACATGGGCTTCTCGTTTGGTATTTGCATTGGAATTTCCAGATAACATTGCCGACGGTTTGTCTTTTGTAGCGAATACAGTAGGCGGATTAGGTTTGGAGTTCATCGAACTTACACTTATGTGTGTAAAAATTTACAAATATATACGAAGAGTACACATGTATGTAGGTACATATTTATGTATGTATATGTAGGCTCAATTACCAACTTGGACTTTCGTCATCCCCAGCATCGGTAATACCGGCTCCGGCTTTTATCTGGTTGTATAATCGATGTTGCTCCTCATCCAAAAACGTAGGATAGCCGACAATTATAAAATATACAAAATTACTCCGCAAGCCCAAATATCTTCTGGCTTTCCGTACAGTTCATTCTTAAGAACCTCTCGCGATAGATAGTCAGGAGATCTAGCAGAGCCAAACAAGGCTTGCTGATCACCCTGAACTTCAATTAGTAGGCGGATTAGGTTTGGAGTTCATCGAACTTACACTCATGTGTGTTAAAATTTACAAATATATACGAAGAGTACACATGTATGTAGGTACATATTTATGTATGTATATGTAGGCACAATTACCAACTTGGACTATCGTCATCCCCAGCATCGGTAATACCGGCTCCGGCTTTTATCTTGTTGTATAATCGATGTTGCTCCTCATCCAAAAACGGAGGATAGCCGACAATTATAAAATATATAAAATTACTCCGCAAGCCCAAATATCTTCTGGCTTTCCGTACAGTTCATTCTTAAGAACCTCTCGCGATAGATAGTCAGGAGTTCTAGCAGAGCCAAATTAGGCTTGCTGATCACCCTGAACTTCAATTGCCAAACCGAAATCCGCTAATTTTACAGCAGCTCCCTTGATTTGCTCGCTAGCAGTAAATTCTCAGTTTTTAAATGTTCGAACCGTCGGAATTGATTTCTTTTTAAGTGAATGCAAATGGAATATTCGCTTTCAAACTTGATGTTCATTTGGTTGGGCTTTCAAAATGTTCCCACATGGGCTTCTCGTTTGGTATTTGCATTGGAATTTCCAGATAACATTGCCGACGGTTTGTCTTTTGTAGCGAATACAGTAGGCGGATTAGGGTTGGAGTTCATCGAACTTACACTTATGTGTGTAAAAATTTACAAATATATACGAAGAGTACACATGTATGTAGGTACATATTTATGTATGCCAATGTAGGCTCAATTACCAACTTGGACTATCGTCATCCCCAGCATCGGTAATACCGGCTCCGGCTTTTATCTGGTTGTATAATCGATGTTGCTCCTCATCCAAAAACGGAGGATAGCCGACAATTATAAAATATACAAAATTACTCCGCAAGCCCAAATATCTTCTGGCTTTCCGTACAGTTCATTCTTAAGAACCTCTCGCGATAGATAGTCAGGAGTTCTAGCAGAGCCAAACAAGGCTTGCTGATCACCCTGAACTTCAATTGCCAAACCGAAATCCGCTAATTTTACAGCAGCTCCCTTGATTTGCTCGCTAGCAGTAAATTCTCAGTTTTTAAATGTTCGAACCGTCGGAATTGATTTCTTTTTAAGTGAATGCAAATGGAATGATCGCTTTCAAACTTGATGTTTATTTGGTTGGGCTTTCAAAATGTTCCCACATGAGCTTCTCGTTTGGTATTTGCATTGGAATTTCCAGATAACATTGCCGACGGTTTGTCTTTTGTAGCGAATACAGTAGGCGGATTAGGTTTGGAGTTCATCGAACTTACACTTATGTGTGTAAAAATTTACAAATATATACGAAGAGTACACATGTATGTAGGTACATATTTATGTATGTATATGTAGGCTCAATTACCAACTTGGACTATCGTCATCCCCAGCATCGGTAATACCGGCTCCGGCTTTTATCTGGTTGTATAATCGATGTTGCTCCTCATCCTAAGACGGAGGATAGCCGACAATTATAAAATATATAAAATTACTCCGCAAGCCCAAATATCTTCTGGCTTTCCGTACAGTTCATTCTTAAGAACCTCTCGCGATAGATAGTCAGGAGTTCTAGCAGAGCCAAACAAGGCTTGCTGATCACCCTGAACTTCAATTGCCAAACCGAAATCCGCTAATTTTACAGCAGCTCCCTTGATTTGCTCGCTAGCAGTAAATTCTCAGTTTTTAAATGTTCGAACCGTCGGAATTGATTTCTTTTTAGGTGAATGCAAATGGAATATTCGCTTTCAAACTTGATGTTCATTTGGTTGGGCTTTCAAAATGTTCCCACACGAGCTTCTCGTTTGGTATTTGCATTGGAATTTCCAGATAACATTGCCGACGGTTTGTCTTTTGTAGCGAATACAGTAGGCGGATTAGGTTTGGAGTTCATCGAACTTACACTTATGTGTGTAAAAATTTACAAATATATACGAAGAGTACACATGTATGTAGGTACATATTTATGTATGTATATGTAGGCTCAATTACCAACTTGGACTTTCGTCATCCCCAGCATCGGTAATACCGGCTCCGGCTTTTATCTGGTTGTATAATCGATGTTGCTCCTCATCCAAAAACGTAGGATAGCCGACAATTATAAAATATACAAAATTACTCCGCAAGCCCAAATATCTTCTGGCTTTCCGTACAGTTCATTCTTAAGAACCTCTCGCGATAGATAGTCAGGAGATCTAGCAGAGCCAAACAAGGCTTGCTGATCACCCTGAACTTCAATTAGTAGGCGGATTAGGTTTGGAGTTCATCGAACTTACACTCATGTGTGTTAAAATTTACAAATATATACGAAGAGTACACATGTATGTAGGTACATATTTATGTATGTATATGTAGGCACAATTACCAACTTGGACTATCGTCATCCCCAGCATCGGTAATACCGGCTCCGGCTTTTATCTTGTTGTATAATCGATGTTGCTCCTCATCCAAAAACGGAGGATAGCCGACAATTATAAAATATATAAAATTACTCCGCAAGCCCAAATATCTTCTGGCTTTCCGTACAGTTCATTCTTAAGAACCTCTCGCGATAGATAGTCAGGAGTTCTAGCAGAGCCAAATTAGGCTTGCTGATCACCCTGAACTTCAATTGCCAAACCGAAATCCGCTAATTTTACAGCAGCTCCCTTGATTTGCTCGCTAGCAGTAAATTCTCAGTTTTTAAATGTTCGAACCGTCGGAATTGATTTCTTTTTAAGTGAATGCAAATGGAATATTCGCTTTCAAACTTGATGTTCATTTGGTTGGGCTTTCAAAATGTTCCCACATGGGCTTCTCGTTTGGTATTTGCATTGGAATTTCCAGATAACATTGCCGACGGTTTGTCTTTTGTAGCGAATACAGTAGGCGGATTAGGGTTGGAGTTCATCGAACTTACACTTATGTGTGTAAAAATTTACAAATATATACGAAGAGTACACATGTATGTAGGTACATATTTATGTATGCCAATGTAGGCTCAATTACCAACTTGGACTATCGTCATCCCCAGCATCGGTAATACCGGCTCCGGCTTTTATCTGGTTGTATAATCGATGTTGCTCCTCATCCAAAAACGGAGGATAGCCGACAATTATAAAATATACAAAATTACTCCGCAAGCCCAAATATCTTCTGGCTTTCCGTACAGTTCATTCTTAAGAACCTCTCGCGATAGATAGTCAGGAGTTCTAGCAGAGCCAAACAAGGCTTGCTGATCACCCTGAACTTCAATTGCCAAACCGAAATCCGCTAATTTTACAGCAGCTCCCTTGATTTGCTCGCTAGCAGTAAATTCTCAGTTTTTAAATGTTCGAACCGTCGGAATTGATTTCTTTTTAAGTGAATGCAAATGGAATGATCGCTTTCAAACTTGATGTTTATTTGGTTGGGCTTTCAAAATGTTCCCACATGAGCTTCTCGTTTGGTATTTGCATTGGAATTTCCAGATAACATTGCCGACGGTTTGTCTTTTGTAGCGAATACAGTAGGCGGATTAGGTTTGGAGTTCATCGAACTTACACTTATGTGTGTAAAAATTTACAAATATATACGAAGAGTACACATGTATGTAGGTACATATTTATGTATGTATATGTAGGCTCAATTACCAACTTGGACTATCGTCATCCCCAGCATCGGTAATACCGGCTCCGGCTTTTATCTGGTTGTATAATCGATGTTGCTCCTCATCCTAAGACGGAGGATAGCCGACAATTATAAAATATATAAAATTACTCCGCAAGCCCAAATATCTTCTGGCTTTCCGTACAGTTCATTCTTAAGAACCTCTCGCGATAGATAGTCAGGAGTTCTAGCAGAGCCAAACAAGGCTTGCTGATCACCCTGAACTTCAATTGCCAAACCGAAATCCGCTAATTTTACAGCAGCTCCCTTGATTTGCTCGCTAGCAGTAAATTCTCAGTTTTTAAATGTTCGAACCGTCGGTATTGATTTCTTTTTAAGTGAATGCAAATGGAATATTCGCTTTCAAACTTGATGTTTATTTGGTTGGGCTTTCAAAATGTTCCCACATGAGCTTCTCGTTTGGTATTTGCATTGGAATTTCCAGATAACATTGCCGACGGTTTGTCTTTTGTAGCGAATACAGTAGGCGGATTAGGTTTGGAGTTCATCGAACTTACACTTATGTGTGTAAAAATTTCTTAAGAATGAACAGTACGGAAAGCCAGTAGATATTTGGGCTTGCGGAGTAATTTTGTATATTTTATAATTGTCGGCTATCCTCCGTTTTGGGATGAGGAGCAACATCGTTTATACAACCAGATAAAAGCCGCAGCCGGTATTACCGATGCTGGAGATGACGATAGTCCATGTTGGTAATTTAGCCTACATATACATAAATATGTACCTACATACATGTGTACTCTTCGTATATATTTGTAAATTTTTACACACATAAGTGTAAGTTCCACTAACATTTTGATGTTTTCTGCGTTTGCTTTGCCTTTAATATTCACCAATCCCAAATACATAATTTTCAAAATTATCATTATCGTCTCCAATAACATGAACTGTCACGTTTTATTATCTACTTAATGTGCAATCTGTCCATTCATCTACCGTAATAGAAAATAAACGATTATTTAATGTTATTGAACTGTTGCCAAACAGTTTTCACTTAATTTTAAATTACATTACATTCATAGATTTAATGTTGAATAATATGTTTTTGAAGAAAAAAAGAGTATATCAGTTAAACATTGCCATTGTGAATAAGATCAGTGATGGAGTTGCGGTCGCCATGCCTCTTATATTATCATATATGTAATATTTGTATGTAGTTTTTGTCATTCTGGGTCATAGTGACACAACAGTTGTACCAAAACCTTATATTTATTTCCCAACTACTCACCAAACAAATTCTTTATAATATCCATATTATATATTATATTTGTATGAAGATTTTGTGGTTAATAGATGTGAACAAATATACAAAAATGTATATATAAATGTATATAAAAAGTTGTATTCGTCTGCAAATGGAACCTTAAAGACCTGTACATTTTCCACTAATTAAATTTACACGTAGGTGTGTACGATTTCTCTTGGTGTATTTATGTATGAATATATACGTATGTGTATCTCTTATTTATGTGTTTGAGGTAGAGTTCATTCCATTTGCAAAACAGCATGTATAATTTTATTCAAAATATTGAACAAATTTATTTGGTATGGGTTTGATGGCAATCTACATATATGGTAATTGTAAAAATGTATAATAATCATGTTTTTATTTATAATTTTTGTACATATCTTGATCTGTGTAGTCCACTAGTTGATTTGGAGTAATCTGGAAGAAGATTGTGCATGATTAATTTAAATAAATAAATAAAAATAAAATTTGCAAAAGAGCGTAACCTATTTAATTTCAAGTAAAAATAGCGTTTGCAATTTACATTTTATTTGTAATGGGTTTTGAATTTATATTTTGTAAATGTGGTGTGAGTTTGATCGCAGTTGTCCCCGTGTGTCCAATTTTACTTGATATTTTACATTTATATTTGTTAATAAAATTGAATTTGTCAAAAAAAAAGTACAATGTCGTATTATTTGTAGTCTGATGTTTTTCATTATATTTTCACCGTTAATTGTTCAGAAATGATGTTTTGCTTTTATAAATGTAAATAAAATTGAATTTACAAAAAAAGAACACTATCGTATTTTTTTCACCCTGATTCTTTTAATTATATCTCTTACAATGTGTACCCAAAAGTAGAAGAATAAATGATTAAATTGCAGAATATCCACAGTAGAGTAAGTATAAAATTCTCACTATGCTTCTAAGGAAGCCAAAATCTCAATTTATGATTATGAATAAGGATTCATTTATTTCACCATAATTGACAGCACGCCTAGAGGTTGTGATCGAGAAATCTCGTGAAATTTTGATGTGAAATTTCGAGATTCTCATTTCTCGAGAATATTTTATTATGAAAATTCGAGATTCTTGTTTCTCGAGAAAACGTTAATTACAATATCGAGAATATTTTAAATTTATCACTACAAGTATTTTAATATGTATCGGTAATAGGTCATCGGTAGAGACCCGTATTTTGGGCATCTATTTTTGTCAATTTTAACATTTTCATTTTGCATTTTAGCGTTTTTGGGCATTAAAATTGTTCAATTTAGCATCTATTTTTATGAAGAGTTTAATTTTAAATAATAAAAAATTTCGATGAATTTTAACAAAATTTATGTACATATACAATTTAAAGACAACACAACCATTAAAAGATATTAGAAAAATTCAAAAATATTTTGAAATTAAAATTACAATAAAAAAAACATGAATATAAAAATACAAAGAAAAAATATGAATATAAAAATATAATACCAATTAAAATTGATTAAAACTTAAAATGGAGCATATTTCTACAGATAATTTTTTTAGATTCGTGCAACGAACGGTAACAATTATATTGTATTTACTAAAATACCATTCAGCATCCACACTATTAACGGGACTCCAAATAGATTTTAGAACGACACAACCAAACTCTTCATATTTAATTTTTGTTGTCATCAATAATAGCGATATATCCGGCGTGGATCAACTTTTTTATATTCTCTATTAATTGTCTAAAAAGTGCTGATATCCTTCCAAACATTCAGCCTCTGTTACATTACATTAAACAATGGCAGGTTTCTAAAAAACAAAACTGTTTCTTTAACATTAATATTAGATTTTGAACCTGCCACAGATGGATTGAATAGTTTACTCAATGTTCGGAGGAATAGATTTCTCATTTAGTCTTGAGTGCAAGTCTAGTTTTAAAACGCTTTTTTGAGCAGCCTTTTGGATACACAGCTCCAATTGTCTTCTTTTGTTTGCAGTAGTAGACAAAAGCAGTCGCTTGGTTTCGACAGGAAAAACACCGTCTGTAGTAAACTGCAAGCTCTGTTTTATCCTTTCAATTTCTTCACATAATAAATGGGCAAAGGGATAGGAAGACCCTTCTACATTGTCTATTAATTTTATAAATTTTATGCAAATTTCACTTTTGTTTATTATTTAAGCATCTATTCTTTTTTTTTTTTCGCTGCGCTGGAGGTGGGGAATCTTCGAAAGACAGCCTACAGTCCGAATTGCAGGGTAGTGCCGGATTTTACCGGCTAAACCCCACCCCCGACCTCCACTCTCTGGGACCTCTGTGTATTACTTCAAGGAGTGGTGGTCCATTCATTCATCTTCGTTCATTCTTTGTTTCTAGTCGTTCTTTCTTTCTTTATTCCATTCATCTCGCGTGCATTCTTCTCTCTCGTTCATGCGCCTCTTTCTTGCGCATCACCGTTGACGCGAACGTGTCGATGACTACCCAAGCTTCCATCTTCTCTATTAGCGTCTTGCCCAGGTTTTCAGGTGAGGTCACTCCGATTTCCTTCATTCTTTTTCTTTCTTCCGCCCAAGCTGGGCACTCAAAAAGGGTATGCTCTGCGTCGTTCACTTCGGCTTCGCAGTGGTAGCATTTTGTTTCGGCCTCCTTTTGTATCCTGTGGATGTGCTTGCCAAAGCAGCCGTGGTCCGTCAGCAGCTGTGTCAAGTGGAAACTGGTGTCGCCGTGTTTCCTCTCGACCCAGTCGCCCACGGATGGGATGATCCTGTAGGTAAAGCGTCCTTTACATTCTTCGTCCCACCGCCTCTGCCAGCACCTCATCAGCTTTTGCCGTATTTCCTTCCGCCTGCGTGTCGCTGCTTCTCGGGATTCCGATGCATTGCCTCTCGAGCCGTCGAAGAGTTGCTTCCTCTCCTTTGCGAGCAGATCGATCGGGTTGATTCCTGCAACTACCAGAACAGCGTTCTCGGAGACAGTCGAGTACGCCGTGGCTACTCTGAGTGCGCTCCTCCGCTGTACTGAGGCATACTTTTTCCTCGTCCTTTCCATTTCCATGGAATCCGCCCAGATCGGTGCTGCGTAGAGAAGCGTCAATTAAGCATTAATAGCAATGTTTCGATAGCTGCGGGGGCTGAGTGTGTGTGGGTAGATGACCAGCGACTGTGTATGTGGTCGTCGTCGTCTCGATCAGCTCGCTCTGGAACGGTGCGGCGTGGGGGAATTAGAAAGTCAGTTTAGCTTAACCTGTTTATTGACAGTTGAATGGCCGAGCCGAGGAGTTTTGCTCGGCGCCTCTGCCCCTTTATGGCGGGGCTGTGGATGAGTACGCTGGCCGGTCAGGAAGGGTAGACCAGCCACACCAAGACCTTCTCGGTTGGCGTCTCGCGAGCGTCTGGTTTGACAGCTGGCGCGCATCGGCAGACGAGCGCGCAGTCCGTAAGAGCCCAAAACACGGCCATGTCGGCTTTTGGCTCGAACAATCTCCGCGGGTTGGAATATTAACAAAGATTTCAACATACAATTCATTTGATTCAGATAGTGGACTTTGCTTAAATTTAATGACGGACATCGTCAAATTATTACACTATATCTATTTAAAATATTCGAAATAAATTCAACATTACAGCGTGCGAACCCAATTGATTCAAATATTTTATTCATATACTTAAAACCAAACACATGTTACAATTAAATATCTTATTTAATATCAATATGTATTATATATCGATAAAGAATTATTTGCAAAGCTAATATGTGAATCGAAAAAATATGCGTACATTCCGCATCCGTGATAGATTATCCTGAACACGTATACAAAAGATTTCCATGGTAATTAATTACACTCATTCTCCTCCGAACGAGTAGTCAATATTTAGGTCCACGTTGAGGTCCGAACAATGATAACGAACATCAACATTCTATACAAGAATACACAACAAATACAAAATGTGAATTTTTCACTAAAAGAAATGTTCTTATCTTCATCCTGGGAGGTATATAAATTGTTAACAAATAAGTTCCACACTTGAAACTACATTCAATTTGAACGGATATTATTTAAGCCTATTTAAATGATAAATGAATACATTGCAGTACATGCGTATAAGCAGTATGTACATAAGACATAAGCATTGGATATGGAGGTACTATTTCTAACGTGATTTTCAAACATTTTCTTAGGAACTAAAGACAGCCACCACACTACAAGGGTAAAAAGCGTCACAAGCACACCGACAGGAAACAAACCAACTACTACAAGGGAAAAGCGTCAATTGCAAACAAAAGAAAAAAAGCAAACTTAAAAGGGTAAAGCGTCATTAGCGCACCAAACCACACCACCAAAACTACTACACCGGCAATTTTACCATCACCACAGAACAAACACAAACACAAAATTATATGGGGGAGGGAGAACAGTGAGTGCACCCAGGCCTATTTGGCTGGTCAGGGGGCCAACGGGCGATTCGCCAGCTGCCCTTTCGGTGATACCCCTCTGAGTACACAGACTGATAATCCGTGCGACGCCGTCGTTCCCAGGATGCACCAGCGTGACTCGCCCCAGGGTTAGCACCATGTTCTGCATGCCGCTCGACTACTCGTCGGGCTGCCTTCCTGGTGTTGCTGTTGAAGGAGTATGATGCACTCCTCCAGTGAACATCTCTGCCCGCTGCTGCAGATGCTGGTGTGGTAGCGCCCGCGCTGCGGGTTGATTGACCAGATCCTCCCGCTGTTGAGCAACCAGTGGTTCGCCAGCTAGGAATTGACCAGGCAAGACTGGATTTGGGGTGGAGAGGTTGGATGACATGAGAAACAACGGGTGCGGGTTTACCGTGGCTTCTTTTAGAAGCGGGTTCGGCAAACGAACTCTTCGGTCCGCCGACGGATCACGAGAAGCTGTCTGATGGCAGTTCCCGGAGCGGTTGGTGGTTGGGACTGAGCCCAGTTCCCCACTAACAACCCAGCCGAACGAAGTGTTCAACAGGTGAATGGTAGAGCCCCGTTCGCTGGCGAGTGATGGAGGAATTGAAATGTTCCTCCTACCGTTTTTGAGGGACTGATGGAATGCCAAGCATCCGAGGACCATGTTGATTGCACCCGGGGAATCAAATGTGGGGTCAGCAAGGTAAATGCGCTGTGGCAACCCCAACCGTAATTCCGACACGTCTCTGGATGGAACTTTGTTCATGATCTTGGGGATTACTAAGAATTCCATCTCCTTTATTTTGGCAACGTGCAGGACTACGCCCTGGGAGATTGGCGTTTCCTGACAGCCTACCCCGACCATGCTTGCATTCAATGCATGTGGTTGGACATTAGAGATGATGTTGAGTTCCGACCCACTGTCGAGCAGTGCTCGACACTTATTCCAACGCCCATCGCTCCCACGGGCAGACAGCACCACTGTGGATAACAGAACGGTGCGAGGGGCTGTTGCTGCCCTGGTGGTTGAATGCAGGGAATGAAGGCTAGACGCGTGTGGCGCTTCATTAGCGAAACTTGCTTCCTTTGGGATATGAGCGGCGTCTAGGTACCTGGAAGTGCTATGGGACTCAGCGTGCAGCAGTGTGTGGTGTGCTTTGCGACAGTGGGAGCAACGCGTTTGTGTGCTTTGTGGCCAGGACGCAGACAGTTAATGCAGAGATTTAGCTTCTTCGCGAGGCTGGTTCGCTCTGGTAAGGCCAACAAACAACAAACTACCCGGATGATAGATTTTTAATCGTGGGAGATTTCAATCTAAGTAATATCCAATGGTCCCAGGATATCTCCAGAGGAGGACTTATGCCTATCAATTCATTAAGAAGCACCGAAATGACTCTTATTGATGCATTACATTTTTGTAACTTTAAACAATATAATGGAGTACTTAACTTATTCGGCCGTATTCTTGATCTAGTTTTATCAAATGAACATTTGGTAGTAGATGCCTGTTTAGATCCTCTCGTTCCTGAAGATCCTTATCATAAATCTCTTTTAATTACTGCTGATCTAACTATTTATCGATCACTTAGATCTAAACCTTATACTAGATTCCTTTTTGATCTTGGTAACTATAACGAGATTCAAAATGAATTAAACTCTGTTTCTTGGTCTTATTTACATATTGTTTCTTTTGATGATGCTGTAAATTCATTTTATAAACTTATATATAATTTAATATATCCCACAGAAACATGTTCAAAGTAGAAAATTTCCCGCTTGGTATACTGCACCCCTAAAAAAAATCCTGAAGGAAAAGTACAAATTTTTTAAGAAATTCAAAAATTATAACAACTTGGCTGACCATCATACCTTTGTACTATTACGCAATCGGGCAAAAACTTTAGAGAAAGAATGTTTCAAAAATTATATGACTAAAGTAGAAAACGACATTTCCTTGAATCCCAAAGCATTCTGGTCCTACATTAAATCAAGGAACAAAAACAACATCCTACCTCATATTCTGTATCATGGTGACATTACTGCTGGTACGGGGGTGGACATTTGTAATTTGTTTTCTTCCTTCTTTTACTCGACGTTCCTTAAACCTGTCTCTAATCAATCGACTTCCACTTATCCCTTACCAACCAACGTCTGTTCTGTCACAACTTCCTCTGAAATTGGATCAATTGAAATTCGAAGTGAAAAAGTATTAAATATTTTGAAATCAACTGATATTCATAAATCAGCAGGCCCAGATTTAATTTCTCCAATTTTTATCTCAAAATGTGCTGAAAGCCTAACTTTGCCACTAACCATTATCTATAAAAGATCTATTAGTGAGGGTCTTTGTGAGAAATTTTTGTTGATTTGTTAAATGGTTTATCGTTTCTGACATAAGTTAGAATTCAAATTTGGGCCAAACTAGACGGCAAACTAGAATACAAACTTTAATAAGCAATTATCATCAATATTAGAATCGATCACATGGTACTCGATAGCTCTCGACGAAAGTGATGATCGAAAAGATACCCCACAGTTATTAATTTTCATACGCGGATGTAACTCTAAATTTGAAATTATTGAAGAGCTGTTGTCATTGGAATCACTTAAAGATCAAACAACGGGAGCTGATATTTTTTAAAAAGTTGTTAATTGCCTAAAAAAAATAACAACTGACAGAACACCAAGTTTGACGGGTAAAAATATTGGACCATTAAAGAAAATCCGGGATAAATTTTCCAAAAAGTGTCCCGATTACAATTTAACTATAATTCATTGTATTATACATCAACAAGTATTGTGCAAAAATGTGTTAAAAGTTGAACATTTGACATCTTGTATTATTAAACTTGTAAATTTAATACGATCGAGTGGCTTGAAATACAGACAATTGATTGCTATCCTTATTTCTTATCCTTTAAGTTTGTAATTTCAATAATTTCAATAATTATCACGTTTAGTTTCCGAAACCGTAAGCATCTGTATTTCCTGTCGTGATGTTTCTAAATATGTCATGGATTGTGAAGAAGGCATCGCAACACTTGCAGGTGGAGTTGCAATGATTTTTCGGGGAACATTCCTCGGAACATACCTATAAATATAAAATGATTATTTATTTGAAAATTTTGAGCTCTTCTTATTTATTATATAAATATTATATTATATAATATTTACAGTGAATTGTTTGGACCATGCTGAAATCTCGAATGGTTCATCGTTAGAACAGGGCCAAGTAGGTTGAATGTGTTGTCCAACTAAAAACATATGTACATACAATCTATGTAAGAATTCTGAAAACAGTTTTTCATATTCTATAAATACACATTTTATTGACATAATAACAAGTACATATTAATATATGTATATGTAGATACTAAATTGATGAAATTATACGTAAACGTATAATTTTTAGGATTAAACAGATTTACTAAATCCATGGAGGATTCGTAGAATGTTAATATGTAATTCCAAGAAGTACACCTGTGCATACTTACATATACATACATATGTCGCCATGTAAGAGATCGATATCAATTCAATGGGGGGGAGGAGGGGTATTACACTGCTGATACTTATACATACATACTACAATATAATATTCAAATTTCTTATTTACTGATTGCGTTCATTTAACTGACCAGCTCTGTTGAAATTGTGAAATCCGTCAGTCATGATAAAATCACGATCTATGCACTTCCCGTCTGAAATAATAACAATATCGAAGGTTATTTATGTAAGTATGTAAGGCTCCCTCTTGGGACCTCTATTATTCAATATCTTCATCTTCGATATTGAAAAATGTTTTCAGAATTCAAGTGTATTATTATTTGCTGATGATATGAAGATTTTCAAGAGAATAGACAACCGAAATGATGCTTTGGCCCTACAAGATGATTTGTTCAGGCTAGAGGCTTATTGCAGCATAAATAAGTTGGAAATTAATGTAGCAAAATGCTCCTGCATAACCTTTACCAGAAAACTATGTCCAGTTGACTTTCCTCATTCAATCAACGGACATAGACTCACAAGGGTATCGGAAATTAGGGATTTGGGAGTCTTTTTAAACTCTGATCTATCCTTTGGTAAACATATTGACAATGTTGTAGCTCGAGCGTCGAAGGCCCTCGGGTTCGTCATCCGGTCCTCCAAATGCTTTACTTCTATTAAATCATACAAAATACTATATTGTGCATACGTAAGAAGTATTGTTGAGTTTGCATCCCAAGTTTGGAACCCAGAGTACTCTGGTGCAAGAGACAGATTGGAGCGCATTCAGAAGAGATTCTTGATGTACATCAGTAGCCGTTTTGGACTATCCTATACTTCCTATGAAGATGCTTGTAGGTGTCAGCATCTACTTCCACTTGTCAAAAGAAGGGAGATAGCTGACATCTCAACAATTTTGAACATCCTTAACGGCTCAATCGACTGTCCTCAATTATTGAGCAGACTATCTGTACAGACTCCAGGGATGTTCAACTCGAGAGCACCCCGGAAGTCGGTTTCGTAGAAGCTCGTGGTAAGCGTGGGCGGGGCTGGTTTCCTCAAGGTGCCTTCCTTCGTCGTCGGTGGTCTGGTCTCTGCTGCTGTCGGCTCGGCTCGATGTATATCTCTCTCTCTCTCGTACAGTGTGCGTAAGTGAGGGTGATACGGGACAAAGGCGGGAAAGTGAATAGTAATGAAAACAGGTTATAATTCTGTTTGTATGGTGACTGTATTTTATATATATATGTATATACAGAGATCAAGCAGGGGGGACAGAAAAGGGGGGGGGAGACCGTCGTGAAATTAGCGCGCACGTGTTCGAGAGGTTATGATAACCTCACTCCTCACGTGACTACGTGATCTGACTTCGACGAAGAAAGACCAGGATTTCCTCACTTCTCACCGGACGTATACTGAAGCTGTACTTCCAGTATCGTCTGCCGATCCAGGCTGAGCTGATCGGGACTCGGTGGTGGGAACAAACTCGGTAGCGAACAGAGATGTTCACTCGACCGAAGCGGAAAACGAATAGGGGCGGGTACGCGCGCTCGGCGCCGATCTCCCTCCAAAACGGCTCCTTTGGTCGTAACGCCACGAAAGCTGACCATGAAGACTTGGTCGGAACATACTCCCCCCGTTGGAAGTCAGAGGATCGAATTCCAAAACAAACAAGAATTAATGGTGCACAAGCGACTAATGAAATACACAAAAACCAAGCAAGTAAGCAAAAAAATAACAACAAAATAAAAAACAACACAACAAAATAACCCAGTCAGCAAACAAAATAACATTAGTCCACCGTCAGTTTCCCATCCTACATAAGCAGCTGACTAAGCCGGCAAGAAACAAACAAAAAATAGACAAACAAGCAACCAAAACACCAACAAATAACCAACACCAATGCTAGGTAACAATATTGTTCAACCGTTATATGTCCCAATCTATCCTGATAGCTCCATTACAAAGCACCAATCAAACCAACAAGAGAAGCATAAAAGAAAAGCAACTCAAAAACTTAAGTTAAAACACATAAACTGAATCCACAACACAGATACAAATAACGCGCCAACTTTAATGTGGGACGTTATGAACGCTCGCCACTCCGTTGCACAAATTAACCGAATGTTGCTCAACAGGCAGTCGAGCAACTCGCCGAGCTGCTCTTTTGATAACTCCCTTTACTGTGCGAATGGTGATGACTCGCACCACTCCGTCGTGGCCAGGATGAACGGCTAGGATCCGTCCCATGGGCCATTCCAAGGGAGGTGCGTTTTCTTCGGCGACTATCACCATATCCCCCGGCTGCAAGTTGGGTGACTCCCT
Organism: Arctopsyche grandis; assembly: GCF_051622035.1. Classification (NCBI taxonomy): domain Eukaryota; kingdom Metazoa; phylum Arthropoda; class Insecta; order Trichoptera; family Hydropsychidae; genus Arctopsyche; species Arctopsyche grandis. The sequence goes on from NC_135356.1 coordinate 34,064,986, forward strand.
GGAGCCACTCTTGTGGCGCTGCTGCAGTAGCGTGACGTACTCTCGGGCCCATCTCTTCCAGAAATGCTGCAACATCTGCTGCAGGTGCTTGTAAGTTGACACCCTCGCTAAGGGTTGATCGACCAGATCTTCCTGAGGTAGCGCAATCAGTGGCCCACCAACTAGGAAATGACCAGGAGTGAGGGGAATTAGGTCGGAAGGGTCAGATGACAACGGGGTCAAAGGTCGCGAGTTCAATACGGCTTCTATTTGTGTTATTAGAGTATTCAAAGACTCGTACGTTACGGTTGTACTACCCATGACGCGTTTTAAGTGGCGCTTCATTGACTTTACGGCGGCCTCCCACAGCCCACCAAAGTGCGGAGCCCGTGGTGGAATGAAGCGCCAGTTCATTCCCTTTTCAGAACAAAATGAATGTAGCGATTGCTTATGAGCGGTTGATGCTAGCAGTTTAGTGAGCATTCTATCGGTTCCTATAAAGTTAGTGGCGTTATCGGACCAGATCTCAGCCACGAGCCCCCTCCGAGATATGAATCTCTTCAGTGCGTCGATAAATGCCCTGGACGTTAAACTCTGCACTACCTCTAAATGAACAGCCTTGGTAGCAAGGCAAACGAATATGCAGATGTAGGCTTTCAGGAAAGACCGATTTCGGGACGCTTTCTCCTTGATGAGGATCGGGCCGGCGTAATCTACGCCACAATTAAGGAACGGACGTGCCGGGGCAGTGCGTAATGCTGGCAAATCTCCCATTATGGGTTGTTGAAGTCTCGGTATGACCCGGGAGCACCGTACGCACCTTCGAATTTCGCGACTAACGGTGTTTCTCCCCCCGATTAGCCAATACCTTTCTCGAAGGTGGGCGGACACCAATTGTGTGCCTGCATGGAGTAATTGTTCATGAGCGGCTCTAACTAGCAACTCCGTAATATGGGCTTTAGCTGGAACAATCAGAGGGTGCTTGCGCTCAAACTGCCAATGAGTGTGGCTCAATCGCCCTCCCACCCGTAGGGCACCTTCTGGATCCAAAAAAGGTCTTAAGGCCTTCAGGCGATTGTTAGGAATTGGCAACGCTGATTCGAGTAGGGCAATTTCCCTTTTGTAAAATCGCGACTGAACGTGCTTGATGATTTTAGTTTCCGCGGCGATTAGTTCGGTACGCGATAGTGGACCACTAATGGACCCCCTTCTTCTCAACGCCGCGATAAATCGTAGGCAATAGGCAGTAATTCTGGTCAACGTGTGCCACGAAGGGTATCGGGATAATAACTCCCAGTCACTAGTACTAGCGACTAGGGCTACACGCGTCCCTTTAGCCTCTATTTGAGGCTCTTCAATGGGAACCTGGCTCTTTGGCCATGTGTTCCTGTCCTGGAGGATCCATTTGGGTCCATTCCACCACAATGACATGGTTTGTAATTCAGAGGGCATGAATCCTCGAGACAAAGAATCAGCGGGATTGTCCTGGGAACTTATATGGTTCCAGGAATGCTTTCCACTCATTGACTGGATTTTGGCTACCCTATGGGACACAAAGGTCGTCCAACGTGAAGATTCACCCTTGAGCCAAGCTAACACGATGGTAGAATCAGTCCATAAAATCACCTCGTCAATCGGAACGGTGATTGCGACTCTAACTCGCTCTACCAATGTGTGAAGTAAATGGGCGCCGCACAGTTCCAATCTGGGAATAGTCAAAGTCTTTAAGGGGGCGACTCGAGATTTTGCGCAAAACAATCTACAGACGCGATGTCCCAATCGGTCGGTGGACAGCGCATAAATGCATGCGCCGTATGCCTTTTGCGATGCATCGCAAAACCCGAGTAGCGTAATGCTCACCGGGTTAGGTAATAAAACATGTCTGGGAATCATTATGTCCCTCAATTTGGGCAATTGTGATATGAAAATCTCCCATTGGGACGCTAATCTCTCGGGAATAGCCTCGTCCCAATTGAGGCCCCCGCGGAATAGTTCTTGCATTAACTGTTTTGCAAGAACGATGGTAGGGCCCAATAAGCCCAGTGGGTCAAACAACCGCGCTATTTGGGCTAGTATATTCCGTTTCGTGAATTGCGCATTTGTATTCAGATTGATGGGGAAAGCGAACGTGTCACATTTGGTGTGCCAGTTCAATCCGAGAGTGGATGTCTCGTCCTTGCTGATCACATGGCAGTGATCGGTGCCCTGATCGGAAGCGGGTATTATGGAGATGGGTTCAGTGGTGTTGGAAGCCCATTTTCGAAGAGGGAGACCAGCCCGAGCCAGAATATAGTTAATTTGCTCGGCCAGTTTTGTGAGTTCCTGGACGCTACTGGCACCCGAGAGCAAGTCATCGACGTAAAAGTCTCTGCTTAACACTGTGGAAGCTTCGGGAAATTCCGCCCTATGTTCATCGGCTAAGGCCCTCAAACAACGGGTTGCCAAGAATGAAGCACAGGCAGTGCCGTACGTCACAGTGTTTAGCTGATACGTTCGCGCCCCTTTACCCAAACCCCAGATAATGCGTTGAAATGGTTGGTCATCTGGATGTACCCTGATTTGTCGGTACATCTTTTCGATGTCCGCAGTCACTGCAACTGAGTGCTGCCGAAAACGTAATAAAATGTCGAATATGTCGTCCTGAACTCGTGGACCGACATGGAGAACGTCATTTAGAGATGTTCCCGAAGATGACTTTGCCGACCCGTCAAACACTACGCGTAGCTTTGTAGTGAGGCTGCTTTCTTTGGAGACGGCGTGGTGAGGGAGATAGAAATTTGGGACGGATTCTGAATTGCACTCCGACATATGCCCCAGATCGATAAATTCCTGCAGAAATGCCTCGTAACGATTGCGAAATTGTTCGTTACGAGCAAATCTGCCCTTAAGCGCACGGAATCTTTTTTCCGCCGCAGTGCGTGAATCGCCTAATAAGTGACTGTCTGCCTTGAATGGCAGTCTGACCATAAACCGACCCGAAGAATCGCGAGTAGTCCCATGTATGAATGACTGCTCGGCGGGATGACCCTCATCTAACCCTACCTTGGAGGTGTTCGGTTCTTCTAGTTCCCAGAATGCTCTGATGGAGCGCATGAGTGAGAGATTGCAACTACGTGCATTGTTCGATGATGCGGGAGCGGCAATCGAACCACCTAAAATCCAACCGTACGCGGTGTTTAGCATGGTTATGCTTCCTTGTCTGTCACCGCGTGAAGGAATGGAAATGGTGCGCCTTCCGTTGCGCAATATGGCATGATAGATGTCGCTACCCATCACCATATCAACCGTACCGGGAGAGTCAAATGACGGATCAGCAAGGGAAAGATGAAGCGGCAAATGGCTCCGTATCTCAGACACATTGCGCGATGGCAGTTGATGCGTGATGTCGGACATGATTGCGCAATCAATGTCCATGCCGGCGCCCTGGTTGGGGAGACGCGGTAGTATACGCACTACCGCGCCATAGGAGATGGACGTCCTATTTAAACCTACTCCCAGCAGGTTGACGTCCATCTTTTTTGACTTCAAGGCGAGTCGCCTTCTTAAGTCCTCGGACATTATGTTGACCTCGGAGCCATTATCAAGTAAAGCCCGCACTTTATGCAACTGCCCATCACGACCGCGTGCTTGTACTTCTACGGTACATAACAAAACGGTGCGGGAATGTGAAGGCGTCGCGTGTCTCACTGAATGTAAAACTGCTGACGGTTCTACGGGTTTGACGTGCTTCGAATTCTGGGGGCTCTGGGAAGTTTTGACCTTGTTTGAAGGTGAAGCCTGATACGCCGTTGCGTCATGCAAGAGCGTGTGGTGCGCCCGACCGCAACGCACGCATCTTTGTTTGGTTCGGCACGCTTGAACCATGTGACCCGGTCTCAGACAGTTCAGACATAACCTATGTTTGATAGCGGCCGCCCTACGCTCATCACCGCTCATACGGCGGAAAGATGTGCATGCTAGTAGCGAGTGACTTCCGCTACAGTTGATGCAGGAGGGGTGTTCCCCTCCCACATGTAACGCGGCCGCCTTTTGGCCACTGACAACTCGAGGTTGGGCATTCGACTCGCCCTTTAGAACGAAGTCGGCATTTGCCACGGCTTGGCACTGGCCCGTTAGGAAGTCCATCATGTTGACAAACGTGCAGTCTTCATACTTGGGAGCCTGAAGCTCCCATTGCTGAAGTGTGTGCCGGTCGAGTTTTCTGGTGATAAACATCACCAGAATCTCGTTCCAGGTGTCGACCCGGACGCCCAAGTTAACGAGCGCACGTACATGCATGTTAGCATCATCTATGAGACGACGCAAACTGACGTGATGGTTGCTCGCGACTGGCTCGGCTTCAAATAATGCCTGAAGATGATGTTGAATAACAATTTTTTTATTGTTATAGCGTTGATCCAAAATGGACCACGCGCGGGAGAAGGCATCGTCAGCTAACTCTAGGCCACTAACTACGCGACTGGGTTCTCCTTTCAGGACTGCCAACAAGTATTGGAAGCGGGCGATTTGCGAATTCTCGCCGGCCATAGCGGCCAAGAAGCGTTGTGCGAATTGGGGCCAATTTTGGATGTTGCCCTCAAACGTGGGCAACTCCAACTGGGGCAATTTGATTGCTGTATTTGATTGCGGTATCGGTGACTGCGGCACAGGTGTGACAGCGGATGTAACGACATCTAATGGCGGAACGTTAAATTGCGGCTCCCGTAAATTGATTGCTTCGGTGTATCGCACGATGGCGGCCATATATTCCCTATCAAATATGTCCACGACGGACTCGGAGGCCTGCGCCTCTTCTTGGTCCAGCTCGTCTATCTGATCTTGGACCGATTCAAATTCAGACAATAGTGGTTTGATCATTTCGAATCTAGCCTTGAGCTCGATGAGGCTTACATTGTCCCCCAATAGATTCGCGTTGCGAGTTAATTTAGCTCGAATACCTTTTCGTGCCTTTTTAAGAGCAATCAAAGCCTCCATTATTGAACTGCGACGCAAAGCAAACAAAGGAAAAAATGGACGCGAAGAGAAAAAAAATAAACAAAGGACAATGGATACGGACAAAACAAAATGGATGCTGGCGACCAAAAAAATAGCAACCACAACAGAAAAATGCAAATGACGACCAACCTGGACTAGACGATGTTGGCAGACCAGCTCTGGAGGATTCGGCTATCGAAGGACCAAATGTACAGACTCCAGGGATGTTCAACTCGAGAGCACCCCGGAAGTCGGTTTCGTAGAAGCTCGTGGTAAGCGTGGGCGGGGCTGGTTTCCTCAAGGTGCCTTCCTTCGTCGTCGGTGGTCTGGTCTCTGCTGCTGTCGGCTCGGCTCGATGTATATCTCTCTCTCTCTCGTACAGTGTGCGTAAGTGAGGGTGATACGGGACAAAGGCGGGAAAGTGAATAGTAATGAAAACAGGTTATAATTCTGTTTGTATGGTGACTGTATTTTATATATATATGTATATACAGAGATCAAGCAGGGGGGACAGAAAAGGGGGGGGGAGACCGTCGTGAAATTAGCGCGCACGTGTTCGAGAGGTTATGATAACCTCACTCCTCACGTGACTACGTGATCTGACTTCGACGAAGAAAGACCAGGATTTCCTCACTTCTCACCGGACGTATACTGAAGCTGTACTTCCAGTATCGTCTGCCGATCCAGGCTGAGCTGATCGGGACTCGGTGGTGGGAACAAACTCGGTAGCGAACAGAGATGTTCACTCGACCGAAGCGGAAAACGAATAGGGGCGGGTACGCGCGCTCGGCGCCGATCTCCCTCCAAAACGGCTCCTTTGGTCGTAACGCCACGAAAGCTGACCATGAAGACTTGGTCGGAACACTATCATTGCGTGTGCCAAATAGAATGACTAGATGTAATGAGCTCCTTTACATACCTAATACTTTTTATAATTATGGAAGAAGCTCATTCATCTGGCGTGCAAGCTCCACCATCAACACACTAATTTTAACAATTTCTATGTTTGACTTATTTAATATTAATGCTATACAAGCTAGAGTGATTATTGCAAATTTGTTTTTCGATGATTAATTTTATTGAAAATTTACGATTGTGATTATGAATTTTTATTTTGTCTTTTTGTTTTTTGTTATATATTATATTATTTTTATTATTTCATAATTTTTATCATATTATTATTCTTATTATTTTGATATTTTTATTATACTGCTATTTCTATTTTTTTCTTTTTGTTTTCTCTAACTATCTTACTCTATTATCATTTTTGTTTCTTATTTTAAATGTTTGAGCTTTTCTTTTTTTTACCTATATGTGAAAATTATTAATGGTTTACTTAACATAATTATGTTTTTTTACTATCAATCTATGTAACTTAATAAACTGTAAATTTTCCAAATAAATAAATAAATATTTTACTTTTTATTCTTAATAAATTTCTTAACCTACAAAGTACACCAACTTTTTTTGCCATTTTTTTAATAATATTATCTGCGTGCACCTTAAAACTTAATTTACAATCCAAATAAATGCCCAAATACTTAATATTATCTACTACTTCTACCACTCTCCCATCCATAATCACATCACTCACAACTTTTTTATTATTCATCCACATCATCTTAGTCTTACTTAAGTTCACTTTCAGTTTATTCTCACATAACCAATCACTTAAATACCGTAATTCCCTAAACATCATCACCTACAATATAAACTAACGTATCATCCGCAAACATATGAAGGTTTAAGGTTTGCCGAACCTTTTCTACAAAGCATTTACAACAATTGAACAATGAGCGGCACCTTGGCTATCCGTACTCTGATAATAATTTTTGAACTGGGATAACCAATCTTTTTTTATTCAAAGAAATTTTTAATTAGCGGAAAATATCTAAAAATATTACCATCGTCTTTGTGTTATAAATGATTGCAAAATTTACAACATAATAATTTTTGGACAGGAGTAGCCAGCATTTTCATACACTAAATTTCCAAAATGAGAATAAAATCTCAAAAATTTTTTTGCCTCTTTATGCTATACATACATCAATGATTGTAAAATAACAGTACAGTAATTTTTCAGACAAGACAACTTTTTTTTATACAACAAAATTACGGGTATACGGGTCCAACACTAGTATATGTATATTAATGTATATGTACATATGCACATCGATATGATACATCATTCATTTATCTGAAACATATGCACAACGAATATGTCGGTTGTGTTTCAGATATTTTCGGGTAACATTTATCAACATACGTACATTTTAAGAATGGAGAAAAGATCGACTTAAAATCAAGCCGCGGACGACTGGGTGGGCAGCCCTAGTCGATTTAACGATTTATGCACCGCACCGAATGCGTATGAAGTGACGTCACAAGCGATGGTGTTACCCTGTGTAGCAAGTCGGGAAGTCACCCTTTCCCAACCCAACGTTTCTCGTTTCCCGACTAAAAAAACTAATATTAAACAAACTAAATCTTAATAAATTCCTCCATAAGAAAATACATATCAAATTATGGTTCGGTGATTACTGGTCACAAATTACTCGTCACAAAGTCACTAAAATCTCTATAACGGAACATCTGGCAGCCGAAAAGTCCATCATACTTGTACAGACTCCAGGGATGTTCAACTCGAGAGCATCCCGGAAGTCGGTTTTGTAAGATAGCTAGTGGTAAGCTTGGGCGGGGCTGGTTTCCTCAAGGTGCCTTCCTTCGTCGTCGGTGGTCTGGTCTCTGTTGATGTCGGCTGCTCTGCTATGTCCCTTTCTCCTTCGTAATGTGCGTGGGATGCGTGATGTGGAAAAAGGGAGGAAATTGTATAATAATGAAAACAGGTTGTAATTCTGTTTGTATGGTGACTGTATTTTATATATATATATATATATATATATACAGAGATCAAGCAGGGGGGACAGGAGGGGGGGGGGAGTAACAAAGTAACCACACGTGCCTTTTGAGGTTAGCCACGCGTAGCTCAGTTGTCTGCCTTCTGGACGAAGACAGACCAAGCTTCCTCTGGTGCACACCGGACGGATACTGGAGCTGGTCTCCAAGTATCGTCACAACCCTCACCAGCCTCTAGCTGGTGATTTCGGTGGCGAGGTGGGCCCCGTAAACACCGGGGTGTTTACGCGCCAAACCGCTATTGACAACTGTCAGTTTGTGTGCCAACCGCTGTCTCAGGGTGGCCAGCACAAAAATATATCGGCCAAATCGTGGGTCGTAAGGCCACGAAAGCCGATCATCAGACATAGTCTGAACATACTCCCCCCGTTGGAATCCAGAGGATCGGATTCCAAAACAAATGAATTAATCAAGAGACTAATGAAGCATGACAAATGAGATAACAAAAGAACACAACAAAAAAGACATAAACAATACACAATTAGTAATCAAAACAAAGGTTCGTCCACCGTCAATCGTCCCGCTGTACATTAACAGCTGACTAAGCCCGCAAGAAACAACCAACAAGGTAAACAAACAAACAAACAAACAAAAAACAACAAAAAACCAACACCAGTGCTAGGTAACAATATTGTTAAGCCGTTACATGTCCCATATGCATTGATAGCTCCATTACCAACACTAATCAACAAACAAGAGACAAAAAAAACTAAATGGAAACACATTTAACTAAATCACAACACAAATTAAAGACGCCAACTTTAATGTGGGACGTTTTGAACGTTCGCCACACCGTTGCACAAATTCACTGAGTGCTGCTCGACTGGCAGTCGAGCTACTCGCCGGACTGCTCGCTTGGTGTTGCTGATGGAGGAGTAGTAGGACCTACTCCTGTGCCCCTGTCTGCCAGGGGCCGCTGCTGCATGTGCTGGTGTGGTAGCACCCTCGCTCCGGGCTGATCGACCAGATCCTCCTGCTGTTGCGCAACTAGTGGTGCGCCAACTAGGAACTGGCCAGGAGTTATGGGAGCTGGGTTGGGAAGGTCGAAAGATGTGAGGGTTAAAGGGCGCGGGTACATTGCGCTTCGGCAAGCGGAATCTTCGTACCGCGGAAATACGCGATTCGTCCAGGGGACGCGTAACTGTCTTGACTGGACGTCTCGCGCCAAAACAAGATAACGGATCACGACCCGTTGTGTGATGGCAATTCCGAGAATCGCTTGAAACTGTGGGCGCTTCTAGAGAGCCGCCCAATATCCAGCCGAAAGCTGTATTCATCATCGCGATGCGTCCTCCTCTGTCACCGCGTGACTTGGAGGGAACTAAAATGGTACGTTTGCCATTGCGTAACATCGCATCATTGGCGGCGCTGCCTATCACCATATCCACTGTACCGGGAATATCGAATGACGGATCGGCAAGGGGGAGATGAAGCGGCAAATGGCTCCGAATCTCGGACACGTTGCGCGATGGAAGTTGATTCGCGATCTCGGGCATGATTGCGCAATCGAGATCAACACTGGAGCCCTGATTGGGGATGCGCGGTAGAATTCGAATTACCGCGCCACTAGTAATGGACGTCCTATTTGAACCTATTCCTACCAGGTTGACGTCCATCCTTTTCGACTTTAAGGCGAGTCGCCTTCTTAAGTCTTCAGAGATGAGGTTGAGTTCGGAGCCGTTATCTAACAATGCTCGAACCTTGTGCGAACGCCCATCTCCGCCGCGAACTTGTACTTCCACGGTGGATAACAGGACAGTTCGGGCGTGAGAAGGCGATACGCGTCTCACCGAGTGTAAAACCAACGATGATTTTACGGGTTTGGCGTTCTCTGATTTCTTGGGGCTCCGATAATGTTTGGCCTTATTTGAAGGCGAAGTTTGGTATGGAGTTGAGTCATGTAACATGGTGTGATGGGCATGACCGCATTTGAAGCATCTCTGCTTTGTTTGGCACGCGTGAACTATGTGCCCTGGCCTCAAGCAGTTGAGACATAGTCGACGTTTTATGGCGTTCGACCTACGCTCATCACCGCTCATTTGGCGGAATGATGGACAGGCTAGCAGAGAATGACTTCCGCTGCAACTGATGCAGGAGAGGCGTTCCCTCCTCACATGCAGAACTGCTGCCTTCGGATTCGTAATGGTTCTTGGTCGAGGATTCGACTCGCCTTTTAAGACGAAGTCGGCATTTGCCATCGATTGGCACTGGCACGTTAGAAAATGCATTATTTTGCTAAACGTGCAGTCTTCATACTTGGGAGTCTGAAGCTCCCATTGCTGAAGTGTACTCCGGTCGAGTTTTCTGGTGATAAACATCACCAGAATCTCGTTCCAGGTCTCGACCCGGACGCCCAAGTTAACGAGCGCACGTACATGCATGTTGGCATCATCTATGAGACGACGCAGACTGACGTGATTGTTGCTCACGACTGGCTCGGCTTCAAGCAATGCCTGAAGGTGATACTGAACAACAATTTTTTTGTTGTTATAGCATTGATCCAAAATGGACCACGCGCTCGTAAATGAATTTGAAGCTAATTCCAAGCCGTCAACTAAACGTTGGGGCTCTCCTTTTAGGCTTCCTAGTAAGTATTGGAACCGGGCGATTTGCGAACTCTCGCCGGCCATAGCGGCCAAGAAGCGTTGTGAAAAAAGCGGCCAATTTTGGACGTTGCCTTCGAAGGTGGGCAACTCCAAACGGGGCAATTTGATTGCCGAATTTGATTGCGGTACAGGTGACATTGTGAGGTTAGCGCCATCTAACGGTGAAGCGCTCAATTGCGGCTCACGCAAATTGATTGCTTCGGTGCAACGCACGAAGGCGGCCATATGCTCCCTATCAAATAGGTCCACGACGGATTCGGAGGCCTGCGCCTCTTCTTGGTCCAGCTCGTTTATCTGAGCTTGGATCGCTTCGAATTCAGACAGTAATGGTCTGATTGTTTCGAGCCTGATTCTGAGCTCGAAGATGCTCAGATCGTCCCCCAATTGATTCGCGTTTCTCGTTAACCGAGCGCGAATGCTTTTCCGCGTATTTTTAAGCGTACTCAAAGACGCCATTATTGAAATGCGACGAAATCAAACAAAGGAAAAAATGGACGCGGGAAAAAACAAAATGGACGTTGACGACCAAAAAAAATAGCAACAACAACAGAAAAATGCTAATTACGACCAACCTGGATTCGACGACGTTGGAAGACCAGCTCTGAAGACATACGGAATCGAAGGACCAAAATGTACAGACTCCAGGGATGTTCAACTCGAGAGCACCCCGGAAGTCGGTTTTGTGAGATAGCTAGTGGTAAGCTTGGGCGGGGCTGGTTTCCTCAAGGTGCCTTCCTTCGTCGTCGGTGGTCTGGTCTCTGCTGATGTCGGCTGCTCTGCTATGTCCCTTTCTCCTTCGTAATGTGCGTGGGATGCGTGATGTGGAAAAAGGGAGGAAATTGTATAATAATGAAAACAGGTTGTAATTCTGTTTGTATGGTGACTGTATTTTATATATATATATATATATATATATATATATATATATATATATATATATATATATATATATATATATATATATATACAGAGATCAAGCAGGGGGGACAGGAGGGGGGGGAGTAACAAAGTAACCACACGTGCCTTTTGAGGTTAGCCACGCGTAGCTCAGTTGTCTGCCTTCTGGACGAAGGCAGACCAAGCTTCCTCTGGTGCACACCGGACGGATACTGGAGCTGGTCTCCAAGTATCGTCACAACCCTCACCAGCCTCTAGCTGGTGATTTCGGTGGCGAGGTGGGCCCCGTAAACACCGGGGTGTTTACGCGCCAAACCGCTATTGACAACTGTCAGTTTGTGTGCCAACCGCTGTCTCAGGGTGGCCAGCACAAAAATATATCGGCCAAATCGTGGGTCGTAAGGCCACGAAAGCCGATCATCAGACATAGTCTGAACAATACTAACGATAACTATCATAGTAACGAGAACTTCAGTGCTAAATATTGTGTATTCGCGATTTTCATGGCAAAAATTGTCTTTGTAACCACCCCAATGTGACGAATAGTCCAATTACCCAAATTATATTCTTCATTTGGTGTCACCCCCCTCCCCCCAGGATGGTGACACCCTGGTGCGGTCTGCAACTTCCCCCATGCGATGTCACTGCTCCATATTGGAATATACACTGGAACTGGAATATATTGGAATACACCATATTTATATCAGGAATATCAGCAGCCTTGAGCTCCATGTGCAAATAATGTTTTCTTAAAATATCGTAGAAGGCTTTCGCCTTCATTCGGTATCCGACAGAAAGTATGCGAATGATGGTTGAAAATATTTGAATCAAATCAGTCTGAATTGAATATTCAAGCTTACACCATCTCGTGGTCTTCATAGAAGAGATTTGTTACAAATTAGACGATTTTCAATTTTTCATTAATTGTTCTGAGGAGCTTTATCATGTTTTATGGAGCTGAGGAGAAAGAGAAGCTTCTTCATTTTTATACAGGGTGCTTTTAGAGGTCATTACACTTACCATAATACATAATTGGTAATGAACCAATTGTCGCGTGTACATTTTGGCAGTGGACCAATTTTCGCGTCACCCCATAATACAAAGCCTTACAGTTTTCAAGATAACCTGCATTTTTTACTTTTGTAAAATGATTTTAAAATCTCATAACTATACCCTCGTAAGCGTAACGCAATTATTAACGTTACTAACCTCATTTTTTTGTTTTCTCTTATTCTAGTATGTATTTATCTGAGGTACCCATCAGTATGGCTCACTGATTGCGTTTATGTTTAGCACCAAGAGAATATTGGGTTCAGTGGCATAACTACCGCGCCCGCAGACCCCGCAATGCAGGGGGGGCGCCACGAAGGCGCGCCTTTTTCACGGATTTTTTCATTTGTTCCGTAATTTTTTTAAAAACTTCTCTTATTTTTCAGCCTATCTGTACTATATGTGTATGTACATACATTAACATATTTTGAATTTATCCTCATTGTGTAATTGATCTATGCCAATAGGGCTAGAAGACTACCGTCTTTTTTCCATCTTTTGAACGTCAGTGCCACTTCAACCTATTAGCTGAGAATTCTCTTATTCTTGTTTATATTTTTTGGGTCTGATCTTAAGTCGAAAGATAAAAAAAAGGGTGCATGGTAAACGGTACATACTCACTTAATTTGCGCGAGCAGGGTACAACAGGAACAAGAGGAACAGGATTTTCCTCCCGTATTCTGCGCGCGCACATCAATATGGGAGGAAAAGCCCGTTTCTCTTGTTCCTGTTGTATCCTGCTCGCGCAAATTAAGTGAGTATGTACCGTTTACCATGCACCCTTTTTTTTTGATCTTTTGATTTTCGATCTTTGCCTTCCGATGTTTGCGTTTTCGGACGTTTCACATTCGGGCCCGTGACGGAGACTTTAAACAGATTGTGCACTGCTTGTTGGTCGTCCAGATTAAACTTTAATGCACTTTGATATATAGGTACACATATCGATACGTAAAAAAGTATAAACATTAATTTGGAAAGTTATTTTTCTAATATTAATATATGGGGGAGGGGGTGGGGGGGAGGTGTGGCGCCGTAAAATATATTGCGGGGGGGCACCGGGAATTCACGCTACGCCACTGATTGGGTTCGATCCTGTGCTAATCTTTAATATATTAGCCCAGGATCGAATTTGGATATTTGTGACTCCAAGTCGATTGTTTCTTGTCAGAATTTGCCAATTTTATCTAATCATTGTTAAAACGGTTCCTCAAAATTGGCAAAAAAAAATCATCTTCTGTATATTTAATATATGTACAATTTGTAAAAAAATATGTACAAGTATCCATAGATGTCTATCCATAAATGGATTAATTTATTAATAAATTAATTAATTGTTAATTTCGTGTTCTTCAGCTTCTCGAAATACAGTGATTTGTGTAATAAAAATACTGCATTGTTTATTATTAATTGTCTAGGAAGGCACATTGGGGTCTTCCTGTCAAGCCTTCCTGGTATATATCTACATATGTAAAATAAATAAGGATCTCAGAAATTTGTAACGCCGTGCCTGAGGGGCTCTAGCAAAATAAATGTGCCATTGATAGGGAATCAAATTAGAAACCGAAGAAATAAATGGTACATTCACTGTGATTAGGACATACTTAGCAATATCTTTGTTTCATAACATAAAAAAGGGGGTGCAAATATTTTATTCCGACTTAGTACATTAGCTTATTGCCAAAAGACGCTACACATTCGCTGACCGTTGTCTTACAATTTTAAGTGAAAGTGAAACATTTGAAAATCTAATTATGGATTGCGAGTGATTTTAGTTCCATTAACAAACTAATGTAAAAATGGGTTCGGTGATTATCAGGCACCCAAAAATTCTATCCATCGCACTAAAGAGAGTTCGAGTGCCAGATATTCCGTGTTCACAATTTTCGTGACAATGATTGTCGTGTGCGCGATAGCAATGTGCGAAATAATCTATTTACCGTAATAATGAGTAATATGATTGGGTTTTGTATAATTCATCGCTAGTTTGTGGTAAAGGAAACTCTAGTTATTGTCGTTATCCACTACATTAACGCCAATCGGCAACATATGAATACCGGTTCTGTGATTATTAATTATTAAAATCTCGATTACGGAACATCTGGCACCCAAAAACTCCATCAATCGAAAGAACTCCACGCCAAATATTGTAATAACGAGAACTCGAGTGCCAGATATTCCGTATTCGCGATTTTTGTGGCAACGATTGTTGTGCGCGCGGTCGCAATTTGCGCAATAATCCGTTCACCATGAGTACCATCATTGAGGGAATAGTCATTTTTCAAGATTTTTATTTTTTAATTAACTTATGCTTATCTTGGTTTAGAACAAGTGGTCAACGGCTAGTAGAAATACTACATTTTTTGGTCATTTGAATGTAAATACTTCATTAACCGGTTGACTGGCCAGACTTTCAGGAATTAATTTAAGGGTTAAAGAGGTAATCATATAATTTTAAAATTATTTTTTCCATTACAGGTTCAAAATTTATTACTTTTTACATACCAAAATTCATTAACCTCCCGGAAAAGTCATTCAAGTGGGTTACAGGTGTTATCATCCATTCGGTGGCTTGCAATATCATTGCATAAACTAAAAAATAAAATTGATTGGTTTTTAGCTTATGCATTCATATATAATTTTATATTTATATTTTTTCAAAAAATGTATACATATGTACATACCCTACAAAGCAAGAGGGCAAAAAGATGGTTGACAATAGTGAACCATTTTTTGTGCACAACGCTATAGTGTTTCGTCTAACAAAAATGGTTCGGTGATTACTAGTCACCGGACCCAAAAGGTGCCGCGTATTGTTCAAAGATTGTAAATGCATTGTTAAAGGTTTGCCGAACCTTTTTTTACAAAGGATTTACAAAAATGGAACAATGGATAGCACTGTGACTATCCTACCTCTAGTGATTACTAGTCAAATGTGAACCGGTCACTCTAGATCGGTCACACGTGATCACCCGTCGCACTAAAACTGGTCACGAGAAAACTAGTCACACCCGAAAATTGGTCACACCCGAAAATTGGTCACACCCAAAAATTCGACCATTTTTTTATTTGTGTGTGTGACCAGTTTTTTTGTGACCAATTTTCGGGTGTGACCTGTTTTCTCGTGACCAGTTTTAGGGTGACGGGTGATCACGTGTGACCGATCTAGAGCGACCGGTTCACATTTGACTAGTAGTCCGTTTACCAACAAAAATAGCCACATAATATTTCGAAGGGCATGAATTGAAATTGACTGAAAATCGCACTAGCGAGTGACAGCTGTCAGCTGGTAAGGTCGAGACAGCTGTCATTGTTCTAGTCATCTTTTGTAGTGGTTTTACTCGCGTTCGAAATGGAGCCGGTGAGCTCCCGCGAGGAGTCTGCGCCCTCCGACATCGAAGAGGAGGGACGCATCCCCGGACCCCCATTTCGAGGAGAAAATGCGACGCAAACTTCGTTTCTTCTCCATGAACCCCATCGAAAAGTGGCACGCGAGGCGAAAATTCCCATACGAGTACATAAAAAACACATATATCTCCGAATCTCGAACCAATCAACACTTTTTATTACCAGATTCGTGTTCACTGGGCAAAATCTCGTCTCTGAACCAAAAAAAAAGTCGTCATTTGTCGAACAGTGTAATTAGAAAACCTCTTTTTCAAACTTTGTAGTCTCTTTTGTGGATACTTTTCTCATGCTGGTGTTATTAAAAGTAAATTTAAAACGTCTTCATTCCATTTCTCATGTGACACTTTATTAAAAATTTTCTATATCTTTTGAATTATTTTTTTCTCACTTCTTGTGCCTCTTCACTCAGCTGGCTTATGGGCACTAAAGCATGTTCAATGATTTCCAGGCCATGAATTAAGAATCTGTGAACAGTTGGAGGCAAAGGGTACCACTTTTTTCATAGGCCCCCCCGGCCCGAATGCCAGGGGGAGTGTGAGATTCTTACTCCCTAAAAACCCCTCTCTCTTTCAGTTGCTGCCGGACAGCAGCAACTGAAAGAGAACATTACCAGGCAGCAGCTGGGCTTGCGCAATGCGCTCACACTGGAGACAGAACACTGCCTTCGTCTTCTGGTCGACTAGTTCCAGCCCAGCGCGATTTAGCCATGTCCTCACCCGATAGAGCGCGTCATTGCCGCAGATCTCCACGCTTCTGAGGGATTTCGCAACCACCATGATTGCGACATCGTCCGCAAAAGCAACGGCGCTGGCACCCTCCGGGAGCTCCACCCTCAGTAGCCCGTCATACATAGCGTTCCACAGGACAGTTCCGAGGACAGAGCCCTGCGGGACGCCCGACGAGAGTCGCCGCGAGGAGAGATCGCTGGTAGTGCCGCACTGATACTCCAGTTGTTGGTTTTCAAAGTAGCTCTCCAGCAGTCTCGTCAGGTAGCGGGGCACCCGATGGTCCTCCCCCACGGCTCTTAGGATATTATCCCATCGAGCCGAGTTGAAAGCATTTCGGATGTCCAGCGCCACCAAAGAAAGCGACATGCTTGCTCCGCTTCACAGATCCTTCCCATGCCGATCGTACTGTTCCGACGACACGGTTGACAGCGTCAATCGTTGATCGGCCCCACCTGAATGCGTATTGAAGCAAAGGGTACCACTGGGGTAATAAGAAATGGGGTATTAGGTCTCTGTGTGCATCGGTGCATTCTTGAAGAGTTTAAAGAAACCTCTGTGAAAGTTATTTAATAAGCTGGTGCAGATTTTGTTGTTTGTTGTTGGTACTTTTTCGATGAGGGATGCGAAGAAGCTACAGTAACTTCCGATTGGTACAAATCTATAGATGCCATGGAACTTTCCGGGACTGAAAATCTCTTAAATTTATAATTCAGATACGTACGTGGTTTGGATAGAAAGGATCCACTATTTAAACGATGAGGAGATTATTAAAATTTTCTTCACAATACGATCTCGTTACATCCGGTAACCTGTACTTGCTCTATAATTTCTTCCTTTGGGGATATTTGAGAGTTGAAGTCTACAAACATCCAGAAAACTGCAATATTTATAATAAAAAAGTTATATGCACTTAAAGATAACGTAATAAAATTATTTAGAATATGAATATTGCGATTTTTACCACCATAAATACTATTTATCGAGCACAGTTTAATATCCAGTGGAGGAGATGATCACCCTAACACAACCAATACTCCAAGTAAGTACTGACGGCTGTGTCGAGCCAAGTATCGGATGCTTCGAGCGAAATTTCCCATTCGTGAAACCATTCCAGCGTCTGATCCATGATTGGTCTCCGCACGCCGACATAATTTTCAGCATTCAACGGGTCTTTGTATCTGAAAATTGACATTCACAAAACGATTACTCATTGATGAGACACAATTTCATTGGCAATCTTTAATTTAATTTATAATAAATAATTAATTTAATTTATTTTATGTTCAACAGATTTAATCAAATGGTCTGATTTTTTAACTCCTTACAACGCATATATTAATGAATTCAATAGAAATAATATAAATCATTTATGAACATATATGTAACAGCATTATATTGTACTATTTCAGAATATTCGTACGCAGTGGCAGATTTAATTCATTAAGCGTATGAATTCTTCATATATGTATGTACATATGAACGGGTTCCCCCGCGGAACATCAATCTAAAACTTATCTCAACTATAGATTTTTTCGAAGCTGGAATGGATTTTTAACAAAAATTGTGAGTGATTCGGAATTAGTAGCTATTCTTTCCAATTCCTCATACGCTATATCCACGGTTGGGAGATTACCAAAATCACAGATCGGGACATTCACTATTTCGAACGATCAAAAAAATGGAATGTAGAATTGAGAGAATGTGGGCCACAATTTTATACAAATTATTGCAAGCGGAAAGATCTTTAAAAAATATAATCCATTTCTCATACATTTTTTTTTTCGTTTGCTTCAGTAAGAATTTGTTTAATAAACAGACACCTATGTATAGAAGGTCAACATTTCAAATAATATTAAATAATTCTACAATTGAAGAAAATTCGATTTTCATGTTTGGTTTAAGGACAAGACTTTATTACTTTTGAAGCAAACCATTTCTATTTACGTACATTTTTGTACATATGCAAATTTTGAGAAGTCAGGATTTTCAGAGGCAGTGCGGGACTCGGGATTTGTCTGTTGAACTCAGGACAGTCCCGCTAAAATGGGGACGTCTGGCAACCCTGGCCATATCACAACACAATAAGCTCATGTTTTCCGATATTTCATTGAATAATTAACTCCCAGTGGAAACATCGTTCAATCCGGCCATCCCGGAAGTCTCTACATGGTTATTATCATTGACCACTTCAAATATGACATTATTTTCTTCACCGTGACACCTAGCCATTTGACAATAAAGACTATATTGTAAAGTAAATAAATGCATATCAATATAAATAACAATTTATAATAACCATTCAGCTCCGAGATCTGTAATAGCGTCTCCGAGTGGCAAGCTGTTTGCTCGGTCGTCTATCGGATTGCCGGCCTCCAACGGCAAAGCTTCCTACCCATTTTCATAAAGCTTGGTGAGACCAGCCGGTCCGCCATCAATTACTACATCATAAACTTCACTGAAATATAAAAATACATCTAATTAAAACTAACGACACATAATCGTCACAATGCTCTAAAATTGTGCCTGAATGGTTATTTTTCTCCTTTACAAAAAATTATACAAATTCAATTTGAATTTGTATGAAATCTCTGTACAGGAATTCCTGTAGTTATTAAAAAAGTTGTATACACGGATATACATAGATAGAAGTTTGATTGAAAAGTAAGAGATCTAAAAAGCATACAAATACTAAAGTATTTTAGAATTGTATCGAAACTTCAATTTTTTATCTTTTCAAAGATTCAAATATATTGCGAAGTGGTTTTAGATTGTTGCGTGCAAGAAAATGATATGAATTGAATCAAAAGAAGTGCTAATTACCTATTTCCGAATGACATTTTGAGGTTATGTGAACG
The DNA here is from genome assembly GCF_051622035.1 of Arctopsyche grandis. Lineage (NCBI taxonomy): Eukaryota > Metazoa > Arthropoda > Insecta > Trichoptera > Hydropsychidae > Arctopsyche > Arctopsyche grandis. The sequence continues at coordinate 34,084,396 of NC_135356.1, forward strand.
ATGACATCTGTCAAATGACAATTGAATTGACGCTAACACCACAATCGATGAGCATACCTATTAGTGCCATTCTAAAATTTCATTTAGCGACTCTAAAAATAAATCATGTTTTTTAATGTACATTCATTAATATGTGCATGGATTAGTCTGATTTTCCCGTTTCTCAATAATTTCTCATTTTTTATTTTATTTCTTCCCTCTCCTGTTTATCATTTTTTTTTTATTTACGTTTCAGAATTATTTGAGAATGATAATTAATCATACTCGGTTTCAAATTTATTACACGAAAAATAAATTATTTCACTTTCTTGAAATGTTAAATGAAATGTAAAATGTTAAGTACCGCTAGATGGCATTATTAGAAGTGATAGTCGGTAAAGCTGATTTCTACTTTATCGTACTGCAAACGAATGCTGATGGATGTCAATCTTTTCACATAATGCATTAAGTTCAGGGACAACGAACCTAAATTATAAAAAATTAGCTAGCACGCGAAGGATTTAAAATTCATGTTTTTTAATGTACAATTATTAATATGTGCATGGATTAGTCTGATTTTCCCGTTTCTCATTAATTTCCGATTTTTGATTTTTACTTTAACTATGTATGTATGTAGTAACAATAGATGAAGTTTTGTGATCATGCGAAAATTCGAACTCGAGATTTTGACTGATTCGAACTCAGAATCGATTACTGATCACGTTTTCATGATCTAGAAAAAATGTGTGTCTGTGTATTTTGGGGATTTTTTGAACGGTAAACGGACTACTAGTCAAATGTGAACCGGTCACAGGACAACCGGTCGCTCGTGATCATCCGTCACGCTAAAACTGGTCACGATAAAACTGGTCACACGCTAAAACTGGTCACAAGAAAACTGGTGACGAGAAAACTGGTCACACCCAAAAATTAAAAATTGGTCACACAAACAAAAATATTCGCAAATACTTTTTGTTCACGAAATTTTTATTATTATCGACTAGACATATGTTCGAGCCAAAAGCCCTCGTGGCCGTGGCCATGGCCGTTGGTTGTGGTCTTCGCGAGGAGTTCGCGGACATCTCATCAGTAAAGCCCGGACCCTGAGGGGGCCGTCCATTGTTCAAATGGTGTAAATGCATTGTTAAAGGTTTGCCGAACCTTTTTTACAAAGCATTTACAACAATCGAACAATAGACCGCACGCTTCCGGTCCTACCTCTACTCATCAGAATCAGCTCATCTGACGCTCTCTAGCCTCTAGAGAAGGTTGGCAATCGCTTTTGCGTTAATTTCACTTTGACAGTTTGTATGTCAAATCACAGTTTAATAATCTTAATTCACCGCGGTAAAAATTTGACCAAAATCCGCCAACCGGAAGTAGAACTTTTGTCTTGTGCAAGTTTCCATACATTTGCGCTCAATTTGTATCTTAGCTATTAGTATTTCGTAATGCTGCCAGTATGTGTGAATGTGTGTGTACGGTTGAATATAGAATTTTGTTTTGTGACTTTCTTATATTCCTCAAATACATAGATAAAGCCATGGGTTGGTCACACCCGAATTTTTACTTTATTTTTAGTGTCGTTTCCGAATTATTTGAGTGCGATAGTTTCAAATATTTATCACACGAAAAATAAACTATTTCGGTTTCTTGAAATGTTAAATGCAACTTATAATAAGTACCTCTAGATGACATAATTGGAAGTGATAGTCGGTAAAGCTGATTTCTACTTTATTGTACTGCAAAGGAATGCCGATAGATGTCAATCATTTTCAATCTCACATAACGCATTAGTTCAGGGACGACGAAACTTTAATTTGTATGCGTGCCAAATGTGGCACGACAAATCGGCGCAAACCAACTTAGCGCCGACCTTTCGGCGCAGACAACTCACAGCGCAACGACTATTCAGCGCATGGACTATTCAGCGCAACGACAATTCAGCGCAAAATCAATTGTTTCAATGAGTTTTAAATGCGTTTTCGAAAACAATTACTGTATTGAAATTGTCGGCCTACATGATAATTTCATAAATGAGAATAAATTTATTTGATACTCTTTGAGCCTTGAAATATAACGCAAGCAGGGTTTCTCAACTAAGGCCACAAAAATTTATTTTTAAGCAGGGTTTCTAAACCGGGCAGCAATTTTATTTTTCAAATAGTTTTTTAGCAATCCAAACTTTTACAGGGTTTCTCAACTGAGTTCCGCAAAAAATATTACTTAAAAAAAGTAAAATCTTACGTATGAACGGATTCTAGACCAAGGTTCGCAAGCCCGTCTTCACGGCATCTGCTATTCATATCTAAAATGTACGCGTATACGTATGTATGTATTGAAGTATTTATCGGCCATTGATTTAAGTACGTGAGTATGTACCGTTTATCATGCACCCTTTTTTTGATCTTTCGACTTAAGATCTTTCGATTATCGATCTTTGCCTTCCGACATTTGCGTTTTCGGGCGTTTCACATTCGGGCTCGTGACGGATACCGATAAAATCTATATGCCGAAGATGGCGAACTAAATTTTAATGCGAATTGTACATTCGAATTCTTTGAAGAAAAATTTACATTTAAAACACAAACTAAACACTAATCTTTTCTTTTTCAATATGCATTTGACATTCATCATTACGATTTCTTTCGAAATCGCTAATTTTACTAGATCAGGGTTTCCCATTATGTTTCCCAACTACATATGTTCCACGGGACCTGAATAGGTGTTCCACGAAAATTTTGCTATGGTTTTATAGGCTGTAACATATTTAGCCCTCCCGTATCGATATGGGGTACACCTCAACCAAAAAATTCTTGTTTTTTCAACTATTTGTTAAATAGTAATAGTATCTAGCGGAAATTTATTGTATTCCACAAAGATATTCTAATGAATCGAACGCGAAAAAAAAACAAATGAGTAATAAAGATATTGAAGTTTTACACAATATATATGATTTATTGGTCAAAAATACGCGCCTAGAAATTGGACACGGGAATAAAAATTGTGGAAAAAGTATTACAATATAAGGTGAAGGTAATACAATTTTTAATACAAGAGATAAAATTCAATTTTGAATTTCATCAGTTGAATCTAATAATTTTGATTGTTTTCCTGGCTTAGATGAATGACTTAAATTTTAAAGTAGATGAATTTTAAAGCCATTAAATGATTTCTGAGCGGGTTTGTCAAAAGACAACCCCAATATGGAAAACAAGCTATTTTTGTCTTACTTCCGTTTTCTACATCCTATTTATGCGCAGCAGAATTTTCTTATTATGCTGCAATGATCAATGAGCAAAGTTTCATAATGATGATTTGCGAACCTTAGTTCAGAAGCCCTGAATACGTAAAAGTTTGGATTGCTAAAAAAATCTATTTGAAAAAAAAATTGCTGCCCGGTTTAGAAACCCTGCTTAAAAATAATTTTTTGTGGCCTTAGTTGAGAAATCCTGCTTGCGTTATATTTCAAGGCACAAAGAGTATCAAATAAATTTATTCGCATTTATGAAATTATCATGTAGATATGGCCGACAATTTCAATACAGTAATTATTAAAGAGCGGGCCCAGAGCGCGTTGTCCATTGTTCACATGTTGTAAATGCATTGTTAAAGGTTTGCCGAACCTTTTTTAAAAAGCATTTACAATATTGGAACAATAGACGGCGCGCTTCCGGTCCTACCTCTATTAATTATTTTCGAAAACGCATTTAAAACTTATTGAAAAAACTGATTTTGCGCTGAGTTTTTTGCGCCACGCGCAGGATTTAAAATTTGGCCAGTTGTAAGTATTCACAACTCCGTCAGTAAATGAAGATTAAGAAATAATGACTCTTAACGTCTTGAACGAATAATGAAAGCCACTATAGTGGCTTTTGGATATTCGGCTGCCAGCTCGGAAAGCCAGTATAGTGGCTTTGTTAAGCGGCTACTTTGAAGCTTTATTTTTAATATTCATTGGCAAATTTTTGAAGGTTTTATTTTACAATAGTGTACTTAAAGGATACGAGATGCTAGAAAATGTATAAATAGGATAATTACAGTAAAGGCTTACCCTTTACTAATCCGTACGCTGCTAACCGTCCGAAATTATATGCGAACCAGGCAGTATATGTCGGAGTATTTCATCAGGTAACATTCGAGTTAATTCAGGGCACGGCAATACTAGAGTAGTCGCAAAGAGCAACCAATGAGAGGAAGGAGCGGGTCGACCGAGCCTCGCTTCCGAGCCTAGAGGGTCAGCCCTGTCGAGAATCCCCACTTTTGCCGGATTTTGTATATAAAAGAAATTCAAAAGTAGAGAAATGAAGGAAGGCCTATCATCTACACCGATGAAACGTATGTGTACAATACATACATATTTTTCTTCTATGTCATGGGGCGATTCATCAAGCAAAGGCATTAGGAAGCCAATATCAAAAGGGTCCAGATTCATAATTGTTCATGTTGGCGGTGAGGCAGAATTTATATCAAATGCCTTATTAATATACAAATCTTATTTGTTGTAAGTGTTTTTAAATAAAATATAATAATAATACATGAGTTGGGAACCAGTGTATGATTCGAGTTTTGCTGACATCTACAAATTCATTGTGATACTAGTATTCTCCGTTTAAGGTAGGTTTAATTTAAACAAAAATTCTCCATATTTGAAGTGAGATTTATTAATGCCATCTATGAAAAACTAAAAAAAGCTGGCAGAAAATTTACTTTTTATTGAATTATTTGTGTTTTTTTTACTGAAAGACTTGCATTTTGAATTTCATTACCATAAAATAATACAAACAAATTTAATTTGGGGAGGGAGAGGGGAAGATTTATGGATACAATTTTGTTTTTAAATTCAATAATTCTTTTGGTGGTAATAAGAATTTTCTCAAAGAATAAAAACCAGTTTTGTTTTGTTATTACAAGCCTCTTGAATAACTTGGTCGTGGTTTTTTTAAACAATTGTTGTATTTCATCTTGATTTTGATTTTCAGATATAATCTTTGAGCAAGATTTACCACAATGGTACCTTCATTTGAAATTCAGAAAATATGTATGTAGGCACAGTGGCGGACTGGCCATAAAAGCGAACATGCCCGATGGCATGTGGGCCCCACTATCTGTTAGAAAATATGGGCCCTCAGTAAAATTAAATAACTTTTTAACTATTTCACGTGTGTAAAAATTTATAGGATATTGCACTTTGGGACCTAAAGTTTGGGTATTTCAACAAAATAAATTTCTTACAATATACACAAACAACTAATACCTGCTTTAACAGCCCAAGGATCGGTTAACTTTTTTTATTAGGCTCGAAATGTAAGTTTCAACATTTGCGTGGGCCCTTTTGCCGGGCCCATTTCTAACCTCAATATTATGTATATACCAATACCTATGTAACAACTACCTACTGAAATAAAAATGGGAAAAAAACAAATTGCCGTGAATAATATAAACTGAATTGCTTAAAACAATTTCGATTCATCATCAACCAGCGATTTAAATTTACTTCAAACTTTCAAAATAACATTTGATTATAATTCGACGATATAGTAAGATTTAAATACACAATTTTAAACAGTTTCCGAATATAAAATCTATTCCTAATCTAGACACATCCATGTATATAGAAATATAGGATAGGGGCCCCCTCCCCAAAATCCAAATTTTCGATTAACATTAATTGAAAATATTATGCATTTTTTCAGGGACGTAATTTGGGGGGGGGGCATAGGGAGGCACTCGCCCCCCTAAATTAAGGAATAGTGTGATTTTAGAAAATATTATGAATTTAATGATTAATGAGATACTATGGGTCTGTGAATGCTACGTTTATTTCTTATGTATGTTACTTTTGGGTAAATAATAAAATAAAAATAAAATATTATTTTAAAGCAAGTATATTTTGGTTTTTAAGTGGTATGCCTTGGGTAAAATTCTTAGAGATTGTTCATCCTATGGAGCGAATCGTTAGAAAGGTCCCCTTTACTTTATTTTGTCTCAAAAACAGATGTGTAACGTTTATTTTTCCGAAAGATCGTATATTTTTTGTTTTCAAGAAAGGTTTTAAATTAATATTTTACTGAATCGGTTCAATCACAAATGATTTTATTTCTCGTATTTTTATTTTATTTATTTGCAGACGTCCATTCTATCACAAAACAACGAATGAGATGGATTTAAACTTCATGTGTAACGAATTCGGTCCAAAAAAAGTTTTAGTTATTTAATAAAATTGCTTTCTGACCAAAACCTTTAGTACATAAAGAATACAAATATAAATTTTCAGCTTGATACGATCAGGGGTGTGATAAAATTTTTTTTTTAATTTTTTAAGAGGAAAAAATCCCACTTCTGGTTAATTAAATTTGATGATTTTTTTATTATATTTTCATCACATTGATACAAGGAATTACACATAAAATCGTGAAGAGTAGACATATTTAAAGGGTCGATTAAAATTGTGGAAGAAAAATCCGGTAAACTGCCAACAGGAGTAAACTGTCACTTTCGGTTAACGGGTGTTCACGAAATGTGAAGATTTTTGGAAAAAAATTTTCGCTTTTTGCGCTTTTTTCACTTTTTGCATAATATTTTTTTATAATTAATTTTTCAAAAATAATCTTATTTTTTTCATCTTTTATATGTAATTCAATAAGGTCTATGCAAAGAATATTTTCCATTTTTATTCCGATATAAAAAAGATTTTTTGAAAAAAAATTCAATTTGACCAATCTTTGCCTGCCCCCCCCCCCCCCCAAGAAAAAGCTGAAATGACGTCTGTGATTGTTTTCTCCAGAAAGTAAAAGCCGCTTTTATGCCGCATTATTTTATGATGCATTCTATTTACCTAGGACAAGGGTTAAAACGAAATATACAATGTAATTTATGGATCTATTTTGCTTTTGCCGTTTTTCTTGTACCTAAATTTGTTAATTTCCATTTTTGAAAATTTTATTTATTTTTTACCCTTGGTTTTTAGCGTGATGGAAAGAAGAAAATTTTGTTATATGGGTGGGGGGGGGGGGACAATTTTTTTTAACCCTGGGTGGACCCCCTTTGACTCCTGGCATGCACTAATTTCAGTCCCAGTCCGCCACTGTGTAGGCATATACATAAGTATACATATTTTGATTTCATTTTGTAGAATTATGTTATAATTTATAATATTCTTGATAACTACATATTAGTAGTATGTATGTATGCCCCAAGTTTATTATGCACAAACATACATACATAACAACCGATATGGATTACATGTACAGGTTGTGATCGAGAAATCTCGTCTCGAGATTTCTCGAGAAATTTTGATTCTCGTTCTTCGAGAATATTTTATTGTGAAATTTCGAGATTCTGATATCTCGAGAATATTTTTTATGAATCTCGAAAATATCGAGAATATTTCAAATTTATCACTACATGTTTTTGTTCAATAAACTGACTGATTTGTATACTTGTTAACTCGTAAAGTTTTGTATTGTAACTCGTAAAAAGTATTGTAATATGTATAGATGGTCAGTATTTTTATTATTTGTCCGGTAAGTTATTATTCAGTCATCATATAAGTACATACATACATATACACATGTTACAACGAAATCGCACCATTTTTAGTTACATATACATATGTTTGTGCATGTAGGTACTAGTCACTAGTGGGAAAATACATATTCGGTTTCACTAAAACACTAGTGAAAATATATTTTCACTGACAATATGACCCCACTGTAACACACATAAAACAAAGATGTTTGATTTATTATTTATTTATTCGTGTATTTGTTCCTTATATATTAATAAATTTATAGTCAGTATTTTAATATGAATAGATGGTCAATAGTTTTATTATTTGATCAGAATGTTATTTTGGTCACAAAAACACTGGGAATTTTATAAAATTCTTTGTTACATATTGTTATTTTTACTATTTTAAATTACTGTTTTATATTTTTATTTTCTATTCATGCCTTCTTTTATAATATTTTTTCTATATAATTTTACCTTTTTTCTATTACCTTTTTACCTTTTACCTTTCGCCCCGAAGGCATCGGGGCGCTGGGGGCTCCGGAGGCGTCGGTGGCGCTGGGGGCGAAGCCCCCGGGATGCCGAAGGCATCGGGGACGCTGGGGGCGAAGCCCCCGGGGTGCCGAAGGCATCGGGGGGGCTGGGGGCGCCGGAGGCGTCGGCGGCGCTGGGGGCAAAGGCGTCGGAGGGTCGGCGATGCACAAAACGTAATTCGTAATCACTTCTTAATTCGTGCATCAATTTCTTTCCGAAACCAGTCGATTCAATATCTTTAACTTTATTTTTATTCGAGTTTCAATTCCTTTTCGAAACCACCCGTTGAAATCAACGGGTCCAACACTAGTATACATATAGTATTTGCATGGTAAGGAATGTGAAGACAGGATACACGCAATATGTAGATCTGTTTTGGAAATAAATTTTATGGAAAAAAAAATTTTTGCGGAGACAATTATAATATGCTCAAAGTTTAATATATTTATCTACTATCTTGTCATTCTTCTATTATTGATAATAAAAAAAATATTGATTGTTTTAATAAAAACACAAAATTACAAAGTACATATATGTAATTGAGATCCTTGTACTTTTGTTTTTTTAAATTTGGTTCAAATGGTGCGAGATTTATCCTTAAGTATGGAGCTGGATTCAATCAATTTCTATACTTGTCTTATTAAAATATATTTAGAGAATGCTCTCTCAACCAGTTCAGTGCTAGTAAACGGCGACAGAAATTTGAGCGCTATGTCATAAAGCTGTTTATATTTTTCACTAATACCTATCCAAAAATTAATAACCTTTTTTATTTCGAATTCAGTTTTTAATGCTATAATTTGAAAGTTCAATCAAGTTCTCTTTTTCCTTGGTAGCTGTCCGAAAATGTTCATTATCAAAGGGAAAATGTTCATTATCATAAAATCCAATTGTTTGCTTCTAAAAGGTTTGGGGAAGCCCTCGTAAAAGACGATTTCAACCCTATTAAATATTTAATTATTTTTTCACGTATATCCCGAGCCGTACGACTCTTGTTTTCAGATAAGAAATTATATAAAGTTTCAAATACTTCAGTTTGATCATTTTCGATACATAAATTCCAAAAATCTAATTTTCTAATTATATGTACTTTCAATTTTTTCTGGAACATTCTGGATCTCAAGTGTCAAATTCAAGTTATTTATTTATTGGAGCGTGAACGAGGTAAATTAAAAAATGCACTCCAAAATCCATGCCAGATCAGAGGAAAACGTATCAATTGCCAGCTTTTCGATCATCGACTGTACATATTGACGTCAATGATGACTAATTAAGATAATGTTTATTAATTACTAGTTGTTTTACCCGGCTTCGCTCAGTATTTGTAATATAAACAGCTTAAAAATGGCGAATCTAATAGTAAATATTCATTCATTTTAATCGAAAAAAATATAATATTCAACCAATTGAATTGTCGTCATGGAAAATTTATTTTGTTTTCGAAGTTCCCAAACAAAGATACAAACTTACAAAGTCTCTTTCGAAATTATATTCATAGATATTAGATATAAAAAATATTTCTATTTTTATGATTGTAAATCATTCATTCCTGCATGTCCGCCATTACTGATTTTTTTTCGCGTACCACCAACCATCAACCGCGTACTACCAAGTGGTATGCGTACCACAGGTTGGGAAACGCTGTTCGATTGTATCACTCTATTTTTTTCTTTCATCATGTCTTTAATAAAGTTATAAACTCCTGATATATTATACATATGTAGTGTTTGTGTCCTTTTGATTTTTGTTTGTTGTCGATTTTATGTATGGGGCCGTTCAAGTATTACGTAAGCACCATAGGGGGGCGGGGGGTCTTTGCTTTGCTTATTTTTGATGACATGGGGGTGGGGGGGGGTCGAGATGGTGATTACGTCAGCAGTAGTTATTTTTTTTTACACATTGGCAACCCACACATTGTCTATGCTTGAAAACCAAACACATATTCGGGGATTCCCACAAATAATGAATACGTTTAGGTGCTCGCTTAGAAGCGAGTGGGGGAATTACCGCGCGCTACTCACTTGTCAAAATTTCTTCGAGTTCTCGAGATTCAAATATTTCGAGATTCGAGAGTTCTCGAGATTCAAATATTTCGACAAAATGAGATTCTCAAATCTCGAGATTCAGATATTCCGAGAAAATGAGATTCTCGAATTTCGAGAATCAAAAAAAGTCGAGAAATCACAACCTCTAATTACATGAAGGTTCGTATATTTATACCTTCAATGTAAATATTCCAAACACCAGTAAAACCAATGTAATCCTTAATAACTGGATACATTTTCTTCATAGTTTGTAATAGTGTTTGTGTTATATGAAAATTATATATACATTTTCTCATAACAGATTGGTCAAAGTCATCAACAGTAAATTTACTTTTACGATTCCTCGTTTTTTTTTTTTTTGAGAATTTATGGCTATTCAGGATGGAACAATCGTTCAGGATTCCTGAACGACAATTCTCCGGACAACAACAACAGCATGTGCGCCTGAACGAGCGCACGGAAAAAAAAAACCGCCAGCCTCTCTCTCGAGGGAGGAGAAGAGTGGGGAGCGGTCGTAAGACCAGTTTTTCGAGACAAATTCATCGTTCATCATATGATGGAGCTTTTATCAGACATCACAACTACTCGCGAGTGCATATGTGGGTACAATTAATTGGGGTACTCTATTGAACTATTTTTGGTATTCTATTGAACTATTTCAATCTAGCATTGCCGGTTTTTAGTTCCGCAACTATTCAAATGTGTATGCGATGACAAAAAGGGTTCTAGGCCCACGAGATAAGTCGTGTAGATAAATATTCATTATTATAACTACATATGTATGTACCAGTGGCGTGCCGTCATTGGAACAGAGGGAACAGGCTGTTCCCTTAAATTTTTGGTAATAATTATAAAAATTGATGTATATTAATGAGTAAAAAAAGTGATATGTATGTATATGTAAATACAATTGGCGAATGACGTTGTTCGGGAAGTTAGCGAAGTTCGGAAACCGGTTTATACGACTGTGTGCGCATGCATGTATTAGTCAGACGATATTCCTGGTTTCCTGGATTCGCTTCCCATGCCTACACGGTAAACGATACAGGCAGTCGCAATGCACAGGCGTTGCGTCTAACACAAATCATATTCCGATTAACTCGTTTCGTTTACTCGATTAACGGAAAAATAAGTCAGTTTAGTATCATTAATAATCATCACGTATTATTCTGGAAAAATATTGAGTTTAAATAACGTTTATTTACACACAGAAATGGAACAGCTTGGCGAAACATATGTACATATGTATGTACGCTCACGGTGGAGCGGGCTCAAAGTCACAGAACGATAATGCACAGAATGTTGCATTATCGACCGATTGCTAGAAAAATCATTCGAAAGATTAAGTTTTCAAGATAAGGACTTACCCCGAACATTTCTATTAGCACGAAAACAAAAAATTATATTTGTCACCTTACTCACCCATTATTATTATAATTCAACTAAATTGCTGACTGTATGTAAATCGAGAAGAAACTTCTTGGTTGGTCTTGCATTCTGTTTGAAACAGATAATGGGGTGTAGAATAGCACTGATTTTTGCGATATCAACAATTTTTTTAAAACGAAAATATGTCACGAAAAAACTAAATTTCATTTGTTTTCAATGACCAAATTGAAAATTGTTGGAAAATTTAGAATTGACATTCAATCAAACAATCAGCTCAGAATGGATATTATAAAACAAATCGCCGAAGTTGATTCGAACAGATATATTATGAAATGGCTGATTGACGTTTGTTAGCTCGACAAGAGGCGTTTGTTAGCTAGTACGTCAACAGTTTAACGCACTTTTCCATCTTTAAAGCGCATAAAAACGTTGATTCGCAATGCTCAGGGTGAAAGTAGACTTTAGATGCTTTCAATGATATCAATAAAAAAAATATATGATATGGTAGTTCAAAAATTTGTACAAAAAAGCGATAGAAAGATTGCTTTCGTATACAAATGCAACACATTTGAAAAATCATTGTGAAATTTCATAATATATAATATAATTTTGTACCTACTTGTAATTAAAAATGTTTTTTCTATACATACATACATATGCATATGTATTTTTCTATTTTAATATTTCCTGTTCCCTTGATTTAAAAGTCACGACACGCCACTGGTATGTATATACGTGTGTACATGGCAGACGGGGGCAGCTGGCTCGAGAAACGCTGGTTCACACATGCATAAATGCGTACAATTACCTGTACACGTGTCAAATGTTCTTGCCCTTGAGACAAAACAGAGGTTGTTTGAATCTACGCACAGCGGTGTTCCCCACGCGAGCTACATTTGGGCGTAGTTCATTTTTCTAGTCTTATCCTATTCGTCTTTTATGTCAATGGGTGCAGTTGACTGAGGTTTTCAATGTTAAATTTAATTTGTATGTTAATAAAATAAAATTGCGATTGCTTCTATGAAACACTATTCAATATTTAAATCGCGTTCCAGGAAACCGGATTCCGATTTGATCCACGACGGTTTACCTTAACCTTTCATTTATTATACAAAACTGCTGTCATAAATAATACAAGAAGTGTAAAACTAATCATTTAGTTCGATTTGGTAATTATGATGGTTTGAAATAATTGAATTTAGTAACTATATTCGAAAAATGCTATCCCAAAATAAACATCATGTTATTATGGTCACAATTGGAGAGGAACAGATAGTCCCAAAATAACTGAGCATAGATAATATTTAGTTTTTATCTAAAAAAAAATTGCGAATTTTTCGCTCAAGTAAATGAATATTTGGAACTTTGCACGCGCACGTAAAAAGACTAACCACCGCTGTCTGGGTACGTACACTGTCTGGAAACTCGTTGCTGAGTAAAAGTCGTTTCGCCGAGTAAAATGTAATATAATATATGAAAATATTGAATATTGTATCTAGCATATCTATTGTACACGAATGTTTAATGTCTCCAACATCAACATCGCAATGGGGTGGGTGCATGTCCCTTTCTCTTCTTCAGTTGTATGAAGTCCCTTGCGCTGTACATAATCAGTAAATTCAAATAGACCGTATTGCAACTCCGTAGTGCTTATTTTGAATGAAACAACACCGATTATTTTATTTGATTGCGATGTGTTGATTATGCACAGCAAATATCTACATACATATATAATATGATACGTACAGAACAGGTATTTTTGCGTTTTCGTACACGTAAAAGGCCATTTGAGACATACATGCATATGTATGTATGTAGGTATTATTCGATATTCATAGCTGTATTATAAAAAAAATATACAACATTTCAACAAGTAATTGGAACTGTGGAAGCGTCTGTGCCAAATCTAAAATAAATAAATATAGATAATTGGACGATTCAAATAAATTTAACTAAATGAAACCTTACATTAACATTGTATTTCATGTACAGTAGCCTATTCTTCTATCGCCTTCACTCTTCTCTGATTTCCGTGACTTCATTATCATCGCTCTTCTTTGCCCAATCATATTTTTCCGGTGTTTTCGTTATTATGCTTTTTACTGTGTCAATAGAAAGCAAATTGCGCTCATCTGTTCATTGATTTTTAATTAATGACAACACACGTTCAACATGTGCATTGTGCGGTGGGATGGCGAACAAGTATTGGCACATTTTCAGTAGATTAGCTTTTCTTTCTGTCTCTTCAGTTTTCCATTCTTCGGCTTTTTTTATTTTCGATAAATGACTTCATATACTTTACTTCCTCATAGATTGAATCCGTGAACAATATTCCCATTTCACTTAAATAAGCAATAGTTTTTTCAACATGTTCCCATTCGGGTACTTCATGGAGAAGCATCCATGAAAAAACGTCATATATCGCCAGTGGAACTGACCACTTTGCCAAATAATTAATTCCAACGTTGTAAAAATTCTCTACATCTTTTTCAAATGCTTCTACTTGTGTCGTCGTAATGTCCATGTATTTTTTCAGTTTATTGTATGCCTGGGTTGCTTGATTACCTAGATATTTACTATTATTGAAAATTATTATATATATCTATGTATTGAAAAACTTACATCAAAATATCAGTCCTCTTCGATCAGAAACAAATAGAACAAACGGATATTATCAGCAGACAGTAAACGAACTGCGCGCGCTTCGTACTTGTCAGTGTCATTGTCGGTGTTGCCAGCTGGCGAAATTGGGCAGTGGCCGGCAGTGGGCATCCGCCGCTCTCGTTGTCAGTGTTGCCAATATGCGCGCGCGTATCCATATTAGATATTAAGTGGGTACAATTTTTGACGTGTAAACGTCTTTCCTTTTAGGACCACAGTATAGAGAGTGCATCCTGAGGTTTCTTGGTTCAAAAGGTCTTGTTCGATAGATATTAAAAAATAATTGAATAATTTTTTTAAATGTCTAAATTTTGAAATTGACGGGGACAAATGACTCTCGGACTGGGACACCGGGACACAGACCTCGAAACTGGGACATGTCCCTGTCAACGGGGACGTATGGCAGCCCTAGTGTACGGGCATGTCGATTAGTGGGGTTGGCGTGTGCGTCGAAATTAACTGCGTCGTTCGCATATTCGACCAATCGCTATCGCCGAGGGGGAACCCCCACTCCCAGCCATTACATCGGAAACGCTGCTCGCAGTCGGCAGAAGTGGTGCGCCCATCGCGGTGAGTGCACGTCGCTGGGCTCTCGGCTCTGAGTTCGTGCCAATGCGGACCGCAATGTTCGCCGCCATTTTCCGGCAGAAGTGCAGCGGCCATCGCGGCGGGTGCGCGTCGCTGAGCTCTGAGCTGCCGCTACCCGCCCCCCCCCCACCACCACCCCCAACCCCCCGCAGGTACGCTATTATTGTAGCTTTATTGTTGCCCTTTCGATCGTTGGTCGCGTTTGCCGTGGGGTGGGGTTGATTGCTTTCGTCGATCGATTGCACAAGTGCTGGCCGAGGCGTCTGCGACCAAATAATCACAGCCACCGCGACCTTGGAATCGCGTCTCGTCATCCCCCTCGACTGTGGCGTCGTTTCCTTTCCGTTTCTCTCTCTCTCTCTCTCTATCAATATTACCACGCGATCCGCGCATCACTGATCCGGCTAGTGGCAGAATCGCATTTTACATTTTGTGCTAATGCAGATCGCAATGTTCGCCGCCATTTTCCGGCAGAAGTGGTACGGCCATCGCGGTGAGTGCACAACGCTGAGCCCTGAGCTGCCCCTCCCCGCCCCTCCCCTCCCCCAACGCTATTATTGTAGCTTTATTGGCTACGTTCACACTACCGATATCTACACCCGACATTTTCGAATTTTCCATATCCAGTTCCTTTATTGCAACCCGTGGTTGCTATTTAGGAACTGGTTATGGAAAATAGCCATTGTTGCCGCGTTTCAATCGGTTGGTCGCGTTTGCCGTGGATTGATTGCTTTCGTCGATCGATTGCACAAGTGCTCGTCGATTGATTGCACATTTGCCACCAAACAATCAGAGCCACCGCGACCTTGGAATCGCGTCTCGTCATCCCCCTCGACTGTGGCGTCGTTTCCTTTCCGTGTCGTTTGCGCGCTTCGACGAATGCCTCGAAATATACTATATATAAAAACGGACTGTCGCTAAATATATATATTTGTATATTGGACGATCAACCGTCAACCAGTATGCGGAACAAAAAAATTTTTTTTCATTTTTTTCAGTTTTTTCAGCATTTTTCATATTTCTCATTTTTTCAGCTTTTTTCATATTTTTCAGTTTTTTTCATATTTCTCATTTTTGTCATATTTTTCATTTTTTTCAGTTTTTCCCGCTTTTTTCATATTTTTCATTTTTTTCATATTTTTCATTTTTTTCAGTTTTTTTCATATTTATCATATTTTTGTGCTACGGGCGCCAGAGGCGTCCGGAGCACTGGGGGCGAAGGCGCCGGGGGCAAAGGCCCCGGGGTGCCGAAAGCAACGGGGGCGCTGGGGGCAAAGGCGTCGAGACGTCGGCGATGCACAAAACATAATTCGTAATTCGTATTCACTTCGTAATTTGTCAATCGTAACTTCTAATTCGTGCATCAATTTCTTTCCGAAACCAGTCGATTCAATATCTTTAACTTTATTTTTATTCGAGTTTCATTTCCTTTTTGAAACCACCCGTTGAAATCAACGGGCCCAACACTAGTATAAAAATAATTACTGTATTGAAATTGTCGGTCATATCTACATAATTTCATAAATGCTCTCTGATAATTTCATAAATGCGAATAAATTTATTCGTCAAAAAATCAATTTTATTTTAAATTTTGCCATAGTTTATAGCATAGGATATATTTTTAGATTTTTTTCTCTTCAAAAAGTTGTATAAAAAAGCTGGTTACCCTAGTCAAAAATTATAGTTTTTTGCTGACACCCAACAGAGTCCCGAAAGAACGCGGTCATTTCCTGAAAATGAAGCTGTACTTCCAGCCGATCCAGAACTGCTGATACAAGTTGCTGAGGTTGTGTCCAAATATCATCAGGTATTTTCGAAAATCCAGAGATTGATAAACTTTCCTATGTGTTTTAGTTTGACTTTTTATCTGTACTCATTTAATTGACTTCTAGCCGATCCTGAACTGCTGATAAAATTTCCTGAAGTTGTATCCAAATATCACCAGGTATCTTCGAAAGTCCAAATATTGTTAAACTTAATTGTGTGTTTTAGTTTGACTTTGGCTTTGTACTCATTTGAAACGTACGTTTCTATTTCAGATAGTTGCTGATAACAAACGGAGTCTCGAAAGAACGCGGTCATTTCCTGAAAATGAAGCTGTACTTCCAGCCGATCCAGAACTGCCGATACAATTTGCTGAAGTTGTGTCCAAATATCATCAGGTATTTTCGAAAATCCAGAGATTGATTAACTTTCCTATGTGTTTTAGTTTGACTTTTTATTTGTACTCATTTGAGTGACGTTTCTATTTCAGATCGTTGCTGATAACAAACGGAGACTAGAAAAAGTGCAGTCTTTTCCTGAAAATGAAACTGTACTTTTAGCCGATCCTGAATTGCTGATAAAATTTCCTGAAATTGTATCTAAATATCATCAGGTATTTTCGAAAATCCAGAGATTGATAAACTTTCCTATGTGTTTTAGTTTGGCTTTTTATTTGTACTCATTTAATTGACTTCTAGCCGATCCTGAACTGCTGATAAAATTTCCCGAAGTTGTATCCAAATATCACCAGGTATCTTCGAAAGTCCAAATATTGTTAAACTTAATTGTGTGTTTTAGTTTGACTTTGGCTTTGTACTCATTTGAAACGTACGTTTCTATTTCAGATAGTGGCTGATAACAAACGGAGTCTCGAAAGAACGCGGTCATTTCCTGAAAATGAAGCTGTACTTCCAGCCGATCCAGAACTGCCGATACAATTTGCTGAAGTTGTGTCCAAATATCATCAGGTATTTTCGAAAATCCAGAGATTGATTAACTTTCCTATGTGTTTTAGTTTGACTTTTTATTTGTACTCATTTGAGTGACGTTTTTATTTCAGATCGTTGCTGATAACAAACGGAGACTGGAAAAAATGCAGTCTTTTCCTGAAATGAAGCTGTACTGCTAGCCGATCCTGAACTGCTGATAAAATTTCCCGAAGTTGTATCCAAATATCACCAGGTATTTTCGAAAGTCCAAATATTGTTAAACTTAATTGTGTGTTTTAGTTTGACTTTGGCTTTGTACTCATTTGATTGACGTTTCTATTTCAGATCGTTTCTGATACCAGAAGGAGACCGGAAAAAAGGCGGTCTTTTCCTGAAAATTAACCTGTACTGCCAGCCGATCCAGAACTGCCGATGCATTCTCGCTCGTGATGAGGTTTGTACCATCGCTGTATGTACGTCAAAAACGACACACGTCCATCATTGTCATCGTTTCATCGTATTCTCCAGTGAATTCGCTGCATTTTTCTTTTATAATTTAGAATTTGGTATCTGCGAGGTGCCGCACCTATGTACTCACAAGCGTGATTGATGTATTTTTATTAAATTCACTGTAGTCATATGTATCTCATTTTAAACATTTGGCATCTGCGAGGCGCCGCACCCATTCACGTGTGGTCTATTTTATTTCCAAAGTTTTTGTGCAATTAATTTGTACAATGAAATGTACAGTTACCTGCATATTAGTAAATCGATTCGTATGTCGTGAGACGCCAATACGACCAATTATATTACTATTACTATATATAAATCTACTGTGTGAATCCACATAGTGGGAACAGCTCATTATAAAAGTAATATTGAAACGTGTCATTGGGTCTTTGGTACTTTTAATGTACTACATATCTTAATATGGTTGTCACCTTTCATTCGCGCTTGAAACCAGATACTTTTTCACCTAGATTGCTCGTCAAATATTGCATCATTTCGAAACTGCCATTGTCAGCGATTTTGGAAATTGTTATTTTGGAAATTGTGGCATTCGAAATACTTTTTCTATCCTCTCGACAGTATCTTATCGCGCATTGTCTTTTTTAAGGAATTTTATACTCCAGTCTAGAGTTTGAGTACCAGTCTAGAGACCATCCATACTACGTGGTTGTGGGTATATCCATTACAAAGAGGAGTGTCTAAACACACATCAGCTAATTGTCCTCGTCACACATGTTCTTTTTTCGCTACTACATTGGAAAATATGATTCGTCCTCCTGGACGTCCTAATTGTTGGGCTACCAATTTTAATATTTGCTTCACCGGCAGCAGGAAATTTTAAAAGCCACAGACACAACTACGGAATATTTTTCAAAATGTTCTCCCACATACTCGGCGTTATTGGCTCTATCTTATAAAGCTGATTAAACTTACAAGAAACTATGGCATCATTTGGCAATGAGTATTGTTGTCGAGTAGCTATTACGATACTTTGAGGAGCCTCTTCACCGGTTGCTATTTACATAGGTCTGAAGCTTTTCCAACCCATGCCTCATATGTACATAGAGGTAGGATAGTCACAGTTCTATCCATTGTTCGGCAAACCTTTAACAATGCATTTACAACCTTTGAACAATACACGGCCCCCTCAGGCTCCGGTGACTACTCATATGGTTCTCTGACAGTTCTTTAGAAAGAAGTATCGTCCTGGCTATAGACATAGAATAACTATATGTTATTCTATATGTATGGTCCTGGCACTTTCTACGATGGTTCGGTAGTCCTGGCACTTGTCGGAAAGCTCTCCTTTCTAAATGTTTTGCCCTATGGGTATTAAAAGTACGTCGCTATTTTTGCTAGCCTCTGGTTTGTAGGGAGTAGCATTTAAATCCCAAAGTGATGGAGTTGCGGTGGCCACCTTTATTACTTTAATTACTTTTTATTTGTTCTCTATCGACACCAGTCTTCCATCTTTTTTGTGATAATAATGTATCATTAATAGTCTAGGTAAATTTTTTTGCCGCCACATTTTCATGTCTAATCGAATCGACGGCACGATGGACGACCTTCAAATCACTAACGTATCTTTTTCCAATAAATTTAGAACGAGAACGCGTTGAATCATTCATCGATGGATGTCAATCGTGTCCATGTACCTAATTAGTACATAATTTTATTTTTTTTTATCTTAAAAAAATTTCTCACGTCTAAAAGCTGTTATATGTTACATAGATTGCAGTTTACCGAACATGGGGACGGTATATAATCGGCTTCAACTAATCTTCTCGCAATACTCGGTTCAAATACAATTGACGGCTCGATGTAACAATCGTCATAAACGTCGTCATCATCTATGCAAATTCTATTACTGCACACAGATAGACGATCTACATCATCGTTAATATTTTGGTCGGAAAGTCTGATGTTGCGTGTTTCAACACGAAAGTCTTTTTGACGTATCATTCTTAAACCGCCGTTTTAAAATTCGCTGAAATTTTCATGTTGCATACCGCTAGGTATGGAAAACTTCTTTAAATTGCACACAAGAGTTTTACTATATTATATTTTTTGCATACGCGATATTATAATAGTTGGACTAAGGACGCCTGCAAAATCAGTTTGTTGGTGATTTTGTGTAATTAGTTCTTTTTTACAACTTATCCGACTGCAAATAGCGGTGGCTTGTGCCAATTATTGAATGTTCAGCTTTGAATCTGTGCAAAAAAGTTTGCTCACTTTTGGAATGTAAATCATTACGATTGATCGCATGTTTGACTAGACAAAAAATCACACTGTCTTCTGATTCCAATTTGTCACATAAGAGCAATATAAGAAAAGTAAATATTTATTTTGGTTAAATCATTTGCTATAGTATTTGTTTTTATTATTTGTATATATGACTAAAAAAATTCACCATAGCCCATACAATAATATGTTGTTTACAAATGTAAAAAAATCTATTGTTTTAAAATCATTTTGAGGGCTTTAATATAAAATCATTAGAGGGCGTTATTGTAGACGTGTCCTTTGATTTGCCCCTCTTCGTTCCTCTTCTGCCAAATGAGATATGTTAGCTCGTCCGAGATATGTTATATATGTATGTAGATACCGCATATCTATTTTGAATCTCCCCAGCACATTACACAAGCAGTGTGACTAGTGACTACACATACCTTTTTGAGGCTACGAAACACGCTTGGCATCACACTAATCCTTATTATTTCCAGTCTTTAATGGCTCAGAGTATGAATACTGAACCGTCTTGAGTGGCTGCGGCGAACGATTGATTGTTTTCGCAAGGAGCCATACCGATGACGGGTCCTGCGCCACGATTAAACATCGATTTCGATCTAAACACATATATTTCTTGATAACTTTATGTTTATTATAATGTATATCTCAGTGGCAATATTATAATAACAAACAGCTTACCTATTAACTAAGCTTATTCCTTCTAATTTTGCCAAATCCCAAAGGCGAACTGTGCCATCGTTCGAACTGCGAACTGTGCCATGTACTCATGTATCTAGGTACATTGAGCAAATGAACAATGAACGGCGCAAACTAGTTCCGGTCTCTAATTATTACATTTCCCTGGAATTTTATCATTAAAAATTACATCAAAATCATCTGTCAGATCGACGCGATGACAGCTGGCTATTCCGGCACGCATTTTTGCCACCCATACGCTGTTGTAAAACATAATTGTTCAACATTGAATTTGTAAATTCATTATATTTTCATTAAACATATGTATGTTTTTCAAAGCTATTATATGTATATGTATGTACATACATAAAATATGTACACATAATGTATTCAGAATAATTTCCGTAAATTTTCTCATAATCCTATTATCGATTTTTTTATTGTATAATACTATCCATTCCGATATGGGCTCATCGTGATTTAATTTTTCCTTTCAATAAAGGCGATCCTTGAAAGGAAATTTCATCGCGAGACTTTTCAATTACCTTTTCCGTAATACTCCACACGGAAAATTCAATCGGAACGCTGGCGCCAACATTGATTAATCCCTCGCCGTGAAAGGCTGAAAATAGTCTCTTATTACGTCGCCAATATATTGATGTGTATATATATTATATATATTTTCAGCTACAGGACGAATATAGACCACCTGGCGAGGCTGATAGAAGATCAACCGACGAAATCTCTAGATAGAGTGGTACATGTAGGTACATATTTATATCTCTAGATACATGTAGGTACATATTTATGTATATGTAGGCTCAATTACCAACTTGGACTATCGTCCTCTCCAACATCGGTAATACCGGCTCTGGCTTTTATCTGATTGTATAAACGATGTTGCTGCTCACATCCCAAAACGGAGGATAGCAGACAATTATAAATTTTTCAAAAGAACTTCAATTGCCGAACCAAAATCCGCTAATTTTACAGCAGCTCCCTTGCTTTGCTCGCTAGCAGTAAATTCTCAGGTTTCAAATGTTCGAACCGTCGGAATTGTTTACTTTTAAAATGAATGCCAATAGAATATTCGCTTTCAAAATTGATGTTCATTTGGTTGTGCTTTCAAAATGTTCCCACATGAGCTTCTCGTTTGGTATTTGCATTGGATTTTACAGATAACATTGCCGACGGTTTGTCTTTTGTAGCGAATACAGTAGGCGGATTAGGTTTGGAGTTCATCGAACTTACACTTATGTGTGTAAAAATTTCTTAAGAATGAACAGTACAGAAAGCCAGTAGATATTTGGGCTTGCGGAGTAATTTTTTATATTTTATACTTGTCGGCTATACAACAAGATAAAAGCCAGAAAAAAGAACATCGTTTACACAACCAGATAAAAGCCGGAGCCGGTATTACCGATGCTGGAGATGACGATAGTCCAAGTTGGTAATATAGCCTACATATACATAAATATGTACCTACATACATGTGTACTCTTCGTATATATTTGTAAATTTTTGTGTAAAGTTTGTATAAAGTGTAAGTTCCACTAACATTTTGATGTTTTCTGCGTTTGCTTTGCCTTTAATATTCACCAATCCCAAATACATAATTTTCAAAATTATCATTATCGTCTCCAATAACATGAACTGTCACGTTTTATTATCTACTTAATGTGCAATCTGTCCATTCATCTACCGTAATAGAAAATAAACGATTATTTAATGTTATGGAACTGTTGCCAAACAGTTTTCACTTAATTTTAAATTACATTACATTCATAGATTTAATGTTGAATAATATGTTTTTGAAGAAAAAAAGAGTATATCAGTTAAACATTGCCATTGTGAATAAGATCAGTGATGCAGTTGCGGTCGCCATGCCTCTTATATTATCATATATGTAATATTTGTATGTAGTTTTTGTCATACTGGGTCATAGTGACACAACAGTTGTACCAAAACCTTATATTTATTTCCCAACTACTCACCAAACAAATTCTTTATAATATACATATTATATATTATATTTGTATGAAGATTTTGTGGTTAATAGATGTGAACAAATATACCTACGTATATAAAAAGTTGTATTCGTCTGCAAATGGAACTTTAAAGACCTGTACATTTTCCACTAATTAAATTTACACGTAGGTGTGTACGATTTCTCTTGGTGTATTTATGTATGAATATATACGTATGTGTATCTCTTATTTATGTGTTTGAGGTAGAGTTCATTCCATTTGCAAAACAGCATGTATAATTTTATTCAAAATATAAAAGAAATTTATTTGGTATGGGTTTGATGGCAATCTACATATATGGTAATTGTAAAAATGTATAATAATCATGTTTTTATTTATAATTTTTGTACATATCTTGATCTATGTAGTCCACCAGTTGTTTTGGAGTAATCTGGAAGAAGATTGTGCATGATTAATTTAAATAAATAAATAAAAATAAAATTTGCAAAAGAGCGTAACCTATTTAATTTCAAGTAAAAATAGCGTTTGCAATTTACATTTTATTTGTAATGGGTTTTGAATTTATATTTTGTAAATGTGGTGTGAGTTTGATCGCAGTTGTCCCCGTGTGTCCAATTTTACTTGATGTTTTACATTTATATTTGTTAATAAAATTGAATTTGTCAAAAAAAAAGTACAATGTCGTATTATTTGTAGTCTGATGTTTTTCATTATATTTACACCGTTAATTGTTCAGAAATGATGTTTTGCTTTTATAAATGTAAATAAAATTGAATTTACAAAAAAAGAACACTATCGTATTTTTTTCACCCTGATTCTTTTAATTATATCTCTTACAATGTGTACCCAAAAGTAGAAGAATAAATGATTAAATTGCAGAATATCCACAGTAGAGTAAGTATAAAATTCTCACTATGCTTCTAAGGAAGCCAAAATCTCAATTTATGATTATGAATAAGGATTCATTTATTTCACCATAATTGACAGCACGCCTAGAGGTTGTGATCGAGAAATCTCGTGAAATTTTGATGTGAAATTTCGAGATTCTCATTTCTCGAGAATATTTTATTATGAAAATTCGAGATTCTTGTTTCTCGAGAAAACGTTAATTACAATCTCGAAAATATCGAGAATATTTTAAATTTATCACTACACGTTTTTTTCAATAAACTAACTGATTTATATTCTTATTAACGAGTAAATAATTTTGTTTAAGTATTTTAATATGTATAGATGGTCATCGGTAGAGACCCGTATTTTGGGCATCTCTTTTTGTCAATTTTAACATTTTCATTTTGCATTTTAGCGTTTTTGGGCATTAAAATTGTTCAATTTAGCATCTATTTTTATGAAGAGTTTAATTTTAAATAATAAAAAATTTCGATGAATTTTAACAAAATTTATGTACATATACAATTTAAAGACAACACAACCATTAAAAGATATTAGAAAAATTCAAAAATATTTTGAAATTAAAATTACAATAAAAAAAACATGAATATAAAAATACAAAGAAAAAATATGAATATAAAAATATAATACCAATTAAAATTGATTAAAACTTAAAATGGAGCATATTTCTACAGATTATTTTTTCAGATTCGTGCAACGAACGGTAACAATTATATTGTATTTACTAAAATACCATTCAGCATCCACACTATTAACGGGACTCCAAATAGATTTTAGAACGACACAACCAAACTCTTCATATTTAATTTTTGTTGTCATCAATAATAGCGATATATCCGGCGTGGATCAACTTTTTTATATTCTCTATTAATTGTCTAAAAAGTGCTGATATCCTTCCAAACATTCAGCCTCTGTTACATTACATTAAACAATGGCAGGTTTCTAAAAAACAAAACTGTTTCTTTAACATTAATATTAGATTTTGAACCTGCCACAGATGGATTGAATAGTTTACTCAATGTTCGGAGGAATAGATTTCTCATTTAGTCTTGAGTGCAAGTCTAGTTTTAAAACGCTTTTTTGAGCAGCCTTTTGGATACACAGCTCCAATTGTCTTCTTTTGTTTGCAGTAGTAGACAAAAGCAGTCGCTTGGTTTCGACAGGAAAAACACCGTCTGTAGTAAACTGCAAGCTCTGTTTTATCCTTTCAATTTCTTCACATAATAAATGGGCAAAGGGATAGGAAGACCCTTCTACATTGTCTATTAATTTTATAAATTTTATGCAAATTTCACTTTTGTTTATTATTTTAGCATCTATTCGCATATTTTACGATTTTAGCATCTTTTTTTTTTTCGCTGCGCTGGAGGTGGGGAATCTTCGAAAGACAGCCTACAGTCCGAATTGCAGGGTAGTGCCGGATTTTACCGGCTAAACCCCACCCCCGACCTCCACTCTCTGGGACCTCTGTGTATTACTTCAAGGAGTGGTGGTCCATTCATTCATCTTCGTTCATTCTTTGTTTCTAGTCGTTCTTTCTTTCTTTATTCCATTCATCTCGCGTGCATTCTTCTCTCTCGTTCATGCGCCTCTTTCTTGCGCATCACCGTTGACGCGAACGTGTCGATGACTACCCAAGCTTCCATCTTCTCTATTAGCGTCTTGCCCAGGTTTTCAGGTGAGGTCACTCCGATTTCCTTCATTCTTTTTCTTTCTTCCGCCCAAGCTGGGCACTCAAAAAGGGTATGCTCTGCGTCGTTCACTTCGGCTTCGCAGTGGTAGCATTTTGTTTCGGCCTCCTTTTGTATCCTGTGGATGTGCTTGCCAAAGCAGCCGTGGTCCGTCAGCAGCTGTGTCAAGTGGAAACTGGTGTCGCCGTGTTTCCTCTCGACCCAGTCGCCCACGGATGGGATGATCCTGTAGGTAAAGCGTCCTTTACATTCTTCGTCCCACCGCCTCTGCCAGCACCTCATCAGCTTTTGCCGTATTTCCTTCCGCCTGCGTGTCGCTGCTTCTCGGGATTCCGATGCATTGCCTCTCGAGCCGTCGAAGAGTTGCTTCCTCTCCTTTGCGAGCAGATCGATCGGGTTGATTCCTGCAACTACCAGAACAGCGTTCTCGGAGACAGTCGAGTACGCCGTGGCTACTCTGAGTGCGCTCCTCCGCTGTACTGAGGCATACTTTTTCCTCGTCCTTTCCATTTCCATGGAATCCGCCCAGATCGGTGCTGCGTAGAGAAGCGTCAATTAAGCATTAATAGCAATGTTTCGATAGCTGCGGGGGCTGAGTGTGTGTGGGTAGATGACCAGCGACTGTGTATGTGGTCGTCGTCGTCTCGATCAGCTCGCTCTGGAACGGTGCGGCGTGGGGGAATTAGAAAGTCAGTTTAGCTTAACCTGTTTATTGACAGTTGAATGGCCGAGCCGAGGAGTTTTGCTCGGCGCCTCTGCCCCTTTATGGCGGGGCTGTGGATGAGTACGCTGGCCGGTCAGGAAGGGTAGACCAGCCACACCAAGACCTTCTCGGTTGGCGTCTCGCGAGCGTCTGGTTTGACAGCTGGCGCGCATCGGCAGACGAGCGCGCAGTCCGTAAGAGCCCAAAACACGGCCATGTGGGCTTTTGGCTCGAACAATCTCCCCGGGTTGGAATATTAACAAAGATTTCAACATACAATTCATTTGATTCAGATAGTGGACTTTGCTTAAATTTAATGACGGACATCGTCAAATTATTACACTATATCTATTTAAAATATTCGAAATAAATTCAACATTACAGCGTGCGAACCCAATTGATTCAAATATTTTATTCATATACTTAAAACCAAACACATGTTACAATTAAATATCTTATTTAATATCAATATGTATTATATATCGATAAAGAATTATTTGCAAAGCTAATATGTGAATCGAAAAAATATGCGTACATTCCGCATCCGTGATAGATTATCCTGAACACGTATACAAAAGATTTCCATGGTAATTAATTACACTCATTCTCCTCCGAACGAGTAGTCAATATTTAGGTCCACGTTGAGGTCCGAACAATGATAACGAACATCAACATTCTATACAAGAATACACAACAAATACAAAATGTGAATTTTTCACTAAAAGAAATGTTCTTATCTTCATCCTGGGAGGTATATAAATTGTTAACAAATAAGTTCCACACTTGAAACTACATTCAATTTGAACGGATATTATTTAAGCCTATTTAAATGATAAATGAATACATTGCAGTACATGCGTATAAGCAGTATGTACATAAGACATAAGCATTGGATATGGAGGTACTATTTCTAACGTGATTTTCAAACATTTTCTTAGGAACTAAAGACAGCCACCACACTACAAGGGTAAAAAGCGTCACAAGCACACCGACAGGAAACAAACCAACTACTACAAGGGAAAAGCGTCAATTGCAACCTCTGAGTACACAGACTGATAATCCGTGCGACGCCGTCGTTCCCAGGATGCGTTCCTACCGTTTTTGAGGGACTGATGGAATGCCAAGCATCCGAGGACCATGTCGATTGCACCCGGGGAATCAAATGTGGGGTCAGCAAGGTAAATGCGCTGTGGCAACCCCAACCGTAATTCCGACACGTCTCTGGATGGAACTTTGTTCATGATCTTGGGGATTACTAAGAATTCCATCTCCTTTATTTTGGCATGGCTCCTCGACCCCCGAGGAGCAACGTGCAGGACTACGCCCTGGGAGATTGGCGTTTCCTGACAGCCTACCCCGACCATGCTTGCATTCAATGCATGTGGTTGGACATTAGAGATGATGTTGAGTTCCGACCCACTGTCGAGCAGTGCTCGACACTTATTCCAACGCCCATCGCTCCCACGGGCAGACAGCACCACTGTGGATAACAGAACGGTGCGAAGGGCTGTTGCTGCCCTGACGGTTGAATGCAGGGAATGAAGGCTAGACGCGTGTGGCGCTTCATTAGCGAAACTTGCTTCCTTTGGGATATGAGCGGCGTCTAGGTACCTGGAAGTGCTATGGGACTCAGCGTGCAGCAGTGTGTGGTGTGCTTTGCGACAGTGGGAGCAACGCGTTTGTGTGCTTTGTGGCCAGGACGCAGACAGTTAATGCAGAGATTTAGCTTCTTCGCGAGGCTGGTTCGCTCTGGTAAGGCCAGTTTCCGGAACGATGAGCATGAGTGGAGCAAGTGGTCACCCCGACCCTTAGGGCAGGAAGCTACCTCGACTCTCGAGTGGTAAACGGAAGCCTTGGTAGTTACATTCGTGCAGGGGCGCGGCGCGTGCATCCTCTGGATGGGCTCACCGTTCATTTGCACCTGGTACTGAAACTTAAGGAAACTTAAAAATTTGTCGAAGGTCCAGTCCTCGTGCTTCACCGACTGCATGTCCCATTGCCGGGCCGTGTACCGGTCCAGCTTGGAAGACAGGGAATCACGATGCCCATGGAACCGAGGGTGCGGACATGCATGGTGATGTCATCAACCAGCCGCCGCAACCCTTGACCGACGTCACGGCCCACTGTGAATATTCTAATATCACTAAATTACTATATTTGCATCAATCATTACTCGGTCCCGCTTTAGCAGCTGTATCAGGGTTAGATATTAGCTCAGACAATTATGAAATAACGTGGAGTATTTTAGATAAGCAATACAATTTACCAAGATTTAATCTCACTAATTAAACTAGGATCAACTCACTTTGTGATCTAAAATTAATCACAAGGGAATCATATATCGAATTGAGAGATCTATTGAATAAGGTAACGGTATGTATTAAAAACATTGAATCATTGGGTTACGCGAGAGAAATTTTAGATCCATGGGTAACATGTCTAGTTCTAAGGAAATTACCCTTTAGTTTATTAAAGGACTGGGAAACATCTCTGGTTGACAGAGAAATGCCACCGTACGAAAAGTTAGAGACATTCCTGCAGAATAGATGTAACGTATTACAATCTACTGCATCTGTAACTACGGTGAAAGAATTCCCTCATAACCGTCAACGAATCAGGAGAACTCATGTCGCGAACAAAAACCCATCAAGCAGGGTAAACTCATGTGCGTTTTGTCGAAACAATCATTTCATAGGTAAATGCGATAAATTCAAAGCAAAATCCAGTTCGGAAAGAAATTAATTCGTTAAATCTACATAATACCATGTGTTTTAAATGTTTAAATTCAACTCATAAGATAACAAATTGTAGGTCTAACTTTAATTGCTTAAGGTGCAAACAAAACCATCATACTTTTTTGCATCAGGACGATATATCTAGTTCAAATAATACGGAAAGGAAATCAATTAATGCTCATTCTACTCATTTCTCTCAAAGGGAGATCATTTTACCCACGGTACAAGTAGACATTATAACGTCCAACGGAACAGTCGTTAAGGGCCGTACATTATTAGATTCCGGCTCACAAGTCAACTATGTTACCACATCTTTCGCTAAGAAGAATAATTTCAAATTAGAAAAAATCTCTCAAAAAATTGTAGGTATCGCTAATCAAGAAAGTAGCATTCGTCACATCACCAAAATGACCATAAGGTCTTCAACCACTAATTACTCAACCAAGGTGTTGTGTTTGGTATTACCGGAAATCACCGGAGACATTCCAATTGTGAAACTGGATCAACAGTTGATTTCGATTCCAGCGGGAATGAGTTTATCAGATCCCCTTTGGAATAAACCGACGCCAATCGACTTATTGCTCGGCGCCGAAATTTGTGTTCATGCTATGAAAGCAGGAACCATCCAGTTAGGAAAGGGTATGCCTATTTTAAAGGATACCGAATTCGGATGGACAATCGTAGGTCCATATCCCGAAATAAATAAAGCTCCAGAGAAGAGCCACATAGGCTTAAGTCAATTAGACAGTCATATTCAAAACTTTTGGATGATAGAACAAGTTCCTATTGTGAAACATCAATCTCTTGAGGAGAAAAGATGTGAGGAACATTTCAAAGTACGCACATCACGAGACAAGAACGGTAGATTCTGTGTAGCTTTACCATTCAAAAATTCCCCGGTAGTACTAGGAAGTTCATTACATCTCGCGGAAAAGAGACACAAGGCATTGGAAAGACGTTTTCTAACTAATAATAATTTAAAAACGGAATACAATAAAGTATTAGAGGAGTATGTAGAATTAGGACATATGTCAGAGTGTGAACCACCGGAGGCACATGAGGTTCATTGTTATTCACCTCATCACGTCGTGGTTAAGGAGTCTAGCCTTACCACTAAATATCGTGTAGTTTTTGATGCGTCCGCAAAGACAACGTCCAACATCTCACTAAATAATATTTTGATGGTGGGACCTAGTGTCCAATCAATTAAGTTTAAGGTTAAGTTTATTTTTATTAAAACTCATTGAATTTATTCCTCAGACAATCTTCAAAAAATGGAAAGAGTGTCAATTATCCAATACAGTCATGAAACTTTATAAAATTCCTAGATTGATAATACTAAATAGCGCCATTAATATACAAGTACATGGATTTTGTGACGCATCCGAGAAAGCTTATGGTGCTTGTATTTATGTAAAATGTACTGATCAATTAGGAAATTCCAAATGTCATCTTGTTTGTTCTCATTCGAGAGTCGCTCCGCTCAGTTTTGTAACCATTCCGCGTTTAGAGCTGTGCTCCACTATGTTATTATCAAAGTTAATGAAGTCAACAGTTGACCAATTAACAATTCACATTAATGACAAATATTATTGGACTGATTCTACAGTCGCATTGCATTGTAGAAATTAGATGAATCACGCCCTAGTTGGTTGAAATTAGATGAATCACGATGGCCTCGAAGACCTCCGGAGATCACAATAGATCTTCCAGAAAGAATGGTGGTCACTAACGCTACCCTTGTGAGGGAGAATGATTGGATAGATAAATATTCTCATCTTCCAAGACTCCTTCGAGTGTTATCATATGTTCGCCGGCCACTAAGGAACAAACAATTAAACGTTAGAGAAACTAACGAACCGTCCGCTTTAGAATTAAAAGATGCTTTAAATAATTTGATAAGGTTATCGCAAATGGAATCATTTCCATTGGAATATCGTTTGCTAAGTAAGGGACATCCAATTCCCAGTAGCAGTAAATTGGCTAAATTGTCCCCTGTATTCCATGAGAATTTAATTTGTGTTGGAAGTAGACTTCTTCTGGGAACAACCCTATCAACGTCACCCATTATATTGTCAAATAAGCATAAACTTACACACATGATTGTCCGAGATGTGCACCTGAAGTATATTCACCTAGGTACTCAAGCCTTACTGTCGTTATTGCGACAGACCTATTGGCCATTAGCCGGACATAATACTGTTAAAGGAGTAGTACGTTCATGTGTCATTTGTTTTAGAAATAAACCATTGTCACATAATAGATTAATGGGATTACTCCCGCTTGAACGTACATACCACTGCAAATTTTCCTTTCAGTCATGTGGGGATAGACTTCGCAGGACCTTTTCCTGTGAAGAGTGGTTGCAATAAGAATTCTAAGATAATTAAGGGTTACGTTTGTGTCTTTGTGTGTTTTTCCAGTAAAGCAGCCCACTTGGAACTTGTCGGAGACTTAACGAGTTCAAATTTCTTAAATCGTAGCCAGACGTGGCAGGCCACGATATATTCCGACAATGCTACTAATTTTGTGGGTGCAAGTTGTGAACTCGTTAATTTAGTAAAATTAATTTATGAACGTCCTCATGAGGAGAAGCTAGTACGGTATGTAGCCTCCAAAGGAATTCGTTGGAAGTTTAACCCGCCATGGGCGCCTCACATGGGAGGGCTGTGGGAAGCAGCGGTTAAATCCATGAAAATTCATTTAAACAAGGTGTTAAAGGCCACCACCTTAAATTTCGAATCATTCTGTACAGTATTGACTCAAATAGAAGCTTGCATGAATTCCCGTCCTCTTAGTCCCATGTCATCAGATCCACTAGACCTTTTACCCCTCACACCAGGACATTTCTTAATTGGCAGATCCTTACTGGCTCTTCCAATGGAGGTTAAATATAACACTAATGTCCATGCCAATCTGCTTCAGATACAATTGACCACAGCAGAATTTTGGAAACGTTGGTCGGCGGAATATTTACATTCTTTGCAGTTACGACACAAATGGAAGAAGGACCAAGCAACAATCTGAGTGTGGGTCAAATGGTCCTGTTAAAGGAAGAACACATGCTGCCAACCCGATGGATCCTGGGTCGAGTCACTAAATTGTATCCCGGACCAGATGGCAGAGTTCCAGTCGTCGACGTCTTTACTGCCAACGGAGAGTTTCGTCGGTCCAGTCATCTAGTGGCGCCATTGCCGATTCTACCACAGGAACCACTTGACAGGAAGGAAGATTAGCAAGAAGGAGAAACAGCAGCTTCAATTCCGTCAACTTCGGTCGCTTAATCTAACCCGAAGACACTACCCCCGACGCATATATTACTTATTAGATTTAATCATAAGTTTAAATCGTTCAATGTTAATAGTATTACTCATTAATTCACTTAAATTGTGTTGTGTGTATAATTTAAGCTGTTTTCATTTTAACATTCGGCAGTATATATCTCCGAATTCAATCTAATCATTTTGTCTTTATAATATAAGACTTGTCTCATGTCATCACTCGGCAGTATTTATCTCCGAGTTAAATTTTACTGTTCAAATTCACCAGGTAAATGTTATATTCATGATCTTGTTAGCATTAGTCTCCAACCCAACTTAATGGAGCATTTTAAATTATTTCATGTCTACATATTTATAACCTGACGGTAGTCATCCGCAGGTCTTATGTATCTTTATTATGAATACATAAGTTAACTTTTACTGTTTATATTATCTATGTGAATCATAGAATAAGTAAATACCATAGCACTGAACATCTCAATGTTTAACGTTGAGATATCTATAATCATAGCTCACCTTGATTTCCTGTTTGTAGGAATGAATGATTAACGTTCTAATGTACTTTTAATTCAGCAACGTTTGTGTTGCTTATTTATGAAATCAAGTTAACTTAGGAGCATTACACTCACTAGTTAATTTTTAGAGAGCTGTAATTAGTCAATATTGTATTATCTAAGTTAACATCAAGATGAGGAATGCTTAAATGTTTTAAATTATACAGTCCACTCTCTCTTCTTTAAAGTATACTTATCTTGTAATGCTTATTCACAGCTACAAAGGAGATTTCAAAAATTTTAATGTAAATAAATATAACACTGAACCAATAAATTGATTATATCCTCACATTGGATGAGACAAAAGGTTTCATTACTCACCCTCTATTGAATTATTTTAAGAGCTATGATTTGTTGTAAACGACTCATCAGTGATGCTGTAACTCTGTAGAATAACTGTATTATCAACAGTTCTCCTATGTGGGACTATGTTCCGACTTTATATCGACGTGTGGAAAACAGTCGTGTTAACTCATTTATCGGTTGGTATCGCTGATGAGCCGGTCTCGGGCAACCACAGTCAGCAGTTGGGCGGCGTACGAGAACCTTGTGTTCGTCGAACGCTTTGCGGATTCAAATTCCACATGTAAATTTTACATATCAATAAACTTCATCTAAACCATTATCGAAGTCTTTTCCAACATTGATGCAAGAATTATACTTGAATTTTTTCGTGACGAGCACACATGTTTAAGGGGTCGAAAAAAATAGTGGAAGAAAAATCGAACAAGGGTAAAGTGCCACTTCCGGTTGACGGATGTTTATCAAATTGTATACATAACTTGGTATTAAGCTTAAACTTATAGATATGAAATTTAAGTTCAATAAACTAAAAATTGTCTGAGAAAATATAAAAAACGTCGATTCTCTAAAGGAAAAGTACTACTTCCGGTACAGGTAAAAATATTTAAAAAAACATAAGGTTCTATTACATGTAAAAAAAATCCAGTCCGATTCAGTTGGCAGTTTGGGAGATAATTGAATTCAAATAATTACACCTATAAGGGGAGGTAGCATTTCCGGTCAACTTAAAAATTTGAAAAAAAAATTATCTCGTGTCGATAAGAATTTCAGTAACCGATACTAAATTTCAGTTCGATAGGACTAACGGTGTTCAAAAAATCCCCAAAATACACAGAAACACAGACACACATTTTTTCTAGATCACGAAAACGTGATCAGTAGAGACACGTATTTTGGGCATTTTGCTTGTTCGAGCCAAAAGCCCACATGGCCGTGTTTTGGGCTCTAACGGGCTGCGCGCTCGTCTGCCAGACCAGACGCTCGCGAAAGGCCAACCGAGAAGGTCTTGGTGTGGCTGGTCTACCTTTCCTGACCAGCCCCGCCATAAAGGGGCAGAGGCGCCGAGAAAAAAAGTGTAGTAGTTTTGGTGGTGTGGTTTTGGTGCGCTAATGACGCTTTACCCTTTTAAGTTTGCTTTTTTTCTTTTGTTTGCAATTGACGCTTTTCCCTTGTAGTAGTTGGTTTGTTTCCTGTCGGTGTGCTTGTGACGCTTTTTACCCTTGTAGTGTGGTGGCTGTCTTTAGTTCCTAAGAAAATGTTTGAAAATCACGTTAGAAATAGTACCTCCATATCCAATGCTTATGTCTTATGTACATACTGCTTATACGCATGTACTGCAATGTATTCATTTATCATTTAAATAGGCTTAAATAATATCCGTTCAAATTGAATGTAGTTTCAAGTGTGGAACTTATTTGTTAACAATTTATATACCTCCCAGGATGAAGATAAGAACATTTCTTTTAGTGAAAAATTCACATTTTGTATTTGTTGTGTATTCTTGTATAGAATGTTGATGTTCGTTATCATTGTTCGGACCTCAACGTGGACCTAAATATTGACTACTCGTTCGGAGGAGAATGAGTGTAATTAATTACCATGGAAATCTTTTGTATACGTGTTCAGGATAATCTATCACGGATGCGGAATGTACGCATATTTTTTCGATTCACATATTAGCTTTGCAAATAATTCTTTATCGATATATAATACATATTGATATTAAATAAGATATTTAATTGTAACATGTGTTTGGTTTTAAGTATATGAATAAAATATTTGAATCAATTGGGTTCGCACGCTGTAATGTTGAATTTATTTCGAATATTTTAAATAGATATAGTGTAATAATTTGACGATGTCCGTCATTAAATTTAAGCAAAGTCCACTATCTGAATCAAATGAATTGTATGTTGAAATCTTTGTTAATATTCCAACCCGGGGAGATTGTTCGAGCCAAAAGCCCACATGGCCGTGTTTTGGGCTCTTACGGACTGCGCGCTCGTCTGCCGATGCGCGCCAGCTGTCAAACCAGACGCTCGCGAGACGCCAACCGAGAAGGTCTTGGTGTGGCTGGTCTACCCTTCCTGACCGGCCAGCGTACTCATCCACAGCCCCGCCATAAAGGGGCAGAGGCGCCGAGCAAAACTCCTCGGCTCGGCCATTCAACTGTCAATAAACAGGTTAAGCTAAACTGACTTTCTAATTCCCCCACGCCGCACCGTTCCAGAGCGAGCTGATCGAGACGACGACGACCACATACACAGTCGCTGGTCATCTACCCACACACACTCAGCCCCCGCAGCTATCGAAACATTGCTATTAATGCTTAATTGACGCTTCTCTACGCAGCACCGATCTGGGCGGATTCCATGGAAATGGAAAGGACGAGGAAAAAGTATGCCTCAGTACAGCGGAGGAGCGCACTCAGAGTAGCCACGGCGTACTCGACTGTCTCCGAGAACGCTGTTCTGGTAGTTGCAGGAATCAACCCGATCGATCTGCTCGCAAAGGAGAGGAAGCAACTCTTCGACGGCTCGAGAGGCAATGCATCGGAATCCCGAGAAGCAGCGACACGCAGGCGGAAGGAAATACGGCAAAAGCTGATGAGGTGCTGGCAGAGGCGGTGGGACGAAGAATGTAAAGGACGCTTTACCTACAGGATCATCCCATCCGTGGGCGACTGGGTCGAGAGGAAACACGGCGACACCAGTTTCCACTTGACACAGCTGCTGACGGACCACGGCTGCTTTGGCAAGCACATCCACAGGATACAAAAGGAGGCCGAAACAAAATGCTACCACTGCGAAGCCGAAGTGAACGACGCAGAGCATACCCTTTTTGAGTGCCCAGCTTGGGCGGAAGAAAGAAAAAGAATGAAGGAAATCGGAGTGACCTCACCTGAAAACCTGGGCAAGACGCTAATAGAGAAGATGGAAGCTTGGGTAGTCATCGACACGTTCGCGTCAACGGTGATGCGCAAGAAAGAGGCGCATGAACGAGAGAGAAGAATGCACGCGAGATGAATGGAATAAAGAAAGAAAGAACGACTAGAAACAAAGAATGAACGAAGATGAATGAATGGACCACCACTCCTTGAAGTAATACACAGAGGTCCCAGAGAGTGGAGGTCGGGGGTGGGGTTTAGCCGGTAAAATCCGGCACTACCCTGCAATTCGGACTGTAGGCTGTCTTTCGAAGATTCCCCACCTCCAGCGCAGCGAAAAAAAAAAAGATGCTAAAATCGTAAAATATGCGAATAGATGCTAAAATAATAAACAAAAGTGAAATTTGCATAAAATTTATAAAATTAATAGACAATGTAGAAGGGTCTTCCTATCCCTTTGCCCATTTATTATGTGAAGAAATTGAAAGGATAAAACAGAGCTTGCAGTTTACTACAGACGGTGTTTTTCCTGTCGAAACCAAGCGACTGCTTTTGTCTACTACTGCAAACAAAAGAAGACAATTGGAGCTGTGTATCCAAAAGGCTGCTCAAAAAAGCGTTTTAAAACTAGACTTGCACTCAAGACTAAATGAGAAATCTATTCCTCCGAACATTGAGTAAACTATTCAATCCATCTGTGGCAGGTTCAAAATCTAATATTAATGTTAAAGAAACAGTTTTGTTTTTTAGAAACCTGCCATTGTTTAATGTAATGTAACAGAGGCTGAATGTTTGGAAGGATATCAGCACTTTTTAGACAATTAATAGAGAATATAAAAAAGTTGATCCACGCCGGATATATCGCTATTATTGATGACAACAAAAATTAAATATGAAGAGTTTGGTTGTGTCGTTCTAAAATCTATTTGGAGTCCCGTTAATAGTGTGGATGCTGAATGGTATTTTAGTAAATACAATATAATTGTTACCGTTCGTTGCACGAATCTGAAAAAATAATCTGTAGAAATATGCTCCATTTTAAGTTTTAATCAATTTTAATTGGTATTATATTTTTATATTCATATTTTTTCTTTGTATTTTTATATTCATGTTTTTTTTATTGTAATTTTAATTTCAAAATATTTTTGAATTTTTCTAATATCTTTTAATGGTTGTGTTGTCTTTAAATTGTATATGTACATAAATTTTGTTAAAATTCATCGAAATTTTTTATTATTTAAAATTAAACTCTTCATAAAAATAGATGCTAAATTGAACAATTTTAATGCCCAAAAACGCTAAAATGCAAAATGAAAATGTTAAAATTGACAAAAAGAGATGCCCAAAATACGGGTCTCTACCGATGACCATCTATACATATTAAAATACTTAAACAAAATTATTTACTCGTTAATAAGAATATAAATCAGTTAGTTTATTGAAAAAAACGTGTAGTGATAAATTTAAAATATTCTCGATATTTTCGAGATTGTAATTAACGTTTTCTCGAGAAACAAGAATCTCGAATTTTCATAATAAAATATTCTCGAGAAATGAGAATCTCGAAATTTCACATCAAAATTTCACGAGATTTCTCGATCACAACCTCTAGGCGTGCTGTCAATTATGGTGAAATAAATGAATCCTTATTCATAATCATAAATTGAGATTTTGGCTTCCTTAGAAGCATAGTGAGAATTTTATACTTACTCTACTGTGGATATTCTGCAATTTAATCATTTATTCTTCTACTTTTGGGTACACATTGTAAGAGATATAATTAAAAGAATCAGGGTGAAAAAAATACGATAGTGTTCTTTTTTTGTAAATTCAATTTTATTTACATTTATAAAAGCAAAACATCATTTCTGAACAATTAACGGTGTAAATATAATGAAAAACATCAGACTACAAATAATACGACATTGTACTTTTTTTTTGACAAATTCAATTTTATTAACAAATATAAATGTAAAACATCAAGTAAAATTGGACACACGGGGACAACTGCGATCAAACTCACACCACATTTACAAAATATAAATTCAAAACCCATTACAAATAAAATGTAAATTGCAAACGCTATTTTTACTTGAAATTAAATAGGTTACGCTCTTTTGCAAATTTTATTTTTATTTATTTATTTAAATTAATCATGCACAATCTTCTTCCAGATTACTCCAAAACAACTGGTGGACTACATAGATCAAGATATGTACAAAAATTATAAATAAAAACATGATTATTATACATTTTTACAATTACCATATATGTAGATTGCCATCAAACCCATACCAAATAAATTTCTTTTATATTTTGAATAAAATTATACATGCTGTTTTGCAAATGGAATGAACTCTACCTCAAACACATAAATAAGAGATACACATACGTATATATTCATACATAAATACACCAAGAGAAATCGTACACACCTACGTGTAAATTTAATTAGTGGAAAATGTACAGGTCTTTAAAGTTCCATTTGCAGACGAATACAACTTTTTATATACGTAGGTATATTTGTTCACATCTATTAACCACAAAATCTTCATACAAATATAATATATAATATGTATATTATAAAGAATTTGTTTGGTGAGTAGTTGGGAAATAAATATAAGGTTTTGGTACAACTGTTGTGTCACTATGACCCAGTATGACAAAAACTACATACAAATATTACATATATGATAATATAAGAGGCATGGCGACCGCAACTGCATCACTGATCTTATTCACAATGGCAATGTTTAACTGATATACTCTTTTTTTCTTCAAAAACATATTATTCAACATTAAATCTATGAATGTAATGTAATTTAAAATTAAGTGAAAACTGTTTGGCAACAGTTCCATAACATTAAATAATCGTTTATTTTCTATTACGGTAGATGAATGGACAGATTGCACATTAAGTAGATAATAAAACGTGACAGTTCATGTTATTGGAGACGATAATGATAATTTTGAAAATTATGTATTTGGGATTGGTGAATATTAAAGGCAAAGCAAACGCAGAAAACATCAAAATGTTAGTGGAACTTACACTTTATACAAACTTTACACAAAAATTTACAAATATATACGAAGAGTACACATGTATGTAGGTACATATTTATGTATATGTAGGCTATATTACCAACTTGGACTATCGTCATCTCCAGCATCGGTAATACCGGCTCCGGCTTTTATCTGGTTGTGTAAACGATGTTCTTTTTTCTGGCTTTTATCTTGTTGTATAGCCGACAAGTATAAAATATAAAAAATTACTCCGCAAGCCCAAATATCTACTGGCTTTCTGTACTGTTCATTCTTAAGAAATTTTTACACACATAAGTGTAAGTTCGATGAACTCCAAACCTAATCCGCCTACTGTATTCGCTACAAAAGACAAACCGTCGGCAATGTTATCTGTAAAATCCAATGCAAATACCAAACGAGAAGCTCATGTGGGAACATTTTGAAAGCACAACCAAATGAACATCAATTTTGAAAGCGAATATTCTATTGGCATTCATTTTAAAAGTAAACAATTCCGACGGTTCGAACATTTGAAACCTGAGAATTTACTGCTAGCGAGCAAAGCAAGGGAGCTGCTGTAAAATTAGCGGATTTTGGTTCGGCAATTGAAGTTCTTTTGAAAAATTTATAATTGTCTGCTATCCTCCGTTTTGGGATGTGAGCAGCAACATCGTTTATACAATCAGATAAAAGCCAGAGCCGGTATTACCGATGTTGGAGAGGACGATAGTCCAAGTTGGTAATTGAGCCTACATATACATAAATATGTACCTACATGTATCTAGAGATATAAATATGTACCTACATGTACCACTCTATCTAGAGATTTCGTCGGTTGATCTTCTATCAGCCTCGCCAGGTGGTCTATATTCGTCCTGTAGCTGAAAATATATATAATATATATACACATCAATATATTGGCGACGTAATAAGAGACTATTTTCAGCCTTTCACGGCGAGGGATTAATCAATGTTGGCGCCAGCGTTCCGATTGAATTTTCCGTGTGGAGTATTACGGAAAAGGTAATTGAAAAGTCTCGCGATGAAATTTCCTTTCAAGGATCGCCTTTATTGAAAGGAAAAATTAAATCACGATGAGCCCATATCGGAATGGATAGTATTATACAATAAAAAAATCGATAATAGGATTATGAGAAAATTTACGGAAATTATTCTGAATACATTATGTGTACATATTTTATGTATGTACATACATATACATATAATAGCTTTGAAAAACATACATATGTTTAATGAAAATATAATGAATTTACAAATTCAATGTTGAACAATTATGTTTTACAACAGCGTATGGGTGGCAAAAATGCGTGCCGGAATAGCCAGCTGTCATCGCGTCGATCTGACAGATGATTTTGATGTAATTTTTAATGATAAAATTCCAGGGAAATGTAATAATTAGAGACCGGAACTAGTTTGCGCCGTTCATTGTTCATTTGCTCAATGTACCTAGATACATGAGTACATGGCACAGTTCGCAGTTCGAACGATGGCACAGTTCGCCTTTGGGATTTGGCAAAATTAGAAGGAATAAGCTTAGTTAATAGGTAAGCTGTTTGTTATTATAATATTGCCACTGAGATATACATTATAATAAACATAAAGTTATCAAGAAATATATGTGTTTAGATCGAAATCGATGTTTAATCGTGGCGCAGGACCCGTCATCGGTATGGCTCCTTGCGAAAACAATCAATCGTTCGCCGCAGCCACTCAAGACGGTTCAGTATTCATACTCTGAGCCATTAAAGACTGGAAATAATAAGGATTAGTGTGATGCCAAGCGTGTTTCGTAGCCTCAAAAAGGTATGTGTAGTCACTAGTCACACTGCTTGTGTAATGTGCTGGGGAGATTCAGAATAGATATGCGGTATCTACATACATATATAACATATCTCGGACGAGCTAACATATCTCATTTGGCAGAAGAGGAACGAAGAGGGCCAAATCAAAGGACACGTCTACAATAACGCCCTCTAATGATTTTAAATTAAAGCCCTCTAAATGATTTTAAAACAATAGATTTTTTTACATATGTAAACAACATATTATTGTATGGGCTATGGTGAATTTTTTTAGTCATATATACAAATAATAAAAACAAATACTATAGCAAATGATTTAACCAAAATAAATATTTACTTTTCTTATATTGCTCTTATGTGACAAATTGGAATCAGAAGACAGTGTGATTTTTTGTCTAGTCAAACATGCGATCAATCGTAATGATTTACATTCCAAAAGTGAGCAAACTTTTTTGCACAGATTCAAAGCTGAACATTCAATAATTGGCACAAGCCACCGCTATTTGCAGTCGGATAAGTTGTAAAAAAGAACTAATTACACAAAATCACCAACAAACTGATTTTGCAGGCGTCCTTAGTCCAACTATTATAATATCGCGTATGCAAAAAATATAATATAGTAAAACTCTTGTGTGCAATTTAAAGAAGTTTTCCATACCTAGCGGTATGCAACATGAAAATTTCAGCGAATTTTAAAACGGCGGTTTAAGAATGATACGTCAAAAAGACTTTCGTGTTGAAACACGCAACATCAGACTTTCCGACCAAAATATTAACGATGATGTAGATCGTCTATCTGTGTGCAGTAATAGAATTTGCATAGATGATGACGACGTTTATGACGATTGTTACATCGAGCCGTCAATTGTATTTGAACCGAGTATTGCGAGAAGATTAGTTGAAGCCGATTATATACCGTCCCCATGTTCGGTAAACTGCAATCTATGTAACATATAACAGCTTTTAGACGTGAGAAATTTTTTTAAGATAAAAAAAAATAAAATTATGTACTAATTAGGTACATGGACACGATTGACATCCATCGATGAATGATTCAACGCGTTCTCGTTCTAAATTTATTGGAAAAAGATACGTTAGTGATTTGAAGGTCGTCCATCGTGCCGTCGATTCGATTAGACATGAAAATGTGGCGGCAAAAAAATTTACCTAGACTATTAATGATACATTATTATCACAAAAAAGATGGAAGACTGGTGTCGATAGAGAACAAATAAAAAGTAATTAAAGTAATAAAGGTGGCCACCGCAACTCCATCACTTTGGGATTTAAATGCTACTCCCTACAAACCAGAGGCTAGCAAAAATAGCGACGTACTTTTAATACCCATAGGGCAAAACATTTAGAAAGGAGAGCTTTCCGACAAGAACAAAGGCGGAACATAATTGCAGAGCGGAGCGTGACTACCGAACCATCGTAGAAAGTGCCAGGATCATACATATAGAATAACATATAGTTATTCTATGTCAATAGCCAGGACGATACTTCTTACTAAAGAACTGTCAGAGAACCATATGAGGCATGGGTTGGAAAAGCTTCAGACCTAAATAGCAACCGGTGAAGAGGCTCCTCAAAGTATCGTAATAACTACTCGACAACAATACTCATTGC
This sequence comes from Arctopsyche grandis, assembly GCF_051622035.1. Lineage (NCBI taxonomy): Eukaryota > Metazoa > Arthropoda > Insecta > Trichoptera > Hydropsychidae > Arctopsyche > Arctopsyche grandis. Next base: position 34,126,765 of record NC_135356.1, read on the forward strand.
CAAATGATGCCATAGTTTCTTGTAAGTTTAATCAGCTTTATAAGATAGAGCCAATAACGCCGAGTATGTGGGAGAACATTTTGAAAAATATTCCGTAGTTGTGTGTCTGTGGCTTTTAAAATTTCCTGCTGCCGGTGAAGCAAATATTAAAATTGATAGTCCAACAATTAGGACGTCCAGGAGGACGAATCATATTTTCCAATGTAGTAGCGAAAAAAGAACATGTGTGACGAGGACAATTAGCTGATGTGTGTTTAGACACTCCTCTTTGTAATGGATATACCCACAACCACGTAGTATGGATGGTCTCTAGACTGGTACTCAAACTCTAGACTGGAGTCAAAAATTCCTTAAAAAAGACAATGCGCGATAAGATACTGTCGAGAGGATAGAAAAAGTATTTCGAATGCCACAATTTGCAGAAATTTTTTGTCTTGCAAAGTAACATTTTCCAAAATCGCTGACAATGGCAGTTTCGAAATGATGCAATATTTGACGAGCAATCTAGGTGAAAAGGTATCTGGTTACAATCGCGAATGAAAGGTGACAACCATATTAAGATATGTAGTACATTAAAAGTACCAAAGACCCAATGACACGTTTCAATATTACTTTTATAATGAGCTGTTCCCACTATGTGGATTCACACAGTAGATTTATATATAGTAATAGTAATATAATTGGTCGTATTGGCGTCTCACGACATACGAATCGATTTACTAATATGCAGGTAACTGTACATTTCATTGTACAAATTAATTGCACAAAAACTTTGGAAATAAAATAGACCACACGTGAATGGGTGCGGCGCCTCGCAGATGCCAAATGTTTAAAATGAGATACATATGACTACAGTGAATTTAATAAAAATACATCAATCACGCTTGTGAGTACATAGGTGCGGCAACTCGCAGATACCAAATTCTAAATTATAAAAGAAGCATGCAGCGAATTCACTGGAGAATACGATGAAACGATGACAATGATGGACGTGTGTCGTTTTTGACGTACATACAGCGATGGTACAAACCTCATCACGAGCGAGAATGCATCAGCAGTTCTGGATCGGCTGGCAGTACAGGTTAATTTTCAGGAAAGGACCGCCTTTTTTCCGGTCTCCTTCTGGTATCAGAAACGATCTGAAATAGAAACGTCAATCAAATGAGTACAAAGCCAAAGTCAAACTAAAACACACAATTAAGTTTAACAATATTTGGACTTTCGAAAATACCTGGTGATATTTGGATACAACTTCGGGAAATTTTATCAGCAGTTCAGGATCGGCTAGCAGTACAGCTTCATTTTCAGGCAAAGACTGCATTTTTTCCAGTCTCCGTTTGTTATCAGCAACGATCTGAAATAGAAAAGTCACTCAAATGAGTACAAATAAAAAGTCAAACTAAAACACATAGGAAAGTTAATCAATCTCTGGATTTTCGAAAATACCTGATGATATTTGGACACAACTTCAGCAAATTGTATCAGCAGTTCTGGATCGGCTGGAAGTACAGCTTCATTTTCAGGAAATGACCGCGTTCTTTCGAGACTCCGTTTGTTATCAGCAACTATCTGAAATAGAAACGTACGTTTCAAATGAGTACAAAGCCAAAGTCAAACTAAAGCACACAATTAAGTTTAACAATATTTGGACTTTCGAAGATACCTGGTGATATTTGGATACAACTTCGGGAAATTTTATCAGCAGTTCAGGATCGGCTAGAAGTCAATTAAATGAGTACAAATAAAAAGCCACACTAAAACACATTGGAAAGTTTATCAATCTCTGGATTTTCGAAAATACCTGATGATATTTAGATACAATTTCAGGAAATTTTATCAGCAATTCAGGATCGGCTAAAAGTACAGTTTCATTTTCAGGAAAAGCCTGCATTTTTTCTAGTCTCCGTTTGTTATCAGCAACGATCTGAAATAGAAACGTCAATCAAATGAGTACAAAGCCAAAGTCAAACTAAAACACACAATTAAGTTTAACAATATTTGGACTTTCGAAGATACCTGGTGATATTTGGATACAACTTCGGGAAATTTTATCAGCAGTTCAGGATCGGCTAGAAGTACAGCTTCATTTCAGGAAAAGACTGCATTTTTTCCAGTCTCCGTTTGTTATCAGCAACGATCTGAAATAGAAACGTCACTCAAATGAGTACAAATAAAAAGTCAAACTAAAACACATAGGAAAGTTAATCAATCTCTGGATTTTCGAAAATACCTGATGATATTTGGACACAACTTCAGCAAATTGTATCAGCAGTTCTGGATCGGCTGGAAGTACAGCTTCATTTTCAGGAAATGACCGCGTTCTTTCGAGACTCCGTTTGTTATCAGCAACTATCTGAAATAGAAACGTACGTTTCAAATGAGTACAAAGCCAAAGTCAAACTAAAGCACACAATTAAGTTTAACAATATTTGGACTTTCGAAGATACCTGGTGATATTTGGATACAACTTCGGGAAATTTTATCAGCAGTTCAGGATCGGCTAGAAGTCAATTAAATGAGTACAAATAAAAAGCCACACTAAAACACATTGGAAAGTTTATCAATCTCTGGATTTTCGAAAATACCTGATGATATTTGGACACAACCTCAGCAACTTGTATCAGCAGTTCTGGATCGGCTGGAAGTACAGCTTCATTTTCAGGAAATGACCGCGTTCTTTCGGGACTCTGTTGGGTGTCAGCAAAAAACTATAATTTTTGACTAGGGTAACCAGCTTTTTTATACAACTTTTTGAAGAGAAAAAAATCTAAAAATATATCCTATGCTATAAACTATGGCAAAATTTAAAATAAAATTGATTTTTTGACGAATAAATTTCGAATAAATTTATTCGCATTTATGAAATTATCATGTAGATATGACCGACAATTTCAATACAGTAATTATTTTTATACTAGTGTTGGGCCCGTTGATTTCAACGGGTGGTTTCAAAAAGGAATTGAAACTCGAATAAAAATAAAGTTAAAGATATTGAATCGACTGGTTTCGGAAAGAAATTGATGCACGAATTAGAAGTTACGATTGACAAATTACGAAGTGAATACGAATTACGAATTATGTTTTGCGCATCGCCGACGTCTCGACGCCTTTGCCCCCAGCGCCCCCGTTGCTTTCGGCACCCCGGGGCCTTTGCCCCCGGCGCCCCCGGGGCCTTCGCCCCCAGTGCTACGGACGCCTCTGGCGCCCGTAGCACAAAAATATGATAAATATGAAAAAAACTGAAAAAAATGAAAAATATGAAAAAAGCGGGAAAAAACTGAAAAAAATGAAAAATATGAAAAAAATGAGAAATATGAAAAAAACTGAAAAATATGAAAAAAGCTGAAAAAATGAGAAATATGAAAAAAGCTGAAAAAACTGAAAAAAATGAAAAAAAAAATTTTTGTTCCCCATACTGGTTGACGGTTGATCGTCCAATATACAAATATATATATATTTAGCGACAGTCCGTTTTTATATATAGTATATTTCGAGGCATTCGTCGAAGCGCGCAAACGACGCCACAGTCGAGGGGGATGACGAGACGCGATTCCAAGGTCGCGGTGGCTCTGATTGTTTGGTGGCAAATGTGCAATCAATCGACGAGCACTTGTGCAATCGATCGACGAAAGCAATCAACCCCACCCCACGGCAAACGCGACCAACGATCGAAAGGGCAACAATAAAGCTACAATAATAGCGTACCTGCGGGGGGTTGGGGGTGGTGGTGGGGGGGGGGCGGGTAGCGGCAGCTCAGAGCTCAGCGACGCGCACCCGCCGCGATGGCCGCTGCACTTCTGCCGGAAAATGGCGGCGAACATTGCGGTCCGCATTGGCACGAACTCAGAGCTGAGAGCCCAGCGACGTGCACTCACCGCGATGGGCGCACCACTTCTGCCGACTGCGAGCAGCGCTTCCGATGTAATGGCTGGGAGTGGGGGTTCACCCACGGCGATAGCGATTGGTCGAATATGCGAACGACGCAGCTCATTTCGACGCACACGCCAACACCACTAATCGACATGCCCGTACACTAGGGCTGCCATACGTCCGCGTTGACAGGGACATGTCCCAGTAGGCTTGGGCATAGTAGTTCGCAAATCAGATCTCTCAGTTTAGTTCGCCGCTCCTAAACGAACTAGTTCGCTCTTCTAGTTCTTCAGCTCCCAGCTCGAATCAGTGAAAGGCAGATCGTTCGCTCGTTCGTTCGCTCGCAGATCGTTCACTCGCAGATTGTTCGCTCGTTTTGGCTCGATGAAAGAATAACACATGACGCAAAAAAGAAAACAAAAATAATCAAATTTTTTATATTTTTTTAGAAATAATCAACAATTATATTACTATTAGGTACTGGTTAGTTCTTGTAAAAAATATCACTTACACTTATAAAGTTGTTACCTAACAATTAAACATAATGACTTGTTTGAGTGAGATCGTATGTATAAAAAAAAATTAAATGGAAAAATAATATTACATATTACTGTGTAAAAATATCAATTTGGACACTTTTTTCGATGACAATAGTGTTCTACGTTCATTAAGGACTTGACCCGTCGCTGAAAAAACGCGTTCGCAGGGCACAGATGTTGCTACGGCACAAAATCTTTTCAAAACATACGCGTAAACGTGAGGGTATAGCTCGTGCAGCGAAAGCTGGCACGTACCAATACAAACACGTATATTGTATCCGTGAAGATATGAATAAGATTTTTTGTATCTGTTTTCTAGGACAATCAGTTGGTCCCTTTCATACGCACCCACTTTCCGAGCATGACAGAAACAACAATTATTTTTTGTATTGCTCGGTGATTTTTGCTCAGTGATCAAGTGTGCACTACAGGGTGATTTTTTCCAGTTTCACTGGTCAGTCACCGATCAACCCCCACAAACTGACGTAACGCGTTCTTATATTGTTTGCTAATTGGTTAATTGGAGTTAGTTCATTAGAATTAGTGGATATATGATAATAAAATTGGATCTGGGAAAACACTAACGGGACAATCTCGCGAAATTGTGTATAATGTTTTCAACTATTTCATGCATCGTATAGTGAATCAGAGCAGAGTCAATCACTATTGATACATTCAGAGACGTTTGGAGACATGTGAAAAAACATGAAGAAAAATTTATTGAACTGGAACCAAAACTCGATAATTTAACGGACAATTTCACTGATATTATAAAAGTAGAATATTCTGATAGCAAATATATGGATTCTTCAAGTGATGGAGAATTAAGTGGCGTAGAAGAATTATGATACGACATTGTATAGAAACAGAAGACTATCCAAAACGAGCAAAGAAGTAACTAATTAAAGAAAATCAGAAAAGGTTAGTAAAACTAGAAGTACGTTTAGTAGTAGAGTAGTAAAAGTAAAGTCTTATAATAGAAAAGTTTGAAATTGAAATTCAAAAATAAGATTATAAAATGAACAATGTATTTATTTAGATTAGAAACACTTCCAGTTCGGGTAGACTTTCTGGGTGTAAATGTACTGCGGCATTATCCAAAGATCGCCGCAATATTTTTTTTGTAAGTTTATTTTATTATTATTTATGACAAGTTCTGACTTAGCTACAAAATTCTGAAGCCGACAAACAATTCTATGCAAAATAATGAAAAAATATTTTGATGGTCTAGGCACCCAACAGTAAACAAATTTGAAGTGAGCAAATAAACAACAAAATGTAGCGCTTTCTTTGCGAATTTTTTTATTATCTTTGTAACGGTCGGGACTTAATACTAGCCGACAAAGAAGAATGTCTATACATAATAATGAAAAGGACTGCATTATTATCAAAATTCGAACACTTTTAAAATCACTTATTTCCTGTTTAATATAATTTATATCCTATATTTTTTTCTCATTTTTTAATTCGTATTAATTTTTGCATACGTACGTTTGTTTTACTTATTTTATTTTATTTTATTTTATTAATTGAAAAATCAACAGACAGGATGTACAGAGATAGGTATAAAAAACACAAAAAGTAAATAAATAATATATGTAACACCCGAGTCCAATAATAGATTTTTACAAAAATGAAAAAGATAAATATAAGGAAAACAAATTAAAAAGTAAAGAATAAAGGCATGACAAAATATGTAGTACATTGCATAATTAAACTATAGTATTAAAATAATTGGAAAAGGTTATAAGATAGAATATAAGAAGAAATTGAAATTTACAAATATAAAAAACAAATGAAAAAGGTAAATACAAAATAAACAAATGAAATGGAAAGGAATGAAAGCTATAATATGATTAAATAGCACATTACATAACTAAACTAAAGTATAAAAATAATGGAAATATTGGAAAAATAGAATAGAAGAAAAAATGAATCAATCGGTCAAGATTCTCTTGATGTTAGACCTGAATTGATGTAGGGAAATACCAAACAGATCAACCTCATTCAGCTCTCCGTTAAACATACGATAAACGCGTTGCAGATAAAAATATTTTTGGGAATTAGTATTGAAAGGATCAAGTGAAAAGAGTGCAACGCGTCTAGGGTATCGAACTGGGATTCTGAAATTAACCTTATTCAGTAAATCAGAACAATCAAGGAAACCATTTATGAGCTTAAAGAAGAATATAGCATCAGAATGTCGTCGCCTGACAGAAAGATTGTTAAAAGAAAGGATTTTTAAAATGTCGGAAACAGTAGAATGGGTATAGGTAGGAAAAAGGTAGCGTAAGGATTTAATAAATTTAAGTTGAACTTTCTCAATACAATTTATATGGGATAAATAAAAAGGTGACCAGATAATTGAGGCAAATTCAAGGTGAGACCTTACAAAGGAAAAATAAAGTAATTTTAGTACGTAAGGATCATTAAAGGGTTTTGTTGAGCGGAGTAGGAATCCAAGAGATTTAAATGCTTTGTTGGTAATAAAAGAAATATGTTCAGAGAAATCTAGTTTATCATTGAGTATTACACCAAGATCCTTAATAGAAGATGACGTGTTAAGGATTGAATGATTTAATTGATATTGATTAGTAATAATTGACTTATTTCTAGTGAAATTTAAAATAGAGCATTTTTCTAGATTAATAAAAAGATCATTATTTAAACAATATATAGAGAATCTATCTAGATCTTCTTGTATCTTATGACAATCGTCTATGGTGTATATAGGTTTGTAAATTTTTAAATCATCAGCGTAAAGAAGTATAAAGGAATGTTTGAAGATGTATGAGATATCATTAATATAGAGTAAAAAGAATAAGGGACCTAAATGCGACCCTTGTGGGACACCGGAAGGAATATGTCTAAGTGATGATCTAAAACCATTGAGAATTATGATTTGGTGACGATTTAGTATATACGAAGAGATCCAACGAAATAAATTTCCTCGGATTCCGAGGGACCAAAGTTTATTGAGTAAAAGGTTGTGATTGATTTTATCAAAAGCTTTAGAGAAATCCGTATAAACGACGTCTATTTGGATTCGTTTGTCCATATAAGATGTGAGAGTACTAGTGAAATTAAGCAGGTTAGTCTCTACCGATCTCCCCTTAAAAAAACCATGTTGTTCAGGTATAATGTAGTTTTTGAAATTGGAGAAAAGGAAATTATAGATAATTTTTTCAAAGATTTTACTAATGACAGATAGTTTAGATATAGGACGGTAATTCTCAATAAGATTCTTATCACCTTTTTTAAAAATAGGGGTGATGTAAGATAATTTCCAATAGTCAGGAAATTTACCGTTCGACATAGAAAGATTGAAAAGGATTGTTATGGGAAGAGATAATGGGACAGCACATTTAACAAGGAAAAAAGAAGGCAAACCATCACAACCCGCACCAAGATTAACATTGAGAGAGTTGATGTGACTGAGTACAGTAGATAAGTCAAAATGAAAAGTAGATAAGTTACAAGAAGAAGTATCTGTATTAGAGATAGAAAGGTTAATGGTAGAATCACTATTGAAAGTGGAGTCAAAATAGTCAGCAAAAATGGTACAGATTTCAGAACCATGTGAAGCCGACTTATTTCCATAATACATTACGGAAGGATATGAAGAGGAGGTATTTTTTTTTGAATTTATATATGACCAAAATGATTTGGGATTAGTTTTAATATTATTTTGAATAAGAGAAATATAATTTCTAAAGCAGATTAAAGAATATTTTTTAATTCGAGCTCTTAATAGTGAAAAACTTTGATAATCTAAGGGATTTGAATAAATTTTAAATTTTTTATGGAATTTGTTTTTTTCTTTTATTATTTTAATAAGAGACGATGTAAACCAAGGGGGATATTTGGTACGTTTAGATTTAAGAGTAAAAGGGACGTGGCATTCAATAATATTTTGTAAGGTATCGTAAAATTTTTTACAAGCTAAATCAATATTTAAATTGGACAAAAGTGAATTCCAATTGATATCGCTTAAAATTGGAATAATTGTAGCATAGTCAGCTTTTCTAAAGAGGAAAGTTTTATTATAATTATAATTCAAGGGTGAAGATTTGTTGTAAATTATTGAGATGCAAAAGGATAAATGATGAGAATCTTCATGGATTAGCGTAGAGTCAGCACGAGAAATATATAAGGGGAAACTACTAATAGCTAGGTCAAGAATACGATTATTAGTATTTGACAAATAATTGTATTGATAAAGTTTATTATAAGATAAGAATTGAGTAAAGGAAAGGGAAGAAAAATTAATACAATTGGAAGGAAATAGATGCAGATTTGAGTCGTATTTTGTCCAATCAATAGTGGGAAGATTGTAATCACCGAGTAAAATGAATCGATCCTCTGGATAATTGGTTATTAGATCAGATACTTTATTTAAATGGGTAACTAATAGAGTTTGGTGAGAATTACCAGGAGGAATATAGACAGTACAGATATTTAGTTTAAAAAATTTAGTGGTAATAGTAATCCAAAGGTCTTCTGTGGAAGTTAACCAATTATTTTGAATGACAGAGGGTAGATTATTTTTCACAGCTATGATTACACCACCACCAAATATTTGGTTATGAAGAGAATAATCTCTGTCACGTCGAAACACCTGATATCTGGCATCAAAAAACTCACTATTATTGAATGAGTCATTTAGCCAAGTTTCTGATAGACAGATAATATCATAATTATTAACTAATACATTTTGAAGAAAAGAGTCAGATTTAGTTCGGAGACCTCTGACATTTTGATAATAAATGACAAGACGATTAGAAGACATTGTAAAAAAGGAAGTAGATAGAGCACGTAGTGATATAAATATAAATATCCATATGCATAAATGAAAATAGATATATGCATATAAACATACACATAACTGCATACACAGATAAAGATATGGAATTATTAAGCAAACCATCCTTGGTGATACCAGTTGAAATACAAAGGTATACATGGACACAAATATAAAAATGAACTCGTACCTTTTTTAGTTTATGAGTAAAATATATGTAAATAGCATAGTTATATAGTAATAATAAAAATAATAAATTATATAGCCATACGTACATAATTGTTTGCACATACATTATAATATGTGATGCAGACCAGTAGACAATAAATGCATAGATAATTATTAGGTTATTAAAATTTAATATTGCACTTAGTCATTTGATTTTGCAAAGATCTGATTCTTTTGAGATTTGTATGATATTGGAGCTCGCACTTTTTCTAATCATGATCTTGCAATCTTTAACCCACAAGTAGGCGTAGTTATATTCAGTTTTCAATTGGCGTGCTCGCTTCAATAATAATTTATTCGTTGGTGTAAGGTGATCCGTTACGTATAGGGTGGTAATAATTAAATTAAAAAAATGCTATTTATAATTTAAAAAAATGCTATTTATCATTTTATTCGTACGTATTCAAATATTAAATAAATATGCCACCCAAATTATATCATAGATCTTAAAAACATTACAGGATCGGTTGAAATAAAATATATAAATAACAGCCTGTATATGAAAAATGCATTTGTATGAGTACTGTGCACGCGCCTTCTGTAGCTAATATACCTATATATCAAATGACGTTCATGCCACCATTGAAGCGGATCTTCTTTACGATTTAGATACTCTTCATTTAGGTATTTATCTAATTCGCGAATGCCAGCAGCAAGCTGGTTATCTGGCCTAGTAATTTTTTGTATTTCTTGGTCGTATTCATCCCATATGCAGCTATTTTTATTACTAGGTATAGATGTTGATGCGTCGCTGGAAGTAGGAACAGCCTCTGGAGTACCCCCTTGAACTAATTGTACTTGGCCGATTTTATTTCTAAGGGCTTGTACTACCATTTCACAGGCTCTTTGATTTTTGAATCCCCTCGTCTTAAATCGAGGATCCAAAATCGTACACTCTGCGTATAACATATTCTTCTCTATATCTTTTAAACGATCTTCCATGCCTTTCTTTAGCAGAGACTGCACATCAACTATTTTTGTATTGTAAGAAACATGTTTTTGTAAAAAATTTGTTAGTAAATTACACAAAATTATTATTTTAGATAAAGTGACGTTTTTCTCGGCACTTATTTCTAAGGTAATCTCGTAGAATGGACTGAGTAACGGTAAAACTTCCTCTATGACTTCCCAGTCCCCTTCATTTAAAGTTAAATCAGGGCGTAGAAGTGCAACGGTAGCAATCACTGCATCCTTTACCTGTACTATTCGCTTGAGCATGTCAAAAGTGGAATTCCAGCAGGTTTGTACATCCTGCTTGAGCTTAAGAACAGGCAAATTCATTTGCTGCTGCGTAGCAGTCAATTTATGTTTTCCTTGTGTGCTACGAATAAAAAACTCGACAATATTTTTAACTCTTCCCAAAACGTCACATATCTTTTTCGTAGCTTCTTGTACAACAAGATTTAGAGAGTGAGCGAAACATGAGATGGACCGCCAATCACCAAGTCTAACAGCAGATAAGATATTTGCTGCATTATCGCTAACAATGGCAGCAACTGTGTGTGAAATGTTCCACTCCGCCATAACAACTTTCATAAAGTCGCACAAGTTTTGACTAGTATGTCGCTCTTTATAATTGATACAACCAAGTAATACTGAGTGAAGTTTAGTCTCTTCATTTATAAAATGAGCTACAATAGCTATATAGCTGTCGTTATTTCTAGACGTCCAACCATCAGTACTAAGAGACAACGCTGGTGCTGCTTGTACCTTTATTTTTGCTTCAGCCATGACGTCATTGTGAATTCTTGACATTAAATTTTCCGATAACGTTTTTCTTGATGGTAGTTTATAGCCTGGGCATTGAGAAACTAATTCAATAAGTTTACGAAATTCTGTTTCTTCTACGATTCTTAAGGCGTGATGCCCTTTAGCTACCATCTTGACAAGTTGTTTATCAATTTGCTCAATCTTTGGAACTGGCGGTGGTCTACGAATGTATTGGGTCATCGATTGTTGGGAGTCTACTATATTTGATGATGCTGAAATTATATTCTCCGATTCGCATGTGCTTTGACTTGATTGAAGTGAGTTTAAACTAGGTAATATCGGTGTTTGTCTTTCAGCAGTTAATGGGATCAAAAGGTGTTTTGTTTTCATATGTCGGGTTAAATTACCATTCGATCCGCCCGCAATACTTATTATTGTTGAACAATGGTTACATTTCGCTTTTTTATTATCAATGTCTTCTGTAAAATGAGTCCACAAGGGGCTATGTTTTCTTTTTGATGACATCGTAACAAATACCCTATAACAAAACACATTAACCCTATACGTAAACTATTTTTAAAGTATATTAAAGAAATTAATTAATTGTTAATAGTAATTGTTATTATACATTAGAAGCATAAGCTACTTGATAACGACAGTGTCTTATTATTTTAAAATTTATTTAACGTTCGGTTAACGTCACTCTCGTTCATTCGGTCACAAACTAATGAAATTCTTGTGTAGTTCGCGAACGAACTGTCTTGTGTAGTTCGCGAACGAACTAGATCGTAAGAGTGAACAAGACGCGCATGTGCAGTGAGCGAGCGGCAGTATTAGTGTAGTGCCGTCCCACTCTCACTCATTCGGTCACGAACTAGTGAACTATGGAACTATGGAACGAGGAGTGAGGGAACTAGTTCGACTAGTTCACCTGTGGGAGCGCTCTTACGACCTAGTTCGTTCGCGAACTACACAAGCCTATGTCCCAGTTTCGAGGTCTGTGTCCCGGTGTCCCAGTCCGAGAGTCATTTGTCCCCGTCAATTTCAAAATTTAGACATTTAAAAAAATTATTCAATTATTTTTTAATATCTATCGAACAAGACCTTTTGAACCAAGAAACCTCAGGATGCACTCTCTATACTGTGGTCCTAAAAGGAAAGACGTTTACACGTCAAAAATTGTACCCACTTAATATCTAATATGGATACGCGCGCGCATATTGGCAACACTGACAACGAGAGCGGCGGATGCCCACTGCCGGCCACTGCCCAATTTCGCCAGCTGGCAACACCGACAATGACACTGACAAGTACGAAGCGCGCGCAGTTCGTTTACTGTCTGCTGATAATATCCGTTTGTTCTGTTTGTTTCTGATCGAAGAGGACTGATATTTTGATGTAAGTTTTTCAATACATAGATATATATAATAATTTTCAATGATAGTAAATATCTAGGTAATCAAGCAACCCAGGCATACAATAAACTGAAAAAACACATGGACATTACGACGACACAAGTAGAAGCATTTGAAAAAGATGTAGAGAATTTTTACAACGTTGGAATTAATTATTTGGCAAAGTGGTCAGATCCACTGGCGAAATATGATGTTTTTTCATGGATGCTTCTCCATGAAGTACCCGAATGGGAACATGTTGAAAAAACTATTGCTTATTTAAGTCAAATGGGAATATTGTTCACGGATTCAATCTATGAGGAAGTAAAGTATATGAAGTCATTTATCGAAAATAAAAAAGCCGAAGAATGGAAAACGAAAGATGTGCATGATAAATGGTTATACTATTTCAAAAAAACTGAAGAGACAGAAAGAAAAGCTAATCTACTGAAAATGTGCCAATACTTGTTCGCCATCCCACCGCACAATGCACATGTTGAACGTGTGTTGTCATTAATTAAAAATCAATGGACAGATGAGCGCAATTCGCTTTCTATTGACACAGTAAAAAGCATAATTCAATGTACTTTAAATGATAAAATGTCATGCATTGAATTCTATAATGATATTAAAGGGGAAAAAGAGTTACTTCAAAAAACGAAAACATCGGAAAAATATGATTGGGCAAAGAAGAGCGATGATAATGAAGTCACGGAAATCAGAGAAGAGTGAAGGCGATAGAAGAATAGGCTACAGTACATGAAATACAATGTTAATGTAAGGTTTCATTTAGTTAAATTTATTTGAATCGTCCAATTATCTATATTTATTTATTTCAGATTTGGTACAGACGCTTCCACAAAAAAAACCTATTATCAATCTTAAAATTTTTCTTTCAATTCAATTTTTGTTTCGTTCCAATTACTTGTTGAAGTGTTGTATATTTTTTTATAATACAGCTATGAATATCGATAAAAATGTTTTGTTTTGTTTTTTGTGTTTTTTTTTTTTTTAGGGGGTTGTCCCCGTCGGTGCTCCGACACTTATGGCAGCCCTAGCCGTACTCGAAACATACCTACATACATACATATGCATGTATGTCTCAAATGGCCTTTTACGTGTACGAAAACGCAAAAATACCTGTTCTGTACGTATCATATTATATATGTATGTAGATATTTGCTGTGCATAATCAACACATCGCAACACAACACATTTCATTCAAAATAAGCACTGCGGTGTTGCAATGCGGTCTATTTGAATTTACTGATTATGTACAGCGCAAGGGACTTCATACAACTGAAGAAGAGAAAGGGACATGCACCCACCCCATTGCGATGTTGATGTTGGAGACATTAAACATTCGTGTACAATAGATATGCTAGATACAATATTCAATATTTTCATATTACATTTTACTCGGCGAAACGACTTTTACTCAGCAACGAGTTTCCAGACAGTGTACGTACCCAAACAGCGGTGGTTAGTCTTTTTACGTGCGCGTGCAAAGTTCCAAATATTCATTTACTTGAGCGAAAAATACGCAATTTTTTTTTAGATAAAAACTAAATATTATCTATGCTCAGTTATTTTGGGACTATCTGTTCCTCTCCAATTGTGACCATAATAACATGATGTTTATTTTGGGATAGCATTTTTCGAATATAGTTACTAAATTCAATTATTTCAAACCATCATAATTACCAAATCGAACTAAATGATGAGTTTTACACTTCTTGTATTATTTATGACAGCAGTTTTGTATAATAAATGAAAGGTAAAGGTAAACCGTCGTGGATCAAATCGGAATCCGGTTTCCTGGAACGCGATTTAAATATTGAATAGTGTTTCATAGAAGCAATCGCAATTTTATTTTATTAACATACAAATTAAATTTAACATTGAAAACCTCTGTCAACTGCACCTATTGACATAAAAGACGAATAGGATAAGACTAGAAAAATGAACTACGCCCAAATGTAGCTCGCGTGGGGAACACCGCTGTGCGTAGATTCAAACAACCTCTGTTTTGTCTCAAGGGCAAGAACATTTGACACGTGTACAGGTAATTGTACGCATTTATGCATGTGTGAACCAGCGTTTCTCGAGCCAGCTGCCCCCGTCTGCCATGTACACACGTATGTACATACCAGTGGCGTGCCGTGACTTTTAAATCAAGGGAACAGGAAAAATAAAATTTAAAAAATACATATGCATATGTATGTATGTATGTATATAAAAAACATTTTTAATTACAAGTAGGTACAAAATTATATTATATATTATGAAATTTCACAATGATTTTTCAAATTTGTTTCATTTGTATACGAAAGCAATCTTTCTATCGCTTTTTTGTACAAATTTTTGAACTACCATATCATATATTTTTTTTATTGATATCATTGAAAGCATCTAAAGTTTTTTTTCACCCTGAGCATTGCGAATCAACGTTTTTGTGCGCTTTAAAGATGGAAAAGTGCGTTAAACTGTTGACGTACTAGCTAACAAACGCCTCTTGTCGAGCTAACAAATGTCAATCAGCCATTTCATAATATATCTGTTCGAATCAACTTCGGCGATTTGTTTTATAATATCCATTCTGAGCTGATTGTTTGATTGAATGTCAATTCTAAATTTTCCAACAATTTTCAATTTGGTCATTGAAAACAAATGAAATTTAGTTTTTTCGTGACATATTTTCGTTTTAAAAAAATTGTTGATATCGCAAAAATCAGTGCTATTCTACACACCATTATCTGTTTCAAACAGAATGCAAGACCAACCAAGAAGTTTCTTCTCGATTTACATACAGTCAGCAATTTAGTTGAATTATAATAATAATGGGTGAGTAAGGTGACAAATATAATTTTTTGTTTTCGTGCTAATAGAAATGTTCGGGGTAAGTCTTTATCTTGAAAACTTAATCTTTCGAATGATTTTTCTAGCAATCGGTCGATAATGCAACATTCTGTGCATTATCGTTCTGTGACTTTGAGCCCGCTCCACCGTGAGCGTACATACATATGTACATATGTTTCGCCAAGCTGTTCCATTTCTGTGTGTAAATAAACGTTATTTAAACTCAATATTTTTCCAGAATAATACGTGATGATTATTAATGATACTAAACTGACTTAGTTTTCCGTTAATCGAGTAAACGAAACGAGTTAATCGGAATATGATTTGTGTTAGACGCAACGCCTGTGCATTGCGACTGCCTGTATCGTTTACCGTGTAGGCATGGGAAGCGAATCCAGGAAACCAGGAATATCGTCTGACTAATACATGCATGCGCACACAGTCGTATAAACCGGTTTCCGAACTTCGCTAACTTCCCGAACAACGTCATTCGCCAATTGTATTTACATATACATACATATCACTTTTTTTACTCATTAATATACATCAATTTTTATAATTATTACCAAAAATTTAAGGGAACAGCCTGTTCCCTCTGTTCCAATGACGGCACGCCACTGGTACATACATATGTAGTTATAATAATGAATATTTATCTACACGACTTATCTCGTGGGCCTAGAACCCTTTTTGTCATCGCATACACATTTGAATAGTTGCGGAACTAAAAACCGGCAATGCTAGATTGAAATAGTTCAATAGAATACCAAAAATAGTTCAATAGAGTACCCCAATTAATTGTACCCACATATGCACTCGCGAGTAGTTGTGATGTCTGATAAAAGCTCGATCGTATGATGAACGATGAATTTGTCTCGAAAAACTGGTCTTACGACCGCTCCCCACTCTTCTCCTCCCTCGAGAGAGAGGCTGGCGGTTTTTTTTTTCCGTGCGCTCGTTCAGGCGCACATGCTGTTGTTGTTGTCCGGAGAATTGTCGTTCAGGAATCCTGAACGATTGTTCCATCCTGAATCAGGATTCTAAAAATAACGGAATAAAGATAGCCATAAATTCCCAAAAAAAAAAAAAAAACGAGGAATCGTAAAAGTAAATTTACTGTTGATGACTTTGACCAATCTGTTATGAGAAAATGTATATATAATTTCCATATAACACAAAAACTATTACAAACTATGAAGAAAATTTATCCAGTTATTAAGGATTACATTGGTTTTACTGGTGTTTGGAATATTTACATTGAAGGTATAATTATACGAACCTTCATGTAATTAGAGGTTGTGATTTCTCGACTTTTTTTGATTCTCGAGATTCGAGAATCTCATTTTCTCGGAATATCTGAATCTCGAGATTTGAGAATCTCATTTTGTCGAAATATTTGAATCTCGAGAACTCGAGATTTTCTCTTTTGTTTCTCAAGATTCTCGAGAATTCTCGAATATAATTTTTTTTTTAATATAGTGAATTGATTTTTTTAGCATATTTATTACAATTATTTACCCCCTCCTCCCCCTTGTCAGCAAAAGTAAGCAAAGCTCTTACCCCCCCCCCTCCCATGCTTACGTAAATATTGGTACCTATATGCATTTTTCTTTTAATGTATTTTGTTTTTTTTTGGTTGTCAATCGTACCGAAACGAAACAATAGATTCCCCCACTCGCTTCTAAGCGAGTACCTAAACGTATTCATTATTTGTGGGAATCCCCGAATATGTGTTTGGTTTTCAAGCATAGACAATGTGTGGGCATAGACAATGTCACCATCTCGACCCCCCCACCCCCCATGTCATCAAAAATAAGCAAAGCAAAGACCCCCCCGCCCCCCTATAGTGCTTACGTAATACTTGAACGGCCCCATACATAAAATCGACAACAAACAAAAATCAAAAGGACACAAACACTACATATGTATAATATATCAGGAGTTTATAACTTTATTAAAGACATGATACAATCGAACGGCGTTTCCCAACCTGTGGTACGCATACCACTTGGTAGTACGCGGTTGATGGTTGGTGGTACGCGAAAAAAAATCAGTAATGGCGGACATGCAGGAATGAATGATTTACAATCATAAAAATAGAAATATTTTTTATATCTAATATCTATGTATGTATATAATTTCGAAAGAGACTTTGTAAGTTTGTATCTTTGTTTGGGAACATCGAAAACAAAATAAAATTTCCATGACGACAATTCAATTGGTTGAATATTATATTTTTTTCGATTAAAATGAATGAATATTTACTATTAGATTCGCCATTTTTAAGCTGTTTATATTACAAATACTGAGCGAAGCCGGGTAAAACAACTAGTAATTAATAAACATTATCTTAATTAGTCATCATTGACGTCAATATGTACAGTCGATGATCGAAAAGCTGGCAATTTATACGTTTTCCTCTGATCTGGCATGGATTTTGGAGTACATTTTTTAATTTACCTCGTTCACGCTCCAATAAATAAATAACTTGAATTTGACACTTGAGATCCAGAATGTTCCAGATAAAATTGAAAGTACATATAATTAGAAAATTAGAATTTATGTATCGAAAATGATCAAACTGAAGTATTTGAAACTTTATATAATTTCTTATCTGAAAACAAGAGTCGTACGGCTCGGAATATACGTGAAAAAATAATTAAATATTTAATAGGGTTGAAATCGTCTTTTACGAGGGCTTCCCCAAACCTTTTAGAAGCAAACAATTGGATTTTATGATAATGAACATTTTCCCTTTGATAATGAACATTTTCGGACAGCTACCAAGGAAAAAGAGAACTTGATTGAACTTTCAAATTATAGCATTAAAAACTGAATTCGAAATAAAAAAGGTTATTAATTTTTGGATAGGTATTAGTGAAAAATATAAACAGCTTTATGACATAGCGCTCAAATTTCTGTCGCCATTTACTAGCACTGAACTGGTTGAGAGAGCATTCTCTTCATATATTTTAATAAGACAAGTATAGAAATTGATTGAATCCAGCTCCATACTTAAGGATAAATCTCGCACCATTTGAACCAAATTTAAAAAAACAAAGTACAAGGATCTCAATTACATATATGTACTTTGTAATTTTGTGTTTTTATGAAAACAATCAATATTTTTTTTATTATCAATAATAGAAGTATGACAAGATAGTAGATAAATATATTAAACTTTGAGCATATTATAATTGTCTCCGCAAAAAATTTTTTTTCCATAAAATTTCTTTCCAAAACAGATCTACATATTGCGTGTATCCTGTCTTCACATTCCTTACCATGCAAATACTATATGTATACTAGTGTTGGACCCGTTGAAATCAACGGGTGGTTTCGAAAAGGAATTGAAACTCGAATAAAAATAAAGTTAAAGATATTGAATCGACTGGTTTCGGAAAGAAATTGATGCACGAATTAAGAAGTGATTACGAATTACGTTTTGTGCATCGCCGACCCTCCGACGCCTTTGCCCCCAGCGCCACCGACGCCTCCGGCGCCCCCAGCGCCCCGATGCCTTCGGCACCCCGGGGGCTTCGCCCCCAGCGCCCCCGGCGCCACCAACGCACAAAAATGAAAAATATGAAAAAAATGAAAAATATGAAAAATATGATAAAAATGAAAAAAATGAAAAAAATGAACAAATATACAAATATATATATTTAGCGACAGTCCGTTTTTATATATAGTATAATAATTACACTTGCAAAAACAAATTTCATGAAATACAATCATTTTTATATGGTGGTACAATTTACAGCAAGTGGTACGCGAGTCAAAAAAGGTTGGGAAACGCTGCAATAGAACATTGAATAGAAAAAAGGTAAAATTATATAGAAAAAATATTATAAAAGAAGGCATGAATAGAAAATAAAAATATAAAACAGTAATTTAAAATAGTAAAAATAACAATATGTAACAAAGAATTTTATAAAATTCCCAGTGTTGTACCCGCCTTTGCCCGTGTTTTTGTGACCAAAATAACATTCTGATCAAATAATAAAACTACTGACCATCTATTCATATTAAAATACTGACTATAAATTTATTAATATATAAGGAACAAATACACGAATAAATAAATAATAAATCAAACATCTTTGTTTTATGTGTGTTACAGTGGGGTCATATTGTCAGTGAAAATATATTTTCACTAGTGTTTTAGTGAAACCGAATATGTATTTTCCCACTAGTGACTAGTACCTACATGCACAAACATATGTATATGTAACTAAAAATGGTGCGATTTCGTTGTAACATGTGTATATGTATGTATATACTTATATGATGACTGAATAATAACTTACCGGACAAATAATAAAAATACTGACCATCTATACATATTACAATACTTTTTACGAGTTACAATACACAATTATACGAGTTAACAAGTATACAAATCAGTCAGTTTATTGAAAAAAACATGTAGTGATAAATTAAAAATATTCTCGATATTTTCGAGATTCATAAAAAATATTCTCGAGATATCAGAATCTCGAAATTTCAGAATAAAATATTCTCGAAAAACGAGGATCAAAATTTCTCGAGAAATCTCGAGACGAGATTTCTCGATCACAACCTCTACATGTAATCCATATCGGTTGTTATGTATGTATGTTTGTGCATAATAAACTTGGGGCATACATACATACTACTAATATGTAGTTATCAAGAATATTATAAATTATAACATAATTCTACAAAATGAAATCAAAATATGTATACTTATGTATATGCCTACACAGTGGCGGACTGGGACTGAAATTAGTGCATGCCAGGAGTCAAAGGGGGCCCACCCAGGGTTAAAAAAAATTGTCCCCCCCCCACCCATATAACAAAAATTTTCTTCTTTCCATCACGCTAAAAACCAAGGGTAAAAAATAAATAAAATTTTCAAAAATGGGAATAAACAAATTTAGGTACAAGAAAAACGGCAAAAGCAAAATAGATCCATAAATTACATTGTATATTTCGTTTCAACCCTTGTCCTAGGTAAATAGAATGCATCATAAAATAATGCGGCATAAAAGCGGCTTTTACTTTCTGGAGAAAACAATCACAGACGTCATTTCATCTTTTTCTTGGGGGGGGGGGGCAGGCAAAGATTGGTCAAATTGAATTTTTTTTCAAAAAATCTTTTTTATATCGGAATAAAAATGGAAAATATTCTTTGCATAGACCTTATTGAATTAAGATTATATTGTTTTTGAAAAATTAATTATAAAAAAATATTATGCAAAAAGTGAAAAAAGCGCAAAAAGCGAAAATTTTTTCCAAAAATCTTCACATTTCGTGAACACCCGTTAACCGAAAGTGACAGTTTACTCCTGTTGGCAGTTTACCGGATTTTTCTTCCACTATTTTAATCGATCCTTTAAATATGTCTACTCTTCACGATTTTATGTTAGATATTTATTTATTTATTTATTTTAAACAGACCATTGTGGCATAACAGGAATTCCTAAAGCGCCACAATGGTCAAAAAATATAACACAAAAAAGAAAAAAAACAAAATAACAATTAAACATGAACATAAATACATCCATACATAAACATAAAAAATAGCATTTAATAATAACAGATAAAGTAAAAATATCAAATAAAATATAGCATAAGGAATGCCTTGCACCTACAGCCAGTTTCAATAAATATGTAAGAAACAACTACAAATACAAAACATCCCTGTAAGGCCCAAATGGAAGAGAGCTAATCAAAATTTCACTCATAAATCACAATCAATCATGAAAACAATGATGAGCGCAGACTACCAGATAAATGGGTTAGAGTAATTTTCGACAATTTACGCTCACTAAGGTGGAAAATATCACATTCAGTCTCGGCAGCAACGATTTCATTAAGAAGTCGGATAGCTCTTGGAATAGGAGCCATTCGAAAAAGGACTGTGCGGGCAGGAGGTACAGCCAGCAAATGATGATGTCTACCACGCACATAGTGAATAGGGACATAAAGCCCCAACTGCTCCAGCAACAACGGGCATGACGTATTACCACGTAAGAGCAGGAGAACGAAACGAATTAATGAGAAGTTTCTCCGAAGTTCAAGGGAATTATACCCAAGCATGCCCAAAAGGAAAGGAGTGGGGTAGAGATATGGGTAATACCCATATTCTTTCCTATATAGGAAACGAAGAAATGCTTTTTGCACTTTCTCAATCATCAGAGAGTAATTTGCTTCATGCGGATTCCACACAATCGCATTATACTCTAGCTTACTTCTCACAAGCGAATTGAAAAGCAAGCGAGAAGACAAAGGATTGGAGAATAATCTTGCATATCTCAAAACAAATCCAAGTCGACGAAAGGAAACGTCAGCGACTTTCTTGATATGGTTGTGAAAGGTGAGCTGAGGATCAAAAGTGATACCCAAATCGACAATAGATTCCACACGCTTCAACAAGACGGATCTAATGGAATATCCGTGACAATAGAGCGAATGTGCACGTCCATAGCTCATAATTGCACATTTGTTTAAATTAAGTTCAAGGCCTAAACTAGAACTGAACTCCAAGACAGCGTTAATATCAGCTTGAAGGAGAGAGGCTTGCCTCTCATCCTTGACAGCAAAAAATAATTTAACGTCGCCAGCAAACAAGAGACATGATGCATTACATAAAACTCTAGGGAGGTTATTAATAAGAATTGTAAATAGTAATGGGCCTAAAGTGGACCCCTGAGTAACACCAGATCGAGTAAAAAATGAAGGAGATTCATAAAGACCATATCTAACAAATTGCTTCCTATCACTAAGATAAGAAGCAAAGAGTTTAAGAAGACGCGTTGAAAAACCCACTTCAGCTAACCTGATCAAAAGAGCGTCATTATTGACTTGATCAAAGGCTTTACGAAAGTCAAAGTAGGCTACATCAACTTGCTGACCAACGTCAACTTTAGACATGATCAAATGTGTGAAGCAGGCGAGATTAGTGGTAGTGGAACGACAGGGTGTAAAACCATGTTGCTCATCACACAATAATCTTTTAAACTGCGCAAGAATCAAACGGTGAAGGATGATGTCAAAAATTTTGGGAATAGCCGAGATAATAGCAATAGGTCTATAATTTTCAACCTCATTTTTAGAGCCACTCTTATGAATAGGAATGACTCTAGATAATTTCCATTTTTCAGGATAATTACCAGAAGCAAGAATAAGGTTAAAAATAAACTGAAGAGGCTCTAAAAGCGAATTACAGCATACCTTTAATACGTCAGGGGGCACACCGTCAGGCCCAACAGACCCCTTCAGCTTCATAATAGCCATCCTAACATCTCCCAGCGATACCCGCGGAATGTCTATACCGACACCCTCAGTACCAATTTGTGAAGCCAAACTAGCATTAAGGGATGGTTTTCTCTGGTCAAAGACAGAGCTAAAAAATGAAGCAAAAGCATTGGCGATCTCAGGACCGTCAAAACTTTTATTACCAAATGAGAATGAATGCTCAAGACCATGTGAAATATGCTTACTCTTAATAAATCTGAAAAAGTGGTTAGGATTAACCGCAATAGCACTCTCCATCTCATTAAGATAGACAGTATATCGCTCACTCACACCACGTTTCACGATCTTCCTAAGAGTCCGGAATTTCTCATAGTCACAAAATGATTGGCTACGTTTCCATCTTCTATGAGACAACCATTTTGCACGAACATCAGCTATAAGTTTGCACCCAAACCACGGCGGAAATACCCACCGATGTTGTTCCGAATTAGGATAACTGATGAACCGAGGAACATGACTGTCAAAAATATTATAAAGTGTATAATACAAATATTCAACAGCATCACCAGTATTCATGAGGTACATTTGGCGCCAGTCAATTGAACGAACCTCATTATAAACCAATTCAGAATCAACACGAGCAAAATTCCATCGCAGTGAGGAAACCCCAACCGATGAACAAGCTGAAGCAGCTCTCACAGAAGAAATAAACAAAAGCTCAATATGTAATGCATCATGATATAGGTCCTCAGGGATGATCGCAGTTCCTTTTGGGCATTGGATCATCGTTGCTGACACATTACATTCATTCACTAACATAATATCAAGCATACTTGGATTAATGGGTGAACCAATCTGTATTATGTCGCAATAGGAAATCACAAAATTAAATTTATTGCGGACATGAATATTACCACTAGGTAGATTAAAATCACCCATTATTAACAATATATCACGTTCATTCATAAAATCACGCACATTCATCATATTCACAAACAATAACTCGTATACGTCCTCTTTCGCAGCAGGCGGAATGTAAACCACACATATAAACATTCTCAAAAATATAAAATCAACTCTCACCCATAAGTCCTCACCAGATAGAGTTTCAAAATTTGTCATCCGGACTGACCGAAACCAATCACGACAAGCAAATAATACACCACCACCACGTCGATCAACTCTATCGCGACGATGCACCCTCCAGGAAGAATCAAAAAGTTCAGCATCAAAAAATGATGAAGTCAAACATGTTTCCGTTAGTGCTACCATATCATCACAAATAGTAGAAACGGCTGAATTAAACGCAGCCAGCTTTGTCCTGAGACCTCGTACATTTTGGTAATAAATTACCAATTTTCGGTTTCCCAGTTTGGCGCGTGACTTTCTTTGAGACAAGAAATGGCAGTTTTGATTGAGCCAACGGAGACGAAACGGAAGAGGAAGCAGAAGAAGAAGCCAACACAGTCACAACAGCATCACGACTATCAGGACCATTTGAGCAGGCAGATGTAGGAGAAGAGGCAAATGTAGGAGAAGAGGCATACATAGACGTCACTGCGACCGTTTCCATAGAAGATTCACCAATACTTGCAGACGTAGTTTTTATATCAGGCTTCAAACATTTAGCAGCTCCCGAACAAACATCAGCAAATGAAACACTTGGGCGCAGCTCTAATGATGAAACAACGTCAGTGGCAGACATAGAAGTAGTATTAGTATTCGATTTTATATTCTTAATGCTCATTCCCCAATCTTTAAATCTACCAAAATGAACACCAGCAGGCCAAGAACCAGGAGAAAATAACAGGCCAGCGACAGAAGCAGGAACAGATACCTTAAAGGATGTATAAGATCCTCGTGCATTAAGAGGGGAAACCACAATGCCATCCTTTAATCCACAGATGGCACTAACGTGAGTCAAAACCTCGTCACACGAAGTGTCCAATGTGTAATTCCTTGTATCAATGTGATGAAAATATAATTAAAAAATCATCAAATTTAATTAACCAGAAGTGGGATTTTTTCCTCTTAAAAAAGTAAAAAAAAATTTTACCACACCCCTGATCGTATCAAGCTGAAAATTTATATTTGTGTTCTTTATGTACTAAAGGTTTTGGTCAGAAAGCAATTTTATTAAATAACTAAAGCTTTTTTTGGACCGAATTCGTTACACATGAAGTTTAAATCCATCTCATTCGTTGTTTTGTGAGAGAATGGACGTCTGCAAATAAATAAAATAAAAATACGAGAAATAAAATCATTTGTGATTGAACCGATTCAGTAAAATATTAATTTAAAATCTTTCTTGAAAACAAAAAATATACAAAATTTCGGAAAAATAAACGTTACACATCTGTTTTTGAGACAAAATAAAGTAAAGGGGACCTGTTTAACGATTCGCTCCATAAGATGAACAATCTCTAAGAATTTTACCCAAGGCATACCACTTAAAAACCAAAATATACTTGCTTTAAAATAATAATTTTTTTTTTATTTTATTATTTACCCAAAAGTAACATACATAAGAAATAAACGTAGCATTCACAGATCCATAGTATCTCATTAATCATTAAGTTCATAATATTTTCTAAATTCACACTATTCCTTAATTTAGGGGGGCGAATGCCCCCCTATGACCCCCCCCCCCCCCAAATTACGTCCCTGAAAAAAATGCATAATATTTTCAATTAATGTTAATCGAAAATTTGGATTTTGGGGAGGGGGCCCCTATCCTATATTTCTATATACATGGATGTGTCTAGATTAGGAATAGATTTTATATTCGGAAACTGTTTAAAATTGTGTATTTAAATCTTACTATATCGTCGAATTATAATAAAATGTTATTTTGAAAGTATGAAGTAAATTTAAATCGCTGGTTGATGATGAATCGAAATTGTTTTAAGCAATTCAGTTTATATTATTCACGGCAATTTGTTTTTTTCCCATTTTTATTTCAGTAGGTAGTTGTTACATAGGTATTGGTATATACATAATATTGAGGATAG
Source organism: Arctopsyche grandis (assembly GCF_051622035.1). Taxonomy (NCBI): domain Eukaryota; kingdom Metazoa; phylum Arthropoda; class Insecta; order Trichoptera; family Hydropsychidae; genus Arctopsyche; species Arctopsyche grandis. The sequence goes on from NC_135356.1 coordinate 34,152,419, forward strand.
AAATGGGCCCGGCAAAAGGGCCCACGCAAATGTTGAAACTTACATTTCGAGCCTAATAAAAAAAGTTAACCGATCCTTGGGCTGTTAAAGCAGGTATTAGTTGTTTGTGTATATTGTAAGAAATTTATTTTGTTGAAATACCCAAACTTTAGGTCCCAAAGTGCAATATCCTATAAATTTTTACACACGTGAAATAGTTAAAAAGTTATTTAATTTTACTGAGGGCCCATATTTTCTAACAGATAGTGGGGCCCACATGCCATCGGGCATGTTCGCTTTTATGGCCAGTCCGCCACTGTGCCTACATACATATTTTCTGAATTTCAAATGAAGGTACCATTGTGGTAAATCTTGCTCAAAGATTATATCTGAAAATCAAAATCAAGATGAAATACAACAATTGTTTAAAAAAACCACGACCAAGTTATTCAAGAGGCTTGTAATAACAAAACAAAACTGGTTTTTATTCTTTGAGAAAATTCTTATTACCACCAAAAGAATTATTGAATTTAAAAACAAAATTGTATCCATAAATCTTCCCCTCTCCCTCCCCAAATTAAATTTGTTTGTATTATTTTATGGTAATGAAATTCAAAATGCAAGTCTTTCAGTAAAAAAAACACAAATAATTCAATAAAAAGTAAATTTTCTGCCAGCTTTTTTTAGTTTTTCATAGATGGCATTAATAAATCTCACTTCAAATATGGAGAATTTTTTGTTTAAATTAAACCTACCTTAAACGGAGAATACTAGTATCACAATGAATTTGTAGATGTCAGCAAAACTCGAATCATACACTGGTTCCCAACTCATGTATTATTATTATATTTTATTTAAAAACACTTACAACAAATAAGATTTGTATATTAATAAGGCATTTGATATAAATTCTGCCTCACCGCCAGCATGAACAATTATGAATCTGGACCCTTTTGATATTGGCTTCCTAATGCCTTTGCTTGATGAATCGCCCCATGACATAGAAGAAAAATATGTATGTATTGTACACATACGTTTCATCGGTGTAGATGATAGGCCTTCCTTCATTTCTCTACTTTTGAATTTCTTTTATATACAAAATCCGGCAAAAGTGGGGATTCTCGACAGGGCTGACCCTCTAGGCTCGGAAGCGAGGCTCGGTCGACCCGCTCCTTCCTCTCATTGGTTGCTCTTTGCGACTACTCTAGTATTGCCGTGCCCTGAATTAACTCGAATGTTACCTGATGAAATACTCCGACATATACTGCCTGGTTCGCATATAATTTCGGACGGTTAGCAGCGTACGGATTAGTAAAGGGTAAGCCTTTACTGTAATTATCCTATTTATACATTTTCTAGCATCTCGTATCCTTTAAGTACACTATTGTAAAATAAAACCTTCAAAAATTTGCCAATGAATATTAAAAATAAAGCTTCAAAGTAGCCGCTTAACACTATACTGGCTTTCCGAGCTGGCAGCCGAATATCCAAAAGCCACTATAGTGGCTTTCATTATTCGTTCAAGACGTTTAGAGTCATTATTTCTTAATCTTCATTTACTGACGGAGTTGTGAATACTTACAACTGGCCAAATTTTAAATCCTGCGCGTGGCGCAAAAAACTCAGCGCAAAATCAGTTTTTTCAATAAGTTTTAAATGCGTTTTCGAAAATAATTAATAGAGGTAGGACCGGAAGCGCGCCGTCTATTGTTCCAATATTGTAAATGCTTTTTAAAAAAGGTTCGGCAAACCTTTAACAATGCATTTACAACATGTGAACAATGGACAACGCGCTCTGGGTCCGCTCTTTAATAATTACTGTATTGAAATTGTCGGCCATATCTACATGATAATTTCATAAATGCGAATAAATTTATTTGATACTCTTTGTGCCTTGAAATATAACGCAAGCAGGATTTCTCAACTAAGGCCACAAAAAATTATTTTTAAGCAGGGTTTCTAAACCGGGCAGCAATTTTTTTTTCAAATAGATTTTTTTAGCAATCCAAACTTTTACGTATGCAGGGCTTCTGAACTAAGGTTCGCAAATCATCATTAGGAAACTTTGCTCATTGATCATTGCAGCATAATAAGAAAATTCTGCTGCGCATAAATAGGATGTAGAAAACGGAAGTAAGACAAAAATAGCTTGTTTTCCATATTGGGGTTGTCTTTTGACAAACCCGCTCAGAAATCATTTAATGGCTTTAAAATTCATCTACTTTAAAATTTAAGTCATTCATCTAAGCCAGGAAAACAATCAAAATTATTAGATTCAACTGATGAAATTCAAAATTGAATTTTATCTCTTGTATTAAAAATTGTATTACCTTCACCTTATATTGTAATACTTTTTCCACAATTTTTATTCCCGTGTCCAATTTCTAGGCGCGTATTTTTGACCAATAAATCATATATATTGTGTAAAACTTCAATATCTTTATTACTCATTTGTTTTTTTTTTGTTTTTTTTTCGCGTTCGATTCATTAGGATATCTTTGTGGAATACAATAAATTTCCGCTAGATACTATTACTATTTAACAAATAGTTGAAAAAACAAGAATTTTTTGGTTGAGGTGTACCCCATATCGATACGGGAGGGCTAAATATGTTACAGCCTATAAAACCATAGCAAAATTTTCGTGGAACACCTATTCAGGTCCCGTGGAACATATGTAGTTGGGAAACATAATGGGAAACCCTGATCTAGTAAAATTAGCGATTTCGAAAGAAATCGTAATGATGAATGTCAAATGCATATTGAAAAAGAAAAGATTAGTGTTTAGTTTGTGTTTTAAATGTAAATTTTTCTTCAAAGAATTCGAATGTACAATTCGCATTAAAATTTAGTTCGCCATCTTCGGCATATAGATTTTATCGGTATCCGTCACGAGCCCGAATGTGAAACGCCCGAAAACGCAAATGTCGGAAGGCAAAGATCGATAATCGAAAGATCTTAAGTCGAAAGATCAAAAAAAGGGTGCATGATAAACGGTACATACTCACGTACTTAAATCAATGGCCGATAAATACTTCAATACATACATACGTATACGCGTACATTTTAGATATGAATAGCAGATGCCGTGAAGACGGGCTTGCGAACCTTGGTCTAGAATCCGTTCATACGTAAGATTTTACTTTTTTTAAGTAATATTTTTTGCGGAACTCAGTTGAGAAACCCTGTAAAAGTTTGGATTGCTAAAAAACTATTTGAAAAATAAAATTGCTGCCCGGTTTAGAAACCCTGCTTAAAAATAAATTTTTGTGGCCTTAGTTGAGAAACCCTGCTTGCGTTATATTTCAAGGCTCAAAGAGTATCAAATAAATTTATTCTCATTTATGAAATTACCATGTAGGCCGACAATTTCAATACAGTAATTGTTTTCGAAAACGCATTTAAAACTCATTGAAACAATTGATTTTGCGCTGAATTGTCGTTGCGCTGAATAGTCCATGCGCTGAATAGTCGTTGCGCTGTGAGTTGTCTGCGCCGAAAGGTCGGCGCTAAGTTGGTTTGCGCCGATTTGTCGTGCCACATTTGGCACGCATACAAATTAAAGTTTCGTCGTCCCTGAACTAATGCGTTATGTGAGATTGAAAATGATTGACATCTATCGGCATTCCTTTACTGTACAATAAAGTAGAAATCAGCTTTACCGACTATCACTTCCAATTATGTCATCTAGAGGTACTTATTATAAGTTGCATTTAACATTTCAAGAAACCGAAATAGTTTATTTTTCGTGTGATAAATATTTGAAACTATCGCACTCAAATAATTCGGAAACGACACTAAAAATAAAGTAAAAATTCGGGTGTGACCAACCCATGACTTTATCTATGTATTTGAGGAATATAAGAAAGTCACAAAACAAAATTCTATATTCAACCGTACACACACATTCACACATACTGGCAGCATTACGAAATACTAATAGCTAAGATACAAATTGAGCGCAAATGTATGGAAACTTGCACAAGACAAAAGTTCTACTTCCGGTTGGCGGATTTTGGTCAAATTTTTACCGCGGTGAATTAAGATTATTAAACTGTGATTTGACATACAAACTGTCAAAGTGAAATTAACGCAAAAGCGATTGCCAACCTTCTCTAGAGGCTAGAGAGCGTCAGATGAGCTGATTCTGATGAGTAGAGGTAGGACCGGAAGCGTGCGGTCTATTGTTCGATTGTTGTAAATGCTTTGTAAAAAAGGTTCGGCAAACCTTTAACAATGCATTTACACCATTTGAACAATGGACGGCCCCCTCAGGGTCCGGGCTTTACTGATGAGATGTCCGCGAACTCCTCGCGAAGACCACAACCAACGGCCATGGCCACGGCCACGAGGGCTTTTGGCTCGAACATATGTCTAGTCGATAATAATAAAAATTTCGTGAACAAAAAGTATTTGCGAATATTTTTGTTTGTGTGACCAATTTTTAATTTTTGGGTGTGACCAGTTTTCTCGTCACCAGTTTTCTTGTGACCAGTTTTAGCGTGTGACCAGTTTTATCGTGACCAGTTTTAGCGTGACGGATGATCACGAGCGACCGGTTCACATTTGACTAGTAGTCCGTTTACCGTTCAAAAAATCCCCAAAATACACAGACTCACATTTTTTCTAGATCATGAAAACGTGATCAGTAATCGATTCTGAGTTCGAATCAGTCAAAATCTCGAGTTCGAATTTTCGCATGATCACAAAACTTCATCTATTGTTACTACATACATACATAGTTAAAGTAAAAATCAAAAATCGGAAATTAATGAGAAACGGGAAAATCAGACTAATCCATGCACATATTAATAATTGTACATTAAAAAACATGAATTTTAAATCCTTCGCGTGCTAGCTAATTTTTTATAATTTAGGTTCGTTGTCCCTGAACTTAATGCATTATGTGAAAAGATTGACATCCATCGGCATTCGTTTGCAGTACGATAAAGTAGAAATCAGCTTTACCGACTGTCACTTCTAATAATGCCATCTAGCGGTACCTAACATTTTACATTTCATTTAACATTTCAAGAAAGTGAAATAATTTATTTTTCGTGTAATAAATTTGAAACCGAGTATGATTAATTATCATTCTCAAATAATTCTGAAACGTAAATAAAAAAAAAATGATAAACAGGAGAGGGAAGAAATAAAATAAAAAATGAGAAATTATTGAGAAACGGGAAAATCAGACTAATCCATGCACATATTAATGAATGTACATTAAAAAACATGATTTATTTTTAGAGTCGCTAAATGAAATTTTAGAATGGCACTAATAGGTATGCTCATCGATTGTGGTGTTAGCGTCAATTCAATTGTCATTTGACAGATGTCATCGTTCACATAACCTCAAAATGTCATTCGGAAATAGGTAATTAGCACTTCTTTTGATTCAATTCATATCATTTTCTTGCACGCAACAATCTAAAACCACTTCGCAATATATTTGAATCTTTGAAAAGATAAAAAATTGAAGTTTCGATACAATTCTAAAATACTTTAGTATTTGTATGCTTTTTAGATCTCTTACTTTTCAATCAAACTTCTATCTATGTATATCCGTGTATACAACTTTTTTAATAACTACAGGAATTCCTGTACAGAGATTTCATACAAATTCAAATTGAATTTGTATAATTTTTTGTAAAGGAGAAAAATAACCATTCAGGCACAATTTTAGAGCATTGTGACGATTATGTGTCGTTAGTTTTAATTAGATGTATTTTTATATTTCAGTGAAGTTTATGATGTAGTAATTGATGGCGGACCGGCTGGTCTCACCAAGCTTTATGAAAATGGGTAGGAAGCTTTGCCGTTGGAGGCCGGCAATCCGATAGACGACCGAGCAAACAGCTTGCCACTCGGAGACGCTATTACAGATCTCGGAGCTGAATGGTTATTATAAATTGTTATTTATATTGATATGCATTTATTTACTTTACAATATAGTCTTTATTGTCAAATGGCTAGGTGTCACGGTGAAGAAAATAATGTCATATTTGAAATGGTCAATGATAATAACCATGTAGAGACTTCCGGGATGGCCGGATTGAACGATGTTTCCACTGGGAGTTAATTATTCAATGAAATATCGGAAAACATGAGCTTATTGTGTTGTGATATGGCCAGGGTTGCCAGACGTCCCCATTTTAGCGGGACTGTCCTGAGTTCAACAGACAAATCCCGAGTCCCGCACTGCCTCTGAAAATCCTGACTTCTCAAAATTTGCATATGTACAAAAATGTACGTAAATAGAAATGGTTTGCTTCAAAAGTAATAAAGTCTTGTCCTTAAACCAAACATGAAAATCGAATTTTCTTCAATTGTAGAATTATTTAATATTATTTGAAATGTTGACCTTCTATACATAGGTGTCTGTTTATTAAACAAATTCTTACTGAAGCAAACGAAAAAAAAAATGTATGAGAAATGGATTATATTTTTTAAAGATCTTTCCGCTTGCAATAATTTGTATAAAATTGTGGCCCACATTCTCTCAATTCTACATTCCATTTTTTTGATCGTTCGAAATAGTGAATGTCCCGATCTGTGATTTTGGTAATCTCCCAACCGTGGATATAGCGTATGAGGAATTGGAAAGAATAGCTACTAATTCCGAATCACTCACAATTTTTGTTAAAAATCCATTCCAGCTTCGAAAAAATCTATAGTTGAGATAAGTTTTAGATTGATGTTCCGCGGGGGAACCCGTTCATATGTACATACATATATGAAGAATTCATACGCTTAATGAATTAAATCTGCCACTGCGTACGAATATTCTGAAATAGTACAATATAATGCTGTTACATATATGTACATAAATGATTTATATTATTTCTATTGAATTCATTAATATATGCGTTGTAAGGAGTTAAAAAATCAGACTATTTGATTAAATCTGTTGAACATAAAATAAATTAAATTAATTATTTATTATAAATTAAATTAAAGATTGCCAATGAAATTGTGTCTCATCAATGAGTAATCGTTTTGTGAATGTCAATTTTCAGATACAAAGACCCGTTGAATGCTGAAAATTATGTCGGCGTGCGGAGACCAATCATGGATCAGACGCTGGAATGGTTTCACGAATGGGAAATTTCGCTCGAAGCATCCGATACTTGGCTCGACACAGCCGTCAGTACTTACTTGGAGTATTGGTTGTGTTAGGGTGATCATCTCCTCCACTGGATATTAAACTGTGCTCGATAAATAGTATTTATGCTGGTAAAAATCGCAATATTCATATTCTAAATAATTTTATTACGTTATCTTAAAGTGCATATAACTTTTTTATTATAAATATTGCAGTTTTCTGGATGTTTGTAGACTTCAACTCTCAAATATCCCCAAAGGAAGAAATTATAGAGCAAGTACAGGTTACCGGATGTAACGAGATCGTATTGTGAAGAAAATTTTAATAATCTCCTCATCGTTTAAATAGTGGATCCTTTCTATCCAAACCACGTACGTATCTGAATTATAAATTTAAGAGATTTTCAGTCCCGGAAAGTTCCATGGCATCTATAGATTTGTACCAATCGGAAGTTACTGTAGCTTCTTCGCATCCCTCATCGAAAAAGTACCAACAACAAACAACAAAATCTGCACCAGCTTATTAAATAACTTTCACAGAGGTTTCTTTAAACTCTTCAAGAATGCACCGATGCACACAGAGACCTAATACCCCAGTGGTACCCTTTGCTTCAATACGCATTCAGGTGGGGCCGATCAACGATTGACGCTGTCAACCGTGTCGTCGGAACAGTACGATCGGCATGGGAAGGATCTGTGAAGCGGAGCAAGCATGTCGCTTTCTTTGGTGGCGCTGGACATCCGAAATGCTTTCAACTCGGCTCGATGGGATAATATCCTAAGAGCCGTGGGGGAGGACCATCGGGTGCCCCGCTACCTGACGAGACTGCTGGAGAGCTACTTTGAAAACCAACAACTGGAGTATCAGTGCGGCACTACCAGCGATCTCTCCTCGCGGCGACTCTCGTCGGGCGTCCCGCAGGGCTCTGTCCTCGGAACTGTCCTGTGGAACGCTATGTATGACGGGCTACTGAGGGTGGAGCTCCCGGAGGGTGCCAGCGCCGTTGCTTTTGCGGACGATGTCGCAATCATGGTGGTTGCGAAATCCCTCAGAAGCGTGGAGATCTGCGGCAATGACGCGCTCTATCGGGTGAGGACATGGCTAAATCGCGCTGGGCTGGAACTAGTCGACCAGAAGACGAAGGCAGTGTTCTGTCTCCAGTGTGAGCGCATTGCGCAAGCCCAGCTGCTGCCTGGTAATGTTCTCTTTCAGTTGCTGCTGTCCGGCAGCAACTGAAAGAGAGAGGGGTTTTTAGGGAGTAAGAATCTCACACTCCCCCTGGCATTCGGGCCGGGGGGGCCTACGCAAGGTTTTCCCCTCTCACGGAAAAAAAAGTGGTACCCTTTGCCTCCAACTGTTCACAGATTCTTAATTCATGGCCTGGAAATCATTGAACATGCTTTAGTGCCCATAAGCCAGCTGAGTGAAGAGGCACGAGAAGTGAGAAAAAAAGAATTCAAAAGATATAGAAAATTTTTAATAAAGTGTCACATGAGAAATGGAATGAAGACGTTTTAAATTTAAATTTACTTTTAATAACACCAGCATGAGAAAAGTATCCACAAAAGAGACTACAAAGTTTGAAAAAGAGGTTTTCTAATTACACTGTTCGACAAATGACGACTTTTTTTTGGTTCAGAGACGAGATTTTGCCCAGTGAACACGAATCTGGTAATAAAAAGTGTTGATTGGTTCGAGATTCGGAGATATATGTGTTTTTTATGTACTCGTATGGGAATTTTCGCCTCGCGTGCCACTTTTCGATGGGGTTCATGGAGAAGAAACGAAGTTTGCGTCGCATTTTCTCCTCGAAATGGGGGTCCGGGGATGCGTCCCTCCTCTTCGATGTCGGAGGGCGCAGACTCCTCGCGGGAGCTCACCGGCTCCATTTCGAACGCGAGTAAAACCACTACAAAAGATGACTAGAACAATGACAGCTGTCTCGACCTTACCAGCTGACAGCTGTCACTCGCTAGTGCGATTTTCAGTCAATTTCAATTCATGCCCTTCGAAATATTATGTGGCTATTTTTGTTGGTAAACGGACTACTAGTCAAATGTGAACCGGTCGCTCTAGATCGGTCACACGTGATCACCCGTCACCCTAAAACTGGTCACGAGAAAACAGGTCACACCGAAAATTGGTCACAAAAAAACTGGTCACACACACAAATAAAAAAATGGTCGAATTTTTGAGTGTGACCAATTTTCGGGTGTGACTAGTTTTCTCGTGACCAGTTTTAGTGTGACGGGTGATCACGTGTGACCGATCTAGAGCGACCGGTTCACATTTGACTAGTAATCACTAGAGGTAGGATAGTCACAGTGCTATCCATTGTTCCATTTCTGTAAATCCTTTGTAAAAAAGGTTCGGCAAACCTTTAACAATGCATTTACAATCTTTGAACAATACGCGGCACCTTTTGGGTCCGGTGACTAGTAATCACCGAACCATTTTTGTTAGACGAAACACTATAGCGTTGTGCACAAAAAATGGTTCACTATTGTCAACCATCTTTTTGCCCTCTTGCTTTGTAGGGTATGTACATACATATGTATACATTTTTTGAAAAAATATAAATATAAAATTATATATGAATGCATAAGCTAAAAACCAATAAATTTTATTTTTTAGTTTATGCAATGATATTGCAAGCCACCGAATGGATGATAACACCTGTAACCCACTTGAATGACTTTTCCGGGAGGTTAATGAATTTTGGTATGTAAAAAGTAATAAATTTTGAACCTGTAATGGAAAAAATAATTTTAAAATTATATGATTACCTCTTTAACCCTTAAATTAATTCCTGAAAGTCTGGCCAGTCAACCGGTTAATGAAGTATTTACATTCAAATGACCAAAAAATGTAGTATTTCTACTAGCCGTTGACCACTTGTTCTAAACCAAGATAAGCATAAGTTAATTAAAAAATAAAAATCTTGAAAAATGACTATTCCCTGAATGATGGTACTCATGGTGAACGGATTATTGCGCAAATTGCGACCGCGCGCACAACAATCGTTGCCACAAAAATCGCGAATACGGAATATCTGGCACTCGAGTTCTCGTTATTACAATATTTGGCGTGGAGTTTTTGGGTGCCAGATGTTCCGTAATCGAGATTTTAATAATTAATAATCACAGAACTGGTTGTTCCGACCAAGTCTTCATGGTCAGCTTTCGTGGGGTTACGACCAAAGGAGCCGTTTTGGAGGGAGATCGGCGCCGAGCGCGCGTCCCCGCCTGCTTTTCGTTTTCCGCTTCGGTCGAGTGAACATCTCTGTTCGCTACCGAGTTTGTTCCCACCACCGAGTCCCGATCAGCTCAGCCTGGATCGGCAGACGATACTGGAAGTACAGCTTCAGTATACGTCCGGTGAGAAGTGAGGAAATCCTGGTCTTTCTTCGTCGAAGTCAGATCACGTAGTCACGTGAGGAGTGAGGTTATCATAGCCTCTCGAACACGTGCGCGCTAATTTCACGACGGACTCCCCCCCCCCCCTGCTTATTCTCTGTATTTATACATATATAAAATACAGTCACCATACAAACAGAATTACAACCTGTTTTTATTATTATACAATTTCCTCCCTTTTTCCACATCACGCATCCCACGCACATTACGAAGGAGAAAGGGACATAGCAGAGCAGCCGACATCAGCAGAGACCAGACCACCGACGACGAAGGAAGGCACCTTGAGGAAACCAGCCCCGCCCAAGCTTACCACTAGCTATCTCAGAAAACCGACTTCGGGGGTGCTCTCGAGTTGAACATCCCTGGAGTCTGTACACTGGTATTCATATGTTGCCGATTGGCGTTAATGTAGTGGATAACGACAATAACTAGAGTTTCCTTTACCACAAACTCGCGATGAATTATACAAAACCCAATCATATTACTCATTATTACGGTAAATAGATTATTTCGCACATTGCTATCGCGCACACGACAATCATTGTCACGAAAATTGTGAACACGGAATATCTGGCACTCGAACTCTCTTTAGTGCGATGGATAGAATTTTTGGGTGCCTGATAATCACCGAACCCATTTTTACATTAGTTTGTTAATGGAACTATAATCACTCGCAATCCATAATTAGATTTTCAAATGTTTCACTTTCACTTAAAATTGTAAGACAACGGTCAGCGAATGTGTAGCGTCTTTTGGCAATAAGCTAATGTACTAAGTCGGAATAAAATATTTGCACCCCCTTTTTTATGTTATGAAACAAAGATATTGCTAAGTATGTCCTAATCACAGTGAATGTACCATTTATTTCTTCGGTTTCTAATTTGATTCCCTATCAATGGCATATTTATTTTGCTAGAGCCCCTCAGGCACGGCGTTACAAATTTCTGAGATCCTTATTTATTTTACATATGTAGATATATACCAGGAAGGCTTGACAGGAAGACCCCAATGTGCCTTCCTAGACAATTAATAATAAACAATGCAGTATTTTTATTACACAAATCACTGTATTTCGAGAAGCTGAAGAACACGAAATTAACAATTAATTAATTTATTAATAAATTAATCCATTTATGGATAGACATCTATGGATACTTGTACATATTTTTTTACAAATTGTACATATATTAAATATACAGAAGATGATTTTTTTTTGCCAATTTTGAGGAACCGTTTCAACAATGATTAGATAAAATTGGCAAATTCTGACAAGAAACAATCGACTTGGAGTCACAAATATCCAAATTCGATCCTGGGCTAATATATTAAAGATTAGCACAGGATCGAACCCAATCAGTGGCGTAGCGTGAATTCCCGGTGCCCCCCCGCAATATATTTTACGGCGCCACACCTCCCCCCCACCCCCTCCCCCATATATTAATATTAGAAAAATAACTTTCCAAATTAGTATTTATACTTTTTTACGTATCGATATGTGTACCTATATATCAAAGTGCATTAAAGTTTAATCTGGACGACCAACAAGCAGTGCACAATCTGTTTAAAGTCTCCGTCACGGGCCCGAATGTGAAACGTCCGAAAACGCAAACATCGGAAGGCAAAGATCGAAAATCGAAAGATCAAAAAAAAGGGTGCATGATAAACGGTACATACTCACTTAATTTGCGCGAGCAGGATACAACAGGAACAAGAGAAACGGGCTTTTCCTCCCGTATTGATGTGCGCGCGCAGAATACGGGAGGAAAATCCTGTTCCTCTTGTTCCTGTTGTACCCTGCTCGCGCAAATTAAGTGAGTATGTACCGTTTACCATGCACCCTTTTTTTATCTTTCGACTTAAGATCAGACCCAAAAAATATAAACAAGAATAAGAGAATTCTCAGCTAATAGGTTGAAGTGGCACTGACGTTCAAAAGATGGAAAAAAGACGGTAGTCTTCTAGCCCTATTGGCATAGATCAATTACACAATGAGGATAAATTCAAAATATGTTAATGTATGTACATACACATATAGTACAAATAGGTTGAAAAATAAGAGAAGTTTTTAAAAAAATTACGGAACAAATGAAAAAATCCGTGAAAAAGGCGCGCTTCGTGGCGCCCCCCAGGTCTCGGCACCCGCCCCCCCCGCATTACGGGGTCTGCGGGCGCGGTAGTTACGCCACTGAACCCAATATTCTCTTGGTGCTAAACATAAACGCAATCACTGAGCCATACTGATGGGTACCTCAGATAAATACATACTAGAATAAGAGAAAACAAAAAAATGAGGTTAGTAACGTTAATAATTGCGTTACGCTTACGAGGGTATAGTTATGAGATTTTAAAATCATTTTACAAAATTAAAAAATGCAGGTTATCTTGAAAACTGTAAGGCTTTGTATTATGGGGTGACGCGACAATTGGTCCACTGCCAAAATGTACACGCGACAATTGGTTCATTACCAATTATGTATTATGGTAAGTGTAATGACCTCTAAAAGCACCCTGTATAAAAATGAAGAAGCTTCTCTTTCTCCTCAGCTCCATAAAACATGATAAAGCTCCTCAGAACAATTAATGAAAAATTGAAAATCGTCTAATTTGTAACAAATCTCTTCTATGAAGACCACGAGATGGTGTAAGCTTGAATATTCAATTCAGACTGATTTGATTCAAATATTTTCAACCATCATTCGCATACTTTCTGTCGGATACCGAATGAAGGCGAAAGCCTTCTACGATATTTTAAGAAAACATTATTTGCACATGGAGCTCAAGGCTGCTGATATTCCTGATATAAATATGGTGTATTCCAATATATTCCAGTTCCAGTGTATATTCCAATATGGAGCAGTGACATCGCATGGGGGAAGTTGCAGACCGCACCAGGGTGTCACCATCCTGGGGGGAGGGGGGTGACACCAAATGAAGAATATAATTTGATATGTATTTTCTTATGGAGGAATTTATTAAGATTTAGTTTTTTTAGTCGGGAAACGAGAAACGTAGGGTTGGGAAAGGGTGACTCCCCGACTTGCTACACAGGGTAACACCATCGCTTGTGATGTCACTTCATACGCATTCGGTGCGGTGCATAAATCGTTAAATCGACTAGGGCTGCCCACCCAGTCGTCCGCGGCTTGATTTTAAGTCGATCTTTTCTCCATTCTTAAAATGTACGTATGTTGATAAATGTTACCCGAAAATATCTGAAACACAACCGACATATTCGTTGTGCATATGTTTCAGATAAATGAATGATGTATCATATCGATGTGCATATGTGCATATATACATATATGTAGATTAATATCCAATCTTAACGAATGCGACACAAAAATCGATCTGTTGTTAGGGCTCTACGAGTCTACGTACATATTTGGCCGAATCTGTTTTTCTAATAGAACAATAGATTATTAAATATGAATATTATAAAATCGGATACACGAAATTCTTTGAACGATAAAAATCTTGACCTGTAGTGAATTTATCTTTCATTGTAAATCCCAAAAATATTTCCAAATCCGAGGAGTGTCAACGATCTGTTGTAGCATAAACCATGCTTATTTTTAAAATTGTTATTTTTTCATAAGCATTATGTATTTGTTAACGTTATATAAAACATATCCCCCCCCCCCCCTCTATATACATATGTATGTTGGTAGATTGCGATATATTTTCATAAATATTAGCTTTATACCAGGGCAGCCGAATTACAAAAAGGTTTGGCTGCCCCGGTATAAACTATCGAGAGTATATTTTTTTCCAAAAATAAACATGTCTTTTAAATACAATAAACTAAGAATATTAATACTTTAATTTATTATATAAATTTTCAGATAGATCATCAGAAAACAAGTCAAAATATCCAGATTGGGATCAAAATTGAGGTAAGACAATTATGTTCATAATAACGACATGTTAATATTCAAATATTTAACAAAAAAGCATTTCGTCATAATGAATTTCTCCATTTCATAAAAATCTTGGTATTATTAAAGATAATATTTTTTCAAATTATTATAGTATTATTAATTACAGTATTTTTTATTATAGTATTATTAATCATAGTATTTTCAAGGTTTTTCGTAGTTTCACTTGTTTTAATATTGAAATTTTTAAGTATAATATTTCAAATTATATTACTTTAAGATGTAGTATTTTAAATTTTTAAATATTTTTAATTATAGTAGGTATATTACTTATCTAGTATACATATACAGTATTTTTAATTTTAATTTAAGTTTTAACGTGTTTTACACACAATCAACTAGGATGATTAATATTTTTACTTTAATATGAATTTTCAGATAGACGGTTATTTTACGATAAGCTCGTAGCATCAGAAAAAAATCACAAAATCTGGATTGGGATCAAAATTCAGGTAAGACAATTATATTCATAATATCGACATGTTAATATTGAAATATTTAAGAAAAACCAAATTTTCGACATATTGAAGTTCTCTTTTTCATAATAATCTTGTATGGGTGAGAGGGTGGTATTATTTTTTTGAATTAATTATAGTATAATTAATTACAGTATTTTTTTATTATGGTACATTAATCATAGTATTTTTTATTTTAATATTTTTTATTATAGTATTGTTTATTATAATGTTTTAAATATAATATTTTTGATTTTGAAATTTTAAATTATAATATTTTTAGATGTAGTATTTTAAATTCAAATATTTTTAATTATGGTATTTTTAATTTTAATTTATTATTTTTAAATTTCAGCGATCCAAAAAAAAGATGGGAGTTTTTGAAATTCATAATGAAGATGGACGGGAAGGATTCCAGAATGATAGTCGAATCGAGGTGACGAGAAAAACGGTGTTCAGCGAAGATGGAAAACAATACATCGAGGGAGAGTGGCAGGAAAACAATTTAACAAAATTATTATCCTGTCAATTTAATACTAGGTTCACCGATGAAAAGACGTTTTACATCAGAAACCAAACTCCAGAATATTTGTTTATAATAGATCATGAAGATTTTATTGCTCGTGTAAAAATTTCAGATACAACTGGTTTATATGTGAAAAATAGCTTTTTGGATAACCGTATCATATGTGAGCTTTTATTTAACAAAATTAAAATAACGGAAATTTTTAAAGATGGTTTAATGAATAAAAAGAAACATTGCTACAAAGATTTTATCTCACTTATCAGTGACATTTGCCATAAGATTGGTGATGATATCGCTGTCAATGATGATATTTTACAAATATATATTGAAATTGGAAACATAAATGAAGAAGATGTGCTACTTAAGAATGATTTGATTATGAATAAACTCGTCGAAAATAAATATGTTTCAGAGGAAATCAAAGACATTGCAAGAACATTCTTGAATATATTACAGTCTATTGAAAAAAGAAATGACACACTACCAAATATAGAAATTGCCGAAATTGAGGATTTCAATCTTACCGAAGAAGTGACAAAAATCATCGGTGAAGGACTAGAACACCATAAAAGAACTTTACATGACAATTGTTTTATTTTTTTCGACAATTACAACTTCAAGGATCTATCAGCAGAGCAGCTTCTATTTATAACAAAAAATGACATGAAAATGATGTCAGATCTTGCATCTGTCTCTGACAATAAATGTTTTTCTAAAATTTTAAACCTGTTTCAAGCCCTTTTCATCGAAAAAGTTGAATCCGCTACGAAATACGTTTCTTATAGAAAAATGGCACCAATGTTCAATTCAGTTACTTATTACATTTTTAAAAGCTTCACCGAGCTTATCGAAACCATAAGCAGTATTACAAAAACATCTGTTGAAGATACTTTGAATATCATACAAACAAATTCTACTATAAACTGGGAATCCCCTTGTTCCTTAGATTTGTCCATGGAAAGACAGTGTCGCTTCCTCTTTCAATTGATTACGTTTTTCAGTGAAGGTTCAATCAAAACTTATGAATACACTTTTAAATTTTTAACGTCTAAAAACGTTTTGAGTAAACGCAACGTTACTCATGAAAATTTGAGGAAATTATTAAATTTAAAAGTTAGCCTTCGTATATTTAATGTTGAATTTGCAAGTATACCAGAAGACCGACGCATATGGTTATACTTACTCGATGATGCAATGTCCATAGAAGGGAATGATTGCTGTTTTGAAAATTTCCAACCCGTGTTGTCTGATTTTGTGAATTACATCAGCAAATCCGATAGCTCTTTGGAAGTATTTCGCATCTTCACCCACAACCTCATACAGTTTATCGTAAATGGAGAGCGATGTTTGTCATATTTTAGGAATCTTGATGTGTCGGAGTCACTTTAAAAATTTTGTTGTATAAAAAAAAGTTGTCTTGTCTGAAAAATTACTGTACTGTTATTTTACAATCATTGATGTATGTATAGCATAAAGAGGCTAAAAATTTTTTGAGATTTTATTCTCATTTTGGAAATTTAGTGTATGAAAATGCTGGCTACTCCTGTCCAAAAATTATTATGTTGTAAATTTTGCAATCATTTATAACATAAAGACGATGGTAATTTTTTAGATATTTTCCGCTAATTAAAATTTTCTTTGAATAAAAAAAGATTGGTTATCCCAGTTCAAAAATTATTATCAGAGTACGGATAGCCAAGGTGCCGCTCATTGTTCAATTGTTGTAAATGCTTTGTAGAAAAGCTTTGGCAAACCTTAAACCTTCATATGTTTGCGGATGATACGTTAGTTTATATTGTAGGTGATGATGTTTAGGGAATTACGGTATTTAAGTGATTGGTTATGTGAGAATAAACTGAAAGTGAACTTAAGTAAGACTAAGATGATGTGGATGAATAATAAAAAAGTTGTGAGTGATGTGATTATGGATGGGAGAGTGGTAGAAGTAGTAGATAATATTAAGTATTTGGGCATTTATTTGGATTGTAAATTAAGTTTTAAGGTGCACGCAGATTATATTATTAAAAAAATGGCAAAAAAAGTTGGTGTACTTTGTAGGTTAAGAAATTTATTAAGAATAAAAAGTAAAATATTTATTTATTTATTTGGAAAATTTACAGTTTATTAAGTTACATAGATTGATAGTAAAAAAACATAATTATGTTAAGTAAACCATTAATAATTTTCACATATAGGTAAAAAAAAGAAAAGCTCAAACATTTAAAATAAGAAAAAAAAATGATAATAGAGTAAGATAGTTAGAGAAAACAAAAAGAAAAAAATAGAAATAACAGTATAATAAAAATATCAAAATAATAAGAATAATAATATGATAAAAATTATGAAATAATAAAAATAATATAATATATAACAAAAAACAAAAAGACAAAATAAAAATTCATAATCACAATCGTAAATTTTCAATAAAATTAATCATCGAAAAACAAATTTGCAATAATCACTCTAGCTTGTATAGCATTAATATTAAATAAGTCAAACATAGAAATTGTTAAAATTAGTGTGTTGATGGTGGAGCTTGCATGCCAGATGAATGAGCTTCTTCCATAATTAGAAAAAGTATTAGGTATGTAAAGGAGCTCATTACATCTAGTCATTCTATTTGGCACACGCAATGATAGTCTGCTCAATAATTGAGGACAGTCGATCGAGCCGTTAAGGATGTTCAAAATTGTTGAGATGTCAGCTATCTCCCTTCTTTTGACAAGTGGAAGTAGATGCTGACACCTACAAGCATCTTCATAGGAAGTATAGGATAATCCAAAACGGCTACTGATGTACCTCAAGAATCTCTTCTGAATGCGCTCCAATCTGTCTCTTGCACCAGAGTACTCTGGGTTCCAAACTTGGGATGCAAACTCAACAATACTTCTTACGTATGCACAATATAGCATTTTGTATGATTTAATAGAAGTAAAGCATTTGGAGGACCGGATGACGAACCCGAGGGCCTTCGACGCTCGAGCTACAACATTGTCAATATGTTTACCAAAGGATAGATCAGAATTTAAAAAGACTCCCAAATCCCTAATTTCCGATACCCTTGTGAGTCTATGTCCGTTGATTGAATGAGGAAAGTCAACTGGACATAGTTTTCTGGTGAAGGTTATGCAGGAGCATTTTGCTACATTAATTTCCAACTTATTTATGCTGCAATAAGCCTCTAGCCTGAACAAATCATCTTGTAGGGCCAAAGCATCATTTCGGTTGTCTATTCTCTTGAAAATCTTCATATCATCAGCAAATAATAGTACACTTGAATTCTGAAAACATTTTTCAATATCGAAGATGAAGATATTGAATAATAGAGGTCCCAAGAGGGAGCCTTTCGGACCACCAGAAGGAATATTCATCCATCTCGATATAAATCCATTTAATAAGACAGCCTGTGATCGACGTGTAATGTATGAGGTGAACCATCTATAGAGATCACCATGAATACCGATCTGTAAAAGTTTTTCAAGGAGAATATCGTGATCAATCCTGTCAAATGCCTTACTATAATCTGTATATATATAGTATCAACCTGAGACCGATCGTTCATGGTATTAGTAACGAAATCATTAAATAGTAGTAAATTTGTTGTAACTGAGCGTCCTTTCTGAAAACCATGTTGTTGCATACTAAGAGATTGCGAGATAGCTGGAAAAAGTTGGTCGTACACTAATTTTTCTAGTATCTTAGCAAATATACATAGCTTTGGTATAGGCCTGTAATTGGAAATTTCGTTTTTTTTTCCTTTCTTATGTACAGGAGATATGAATGCTGATTTCCAGATACAAGGTACAAGGCCCTCACTAATAGATCTTTTATAGATAATGGTTAGTGGCAAAGTTAGGCTTTCAGCACATTTTGAGATAAAAATTGGAGAAATTAAATCTGGGCCTGCTGATTTATGAATATCAGTTGATTTCAAAATATTTAATACTTTTTCACTTCGAATTTCAATTGATCCAATTTCAGAGGAAGTTGTGACAGAACAGACGTTGGTTGGTAAGGGATAAGAGGAAGTCGATTGATTAGAGACAGGTTTAAGGAACGTCGAGTAAAAGAAGGAAGAAAACAAATTACAAATGTCCACCCCCGTACCAGCAGTAATGTCACCATGATACAGAATATGAGGTAGGATGTTGTTTTTGTTCCTTGATTTAATGTAGGACCAGAATGCTTTGGGATTCAAGGAAATGTCGTTTTCTACTTTAGTCATATAATTTTTGAAACATTCTTTCTCTAAAGTTTTTGCCCGATTGCGTAATAGTACAAAGGTATGATGGTCAGCCAAGTTGTTATAATTTTTGAATTTCTTAAAAAATTTGTACTTTTCCTTCAGGATTTTTTTTAGGGGTGCAGTATACCAAGCGGGAAATTTTCTACTTTGAACATGTTTCTGTGGGATATATTAAATTATATATAAGTTTATAAAATGAATTTACAGCATCATCAAAAGAAACAATATGTAAATAAGACCAAGAAACAGAGTTTAATTCATTTTGAATCTCGTTATAGTTACCAAGATCAAAAAGGAATCTAGTATAAGGTTTAGATCTAAGTGATCGATAAATAGTTAGATCAGCAGTAATTAAAAGAGATTTATGATAAGGATCTTCAGGAACGAGAGGATCTAAACAGGCATCTACTACCAAATGTTCATTTGATAAAACTAGATCAAGAATACGGCCGAATAAGTTAAGTACTCCATTATATTGTTTAAAGTTACAAAAATGTAATGCATCAATAAGAGTCATTTCGGTGCTTCTTAATGAATTGATAGGCATAAGTCCTCCTCTGGAGATATCCTGGGACCATTTGATATTACTTAGATTGAAATCTCCCACGATTAAAAATCTATCATCCGGGTAGTTTGTTGAAATAGTAGACATGTTTTCAAGAAAATTAGTAAGTTGAGTATTAAAAGAATTACCTATGTTCTCAGAACATAAATACAATACACATACATGAAATTTGAGAAGGTTGCGATGATTAGTGATGTTGCGTAAAGTGAGAGATATCCACATATCTTCCACAGAAGAGTGCCATTCTGGACGTGGAACAACTCCAAGTTCACGCTTAGTTGCTACAAGGCAACCACCACCACGTTTTTGGTTTAATCTAACATAATTACGATCTCTTCGCCATACTATATATCTTTCATCAAAGAGTTTCTCATCACTTATAGTGTCAATCAACCAAGTTTCAGTAAGCAAAATAATATCATAATTGGACATGTTTATATTTCGTAAAAAAATATCAGTTTTTGTACGGAGACCACGTACATTTTGATAATATAAATTAATAGAATCCATTAAGTAGTCTCAGAAAAATAATAGAAAAAAAAAGGTACACATATATATATGTGTATACAAATGCATATAAACACATACACACATATATACAATTATACACGAAAATACACATGTCCATATGCATACATACAAAAATATGAAACGGATCAATAGAGTAGGAAGATAAAGCATATGGAAATAAGGAACATGGAAAGTACACAGGATAAAATATAGCAATGTAATAAAAATCGGATAAATTGTAAAACGTAAATAGAATTGGCAATTAATGAGTACGTAGTGATAGACGTGTAGATATCCATAAGCATAAATATCAGTAGTTATGTGTAATATGTATATAAATATACATAAACTTGCATCCATAGAAGTGATACGGAATTACCGAGCAAACCATCACTCGTGATACCAATTGAATTATAATAAAATAAATAAAGCGAATTATATAGTTGTTTAGCAAGTATTTGTTCATATCTAATCTATAATTTGGAAAGAGACTTTGTATGTATCCTTCTATTCAATGGATTCACCCCCGTGGGGGCGCAAGGCGAGTAGTTTCATGGGGCCCCGCCAGGGGCGCCACAAGGGGCGCAGCCCCGTGGGGCCCCGAAGGGGGCCCAGGGGGCCCAGCCTCATGGGGCGCAGCCCCATGGGGCTCAAAAGGGGGCGCAGCTTTATGGGGCACACTATTTCTGTTTGAATTAAGTCAAACAGAAATAGTGTTTTTGGAACTGAAAATTGTACTTTTATTGCCACTTTTAAATACAACGACTCGTATAAAGTTATTTAAATACTCATTAGGAATTTATTAGTTTAAAATATTTGGAGTCAGCATGGTCGATGTCACAAACATACAAAATAAATATAATATAAAACAAAAAACCATTAGGTACTGATGGAAATAAAATAAAGTAAAAATGAAAATAATACAATAAGAATAAACCAATAAAGGTGAGTATTTTTGTTGAACGTAATTTATAATGAAGTGTTCAATATTACATTAAGAGTAAGAGTAAGTACTGACGGCTATGTCGATCCAAGTATCGGATGCTTTGAGCGAATTCTCCAATTCGTGAAACCATTCCAGCGTCTGATCCATGATTGATCTCGGCACGCCAACATAATTTTCAGCATTTAACGGGTCTAAAGGTATCTGAAAATTGACATTCACAAAACGATTACTCATTGATGAAAGACAATTTCATTGGCAATCTTTAAAAACATGACTTAAATGCCTTTGAACAGTATTTTATGCCAATCAAAATCAGATTTAATCAAATGGTCTGATTTTTAACTCTTTAGTCAGGCCGCACACCAAAGATGCATCAATCAGCATGCACGCTGTAAATGCTTCACTGTATTTGCTTCGTCACATTTAGCACTTAACTTTAAATGCGACGTAAACACGCACACCATCACTACATTTGCAGTCATAACATGATGGCAAATACATTCGCCAGCGAATTCAGGAAGTAGTTACTTTAATCATAGAGAGTACTTCTCTTTTCATCTTATGGCATGCGCAGATGCAGATAGACTATTTACAAGTATTGACGTAGGAGATTATGGCAGAAATAGTGATTCTGGAGTATTTCGTAACTGCAGATTAGGCCAAGCACTTTCAAATAATACTTAAAAAATCCCAGAGTCGATGCCATTAATAGGAGAAGAAGAATTTGGACGACCATTCAATTTTTATTTTGTGGCGGATGAAGGATTTCCCCTTTGCACCAATATTATGAGACTGCATAATGGAAGAGTCTTGAACAATATTTAACTACCGTTTATCTAGAGGTCGAATGCGCTTTTTGTATACTCGTACTTGTATCGAAGTTTCGTGTATTTGAAACACCGTGTATTTGTCCTGTTCAGTGGATAAATCTGTTAAAATTGTTAAAACTACTTGCATACTTCACAACTTCATTAAGATGAACGAAAAATATCAGTTTACTTCAAAAACTGAAAACAATAACAGCGAGTTCTAGTCACTATCATGACAATTATCAAAGAAGGCCGGGTAATGATGCCATTCAAAACAGGGAATATTTATGTGAGCATTGAACAAAACACAGTTAGCCCATTAATTCATATATTTATGCAAATAATAAATGTTATATCTTACATCTGAAGGATGCAGTAGAAACATTAGGCGGCTCTTTTTCATACTTTGTAGTCTTTTTTGTGGATTCTTTTCTCATGCTGGTATGCTGGATCCTTTTCTCGTTTATTAATACCGAAATAAGCTGAAAGTGAAGATCAGGGCAGACTATATTCAAGTTATAAATTCGTTGATTTTTAGCAGTTTTTTGTAATACCACATAAAATTTTGCAAGGGAAATTTTTCGAAAAATATACTATTCAAGGATGTATGTAAGTGTTTTTTTTTCTGACAATATAAGCCATCATCAGAGTTCTTTGTTGCTATTTGCTTTGACACAGTAAAATTTTGATGCAGAAATATCTTGGAAGTACATATTCTAGATTGGAGGTCCCTTCAAGCCAGTCACACGACTGTTCAGTTATCACCGAGTGATTCGGAATCAGTGGCTACTCTTTCCAATTCCTCATACGCTATATCCTAGGTTGCCAGATTTCCAAAATCACAGATCGGAACATTCACTATTTCGAACAATGAAAAACAAAGAATCTTAAGAATCAATGAAGATATTAAGGAAAAAATATTTTTAATTAAATTATAATGTATATAAATAAGTACATACACACATATATATATATATATATATATATATATATATGTAGAAGAGAACATATAAAAAATAGTTACTTAATAATCCACAGGAATCACAGTTAATAAAATATTTTGGATACAATTACAAGAATTACATTTTGTTTTAAGAAGTCAGGATTTTCAGAGGCATTCCGGGACTCGGGATTTGTCTGTTGAACTCAGGACAGTCCCGCTCAAATGGGGACGTCTGGCAACCCTGGTCATATCATAACACAGTAAGCTCATCTTTTCCGATATTTCATTGAATAATTAACTCCCAGTGGAATCATCTTTCAATCTGGCCATCCCGGATGTCTCTACATGGTTATTATCATTGATCATTTCGAATATGACATTATTTTCTTCACCGTGACACCTAGCCATTTGAAAATAAAGACTATATTGTAAAGTAAATAAATGCATATCAATATAAATAACAATTTATAATAACCATTCAGCTCCGAGATCTGTAATAGCGTCTCCGAGTGGCAAGCTGTTTGCTCGTTCGTCTATCGGATTCCCGGCCTCCAACGGCAAAGCTTCCTACCCATTTTCAAAAAGCTTGGTGAGACCAGCCGGTCCGCCATCAATTACTACCACATCATAAACTTCACTGAAATATAAAAATAAATCTAATTAAAACTGACGTCACATAATCGTCACAATGCTCTAAAATTGTGCCTGAATGGTTATTTTTCTCCTTTACAAAAAATTATACAAATTCAATTTGAATTTGTATGAAATCTCTGTACTGGAATTCCTGTTGATATTAAAAAAGTTGTATACACGGACATACATAGATAGAAGTTTGATTGAAAAGTAAGAGATCTAAATAGCATACAAATACTAAAGTATTTTAGAATTGTATCGAAACTTCAATTTTGTATCTTTTCATTGATATCTTTATACCAAAATTTTCGCATACATACGTATATATAATATATAATAGAGATAAAATATACACAAAGATTCAAATATATTGCGAAGTGGTTTTAGATTGTAGCGTGCAAGAAAATGATATGAACCGAATCAAAACAAGTGCTAATTACCTATTGCCGAATGACATTTTGAGGTTATGTGAACGATGACATCTGTCAAATGATAGTTGAATTGGAGCTAGCACCACAATCGATGAGCATACCTATTAGAGCTTTTCTAAAATATCATTTAGTGACTCTATAAATAAATCATGTTTTTTAATGTACATTTATTAATATGTGCATGGATTAGTCCGATTTTCTCGTTTCTCATTCATTTCATATTTTTTATTTTATTTCTTCCCGCTCTCCTGTTCATCTTTTTTTTTTTTATTTACGTTTCAGAATTATTTGAGAGTGATAATTAATCATACTGGGTTTCAAATTTATGACACGAAAACTAAATTATTTCACTTTCTTGAAATGTTAAATGCAACTAAAGTACCGCTAGATGGCATTGTTAGAAATAACAGTCGGTAAAGCTGATTTCTACTTTATCGTACTGCAAACGATTGCCATGGATGTCAATATTTTCACATAATGCATTAAGTTCAGGAACGACGAACCTAATTATAAAAATTTAGCTCGCATGCGAAGGATTTAAAATTTGGCCAGTCGTATGTATTCAGAACTGTGTAAGCAAATGTAGAATAAGAAAAAACGCAAAAAAAAATTTATAATGACTTTTTGATATAATGATAAAAAAAAAATTCGATAACGGAAAGTACATACATGTTTACACATACCGGCTATGAGAGCATTTTCAATACAAATTGAATACAAATGTAGGGAAATTTACACAAGACAAAGGTTCTAGTTCCGGTTATTAAATTTTGTTCAAATTTTTTTTATTACTTAAAATCAGTGACCCGAACTGGAACTGAACCGAAAACCGGACAAACCGTTATATTTGCCGGAACAAAAACCGAAACCGAACCGATATTTTTTTGGTTAAATTAGTACTTATGGTACTAAAATACCATAAAGATTTATTGCAGCTATTTCCTTTCAAAAGATGCAAGAACAATATCACTTTCTTGACTAGTATTCGTTCTTTATTAGTCGATAAAAAAAGGTTCACTCTCAAAATATAAACTACGCCCAAAAACAGCTCACTTGGTAAGAAACAGAACACTGTTGTAGGAAATATAAAGAATTAATATTTTTATAAATTCAATTTTATTTACAAATATAAATAATTACGAAATATATTTTTTTTTTACAAATAAAATTGAACGCAGCTTTACATATGTATGTATCTACATACAAACATAGGTGCAAATTAGATAAAATAAAATGTAAATTCGAGATCTTCTTTTAAATAAACGACACCATTTTGCAAATTGGATCGATAGGAATTGAATCTTGTAATGGCAATAAGATTAAATGATTTTATGACATCCTGTATTTGCATGATGATTTTTCTTTTTTGTAAAAGGTAAGATTTAGCCTAATAGAACAATCTTCGGCAGATTAAATCTTAAAAAAAGAGAGTTTCGAAACAAAAGGGTCCAGCAAATCGGAAGGCCCAAATCGAGATGGCCAGATGGGATGTTCGCTCAATCGGAGGACGGACTCGTTGAATTTAACACCTCTGCAGGTAGATATGACTAGAGGTAGGATAGTCACAGTGCTATCCATTGTTCGGCAAACCTTTAACAATGCATTTACAACCTCTGAACAATACACGGCCCCCTCAGGCTCCGGTGACTAGATATGACACATTCCAAGCTGTGGCGCCAATGATCAACACGCGTCCTTTGGTTGGTCTGTAAACAGTGCTTAGATGGCACAAGATATTGTGCGAATGAATTGTGTATAAATACATAACATATGTGGTTGTATATCATTTAGGTAACAAAATATAATTACATATTATTGAATTTCCTGGATGACGATTCCCATAGAAATGGAATGGTGAATTGTAACAATGTCATATGTACATACATATATGTATAACGATAATGGTTGAATACAAA
The DNA here is from genome assembly GCF_051622035.1 of Arctopsyche grandis. NCBI lineage: Eukaryota > Metazoa > Arthropoda > Insecta > Trichoptera > Hydropsychidae > Arctopsyche > Arctopsyche grandis. The sequence continues at coordinate 34,178,833 of NC_135356.1, forward strand.
ATTGGCATACTGCAATTGGAACCTGCTAGAGATTAAAAACCCGTCTCGAGATAACACATACATATTGCTATTCGACATGAAAGCGATGCAAAATTTTGAAATTATTATTTTAAAAAGTTCAATGACTCGGCTCTATTCAGAAATGGCATTTGGAATAATAATTAAATGAGCAAAATAAGAAAATCGTTATTTTAGCAAAAGTCGGTTGGATCTGCACAATTTGGAGCTGAAGGCGAGAGTCGGGGAATCGTGCAGTGGATTACAGTTCGGCAATCGCATTGGTTATTTGTTCGATTGGTTAACTTTTTATTGAAAAGACTAATTAGTGTTTGTGTAACAAGCAATCGCAGTCGCACATACCTGTGGCGTGGCAACAGAAGACTGGGTGGGTGGGAGTGGGTGGAGTGGGTGGGAGTGGGTGGGAGGACGAGGCAACCGCCAATGAAGAGTGCGACAAGGAGTGGAACTGATATTTATTATTAAGGAGTTCTTAATGGCAACAAATCAAAAGGCCAGCAATTTAATCAATTTTGTTGGTATACAAATCAGTTTTCGGCAAGTATTTTACTATCAGAATGTTCCGTATTACATATAATATTAAATGTCAGTGTTAATAAAAAATGGAGAGTATAAAAATCTGAAGTACATTCGCCAGAACAAATACATAGCAATGTCTGTTGTTATCTTAGCAAAAGTCCGATGGATCATACTTTCCTCTTCCCGAAACAAATACAAAAAAATGTATGTAAGTAGATATGTCTGTTTAAACTTTCTTATTTATACCCTAGGAGTTACTGGCGGATCCAAGGGGGTGCCAGTCACCCACCTTGGACGAATTTAAATATTATTATTCATTAATTTCATTTAAGATTGTAATTTTTCATATTACAACTTATATAATTTAATTTTTCATGTCACAAGTAAATTCGCCAGAACAAATAGCAATGTCCGTTGGATGGAATTGTATATCAAAATCGTTTTAAAGGAGCTCTAAACAAACGATCAATGCGAAAAAATGTTAAACACCTGTTTTATAGGTTTCAAACATCACCGTAGCGAGGCCTTGGCAAATGGGAGCTCATCAATTTCATTTTTTAATAAAACATTTTAATTTTAAGTTGAATTCGATGTGTTTTTCAAATATCCATTTTATATTTTTCGATTAGATATGTAGTTTGTTCGAGGCATCGTTATGCATGTTTTAATTTTAATACTTTTGAGTTTTGAGTTCTATTTTTGGAACCTTACAAACTGTTTTTAATTTTATTTCACCACTTAATAAATAGATGGGAACCTTTTGGACTTGCACCAATTGTCGCGTCCCCAAATAATATCATCGTTGTTAGCTTGAAAAATCATTTGGATACGAGATGGAATATTTTAGCCTAGTCTACTGTTTTGAAAAGATTTTTACACCAGAATAGTTTTCTCTTTAAAAAAACACAAGTATATATATTTTATTTTTAAAGTTGAGACCATTGTGGCATTACATGAATTCCTAATGCGCCACAATGGTCAACAAAATATAACACAAAAGAAACAAACTATACATAAATTAATACATATGTATAATTCATAAAAAAAAAAAATATAGGTATATATCTATCATGTTTATTATTATATAGGCAGGGGCGTTATTTCAGCTTTTCCCATGGGGGAGGGGGGGCAAAATTTGTGGGGGGTGTATTATGTATAATGAGTACATACATGAATTTTAACTATTTCATTTTTTATTTATATATTTTTATCAATAAAAGTAATAGTTAAATAATTTTAAAGGATAAACGAGTTTTGCAAATATCTTTCAAAGCAAGACAATCAACATTTTTAGTTAACATTTTTTTCTGTGAAAAATCGATGTGTTTATATTATGTACCTATACATATACCGTCACGATTTCGGAAACCGGAACACTTGTGATCTTACGATTTTTGGGCACTAAAAATATTGTCCCTTTAGGTGTGTGGTTTTTAACGATCGGGTCTTTTAAATGTGATTGTTTTCTACAATTTGAATTCAGTTTAGTGTGAGTTTTCGAGGTGTACGGATCGAAATCGTTGAAAATAAAAATACCATGCGACAATATACTCAACTATCATTGGAGGAGAATATAAAAATCGCGGCTTTGGCAGACTCTGGACATTCATTGCGATCAATTTCTCAACAAATGGGACGATCTGTATCTACTTTGTCAAGAATAATGAAAAAGAAAAAGGATTCTGGAACTTTTCATCGTAAGAAGGGGACAGAACCGAAAAGATGCACATCCGAGAGACAAGATCGCCTGATAACTCTATTATCTTTACAGCAACGGTTCAAACTGCTGTAGAGATAAGAAAAGATATCTTGGATCAATTTTCAATTGAAATTAGTGATGTAACCTTAAGAAAACGACTCAGAGAATCTGGACTGCACGCTCGGAAACCTGCGAAAAAACCATTACTTACGAAGACAATGATGAAAAAACGATTAGAGTGGTCGAAATATCACAAAAATTGGACGAAATCGGATTGAAGACAAGTCATATTTTCTGATGAGTCGAAATTTAACCTCTTCAGCTCCAATGGTTTTCCGTATGTTCGAAGAAAAGTTGGAGAAAGATTCGACCAAAAATGTACCCTGAGACAGTGAAGCATCCCCCAAGCCACATGATTTGGGGATGTTTTTATTATTATGGAATTGGTCGAATACAGTTTGTGCAAGGTTCCATTAATGGAATAGCATATAAAAAAATTCTAGAAGAAAGTTTTATCCCATCAATGGAAAACCATCTTTCAAATTCTGATGATGTCATATTCCAAGATGACTCTGCCCCTTGTCATCGAGCTAAATTAGTGAGTATTAATTTTATTTAATGATATTGAATGTAATTAATAATATGTCGATCAAAAAACTGAAATATTTTTGTTACTTTTTATTAGGTTCGGGTTTATTTGCAGGAATTGGGTGTAAAGAAATTAACATGGCCTGGGAATAATCCCGATTTAAACCCAATTGAAAATGTATGGATGGCTATTAAATATAGGATTAGTAAAACAAATGTGTCTAGCCATCAATCATTAAAAGAGACCATTGAAAAAGTATAGTATCAAGACTTCTCCATCGACATTTTAAGAAACTTTATAGATTCTATGACTAACCGTATAAAAGCCGTCATAAAATTAAAAGGAGCCGCAACAAAATATTAAGTTTTTATAATTCGTAAATAATACCATGTGATTAATAAAATTAAAAGTTTACGCTCAATTGTCTTTTTTCATTCAAAATTTCATTCAACTGTGGAGACTGCGTTTGGTCATAAAAACCGTCTCGGACTAAAATTCTCCCTACCTTTTTTGTTGTTGTTTCTTTTCTTAACAATTGTCATTAAAATAAACCACTGTGATATAATCTACCATTTTTATGACTTTGGGTGTTTATTTTATTTAAGTTCACTGAAATTTCACGCAAAATCACATTTTTCTATGGTGTTCCGGTTTCCGAAATCGTGACGTACCTTACAATGTTCTAAATAATTTCAATACATATTCTATTTTGGTTGGTTTAGTATTTTAATTCGAATTCATAATAATACTAAAAACAAAGTGGATAGTCCCATTTAGATCGACTTATTCAATGTCAGCAGATGCAAGATGAAATCCGTTCTATTTAAACACTTTTTCAATCTAATGTAATTTATTTTTACTTTTATGTGTACATTTTTATTTGTGTGTTGTCCCGATAAGTATGTAGAATTTTGTGTTAAATTGGAGCTAAAGAGGAGGTGCTGGGATGAGTATTTAGCTCTTCTGGCGCCTCGCAAGTTAGTACATAATCAGAATCATTACCTATGCTTGATTTCATATATTTTTTAAATGGAATTTAAATTTATAATATTTTCATATTTACATAATTACCCACATAATTTCTTCACATTTCTTTTGATAATAATTTATTATTAACGTCGATTGATTTATTAATGATAGTATTGATAATATTTAACGTTGAATTATTTCATATTTAATATTGAGTGTTGAATGGTTTATATATCAATGTTGAATTATTTCATAATTGATTATTTAATATTGAGTGTGAATTTTATTTAATGTTGATAATTTAATATATAGGATACTTGTACTCAACGTTAACGTTATTGTTTGGTACTAATTTCATAAATATTATGATTGTGAATAAACTGTCAATATATGTAAATATATCATAAATGGAAACACACGTCCGTCCGCACGGAGTAATTACTAAGCTCAGAGCAGAGCTCCATGCAACCGCTCAGGTCCCCAAGTTGCAAATAGGGGAACGACTCTTGTAGTCAACTGCCATGGCGACATGGTGGTCCTGGACAAGGAGCGCTGATATAAGAGTGGTGATGAGTGAATCCGTAGTAAGTTTCACTCTATAAAATGTCACACAACACTATGACGGTCTCAGGTCAGCGGCGAGTAAGTGCCGCCGCTTAACAAAAGCACAACCCGGTTTTGAAAGGTACCGTAACACCCTTCATAGAGAAGGAAACTCCATAAAAAATTCCCTGGCAGTGGGCAGCAGCTCTGTCAGTACCATCCACGGCGGAAGTATATGCAATATACTAAAACGGCAAAAGATGGAAGATTCAAAGCGACGTGGCAGCCACTCAATCGGTTTGAATTCTGCGGAGCAGAAGGTTTGGGGAAAACTACTGTGCTCTCATATCCCTAGTATAACCACCATGAAGAGAAAACCTAAAACCACGGCCCCGAGTCTCCGGCGTCCCTTCAATGGGACAGGGGTGCTAAGAATCCCCGGACTCAAAGTGGTGAACATACGAAAAATTGGTACATGGAACGTTAGGACCATGTATCAAGCAGGTAAAATTGAAAATCTGCAAATAGAAATGAAAAAAAACCAAATACAGATGCTCGGCATAAGCGAAGCTAGATGGCCTGGAGCAGGAAAAACGATGCATTGCAATGGATATACGACTTACTACTCGGGATCGCTTGACGGCACTCATAAGAATGGTGTTGCTGTGATTCTGAAGACGACATCAGTAAAAGTGTGAGATACTTTATTCCGTTATCTGAACGAGTCATGATGATACAATTAGCAGGAAAACCTATAAATGTTAACATAATACAAGTGTATGCCCCCACTTTCGATAAAGAAGAAAATGAGATTGAAGAATTTTATCAACAAATCAAAGAATTGATGACATATACGAAAAAACATGATGTTAACATTATAATGGGAGATTTCAACGCCAAAGCTGGAGACGAAGAAACAATGGGTATAACTGGTCGCTTCGGACTTGGAGAAAGAAATGAGAGAGGAGACAGACTAGTTCAGTTTTGCCAGGAAGAGCAGTATGTTATCTTGAATACTTTCTTTAAGCTACCTAAAAGAAGATTATACACATGGAAATCCCCAATGGACTGTCCTGAAAATATTGTGCGAAACCAAATTGACTTTATTTTGATAAACAGTAGATTTAAAAATAGTATAAAATCGGTGAAAACCTACCCTGGTGCAGACGTGGCATCCGATCATAATCTACTTTGTGGGAAATTGAAGATAAGACTGAAAAAGATTTTAAGAGCATCAAAACCTAAACCAAGATTGGATTTAGAGCTGCTTAAAAATCTTACGATCCACGAACAATTTACAAAAGATCTCAATAAAAATTTTAAACAAAAATGTATTGAAGAAAATAGTAATGTAAACTTAAAGTGGGAAGGTATGAAATCAGCAATGACCCAATCTGGGAAAAAGTTTCTTGAAACAAATCAAATTAATAATATTAAACAACCTTGGATGACGGATGAAATTATACATTTAATGGAAGAACGTAGAAAACACAAACATAATAATCCAACACAATATAAAAATATTCACCGCCAAATTCAAAGGAAAATTAAAGAAATCAAAGAAAAATGGATGGAAAATAAATGTAACGAAATTGAAAAATTACAAGAAAAACACGACGAATTTAACGTACATAAAAAACTAAAAGAAGCAACAGGATCATTCAGAAAAAAAGATTTCATACTCCTTAGGAATAAAAATGGAAAAATCATTTTAAATATGGATGAGAAGAAATCAGAATGGACCGAGTACACAAAATTGCTCTTTAAAGACAATAGAGAAACCGGAGGGCATATTGAAGATCCAGAAACGGGACCATATATATTGAAATCCGAAGTGGAACATGCTATAAAACTAGCAAAGAGTCGGAAAGCTACTGGACCGGATCTGATTCCTGCCGAATTTCTCAAGTTATTGGACGACGATAACATAGAAGATCTAACAAAACTCTTCAATAAAATATATTTATCAGGCGAAGTACCTAGCGATTGGTTACAATCCATATTTATCCCGTTGCCAAAAAAGAGTAACGAGAGAACGTGTAGCGACTTCAGAATAATTAGCCTAATGAGTCACACATTGAAGATCCTACTAAAGATAATACAGGGCAGAATTTACTCACGGTGTGAAGAGGTGATTAGCAGAGAGCAGTTTGGGTTCAGACAAGGCTTGGGTACCCGAGAGGCCCTTTTCTGTATGAAAACACTACTCCAAAGATGCAGAGAAGTCCGTAAACCTGTGTACATCTGCTTTATAGACTTTGAAAAGGCCTTTGACCGTGTCCAACACGCTCGCCTGATGGAAACATTAAAAAATATTGGCCTGGATGACAGAGATGTCAGATTGCTACGAAATATTTATTGATGAGATTCCTATAGAACGGGGCGTCAGGCAAGGATGCATCCTATCACCTACTCTTTTTAACACCTACACCGAATCCATCTTCCACGATGCTCTCCAAGAGGCGGAGGGCATCAAGGTGGGCGGCGAGACGATCACCAATATAAGATATGCTGATGACACGGCACTAGTCGCTGAAAATTTAGCAGACCTGCAAAGATCTCTAGACCGTGTACATCAAAAAAGCAATCGAAGAGGTCTGCGCATAAATCTAAAGAAGACAAAATTTATGATAGTAGATAGAATGCAAACAGACACCGGGAATCTAACCTTGGATGGAGAGGTGATAGAAAGAGTAAAAAGATTCAAATACCTGGGTACCTGGCTGAATGAAGAGATGGACCCAGATGAAGATTTAAGAATCCGCATCGAGATGGCTAGAACAGCATTTGTAAAAATGAAGGCGGCGCTTACAAACAAGCATCTCAATCTTCATACGCGGTTGAGATTCGCGAAGAGCTACGTCTGGACAGTATTACTACACGGATGTGAGACGTGGACTCTGAAAACCAAGATGATCAGCCGCATTGAAGCTTTTGAGATGTGGGTCTATAGGCGTATGCTGAAGATTCCGTGGACCAAAAAGATATCAAACGAAGCTGTCCTCGGCATGATGGGGAGAGGCAGGGAACTTGTTTCTGTCATCAAGCGGAGAAAGATGGAGTACCTCGGACACATGATACGGGGTCCAAAATACGAATTTCTCCATTTGATAACCATGGGGAAAATAGAAGGAAAAAAATGGATTGGCAGGAAAAAGTTATCTTGGCTTCGAAACATGCGCATGTGGACCGATATGAGCGCCGAAGAGGTGTTCCGAGCCGCTGAAGACCGATGCGGATATATTCAAATAATCGACGAGGTGGTCGCCAACGTCCGGATGCGGACAAGGCATTAACAAGAAGAAGATACATTTTTGTGTGCATGTATGCGTGCATAAATATATGTGTGTATGTATATGTACATATGTTATGAACGTATATATACCTATGTATGTGTACAAATTCTTACTTATTTTTTACTAAGTTGAAATTTCAACAGGTGCTTTTGGATTGATACATGATTTAAAATAAAGTTACAATACGAATAGTAATAATTAATCAGAATCGGAACTGAAACAGAAATTCCGAATGGGTTATGCCAATTAAATTATGCCATAAAAATGGAATAGATGTAACGAAAAATCGATACATTCACAGAATGTTTTCACAACAGATACCTAAAACAAGATAATAAAGATGAACAAGATAATACAGATGAACAGATAATACAGATAAAGATGAACAAGATAAACAAGATAATAAAGTGCTTAATTCACTCAAAGATTTAGCTGATATAATATCAAATCACGGCCCGCCATCATTTTTTAAATATGTTCCTTTTTTATTTTTTACGTTTTTGTATATTGTCTTTTATGATTTAAATAAACATGAATTTTTATTGTAATATTTGATTTCTAAATTAACCTTTAAGTCAAATGAATTCACAAAATACCTATAAGATAAGAAAAGGATGAAACAATCAAAAACGAACTTACCATCAACTTGCTGCCTTTGCATTGCTTTTATTAAGCATATAATGCTGCGTACGGACCAAACCAACGACGATTTTGGGCCAAGTTTTAAAACCAGTAGCGTACAAAATATCGAAATAAAAATTAAATTAAAAAATTGAAATTGAACATCAAAATTAAGCTAAAGAGCGAGATTGGGCTAAAATTAGATCATCGTTGATGTTTTGAATTACAAAAATGTTTTGAATTACAAAAATGTTTTGAATTACGACGATACGCATTTACAAACAGAGAAATATTATAATTTCTCTGATAACGAGCGAAAAAAAACCTTGATATTATTTCTAAAAAGTCGTCACGATATACTACTGTGTTTCAGCCGTCGATGAAACAGTTAACCAACGACGATTTTGGGCCAACTTTTAAAACCAGTAGCGTACAAAATATCGAAATAAAAATTAAATTAAAAAATTGAAATTAAATATCAAAATTAATCTAAAGAGCGAGATTGAGCTAAAATTAGATCATCGTTGATGTTTTGAATTACAACAATGTTTTGAATTACGACGATACGCATTACAACCAGAAAAATATTATAATTTCTCTGATTACGAGCGAAAAAAACCTTGTTGTTATTTCTTATTAAAAGTCGTCACGAAATACTACTGTGTTTCGGTCGTCAATGAAACATTTAACAAAAAAACTGTCGGTGATTTGTCAAGGGGTTTTTTTTTCTTTCGTCGAAATAAAATTAATAATCACACATTATCCGATAAATTTTACCTCTGAGATGGATTTAATTATTTGATTTATTTCGACGAGAGAAACAATTGAAGACATTATCCGATAAATTTTACCTCTGAAATGATTTAATTAATTGATTTATTTCGACGAGAGAAACAAACAAACAACAAAAGCCAGCAGCATAGCTCGGACGTTAAGCTTCTGCTTACCGTCAAGAAGGTGCCGGGTTCTATCCCTGAATGAAAATGAATTTTTCAGAGTATGCTGTTGGTCAGACCTGGATTTGTGACTCCAGGTTGATCGTTTCCTATCAGAGTTTGCCAATTTTCTCTGATTTCATTGTTGAAACGGTTCCCGGAAAAAAAAAATTGGCTAAAAATCCTTCCTACCTACTATGTCACCACTATTTGAAAAATTTGATTGATGTACAATAAAAATTTATGTACAATTCTTAGATGTCTCGTTAATTTGCGAGTTTTTTCAGTGTCTCGCAATTCAACGACTTATAATAAAAATGCTGTATTTGTATTTGTAATTGGCCAGGAAGGCGCATTGGGATTTACCTGTAAGGCCTTCCTGGTATATATGTAAAATAAAAATAATAATTGAAGACTAAAAAAATTTCGATTGATGTACCGACAACGCACCGGATTGCGACGATCGCTCGGTCACCCATACTAATATATGATATATTCTCAGTAACTGTGCATTACGGGGACGTAAAAATAATAATTCTTAGATTTTTTTTTGATCTTAGTGCGTATCTTCGTAAGTCAAAACATCTTCGACAAACAAAAGTCAAGGATTACCTGTATGTGATTGTTGATGATCTAATATTAGGTCAATCTCAAAAATTTATTTAAATTGGGCATGTTCTGTTTTAACTTTCAATATTTTATTTTAATTTTAATATATTTTGTAATGAACGGATTTACGCGCGTCTTTATGCAGAGGGCGTGATACGTCGTTATTCTTCCAAGGGTCAAGTTAGGTGGAAACGTGGACTAACCTTGGGATAGTTATATAAATGTATATAGTCGGGGAGGTTCCTGACTGCAAGTCGTCTGCGTTGATAACAGCTCCTCTGGAAGCTGGCTCTGCGGTCGCGTCACAGCAGCGGGAGGGGGGGAGGCAGGAGACAAACTCCGCACTGCCTCGTGTGGACACAAGATGGCGATCTCTGGGCCCCGTCTCCCCCTGGAGACGTGCACAGGAGAGATCTTTCTTCGACGGGAGTTCGCGTGTAAGAGGCCGCGCGCCACCTGCGCGTGCACCTATATAGCTTTTCCCTGGGTGGCCACTCGACATAAAGGGCGAGTCAACGTTGCCCTATGGGACGATGGGAAAACGTCGCGTTACAATTTATTATAATTTTATTTTGATATTTGAATTTAATTTTAATATAATAATAATAGTTTTAATTTTTATATTTAATTTCAATTTTTAAATTTAATTTTTATTTCGATATTTTGTACGCTACTGGTTTTATCCTGCTGGTTAAAACGTTGGCTCAAAATCGTCGTTGGTTTGGTCCGTACGCAGCATAAGAGATTGGCATGTGAAAATACTCTAATAATTCTATAAACAAATACTGTATCTTCGAATAAAATAAAATTTTTAGAACTATTACGATAATTCAGAACAATTTTGCGTTAACTGTTTAGAACACATTTTGATGTCGTTAAATAGACAAGTCATTTGATTATTTCTCATGCATTGTACCTGATTTCAAAGATATAATACCTGCAAATAGCCCATATTTCGCAGATACAGTACTTGCAAATAGCCGATAATTCTCAGATACAGTACCTGCAAATAACCAATTATTCGTAGATGCAGTACCTGAAAATAGCCAATTATTCGCAGATACAGTACCTGCAAATAACCAATTATTCGCAGATACAGTACCTGCAAATAGCCACAACCAAAAATAATTGTAAAATTATAAAACCCGAAGTCGAAATCCGAATCAGAATCGGATAATATGAAAAGTACGTATTTTACATCGCGGGACGTAAGCAAAAATGTATGTTTAATTTATAAAACTCAATGCCCACAATGATGTGTAATCAAACCCCGGTCATTGACCTCGCAACCTCGAATATTATAAATTAAATTAAGAACAACTCCTTTGTCAGCCGTCGTGGTGTATTGGATTAAAGCCCAGTCAAGCAACCGAGCGGCCTAGGTTCGATTCGAGACAACGTATTAATCTTATTTTTAATAATTTATTATTATTAATATTAATTTTATTTTAATAATAAAATATAATTAATTTTAATTAAAAAATATATCTTTTTTAATTCAAATTTCAATTAATTCGAAAACTTTAAGGAATGTTTAAAAAAAAGGACTATTCGAATATTCGACGATGGTTTCACGGCTATGTCTCTGAACTCGGGTATACTTATAAGAGGATATTTGTGTTCGCGTAAGGTTTCGCCGGTTCGACTCCGAATGAGAATTTATACAAAAGTTTAGGCTATTTATCGATTCATTCATTATGTTTGGGACACACTCACACACACACAGATTGCCGTTTTTATATATATAATGGTCTATTTTTAAGACCGTATAAATAAATATGTATGTACATATTGTCTGGCTACAGTTTCATATTGGGGTAACTTGTGAAGACACTTACATTTGTTTATAAAAATAAAATATTCCAACTACATATGTATTCAAAATTTATTACAACTAGTAGAGATACATTTTAACTGTAACTTATAAGATAAATAGATAAGAATAAAGACTTAACCAAGAATTTTAAAGACTTAACAAAGAAAAGTACTTTGCCAATTTTATTTCGTCTATGTCTTCCATATCGTTAGCAATATCATGAATTCTTCGAGCTATTGTGTCATTGGACAGTGGAACACAATCAACTTTCTTTGCTGCCAACTCACCTAATACTTCAAAACAGACATCCTTAATACAGCCCATCACAAAATCCTCACATATTATGTATGGATTTTTTCCTTTAGCAATACGAAGGACAACTTTGTATGAGGCTCGCATAGCATTAGTATTTATGTGGGATGCAGTAAATATATTTTTCTGTTGAGATTTAAAATCAGCACGCTTTCTTTTAAAGAACTCTCTCGGTTTTGAAACTAGATTTTTGTTTTTTGTATTTAAATGTCTTTTTAACTTCGAGGGCTTCGTCGCTTCGTTAGACAAAACCTCACCACATATCACACACTGAGGTTTTGGTGAGTCAGCTTTATCATCACTCACAACAATAAATCCAAACTGAATGTAAGAGGGATCATATTTACGAATATAAACGTGGCGAAATTTTTTGGGTGATCCAGCGGTTACATTGTCTTCAGTTTGTGTGAGTTCACCATCCGCGTCTGAAGACTTAGAAGTATTTCGATGTTCTGTATCTGTGTGTTTCTTATTTAAAAATTTGTCCATTGGGCCTTTACTGTTCATCTGTATATAACAATATAACGTATAAACATGTATTTTTTCAATACTAATTTTTAATTAAGAGACAGATATGTAAGTTGATAATTTGCAGCATGCCGGAGTCGTAATTATAATACAAGTATGACGCTCACCAATTGATGCAGATCGACACTGACTGATTAATGAGGGGTGTGGTAAGGGGTGCGGTGCGTGGTGGCGACAATCAATTCAATTTTTTGCGAAGAGTGGTGGTGGATCAGATGATGCAACTTTGTCATAAGCTATTGTTTTATTTTTTAACGTCTTTCTCCGCCATAACTTTTTTTTATTTTAAATTATCTTTTAACGTCTTTCATCGACCATAGTTTGAGTAGCACTGCCATGGTTTCAATTTTTTTTCTTTTTTCTATTTCAGACTCAGGGTTAGGGGTGGAGGTGACCATTGGGGTGGGATTGCGGAATCCGTAAAGTTCAAGGGTGCGATGGGGTTCATTTAGTTCCTCCCCAACATTTTCATTTGTATTCTCAAATTCAGTTGCGACGACCCCGACCGACGAACTCGCCACTGGCTCTTGTTCTATTATTTCAAATTTTAACTTCTTATTTATTCCCGACTTAGCGTTGGAGGTGGAGGTGGCCGTTGGGGTGGGGACCGTTGGAGTTGATTTGGAGCCGAGATTGAGGGAGGCGATGTACTCTTGTTTGGTTATGCGGCATTTCTTGGGCTTTTTACGAAAGGGTATTATTTGGATGAGGCTGGGGATAGGGGATGGAACGTGGACTGGGCTGGGGCTGGGGATAGGAGATGGAACGTGGACTGGGGTGGGGCTGGGGATAGGGGATGGAACGTGGACTGGGGTGGGGCTGGGGATAGGGGATGGAACGTGGACTGGGGTGGGGCTGGGGCTGGGGCTGGGTTGGAAGGAGGTGACGGAGATTAGGCTGGGGGTGGGAGATGGACTGAGGGTTGGGGTGCGGCGGATGGTGGAGATGGGGTTAAATCTGGGGTGGGGGACGATATCAAAGGTAACGAGGAAATCCACGAAGGCCTTTTTTTTTTTTTTGATTTTTTTTAATTTTTTTTTTTTTAATTTTTTTTTTTTTTATTTTTTTTTTTTTAATTAAATGTTAACTATTAGCTTAGTCATGTTTAAGCGGTTTATATTATAAACACTGAGCGAAGCCGGGTAATACAGCTAGTATACTTATAAGCATACACCTTAATGAATTATGAAAAAAATAAGCTTATTTTTGAAAACAAATATTATTAAACAGAGAAATTGGAAAAACAAAAGTACCTACAAAAAATATTTTTTGTATCATTTTCATATAAAATATGTGTTTGTCATCTCTAATCTATAATTTGGAAACTTTGTATGTATGTAAGTATCCTTGGTCGTCGTCGTCGTCGTCGTCCGTAGATCGGTGACGTCATCGAACACGTGATTCGATTTTTTTTTTTTTTCGATCCATGGGCGCCGATTTGTTTTTTTCGATTCAATGGATTCACCCCCGCGGGGGCGCAAGGCGAGTAAATTCATGGGGCCCCGCCAGGGGCGCAGGGGGGCGCAGCCCCATGGGGCTCAAAAGGGGGCGCAGCTTTATGGGGCACCGCCTTATCGGCCGCAGCCTTATGGGGCGCAACCTTATGGGGCGCAGTCTAATGGGGCGCAGCCTTATGGGGCGCTGTCTTATGGGGCGCAGCCTTAGGGGCGCAGTCTTGTGGGGCGCCGCCTTATGGAGCTTAGCCGCATGGGGCCCCGAAGGGGGCGCAGCCTCATGGGGCGCAGCCCCATGGGGCCCCAAAGGAGGCGCAGCCTTATGGGGCATAGCCCCATGGGGCCCCAAAGGGGGCGCAGCCTCATGGGGCGTAGCTCCACGGGGCCCCAAAGGGGGCGTAGCCTCATTGGGCCCCAAAGAAGGCGCAGCCCCATGGGGCCCCGAAGGGGGCGCAGGGGGACGCAGCCTAATGGGGCGCTGCCTTATGGGGCGCTGCCTTATGGGGCGCAGCCTTATGGGGCGCTGTCTTATGGGGCGCAGCCTTAGGGGCGCAGCCTTATTGGGCGCCGCCTTATGGGGCGCCGCCTTATGGAGCTTAGCCGCATGGGGCCTCATGGGGCGCAGCCCCATGGGGCCCCGAAGGGGGCGCAAGGGGGCGCAGCCCCATGGGGCCCCAAAGGGGACGCAGCCTCGTGGGCCCTAAAAGGGGCGTAGCTCCATAGGGCCACGAAGGGGGCGCAGCCTCATTGGGCCCCAAAGGGGGCGCAGCCTCATGGGGCGCAAGGGGGCGCAGTCTTATGGGGCGCAGCCTTATGGGGCGCTGCCTTATGGGGCGCCGCCTTATGGGGCGCCGCCTTATGGGGCGCCGCCTTATGGGGCGCCGCCTTATGGAGCTTAGCCGCATGGGGCCCCGAAGGGGGCGCAGCCTCCTGGGGCGAAGCCCCTTGGGGCGCAGCCTTATGAGGCGAAGCCCTAAACGGCAACTGATCATGGGGGCGAAGCCCTTGACGGCATTTAATCATGGGGGCGCGGAGGGGCGAAGCCCTAATAGGCATTAACTAAGGGGGGCGAAGCCCTAGACGGCAATTAATCATGGGGGCGCGGAGGGGCGAAGCCCTAAAACGCAACTGATCATGGGGGCGAAGCCTTAGACGGCATTTAATCATGGGGGCGCGGAGGGGCGATGCCCCAAAAGGCATTAGCTAAGGGGGGCGAAGCCCTAAACGGCATTAAATAATGGGGGCGCGGAGGGGCGAAGCCCTAAAAGGCAACTGATCATGGGGGCGAAGCCTTAGACGGCATTTAATCATGGGGGCGCGGAGGGGTGAAGCCCTAAAAGGCATTAACTAAGGGGGGCGAAGCCCTAAACGGCAATTAATCTTGGGGGCGCGGGGGGCGAAGCCCTAAAAGGCATTAACTAAGGGGGGCGAAGCCCTAGACGGCATTTAATCATGGGGGTGCGGAGGGGCGAAGCCCTAAAAGGCATTAACTAAGGGGGGCGAAGCCCTAAACGGCAATTAATCTTGGGGGCGCGGGGGGCGAAGCCCTAAAAGGCATTAACTAAGGGGGGCGAAGCCCTAGACGGCTTTTAATCATGGGGGCGCGGAGGGGCGAAGGCCTAAAAGGCAACTGATCATGGGGGCGAAGCCCTAAACGGCAATTGCTCATGGGGCGTGGAGGGGCGAAGCCCTAGAAGGCAAAGGCTCAAGGGGGCGCCTAGGGCGAAGCCCTAGAAGGCAAAAAAAATTTTTTTTTGATTTTTTAAAAAAAAATTTTGATTTTTTTTTTTGATTTTTTTTTATTTATTTTTTTTTTTTTTTTTGATTTTTTGAAAAGTGTAAAAAAATAGTGATCAAAAACACCGTGTATCTGTTAAATCTAATATTTTCGTCTTTGCCCGCCTTCTGGGATGATCCAACTTTTTTTTTCGATGTATCCTACAAGTAGGTAACGAATAGAAAATATGATTTTAACTAACAGTTTAAAAACTGAAATTTCTATGTTGCCAACACTTGTATTTATTATTTCTCCATATGCACTAATATTACCGAACACTTCGTAAAATTATGGTCACCCCACCGAAAATACCTCCTTAGAGCACAATGTATCGATACCGACTGCCCAAATAAAACGGCGCACTCAAATGTAGAAGCAGGTAAAGAATTCAAATATTCTTAGAAACAATATAGACGCTAACCCTTTACTGTAATTATCCTATTTATACATTTTCTAGCATTTCGTATCATTTCATTTCGTACTTATTACGTATTTCGTAATAAGTACACTATTGTAAAATAAAACCTTCAAAAATTTGCCAATGAATATTAAAAATAAAGCTCCAAAGTAGCCGCTTAACAAAGCCACTATACTGGCTTTCAGAGCTGGCAGCCGAATATCCGAAAGCCACTATAGTGGCTTTCAGAGTTCAAGACGTTAAAGGTTAGTCAACACATTGTTTAGTCCATTAAGTTCTAATGGTACTAAATAGATAAGTGATTCCAAAGTTTCCCAATTTATTTGATTTAATTAAAACGACACTCACAAAATTGATTGCTTACCCTCTATTTGTCACTACTGTCTAATTTATAATAATTGAAAATGTATTATTATATAAATTTATACATATACATACGGAACATTTTGACCATTTAGGGAAATTTGTTATGGCACTTATGGTAAAAATGAAATAATAAAAAAAAACTTCCTACATATACAGTTGTATTTAATTAAAAAAAATAGTAAGTAGCATCATAATTAGAGGTAGGATAGCCAATGGGTCGCTCATTGTTCCATTGTTGTAAATCCTTTGTAAAAAAGGTTCGGCAAACGTTTAACAATGCATTTACAACATTTGAACAATACGCGGCACCTTCTGGGTCCGGGCTTTAATCATAATATCATAATCATTATATCGGTAAATAAGTAGGCAGATAGGTAGGCAGGCGAAGTCATTGCAAGATTACTTTAAAGTTTTATGTACATACTTATAACACTTAAAGAACATTGATTTCTAACGGAAGGGATATCTCATGTTTTATATCAAATGGAACATACGTTGGAAAGAGTTTGCTTTATTTTTTGTTCTTTTACTGGGTACTTGTTGAAATCCCCTCCCCGTCTCGTATGCTTACATTTATTATTAATTTGCCAAAATGTATATCCACAGAATTCTTGGCTTGACTGGTTCAGTGATTATTACGCAAAAACCGATCTCGCGCACGTCACTAGAACCTCGATCACGGAACATTTGGCATCCAAAAACTCCATCAATCACGCGAAATATTATAATAGCGAGAACTCGAGTGCCAGATATTCCGTATTCGCGATTTTTATGGCAAGGATTGTCGTGCGCGCGATTCCAATGTGCGGAATAATCAGTGCCGGCCTTACACCCGATGGCGCCTTCGGGCAATTTTTTCTTAACAGTTAATTTTTTAACTCCAATCTAAAATTTTGAATGGCTTTTGGCGCATTGTTCGGCGCCCTAACTTATTTGGCGCCCTCGGGCGCCACCCGACCTAGCTCCCCCCTAAAACCGGCACTGGGAATAATCTGTTTACCAACTGGTATTGTCACTGGTAATAGGGGAATCTATATTTTCACCATTTTTCTATTCTATTCTAATTCAATTTGAAAAGAAACGTCTATATGCATTGAAGATAAGTGAAAAAAAAGAAGTTCCGTTTTAGAGGAAGTATACTGTAACACCGAGAGTGTGTAAAAATTATTACGTTTACGTAATATTGCAGATTGCAACGCAACGTTTAGTTTAGTTAGTCACTGTATAAATTTCCAACGAGAATAGTCCTGAAGTGTTGATGACGCATCTTTGACTCATTCGATCTGCCGAAGAGCGCGTTTATGTAAATACATATTATTATGTACATAACTCAACGGTGAAAAATAACGATTTTATCTATAGAATGAACGCGATAATGATACGACAGCCCGACTTTTGCAAGCGAGATAAAAGCGAGCAAAAAAACGCAACGCGACAGACACGTGGGCGCGGCGAGCTTTTAACCGTGGCCTCTTTTCTATTCCAAAATATTTTAAATGGCAAAAATCTATATATTATACTTGTTTAAAATGTGTGCATAAGAATATGATTCGATTATTTTTGATGCATCCGATAAGGATGAGAAAAAAAAACAAATATTTAAAATTCAAACGATCAAATATAGTATACTAGTGGTTTTAGCCGCTTTTGCTCACCAGATGCGAGTTTACATTTGTTCATACATATTTATAAAGTGGGATATAAATCATCGATCATTTCCGCAAGCGGAAGCTATATATGTACATATACTATGACAATTATCGAATGCTAGAAATAGTGACGTTTCAAATTTAACAATAGTTTGAAGCTACGTGTGTATTGGAGCGACGTGATACGACGAGGATCAATTTCATATGAACCAAGACGCTGTGACGTGACAGGAAACGAATAATCGCCATTTAAAAAAAATATATAAATTAAATGAATTGAAAAAACATTAAAAGTTGACATTTAACCTAATTTATCGAATTATTAAATGATATAAATAAAAATTAAGTACATTCATAATGTATGTGTGTGAATTTCATACACAAACAAAGCAATGTGACGGAGGAGACAATCGGTTTTGGCCTCAACACATCAAAATACATCCAAATCAACAATTTTATTCATAATTTATGTAATTTAAAGCCATGATTTTTATAAAGAAATTTTTAAATTTCAATTTAATAGTGGATTTCCTTCATTAAAATTGTTGAGACCCAAGTTGAGTCGGTTGATTTTTTATGGCTCCAACTTCACTTGAAAGATTGAAATGCAGGGACTCCGCAATACGCCTGCAGGCCAGGTTTCGATGAAAGTTTGTCAATTTTTTTTCGACATTCACGAATGCGTCAATGGTTGCTGATTTCAACAATAAAAAAATTGTGCTGAAAACATTTCCCCGGCTAATTGTTGGAAATATATTAAAAATCTATCTTACTGGTATGCTATAAACATTATACGCACTTACCTAATCTAAGATTGAATGCATAGTGATGCGACACGACAGGAAGTGACGAAGTACAGATAGTAATTCAACACACTGGTCTAATCTGGAGTTGAGATGAAGTTTTGAAAATTTTAGCTTCCACCACCGTCTCACTAATAAGATAAGACGTTTGAATAAATCATCAAAACTCCAGATCGAGAACTTAGAATTGATTGATTCATTTTTCACCAACTAGTAGCTTCCAAGTTGACTTTACTTATGACCGTCATAAAAATGATTTTTACAAGTTACTTTGCATACTTACAGAGATAACAAAATTAAAAAGTGCACTTTTTAATTTAGCACCATACCACTGTTACTCACCCATTTTCTTACTTCTTTTGTTCCTATCTGGTCATTTCTATTAACTTTGGAAAAGTAATCTTTCCAAGAACTTGTGACGACTGAAGATATACATACCTACATATTTACTTATTAAGCAACTGTTTTATATGTAATTTCAAAAATATACTGATGCAATAAGAAAGCACTATAGTCATTTGCATAAGTAGTCATATACTTACCTAAACATTCACTGACCGTTTCCAAAAGAAGACTCGAGGAAATAAACACCTACTTATGTACTAATATAGTAACTATCAGGATGTGCATACCGAATAGACTAATAGACATACGACTATTGCAAAATTTCACCTGACCTAGGATATTTAAGACTCGTAGCTATAAATGTTACAGTTGGGTTAGGTCGCTACGGTATGTTATTATCGATCGTGAGCATAGTATACTATAACATTATTTATTATGCAGGTCTTCTTAATTATTCACAGCCATTCGCCATTCACTGCTGGATAAAAGCCTCTCCATCACGCTTCAATTCCTCTCTGCTTTGAGCAACTCTTATCCGTCTCAATGCATACATTTTTTCTGATTTCATCTACCCATCTCGCCTGTGACTTGCCTTGCACCCTTTTTCATTCTCTCGGATACCATTCGAGCACTTCTTTCATCCATATATCGTCCGTTCTTCTAGTTACATAAATAGCCTACCACTGCCATTTAAATTTTTTATTATAAATGATGTATTTTGTGAGATAAAACACCGTTTCCAATAGATAATTGTGCAAGCTCAGTATCAGAGTTAGGGTCAACATTGCTATATTAATGAACGACGTTTTGGGTTTGTGACGTTTGGGTTTGTGAATATATTTCACAAGCCGATTTTACACACTTTTATTCAGCTAAGTTAATTGAGCAAAAAAAGACAATGGTTCTTAGGGTAATACCCAACCCTTCATAATTCTATGGGAGCATACAATGCATGACGAGTTTTACAAACTTGTTATGCATTATATGTACATATACGTATATGTACCCACAATGTACTTATGCTTGTCGATTGTAAAACTCCCCAGTCTGGCCAGATCAGACAGAAAGACAGACAAATAAAAAGTATTATTGTTTCTGTTGGGTAGAAGTATGGTTGCCGTGTTGAAAAATTTACAACCACACTAAAGGTACATTTTTACTGAAGTAATGAAAATACATGGTTATATAAATATATGATTTTATTATGAATTCTTTGAAATTTATGTATTGTTTATATCTGAATAGGTAACTGATATGCTTGTTTATGCGATAATGAAAGCCCGTTGGGTAAATCCTTTGAAAACGAGTCAGATGTCAGCATTAAATATGAAATGACTTCTTAATGATGGACACGGGTACAATAGAAAATGGAAAATACTTTCAGCAGACAGAGTAGCTCATCTTGAAATATGAAAAGTACAATGTTGTGGATATTTTTACCCAGGTGTCAAGCAAGCAAACACGTATTTCAGAAATGCTAAACACCACAAACGTATCAATAGATTTGATCAGCGAGATTCAGTCTATTTTTTTTATACTTTTAAGTTTAGACGTTGATGTAGTTTCCATAAAGAGACATTTAATTGCGCATTTTATAAAACAAATGCGCATTTATCGTAAGCATTTTATAAAACAGATAAGCATTTATCGTATGCATTTCATAAAATATATTAGATATATGTATGTATCATTTAAAAATATAAATGTATGATTTAAATATATTTTCTAATATATTAAAGAAAAAACAATTATAAAAATAAATTACGATAATAGAATATAAAACAAAATAACATAAAAAATAGTTTTTTTAATATAATATTTTTTACTAAAATAAAGTAAGAAATAATACTAAAACCCTTTAATAAATAAATAAAAATCTTGTAAAAGACTTGAAAAACTACAAATCCATTGTTTTAATTAGGCATTTTAATATCAAATGCCCGCATTTGATATTAAAATGCCCGCAAGTTTATAGTTTTTACAAAAGAAAAATAAAAAGCAACCTAAATGAATGAAATGCGCATTAACGTATTCTATATGCGCATTAACGTATCCAATATGCGCATCACTTTTTCGACGTTTTCACATCGCTCGATCTTTATGATGACCCAGCACCATATTTTTCATTTATCGACTCAAGTTTTTTAAATGCGCACTTTTTAATTGTTAAATGATTGAATTTTTTTATTATTTCATACCACAAAAACAAATATTTAACAGAAATATGCGCAAATGATAGACTCTAAGGAGCAGTTATTTTTATAAATGCACCAAAACCAAAACTAAAGCCAGGGGAAACTATAACATTTGTAAAAAATAATCAATTGCTTCTTGCCTGGAAAGACAAGCGAGTTGTGACTCTTTACACTAATTTTTTTTCTAATGATGGTAAAATTGTCAAAAGAATAATTCGAGGTGGAGAAGAAGAAACAATTAAAAAACCAGAAATGGTATTAAATTATACCAAATTTATGGGAGGTGTGGATACTGCCGACCAGTATACTGCCGCCTACCCATTTTTGAGAAAAACTTTGAAGTGGTGGCGAAAACTATTTTTTTGGGGATTGGAAGTGTCTGTTGTAAATTCATATATATTGTATAAATTAAAACAAAGAGAGCTTAATAAAAAACCAATGTCGCATCTTGAATTTGTTGACAAACTTATTCTTCAATTGGTTGGAGATCATAGAGGAGGGTTGGAATATACAAAAGAAAGACACTCTGTCGATCCAGAACAACGATTAAATGGAAAATTGCACGTTCTTATAGGCCACGAAGAAAAAAAATATCGTGATTGTGTAGTGTGCTCTGACAGAGAACAACGAAAAAGGACGTTATATTTTTGTAAAACTTGTGAACTAAAACCGGCTGTGTGCGTAGGAAATTGTTTTGAGAAATATCACACGTTAAAAATATATAAATGAAAATAAACATGTATTAAAAATAAATATATTTAAGTGACATTAAACAAACTATATAATAATTGTGCTAATATTAATTTAAAAAAAAAGTTTGAAAAGTGTAAAAAAAAATTGTGATCACAAACACCGTGTATCTGTTGAAGCTAATCTTTTCGCCTTTGCCCGCCTTCTGGGATGATCCAGCTTTTTTTTTCGATGTCTTCTACAAGTAAGTAACGAATAGAAAATGTGATTTTAACTAACAGTTAAAAAACTAACCAATAGACACTTTATGAGGGTGGGTACGCATTAAAATACAATGAGTAAACAGACAATAGCTCTGCATCCTTGGACCCAAACTGGCTAACGAACTATAGGGTAGGTATAAAAATATTTCTACAGGCATATTTTAAAAGTTTCTAGTAATAAAACTCATTTATTATACAAAACTACTGTCATAAATAATACAAGAAATGTAAAACTCATAATTTAGTTCGATTTGGTAATTATGTTGGTTTGAAATAATTGAATTTAGTGACTATATTCGAAAAATGTAATCCCAAATAAACATCATGTTATTATGGTTACAATTAGAGACAAACAGATAGTCCCAAAATAACTGAGCATAATATTTAGTTTTTATCTAAAAAAAAAATTGCCTATTTTTGGATAAAATGAAGTCACCAATTTGATATTCGACATAAATTAATAATATGAACAACTAAAATTTAAAAAAAAAAAAAAAAAAATTCCATCCCAGAGTAGATTAGTGGTGAAGAGAAATTCCATTAAGAGTGCAAAGTGTTAAGGGTCTGTCCATACCTATCCAGCACGAACCGGCAGCAGCGGGTAGCCTGCAAGTACGGACAGTATTCTTTGGTACATTCTATATGAACGCGTATGAATGCGTGAATGCGCATGCGCGAATGGAGTATGAATGCGTACATATAGAATGTTACCAAATAATACTGTCCGTACTTGCAGGATACCTTCTGCTGCCGGTTTGTGCTGGATAGGTATGAACAGACATTAAATCGTACCCTTTCATAAATAAGAAAAACAAATAAAAAACTAAGAAATCATTTAAATAGCAACGCCATACGTCGAAATGCGGTTGTGACGGGTGCTGTCTTTTTTTAAAATACAAAATTGTCAAATAGTTTTTCGAGTCGAATTTGCATAATGCAGTTCTCGCCTCGTCGGTGCATTTTCGGTTAAGCTGTTTTAAAGGCGTGAACCTTTGTTTTTGCCAACCAATAAAGGACGAATGACTAGATATTTTGTAATGGAATAATTGCAACGTATAGTTGTGGGTGTTCTTATACCTGTTGTCAGTTTGAAACAGGCCAATAGGATAAATACCTAGCAAAAAAAGTAAAAATAAATAGCAGATGTTCACCAATGTGGCGATTCACAAGCGTATTGCAACATAACCTCAAACGAGTATTTAGACATTATTATTAGTTTATCGTACGTAGTAACAAAAGATGCAGTTTTTTGATAATGAAACAACTCAAATTCGAACTCAACATTTTGACTGACACAAACTGATTCTAATTCAGAATCGATCACTGATCACGTTTTCATGATTCAGAAAAAAATGTCGGTGTGTATTTTGGGAATTTTTTCAATACCGTTAGTCCTACCGAAGTGAAACTGAGTATCGGTTACTGAATTGCTTATCGATACGACGTAAATTTTAAAGTGGTACCTCCCTTTACAAGAACCCTCTTTTTTTGGATTCAATTATATTCTCTTTTACATACATATAATGGAAATAATAAATTTCATATAATATTTTTGTAATAATTTATGCGAATTCGGTATACGACATTGGATTTAAATATGGTAGGCTTGCACAAAAAAAAAATAACAAGCAGACAGTTATTTTTTACTTTCCATTCAAACGTTTTTATCCACAATCCAATTATAGCACTTTGTAGAAAAGGTTTCATGAAATAATAACATGACGTACCAAAACATAGGGTTGTTGGTGTGCTGGGAAATTTTAATCATTGAAATGCATATTTAAGCACGATTTGAAACTGTTGATAAGCAATCAAATAACCCATTTATAAGTAGATCGTTCACAACAACTAGTGTATAATTTCGAAAGAGACTTTGTATGTAAGGTTTGGTTGAAAGCATCGAAAACAAATCAAAGTTTTTATGACGACGATATCGATATCGTTGAATATACATATGTATATATTTTTTTGATTCAAACAAATCTAATAAAAAAACAAATTAATGTTTACTATTAGATTAACCATGTTTAAGCGGTTTATATGTATTACAAATACCGAGCAAAGCCGGGTAAAACCAATAGTCTAATGTATATTTTCGAAAGAGACTTTATATGTAAGTATTACAGGTTTGGATGGTAGAATCCGTGACGTTAAATTTAATAAAAAAACAAATGAATATTTAAATAAAATAAAACTATTCAAATCAATTTAATAAAATGTTTACTATTGATTAGCCATGTTTAAGCTGTTTATATTACAAATACCGAGCGAAGCCGGGTAAACCGACTAGTATACGGTAAGTGCTTAGCACTTCGCATAATACATCTACCATTATGTGCTCATATCGTAAGTTTTCATGGTTTTAATTGAAACTACGCTACGTTGAATCATCGCCATTTAAAGTCAACGAGTCACCATCAAAGAGCGATCATTGATAAAATGGTTGGCGATCGCAATACACGGCTTGTTTTGAAATTATTGATTATTCTGAGTAATGAATAAATAGCTAGCACCGTTTTTTCTTTGGAGTTGATTCAGACGAAAATAAAACAAAAATGGCCGTGGCTAAAAAGACCGAATCCCGCGCAATTGGCACAAACAAACCGTCCTACAGTTTACGACGATTTTGAGTTGGACTATAATCCATGAACAGATTCGCATCTTTTCGCAAGACCCCCAATAAAATGAATTATACCGTTACATTCCTACTCTAAAAGCATATGAAAACTTTGGAATGTCTTTTTTACTACGATGACTAACTGACTTAAATTGTGTGATGGGATGATGCTTTGACAGATTCAACCTCGTCTAGGTTTGGGTAGATTTTTGATTGTATCAAAAATGAATAAATGGCTAATATAATGAATCGTATTTTTAATCCCTAAGGAAGTTTCGCCGTACTGAGTTCCATCTCATACTTTTTCAATATTGAAAATTTGAATAGACAACGAATACTTCCCTCCCAGTTATACGTTAAAGTATGTATGATCAAAATTAACAGCTCTCTGTGTTTGCTATAATATTCTACATATATAGTATGTATCTAAAGATGAGTCAGTACGAATCTGCTACTCTTATTCAAGCCTTCCCATTGATATTTGGGTATATGATATGGGTGAAGTATGTAGAGAAAACTGCATATCTTGCAATGCTACAACTAAGTTTCATAAGCACTACGATGTCTCAAAGGTTTGCCAAATTTCATCCTTGTCCAATGTATGTATGTGTATGGCGGATGTGCTCCAAATTAGATTCTGACAACATCGGTCTGTTATTTTGTGACAAACCAATCAGAGATTAGTCATATTGTATGTTCGTATTTCATAGTCTGCAGCATTTTCAATTCAGTTTGATAAATACTAGCCAGCTAGCTATCTGAGAGCGGGAAAGTTTTTTTTCCGTTTACTGTGCGTGTGTGTGTTTGTAAGTGGCAACGGCGGATGCACACTGCGGAAGTTCAAATTTCAAATTTTTACAACTGTTTTCGTTCTCTTTTTTTTTGTTCTTCGTATTTATTATCTTCTGCACAAGCGTTTTAAATATCAGAGTTTAAATCACTTGACACTTCACTTTTAAAAGTCTATCACATTTCTTCTCAGCGGCTGCCAGAGAGCCCTAGAGGAAAGAGTGTGTAATATATGCTCATGATTACAAGAGTGCAGCGTTGCAGATTGATTCGCCTTGACTTTGTTTGGCCTTGAACGGAGTGTGTCTCTCGTTCATTCCGTGTGCATTTTGGGTTTGTTGTAATTTTTACATGTGTGCGTGTGTATGATGTAATTTGTGGTGTACAGGCAGATGTGGCAGTTGTATGCGCTGTGATCGTGTCGCGCGCGTAAATTTGGCAATGGTGGAATGGAATGTGCGGCCAATAGCGGCGAACCGGTGGCGCGCCGCTATTGGCCGTGGGCATTGCGGAGGCGGGGCTTAGCCCGGCTTTGGACCAATCGCCGCACACCTTCGAACACGCTATGTCCGTGCAAGTGCGAGGGAGAGGGCCTATCGCGCGCGCAGCCGCCTCAACAGAGACAGCAGCGCCGCACCCTTCCCCTCATCCTCGCGAACACAAAACGGGTCAAACAGGTGCGGAGGGGAGACAGGAGAGGAGTACTGAAATATAAACTAGGGAAAATCAGACGCATCCGCAAATATCGCACCTCGTCGTATACGATGTTCGCGCATGCTTGCAAAAATAAAACATTTCAGATTTACAATGTAAAAAATTCATTCGCTTTATTCAACAAAGTACAACAAACAAGAACATCATCGCATTGCACAACAAACATAAAATAAATATTCGCAAAGTTATAAAACTTAAAAATAGTTGAATAGTTGAATGTGGAATGTGGAAAACGCGTGCCGAGCATATAGGAGAGAGAAAAAGACTGACTCTGACGTAATGACGAGTTAAGTCTATCGCTCCCTCCTTCATACCCGACACACTCCGAAGAAGAAGACAGCTTCTGATGAGTAGTGTCGAGAATCCGGTTCAGCAAATTTTCGCGCCACTTTCTTGACAAGTCCAAACAGCTCCAACACCTGTGGAATGTGGAAAACGCGTGCCGAGCATATAGGAGAGAGAAAAAAACTGACTCTGACGTAATGACGAGTTAAGTCTATCGCTCCCTCCTTCATACCCGACACACTCCGAAGAAGAAGAAGACAGCTTCTGATGAGTAGTGTCGAGAATCCGGTTCAGCAAATTTTCGCGCCACTTTCTCGACAAGTCCAAACAGCTCCAATACCTGTCGAACACAAGACAAAAAAGCACATATAAGAAACAGTCGGTGATGCAATGCAAAAAAAAGAAAAAAAAACTGTAAAGTTATTTCATTAAGTTATATAAGACGCGCAAATAATACAAGTATTTCAAATGCAAAAGAGTAGGAATAAAATTTGAAAACGCGCTGCCAATTCCAGTAGAATAGTAGTAATAATATAAATGTTTTTTTTTTCAAAGATGATAATGAAGTGTGCGAGATGTGAAGTGATGTCCGCAAGACACGTCCGGCCGAGATGGAAGCGAGCGCAATACTGGCGGCTGACGAAGCGTGGTGGTGAACGACGGAGTGGGAGAGGTGTGTTCGAGGCGAGCAGGCGCAGGTGACGATACCTCATTCTGTCCGCCGAGTTCGCGGACAGAATGAGGTGACGGTGGTTTCGCGGAGTGGCGCGGATATGGGGGGGGCACGGGAGGGGGGAAGCTGCGCGCGCACCGGGGAGTGGTAGTTGGGAAGGGGGGGGGAGAGTGCGAATCGTGTCAGCGGGGCGTTCGGGAGGCGGAAGGGGGGGGGGGGGGGGGCAACGGAACGAAACGGCAGGCTCGCGGTGACGTAAGTTTCTCGATCGATGCACCGCGGGCGACGCGACCACTCCGCTTGGCTCCCCGATCGCGACTGCGAGACGCTTGCGGCGCGGGGACGAAGGCGCACGGAAGCGAGGGGGCGAGGGGGGAGGGCGCGCGGCACGTGCGACGGTCCAACACTTGTCAGGCCCAACGCTCCGATGTCTCCGAAGTACCGGACATGTTCTTTGTCTGCTTAGATATGCTCTCACGTGACCACTTTCGTTTTCTCCTGCTGTGCGAAGGACTGCGGACCTCGGGCGGACAACACCTGCCTTCGAGGATTGTGCAAGTGTGGTGCGCACCTCGCCTAGCCTCACCACGAGCACTTTTTTTTTCGACTCGTCTACTCAACTGTGTGTTGCAGTGACTCCTTTGTTTTCAGATGCGCCCTTTTACCGGAGATTCGAAGGAAATGATCAAAGCTATGCTATGTATAGATATATATAGATATAGCTATGGCGCCGAACAATGCGCCAAAAGCCATTCAAAATTTTAGATTGGAGTTAAAAAATTAACTGTTAAGAAAAAATTGCCCGAAGGCGCCATCGGGTGTAAGGCCGGCACTGATTATTCCGCACATTGGAATCGCGCGCACGACAATCCTTGCCATAAAAATCGCGAATACGGAATATCTGGCACTCGAGTTCTCGCTATTATAATATTTCGCGTGATTGATGGAGTTTTTGGATGCCAAATGTTCCGTGATCGAGGTTCTAGTGACGTGCGCGAGATCGGTTTTTGCGTAATAATCACTGAACCAGTCAAGCCAAGGATTCTGTGGATATACATTTTGGCAAATTAATAATAAATGTAAGCATACGAGACGGGGAGGGGATTTCAACAAGTACCCAGTAAAAGAACAAAAAATAAAGCAAACTCTTTCCAACGTATGTTCCATTTGATATAAAACATGAGATATCCCTTCCGTTAGAAATTAATGTTCTTTAAGTGTTATATGTATGTACATAAAACTTTAAAGTAATCTTGCAATGACTTCGGCATAGATTTTTAGATCTGCCTACTTATTTACCGATATAATGATTATGATATTATGATTAAAGCCCGGACCCAGAAGGTGCCGCGTATTGTTCAAATGTTGTAAATGCATTGTTAAACGTTTGCCGAACCTTTTTTACAAAGGATTTACCCATTGGCTATCCTACCTCTAATTATGATGCTACTTACTATTTTTTTTAATTAAATACAACTGTATATGTAGGAAGTTTTTTTTTATTTTTTCATTTTTACCATAAGTGCCATAACAAATTGCCCTAAATGGTCAAAATGTTCCGTATGTATATGTATAAATTTATATAATAATACATTTTCAATTATTATAAATTAGACAGTAGTGACAAATAGAGGGTAAGCAATCAATTTTGTGAGTGTCGTTTAAATTAAATCAAATAAATTGGGAAACTTTGGAATCACTTATCTATTTAGTACCATTAGAACTTAATGGACTAAACAATGTGTTGACTAACTTAAATAATTTATTTTGTGAAAAAAGATGGACATAATGCAAAATAAATAAATAATGTAGTATATATGTAAATGCTGTTTGTTATTCTAGTTTGGAAATTCCCGATCTAAAACATCCATAAAATAAAATTTATTTAAATCTAATAATCAATGTAATAATTGTATTATGAAAATAAACACCTGTTTGGGATACAATGGGTCGTGTAAAAGGTGAGAAGCATATTTTTACCTACATACATACATATGTACCTAATGCAGAAATCGATGGTAAAATATTGATAATATTTACTGTATGTGAATGTGATATTGGGATGGTACAAATTATCCTAACAATTTCATAAAACAATAAAAAGTGTTATGAATTTTTACGCTCCGTTTGAATACGCATATTATATATGCATTTATCGAAACTGAAAGGTTAAAGACGGTTAAATCGGAGGCTGAAATTAGTATAAAGTGCAAACGTGCACATTTTTGCACAAGCTACGTATGCATACAATCTTGAATGAGCTTGCCACCAGTTTTTGCAAAACAAGTACAAAACCAGATATACCAGTCGATCAACGCGTGCTTTGAAATATCGACAGGGAAAACAAAATTCAATATGATTCCTTCCACATTCAAAATAATCATCCAAATTGAAAATTTATTATTACGATATATATGCGAAAGTATTTTAATATAGGGGCTATAGATAATATTATGTAAAAAGTCATATTAGTGAAATTAAATTTTGTGTACTCAATACAAGTGATCTATAAAAATATTACCGTTTATTATTATGAATGATGCAGGTATCGATTGTAATGTCAATTAACCAGAAATATTGTGTTGATTACATATGCATATATGTTTCTTCTGGAGTACAGTGTACTCAAATAAATTCAATGAATCAACAAATGGGGATTCGAATTCAATGGTATAAGCGAAACGCTCTGCAAAAAAATCTCCTCCCCCCCATATAAAAAATGTGTTAAACTTGACCATGAATATTGTTAAAAAGGAGACTGGAGTGGCCAGTGTTCGCCAAGTAAGCTGTTTTTGGGCGTAGCTTATATTTTGGGCGTGAACCTTTTATGAAAAAATTATATGATTTTTTTTTTTAATTTTAGTTGTTCATATTATTAAATTATGTCGAAGATCAAATTGGTGAATTCATTTTAGCAAAAAATACGCAATTTTTTTTTTTAGATAAAAACTAAATATAATGCTCAGTTATTTTGGGACTATCTGTTCGTCTCCAATTGTGACAATAATAACATGATGTTGATTTGGGATAGCGTTTTCGAATATAGTCACTAAACTCAATTATTTCAAACCATCATAATTACTAAATCGAACTAAATGATAAGTTCTACATTTCTTGTATTATTTATGACAGCAGTTTTGTATAATAAATGAGTTTTATTACTAGAAACTTTTAAAATATGCCTATAGAAATGTTTTCATACCTACCCTATAGTTCGTTAGGCAGTTTGGGTCCAAGAATGCAAAGCTATTGTCTGTTTACTCATTGTATTTTAATGCGTACCCACCCTCATAAAGTGTCTATTGGTTAGTTTTTAAACTGTTAGTTAAAATCATATTTTCTATTTGTTACCTACTTGTATAGCTCGTGCAGCGAAAGCTGGCACGTACCAATACAAACACGTATATTGTGTCCGTGAAGATATGAATAAGATTTTTTGTATCTGTTTTCTAGGACAATCAGTTGGTCCCTTTCATACGCACCCACTTTCCGAGCATGAGAGAAACAACAATTATTTTTTGTATTGCTCAGTGATTTTTACTCAGTGATCAAGTGTGCACTACAGGGTGATTTTTTCCAGTTTCACTGGTCAGTCACCAATCAACCCCCACAAACTGACGTAACGCGTTCTTATATTGTTTATTAATTGGTTAATTGGAGTTAGTTCATTAGAATTAGTGGATATATGATAATAAAATGCTTTGTAATAAAATTGGATCTGGGAAAACACTAACGGGACAATCTCGCGAAATTACGTATAATGTTTTCAACTATTTCATGCATCGTATAGTGAATAGTGAATGTGACGAAAGAAATAGTTTTATGAAAAATTTATATGCTTCAACTGCGGAAGCGACTGGTGTTTCTAAAAGAAGTGTTCAGCGAATTGATTGTGAAGTACGAAATCAATTTGTGGTGGCTAATAAACCGCCAACATCGCAACCTTCAATATCGGAGCCATCAACGACACAACCTATATCTTCAGAGTCAACAGTAGAGGTAGGATAGTCACAGTGCTATCCATTGTTCCATTGTTGTAAATCCTTTGTAAAAAAGGTTCGGCAAACCTTTAACAATGCATTTAGAACCTTTGAACAATACGCGGCACCTTCTGGGTCCGGTGACTAGTCATCAGATCCAGCAGCATCCACATCTTCATCGACTGTGCGAGTTGTTTTAAGGACACCGGGCAAAAATCGTGTAAGGTTATCAAAAATAACTACAGTGGATAGTTTTGATCAAGAGGTCATCAGGCGAACTATCTACGATTTTCATCTAGTTCATAAGACATTTCCGACCCTACAAAGGTTATTAGAAGTTTTGAAAGATAGTTTAAAATTAAAAGGTGCAATTTCTTCGTTAAGAGTTATCGTTCGTAGGCTAGGTTTCAAATGGAGAAAGATGAAAAATAATAAACAAATACTTATTGAAAAAAGTGTAATTTGACTGAAGAGATCCATATATCTTTCCAAATTAGAAGAGTATAGATTGCAAAACCGCCTTAT
Organism: Arctopsyche grandis; assembly: GCF_051622035.1. Classification (NCBI taxonomy): domain Eukaryota; kingdom Metazoa; phylum Arthropoda; class Insecta; order Trichoptera; family Hydropsychidae; genus Arctopsyche; species Arctopsyche grandis. Next base: position 34,210,830 of record NC_135356.1, read on the forward strand.
AGCTAATAAACAACAAAGTGTAGCGCTTTCTTTGCGAATTTATTTTATTATCTTTGTAACGGTCGGGACTTAAGAAGGCTGACACCAGCGCCTTGTCCATGCAAACGTATTAGACTTCTCCCTTCCTCAATTATGGCACTAGAGAAATTATTTTTTAATGTGCTATGGATATCCACCATTGGAATGCATCTATCGTTTTATTTTTTTGAATAGTTATTTTTTATAGGAGCTAGGAGCTGCCAAACATCTATAAAATCGCCTCTTTTTTACACCTACGAAAAGAGTTCAGCGTGCTTATTTAACGGTCGATTTAAAAAAAAATACGCGCATAGTTGCACAGAAAATATCTTTTTCATACCGATGATTTTTAAAATTGGTCGAGTTTTGGAGAAGAATACGAAACCTCGATTTTGTCGATTTAAAATACGTATTATCTGGTCGAAGCGAAACTGTCGCATTCACTCAATATATATATTGATATATATTGTCGCATTCACTCAATATATATATCGAAGAAAGGAAGGGTAACAAAATTAAGGTTTCGGGTGTACAGCCCTCTTAATACTAGACGACAAAGAAGAATGTCTATATATAATAATGAAAAGGACTGCATTATTATCAAAATTCGAACACTTTTAAAATCACTTATTTCTTGTTTAATATAATTTATGTATATCCTATCTATTTTTTTCATTTTTTAATTCGTATTAATTTTTGCATACGTACGTTTGTTTTACTTATAATTTAAAAAAAATGCTATTTATCATTTTATTCGTGGCACGTATTCAAATATTAAATAAATATGCCATCCAAATTATATCATAGATCTTAAAAACATTCCACGATCGGTTGAAATAAAATATATAAATATCAGCGTGTTTCTTTCAACAGCCTGTATATGAAAAATGCATTTGTGTGAGTACTGTGCACGTGCCTTCTGTAGCTAATATACCTATAGGACACATCGAAAAAAAAAGTTGGATCATCCCAGAAGGCGGGCAAAGACGAAAAGATTAGATTTAACAGATACACGGTGTTTTTGATCACTATTTTTTTACACTTTTCAAACAAATCTTGCCTTTGAAGTTCACGACGAACTCATCGACCACTATGTCTCTGCACGGTATAATTAACTGTCTGCATTCAGCATCTAAATGATTCAAAAAGCCATTGTGTTCTACATTATTATTTTTGAGTTGTAATATCCGAAATATTTGTAGAAACCGATCTCTTTTGAAGACACTCCTAATACATTTACAACATTTGAACAATATACAGCCCCCTCAGGGTCCGGGCTTTAGTTATGAGTGTTATGACTAGAGGTAGGATAGTCACAGTGCTATCCATTGTTCGGCAAACCTTTAACAATGCATTTACAACCTTTGAACAATACACGGCCCCCTCAGGCTCCGGTGACTAGTTATGACAAAGCTTCGGTGCGACCCTGCGCACCATTGTTCATTTTTATGGTGAGCCTTTGTTTTTGTTCTCTAGCTTTGTAGTTTACCCTCTTTCCTGGAAAATAGCCCACAATCTTCCATTTATTGTATTGACAAGTAAATTTGTACTAGTAAGCGCTTGCCCAAAATTGAGTATGCATATATACGTATATGCAGTGGCGGCTCGTGGATAATATATCTGGGGGTGCTGCGGTTGATTAAAAATAAAAAAAATGTTTATTTGGATTATATTTTACTATTAACATAATATTATCAAAATTAAACATTATATGTATTTTATTTCATTCTAAAATCGATTCTTCTGTCTTTTTTCTTTGAAAAAAGATCTATCACCTTTTCGTTAAATTTTTTACTGTTCATAATCATTTTTTTTTCAATTGACAGCATAGACATTAGTAAAACTTTTTAAGTTTTCTTTAATTGAAAATGCATCGATATTACTAGATTGCATTTGGTTATAAATCATTTCTAGATGCGGCATTAACTTGTAAAAAATTGTATTCAGTAAATTGGTACAATCTGTTATTGTTTTATCAGTATTTTCGGAAGAATATTTAAGTTCTTGAAAACATTGGCTCAGCTTCTCTTGATTTTTATACCATCTTAAATACTTAGAGTGACGTGTAGAAGGAAGTGTAGAAAGATAGAAAGTGTAAGAGGTGTAGAAAGAAAGACAAAAAGTGCAGAAGAAATGAGGAAAAGTGAGGAGCGTGTCGAGCGCACACGAACGCAACATGAAATGTGTATATCACTGTTGGGAGTGCAGTACGGACCAAGCTTCTAGCTGACCCCGCGCCCCTCCTTCGCCCACTCGAGCAATTCCATCGAAAACCGTACTGCACAAAATCATAAACGATGCCTCACTTTCTGATATTAGTACCGCGATGTATGATCATTATTGGATGTATCGGTGTGCGGGCGAGCATAATACACACTTAAATAGTATTGATATTTTCATATAATGTACATACATTTACGCATATAATAATATAAAATTTTTCTCAATTTCCTTGGGGGTGCTGCAGTACCGCAGTGCGTATGGACGAGCCGCCACTGCATATATGTGCAACGAACAACAATATTAGACGAAGTCCATATAACTATGTACATATCTACATATTAGGGTTTCTGATTTCCCGGACTTTTTCAATTCCTGGGACTCGGGACGGAGATCGGGATCGTTCCCGGGATTCCCAGGATCCCGGGACACATGTAAAAGATTTTTTTTTTTTCAATTTACTATATTTTTTATTAATAAATAAATATTTATTTATTTACAAAATATAAAAATAAATAAACAATACATAATATATCTATTAATTGGAAAAAATGTAATTATAAAAGTAAAATATTACTAAAATATTTAAATGAGAATCCGAAAGCCTATTTCTAGATTTGGTACAAAAATTTCCAGCATTGGAAAAAACTCTCAGTTACGGTCGAAGTTGGTTTTATTGTTAAAAGGGACGAAAAAATTTTTTTTTAACTATCGCTTTTTCTCTTGTCAGCATGTATATTTTAATTTCTCTTTTAAAGTCGAGTCTATTTTTATTTAAGTTATTTTGTATATTCGTCTTTGATAACTGCTTATTTAATTCTTCATTCATCGTCGAACACACAATTGTTTCATCTTCATCCGAATCTAAAAGAGTTTTTTTCCATTGTGGAATCGTCAATACAAGAAGAATACACTCGCTTCATAATATTTAGTTTCACCGTAGGATGTATGTATATACATTCGCTTCTATTATAACATTTAAAGAATGTTTTTTTCGGTAAAAAATTATAATCATTTGTGTTAAAAAAATCAGTTTTAGGCTTCTTCTTTCTTCGATTTTAATTTTCAATTCTCGGAATAATCCATCGGTAAGGTCAAGTCCTTCGGTATTGAGATTTTCCAAAAATAGAATTACAAGAAAAGATTTTGGCCAAACGTACAGAACCATTATGCTTTTAAAACTTCCACGTTCGGAGAATGCGCTGTACTTTCTGATAAATAACAAACCTTTGAGAATATTTTACGATTCTTTGTGTATTTGATTTATTATTTATGTGACGAACGGGTTTACGCGCGTCTGATGCAGAGGGCGTTATACGTCGTTATTATGTAGAAGAGTCGAGTTATGTAGAAACGTGGACTAACCTTGGGATAGTTATATATATAGGTATATAGTCGGGGAGGTTCCTGACTGCAAGTCGTCTGCGTTGATAACAGCTTCCTCGTGCTCGGGAAACTGGCTCTGCGGTCGTCTTCTCGTTGAAGCACCGCTGGTCGGGTCACAGCAGCGGGAGGGGGGAGGCAGGAGACAAACTCCGTACTGCCTCGTGTGGACACAAGATGGCGATCTCTGGGCGTCTCTGAAGACGCTCGGCGGAGATGCTGGAGGTAGGTCTGTCCCGGCTGACGGCTGGATGTAGAGAGAGCGCTCTCGATACTTCTCGAGAGGGGTATGGTGTTGGCCCGGTAAAGTAACTGGTACCAACCTAAAGATTACTACCGCTACCAACTGAAGGGACACTCGGGAGAACGTCGCGTTACATTTATTATTTTACCATGTTTTCTGCTTTTGCTTTTTTCCTTTATTTACAGTTTACTTGTTTTTATATCTTTTTCAAATGTAGGCCATTGTGGCGCATTAGGTTCTTCCTGTAATGCCACAATGGTCCAAAACTATTAAATAAATAAATAAATGTGAACTTATATTATTTCCTTTCGTGCAGTCGTGAAAATGTTGTTAAGTTTCAAGATTTTTTAAAATCCTATTCCCGGGATTCGAGATAAAAATTCCCGGGACACGGGACAACAAAAATTCCGTGAATTCCCGGGAAATTCAACAAATTGTTATTTGACATTGATAATTAATTGACTAAATTTGTACTAATAAGCGCTTGCCCAAAATTGATTATGCATATGTATCTATATGTGCAACGGACAATAACTATGTACATATGTACATATACATATCTGCCTATATGTATTCTTAGAATGGAATGCAAAACCCGGTAATAAATTAACGTTTGTTGTACCAATTGCACAATTTATATTTTTAACGTAAAACGAACACGATAGAATAGACAACCTGAATGCAAGTACACAAGCAAATTTAATATAAATATAAATTAGCTTATTTGAAAATAGTATATAAATGAGACTTTTAGATACAATTTTTATAGTTCTTTATCAAATCAAAATGAAATAAAATTATTACCATTATTAACCTATGCTTCACCTGTATGGAATAACGCCTCGAATACTAACCTTTCCAAGCTGCAAGTAATACAAAATAAATCCTTAAAAATAATTTATAATACACCCATATATACTAACTTGAAAAAACTGCATGCCATATATAATATCCCGTTTGTTACAGACATTACTAACAAACTAACCAGTAGATTCTATGACAGAATCACTAATAACCATACTAACACACTTATGAAGAGTCTCGGTGATTACAACAAAATGTCTATAGCCTTCAGGTATAAACACAGATTACCGAAGCATAATCTGCTTTAGATAATCGACTTTAGAGAGTCTTTAATTAGAGAAATATAGAGCACTCCAATCAGTTGTACCTACCCCATGTGGTACTCACTGTAAATGGAATATTATATTTTTATCTGTGTTTATTACTATTTTTTGTCTCACTATACAACTTTCTTTTTATATTTTATCTATTTAAATCTTTTTATATTTCTATTTAAATAAATAAATAAATAAATATGCACTCAAGTAGATGTGATGTCAGATAAAACCTCGATCGCGTGATGAACGATGATTTTTGTGCATATTTTAAAAAGCTGGACGAATATTTGACGTTGCTTGCTGCACGCTCGTTCGAATGGCCTTGCTGTTGTCATTGTCCAGAGAATTGCCGCAGAAACCCTTCACATCGCCCACTCCAATCGTCATTCGAATCATCCGTTCCAGTGGCCGGGGTTACTTATTTTGCTGATCGAAGGAAACACACGAACGAGGACGTAAGCGAACTTTTCAAGGTTAAATCTCAGGTTAGTCCAGCTCGAACTTTTCGTTGCTCCGTTTTGCACAACGACGTTTCTTGTTCGCGCTGAATTGATTTAAGACTGTGTTGTCGGCCAGAGCGGAGGGATTCTGCGTTTTCCACATTAAGGACAAATCCGCGATGTCAGCAGTAAGGTAACTAATCATCGTGACCAATATTTGTAGACATATCAAATTTTCGTCCAAGCGATTTTGACCCCAATTATGTATATAAATTCCAGATTCCGGTGGGAAACGATAGGCTGCACCTCGCGTATTGTTCCTTTTGCCACAGAGGTGGAAAGCCGCCTGTCTTCTATTATGGCCATTCGGTGAGGACATCGAATTGCAAGTTTAGCTGTCCAGTCTTACGACGGATTGTGTGTCCCATTTGTGGAGCGACTGGTGATAACGCCCACACCCGGTAAGATATTTTATGATGTAAACTAAATTCTGGCAAAAAATTAAGGTATGGAATTGGTGGATTGGAATATGGACAGAGACACCCAACAGCACGTCCAAGGTTTCGAAAACTCAATATACCTATTTGCAACACCTACAATTTGTATCTGAGCATTTGTAATCCGATTTTTATAAACATCAGGCCCAGCAAGGCAAACCTTTGAAAGCGCTGATATACTGCGGCTACTGCTACAACAACGGCGAGGCTAATGTAGGGCTGCCATACGTCCCCGTTGACAGGGACATGTCCCAGTTTCGAGGTCTGTGTCCCGGTGTCCCAGTCCGAGAGTCATTTGTCCCCGTCAATTTCAAAATTTAGACATTTAAAAAAAATATTCAATTATTTTTTAATATATATCGAACAAGACCTTTTGAACCAAGAAATCTCGGGATGCACTCTCTATACTGTGGTCCAAAAAGGAAAGACGTTTACACGTCAACAATTGTACCCACATAATATCTAATATGGATACGCGCGCACATATTGGCAACACCGACAACGAGAGCGGCGGATGCCCACTGCCGGCCACTGCCCAATTTTGCCAGCTGGCAACACCGACAATGACACTGACAAGTACGAAGCGCGCGCAGTTCGCTTACTGTCTGCTGATAATATCCGTTTGTTCTGCTTGTTTCTGATCGAAGAGGACTGATATTTTGATGTTTTTCAATACATAGTAAATATAATAGTAAATATCTAGGCATTCAAGCAACCCAGGCATACAATAAACTGAAAAAACACTTACGACATTACGACGACACAAGTAGCAGCATTTGAAAAAGATGTAGAGAATTTTTACAACGTTAGAATTAATTATTTGGCAAAGTGGTCAGTTCCACTGGCGAAATATGATGTTTTTTCATGGATGCTTCTCCATGAAGTACCCGAATGGGAACATGTTGAAAAAACTATTGCTAATTTAAGTGAAATGGGAATATTGTTCACGGATTCAATCTATGAGGAAGTAAAGTATATGAAGTCATTTATCGAAAATACAAATCTACTGAAAATGTGCCAATACTTGTTCGCCATCCCACCGCACAATGCACATGTTGAACGTGTGTTGTCATTAATTAAAAATCAATGGACAGATGCGCGCAATTCGCTTTCTATTGACACAGTAAAAAGCATAATTCAATGTACTTTAAATTATAAAATGTCATGCATTGAATTCTATAATGATATAAAAGAGGAAAAAGAGTTTCTTCAAAAAACGAAAACATCGGAAAAATATGATTGGGCAAAGAAGAGCAATGATAATGAAGTCACGGAAATCAGAGAAGAGTGAAGGCGATAGAAGAATAGGCTACTGTACATGAAATAAAATATTAATGTAAGGTTTCATTTAGTTAAATTTATTTGAATCGTCCAATTATCTATATTTATTTATTTTAGATTTGGTACAGACGCTTCCACAAAAAAAACCTATTATCAATCTTAAAATTTTTCTTTCAATTCAATTTTTGTTTAGTTCCAATTACTTGTGTTGAAATGTTGTGTATTTTTTTCAAAATACAGCTATGAATATCGATAAAAATGTTTTTTTTTTGTTTTTTTTTTAAGGGGGTTGTCCCCGTCGGTGCTCCGACACTTATGGCAGCCCTAGTGTACGGGCATGTCGATTAGTGGGGTTGGCGTGTGCGTCGAAATGAGCTGCGTCGTTCGCATATTCGACCAATCGCTATCGCCGTGGGTGAACCCCCACTCCCAGCCATTACATCGGAAGCGCTGCTCGCAGTCGGCAGAAGTGGTGCGCCCATCGCGGTGAGTGCACGTCGCTGGGCTCTCAGCTCTGAGTTCGTGCCAATGCGGACCGCAATGTTCGCCGCCATTTTCCGGCAGAAGTGCAGCGGCCATCGCGGCGGGTGCGCGTCGCTGAGCTCTGAGCTGCCGCTACCCGCCCCCCCCCCCACCACCACCCCCAACCCCCCGCAGGTACGCTATTATTGTAGCTTTATTGTTGCCCTTTCGATCGTTGGTCGCGTTTGCCGTGGGGTGGGGTTGATTGCTTTCGTCGATCGATTGCACAAGTGCTCGTCGATTGATTGCACATTTGCCACCAAACAATCAGAGCCACCGCGACCTTGGAATCGCGTCTCGTCATCCCCCTCGACTGTGGCGTCGTTTCCTTTCCGTTTCTCTCTCTCTATCAATATTACCACAATCGCATTTTACATTTTGTGCTAATGCAGATCGCAATGTTCGCCGCCATTTTCCGGCAGAAGTGGTACGGCCATCGCGGTGAGTGCACAACGCTGAGCCCTGAGCTGCCCCTCCCCGCCCCTCCCCTCCCCCAACGCTATTATTGTAGCTTTATTGGCTACGTTCACACTACCGATATCTACACCCGACATTTTCGAATTTTCCATATCCAGTTCCTTTATTGCAACCCGTGGTTGCTATTTAGGAACTGGTTATGGAAAATAGCCATTGTTGCCGCGTTTCAATCGGTTGGTCGCGTTTGCCGTGGATTGATTGCTTTCGTCGATCGATTGCACAAGTGCTCGTCGATTGATTGCACATTTGCCACCAAACAATCAGAGCCACCGCGACCTTGGAATCGCGTCTCGTCATCCCCCTCGACTGTGGCGTCGTTTCCTTTCCGTGTCGTTTGCGCGCTTCGACGAATGCCTCGAAATATAAAAATAATTACTGTATTGAAATTGTCGGTCAAATCTACATGATAATTTCATAAATGCGAATAAATTTATTCGATACTCTTTGTGCCTTTGTGCCCGGCTTAGAAACCCTGCTTAAAAATAAATTGTTGCGTCCTTAGTTGAGAAACCCTGCTTGCGTAATATTTCAAGGCACGAAAAGTAACAAAAAAATATATTCGCATTTTTGAAAGTATCATGTAGATATGACCGACAATTTCAATACAGCAATTATTTTTGAAAACGCATTTGAAACTTATTGAAAAAATTGATTTTGCGCTAAATAGTTCATGCGCTGAATTGTCATCCGCTGAGTTGTCTGCGCCGAAAGGTCGGCGCTGAGATGTCGGTGCGCCGTGAAATCCACTGGCGATAAGTGAAACTATTTATGGTGACATCTGTCGGCGATTTTTTATACTATAGACAATTTTTTAAACTATTGAAAGCGCCATCTATCGGTGATTTTTTATTCTATTATAGTGACATCTATCGGCGTTTAGTGAAACTATCTATTTAATTTAAAACATAAAAATTTTTGTACTAGGGTAACCAACCTTTTTTTATAGGAAAATATTTTCGAAGTGAGAAAAAAAATCCAAAAAATATTCCATTGTCTTTAAGCTATAAATACTTTAAAATATAATAAGTTTAAAATAAAATAAATTTTTGGACTAGTTTTTTCAAGTTGGAAATGAAATTTAAAAATATTCCCATCGTTTTTATGCTATGATGACAAAATTTAAAATAAAATATTTTTTTGGACTAGAGTAACCAACCTGTTTATACAAAGAAATTTTTTAAGAGAAAAAATCAAAAAAATATTTCCATCATCTTTATGTTATAAATAGAGGTAGGATAGTCACAGTGCTATCCATTGTTCCATCGTTGTAAATCCTTTGTAAAAAAGGATCGGCAAACCTTTAACAATGCCTTTACAACCTTTGAACAATACACGGCCCCCTCAGGCTCCGATGACTTGTTATAAATTATTGCAAACTTAAAAATATGATAATTTTTTGACTAGGGCCACCAATCTGTTCATACAACAAAATTTTTAAATTTCGCAATCATTTATATCATAATGATGATGGGAATTTTATAAAGATTTTTTTCACATATAAATAATGTTATTGTATAAATAGGCTGGATACCCTAGTCAAAAAATCTATTTTATTTTAAATTTTGCCTAGTTTAGTTTATAGCATAGGATATATTTTTAGATTTTTTTCTCTTTAAAAAGTCTGTTGTATAAAAAAGCTGGTTACCCTAGTCAAAAATTATAGTATTTTTGCTGATACCAAACAGAGTCTCGAAAGAACGCGGTCATTTCATTTTTCAGATCCAGAACTGCTGATACAATTTGCTGAAGTTGGGTCCAAATATCATCAGGTATTTTCGAAAATTCAGAGATTGATAAACTTTCCTATGTGTTTTCGTTTGGCTTTTTCTTTGTACTCATTTGATTGACGTTTCTATTTCAGATCGTTGCTGATAACAAACGGAGACTGGAAAAAATGCAGTCTTTTTCTGAAAATGAAGCTGTACTTCTAGCCAATCCTGAACTGCTGATAAAATTTCCCGAAGTTGTATCCAAATAACACCAGGTATCTTCGAAAGTCCAAATATTGTTAAACTTAATTGTGTGTTTTAGTTTGACTTTGGCTTTGTACTCATTTGATTGACGTTTCTATTTCAGATCGTTGCTGATAACAAACGGAGACTAGAAAAAATGCAGTCTTTTCCTGAAAATTAAGCTGTACTTCAAGCCGATCCAGAACTGCTGATGCATTCTCGCTCGTAATGGGGTTTGTACCATCGCTGTATGTACATACGTCAAGAAACGACACACGTCCATCATTGTCATCGTTTCATCGTATTCTCCAGTGAATTCGCTGCATTTTTCTTTTATAATTTAGAATTTGGTATCTGCGAGGTGCCGCACCTATGTATGTACTCACAAGCGTGATTGATGTATTTTTATTAAATTGGGGATTTTTTGAAAACAAACATCCTACCTATTTTGTGTAAATGTCAAACGACTTTGAAGGAAGAAAATGTATAGGAAGAAAAATTGTTATTATAACCGTTTGGAGCACTTCCTGGAAACTCGGCATGACATTCACATCTACATAGTATCATGCCGAGCCACAAATGGAACTTTTTCATCATCATCATTTCCAGACTCTCTGGGAAATTCACTGTAGTCATATGTATTTCATTTTTAACATTTGGCATCTGCGAGGCGCCGCACCCATTCACGTGTGGTCTATTTTATTTCCAAAGTTTTTGTGATTAATTTGTACAATGAAATGTACAGTTACCTGCATATTAGTAAATCGATTCGTATGTCGTGAGACGCCAATACGACCAATTATATTTCGTCCTTCAAACGCTCCAATAACGCTACGTAATAGTCGCTGTTTATGGTTTTTCCCTTTTTAAGATAGTCGATGAATATTATACCATGCGCATCCCAAAATACTGATGCCATAACCTTGCCAGCCGACTTTTGCGTCTTTCCACGCTTTGGAGTCACTTCATCACGTGCAGTCCACAGTGTGAAATGATGGAGCCATGTTTCATCCATTGTCACATATCGACGCAAAAATTCGGGTTTATTACAATTGAACAGCTCCAAACACTGCTCAGAATCATCAATTCGTTATTGTTTTTGGTCGATTGTGAGCTCGCGCGGCACCCACTTTGAACAGAGCTTTCGCATACCCAAATATTCATTCACGATATGTCCAACACGTTCCTTTGATATCTTTAGGGTCTCAGTTATCTCAATTAATTTCACTTTACGGTTATCCAAAATTATTTTGTGGACTTTTTTGATGTTTTCGTCGGTAACAGCCTCTTTGGGGCGTCCACTGTTAAAAGTACTACAGCTATTAGTTACAGAATAGTAACTAATAGCTATTCTATACAGAGTATATTCTATTCTATTAGAAGAGTAAAGCTATTAGTTACAGAATAGTAACTAATAGTACGACAGCTGTCAAATTTATACACGTGTCTTTTTAAGGTTAGGACTAACTAAAAATCATATGGATTTAATACTAGTAGCGCTATCTATGTCTCAGCCTACGAACTTTTCAGCCCACCTAATATATTTTTTACATACGCGATATTATAATAGTTGGACTAGGCACGCCTGCAAAATCAGTTTGTTGGTGATTTTGTGTAATTAGTTCTTTTTTACAACTTATCCGACTGCAAATAGCGGTGGCTTGTGCCAATTATTGAATGTTCAGCTTTGAATCTGTGCAAAAAAGTTTGCTCACTTTTGGAATGTAAATCATTACGATTGATCGCATGTTTGACTAGACAAAAAATCACACTGTCTTCTGATTCCAATTTGTCAGAATAAGAATTGAATTTTAATATCTAGATGTTCTGATTAAAAACATTCAAATCAGAATATCATTCACATGAGGAATAAACTGTCCTGTAGATATCAGGCGCTATTCTGTAGATATTCTATTGGCCATTTCCACTTTGAATTTGTTGTTGAATAAGCAATCCTTTTCACCGGGACTGTAGTTTTCTTCGTCCCCAACTTCGGAATTGTCACTTATGGGGAATTCGCTTATGTGTTGCTCATGGTGAGGCTCAAAGTCGGCAACCAGGCTTGTGCTGGTCGAATGCGTACCTTTCGACGGCTCCCTCGAGTAGATATCCTTTTACTGGATTTTTACTCGACGATTGATACTTTGTCGTTAAATATATCGGTAAAAATACATTGGTAAGTTTTCTGGTTGAGAATCCAAAATGTGACTCTTATTGTAATGTTTCCTCAAAAAAAAAAAAAAATTCTCATTAAATATGAGCAATATAAGAAAAGCAAATATTTATTTTGGTTACATCATATGCCCCTCTTCGTTCCTCTTCTGCCAAATGAGATATGTTAGCTCGTCCGAGATATGTTATATATGTATGTAGATACCGCATATCTATTTTGAATCTCCCCAGCACATTACACAAGCAGTGTGACTAGTGACTACACATACCTTTTTGAGGCTACGAAACACGCTTGGCATCACACTAATCCTTATTATTTCCAGTCTTTAATGGCTCAGAGTATGAATACTGAACCGTCTTGAGTGGCTGCGGCGAACGATTGATTGTTTTCGCAAGGAGCCATGCCGATGACGGGTCCTGCGCCACGATTAAACATCGATTTCGATCTAAACACATATATTTCTTGATAATTTTATGTTTATTATAATGTATATCTAAGTGGCAATATTATAATAACAAACAGCTTACCTATTAACTAAGCTTATTCCTTCTAATTTTGCCAAATCCCAAAGGCGAACTGTGCCATCGTTCGAACTGCGAACTGTGCCATGTACTCATGTATCTGGGTACATACATATGTATGTATATGTAGGCTCAATTTCCAACGTGGACTATCGTCATCCCCAGCATCGTTAATACCGGCTCCGGCATTTCGGCATACGAAATCTAGGCATAATGGCCGTTGATATTCGTTGGCGCGCTCGATTAGTTCGCCAATTACTTGGAGATGGTCCATTGTGCTGAAATTTTCCCTAAACCCTGCCTGTTCTATAGGTTGGTTCTCGTCGAGGATATTCTTCAGCTTTTCTGTAATAACCTTCGTGAAGAGCTTGTAGACCGCTGAAAGTAAACTAATGGGTCGGTAGTTCTTGATATCGCTTTTATCACCTTTTTTGTGTATTAAAATGATAGTTACGTTATTCCATCCTTCTGGTATAGCTTGGTTCTGGATGCATTTGCTGAAAAGCCTAGCTAAGACATTATGTAGGGGGGAGCCGCCACATTTTAGTAAGTCAATGGGAATATTATCTTCCCCTGGGGTTTTACCGTTCTTTGCAGTTTTTAGCGCGGCCTCTACTTCGCTAGGCAATACTGCCGGAACCCTTTGGCCGTGTGTCGATTCCGGAGCGGGAAATTGACCGTTGTTAATCTCGTAAAGTTTTGCATAGAACGTATTAACTCTGTCTATGATCTCTTCTCTATTCCTAATTATTATTCCGCTCTCTGATCTGATTGCGATCATTTGGTTTTTGCCTAAGAAAAGAATGGAAAAAATATATAATTTGTCTTTCCACGACAACTCATTCCCCAGCCGATGGTTGACTAGACAAAAAATCACACTGATTGCAAATACATAGATTGCAGTTTACCGAACATGGGGACGGTATATAATCGGCTTCAACTAATCTTCTCGCAATACTCGGTTCAAATATCTTATAGGTTATTTATGAAGTTAATGAATTCATGGCAGTGTATAAATGCATTTCATAGTTTAAATGTCAAATTCATCTATTACTGTCCTTAAATACATGCAATACTTAAGCAGATTTAGAATTCCTACCGTTTCATAATTTTATATTAAAAAAAATACATACTTAAATGTAAAATATTCTATATGTATATAAGAATTTTTTTTCTTTTTGACTATTTTTAAGACACTTACATATCATGAAAATTTTTCTTTCAGTCACGCATCATGATTAGTATTTGAATTTTCAGTATTAAGTTGCCAATTTTTAGACACGTTACTTTTTCTCTCTTCCTGTAATATAAAAATAAAAATAACAACAAATTTAAACACAATTAATCAATGTTCAAATTTTACAAAAGCAAAAACAAACCATATTTTCTGAACTCAAAGCGGCTTCCGAATGAATTCCGAACGAATGTCCGGAAACTTTGGTTTCATTCATAGTATCTAAACCTGACGAGGTGGCTACTCTTAGAACTGGACAGCTTTCGGTGACTGCTGAAGTTGATGATTGTGCATTTTGTATTGGCGGGCATCGCTTGAGATCGTTTTTAATCAAGTCGTTGACAAAATCGAATGGTTCAGAAATGGGAGCCGTCACGGAAGCTAAAATGGGTTGAACGAGTTCGCGTTCATTCTTGAGTCTGGCTGCATCGCAGCGAGCCGGTTGAAGTACATTAGTGACATTAGTTTGATAATGCTCCGCCAAAAGCTGTATCATCTGATTGATTTCAGTCGAGACGGCACGGCACGTATCGCAGTCTCGTGTTGGACAGCTTCAGCCGCAGCTTCAGACAACGCTCTTTCTACAGCACTCGCAACACTGGCAATGCCCTTCCCACTGGCAGTTCTAACCGCTTTGTTGAAAGGATCACACCTGTCACCTTTCATTCCGCGCTTATAACCCGACACTTTTTCCCCAACATTGCTCGTCACATCTTGCATCAATTCGAAACTGCCATTGTGACCGATTTTCGAAAATCGATAGCTGAAAGTGTGCGTCGAATTGCCTGGCGTTTGTCTGCACGTTATGTTGCAGCACAAAAAGTATCAATTATGCAATTTTGGCGTTCAAAATACTTTTTCAAACTTCTCGACAATATCTTCTCCCGCATTGTCATTTTTAGGGAATTGTTACGGCGATATCTATACCAACCGACTACATACTTTTGGTGTGGAATCTGTCAACATTTCGTATATGACGTTCTCTTTTATTTTGAGAGTCGGAAATGTGACTCGTTACTTCTCTTGTTATGTTTCCTAACAAAAACCCTTCCTACAAAAAATAAAAACAAATATAGATAAATAAATATATATATATATATATATATATATATATATATATATATATATATATATATATATATATATATATATAATATATTGCTCATTTATTACAAACAACCGAAATTTGGCAAAGACTTTTACAAAAGTGTCTAGTAAGAGCCATAACAATCTGAAAAGGTAGTGTATGATCATTTTACTATATCTTCATTCTATCAAGTTACTTTAAATATGATGATATTTTGAAACGACTACTAAACAAATTTACATATCCTTTATTTTAATAATTTCTTTGAGAATTAAATTCGTTTTGACGGCTCAATATAATAATCGTCATAAACGTCGTCATCATCTATGCAATTTCTATTACTGCACACAGATAGACGATCTACACCATCGTTAATATTTTGGTCGGAAAATCTGATGTTGCGTGTTTCAACACAAAAGTCTTTCTGACGTATAATTCTCTAAACCGCCGTTTTAAAATTTTGCATACCGCTAGGTATGGAAAACTTCTTTAAATTGCACACGTGAGTTTTACTATATTATATTTTTACATACGCGATATTATAATAGTTGGACTAGGCACGCCTGCAAAATCAGTTTGTTGGTGATTTTGTGTAATTAGTTCTTTTTTACAACTTTTTTACGACTGCAAATAGCGGTGGCTTGTGCCAATTATTGAATGTTCAGCTTTGAATCTGTGCAAAAAAGTTTGCTCACTTTTGGAATGTAAATCATTACGATTGATCGCATGTTTGACTAGACAAAAAATCACACTGTCTTCTGATTCCAATTTGTCAGAATAAGAATTGAATTTTAATATCTAGATGTTCTGATTAAAAACATTCAAATCAGAATATCATTCACATGAGGAATAAACTGTCCTGTAGATATCAGGCGCTATTCTGTAGATATTCTATTGGCCATTTCCACTTTGAATTTGTTGTTGAATAAGCAATCCTTTTCACCGGGACTGTAGTTTTCTTCGTCCCCAACTTCGGAATTGTCACTTATGGGGAATTCGCTTATGTGTTGCTCATGGTGAGGCTCAAAGTCGGCAACCAGGCTTGTGCTGGTCGAATGCGTACCTTTCGACGGCTCCCTCGAGTAGATATCCTTTTACTGGATTTTTACTCGACGATTGATACTTTGTCGTTAAATATATCGGTAAAAATACATTGGTAAGTTTTCTGGTTGAGAATCCAAAATGTGACTCTTATTGTAATGTTTCCTCAAAAAAAAAAAAAAATTCTCATTAAATATGAGCAATATAAGAAAAGCAAATATTTATTTTGGTTACATCATATGCCCCTCTTCGTTCCTCTTCTGCCAAATGAGATATGTTAGCTCGTCCGAGATATGTTATATATGTATGTAGATACCGCATATCTATTTTGAATCTCCCCAGCACATTACACAAGCAGTGTGACTAGTGACTACACATACCTTTTTGAGGCTACGAAACACGCTTGGCATCACACTAATCCTTATTATTTCCAGTCTTTAATGGCTCAGAGTATGAATACTGAACCGTCTTGAGTGGCTGCGGCGAACGATTGATTGTTTTCGCAAGGAGCCATGCCGATGACGGGTCCTGCGCCACGATTAAACATCGATTTCGATCTAAACACATATATTTCTTGATAATTTTATGTTTATTATAATGTATATCTCAGTGGCAATATTATAATAACAAACAGCTTACCTATTAACTAAGCTTATTCCTTCTGATTTTGCCAAATCCCAAAGGCGAACATATGTATGTATATGTAGGCTCAATTTCCAACTTGGACTATCGTCATCTCCAGCATCGTTAATACCGGCTCCGGCTTTTCGGCATACGATTCATTTGATTTCGAATTCTCGTCGTTGACCGTTTGGAAAATTTTGCAAATATATATACCAAAACGATTTTGCGGTAAAATTTATTTCTTGGAATGATCTTACAATATGTATGTCTCCTTTGTTTGTTTCTTTTGTGGGGCGTTCTTTTCTCTCACCCATAAATAATATGGCGTTTCTGGTGTTTAAAATATACATAGGTATACATATAAAAACAACATATTTTTCATTCATCCTGGCAAAGATGATCCGGCTTCAACCACAATAACCCAGTCATTGAGTGTATTTTATGGTGGTTTTCGCTCCTCGTAGCCGTTTACGTAGCCTTTTTTATATGTTATGGAGCTGTTACCAAACATATTTATTTAATGTTATGGAACTTAATTTTAAATTACACTATGTCCTTCTGGTATATAAAATATACACAGGTATGTATGTATATAAAAACCATTTTTTCAAAAATATTATTTTGAAAATATATATACATACATAGGTATGTTTATATGTATATACTTTTTTTTCGTCCAAGGCACTTCTATTACATGAATTTTAGCATATCTATATGTATGTGTACTAGTGGTACCGGAAACGAATCCATTTTTTTTTGTACATTTTAATTCAAAATATAATCTCCTCTAATTTTCATGACTCTTTACCATCTTTCTGTCGATATTTCAATTCTGTTCCTGAAAAATCTACAGTAATCAAAAGTAACAGAACGATTACTGTCGTTGCATGATTACTCTCCGACGGAATCGATAGAAGATCTGTAGGCAGTGCTTCGACACCCGCAGTCTCTAACGCATCATTGTGTTTATTAAAGTACAGATGACCAAGGCATTCACATATCCTTGTATTCGCGTTACATAGTAGATTATAACTATTGCAAGCACTTTTTCCCACAGAGTCGCACTTGGGGAGATCCATGGCAACGGAAAAAATATAAAACAAACGTTAAATCATCGTTAATATATACACATGTGCATGTTCATACATATATGTATGTGTATATATTTTACACACATTTAACAAATATTTTACAAATATATTTGGAATAACTTTTGAAACAAGTTTAGTGACCACAGTAACCTCAGCCTCGGAGGAGTTTTTGGTTGTCTTTGGGCTAACTTTTGTATTTGAACCAAGTCTAGCATTCGTATATGAACTTCGATTGCCAAACCGAAATCCGCTAATTTAACAGCAGCTCCTTGGATTTGCTCGCTAGCAGTAAATTCGCAGGTTTCAGATATTCGTCCAGTCGGAATTGCTTTCTTTTAAAGTGAATGCAATTAAAATATTCGCTTTCAACCTTGATGTAGATTTTGGTTGTGCTTTCAAAATGTTCCCACATGAAGTTCTCGTTTTGGTATTTGCATTGAATTTTACATATAACTTTGCCGACGGTTTGCCTTTTGTAGCGAATACAGTAGGCGCATTAGGTTTTGAGATCATCGAATTTACACTTATGCTTGGTTGGTTGATGGTTCGGTTGTCACGCTCCACTCTGCAATTATGTTCCGCCTTTGTTCTTGTCGGAAAGCTCTCCTTTCTAAATGTTTTGCCCCGTGGGTATTAAAAGTACGTCGCTATTTTTGCTAGCCTCTGGAGTAGCATTTAAATTCCAAAGTGATGGAGTTGCGGTGGCGGTGGAGTTGGGTCCTGGGCCACGATTATACATCGATTTCGATCTAAACACATATATTTCTTGATAATTTTATGTTTATTATAATGTATATCTCAATGGCAATATTATAATAACAAACAGCTTACCTATTTACTAAGCTTATTCCTTCTAATTTTGCCAAATCCCAAAGGCGAACTGTGCCATCGTTCGAGCACGATACGAAGAATCCTTTTGCTATTGAAGAATTTTGATGGATTCCAAACGATAGATTCACTAGACGATTCACAGCCGATCTGAAAATCGTAATAAATTGGATATTTTTGTAAGACTACATCATTATGGGTGCATTTAGACCTTTGAACTCCAGCGACTCACCCGTGACTTCTTAAGAACCTCTCGCGATAGATAGCCAGGAGTTCCAGCAAAGCCAAACCAGGCTTGCTGATCACCCTGAACATCGATTGCCAAACCGAAATCCGCTAATTTTACAGCAGCTCCCTTGCTTTGCTCGCTAGCAGTAAATTCTCAGGTTTCAGATCTTCGACCCGTCGGAATTGTTTTCTTTTTAAGTGAATGCAAATGGGTTATTCACTTTCAAACTTGATGTACATTTGGTTGTGCTTTCAAAATGTTCCCACATGAAGTTCTCGTTTTGGTATTTGCATTGGATTTTTCAGATAACTTTGCCGACGGTTTGCCTTTTGTAGCGAATACAGTAGGCGCATTAGGTTTTGAGTTCATCGAACTTACACTTATGTGTGTAAAAAATTACAAATATTTTACAAATATATACGAAAAGTACACATGTATGTAGGTAAATATGTATGTATATGTAGGCTCAAATTCCAACTTGGACTATCGTCATCTCCAGCATCGTTAATACCGGCTCCGGCTTTAATTTGATTGTTTAAATGACCACCTCATTATAAATGGAATATGGAAACGTGTCATTGGGTCTTTGGTACTTTTAATGCACTGCATATCTTAATATAGTTGTCACCTTTGATTTGTGCTTGTAACCGGTTACTTTTTTACCTAGATTGCTCGTGACATATTGCATCATTTCGAAACTCCCATCGTGAGCAATTTTCGAAAATTGGTACCTTAAGGTGTGCGTAGAATTACCTGGATTTTGTGTGCATGTTACTTTGCAAGACAAAAAATATCTGCAAATTGTGGCATTCGAAATACTTTTTCTATCCTCTCGACAGTATCTTATCGAACATTGTCATTTTTAAGGAATCTTTGACACGACAGTAGTACCAGTCCAGAGAACATCCATACTTCGTAGTTGTGTGTATGTCCATTACAAAGGGGAGTGTCTAAACACACATCAGCTAATTGTCCTCGTCGCACATATTCTTTTTTCGCTACTACATTGGTAAATATGATTCGTCCTTCTGGACGTCCTGATAGTTGGGCTACCAATTTTAATATTTGCTTCACCGGCAGCAGGAAATTTTAAAAGCCAAAATACTGAATTTGGAACATTTTTTTAAATGTTCACCCACATACTGGGCGTTATTGGCTCGATCTTATAAAGCTGATTAAACTTACAGTAAACTATGGCATCATTTGGCAATGAGTATTTTTGTCGAATAGTTATTACGACACTTTGAGGAACCTCTACACCGGTTGCTGCTTTACTATTTGCTACTATCGTTTTTAATCCACGAACGTGTACGGCATGTGGCTAATTTTCTGTATAAATTTCTGCTAACTCAAATGGAACTGTGATCGGGTCCTTATAATCAGCACCACTCGTATAACCTAGCCACATTTCTCGAATTTTTTAATGTCGTGTGACTGTTTGCCACAGCTTCCATCTCTTCTCCCAGCTGCTTGGGAGTGTTTTCCTTTTTGTTTGGGAGTTTAAGTATGTATTATTATTCATGAAATAGTTGAATTTATAGTTGGTTCGGTTGTCACGCTCCGATTTGCAATATTGTTCTGCTTCAGTCCATAGTTTCGCGTTTGTTCTTGTCAGAAAGCTCTCCTTTCTGACTGTTTTGCCCCATGGGTATTAAAAGTACGTCGCTATTTTTGCTAGCCCCTATGTAGATTGTAGCCCCTAGATTGTAAAGAGTAGCATTTAAATCCCAAATTGATGGAGTTGGATTCGCCACCTTCTTCCATCTCCTTCCACCGCTCAAGAAGGAGTGGCAAGTCATTGTTGACGTGTCCTGATATTTGCCCCTTTTCGTTCCCCTTCTGCCAAATAAGACCCGAAATCTCTTTTAAATGAGTGTTTTTAATACCATTAAATACAAGTCACTTATCTACTACATATGTATGTATAATGATTTTAAAATCTATTTTGTACATCTATAATATTTAAAATCAATTTTAATAAAGATGTTATTAAAATGATATTTTTATTAAATGATATTATTATTATTAAAATTATATTATTATGGTAAAATGGTCATGATTCCAGTATTTTGGGGGCTCGTTCATGATGTTTTCTTTGACTGCCGTGATGTTTTCTTCGTTAGTCAAGATTGTAGGCTAGTGTATCGCTTTTTGATTCCATAAATTTATTAAAATATCAAAAAAGATATTAATAAAAGAAAACATGTTTCCATAATTAGGATAATAATGTCCATTGAAACAATGTAAGAGTACACTATATAAGACTGATATTGTCATTGATTATAGTTTCCATAATTACGATTGTACTGGTCTTACAAAAAATGCAGATATTTTCAAATTTTTGCATTATTTGTGAATTAAACTGTACATACATATGTATATTTCCATTTCCATTGCTCATCGTGTTGAGCATCCTGATTTCTTTCTTTTCCTTCATTTGATTTCGAATTCTCACCGTTGACCATTGGGTTATTTGTTCGAATGTATACCAAAGGTATTTTATTAGCGATTAGTCGGTAAAATTTATTTCTTGGAATGACCTTAAAATAAGTATGTCTCCTTTGTTTGTCTATTTTGTGGGGCGGTCTTTTCTCTCACCCATAAATAATATGGCGTTCTCTAACTTTGCCAAGTGTTTTTGGTGTATAAAATATACATAGGTATACATATAAAAAAAACAACTTATTATTCATTAATTCTGGCAAAGATGATCCCCTTCAACCACAATAACCCAGTCATTGAGTGTATTTTATGGTGGTTTTCGCTCCTCGTAGCCGTTTACGTAACCTTTTTTATATGTTATGGAGCTGTTACCAAACATATTTATTCAATGTTATGGAACTGTTGCCAAACAGTTTTCACTTAATTTTAAATTACCCTACATTCATAGATTTAATGTTGAATAAATTAAAGAATATCAGTTAAACATAGCCAGTGATGGAGTTGCGGTCGCCATGCCTCTTATATTATCATATACATATGTAATATTTTTATGTAGTTTTTGTCATACTGAGTCATAGTGACACAACAGTTGTACCAAAACCTTTGCTTGACCACAATATTTATTTCCCAACTACTCACCAAACAAATTCTTTATAATATACATATATTATATTTGTATGTAGATTTTGTGGGTAATAGATGTGAATAAATATATGTAAAAAGTTGTATTCGTCTGCAAATGGAACATTACCGACCTGTACATTTTCCACTAATTAAATTTACACGTAGGTGTGTATGATTTTTCTTGTTGTATTAATGTATGAATATATACGTATGTGTATCTCTTATTTATGTGTTTGAGGTAGAGTTCATTCCATTTGAAAAACAGCATGTATGATTTTATTCAAAATATAAAGCAAATTTATTTGGTATGGGTTTGATGGCAATCTACATATATGTTAATTGTAAAAATTTATAATAACCATGTTTTTATTTATAATTTTTGTACATATCTTGATCTGTGTAGTCCACTATTTGCTTTGGAGCAATCTGGAAGACGATTATGCATGATTAATTTAAATGAATAAAAATAAAATTTGCAAAAGAGCGTTTGCAGTTTACCTTTTATTTGTAATGGGTTTTGAATTTATATTTTGTAAATGTGGTGTGAGCTTGATCGCATTTGTACCCGTGTGTCCAATTTTACTTGATGTTTTACATTTATATTTGTTAATAAAATTGAATTTGTCAAAAAAAAAGTACAATGTCGTATTATTTGTAGTCTGATGTTTTTCATTATATTTTCACCGTTAATTGTTCAGAAATGATGTTTTGCTTTTATAAATGTAAATAAAATTGAATTTACAAAAAAAGAACACTATCGTATTTTTTTCATCCTGATTCTTTTTATTATATATCTTACAATGTGTACCCAAAAGTAGAAGAATAAATGATTAACTTGCAGAATATCCACAGAAGAGTAAGTATAAAATTCTCATTATGCTTCCTTACCAAGATCTCAATTTATGATTATGAATAAGGATTCATTTATTTCAACATAATTGACAGCACGCCTAGAGGTTGTGATCGAGAAATCTCGAGAAATTTTGATTCTCGTTTCTCGAGAATATTTTAATGTGAAATTTCGAGATTCTCATTTCTCGAGAATATTTTATTATGAAAATTCGAGATTCTTGTTCCTCGAGAAAACGTTAATTACAATCTCGAAAATATCGAGAATATTTTAAATTTATCACTACACGTTTTTGTTCAATAAACTAAACTAATGCTTATTAACTCGTAAGTATTTTAATATGTATGATGGTCATCGGTAGGTATTTTGGGCATATATTTTTGTCAATTTTAGCATTTTCATTTTGCATTTCAGCGTTTTAGGGCATTAAAAATGTTCAATTTCGCATCTATTTTTATGAAGAGTTTAATTTTAAATAATAAAAAATTGCAATGAATTTTAATAAAATTTATGTACATATACAATTTAAAGACAACACAACCATTAAAAAATAATAGAAAAATTCAAAAATATTTTGAAATTTAAATTACAATAAAAAAACATGAATATAAAAATACAAAGACAAAAAATATGAATATAAAAATATAATACCAATTAAAATTGATTAAAACTTAAAATGGAGCATATTTCTACAGATAATTTTTTCAGATTCGTGCAACAATCGGTAACAATTATATTGTATTTACTAAAATACCATTCAGCATCCACACTATTAACGAGACACCAAATAGATTTTAGAGCGGCACAACCAAACTCTTCATATTTAATTTTTGTTGTCATCGATAATAGCGATATATTCGGCGTGGATTAACTTTTATATATTATCTATTAATTGTCTAAAAAGTGCTGATATCCTTCCAAACATTGAGCCTCTGTTACATTACATTAAACAATGGCAGGCTTCTAAAAAACAAAACTAGTTCTTTAACATTAATATTAGATTTTTAACCTGCCACAGATGGATTGAATAGTTTACTCAATGTTCGGAGGAATAGATTTGTCTCATTTAGTCTTGAGTGCATGTCTAGTTTTAAGACGCTTTTTTGAGCAGTCTTTGGATACACAGCTCCAACTGTCTTCTTTTGTTTGCAATAGTAGACAAAAGCAGTCGCTTGGTTTCGACAACAAAAACACCGTCTATAGTAAACTGCAAGCTCTGTTTTATCCCTTCAATTTTTTCACAAAATAAATGGGCAAAGGGATAGGAAGACCCTTCTTAATTGTCTATTAATTTTATAAATTTTATGCAAATTTCGCTTTTAAAAATTAAATTTAAAAATTGAAATTAAATATCAAAATTAAAACTATTATTATTATATTAAAATTAAATTCAAATATCAAAATAAAATTATAATCAATATATTAAAATAAAAATAAAATATTGAAAGTTAAAACAGAACATGCCCAATTTAAATAAATTTTCGAGATTCACCTAAAATTAGATCATCAACAATCACATACAGGTAATCGTCGACTTTTGTTTGTCGAAGATGTTTTGACTTACGAAGATACGCACTAAGATCGAAAAAAATCAAAGAATTATTATTTTTACTTCCCCGTAATGCACAGTTACTGAGAATATATCATGTATTAGTATGGGTGATCCAGCGATGGCCGGCAATCCGTTGCGTTGTCGGTACATCAATCGAAATTTTTTTAGTCTTCAATTGTTTCTCTCGTCGAAATAAATCAATTAATTAAATCCATCTCAGAGGTAAAATTTATCGGATAATGTGTGATTATTAATTTTATTTCGACGAAACGACATCGACATCGACACCGACATCGACAGTTTTTTTATTAAATGTTTCATCGACGGCCGAAACACAGTAGTATATCCTGACGACTTTCAAGAAATAATAATAAGGTTTTTTTTCTCTCGTAATCAGAGAAATTATAATATTTCTCTGTTTGTAAATGCGTATCGTCGTAATTCAAAACATTGTTGTAATTCAAAACATCAACGATGATCTAATTTTACCTCAATCTTGCTCTTTAGCTTAATTTTAATATTTAATTTCAATTTTTAAATTTAATTTTTATTTCGATATTTTGTACGCTACTGTAGGTTTTATCCTGCTGGTTAAAGCGTTGGCCCAAAATCGTCGTTGGTTTAGTCCGTAAGCACCATTAGACACGTTTGAAAATACTGCATCGTATTATGCCGTAAAAAATAAATGTATTTAATAAAACTGTAGTAATAAAATAATGTACTAATATATAAATAAAATAAAAAGACAATTTAAACAATATTTCAACAACAAATGTACAAATATGTGGGATTTCATGATTAATATTTCAATCAAAGAGTTTTTAATGATTTTGGTTTCAATCAAAATTATGATCCCGGCTTAAACTAATGTAATTAAATATATTACTAAGAGGTTTGGGCCGATTTAAAATCATCACATACGTACATATATCATCACATGGACGTTGGGGTGGGGGTGCGGTATCTGGATAAATCCAGTCTGCGAAGGACTACAATTGGCTTCATTCCATTATTTATTATGTCTAAATTATGAATCGAGGTTTCGACGGCCCCGACTGACGAGCTGCACACTGGTTCCACTTTTTCCAGTCTCACAACCGTAATTGGAATTCTCCTTTTTGGATTTTCTCCTGACTTGAGATTGGAGGTGCGGGTGGACGTTGGGGTGGGGGTGTTTTTTCCCGACTTGGCATTGGAGGTAGGGTATGGGGTGGGGAGACTCTTGCGGGGTCTCTTGCGTTTTGGCGTTATTAGGGTGGGGCTGGGGGTGGGGGTTTGTCTGGGGGCCGGGGTGGCATTGGGCTCGGAAGGGTCGGGAAGGAGGTCAACGATTAAATCCCTGAAGAAGGCCATGATTGTCGGGTACTTTGAGGAAGCCTGGTTGAGAATGGGACAGTCCCATTTATTGAATTTGCGGCTCATCTTCTTCACACAACGAAACCTGGAATGAAAGTAGAAATTGAGCGCAAAGCCAAAGCTGATTTCAACTACTCGGAAGTCGCACAAATCTTGTGCAATTCAATAAACATATGTAAGGCAACAAATTAAATGGCCAGTATCTTAATCAATCTGCGTAAGTACATATGTATGTATGTATATATGTATACAGATCAGTTTTCAAAATGGTCACTACTATATTATTAAATGCAATATATGTATAAATAACAATGGACAGTATAAAATAATATTGGCTCAGTATAAAACCTATTTTATTACAAATCAATCCGTTTCCTATTGTGATTGTTGTCTATAACTTCCCTCGTGATGGCTTTCCCGCCAATCTTCGATGCTTGTAACGGTCCTCCTGATTTGCTCCTTCAGTCCACTCACTTAGTTGAATTGTTTTTGAGATCTGAAATATTTTTAATGTTCTCACGCAATTTAGAGACCATTTTCATGTCGACTGTAAAGTAATTTCTGAAAAACTCGGGAGCGATAGCCCCTGCCGAAAGGTTTCCTCATTTCAGCTAAACGATTCCAATGCATTATTCGTGGAAGGTATGTCTAAAGGACGGACCGGAAGCGTGCTTTTTCCAGGAATCAGGACGTTTTGGGTCTATTTACAAAGCTAGAGAGCAAAAAAATTGAATCTTCATAAAATTGAACAAAGCACAGCGAACAATTAACAATGAACGGCACGCTTCCGGTCCGACCCCTAGGTGTGTCCAATGGCGGACTGGGAC
Source organism: Arctopsyche grandis (assembly GCF_051622035.1). Taxonomy (NCBI): domain Eukaryota; kingdom Metazoa; phylum Arthropoda; class Insecta; order Trichoptera; family Hydropsychidae; genus Arctopsyche; species Arctopsyche grandis. The sequence continues at coordinate 34,237,464 of NC_135356.1, forward strand.
TGAAATCAGTGCATGCCAGGAGTCAAAGGGGGCCCAACCAGGGTTAAAAAAAATTGTCCCCCCCCCCCCCATATAACAAAATTTTCTTCTTTCCATCACGCTAAAAATCAAGGGTAAAAAATAAATATAATTTTCAAAAATGGGAATAAAGAAATTTAGGTACAAGAAAAATAGATCCATAAATTACATTGTATATTTTGTTTTAACCCTTATCCTAGGTAAATATTATAGAATGCATAGAATGCGGCATAAAAGCGGCTTTTACTTTCGGTAGAAAACAATTGGGGACATTTCAGCTTTTTCTTGGGGGGGCAGGCAAAGATTGGTCAAATTGAAAAATTTTCAAAAAATCTTGTTTATATCAGAATAAAAATGGATACACTTTTTCTTTGCATACACTTTATTGAGTTATAAAATATGAAAAAAATAAGCTTATTTTTGAAAACAGAATTATAAAAAAATATTATGTAAAAAGCGAAAAAAAGACGAAAATTTTTTTCCAAAAATCTTCACATGGTCAACAAAAATCGACCATCTAACTGAGTCACTAAAAAACTATCAATTAACTTAATTTCTACCGACTGTCCTTTCACTTTATCTATGTACATATGTACGTAATAACAATAGATAAAGTTTTGTGATCATGCGAAAATTTTAACTCAGAATCGATCACTGATCACGTTTACTGTATTTATATGTTATTTGTATTCTTTATGTACTAAATTTGATAAAGTTTTGATCAGAAAGCAATTTTATTAAATAACTAAAACTTTTTTTGGACCGAATTCGTTACACATGAAGTTTAAATTCATCTTATTCGTTGTTTTGTGAGAGAATGGACGTCTGCAAATAAAATAAAATTTCGAGAAATAAAATCATTTGTGATTGAACCAATTCAGTAAAATATTAATTTAAAACCTTTCTTGAAAACAAAAAATATACGATCTTTCGGAAAAATAAACGTTACACATCTGTTTTTGAGACAAAATAAAGTAAAGAGGACCTTTCTAACGATTCGCTCCATAGGATGAACAATTTCTAAGAATTTTACCCAAGGCATACCACTTAAAAACCAAAATATACTTGTTTCGAAATAATAAAATATTTTTTTTTCAAAACACATAGCAGCGATTATTTTATTAGTTACCCAAAAGTAACATACATAAGAAATAAACGTAGCATTCATGGATCCATAGTATCTCATTAATCATTAATTCATAATATTTTCTAAAATCACACTATTCCTTAATTTAGGGGGGGCGAGTGCCCCCCTTTGCCCCCCCAAATTACGCCCCTGAAAAAAAGCATAATATTTTCAATTAATATTAATCGAAAATCGGGATTTTGGGGAGGGGGCCCCTATCCTATATTTCCATATACATCAGCGGTTTCCAAACTGGGAGGCGCACCTCCCTGGGGAGGCGCGGACTATTGCCAGGGGAGGCGCCAAAACATTTTAATAAATAAATAATTTTCATACCATAATATCTACAAATAAATAAAACTTCATAACGAACGATAATTTTATTGTTAAACTTGCCTATTTGTTTGAAATTTTTGGAAAATTGAGCGGTTTAAATAAATCAATGCAAGGATCACAAATACATCCACTTGTTCAAAAAAACAAAGTAAAAGCTGTCATTAAAAAGTTGAGATTATGGAAATCAAATTTAGAAAAGAATGAGTTGGATATGCGCAACTTTCCAAAGATTTCTGGGATTTACTTGCTTTAATAACAGCCAATATTAAAGCAAGTAAAAATCTTTTTATTGACCACTTGGATGGTTTAGTGCTGCATTTTTCCAATTATTTCAAAGACCTTGATTTCTCAAAGTTTTTGTGGATACAGAATCCATTTGACTACATTGAAGAAGACGAATGAGCTTACAACCATCGAAAAAGAAAAATTGATAGAATTATCATGCGATAGCTCACTAAAACAAAAGTTTCAAAATTAAACCATAATTAAATTTTGGATGAATCTTAGTGGAGAGTATGAATCTTTGTATTGCAAAACAATGCATATACTTCTACCGTTTGTAACGTCTTATTTATGCGAAACGGGCTTTTCGGCACTAGCTGCAATGAAAACCAAATATCGAGCCAGGTTAATAGTCGAAAAGGAGTTCCGAGTGGCACTCTCCATATTGCCCCCAAGATTTGATAAAATTTGTGCCAATAAACAACAACATCCTTCGCATTAAATTTTGATGTGTTAGATGTAGTTTAATTAGTTATGTAATATAAAAATAAATATACGCGTTCGTATAAATTTATGTGATAGCAAAACCTTTTTATTATTCTGTCTATTGTAGTGTTCAGTATTTTTTTTTAAATAAAGGTTTATTATTTAAAACGTGTCTATATTATTATATCTATTAAAAAATAAAAGTTAGGGAGGCGCGGAAAAAAAATTTTTTTTAGGGAGGCGTAGTAGCATAAAGTTTGGAAACCGCTAATATACATGGATGTGTCTAGATTAGGAATAGATTTTATATTCGGAAACTGTTTAAAATTGTGTATTATTATTATTTATCTTACTATTATATATCGTCGAAGCATAATCAAATGTTATTTTGAAAGTATGAAGTAAATTTAAATCGCTGGTTGATGATGAATCTTCCTATCGAAATTGTTTTAAGCAATTCAGTTTATATTATTCACGAAAATTAGTTTATACCCATTTTTATTTCAGTAGGTAGTTGTTACATAGGTATTGGAATATACATAATATTGAGGTTGGAAATGGGCCCGACAAAAGGGCCCACGCAACTTACATTTCGAGCCTAATAAAAAAAGTTAACCGATCCTTGGGCTGTTAAAGCAGGTATTAGTTGTTTGTGTATATCGTAAGAAATTTATTTAACTTTAGGTCCCAAAGACCTATAAATTTTTACATACGTGAAATATAAAAAGTTATTTAATTTTACTGAGGGCCCATATTTTCTAACAGATAGTGGGGCCCACATGCCATCGGGCATGTTCGCTTGTATGGCCAGTCCGCCACTGGGTATGTCTATGTATATTGCTGCACCTTCATACCAATTTTGATGAATTGAAAACCATGGAAACATCATATAATTTTTCTAATATTTTCCACTGTGGTTTTTTTTCCCAAAACAATCGTTAAAAATTTAGATGTATTACTAAATGAGATAAAAATAAGGATTCTGATTCATTTTCTCTGGAACATACATATGTATGTAGTGCCTGATAATTCGTGGGACAACTACCGACGGAATTTATCGACGAATGCGATTTTGATTTGGATTTCGAATTTTACAATCTCAAAACTAAAGTAAAATAAGTTTCAAAAACAAAATCGTACCATATATTCATAGAAGAAACTTTAGAAACATAAAAAATGCAAATATACATACTTCTATAAGATACTCGAAAATGTTAATATTGTAACGTAGAGATTAGGTGAGTGGCGCTCGTGGACTGATGGTTCACGACCGCGGATCACCTGATCTCTCGTTCCCGCCAAAAAGGCCTCCACGAATGAATCAGCCCTATGCAACGGCCAAAGGCATCGTCTGACTCATCGACCAATGATTGTTGAGATATGTATGTATGTGTACTGTGTCCAGCGAGTATAAATATGGGGCGTTCTCGGCATGGAATTCATTCCAGCCCGGACCGCCGCCAAGAGAACACGAATAAACCGCTACTACCCATCTTCCTGCGTCTTTCTCCGATTCTGGAAACCCCCCCCCCCCCTTTACGTCCACGCAACACTGGTGTCAGTCAAGTGGAATCGGAGATGAGCAGAGCTACGAAGAAATAGAAATCGTCGGCGACCGAAGAGATCTGACGAAAGCTGAGCTACTTCGTACCATGGACAGAAATCAGCAAGAAAAATGCAATTCTCATTGCAAATAGCTTTAAGCATAACATTCGGTTGATGGGTTGTGGTGTAAGCCGCGATTCGCATTTTATGTGGTAACGCATTGCATTTGGCGGCATTCAAAGGCGAGAGAGGACCACCCAGCGAGCTTACATTGACGGGCAACCAGCAGAACTGAAAATGCGCAGAGCAACGAGGAAGCAGCAACCGCCGGAGATCGACGCAACGCCACTACGAAGCAAACCCGAGAATCGGACGACAGACTTCGTGCCATGGAAAGGGAAATGGCGACACTACGAGCGGCGCAGAAAGAAGCTCCAGCAAAAGACGAATCGGTTAATATGCGGTTATCACCGCAGCATATCACTCATGAATCGGTCAATGAATTTGACCGTGGCACAGTATACCGGGAATTCCCGACATACGACGGGTCAGGTTCCTGGGAGGAATTTCTGGCGAGATTCCGATTCACAGCTCGACTTCAGGGAGCACGAAATCTGTCGACGAGGCTGTGTGCAGCGATGCGTGGCGCGGCCATGAACTACGTCTGCCGGCTTCCACAGGAGACGCAGGACGACTACCAGCTACTAATGGAGAAACTCACAACGCGCTACGGCAATCGGACTTCCGTATATCAACACTTCGAGAAGGCCATCGGAAGAAAATGGGATCCAGAACGAGGGGAAGAGTCACTAACGGCCCACATGGACAGCATCACGGAACACGTGGAATTGAGTTTCGCGGGTGTCGTCGCGCCCGAAGCTCTCGAACGCGTGATCGTTTGCATGTTCATAAACAGCATCATGCACTCAGAAGTCAAAGCAGCGGTGGCTAGACTAAGCCCAAGCACGAGTCTTCCGGAAGTCGTGAAAGTCGCTGAGGCGGTCTACGAGGCGACAAAATTCGCTCGCACCAGCAAAGACACGTCAGGCCGCATCCAGAATTGGCCGAAACTACAGCCATCACGACACGTGCCGCAGAAGCACGCTTTTCACAGTAGAAGGCCCACCCAAGACGCTTCACCGACAAAGTGGGGTTCTCAACCAAAAGATCCCAAAGATATAAGATGCTGGAAATGTGGAAGTTTGGGGCATATAAGCAGGAATTGTCGAGAAACCACGGCACGTCGACTCAACGACTCGCGTGAAGACGATGAAAGATCCGAAGCCCCATTATCGGAAAACGAGCAGTGATCATCCAAGAACGGGATACGATGATCACCACGCCCAACACAATACCCGTGCTGTACTCGTTAAATTCAAAAGGGTCACCGAAAATCGACGGAGCGATTGGTGACATACCGTGTCAAATGGTTGTCGACACCGGCGCAGAGATTTCTGTTCTAAATTTAGAACTGTATCAACAACTCCCCAGAAACCGATATAAAGTTCTGAACGACAAAAGGAGGAGAGCGAGACAGGCGTCTAAGTCTCCTTCTTACCTACATATCGTAAAATGGATCGAGGTCAAGATCAAGTTCATGAACCAAATAATCAAATGGAATTTCGCCGTGGCCGATATCCATGACGAAGTCCTGCTAGGAGTGGACTTCATGCGGGAAATCGGAGTTAACATATCGTTGGCTGAGTCTGGAATGGAAGTCAAACTACGAAGAGTGAACGCATCAGTGGAAAACTTGACAATCACAAAGCTAGAGCAAACCTTGGCGGAATGTTTATCGTGTGAACAACGGCAGCAAGTACATAAAGTGTTACAAAGGAATGTAGTGGTATTTGCTCAGAACGAGGACGATCACGGCCGTACTACGAAAGCTGTACATTACATCGATGTGGGACAAGCCAAACCAATCAAGCAAGCACCGAGGAGGACACCATTAGCCAGAAAGCGAGAAGTCAGGCAGCTGATTGACGATCTTCTACGACGAGGTATAATAGAATCAGCTTCCGGTCCATGGGCATCTCCTATTGTGATGGTGAAGAAGAAAGATGGGTCTTCACGCCTCTGCATTGATTATCGACGTTTGAACGCGGTCACCAAGTTGGACTCGCACCCCATTCCTCGGATAGACGACACCCTAGATCGATTGGCTGGAGCACGGTACTTCAGCACGTTGGATTTGCAGAGTGGTTATTGGCAAGTACCTGTAGCCATGAAAGACCGTGAAAAGACAGCGTTTGCCACGGAATTTGGCCTGTTCCAATTCAAAGTCATGCCGTTTGGATTGTGTAATGCACCGGCAACGTTTGTACGGCTGATGGAGCAAGTTGTAGGAGACATGCAGGATCATGTATTGGTTTATTTGGACGACATAATCATACATAGCCACACCTTTGAGGAACACGTGGAACAACTGGAACAAGTTCTACAACGAATGCAGGCTGCTGGCCTGAAACTGAACGCCGATAAGTGTCAATTGTTAAATCGAGAGGTTGACTTCCTGGGACACCGAGTATCACCAGAGGGAATTACAACCGACCCAAAGAAAATAGAGGCTGTGAAGAATTGGGACGTTCCACGCACAAAGACCCAAGTACGAAGCTTCGTAGGATTTTGTACTTACTACCGGCGCTTCGTACAAAACTTTGCGAAGATCGCAAAACCACTGCATGGGCTAACTGAAAAAGACAGAAAATTCGAGTGGACATCAGAGTGTCAGAAATCGTTCGAACAATTAAAGGAGGCACTGATAACGGCTCCCGTGATGACGCATCCACGACCTGACGACCAATTCATCCTCGATACGGATGCAAGCCAACACAGTATTGGAGCAGTACTATCCCAACGTCAGGAAGGGGAGGAACGAGTGATCGGATATTTCAGTCGCGCAATGAATAAGGCGGAACAAAATTATTGCGTGACCCGAAAGGAATTACTCGCCCTCGTGAAATCCATACAACACTTCCATCATTATTTGGCGGGTACACGTTTTACAATAAGAACCGATCACTCTGCATTGACATGGCTTAGCGGATTTAAGCACCCGGAAGGACAACTTGCCCGATGGTTGGAGATACTGGGCCAGTACAACCCAGATATAGTCCATCGGCCTGGAAGGAAACATGGAAACGCGGACGCGCTGTCACGAAGACCATGTAGAATAGATTGCCCGAAATGTTCGCGATTGGAAGAACGGGACCAAGAACCGGAAGACCAAGATACCGGTGTTAAAATAGCTCTGGTGGGAATTCAGCCGGAAGTTATAAACAATGCCACCATTCAGAAAATTATTGATTGGAAACGAACCGGACAGCGACCATCGTGGGAAGCAGTATCCTTAGAAGAGCCGGAAGTAAAAGTTCTCTGGGCCCAGTGGGACTCTCTGGCGGTACAAGATGACAAACTGTACCGTAACTGGGAAAGTACAACCGGAAGTCGACAAATACGACAATTGGTCGTACCAAAAGAACGCGCGACGGACCTTCTAAGGGAATTCCATAGCTCATCAACTGGGGGACATTTTGGTGTGAATAAAACACTGAAGAACATACACCAGCGATACTATTGGCCGACGTGTCGAATCGACGTAATTCGCTGGTGTGAAAATTGTGCGGTATGCGCAGCCCATAATGGACCACAACGGAAAAACAGAGGAGCACTACGGCAGTACATTTCCGGGGCACCTTTAGAACGAATGGCGGTCGATATCCTTGGACCATTACCAACAACAGAGCGAGGAAATCGCTATGTTCTCGTCGCTATGGACTACTTTACCAAGTGGCCAGAGGCGATCCCCATACCTAATCAAGAGGCAGAGACGGTGGCCGAAGTGCTGGTAAACCAAGTTTTCACACGACTGGGTGTGCCCAACGAACTGCACTCGGACCAAGGGCGTAATTTTGAATCGAAATTATTCCGGCAAGCACTGCAACTCATGGGGATCCGCAAAACAAGGACTACTCCATATAGGCCACAGTCGGATGGCATGGTGGAGCGGCTAAATCGAACACTACTGGCTCACCTAACAAAATTCGTGGCAAACCGACAGAAAGACTGGGACAAGTTAGTCCCACACTTTCTGATGGCGTATCGAGCCGCACAGCACGATGCCACCGGAACATCACCAGCAGCACTGCTTTATGGACGAGAGCTGCGGATGCCTGCAGACCTCTTGTATGGAGGGCCCCCACCTGACAATGGACCAAGGGACCCACACCAGTACACTACACAACTAGTCGAACAAATGGCGGAAGTCCATCGATTCGCTCGCACCCACTTGAAAATGCAGCACGACCGAATGAAGGCGCGATACGACATTCGCGCATCGGAATCCCGGTACGAGGAAGGCGAACGAGTGTGGCTATATAATCCGGCCAGACACGTGGGAATTTCGCCAAAACTCCAATCTTTCTGGGAGGGACCGTATCTGATCATGAAGCGCATCAGTGACGTCGTATATCGCATCAAGAAAGAATTTGGAAACTCTACACGCTGCATGGTGGTACATCTGGATCGCCTGGCTCAATATCGGGCCACACCCGCTGAAGAAGAATCATCCTGAATTGTGTGTGTGTGTGTATGAATGTAATGTTGTGTAACTAATTATAACTGTATTTGTAACTGTAAATGTAGCTGTAATTGTAACATGTAATTGTAATTGTAATCGATGGGTCGATCGGGACGATCTCTTTAAGAGGGGGGCAATGTAACGTAGAGATTAGGTGAGTGGCGCTCGTGGACTGATGGTTCACGACCGCGGATCACCTGATCTCTCGTTCCCGCCAAAAAGGCCTCCACGAATGAATCAGCCCTATGCAACGGCCAAAGGCATCGTCTGACTCATCGACCAATGATTGTTGAGATATGTATGTATGTGTACTGTGTCCAGCGAGTATAAATATGGGGCGTTCTCGGCATGGAATTCATTCCAGCCCGGACCGCCGCCAAGAGAACACGAATAAACCGCTACTACCCATCTTCCTGCGTCTTTCTCCGATTCTGGAAACCCCCCCTTCACGTCCACGCAACAATATTTTAAATTAATTATTGAATTAATTATTTTCACATATATAGATAATATATAATTTATGACTTATATTAATTACTTGACAGATCAATAACAGACAAATTAATTACAGACACGAAGCTTTAACTGCGACCTTGCCCAAAATTTAACCGTCCAAAACAATTTTCAATTGTATAATTCTACAATAGAAAGTATGTATGTATAATTTTTGAAAAAAATTATAATATAATAATATTATGAATATAAGTCGTTTGAACAGGTTCTTTCTAATTTCACCCCTTATGTGCCCAACACAACTAAAAAGTAATACTAGCCATACTTCAAAATAAAACTTATTATTTTATACAAGTGTTGTGCCCGTTGAAATTTCAAAGGGTGGTGTCAGAAACAAATTGATACATGATTTAAAATAAAGTTAAAATACGTGTAGTAATAATTAATTAGAATCGTAACTGAAACAGAAGTTGGGAATCGGAACTGAAACTGAAATTGGGAATCGGAATTGTAACTGAAACAGGAGTCAGGAACTGGAAATAAAAAAGGAATGCGGATCCGGAACTAAAACAGAAATCGGGATTCGGGAACCGGAACAAAAGAATGAATCGGGATTCGAAACTGAAGTAAAAATCGGGAACCCGAACTGAAAAAAGAATCCGGAACTGGAACTGGAAAAGTAATCGAAATCAAAATCGAAGTCGATATACATATGGTAATAATATGTACCTACATCAGCCTGGCATACTAAAATTTGTTTGAAAAATCCTTACTGACCACTTGGGTACTGATACATATTACAAATACTATTATAAATAATATACATATTATAAATACTATTATAATTAAATACTGTCCTTTGATTTTTAAATACCAAGAGAATATTAAAATACGCACCAGTAATGATCTGAAGTAGGCGTAAAGTTTGCAGTCACAGAAGACGTGGGTTGGATCTCGTTCGCAAGACACGGAAGAACACGGAAGAACACGTCGATCTCGTCCGACGGCCGGCCGCAGACTGACAGCGGTCGCTTTTGGTCCGAACCTCGTGCAACTAAATGTCGGCCATTTCCTTTCACAGCCTAATCATGTTTCGTGTTCAAACATTCTACATAGCTCCATTTCCACACTTGTCGTATCCACAAAAGTCTCAATGAGTACATTAAATATCCTTATTATGTACTAATAAATTATTATATTAATTACATACATAATACAAATACATTGTATTTTAGAACAATATACGCGCATACTAGATTGATCACGGGGATGAAAAAGGAGATAAAGAGAGCTCACAAAAATGGTTCAAACAACATGGCGAAGGGTGGCTTCAAACGCAACAACACACCCTTGTGCAATGGGGCAAAAGCTTTACAATTCGAGAGTAACCTGAGCAAGAATCACATTTTTACTTACCAGAGCGGAGACTTACCAATTTTAACTAAAATGGACCCCACTAAATTCTAATATGACAATGATTTTTATTGGTTTCTTCTTGTTTATGAGTAGAGACCGGAATCTGAAGGGGCTATTTATTGTTCAAAGATTGTAAATGCATTGTTAAAGGTTTGCCGAACCTTTTTTACAAAGGATTTACAACAATGGAACAATATGCGGCGCGTTTCCGGCCCCTTCAGATTCCGACCTCTCTTTATGAGACATTGGCGCTTAATAATTGCGCAACTTTTACAGATTTTTGAATTTTGTAACTTTTCATTCACAGCTATTCTTTTTCGGCAACTAATTATTTGGTAGGCTAAAAATAGCTAAAATTGATGCTTAAAATAATGGTCAGTAATTAATTAAATAAGTGATCAGATAAATAATATAAATCATAAGTAAAACCAAAAAAATTATAATTTTTGACATTTGGATGATAGCGCGTCGCCCTGCTACTATCCAGCTATACATATGTAGTCTCCTCATGGTCCACACATCGTAATATCTTTTTTTTTTAATTTTATTTCAATATTTTCACAAAAAAAAATCTTAGCAGTATTTTTATTTAAGGGTCAGGTTAGGTCACGTTAAGTTAGGGTTGGCTCTATTAATTGAAGATTAGGTTGTTAAGGTCGGTATTTATTAAAGAAAACATATCTGACAACTGACAATTTAGTTATTTTTGTTGATCAAAGGCTGAATAAATTACTGATCAATTAAATACACGGCATTAATAATAAGTTTTAATTTAAAAAAAAAACTGTGTCGATACAGCAAATATTTTTCATAAGTTGTTAAAGCCGGGTCAAATACATATCCGAGAAAAAGTCAGTCCAAGGGAAAAACAAAAATCAGGAAGCCAGTAGCGTCAGCAAGTGAAAGAAAGCCAGTTGAAAAACCAAGTCCAGGAGAAAAGCGAGAAATCAAAACACCAGTGAGTGTCAGCTGTCAGAGGATGGAGAGGATGTTGCTAGTGACAATATTTCTTTACACTACAGAAAACGATTCGATATGGCAACATTGGCTGTAGGTACGTCCTCTGACAGATCTTTTCATTTAATAATTGATCATTTATTACTTTATCTATGTACGTAGTAACAATAGATGAAGTTTTGTGATCATGCGAAAATTCGAACTCGAGATTTTGACTGATTCGAACTCAGAATCGATCACTGATCACGTTTTCATGATCTAGAAAAAATGTGTGTGTGTGTGACTGTGTGGGTGTGTATTTTGGGGATATTTTTGACACCGTTAGTCCTATCGAACTGAAACTTAGTATCGGTTACTGAAATTCTTATCGACACGACGTAAATTTTTTTCAAATTTTTAAGTTAACCGGAAATGGTACCTCGCCTTATAGGTGTCCTCTTTTTTTAAGTTTTTGAATTCAATTATCTCCCAAACCACTAATCGAATCGGACTGAATTTTTTTTAAATATAATACAAATAATAATTTTAATAACCTCATATTTTTTAAATATTTCTATCTGAACCGAAAGCAGTACTTTTACTCTAGAGAATCGAAGTTTTTTATGTTTTTTTCAGAAACCTCTTGGTTTATTGAACTGAAATTTCATATCTAGAAGTTTAAGTTTAATTCCAAGTTAATTATAAAATTTAGTTAGCATCCGTCAACCGGAAGTAGCAGTTTACTCTTGTTCGATTTTTCTTCCATTATTTTTTTCGACCCCTTAAACATGTGTGTTCGTCACAAAAAAATTCAAGTATAATTCTTGTAGCAATTTGATGAAAATGAAAAAAAATTATTAAATTTTATAAACCGGAAGTGGGATTTTTTTCACTTAGAAAGGTTGAAAATGTTGTGCCCACTACTCTGTCCACACCCCTGAACGTATTAAGCTGAAAATTTATATTTCTATCTTTTATGTACTAACTTAGAGCTGGTAGGGTTTTGGTCAGAATTCGTAAACCGGAAGTAGTATTTTTTTTAAAAACAATATTTCATTATTTTATTTTGACCTTTTAAATTGTTTTAAGCTTCTTCATATTTAATGTGTATAATAAAAATAGTAATTTTAAGTAAAATTAAAAAAAAAATTACTTAATTTAATGAACCGGAAGTGGGATTTTTTTCCTCGTAGAAAAGTCAAAAATGTTGTGCCCACTACTCTGTCCGCACCCCTGAACGTATTAAGCTGAAAATTTATATTTCTATCCTTTGTGTACTAACTTAGAGCTGGTAGGGTTTTGGTCAGAATTCGTAAGCCGGAAGTAGTATTTTTTTTTAAAACAATATTTCATTATTTTATTTTGACCTTTAAAATTATTTTTATTTTCTTGATATTTAATAAGTATATAATACTGATAGTGATTTTTAGTAATAAAAAAAATTTGAACAAAATCTGACAACCGGAAGTAGATCTTTTGTTTTGTGCAAGTTTCCATACATTTGCGCTCAATTTGTATCGCTATCATAGTCATCAGTTCAATATCGAATTTTGTTTTGTAACCTTCTTATATTCATCAAATACATAGATAAAGTCATGGGTTGGTCACACCCGAATTTTTTTTAAATCTTATTTCGTTTTATATACTGATCTTCTTCTTCTAATGCCTAATCCGTATTCGGACGTAGGCGACTACTATAGGCAGACATCGTTTATGGCCCGTGCGAATTCTTTCCTATCATGGTAAAGCCGAAATAACTTTTCGAGACCGAGTCCCATCCATGACCGGAGCCAAGAGAGTTTCTTTCTCCCAAGCCACCGTTTGCCTTCTATTTTCCCTTCTATGGTTGTTAGAAGGCGATATTTGAGGCCGCGAATAATGTGGCCAAAGTATTCCATCTTACGGCGCTTCACCGTGTCAAGAAGCTCTCTCTTTTTATGAAGAAGCTGGAGGACTGTTTCGTTTCCTATGTACATGCTCCTTCCACGAGATCTTTAGCATCCTCCGGTAACGCCACATTTCAAAGGACTCTATCCTGTTCATGGATGCCACTAACAGCGTCCACGTGTCGCATCCGTACAGCAACATCGACCAAACATAGGAGTGCAGGACTCTTAACACTTTGCACTCTTATTGGAATTTCTCTTCACCACTAGTCTACTCTAGGATGGAAAAAATTATATGATTTTTTTTTTTAGTTTTAGTTGTTCATATTATTAAATTATGTCGAAGATCAAATTGGTGAATTCATTTTAGCAAAAAATACGCAATTTTTTTTTTTAGATAAAAACTAAATATTATGCTCAGTTATTTTGGGACTATCTCTTCGTCTCCAATTGCGACCATAATAACATGATGTTGATTTGGGATAGCATTTTTCGAATATAGTCACTAAACTCAATTATTTCAAACCATCATAATTACTAAATCGAACTAAATGATAAGTTCTACATTTCTTGTATTATTTATGACTAGTCACCGGAGCCTGAGGGGGCCGTGTATTGTTCAAAGGTTGTAAATGCATTGTTAAAGGTTTGCCGAACAATGGATAGCACCGTGACTCTGACCTCTATTTATGACAGCAGTTTTGTAAAATAAATGAGTTTTATTACTAGAAACTTTTAAAATATGCCTATAGAAATGTTTTCATACCTACCCTATAGTTCGTTAGGCAGTTTGGGTCCAAGAATGCAAAGCTATTGTCTGTTTACTCATTGTATTTTAATGCGTACCCACCCTCATAAAGTGTCTATTGGTTAGTTTTTAAACTGTTAGTTAAAATCATATTTTCTATTCGTTACCTACTTGTAGGATACATCGAAAAAAAAAGTTGGATCATCCCAGAAGGCGGGCAAAGACGAAAATATTAGATTTAACAGATACACGGTGTTTTTGATCACTATTTTTTTACACTTTTCAAACAAATCTTGCCTTTGAAGTTCACGACGAACTCATCGACCACTATGTCTCTGCACGGTATAATTAATTGTCTGCATTCAGCATCTAAATGATTCAAAAAGCCATTGTGTTCTACATTATTATTTTTGAGTTGTAATATCCGAAATATTTGTAGAAACCGATCTCTTTTGAAGACACTCCTAAAAAACATATTTTCAACCGAAAAATAAAATTTTTTTGGTTGAAAATATGATGACTTAAAATCGACCAATTATCACTGTTTGTATCTCTGATATCACCTTCACTATCGTTTTCATTATTATCACAATCATTTTGGAAGTCTTCTAGGTTTTGAAAGTTTTCTAGTAGGTAACGAATAGAAAATGTGATTTTAACTAACAGTTTAAAAACTGAAATTTCAATGTTGCCAACACTTGTATTTATTATTTCTCCATATGCACTAATATTACCGAACACGTCGTAAAATTATGGTCACCCCACCGAAAATACCTCCTTAGAGCACAATGTATCGATACCGACTGCCCAAATAAAACGGCGCACTCAAATGTAGAAGCAGGTAAAGAATTCAAATATTCTTAGAAACAATATAGACGCTAACCCTTTACTGTAATTATCCTATTTATACATTTTCTAGCATCTCGTATCCTTTAAGTACACTATTGTAAAATAAAACCTTCAAAAATTTGCCAATGAATATTAAAAATAAAGCTTCAAAGTAGTCGCTTAACAAAGCCACTATACTGGCTTTCAGAGCTGGCAGCCGAATATCCGAAAGCCACTATAGTGGCTTTCAGAGTTCAAGACGTTAAGAGCAATTTCATAGACAACCTTCGACAACACAAAACATTTTTCATGCTGCCGAAGGCATTTCTACTGATCATTTTGGTTTAATTACTGCTCATATTATTTATATACTTATCATTCTATAATATTTAATAACTGATCAATACAAACTGATCAATACAAACTGATCATTTATTATATTCACTGATCAATCCCTTATTTTTACCTACCAAATGTTTTTTTACTGATTAAAATGTGAATATTTTACCGATCGGTTAAGAGAAGCCTTATTTTTATTACATCGTGACTATTATTAAAAACTGAAAATATATTTTCACTTATCAGGTGATCCTAAATCTTATTACTCCTTAATGTGTATTGTGAAAAATATTGATGAAATGATTTTTAATTTCAATTTAGAAAAAAAATTGGGGGGGAGCTTAATCATGTTAGCCCGGGGGTCCGTCTTGGGATGTGCGGGCCATGATTAAAACTTTTACTTTTATAATACTAATTTTGCTGTATATCTCCTAGTTATTTACTAAGCCACAATATACAAAATGTATATTAACACTTAACGTTATTTCAAATAGATTTTTCATAATCCTATAATGCTCTATATCCACATTTACACTACAAAGAGATAGAGAATATCTATATGTATATCTAAAATGGACAATGATCACTACATCATTAACATTAGAATATATGTATGTAGCAATCTAACAACAATAAGTATTGCTTAAATAATACCTACATTAATAAATAAAAAATGACCACTAAATCAATAGCTATTCTAATTAAACAAAGGCGTATTCTTTTATGAAGACATAAATTCTGTGTATTCTTGTTAAGTTTTTTTTAAAATATACGTTAACAAGATCACTACATATGTATATACTTTAATGCTCTATTTCTACATTAATATTATAAAGAAAAATAAAAATTCGGGTGTGACCAACCCATGACTTTATTTATGTATTTGATGAATATAAGAAGGTTACAAAACAAAATTCGAAATTGAACTGATGACTATGATAGCGATACAAATTGAGCGCAAATGTATGGAAACTTGCACAAAACAAAAGATCTACTTCCGGTTGTCAGATTTTGTTCAAATTTTTTTTATTACTAAAAATCACTATCAGTATTATACTCATTAAATATCAAGAAAATAAATAATTTTAAAGGTCAAAATAAAATAATGAAATATTGTTTTTAAAAAAAATACTACTTCTGGTTTACAAATTCTGACCAAAACCCTACCAGCTCTAAGTTAGTACATAAAGGATAGAAATATAAATTTTCAGCTTAATACGTTCAGGGGTGCGGACAGAGTAGTGGGCACAACATTTTTGACCTTTCTACGAGGAAAAAAATTCCACTTCCGGTTCATTAAATTAAGTAATTTTTTTTTATTTTTACTTAAAATCAATATTTTTATTATACACATTAAATATCAAGAAGCTTAAATCAATTTTAAAGGTCAAAATAAAATAATGAAAAAATAATGAAATATTGTTTTTAAAAAAAATACTACTTCCGGTTTACGAATTCTGACCAAAACCCTACCAGCTCTAAGTTAGTACATAAGGGATAGAAATATAAATTTTCAGCTTAATACATTCAGGGGTGTGGACAAAGTAGTGGGCACAACATTTTCAACCTTTCTATGTGAAAAAAATCCCACTTCCGGTTTATAAAACTTAATAATTTTTTTTCATTTTCATCAAATTGCTACAAGAATTATACTTGAATTTTTTTGTGACGAACACACATGTTTAAGGGGTCGAAAAAAATAGTGGAAGAAAAATCGAACAAGAGTAAACTGCTATTTCCGGTTGACGGATGCTAACTAAATTTTATAATTAACTTGGTATTAAACTTAAACTTCTAGATATGAAATTTCAGTTCAATAAACCAAAAGGTTTCTGAAAAAAACATAAAAAACTTCGATTCTCTAGAGTAAAAGTACTGCTTCCGGTTCAGATAGAAATATTTAAAAAATATGAGGTTATAAAAATTATTATTTTTATTATATTTAAAAAAAATTCAGTCCGATTCGATTTGTGGTTTGTGAGATAATTGAATTCAAAAACTTAAAAAAAGAGGACACCTATAAGGCGAGGTACCATTTCCGGTCAACTTAAAAATTTGAAAAAAATTTACGTCGTGTCGATAAGAATTTCAGTAACCGATACTAAGTTTCAGTTCGATAGGACTAACGGTGTTAAAAATATCGCCAAAATACACACCCACACAGACACACACACACACATTTTTTCTAGATCATGAAAACGTGATCAGTGATCGATTCTGAGTTCGAACCAGTCAAAATCTCGAGTTCGAATTTTCGCATGATCACAAAACTTCATCTATTGTTACTACGTACATAGATAAAGTAAAAATCACAAAAGATGTAATGAAAATAAAATATAAGTATATCTGATTTTACTGATTATTTAATGAGCAACAATTCCATATGAAATGTACACTGCGTTACTCAATTAACACTGCGTTATTTCAAATAGCGTTTTCATAAACTTATAATGATCGATATCTACATAAAATTATAAAGACAAAATGGACCATGATCACTGGAACTATTTGAATATATTTTATTTTTTCTGGAGGTGGGAAATCTTCAAAGATATCTACAGTCCAAACCCACTCTCTGGGACTTGTATGTATGTATTTCATCAAAGAGTGGGATCCGTTTATTCGTCATCTTCATTCCTCTATCTTATTTCCCTCATCTCTACATCATAGACCCATATATAGATCTAATAAAAATGCAAATTGGAATTTAAGAACAAATAAATTATGAAACAGTCATAATACAGAATTTAGACGCATTCTTCCGTTCGTCTCACATTCATTCTTTTCTCGTTTTCTTTCATATGATAAAAAATGATCACTAGATCAGTAGGTATTGAAATTGAAATTAAACTAAGATGTATTGTTTTATGTAGACATACATTCTGTTTATTCTCATGTTTAGTTAGTTTTTTTAACATTAGCAATACACAAATGTAGGTCAACAAGACTCTGATCACTACATAACGAGAAAAAGTATGCTTAAAAATATGACCACTTAAACAGCAGCTATTGAGTTTTTTTAAAACATCCTCGGTCCGTTTGGCGACACGCTTCGTAAGGGGCAGTATCCTCTGAAACAAAAATAAATTGTTTGTAATTACAAAGTTAACTGCTCGCAATATGTACATTTTAAGGTATTCTACATGTCTATACATCTTACATGGTATGTGCATCATCACCAGTCGCTCCACAAGTGGGACATATATAACTCCTCAAAATAGGGCACGACAACTTGCCCGTAGGTGACCTCAGATAGTGACTATTATAAATGACATAAGACTCGCCGTTCTTGTGGCAGTAGCCGCAGTACATCAGCGTTTTCGGAGGCTCGCCTTTCTGGACCTGATGTTTATAAAAATTGGATAACAAATGCTTAGATACAAATTGTAGTTGTTGCAAATATATTTTGTTTTCAAAACCTTGGATTTGTTCTTAGATGAATTTGGATTGAAAGGTACAATTCTTCCTGAAGCAAAATGTCACAATGTTCAATTAGGTGCCTAAATTTTATGCTAGAACTCAATCTACATTAATGAATATCTTACCGGGTGTGGGCGTTATCACCAGTCGCTTCACAAATGGGACAGATAACGCTCCGTAGAACTGAACAGGATATTGTAACGTACGCCGCGGATTAAGCGAATAGAATCCCAGAGACTGTGACCGTTCAAAGATTATCTGTAACGGATATCTGTTAACGGATTAACTAAATGCATACCGTGCGACTGGTATAAGTGGGTTTTAAGGATTAGCGACAAGCTAAGTGCATGAAACAATGATTGCACTTCTCATACCGTGGGAATACATATCCGAATACGTGACTATACAGTAGGTAAACAGATTAGACGTCCTGAGAGATCTACCCCTTATAAGGCGGTACGTAGGCGATATCATGTCATTCTGGACGGAGCAGTGACAGTGTGTGTAACTCCTTAATCATCAATAAATGCTGTGAAACGACTGTTGGCCTTTTACTTGGATCCTCCACCCACCCCTACGGAACAATATATTGCCATTCGATGACCAAACCGAATGGTTATTATAAAAGAGAGACGGCTTTCCACCTGCATGACAAAACATGCAATATTCGATATTCAGGCAAGGACTTTCCACCGAGAGCTGAAATTTACATACATAATTCGGGTCAAAATCGCTTGGAGGAAAATTTTATATGTCTACAAATATTGGTCACGATGATTAGTTTGCCTTACTGCTGACATCGTGGATTTGTCCTTAATGTGGAAAACACAGTCTGAAATCAATTCAGCGCGAACATGAAACGACGTTGTGCAAAACGGATCAACGAAAAGTTCGAGCTGGACTAACCTGAGATTTAACCTTGAAAAGTTCGCTTACGTCCTCGTTCGTGTGTTTCCTTCGATCAGCGAAATAAGTGACGTGATGATTCGAATGACGATTGGAGTGGGTTATGTGAAGGGTTTCTACGGCAATTCTCTGGACAATGACAGCAGCATGGCCGTCCGAACGAGCGTGCAGCGTAACATTCAAATATTCATTTTTTTCAGGGACGTTATTTGGGGGAGGGGCATAGGGGGGCACTCGCCCCCCTAAATTAAGGAATAGTGTGAATTTAGAAAATATTATGAATTTAATGATTAATGAGATACTATGGATCTATGAATGCTACGTTTATTTCTTATGTATGTTACTTTGGGTAACTAATAAAATAATAGCTTTCTGACCAAAACCTTATCAAATTTAGTACATAAAGAATATAAATATAAATTTTCAGCTTGATACGTTCAGGGGTGTGGTAAAATTTTTTTTTGACTTTTTTAAGAGGAAAAAATCCCACTTCTGGTTATTTAAATTTAATGATTTTTATATTATATTTTCATCACATTGATACAAGGAATTATACATAAAATCGTGAAGAGCAGACATATTTAAAGGGTCTATTAAAATAGTGGAAGAAAAATCCGGTAAACTGCCAACAGGAGTAAACTGTCACTTTCGGTTAACGGGTGTTCACGAAATTTTACACACACTCAGACACACAGAGCCACACACATTTTTCTATATTATGTAAACGTGATCAGTGATCGATTCTGAGTTCGAATTTTCGCATGATCACAAAACATTATCTATTGTTATTAGTTATTACGTACATACATATGTATGTATGTACATAGATAAAGGGAAAAGACAGTCGGTAGAAATTAAGTTATTGATAGTTTTTTAGTGACTCAGTTGGATGGTCGATTTTTTTTGACCATGTGAAGATTTTTGGAAAAAAATTTTCACCTGCGGCGCTTTTTTCACTTTTTACATAATATTTTTTTATAATTATTTTTTCAAAAATTATAAAAAATTTCTTGTATCTGATAGCGTGATGGAAAGAAGAAAATTTGAGTGGGCCCCCTTTGACTCCTGGCATGCACTGATTTCAGTCCCAGTCCGCCACTGCATATGTGTATACACGGCAGACAGGGACGGCTGTCTCGAGTAACGCTGGGTCGAATCCACACATGCATCCATACAAACTTGGGTAAAAGTGATACATTACACTGAACAACAAAAATACATATGTTTTTAGCCACCGGAACCTACTGTAAAATTTGTGAATTTACTTATTATTGCATATGCTATTTCTAGATCGTGCCGAGTCATTAAACTTCTTTTTTATATGATTTTGCATATCTAGCATATCGAATAGCAACATGTTATTTAATATGTAGTATAAAAGTTTTCACTGGTCGGCAATTTAGCCAGTCAGAGCTTACTTATCAGCACAATCGATTGGATTTCGCGTCTCACTTCTTCCCACGATATTCATATCGAGCTTTTTTTGTAGACACGGGTTTTTATCTCGAGCAGGTTCCAATTTCAGTTATGCCAATTTTGTATTCAACCATTATTATTAGTATTACATACCTGTATATTGACATTGTTACAATTCACGATTACATTTCGATCGGCATCTCGTTCCAGGAAATTCATTTTTCCCTATATTTTGTTATCTAAATGTTATACAAAACCATAACAATATACAATTCATACGCACAATATGTTATGCCATGTAAACACTATTTACAGAACAGCCAAAGGGCGCGTGAGTTCATCATCGGTGCCACTCCCTGGAATGGGTCATATCTACCTACAGAGGTGTTAAATTCAACAAGTCATTTCTCCAATTGAGCAATGATCCTATACATTCATCTTGATTTGAGCCTGCCAATCTGCTGGACTCTTTTGTGACAAAGGCCGACCCTCTGTTTGCATTTCCTGCCGTCGGTGCTATTCGACTAAGGAATAAGACACAGAATTTTACGCGGTACTTGTTTTTATAGATAGTTTTGCACATGAAAAAAGAGGTAGAAGGGTTGAATCAATCTAAAAACTTTAGTGCGTTGCAAAGAAAATTGTGAACTGAGTTGTACATATATTATTGTAATAGAAGTTGTATATTGTTGTGAATTTTTCGGTGTGATTAAAAATGACAAAGAATGTGTGAAGAAAGTTCACGCTAGTTAATATATAAATTACTTTTTAAATATTAGTTTTACAACAATTGAACAATAAACGGCACGCTTCCGGTCCTACCTCTAATCATAAGTCTATGTACTTGGCTCTTTCTAAAACCGCATATAAAGCACTCACTTTCTGTTTCAAGCAAATTGCCCTGGTTTCAGGAAAATATATAATGATAAGTCTATGTATCGTACATATAATAAGTACACTACTATTTCACGTGAGGGTAGAAACAGGAAAAGAGCAGTGATTTGGTGAGCCTGTTGAATGAGTACTAGTTTTGTGTGGAGTCAATACGAATTTGATAAGTATAATAATTTTTTCAGCTGCTCAGAAGGAAAGTACCAAAGTACTAATGTACATTTTATATATGTATATGTTGTATATTACAGTCCAAGCGTATTTTCAGTTGTAATATATTCCAACTGTGACTTTCCAACTCAATTTACTAGTCGAGCGACGTTTCTCGATCATTTAACCTCTCAAACGTGGTACCAACTTACAGTTGAACTGTATTTTCAGTTGTAATATAGTTTGTCCGGTTGGAATGTAGTTCGTCATATGAATCAACTTACGTGGATTAGACGGAATATATTCCTACTAGTCAAAATATATTACAACTGAAAATAATCTTCAACTAGTTGATATCGGGTGTTATGGAATATATTCCAACTAATTTTCAAATTCAATTTCAAAAAAATTTCAATTTCAACTGTAACATATACATACATAGTTATATTTAAAGGTAGATAAAAATAAGAACTAATTCAAGAAAATTTAAAAAAGTAGTTTAATTTAAAAGTTTTATATTAATAACTTAAAGTATTAGGTAGGTAACTTAAAATGTATTTTTAATTTTTTGGCTTTTTTCTAAAAGAAGCATAATTAATACAATATGGGTCTCGACACGACTTCGCCCGGAGTTTACGGGCTGATCTATAAATAAAGTAATAAAAAAGAAATATGTACGAATTAATGACTATTTGAAACGAACTATACATAAATACCGGTAAAGCCGGTATTTATGTATAGTTCGAATTGCCGAAGAATTCAAACCTGCGAAGTGCGATTGTTTTATTATTAAGCAATAATGTCGAGAATTCTTCCTGTTTCGTCTCCTTTGTTTCAAACTCGTTAATAGTTGGGGATGGGATTGGGAAAGGGGTAAAGTTGGGGGTGAGGCCGAGATCAGAGATTGGCGTGGAGATTGTAGCGGCGTTGGAGATAGGGGAAGGGGTGGTGTTGGGGGTAGAGTCAGCGATGGGGGTGAGATCAGAAGTTGCGATGGGGGTGGTATCAGTGCTTGTGTTGCTCACCGGCACCTTTTCTTCGTCTTTCGTTTTTACTACTTCTCCCGACTCGTTGTTGGGGGCTGGGTCGCCAGTTATCTTGGTGGCGTTGGTGGTAGAATCAGCAGTGGGGGTAGGTTTAGGATTAGAGGTGGGGGCGGCGTTGGCGGTAATATCAGGGATTGGGGCGGGATTGGTGGTGGGGGTGGATTCAGGGGCTGGGGCGGGATCAAGTACTGGAATGGGATCAGGGGTTGGGGCGGGATCAGGTACTGGAATGGGATAAGGGATTGGGGCGGAATCAGGTACTGGAAAGGGATAAGGGGTTGGGGCGGGATCAGCGATCGGGGTACAATCGGGGGTTGGGGTGGGGGTGGGGGTGGGGGTGGGGGTGGTCATCGTCGGGGTAGCGCTCATGATCATTGTACTGTCGTTCACTCAACGAAATCTGAAACGAAAGTAGGAATTGAGAGCAAAGCCGTTACTGATTTGAATCTACTCGAAAACTGCACGAATGTTAAATATATAGTACAAGTGTAGCCGGATATACATATACCCGGTTTGGATCTCGTTTGCAAGACAAGTCTGCGAAAGAACACGTCTACTCTGTCAGACAGACAGCCACCAACTGACCGCGCTCAGCGCTCGACAGGTTTTGGCCCAAATCGCTGAACAGCCGTGCAACAAAATGTCAGCCAATTCCTTCGAAGACGAAATTCATATTTTATTTTCACAATTTCACGAATCAAGAGATCAATAAAAACGGTCCTTCTAACGTAAAAACCTGTTTTGAGATACTATAACCACTCCAACCTTAATATTTTGACTGTCAAATAATTCGAATTGCACAATATAAAGATGTTAATTATCATCATCATAATTATCATGCGATCACGCGTGCCTTGTTCAACATCTGCGTCACTCACTAAGCCGTGAAAAAAATCATTTAAACTGTAAAATAGCCGAAATAATTTTTAGATAATTAAACAACAAAATTTGAACAATTTTACATGACCCGACAATTTAGAAATTGTATACTAAACAGTTACTAAAATTCAATAAGAATTCATGGCAGTTATTTCTTTTCAAAACATGCTAGAATAATATTAGATATAATTATTATTTATTATTATTATTATTTATTATTTTTATTTGTTATTATTATTTATAATAATTATTATTATTGTTGCGTCGGGGTGGGTGGAGGATCCAAGTAAAAGGCCAACAGTCGTTTCACAGCATTTATTGATGATTCAGGAGATACACGCAGTGTCACTGCTAAGTCCAGAATGACCTGAGATCGCTTACGTACCGCCTTATAAGGGGTAGATCTCTCAGGACGTCTAATCTGTTTACCTACTGTATAGTCACGTATTCGGATATGTATTCCCACGGTATGAGAAGTGCAATCATTGTTTCATGCACTTAGCTTGTCGCTAATCCTTAAAACCCACTTATACCAGTCGCACGGTATGCATTTAGTTAATCCGTTAACAGATATCCGTTACAGATAATCTTTGAACGGTCACAGTCTCTGGGATTCTATTTGCTTAATCCGCGGCGTACGTTACATTATTATTAATATTTATATATTACTTATGTATTTATTTATTTATTTTTGTTTACTTTTTTTCAATACTCTTTTTAATATTATTATTATATCAGTTTCTTAACCCTTTCGGTGCTGACGTCTTTTCTGTTGGAAATTTCGCCAACATTTCCAACTAGAATTATTTAGAAATCCAATAGAACGTAATGCGAAGTATCGGTGTATTGATAGTATTAATTACATATGTGTGTATGCTACCGTCAATGCATTAAATTACCGATTGATATGATAAATAATAACCTTTAACCCAATTAACCCTTTGAGTGCTGACGTCTTTCCTGTTGAAAGCCCGCCACGCTAAACATTTCCAACTAGAATTATTTAGATATTCAATAGAAAGCAGGTATTAAATTGAGGCTAATCCAAACAAACCAAACCAAAGTACCGCCGAGTATTTCGATTTTTGTAAAGGTATATTTAGACTCTCTAATTTATCTTGCAACAATATAAACTAAATAAAAGAAGAATTAATGAATGTATTTTTCCAAAACTAGTTGCATCTTCTTCATTGTAATGCTCACAATATAAATGCCAAGCCACAATCTAAAATACTCAGCAGTGAGAGATTACCATCGGGAGATTCTGCTACGGTTATAAATTCAGAAATTCCGATGTAAACCAGTCTTTATGAACATTGACACGGATTACACGACCCATGTTCAATGCATTTTTTTCAATGCTACCTGGAAAGGCTAAGCGAGTAGTATTTTTGTATATTTTTTTACATACTCAAAATACAATGCCTATCGGCGTATTTCAGGCTCATGGACTTGTTGGCAAAACGTCGATCGGCGTTGGCCAGCATTCAAAGGGTTAACTGGTATTCGTTCTGTCAACTTCAAATGCTTACAGATATTGTTTCAATTTTAATCATGGCACGGGGGACAGCCATGGCTTTAGCCCGTGGGGCCCAGCTCGCTAAGGGACCCAGCACCGAGATCATTTTTTTTTTATTTGCTACGAACTTCAGAATTGTCTTTTGTCTTCGTACTTCGTAGATACCTTAGCTATTATTTTTACACCATGACTTTTATTTGAAACTTTTTACGCGGTATTTGATAGATCTATCAAATACCGCGTGTTCGCACGCTATTACTCGATATTACATATATTACGTACGATCTGCGGTATTTGATAGATGTATCAAATACCGCGGTAGACACCGCTAGTGTTAACGCTACCATTAAATACTAGTGGTTTTACCCGGCTTTGCTCGGTCTTTGTAATATAACCCGCTTAAAAATGGCCAATCTCATAGTAAATAACTTATTTGAATAGTTTTGTTTTATTCAAATTTATTTGAATATTCATTTGTTTTTGTTTTATTAAATTTAACGTCACGGATTCTACGAACCAACGATAGTTACATACATACAAAGTCTCTTTCGAAATTATATATTAGATTTTACCAGAATCCGATCTGACTTTTTTCCGAATCAGAATCCGATAATATACATACATACAAAGTCTCTTTCGAAATTATATAGATATTAGATTATAACAGATTATACCACCCCCATGCCTTCGCCCCCGGCGCCCCTCGGCGTCCTCGCTGCTTCCGGGGCGAAGGCTTGTCTCCCGTCCCCATATCGTCATGGAAACTTTGACTTGACCCATTTTAGTAAAAAAAATATTTTCAAAATATGTAAAAAAAAAGTGATGTGGGTATTTCATTTAATATCGTTGCTAATTAATAAAAATATATTTCATATTAATTTATATACATAAATACAATACAGTGAAATAAATGAAATTCATTGAATACAACAATAAACTATAACAATGAAAAATTAAATAATTAAAACATATTTATACACACGTTAAAAATAGTTTCATTTTTAAAAAATAATGCTGTCATACATGAAATAAAAATTAAACATATAATATTATATTATTTATGGAAAAGCAGGTACATAGTAGGTAATAATCTATTGGCCCCGTCCACATACACGATATTTCCATATCCAGTTCCCATATTGCAACCTGTGGTTGCTATTTAGGAACTGGATATGGAAAATATTGCAAATATCGGTAGTAGATATCGTGTGTGTGGTCAGCGCCATTAAATTTGGGATGATTTTTTTTGTGAGACCTTTTTAAAATGTCTCTATATATGTACATATACATATTTTCTTAAAGTCGAAAGACAAACGGATACTTTTAACGATTTAAATCAACAAAAAATGTATTAATATATTTCTGTCGGATTATTCTAGGAATAGCACGTGCATCAAATTTGCAATCTTAAGTTAAAAGCTTCATAGCAAATTTACAAATTTCCGTACGCTGCCCAACCGTCCGAAATTATATGCGAACCAGGCAGTATATGTCGGAGTATTTCATCAGGTAAAAGTCGAGTTAATTCAGGTTACGGCAATACTCGCAAGTACTCACAAAGAGCAACCAATGACAGGAAGGAGAGGGTCGACCGAGCCTCGCTTCCGAGTCTAGAGGGTCCACCCTGTCGAAAATTCTGACTTTTACCGACTTTTTGTTTATAGTTTATAGTTTAATGCTGAGTTAAAAACTTCTGTCGGAATTTAAAAAGTAATAAACCAGGACATTTGGGCGTCCCGAGAGGTTTGTTCGGGACACGAGACTTGACACTGGTGAAACTGGTGACAATCCCGATTAATCGGCACGCCTGACAACCCGATGTAAGCACAACACGGTAATAAATCGAACGTTTATTGTACCTATTGCACAATTTGTATATTTTTAACATATCACGTACAAGTTAAAATAAAAATCTCGAATACAAGTACACAAGTACGTGAATGATTTCGATGTGCGTATTTCGAAAAGCTAGACAGATATTCGAGTGTTACGACCACTCTTCTGTCTCGAGAGCGGCCGCGGCCAGCCCTGGTCCCGCGTGTTCGCCGGACACTCGTGCTGTTCTTCAGAGAATTGTCGGTGAATCCCTTCAAATCATTCCAATCGTCATTCGAATCATCCGATCCAGTGGCCGGGGGTTGCTGATCGAAGGAAACACACAAACTAGGACGTTGGCCCGCTTGAAATACGGCCGGTTTGGAAAACCAACTTTTCAAGATTAAAGTCTCCAACGGCGAAGAATCGCAATAATAAATAAAATGTGAACAAGAAAATGACTAATATTATTGTTTAATAATAACGCCTTCAATACAGCAGACAAATTCAAATTCAAAACAGAAAAAAATCCGCGTAAGAAACGACGAAGTTGTTTTTTTGATTCAGTTATGTATGGAAATGCAACAATGAGTTAAAATTATACAGTGCGCATTTTTTTTTTCGTCAATTTTTACAAAGGATTAAATTAAATCTTTTCATAAAACCTCAATAGCACATTTATTGCGCAAAATATACACTGCTATTTAAATTTTCAATTTTATATATTTAGAATAAACACAATATGACATGGATTTTTAAGTATATCTATTAGATTTAGAATATATCGTATTTCAACATATTGTTTAAAATCAATTAGTCATATTATGTTTATTATTTAATCATTGTTAAACGCGAAAAATAAAAACAAAATAAATGGAATATTTTTTTTTAATTGTTCTTTATAAATGTAGTAATTTATTAAAAAATGTAATTTGCGCTTATAATTATATCGCTCAATTTAAGTATAGATAAAAAAAAAACGCAGAAATACATAATAATAATATAAGAACTAGCTGGTGGCAGTAAAAAATAATAGAAATAAACAGCGCAATGCACAACACATATAATTTATGTAAATGTATATTTTATAAAATTCGCTCCGCTTCAATGTCTACTTACCATCGCCATGTTTATATTTTCTCCGACGCACAAAAGAATGAAAGAATTTTTTGATGATGATGATATATATATATATATATATATATATATATATATATATATATATATATATATATATATATATATATATATATATATATATATATATATATATATATATATATATATATATATATATATATATATATATATTTATTTATAAATATATATATTTATACATATACACATACATACATACACACACAAATACATACATTCATATACATATACATAATACATACATACACATATACATATGTATTCGACTTACGACCGACGGTCAGGAACGTATCTCCGTCGTAAGTCGAGGAATTCCTGTTTACTTTATAGTATTCTCGATTTTCAGTGACATCGATGTCGCCAATGCTGCTGCTGTTGGAAACTTAGCTGTAGCCTCCACAAGTTCTGGACCGACATCTTTGTATACAGTTCCGCGAGATTTATTCGATCAAAATTTATCAGAAACAGCTAGTTCAACGTCATCAACGAGGCTTGATGATTTAGTTATAGAAGCAGAAGCAGACAATCCCAACGAAACAGATATTCATGAACAATTAGAAGGGCGCAGAATAGTAGATATTAAATATTTATTTTCAGCGCTTTCAAAAATTTAGCATGAACACACTAATTGTACATTATCTGACTTAAATTTTGTGAAAGAAATAAGAAAAGGTTTTCTCAGCGAATATGTTTTTCGGTGTAGAATGTGCTTAGCAAAGGAAACTGTATACTCCGAAGATCCGAAACTGCAAGTTTCCGCAAATACTGCTTTCGTAGAAGGAATTATTTGTACAGGTAATGGCTATTCACAATTAAATGAAATTTGAGTCGTGGAACTTACACAAGCATAGAACAACATTTAGCGCCAACAATCGAAGAATGTGCCTTTGATGAAATGATTGTCGTTGGTGAAGAAGAAAAAAGGCTCGCCATTTTAATTGGTGACAGACGAGGAAGGATATCCCTTACTGACAGTCATTGCAGACGGTTCTTGGGCAAAGAGATCATATAAAAGTGGGTTTAACTCCTTGTCTGGTGCAGCGTGCATAGTAGGGCTCCGAACTAAAAAAGTTTTATATCTCGGAGTACGAAACTCTTAGGGCGGTTTCAGACTAGCGTTTTATACGCGCGTATAATCTCGTTTTTTGAAGTGCATGTAGGCACGTATAGGCGCTTCGTTTTCCATACGCGCAACTCGTACGAGCGTAGACGCGCTTATAAGCTCGTATTATCCATGTTGATACTAAATCACCACTACCGGTTTGAGCGAAAACGCCGAAATAAGCCCGTGTACGCGCGTTCGGTTTTTTGAAGCGCAAAAAGTAGCGCGCGTGTAAGCGCGTATGGCGAAATGACCGTATACGCGCAGAAATAAAACGCTAGTCTGAAACCGCCCTTACTGCTGCATATGTGCCAGAGCTACAAAATTAAATATAGATGCAACTGAGCACAAGTGTTTTAAAAATTGGCGTGACAGCGCTAATGTCATGGAAGCTGATAAGTCTATTTAAATATATCTATATTTTATTTAATAATGTGTGTTTTATTTTCATTTATTATTTTATGTTCAGTATATTTGTTATCTGTAAATGCATTTTCATTTTTCAAAACTGCACCAAGGAAAGATCCCTGGAAAATATACTTCCCACTTTTATTACTAATTGTTTTAATAAAAAATATATTTGCCTTCTGTTTGTACCTGTGAACAATATTCAAGAAGAAAAAAATCGTATATATCAATTTAAAATAATTTGCCCGTGAAAGGGTTTAATTACTATAATCTTTTCCTGTATTTTAAAAAATGTGAATATTTCACTAATATATATGTAGAAAATAGATTTTAGTATTTTATTTTCATTTTCTCCGCAAACAAAATGAAAAAATATTTTGAATAAATTCAATAATTACTTTACATAACACATTGTTTTATTTTAGAAGTTCGTATAAAAGTGTCACGTACATACATAGACACACCAATCTGGAGAAATAAAAAGAAATCGACAAGTCAGAAGTTGCAATTTGGTGTGCGCGAATATAGTACTTATGTATCGAAATATGTAATACGTACATATTGTGTAGTTACGATTCGAGCGAATTGTATATCGTATGTATGAACTTGTCATGTGAACAGTGGTACATATATGAGTCGTATGGGAGTGCGTATGTTAGTGCGAGTGTGTGTGTATAGTGTACGTGTACGTGTACTAGCCTCGGACCCCCCCCGACCCCCGCACATATATTGAGTAAAAGGGACAGATGCGCGTCCAACAGATTCTACCTCTTTTAAATTTACAAAATCCAGCTTTCCTAATCAACTATTTTCTCCTCCAAAACTGAACCAATTTTAAAAAAAATTTCATCATCGGTATGAGAAAGATATTTTCTGTGCATCTATCAGCGTATTTTTTTTAAAATCGACCGTTAAATAAGCACGCTGGACTCTTTTCGTGGGTGTAAAAAAGAGGCGATTTTATAGATGTTTGGCGGCTCCTAGCTCCTACAAAAAATAATAAATCAAAAAAATAAAACGATAGATGCACCCCAATGGTGGATATCTATAGCATATTAAAAAATAATTTCTCTAGTGCCATAATTGAGGAAGGGAGAAGTTTAGTAAGTTTGTATGGACAAGGCGCTGCTGTCCAGCCCTCTTAACGCGTAGCTAGGGAAAAAAACCGCACGAACCGGAGACGAACGGGGAATTTGCGAACGGGGAATGAGATCGGAAAAGAGCTGGGTGGCGAGATTTCACGAATGATAATAAGTGGTGGCTGCGTGGTCGGCCGGCGCGTGGGGGCGAAGTGCCGGGAGTGAGGATGACGTGGCGGACAATATCGCACCGATGACGTGCTCGGGGGCCGCGGTCTGAATTTGTTAGACCAGCATACAATGAAATCCATCCCGGCAAAAAGCTTTATGGATGAGCCGTCATCTGATGTGGAACCCACGGGGTTATGTTTGTATTCTTTAGAAAAGTTGGACATGATAGAGGAGGGGCAGTAGATGTTAGATATGCGTTCAGCTATATCAGCTGACTGACTGACTCATGAATGGATTATATATGTCGCGGTAGGTATGAATGCACACACGTCAAATGTCAAATGTGAAAACGTAAACAAATGTCTGTTAGTGTGTGTGTGAGTAAATTCGGATGGGAAACTTAGATATGCCCGCGGTCTTGGCTTTTCGGTGTCGGTCATGGCGGTTGCTGGTGGTCTGCTTCTGCTAACACCACCGGAACCGGAAGGCGCTTCGTCGTCTAACGACCTATTTAACGGCCATTATTTGCGTACGTTTATAGAAAAAACGTCTCGATGGGAAATATACATTTAAATGCCTTTTTGATCAGTAGTGTAATACTGCGAAGAACGCCCCGTGAGCATATGCAAGTAAGGCATTTCCTTCTTCGGCTTGTCGCACATTTTGAGAAGCGAAAAGCCGAAGAAGGAAAAGACTATCAAAAATAATTGTAACTGTAAATACCGTATTTATTTTTATTTTTTTCGCTTTACCATAAAGTATCGGTTTTATCGCACAATTTACCAGGACGGACCAGCACTGTCCTAATAAAATCAGTGGTCACCTTACTTTGCCGCGTACCGTTTCCGTAACTATAATATATATTAATAAAATAATTTACTAAATTGTCAAACTACGATATTAATTGAATAACATGTTCGATAAATGATAGTTTTCTTATAAAAATGTATTCCATGCCGTTTATTGTGTGTGTGTTTTAATGCACTGTGCAATTTTTAACGATACACTTGCCCATCTTGTAAGTAATATGAACAAACAGAGAATGTTTTATCAAACATATATACGTCGAGCAATAATAACTAAATCAGTGACGTAACTACTACAAAAATAAATAAATAAACTAGCAAATTTTAAATGTAGCCCATATGTAAATTTTAAAATTCTGCAATCACATATTTTATAGACATTTTCTGAATTTCTTCATCTTTATATTGTAAGTTCGCCAAATCTGAATTTTTTTTATACATACATACATTAGACAGTTTTCAGTTATTGTGAATTGATTTTCTTAATTTTTTTTTTTTAATACTTACCTATACTAAGTCCGCTTTAAAGGTCACGGAATTTGACCCTTTAAGCCCTCAACATGAGGCCACCACCCCCCCGACGAATACAGTCCAAGAGACCCTTTCGTCGGAGAACGAGACGGTTGTTCATGAATATCGCACAAGAACAACCGCACATCACTGTTCTAATAAAAAACCACACTGTACATAACCAAGTACAAAATTAACAACAACGCATGAACACATAAAGCGCGCATGCGGTAGGAAACAAAACCTGAGATGTGCCGTGCGAATGCACGCACACCTCAAGTAAACATACATGTACGCATGATTATGCGTGCATAAGCACGCAAGTACACACACACACATACACACACATACACACACACACACACACATATATATACACACACACACACACACACACACACACACACACACACACACACATAAACCACACACACATACACTCACCTAAAAAGCAAACGCACACTCACACACACACACATTCACAGAATATAATATAAAAAAAATAATAATAATAAATCAACAGTTAAATGCTTTTGCAATTAAGTGGAGTAGTAGCATCCAGGGGAACACAGCTTACCTATATATTAAAATTTGGAGATTGTCCCGAAAGCCCTCTCAAACCTGAGGGCTCGTATGCACTGCATACCCCCGCGTTATAATAGTTACGCCACTGCACTAAATAAACTGAAAAAAAGAAAGGAAATACTAGTTTATAAAAAGAAGAATCTTAAATATTATTTGTTAAATTTACGCTCTTTTTATCATTCTTGTAATATCTATGATTCTTTGATTCTTGTTTTATTTCATAAGACTAAAAAACTGAAGTACCCAAATATTTTGTAAAATGTAAAGCCCGCTTTAAAGGTCGAAAAATTTGACCTTAAGTCCTAAATATGAGACCCCCCCCCCCTCCCAATGAATACAGTCTGAGAAACCCTTTTGTCGGAAAACGAGACGATTGTCCAGGAATATTGCACAAGAACAACCGCATTTCACCGCTCTATATAAAAAAACTACTCTGTTCATAAACAACAACGCATGAACACATGTGTAACGAATTTTATGATTTTGACTGATTCGAACTCAGAATCGATTACTGATCACGTTTTCATGATCTAGAAAAAATGTGTGTGTGTGTGTGTGTGTGTGTGTGTGTGTGTGTGTGTGTGTGTGTGTGTGTCTGTGTGTGTGTGTCTGTGTGTTTTGGGGATTCTTTGAACACCGTTAGTCCTATCGAACCAAAACTTGGTATCGGGTACTAAAATTCTTATAGACATGACGAAAATTTTTTTCAAATTTTTAAGTTGACCGGAAATAGTACCTCCCCTTATAGGTGTCCTCTTTTTTTAAGTTTTTGAATTCAATTATCTCCCAAACCGCTGACTGAATCAGATAAAAATTTTTTTATATGTAATAAAAATAATAATATCTATAACCTTTTATTTTTAAATATTTTTATCTGAACCGAAAGTAGTACTTTTACTCTTTTTTTTTATTTTTATTTTATTTTTATTTTTATTTTTTTATTTTTTTATGTTTTTCTAAAAAACCTTTTGGTTTATTGAACTGAAATTTCATATCTAGAAGTTTAAGCATAATACCAAGCTATGTATAAAATTTAGTAAGCATCCCTCAACCGGAAGTGGCAGTTTACTCTTGTTCGATTTTTCTTCCACTATTTTTTTCGACCCTTTATACACGTGTGATCT
Source organism: Arctopsyche grandis (assembly GCF_051622035.1). Classification (NCBI taxonomy): domain Eukaryota; kingdom Metazoa; phylum Arthropoda; class Insecta; order Trichoptera; family Hydropsychidae; genus Arctopsyche; species Arctopsyche grandis. Next base: position 34,271,370 of record NC_135356.1, read on the forward strand.
TCACGAAAAAAATCAAGTATAATTCTTCTATCAATGTGATGAAAATAAAAAAAAATCACAAAATTTAATATACCGGAAGTCGGATTTTTATCTCCTAGAAAGGTCAAAAATGTTGTCGCCTGGATCCTGTCCACACCCCTGGACGTATTAAGCCGAAAATTTATATTTGTATTCTTCTTGTACTAAATTAGATTTGGTAGCGTTTTGGTCAGAATTCGTAAACCGGAAGTAGTATTTTTTTTTAAAACAAGATTTCATTGTTTTTTCATTATTTTATTTTGACTTTTTAAATTATTTAATCTTCTTGATATTTATTGAGTATAATAAAAATAGTGATTTTAAGTAAAAATAAAAAATAAAATCACCAAATTTAATGAACCGGAAGTGGGATTTTCTCCTCTTAGAAAGGTCAACAATGTTGTCGCCTGGATCCTGTCCACACCCCTGAACGTATTAAGCTGAAAAATTATATTTATATTATTTATGTACTAACTTAAAGATTTGATAATGGTTTGGTCTGAATTTGTAAACAGGAAGTAGTATTTTTTTTTAAAACAATATTTCATTATTTTATTTTGACCTTTTAAATTATTTTTATTTTCTTGATTATTAATAAGTATAATACTGATAGTGATATTAAGTAATAAAAAAAATTTGAACAAAATCTGACAACCGGAAGTAGAACTTTTGTCTTGTGCAAGTTTCCATACATTTCCATCATAGTTATTAGTATTTGATAATTTGTCTGTACGGTTCAATATCGAATTTTGTTTAGTAACCTTCTTATATTCCTCAAATACATAGATAAAGTCATGGGTTGGTCACACCCGAATTTTTTTTTTATGCATAATTGATGAGTATATTATTTTCGTTATGTATTAATTTATGTTTAATTGTTATTTTGTTTTTTTTGTGTTATATTTTTGACCATTGTGGCGCTTTAGGAATTCCTGTTATGCCACAATGGTATGTTTAGAATAAAATAAATAAATAAATTATTTTGAATAAAAACACCAACAATTTTTTTTGATGTAATCATAAGTGAAACGTAAAAGAGGTATGTAAAAATTGGCTGCCATTATCTGACCGCGTTGCATTGTTACAAATAAATAAAAGACCTTTTTCATTGAATGTTATTCAAGTATATGCACCTACTGCAAACGCACCGGACGATGAGGTTGAGCTCTTTTATGCGGATATAGAGAAGGCCAAAACCTATTGTAGAAGAAGCGATATAACAATTGTCATGGGTGACTTTAACGCAAAGGTTGGTTGCGGTGCACGAGAAGAAGTGGTTGGAAGTTTCGGACTGAGGACACCAAATGAACGTGGTGATAGATTAGTCCAATTCTGCCAAGAAGGAGAGCTGATTATCATGAGCACCTTTTTTAAATTACATCCAAGGAAATTATATACATGGATCTCAAATGCTGACAGAGATGTAAGGAATCAAATTGATGATATCACCATAAACAAACGCTTTAGAAATATAATAAAAAGTGTTAAGACATACCCAGGAGTGGACGTATTCACAGACCATAGCCTCTTAGTAGCAAAAGTCAAATTCAAACTTAAAAGTTACACAAGAAAAAAAAAAGCGTCTGGTATCGAAACGGAAAAATTGCATGACGAAAGAATCAGAAGTTTGATACAGTATGAACTAAACGATAAATTGAGCAATGTTTCTACATCGAGAAGTATGGATATTGAATCTACGTGGATTGCCGTTAAAGATATAATCAACACAACTACACAACTAATGGATCTTCGGCGCAGATATAAAAATATAAATACGCAGAAATACGTGGAAGTCCAAAGATCCATCCGTCGTCTAATTCGGCGAGCTAAGGAGAAATGGCTAGCCAGCGAATGTGGCGGAATGATAGAGGAATTCGAAGCAAAACATGATACGTTTAATATGCATAAGAAGGTTAAACAAGCAGCAGGAATATACAAAAATAAATATATTAGTTCACTTACAGATCAAACCGGCAAACTACTAAATATTGAAGAAAGGCTTGCAGAATGGAAATCATACATGGAAACCTTCTTCAATGATAATAGAGAATCAGCTCTGATCATCCAAGTTGATGGTGGGCTGGACATTACAAAAAGCGAAATTTGAGTAAATGTCAAACGACTTTCTTACTATGTTGCTTTCGACGGTGACGATGCTCACCAGTCTCAACTGTAGTGGGGTGATTTTGATTTTTCATCCATTGAATAAGAGCGTAATCATTTATTTCACAACCTCTTCGAACGTGAGCATGAATATTGAAACGTATCATTGGGATCTTGCTGAAAGTATGGCACTAATCACTGACTAATTTGGAATATCTTTTGAAATCATACTGAACTTCTGCAGTTTGCAGTTCTTCGTCTTGGCTCTGTTGATCTGCGAGATCATCATTGTCGGTATTTGAATAGTGTTTATTCTTGGACACTTGTTGCCCACAGTGATCCCCTTCCCTGTAACTTACAATGGAGAAACGATAAAATTTTTAATTGTTTTGTATGTAGTATGAAGGCTCTCCGATTACAATGAGCAACAAAAAATCACGTTTTTGAGTTACCAGAGCGGAGACTAACCAATCTTTACTAAGTTTGACCCACTGAATTCGAATATGATATTGATTTTTGTTTGGTGGGTGATCGTTTACGAGATATTTGTACTAATTGATCGTTTACAAGATATATAAAAAAACATTCGTTTAACCACATTTATTAAGAGGGCGCATATTAGAAATTTTTGATTCTACCACAAAAGTGTATTATTACATTTTGCTGGAGTCTACCGCCAATCAATAATCTCTATTTGTTATGAGTCATAACCAGACTGCGGATAGACACCGTGCTTTTTCCAGTAATCGGGGCGGTTTGGCTCTATTTACAAAGCTAGAGTAAAAAAAATAAAGGTTGGACGAAACTTTAACAATGCATTTACAACAATTGAACAATAAACGGCGCACTGTGGGTCCGGTCACTAGTCATAACTTGATTGACAAGTGGCCGGTAGTGATTGAAAACTTATTATACATATATATATATATATATATATAATAAGTTTTCTTCTCAATTTCGCATGTGAGAAATAATTAAAAAAAAATGGGATATACATTGATTTAATGTGCTTGGTACTTGGTAATTAGTAAAGTAAAGAATATTGTAAAAAAAATGTAAAAATGGGCATTCTTAAAAAAATGTCGCCAGTGGTGCACTTTTATATTCTATAAATTTATATATTATAATTTATACGTATTTTTGGTTGGATTTAAAAAAATAATACATATCTAGCTAAAAATTTTATTTATCACTTTATAAACAAAAATAAACACGAAAAAATTACAAACTAATGATGAGAACAAAAATACTAAAATATAATAAGCAAAATACACTAAGCAAATTTTGCTCTTTAAAATTAAAAATAAAGAGAAATAAATCCGAATATAAAAAAATAGCTACCTACATATATACATAAATAGATACTAACTAAAAATCGCTTCGATGACAGTAACAACTAAACACTTATAAAGTAATCAGATTGGTTTCTGTTAACATACAATGAGATCAATTTGGTCCTGTCTTATCATCTATAATTAGTATGTATATTGGGCCTGGTAGACTTGCAATTTCGATTAAAATAAGAAATTAAAATGAAGAAAAAAATTGTCATAGCATATTTTAATAGATAAATCATAATAATGTACATATGTATGTATATGTAGTAGTTAATAAGGATCTTGTGTGCTTTTGTTTGCCAATTATTTACATATATGTATGTATGTATATGTATGCATGATTATTATAAATTGGTATAGTAATAAGTGTTTAACTATATACCATAGACCAGCCCAATTATTGCAATTTCTCATATTTCTAATATATTGGCAATACAATACTTAATTTGAAAAAAGAATTAAAAATACGTGCAAACTAATTTTATTAAAATTAATGTTTTACGATAACAAAATACATATTTTTAAATGAGAAGCAAAATGCAAAAAAAAACAAATTGGTTTTACATTGTAATACAATATATGTATGTTTTTGAATTAACGACCCAATTGATTTTATAATATATATTTAAAAAAATGATCAAATCGGAATTTGCACAATAAATTGAAAACGAAAAAATTAAATAAAGAATAGCCGAGATAGATGTATGTATGTAGCTAGTTATAAGAAAAATAACTTAAAAATATACAAAAGCACTTCAATTTTTATAATTGTTTAGAAAAAAGTACAACAGATGATGGGTTTTAATATTTTAATACCGTAGCTGTCCATTGCTTTTACGTCGTGTAGAATTCAACATTTTTGCAACAGACAATGGTTTTATTCCTGAATTCTGTTTGAGTGAAATAGGGCAATACGTTCTGAAAAAAAATTTAATAATTTACAATCACAATATATGTATCTATGTATGCATTTTGCATATGTGTACAACAAATTTTAAGATATCTTATATCTTACATAGTATGTGCCATATCACCAGTAGCTCCACATAGGGGACATTCGAATTTTCGTAGAATTGGACATAATAAAGCACCTGTCGGTGACCTCAGCGAATGACTCAAATAAATTGACGCATGTTCTCCATTTTGACGACAAAAACCGCAAAATTTGTTATTCTTATAAATGCTTCCTTTCGGGACCTAAAATGTACATAAATATATGTATGAATGGGTTTATATTAAACCTTTAAGCATTAAAATTAAGGTTATTAGATTTTTATAAATATCTAATTACATTGGAAATGCCCCAAATATCGCTCAAATTGATATTATCACGTTTAGTTTCCGAAACCGTAAACATCTGTATTTCCTGTCGTGATGTTTCTAAATATGTCATGGATTGTGAAGAAGGCATCGCAACACTTGCAGGTGGCGTTGCAATGATTTTTCGGGGAACATTCCTCGGAACATACCTATAAATATAAAATGATTATTTATTTGAAATTTTTGAGCTCTTCTTATTTTTTATATAAATATTATATTATATAATATTTACAGTGAATTGTTTGGGACGTTGCGACTCCATGCTGAAATCTCGAATGGTTCATCGTTAGAACAGGGCCAAGTAGGTTGAATGTGTTGTCCAACTAAAAACATATGTACATACAATCTATGTAAGAATTCTGAAAACAGTTTTTCATATTCTATAGATACACATTTTATTGACATAATAACAAGTACATATTAATATATATGTAGATACTAAATTGATGAAATTATACGTAAACGTATAATTTTTAGGATTAAACAGATTTACTAAGTCCATGGAGGATTCGTAGAATGTTAATAATTCCAAGAAGTACACCTGTGCATACTTACATATACATACATATGTCGCCATGTAAGAGATCGATATCAATTCAATGGGGGGGAGGAGGGGTATTACACTGCTGATACTTATACATACATACTACAATATAATATTCAAATGTCTTATTTACTGTTTGCGTTCATTTAACTTACCAGCTCTGTTGAAATTGCGAAATCCGTCAGTCATGATAAAATCACGATCTATGCACTTCCCGTCTGAAATAATAACAATATCGATGGTTTAATGTAGAATAGAATAGGTGGTAGAATCCGTGACATTAAATTTAATAAATTAATAACAAATGCATATTCAAATAAATTTAAATAAAATAAAACTGTTCAAATAAATTTAATAACATGTTTACTATTAGATGAGCCATGTTTAAAGCATTTATTACGTCCGTAAAATGTTTGGTAAATCTTATGTGATGTCTATGGGAAACTTTACATTGTCATTTATCGCAGAATTAAACATTCATCAGGACTTTTACATACATATGTATATGTAAGTTAAGGTAACTACTAAGCATGGTTAATCTAAAAATAATGTACATGTTGTGATAAATATGAAAATAATAATCTCAGCATTACATTAAATGATAAGTATGTACCATAAGAAATTTTGTACGAAAATCTTGTACATACATATATTCTGTTCTTCGTCTGTTCAAAGGGTTTCTAAAAAAAAACCTACATATTTATCAAATTGATGTGTTTGTTAATTTTTATCGTGTGAAAATAATTTATACCCGCAATAAAGAACATTGGTAATAATACGATAATACGAATTCCATATCCAGTTCCTAAATAGCGACCACAGGTTGCAATATGGGAACTGGATATGGAAACATCGGTAGTAGATATCGTGTGTGTGGATGGCTCCATGAAAGCGTTCCCTCTAAGGTGTGCGCGCGTGTGAGACACCTTAGAGCTTGGACGGAACGTTGGCGTCAAGACGTTGCATAAGTCCCCCCCCCCCTCCCCCCTTCTTCGCCGAGCTCGGCCGAGAGCCGAACGCCGTTAGCCGAGTGCGCCCGACTTCAGCCGAGGCCGCGCTCGGCTAACACTTTTACCAACACATGTACACATTGTAAGCGTGGCCGCTCGCCGTAGCAGTGGACAAAAAAATTCACCCAATCTATGTAGTCTAAATATTTATCAAATATGTATATCCATATGGTGTTTGGAAAGTTGTGCATATTTAAATTCAATTCGACTATAACTAACAAAAATATATTCGACATAATTTTCATTTACGATATTTTCATTTAATCAGTGTGATATTTTGAAACTTATAATGTACTATATACTAACTATGTATGTAGTAGCACTCGAAAAAGAGTGAACTCGGGCCCTGAAACTTTATTCCGCCTCCCCCCCTCTCGTCAGCCCTTAGTAGATATGGGCAAAAATGGGAATTTTGAACGAACCGAACGAATTTTTATTCCCGGAAACAGTGGCGGACTGGGACTGAAACCAGTGCTTGCCAGGAGTCAGAGGGGGCTCCCACCCAGGGCTAAAAAAATGTCTTCCCCCCCCATATAACAAAATTTTCTTCTTTCCATCACGCTAAAAATCAAGGGTAAAAAATAAATAGAATTTTCAAAAATGCACGAATCAAAATTTAAAAGTGCAATTATAATCAAATGTTATTATGGAAGTATGAAGTAAATTTAAATCGCTAGTTGATGATGAATCGTCCTATAAAAAAAACTTTTTAAGCGAATCTGTGTGACATCATTTGTTTCAAATAACACGCGTGTTTATGGTTGCAATCAATCGGTGGGTCTCATAATCATATAAAAAAATAATTTAATTTTTAAATTAATATTTTTCATGCACGGATAATCCGCACCCGGATAATTGAGAGTATACCGTATATGTAAATTTTTTGTATTATAACGATGAAAAAAATTGTCACACATACATTGTAGATATGCTAATGGAGAGGGCGGCAAACAGTTTCGCGACGATTCGCAAAGCAACGAAATGCAAGGGGACGTCGAGCCGCCATTTTGGTGCTGATGGAACGAATATTAACTCGGATCGTGATTCTAGTATTGATCATCATGATTAGAGGTAGGACCGGAAGCGTGCCGTTCATTTTTTTGGACTCTTAATTTCTAAATAGACCCAAAATGCCCTGATTCCTGGAAAAAGCACGCTTCCGGCCGCCCTTTAATCGTGATACTGACACTATCACTGATACACGGATCGCGTGATAATATTGATAGCGAGACGGCCCAACGTAAACATTCGTCCAAAGAGGCTGCGAAACACGCAAATGACACGGAAAGGCCGCACCGCACGGCTCAATCGAAAAAGACGAGACGCGATTCCAAGGTCGGTTCATACATATGTACATGTTCATACAGGCAAGCCGACGAATGCAACAGTGTTCCCGAGCTCGCAAGATTCGCAGCATTAGGCTCGATCTTTTTCTTGAGCTGTACAAACCATAGTACTTAAAACGAAGTGACCGCGCGACAGAAAATGGCACGCGCGTCCACGGCCTTGGCCATCGTTTGCGCAAAGAACGAAAGCGCGTCGATATTGCCGAACGAAACGGCTACCGATGCGGGAAAGCCGGAAAAATGAAGAATGGCGTCGCGGAATCGGAATCGGCCTGCAATGAATGGCGCAACCAACTGATTGAAAGGGCTAATTAGCTACAATAAGAACGTACCTGTGGGCGAGTGGGGCAGCTCAGCGTCGTATATTCACCGCTACTGACCGTGCCGTGCGATTTCCAACCGAATTTGGTGTTCGGATTATCGCATAGCAACGCGGCTGGCGGACTCACTCTGTCTCTGTCTCTATGTCTGTTTCGCCGACTGCGTCACGTGCGTGCGAGCAGCGCTTCCGATGGGCACTTGCCACATAACTTTGTCAAATGTTGCAGATGCACAGGATTGGTCCATTATGTCGACATCGGTCTAGTCCGTATCTCATTGGACCGTATCTCATTACTCACGGTGTGAAGAGGCGATTAGCTGAGAGCAGTTTGGGTTCAGACAAGGCTTGGGTACCCGAGAGGCCCTTTTCTGTATGAAAACACTACTCCAAAGATGGAGAGAAGTCCGTAAACCTGTGTACATCTGCTTTATAGACTTTGAAAAGGCCTTTGACCGTGTCCAACACGCTCGCCTGATTGAAACATTAAAAAATATTGGCCTGGATGACAGAGATGTCAGATTGCTACGAAATATTTATTGGAATCAGACTGCAGTAGTACGTGTCGATGATCAATTCACTGATGAGATTCCTATAGAACGGGGCGTCAGGCAAGGATGCATCCTATCACCTACTCTTTTTAACACCTACACTGAATCCATCTTCCACGATGCTCTCCAAGAGGCGGAGGGCATCAAGGTGGGCGGCGAGACGATCACCAATTAAGATATGCTGATGACACGGCACTAGTCGCTGAAAATTTAGCAGACCTGCAAAGATCTCTAGACCGTGTACATCAAGAAAGCAATCGAAGAGGTCTGCGCATAAATCTAAAGAAGACAACATTTATGATAGTAGATAGAATGCAAACAGACACCGGGAATCTAACCTTGGATGGAGAGGTGATAGAAAGAGTAAAACGATACAAATACCTGGGTACCTGGCTGAATGAAGAGATGGACCCAGATTAAGATTTAAGAATCCGCATCGAGATGGCTAGAACAGCATTTGTAAAAAATTAAGGCGGCGATTACAATCAAGCATCTCAATCTTCATACGCGGTTGAGATTCACGAAGAGCTACGTCTGGACAGTATTACTACACGGATGTGAGACGTGGGCTCTGAAGACCAAGATGATCAGCCGCATCGAAGCTTTTGAGATGTGGGTGTATAGGCGTATGCTGAAGATTCCGTGGACCAAGAAGATATAATTCGAAGCTGTCCTCGGCATGATGGGGAGAGGCAGGGAACCTGTTTCTGTCGTCGAGCGGAGAAAGATGGAGTACCTCGGACACATGATACGGGGTCCAAAATACGAATTTCTCCGTTTGATAACCATGGGGAAAATAGAAGGAAAAAAAAAACCCTAACTGAAAGGGTTGTTCAGATATGCAAAAACAATAAGGAGAATTCGGAACTAACATATATTTGTAAAAATATAAATATATTGTGAATAATAATATTTAAATATGAAAAATTTAAATTATGAATGAAATTATTGAATAATAATATTTAAATTCGACCAAGGTGGGCGCCTGGCACCCCCTCTTGGATCCGGCAGTGACTCCTAGGGTATAAATAAGGAAGTTTAAACAGACATATCTACTTACATACATTTGTGTATTTGTTTCGGTAAGAGAAAAGTATGATCCATTGGACTTTTGCTAAGATAACAACAGACATTGCTATGTATTTGTTCCGGCGAATGTACTTCAGATTTTTATACTGTCCATTTTTTATTAACACTGACATTTAATATTATAATACGGAACATTTTGTTAATAAAATACTTGACGAAAACTGATTTGTATACTAACAAAATTGATTAAATTGCTGGCCTTTTAATTTGTTACTCTCCAACGGACTTTTACTAAAATAACGATTTTCTTATTTTGCTCATTTGATTATTATTTCAAATGTCATTTCTCAATCGAGCCGAGTCATTGAACTTTTTAAAATAATAATTTCAGAATTTTCCATCGCTATTATGTCGAATAGCAATATGTGTTATCTCGAGACGGGTTTTTAATCTCTAGCAGGTTCCAATTTCAGTATGCCATTTTTGTATTCAACCATTATCGTTATACATATGTATATATACATATATGACATTGTTACAATTCACGATGACATTTTGATCGGAATCGTCATCCAGGAATTGCAATAATATGTAATTAAATTGTGTTACCTAAATGTCATACAACCACATATGTATGTATTTATACACAATTAATTTGCAAAATGTCTAATGCCACCTAAACACTATTTACAGACCAACCAAAGGATCCGTGTTGATCAGTGGCGTAACATGAATTCCAGGCGCCCCCTGCAAAATATTTTAAGGCGCCCCCCTCCCCCTTATACACATATAATTCCACTATGTCACTAGAGCAGTGCTACTCAAACTATTTCAGTTGGCGGACCAGCATATATTTTTCAGTAATTCTCACGGACCAGCATCATATCTTTAAATAAAAAGGTTATACATATATATATATATATATATATATATATATATATATATATATATATATATATATATATATATATATATATATATATATATATATCATCATCATCATCATCATTTACAGCCATTCGCCATCCACTGCTGGATGAAGGCCTCTCCAACACGCTTCCACTCGTCTCTGTTTTGCGCAACACTCATCCATCTCATTCCGCACATTTTCCTAATTTCGTTCACCCATCTTCCTTGCGGTCTTCCTTTTACTCTTTTGCCTTCTCTCGGGTACCATTCAAGCACTTCTTTTGTCCACCTTTCGTCCATCCTCCTAGCTACGTGACCCGCCCATTGCCATTTCAATCTCTTCACTCTATCCACTATGTCCACTACCCTTGTCATATTTCTCACCCACGTGTTCCGCTTCCTGTCTTTCCTCGTTATGCCAAGCATACAGCGTTCCATACTTCTTTGAGTGCATTGGATTTTATTTTGCATCTTGGCGTTCAGTGTCCAAGTTTCACATCCATACGTCATCACTGGCAAAACGCATTGATCAAAGATCCTTTTCTTCAGGCAGAGTGGCATTTTTGATTTAAAAACAGCATTCATCCGTCCAAATGCACTCCACCCTAATTTCATACGTCTCTTTATCTCTTCATTTTTACTACCAGACATGTCAATTATTTGACCTAAATATAAATAATTATTTACTACTTCTACTGGTTTATTATCTAAGGGGATGCTATCAGGCATGCAATAACTATTGAACATTAGTTTAGTCTTATCTACGTTAATTTTTAATCCTACTTTTCTACTTTCCCTGTCCAGCTGTGTTAGTCTGATAAGTAGGTCAGCTGAATCACGAGCTACTAAAACTATATCGTCTGCGAACCGAAGGTGACTCAAAAAGCGACCATTGATGCTTACTCCGGCTGTATCCCAATCCAATTTCCTGAAAACTCCCTCAAGCACCGCATTGAATAACTTGGGCGAGATTGTATCTCCTTGTCTTACTCCTTTTCCTATGCTAAATCTATCTGTACCTGAAAAAAATTTAACCGAAGCTGTGGCATTCTTATATATTGCAGCTAACAGTCCCACATAGGGTTCCGGCACTCCCTGTGTTTTTAGAGCGTTAAGTACTGCATTATGACTAACTGTATCGAAGGCTTTCTCATAATCGACGAAACCTAGGCACAATGGCCGTTGATATTCGTTGGCGCGCTCGATTAGTTCGCCAACTACTTGGAGGTGGTCCATTGTGCTGAAATTTGCCCTAAACCCTGCCTGCTCTATAGGTTGGTTCTCGTCGAGGATATTCTTCAGCCTTTCTGTAATAACCTTCGTGAAGAGCTTGTAGACCGCTGAAAGTAGACTAATGGGTTGGTAGTTCTTGATATCGCTTTTGTCGCCTTTTTTGTGTATTAAAATGATAGTTGCGTTATTCCATCCTTCTGGTATAGCTTGGTTCTGGATGCATTTGCTGAAAAGCCTAGCTAAGATATTAATTAGGGGGGGGCCGCCACATTTTAGTAAGTCAATGGGAATATTATCTTCCCCTGGGGTTTTACAGTTCTTTGCAGTTTTTAGCGCGGCCTCTACTTCGCTAGGCAATACTGCAGGAACCCTTTGGCCGTGTGTCGATTCCAGAGCGGGGAATTGGCCGTTGTCGTTCTCGTATAGTTTTGCATAGAACGTGTAAACTCTGTCTATGATTTCTTCTCTATTCCTAATTATTACTCCGCTCTCTGATCTGATTGCGATCATTTGGTTTTTGCCTAAGAAAAGATCCTGTTTGCACTTTTTCAGGCTACTATATATATATATATATATATATATATATATATATATATATATATATATATATATATATATATATATATATATATATAGATATATATATATATATATATATATATATATATATATATATATATATATATATATATACCATCATGGAAAAGACTTCGATAATGGTTTGATGTAGTTTATTGAAATGTAAAATCTGCACGTGGTGGTTCAGCGGAGCGTACGAGAACAACTTCTTCGTACGCCGTCTTTTCGCTGACTACTCGACCGTAGCGTTCTTCCGCTTGGGTCCACACTACTTCCAACTCGTCAATAATGCCAATCGACAATCAGTTAATAAGACTGTTTGCCACACGTCATTATAAAAGTCGGAACATAGTCCCACATAGGAAAACTGTTGAACAATACAGTTATTCTACAGAGTTACAGCATTACTGACGAGTCGTTTACAATAAATCATAGCTCTTACAATAATTAAATAGAGGGTGAATAATGAAACCTTTGCCTCATCCAGTGTGAGGATAAAATCAATTTATTGGTTCAGTAATATTTCAACTTATAGGTATACCTCTGGTGAATGTTATTTCTATTTACATTAAAATTTTTGAAATCTCCTTTGAAGCTGTGAATAAGCATTACAAGATAAGTTTACTTTAAAGAAGAGAGAGTGGACTGTATATGGTTTAACTTAAGCATTCCTCATCTTGATGTTAACTTAGACAATACAATGTTGACACTATTACAGTTGTCAATACAGATCAGCTATTACCGATCAACTAAACTTGATTAGTGAGTGTAATGCTCCTAAGTTAACTTGATTTCATCAACAAGTAACACAAACATTGCTAAATTACAAGTAAATTGGAAAGTCATTCATTCATTCCTACAAGCAGGAAATGAAGGCGAACTATGATTATAGATGTCTCTACGTTAAACATCGAAATGTTCAGTATTATAATATTTACTTATTCTATGATTCACATAAATACTATAAACAGTAAGAGTTAACTTATGTTTTCATAACAAGAAACATAAGACCTGCGGATGACTCCCGGCAGGTTATAATTAAGTAGACATGAAATAATTTAAGATGCTCCATTAAGTTTGGCTTGGAGACTAACATTAACAAATCATGAATATAATTTTAACTGTCAAATTTGAACAGTTTATTTTAAACTCGGATATAATCCTTCCGAGTGATGACATGAGACAAGTCTTATATTATAAAGACAAAATGATTAGATTAAATTCGGAGATATATACTGCCGAATGTTAAAATGAAAATAGCTTAAATTATACACACAACACAATTAAAGTGAATTACGGAGTATTACTATTAACATTGAATGATTTAAACTCATGATTACATCTAATAAGTAATATGCGTTGGGGGTAGTGTCTTCGGGTTAAACTAAGCTACCGAAGTTGACGGAATTGAAGCTGCTGTTTCTCCTCCATCTTGCTGATCTTCCTTCCTGTCAAGTGGTCCTTGTGGTAGAATCGGCAATGGCGCCACTAGATGACTGGACCGACGAAACTCTCCGCTGGCAGTAAAGACGTCGACGACTCGAACTCTGCCATCTGGTCCGGGATACAATTTAGTGACTCGACCCAAGACCCATCGGGTTGGCAGCATGTGTTCCTCCTTTAACAGGACCATTTGACCCACACTCAGATTGTTGCTCGAGTCCTTCTTCCATTTGTGTCGTAACTGCAAAGAATGTAAATATTCCGCCGACCAACGTTTCCAAAATGCTGCTGTGGTCAATTGTATCTGAAGCAGATTGGCATGGACATTAGTGTTATATTTAACCTCCATTGGAAGAGCGAGTAAGGATCTGCCAATTAAGAAATGTCCAGGTGTGAGGGGTAAAAGGTCTAGTGGATCCGATGACAAGGGACTAAGAGGACGGGAATTCATGCAAGCTTCTATTTGAGTCAATACCGTACAAAATGATTCGAAATTTAAGGTGGTGGCCTTTAACACCTTGTTTAAATGAATTTTCATGGATTTAACCGCTGCTTCCCACAGCCCTCCCATGTGAGGCGCCCTTGGCGGGTTAAACTTCCAACGAATCCCTTCGGAGGCTACATACCGTAGTAGCTTCTCCTCATGAGGACGTTCGTAAATTAATTTTACTAAATTAACGAGTTCACGACTTGCACCGACAAAATTAGTAGCATTGTCGGAATATATCGTATTGGGCCTGCCACGTCTGGCTACGAATCTTCTTAAACAATTTAAGAAATTTGAACTCGTTAAGTCTCCGACAAGTTCCAAGTGAACTGCCTTACTGGAAAAACACACAAAGACACAAACGTAACCCTTAATTATCTTAGAATTCTTATTGCAACCACTCTTCACAGGAAAAGGTCCTGCGAAGTCTATCCCCACATGACTGAAAGGAAAATTCGCAGTGGTACGTTCGAGCGGGAGTAATCCCATTAATCTATTGTGTGACAGTGGTTTATTTCTAAAACAAATGACACATGAACGCACCACTCCTTTGACAGTATTATGTCCGGCCAATGGCCAATAGGTCTGCCGCAATAACGACAGTAAGGCTTGAGTACCCAAGTGAATATATTTCAAGTGTGCATCTCGGACAATCATGTGTGTAAGTTTATGCTTATTTGACAAGATAATGGGTGACGTTGATAGAGTTGTTCCCAGAGGAAGTCTACTTCCAACACAAATTAAATTCTCATGGAATAGAGGGGACAATTTAGCTAATTTACTGCTACTGGGAATTGGATGTCCCTTGCTCAGCAAATGATATTCCAATGGAAATGATTCCATTTGCGATAACCTAATCAAATTATTTAAAGCATCTTTTAATTCTAAAGCGGACGGTTCGTTATTTTCTTTAACGTTTAATTGTTTATTCCTTAGTGGCCGACGAACATATGATAAAACTCGAAGGAGTCTTGGAAGATGAGAATATTTATCTATCCAATTATTTTCCCTCACAAGGGTAGCGTTAGTGACTACCCTTCTCTCTGGAAGATCTATTGTGATCTCAGGAGGTCTTCGAGGCCACCGTGATTCATCTAATTTCAACCAACTAGGGCCGTCCCACCATAACGAATTATGATTTAATTCTGATGGTTGAGTCCCTCGAGAAATTAAATCTGCTGGATTGTCTGTAGAGGAGACATGGTACCACTCAATGGGTTGAGATATTGATTGGATTTCGGCCACTCGATTGGCAACGAAGGTAGTCCATTTACATGACTCTCCCCTAATCCAATGCAATGCGACGGTTGAATCCGTCCAATAATATTTTTCATTAATATGAATTGTTAATTGGTCTATTGTTGACTTCATTAACTTTGATAATAACATAGCGGAGCACAGCTCTAAACGCGGAATAGTTACAAAACTGAGCGGAGCGACTCTCGAACGAGAACACACAAGATGACATTTGGAATTTCCCAATTGATCAGTACATTTTACATAAATACAAGCACCATAAGCTTTCTCGGATGCGTCACAAAATCCGTGTGCCTGTATATTAATGGCATTATTTAGTATTATCAATCTAGGAATTTTATAAAGTTTCATGACTGTATTGGATAATTGACAATCCTTCCATTTTTTGAAGATTGTCTGAGGAATGAGTTCAATAAGTTTTAATAAAAATAAATTTAACCAATCTGATTGGACACTAGGTCCCACCATCAAAATATTATTTAGTGAGATATTGGACGTTGTCTTTGCGGACGCATCAAAAACTACACGATATTTAGTGGTAAGGCTAGACTCCTTAACTACGACGTGATGAGGTGAATAACAATGAACCTCATGTGCCTCCGGAGGTTCACACTCTGACATATGTCCTGAATTTATATACTCTTCTAAAACTTTATTGTATTCCATTTTTAAATTATTATTGGCTAAAAAACGTCTTTCCAAAGTTTTGCGTCTTTTCTCCGCAATGTGCAATGAACTTCCTAATACTACCGGGGAATTTTTATATGGTAAAGCTACACAAAATCTACCGTTTTTATCTCGTGATGTGTGTGCTTGAAAATGTTCCTCACATCTTTTCTCCTCAAGAGATTGATGTTTTACCATAGGAACCTGGTCTATCATCCAAAAGTTTTGAATCTGACTGTCTAATTGACTTATATATATATGTATGTATGTATGTGAAAATATGTATGTAAAATATATATATATATATATATATATATATATATATATATATATATATATATATATATATATATATATATATATATATATATATATATATATATATATATATATATACAGTGGCGGACTGGGACTGAAATAAGTACATGCCAGGAGTCAAAAGGGGCCCACCCAGGGTTAAAAAATTTTGTTCCTCCCCCCCCCATATAACAAAATTTTCTTCTTTCCATCACGCTAAAAATCAAGGGCAAAAAATAAATAAAATTTAAAAAAATGGGAATAAACAAATTTAGGTACAAGAAAAATGGCAAAAGCAAAATAGATCCATAAATTACATTGTATATTTTGTTTTAATCCTTGTCCTAGGTAAATAGAATGCATCATAAAAGAATGCGGCATAAAAGCGGCATTCTTTTATGAAAAAATCGGGGATTTTTCTTGGGAGGGGCAGGCAAAGATTGGTCAAATTGAAAAATTTTCAAAAAATCTTGTTTATATCGGAATAAAAATGGAAAATATTCTTTGCATTCACCTTATTGAGTTTTAAAATATGAAAAAAAATAATCTTATTTTTGATAAAATAATTTTAAAAAGATATTATGTAAAAAGCGCCGCAGGCGAAAATTTTTTCCCAAAAATCGACCATCAAACTGAGTCACTAAAAAACTACTAATTGACTTAATTCCTACCGACTGTCTTTTCACTTTATCTACGTACATATGTACGTAATAACAATAGATAAAGTTTTGAGATCATGCGAAAATTCGAAAATAATGCATAATATTTTCAGTTAATGTTAATCGAAAATCGGGATTTTGGGGAGGGGGCCCCTATCCTATATTTCTGTATACATGGTTGTGTCTAGATTAGGAATAGATTTAATATTCAGAAACTGTTTAAAATTGTGTATTTAAATCTTACTATATCGTCGAAGTATAGTTAAATGTTATTATGAAGTAAATTTAAATCGCTGGTTGATGATGAATCGTCCTATCAAAATTGTTTTAAGCAATTCAGTTTATATTATTCACAGAAATTTGTTTATTCCCATTTTTATTTCAGTATG
This sequence comes from Arctopsyche grandis, assembly GCF_051622035.1. NCBI lineage: Eukaryota > Metazoa > Arthropoda > Insecta > Trichoptera > Hydropsychidae > Arctopsyche > Arctopsyche grandis. The sequence continues at coordinate 34,288,866 of NC_135356.1, forward strand.
TAGTTGTTACATAGGTATTTGTATATACATATACATAATCTTGAGGTTAGAAATGGGCCCGGCAAAAGGGCCCACGCAAATGTTGAAACTTACATTTCGAGCCTAATAAAAAAAAGTTAACCGATCCTTGGGCTGTTAAAGCAGGTATTAATTGTTTGTGTATATCGTAAGAAATACGTTTTGTTAAAATACTCAAACTTAAGGTCCCAAAGTGCAATATCCTATATATATACACACGTGAAATAGTTAAAAAGTTATTTAATTTTACTGAGGGCCCATATTTTCTAACAGATAGTGGGGCCCACATGCCATCGGGCATGTTCGCTTGTATGGCCAGTCCGCCACTGTATATATATATATATATATATATATATATACTGGCCAGGGTTATAAAAGGTGTCACTGTGTTAAAGGATGCCAGTCCGGAAGATGTGCGTGTTACCGCAGTCAATTTGTCGGCAATTCTTCCTGTCACGGTGGCAGAAGTTGCAAAAATTGCTAATTTATTTAATATGTATTAAATCATTCCCATGTATTTTTAAGTAATTATTGAATACATCATTTATTTAGTTTTGGGTCAAACCAATTTGTTATATAAATATTATGTTTCATACAATGAGCACGTTGTCATTTTCCCTACATTTTTAAGTTATCTTTGAATATGTTAATTTGTTTTGTATTTTGGCCAAAAAATTTATGTGATATGAATATTAGATATTATTATACTAATTTTTGAATTTAATGACTGACTGTGTATGAATATACGGTCAGTTCCATTGGATTTTTGTGTAATTATCAACTACATGTTTTAAATGTATGTAGTCAAATTTATAGGGCTGTTAAGATAATTTTAATGTTAAATTACTCGTTTGCCACTTCTATCGCTCTTTTTGAAGTGGCCTCAAGAAACTAAATTTGTCTAATGAATTAGAAATAGATAAACTTTGGAAATCCACCAAGTTTTTCTCCTCTTTAGTTAAGGTCTGATACTGTAAAAGGCCACATGACATTCTTCCTCCGTGGACCTCTCACACTGTTCAATAATCATTTTAACAATAACAATCATTTTCACAATAACAATCAGTACAATTGCAGTGTTCTGAAATTTTGTTTTAGGTTTTCTTTTTCCTTTTATATCCACAAGCTATATGCATTTCAATTATAATTGATAGTACATCATTTTTAGTGACCTTTACTTTTTATCATTAATTCTTTACACTGTAACAACTCCTGTGAAATACGCCAAATTTAAATTTGAGCAAATTCTATCTGTGACGGTGAGAAAAGTTGAAAAAATTGTTAAATTTTTTAATGTGTAATGAAATTAAATATTTATAATATAATACTGATTTCTTCACAAGGTATAAAATTCCGACTGTTAAAATATTGATCAAAATGTTTAAAACTAACATTAATTTATGTACAAGTCATATGAGATGATCGAAACATATGCATGTAGTCATATTATACATAATAATACGTAAATTAAACATCCTTATTCAGCTGTCACTTTGACACTTGTCCACGCTGTCATGTTCTAAAAAACAACACCAGAGCGCTGCTGTCTATCTGCCGACTCCACGCTTTGAGCAGACAAATTCTTGCCGGATACACGCATTCGGCGAAGAATTTGCCGAATCCGCGAACTGGGCAACGTGCTTGCATTTTTCACGCATTCGGCAATTCTCTTGCTGAATGCGTGTAATAGACAATTTCACGGATTCGGTGTAACATATATATAAATATATATATATATATATATATATATATATATATATATATATATATATATATATATATATATATATATATATATATAAATATATTTATTTATTTATTTTTTAGTGTTAAAACAATAAAATATATTAGTACTATTTTCTTGAATAACATTGAAATCTCCGAACAAAATTTTTTCATTACAGACCGTCATAAATTTCAAAAGCATGTCGGTTTAATAATGGGAGATATGTCGACTTTTTTTTCAATATTAACGTCTACGTTCAACGTCTTTCCATTAATAAATCATAGAACGCGACCAAAATATGTCAATTTTACAACTTTACGCACAAAATCAGAGCTATGTGTTCCTTCAAATTCTTCGTCAATTTATTTTGAACATGCTCTGGAATAGGATCGCGATTGATTATAATTAATCTAACCCCCGAAACGTGTTTGATCGTTTTATATAAAATTCGATCATTGCTCAAGGTAAAGTGAACCATTGTGTTATCTCTGTAGTTGCGAAATCTTTCGCGATTCATATTTTTTAATATGAGTAGTTTTAAGAAGAAGTTCAGTGAAAAAATAATCAAATCGCGAGTTAATCGAAATTGACTAAAACTGACAAATTTTTCAAAGCCTCTAATGCAGTGCTACTCAAACTATGGTCCGCGGCGCATTACTGGTCCGTAGCCGGTCTGTGGGCAAAGAAGTAAATAAAAAATTAAAACAATAACTTATTATAACGTTGCATCATCTCATCCATTTCATATAATAAATTATATAAAGACATGCCCTACAAACTCAAGGTCAAGTAGGGGGTCATTTTGAAATTGAACATAAAAATATTAAAAATTATGTGATTTTAGATTTGTTTAGATAACATTACAATATATGTAAATAATAGTAGATATGATACTTACATTGTAGTTATTTTTTTAAAGAAAACCACTATGATGTAAAACCCCATTCAGGAAAAAAGTTAAAAGAATGTGAAAGAAATGTTTTTCAATTAATATTTATAAAAATATAAATCCGTTATAAATAATATAATATATATTTACATATGAAAAACTTACAATATATATGAAATAAAATTCGTCCCAAAGGGGGGGGGCATTGCACCCATGGCATCATCCTTGGAACCGCTTATTAGGAGTAAAGTGCTGAAGAGAGTATTCAAGCTCAGGGATGAGATCGCTATAACTATTTCAAAACCTAAACTGGATAGCCAAGCTAGCTTATTTGACAAATATTTTTTTGCATTTTGAATGACCTTAGCACTTTGCACTCTTAGTGGAATTTCTCTTCACCACTAGTCTACTCTGGGATGGAATTTTTTTTTTTTTTTTAATTTTAGATGTTCATATTATTAATTTATGTCGAATATCAAATTGGTGACTTCATTTTATCCAAAAATAGGCAATTTTTTTTTTTAGATAAAAACTAAATATTATGCAAATTTTCACTCATATATATATATATATATATATATATATATATATATATATATATATATATATATATATATATATATATATATATATATATATATAAATATATATATATATATATATATATATATATATATATATATATATATATATATATATATATATATATATGAGTGAAAATTTGTTCATATAACAAATAAAAATAGTATTAAATATAAGTAGTAAAATTTATTTTATCGAAATTAAAACATGTGAAGGAAAACGAAAAGCTCCTCTCCTCCTTCGTAAATAATAATATCAAACAAATTGTGAAACATTTGCAATCTTTTGAAACACGAATCTTTCACGTTTTTAGTTTTCGTTTCAACCCATCTTGTTTTACAATAGCAGGCAATAGTCTGCTATTATAAAACAAGATGACATTCTTCCTTGCATAGATAATGGTTGGAGATCATAGAGGAGGGTTGGAATATACAAAAGAAAGACACTCTGTCGATCCAGAACAACGATTAAATGGAAAATTGCACGTTCTTATAGGCCACGAAGAAAAAAAATATCGTGATTGTGTAGTGTGCTCTGACAGAGAACAACGAAAAAGGACGTTATATTTTTGTAAAACTTGTGAACTAAAACCGGCTATGTGCGTAGGAAATTGTTTTGAGAAATATCACACGTTAAAAATATATAAATGAAAATAAACATGTATTAAAAATAAATATATTTAAGTGACATTAAACAAACTATATAATAATTGTGCTAATATTAATTTAAAAAAAAAGTTTGAAAAGTGTAAAAAAAAATTGTGATCACAAACACCGTGTATCTGTTGAAGCTAATCTTTTCGCCTTTGCCCGCCTTCTGGGATGATCCAGCTTTTTTTTTCGATGTCTTCTACAAGTAAGTAACGAATAGAAAATGTGATTTTAACTAACAGTTAAAAAACTAACCAATAGACACTTTATGAGGGTGGGTACGCATTAAAATACAATGAGTAAACAGACAATAGCTCTGCATCCTTGGACCCAAACTGGCTAACGAACTATAGGGTAGGTATAAAAATATTTCTACAGGCATATTTTAAAAGTTCCTAGTAATAAAACTCATTTATTATACAAAACTACTGTCATAAATAATACAAGAAATGTAAAACTCATAATTTAGTTCGATTTGGTAATTATGTTGGTTTGAAATAATTGAATTTAGTGACTATATTCGAAAAATGTAATCCCAAATAAACATCATGTTATTATGGTTACAATTAGAGACAAACAGATAGTCCCAAAATAACTGAGCATAATATTTAGTTTTTATCTAAAAAAAAAATTGCCTATTTTTGGATAAAATGAAGTCACCAATTTGATATTCGACATAAATTAATAATATGAACAACTAAAATTAAAAAAAAAAAAAAAATTCCATCCCAGAGTAGACTAGTGGTGAAGAGAAATTCCACTAAGAGTGCAAAGTGCTAAGGTCATTCAAAATGCAAAAAAATATTTGTCAAATAAGCTAGCTTGGCTATCCAGTTTAGGTTTTGAAATAGTTATAGCGATCTCATCCCTGAGCTTGAATACTCTCTTCAGCACTTTACTCCTAATAAGCGGTTCCAAGGATGATGCCATGGGTGCAATGCCCCCCCCCTTTGGGACGAATTTTATTTCATATATATTGTAAGTTTTTCATATGTAAATATATATTATATTATTTATAACGGATTTATATTTTTATAAATATTAATTGAAAAACATTTCTTTCACATTCTTTTAACTTTTTTCCTGAATGGGGTTTTACATCATAGTGGTTTTCTTTAAAAAAATAACTACAATGTAAGTATCATATCTACTATTATTTACATATATTGTAATGTTATCTAAACAAATCTAAAATCACATAATTTTTAATATTTTTATGTTCAATTTCAAAATGACCCCCTACTTGACCTTGAGTTTGTAGGGCATGTCTTTATATAATTTATTATATGAAATGGATGAGATGATGCAACGTTATAATAAGTTATTGTTTTAATTTTTTATTTACTTCTTTGCCCACAGACCGGCTACGGACCAGTAATGCGCCGCGGACCATAGTTTGAGTAGCACTGCATTAGAGGCTTTGAAAAATTTGTCAGTTTTAGTCAATTTCGATTAACTCGCGATTTGATTATTTTTTCACTGAACTTCTTCTTAAAACTACTCATATTAAAAAATATGAATCGCGAAAGATTTCGCAACTACAGAGATAACACAATGGTTCACTTTACCTTGAGCAATGATCGAATTTTATATAAAACGATCAAACACGTTTCGGGGGTTAGATTAATTATAATCAATCGCGATCCTATTCCAGAGCATGTTCAAAATAAATTGACGAAGAATTTGAAGGAACACATAGCTCTGATTTTGTGCGTAAAGTTGTAAAATTGACATATTTTGGTCGCGTTCTATGATTTATTAATGGAAAGACGTTGAACGTAGACGTTAATATTGAAAAAAAAGTCGACATGTCTCCCATTATTAAACCGACATGCTTTTGAAATTTATGACGGTCTGTAATGAAAAAATTTTGTTCGGAGATTTCAATGTTATTCAAGAAAATAGTACTAATATATTTTATTGTTTTAACACTAAAAAATAAATAAATAAATATATTTATATATATATATATATATATATATATATATATATATATATATATATATTATATATATGTTACACCGAATCCGTGAAATTGTCTATTACACGCATTCAGCAAGAGAATTGCCGAATGCGTGAAAAATGCAAGCACGTTGCCCAGTTCGCGGATTCGGCAAATTCTTCGCCGAATGCGTGTATCCGGCAAGAATTTGTCTGCTCAAAGCGTGGAGTCGGCAGATAGACAGCAGCGCTCTGGTGTTGTTTTTTAGAACATGACAGCGTGGACAAGTGTCAAAGTGACAGCTGAATAAGGATGTTTAATTTACGTATTATTATGTATAATATGACTACATGCATATGTTTCGATCATCTCATATGACTTGTACATAAATTAATGTTAGTTTTAAACATTTTGATCAATATTTTAACAGTCGGAATTTTATACCTTGTGAAGAAATCAGTATTATATTATAAATATTTAATTTCATTACACATTAAAAAATTTAACAATTTTTTCAACTTTTCTCACCGTCACAGATAGAATTTGCTCAAATTTAAATTTGGCGTATTTCACAGGAGTTGTTACAGTGTAAAGAATTAATGATAAAAAGTAAAGGTCACTAAAAATGATGTACTATCAATTATAATTGAAATGCATATAGCTTGTGGATATAAAAGGGAAAAGAAAACCTAAAACAAAATTTCAGAACACTGCAATTGTACTGATTGTTATTGTGAAAATGATTGTTATTGTTAAAATGATTATTGAACAGTGTGAGAGGTCCACGGAGGAAGAATGTCATGTGGCCTTTTACAGTATCAGACCTTAACTAAAGAGGAGAAAAACTTGGTGGATTTCCAAAGTTTATCTATTTCTAATTCATTAGACAAATTTAGTTTCTTGAGGCCACTTCAAAAAGAGCGATAGAAGTGGCAAACGAGTAATTTAACATTAAAATTATCTTAACAGCCCTATAAATTTGACTACATACATTTAAAACATGTAGTTGATAATTACACAAAAATCCAATGGAACTGACCGTATTAATTTTTTGGCCAAAATACAAAACAAATTAACATATTCAAAGATAACTTAAAAATGTAGGGAAAATGACAACATGCTCATTGTATGAAACATAATATTTATATAACAAATTGGTTTGACCCAAAACTAAATAAATGATGTATTCAATAATTACTTAAAAATACATGGGAATGATTTAATACATATTAAATAAATTAGCAATTTTTGCAACTTCTGCCACCGTGACAGGAAGAATTGCCGACAAATTGACTGCGGTAACACGCACATCTTCCGGACTGGCATCCTTTAACACAGTGACACCTTTTATAACCCTGGCCAGTACCCACAGAACTGAGACTTACCAGTTTCCTGATGGAAGCCTCTACATTGAGCACATCACTAACTTTTAATTTTAACAAAAACCCACATGGCCGTGTTTTGGGCTCTTACGAAGCGCGCTCATCTGTCAAATGAGACGCCCGCCATCCGCCGGCCGAGACGGTCTTGGCGTGGCTGGTCTACCTTGCCTGACCAGCCAGCGTACTCATCCACAGCCCCCGCCATAAAGGGGCACAGGCACAGGGCAACGAGGATAAAACCGACTTGACGTGTCTAATTCCCCACCCCGCCCTGTTCCAGCACGTGCTCCAGAGCGAGCTGAACGAGACGACGACGACACACACACACAGCCACTGGTCACCCATGCAAATACACACATTACAGCTCCTGCAGCTATCGTTCATTGGGTTTTATGGAGGCTATTTCGCTCCAATTTTTGTTCAATTACTCCCCATTTCGTTCCCACTTTGCATCTCCCATTTTCTGTCTCCATTACTACCCCAATTAAATTGGCGGGGTCTCCCCTGCCCTTATCAAATGGACTTATGCCAACCACAAAATTTTCACCATTTTTCACAGGTGACAATATTTTGTTGGATCTAGCCAGCATCCTATCGGCTTGATGCAACAAATTTTCTTTGGCTACTTTTCTGTATTTTACCGCTGAATGTTCATCATCTTCTAGTTCAGTTTTGTCAAAATGAGGTAAAATATCATTCGAAGAATTTTCATTTTTTGCTTCTGGTATTGGGTCTTGAACTTCAATTGTGAAAGAATCAATTGAAAACCACCTGTTATCTATATTATCTATATTTACAAAATAACTATCCATACTATCTACATTACTATCTATATTATTCTCTATGTTATTGTCTGTATTATTTTCTACGTTATTTTCTATATTATTATAATCCCTTAAAAATTCCATTTCTTCTTCCAAAATCCCATTATTAATTTTTCTTAAAAGTTCTCGTTGAATCTTAGAGCATAGGTCCATTTTGGGCCGTTGACCAAATGTAGCCTTGTAAGGCTCCATTTTTATGGCTTCGTGGTAGGTGGTTTTTATGCCCCACTGAACAAAGAGGAGCCCTGCTACCCACGAAGAAGTGTTGTTGTCCCGCATCCACACTATTAGCGAGTCCTTCACCGTCTTATTGGCCCATGTTGTAATAAGACGGTGTTGCAATGTGTTGAAAACATAATAAATCATTGTATTTACTGTGCATAAAAAGTTTTTTTTTAATTTTGTCCCTGTAATTTAAGTAATGGCCACTAGAAATTATGTACTATCAATTATAATTGAAATGCATATAGCCTGTGGGTATAAAGGGGAAAAGAAAACCTACATATTTTATATGTAGCAAAATTTGTAGGGCTGTTAAGTTATTGTTAATGTTAAAATGTTAAATAACTCGTTTGCCACTTCTATCACTTTGTCCTCTTTAGTTAAGGTCTGATACTGTAAAAGGCCACATGACATTCTTTCTCCGGGGACCTCTCACACCGTTCAATAATCATTTTCACAATAACAATCAGTACAATTGCAGTGGTGTTTTACTTTTTATCATAAATTCTTTACACTGTAACAACTCCTGTGAAATGCGCCAAATTTAAATTTGAGCAAATTCTATCTGTGACAAAAACTTGAGCAAATTGTAAATTTTTAACTATTTGCTCAAGTAAATTGTAAACACCACTTGTAAATTTGAGCAAATTCTATCTGTGTTAAAAAGGTTGCCACCCTCTCGTTTTGTCTGATTTTTATTGTATAAACGTCTAATTTTAAGAACAAACTCGGGCTATCCGATAAGAAAATGAGCTGTGAACCTTGAATTTTCAAGTTTAAATCCAAGATAATAGAGAAAAAAAATCTTATAAAAGTAATCTCGTATAAAATACCTATGTTTTCATAAAATATGTATTATACATATGTTTGTAATGTCGTCGCCTTCGTTGGAATTGTGGTAAACTTATTAATAATTCATGGATAGATCCAGCTCAAGCCCACTTTCAAATATTTATTCAAAGAACAACGTCATACTTCTTTGTCTATTGTAATGAAAACATTCAACCCAAATTTATGGCATTTCGTAAAATTAATGAAAAGCATTTTATTATATATTTAATTGTTTAATATGAAAACAAAAAAAAATGGTTCAAAACCTCGCTAATTAAAATTATTATAAACGAAAAATTTTCAATTAATGTTTAAACAAAAGGACGATATCAAAATTGGACGATGGCGTAATCGGTTTAGCTCACCAAACTCAGATATACCTATAAGAGGATATTTGTATTCGAGAGTTCACTGGTTCGATACCGCCGCAAGTCTCGACGAATGAATTTATACAAAGTATAAGCTTTTCATCGATTCATTCGTTATTGTCGGCTAACGTTAGGACCGTTAACGTTAGGATTCATTCATTTACGTTAGCTAACCAGCAATATTCATAGATCAGTGGCACTGATCTATGAATACTGCTGAATGTGATATGAATACTGCTGGTTAATAAAAAAATGCTGTTAATTGAATAAAAAAATCAAAACATGTACATAATATTGTGAAAAAAATGGGACATTATTTTAAAAAGTATTATGTTGATTTAGTCACTAATTAAATGTTTTCAACGCAGACAATAAATACCTAATTTATCATTATCTCGCATTAATTTAATTGGATTTAAGAACAAAACTGCGGCTAACCGATAAGACAATGAGCTGTGAACCTTGAATTTTCAAGTTTAAATTCAAGATAAGATAGAAAAAATTCTTATAAAAAGTAATCTCGTATAAAATACATATTGTTTTCATAAAATATGTATTATATTTTTGTAACATCGTCGCTTTCGTTGGAATTGTGGTAAACTTATTAATAATTCATGGATACATCCAGCTCGAGCACCACTTTCAAATATTTATTCAAAGAACAACGTCATCCATCTTTGTCTATTGTAATGAAAGCGTTCGACCCAAATTTATGGCATTTCGTAAAATTAATGAAAAGCGTTTTATTATATATGTTTATAGATAAGTTTTTTTTGTTTCTATGCATATGCGATGTTCACATTTACAATCGATATTATTGTGTTTACATCTTATCGTGGAATCAATAAATATAAATTATGTAACAATATATTACATACACACTTATTCATTGAGTGGATAAGAAATGTCCATTATTTATTTTTTAATTTATAACCAATAATGGACCTTTTAAATTATTACAAAAGAAGGGAAGGGGTGAGAGAGGCAATTTGATGGAGGCACAATCTTCCTACGAGTCTTCTTGAGGTTATCGATGAAACAGTCAAATTAAAAAAACTCTTATTCGTCAGATAAAACTTAATACTATTAAAATTCGTTCCAAAAATTCCATCACGCAAAGGTTATACAACTTTCGTTTCGGAAAAAATGTTATTAAAACTAAGATGAGACTTTATTAGTAAAAGTAGGTCAATTTCGAAATACATACAACCTACTAAGAAATGCTTGATTTGCAGTCCGTTTATTTACAGTTTAAATTATTGTTTAGTATCACTGATCAATGTCACAAAGCTCTTATTTTTTCTTTACACTTTCCAACAACTGTAACGTTGCCTTATATTATGTCTTAAATAATATATTTTTTAGTTTTCCCGTTTGATAAACTGCAAAAGAGCGGCAGATTTAAGTTCGCACATAGTCGCAAAGATTTATTTTTATTTTTTTTTATTAATTACATACCAGGAAGGCATTACATGCAACCCCAATGCGCCTTCCTGGCCAATTACAAATATTGCAGCATTTTTTATTCATTATATAAGTCACCGAATTACGAGACACTGAAAAACTCAATGAGACATCTATCAAATTGTACACAAACTTATTTATTGCACATTAATCAATCACAAATTATAGGTGACATATTGTCACAATAGAGGAAGGAGTTTAGCCAATTTTTACCGGGAACCGTTTCAACAATGAAATCAGAGAACAAATTGGCAAACTCTGATAGGAAACGATCAACCTGGAGTCACAAATCCAGGTCTGACCAACAGCATACTCTGAAAAATTCATTTTCACTCGAGGCCCGACCCTGGGATCGAACCCGGCACCTCACGACACTAAGCAGAAGCTTAACGACCGAGCTATGCTGCTAAGCATAGCTCGCAGCTAAGATAATAGAAGATAAAAAACTATGTGAACCGAGGCTATACCTGCTATCCCGTTATTTCCCCGAGTTATAGTTCGGGTGTGTTTCAAGTTGTACCTTTCAACAGCCATCCACAAGTATACAACAAGACAGCCTAAATGTATTGTTACGTACGCCGCGGATTGAGCGAATTGCACTTAGACCAACGGATATCTGTTATCGGATTAACTAAATGCATGCACTTACTTCCAAAGATTATATCTGGACTCTAAGTGCATTTAGGCTAAACAATGACCGTTATTAGTTATTTCTCAGAATCGGTACGGGAAGACCCAATGTCTTGGAAATACATATCCGAATACGTGACTATACAACAGGTAAACAGATTAGGCGTCCTGAGAGATCTACCCTTTATAAGGCGGTACGTAGGCGATATAATTCGTTCTGGACTTAGCAGTGACACTGCGTGTATCTCCTTAATCATCAATAAATGCTGTGAAACGACTGTTGGCCTTTTACTTGGATCCTCCACCCACCCCTACGCAACACTGGTCGTCAGAAGTGGGATCCAAGATGGGCCGTGGAACAAAGTCACCAGCGAAGGAAGAGAAGCTACAGCGAAGCCATCCTCGGGAGCTGTAGGAGAGAGTTCGAGCCATGGAGACACGAAATAAAAAAATGCAGTTTTCACTGCAACACACAGAATCGGTCATCACATATTCGGTTGTCGAATTGCAGTTATCACTGCAACTCGACTTTGACATTATCGGCGGTGGCCGCCGAGAATTCATCGGGATGACGGAAGGAGGTTACGAAACGGGAGGTTTCGTACAAGTGCTGCCGGGAGAGGACAACTTGGGGCGCTGTCAAGGGCAACATCGAGGAGCAGCATCCGGCAATTGCAGAGTCATCCAAAGGGCGACTGGGACGAGTGCAGTTCACCGGTCCACTTACGCCGCAAGTACCAAGAATTAGCGGCTGTTGGGCACGACGATCCACGGGAAAGCATCGTCGTCAGAAGAGGAGCGGAGAGCAGGAATGCGGAGGAGCAAGAATTCATCGGGATGACGGAAGGAGGTTTCGTACAAGTGCTGCCGGGAGAGGACAACTTGAGGCATTGTCAAGGGCAACATTAGATAGCAGCATCCGGCAATTGCAGAGTCATCCAAAGGGCGACCGGGACGAGGGCAGTTCGCCAATTCGCCACAAGTAGCAAGAATTAGCGGCTGTAGGTGACGTCGATCCACGGGAAAGCATCGTCGTCAGAAGAGGAGCGGAGATCGACTACAACTGAGAGATGTCGATTACAAGCCACTATTCCCTTCAACTGTTTGTTGACGGCAGATGTCAACAAACTGGAAAAAAAATCTAATTGGAAACTAGTCGAGTCTAATTGGAAGAGTCGGAAAGTAAACGGATTGAAATGGAATTCAATCGGAACCATGTATGTACTTTCCACTATCGATTTTTGTTTTTATACTTCTTATATTTCTCAAATATATATCTTATATTTCGAATTTTATCATCATAACATCATAAAGTCATTATTTTTATTTTTTGGCTGGCCAAATTGTAAATCCTTCGCGTGCTAGCTAAATTTTTTAAATTTAGGTTCGTTGTCCCCGAACTAATGCATTATGTGAAAAGATTGACAACCATCGGCATTCGTTTTGCAGTACGATAAAGTAGAAAGCAGCTTTACCGACGTCACTGTTATTATCTACATCTAGCGGTACTTTAGTCGCATTTAACATTTCAAGAAAGTGAAATAATTTATTTTTCGTGTGATAAATTTGAAACTGAGTATGATTAATTACACTGAGCAACAAAAAATCACGTTTTTGAGTTACCAGAGCGGAGACTAACCAATCTTTACTAAGTTTGACCCACTGAATTCGTATATGATATTGATTTTTGTTGGTGGGTGATCGTTTACGAACATTGAAGTATAATTCTACTTCAATGTTTACGAAATATGAGCGTTTAAAAAAATGCGCGATTTTTACAGTTTTTTGGCTAGTCCGACCGCTGTACTCTGTGAGGTGGATTACATGCCATCTCGCTTGCACCCAAAATATCACGCGCTACAACCATATACACAACGAAAGCATTTAAATTGCAATTACCGCTTGAGTTAGTACGTTTAGATAAAAAAAAATATTGAGATAGAAAACCAATCCTTATAAACGTGGTGAAATAAAAAATTTGCCAAATAAATGAAAAATAGCACGGAAAAAAAATATATTTTTGACTTTTAAAATTTGCTAGACAATTAGTTAGAAGTATTTTAAAGCAATGAAATATAACAATTAATAGGAAAAATATCTGACTATTGATTTCAATACTCACTTTGAGCGTAACAATCCTAAATTTTGAGTTAAAGACCGCAAAAGCCAAAAAACTGTAAAAATCGCGGATTTTTTTAAACGCTCATATCTTGTAAGAAACGGAAACAACTGGAATTAATGGCATTGCAAGGCAATAATTTCAAATGTTTTTAGGGTAAAATAAACAAATAATTGAATAATTTCTAATATGTTCGCTGCCTGCGTTTTTCCGACAAATGGGAACGGGAACGGGAACGGGAACGGGAACGAGAACGGAAACGGGAACGGGAACGGGAACGAGAACGGGAACGGGAGCGGGAATTGCGTGCGTTATTGTGGCATTGCAACGCATGCCGGGTTCAGCTAGTATATAATAAAAATAGAAATAGAAATGGATCAGTCAATCAAAACTCTCCTGGTGGTAGTCCTGAATTGATGTAAGGAAATACCGAATAGATTAACCTCCTTCTGCTCCCCATTACGCATACGATTAATACGCTGTAGATAGGAATATTTTAGGAAATCGGTTTTGAAAGGATTAAGTGAAAAGAGTGCAACGTGTCTAGAACACCTAACTGGGATGGCTCGTGTTTAGTCAGAATTTATATTATATTGGTCAGAAATAATATTAAACGGTCAGAATACTAAAACTAGAATAAATATTAAATGGTCAGAATTTATAATAACACTGAGCAACAAAAAAAAATACCAGAGTGGAGACTAGCCAATCTTTACTAAATTTGACCCACTGAATTCGAATATGATATTGATTTTTGTTGGTGGGTGATCGTTTACGAGATATGAGCGTTTAAAAAAATCCGCGATTTTTACAGTTTTTTAGCTTTTGCGGTCTTTAACTCAAAATTTAGGATTGTTACGCTCAAAGTGAGTATCGGAATCAATAGTCAGATATTTTACCTATTAATTTTTATATTTCATTGCTTTAAAATACTTCTAATTAATTGTCTAGCGAATTTTAAAAGTCAAAAATATATTTTTTTTTACGGATTGTTTTTCCATGCAATTTTTCATTTATTTGGCAATTTTTTTATTTCACCACGTTTATAAGGATTGGTTTTCTATCTCAATATTTTTTTTTATCTAAACGTACTTACTCGAGCGATTTTTGCGTAAGAAAGATTTTCGTTCAGTTCCCGTATGCGTATAACAGAAGCGTTTGTGCAAATAAACAAAATAAACAACAACGCATGAACACATAAAGCGCGCATGCGTTAGGAAACAATACCTGAAATGTGCCGTGCGAATGCACGCACACTTCAAGTAAACATACACACACACACACCAACACACACACACACACACACACAAACACAAACCACAAAAACATACACACACCTAAACAGCAAACACACACTCACACCCACACACATTCACAGAATAAAAATAATAATGTTACGTACGCCGCGGATTAAGCGAATAGAATCCCAGAGACTGTGTGACCGTTCAAGGATTATCTGTTTAACGGATATCTGTTAACGGATTAACTAAGTGCATACCGTGCGACTGGTATAAGTGGTTTCAAGGATTAGCGACAGGCTAAGTGCAAGTAAGCTAAACAATGATTGCACTTCTCATACCGTGGGAATACATATCCGAATACGTGACTATACAGTAGGTAAACAGATTAGACGTCCTGAGAGATCTACCCCTTATAAGGCGGTAAGTAGGCGATATCATGTCATTCTGGACTGAGCACTGCCAGTGCGTGTATCTCCTTAATCATCAATAAATGCTGTGAAACGACTTTTGGCCTTTTACTTGGATCTTACACCCACCCCTACGCAACAATAATAATAAATAAATAAAAATTAACTCATAAATGCTTATGCAATCAAGTGGAGTAGTAGCATCCAGAGGAACACAGCTTCCCAAAGCATTCCGCGAACTTTTCGAAAGCTCTAAACGATGCCTTATTCATTATTAGATCACCACGATGCAGGGGGCCAATGAGAGAACCCCTGACGCTGTTTAGCAGAACCCTCCTCTCAGTCTCCATCCCAGGACAGGACCACAGAATGTGATCTGCATCCTGCACCGGAAAAGAACACGGACAAAAGGACTCAGATACCAAGCCCATAGATGCGAGCTCGCCGTTAAAGTGGCCATGAATAATTTGCCAAGTTGGCCATGAATAACAACAAGTTGCCATAGAATAATCAGCAGCATGGTCTAGTGGTGAATGTCGAATTATTTCGTACTTGATGTTACGAGTTCGATTCCTGCGAAGTCTCGTTGTTGGCCAGACCTTGGTTTGTCGAGGTCGAGATCGTTTCTTATCAGAATTTGCCAATTTTTCTGATTTTCATTGAAACGGTTCCTGTAAAAATTGGCGTTTCCTTCCCAATTTTCTGTTGCAAACCTTTAGTTATTGTTATATTTTAGGTTTCACCACATTGCTCACCATAGATGTCTCTTTGGTTGTTTATCAAATATAAAAAAATTCGTATTGTTACATGAAAGTTATTCATCGTTATTCATCATAGGTTTTTGAGCTCTTTTTACTATTATGCTGTAGATTAAAATTAGAATAATATAATACTATGATTACTAACCAAATTAAATTCAATTGTAAAATAGAAAATGATCAGTAGATCAGTAGCTATTAAAATAGATATAAGATGTATTGTGAACATAATTTCGTAATAATAAAAAGCATTTAAAAATCAAATTCATCGTTATTTATCGTATTCATACGATGCTTGTAATATCTGACCATAGATGTCGGACATTTTTTAGATTTACATGTATCTATGTAATAATTATGTGGACCAGGAAGGCGCATTTGGGGTTTACCTGTTAAGCCTTCCTGGTATATTTGTATATATGTATGTATGTATGTATGTAAAAAATAAAAATAAACATATGCTCTATTAGTAATGAAGGAAATATGTTCAAAGAAATCGAGTTGTAAATAGGTTTATAATTTTTTGTATCATCAGCATATAGAATAGTGTATAGAAGAGTGTTTAAAAATGTATGGAATATCATTAATATAAAGTAATGATGTATGCAGGGTCGATAAGAGGGGGGGAGGGGGAGCCAGGGTAAAGTTTTAGGGCCCTGACTACTCGAGGGGCCCCGTATTGAACATCGTACCTGTTATACCATATTTTGTAGTTCATTTATTTAAAAAAAATAGCATCCAATATACTGTAGGTATTTTTCTTATAGTTCTGGTAGATTTTTCACATATTAAAAATATATGCATTATATAAAATCTTGTTTTTAGTTTGTTATAGGGCCGAAATGAATTTTTCCCAGGGCCCGGATTTCTCTCGGTGGCCCTGGATGTATGTACATATGTATTATAGTTAGTGGATAAAGTGGTGTTTTTTTAATTAAAATATAATATTATTATAAAAATATAAAGCATTGCCGATTAAATACTTTATTGATGATACATGCATTAAAGGTTACATGCTTTTGATTACATAGGTATACACGTACATATATTAAGCACAAGAATTACATTGAAATAATTGAAATCTCTTCTAACATGAGACACAATATAAATCTATTTCACATCAATAAAGAGAATAATTATACTATATTTAATTATAATTAAAATTAATAAAAAAAAGTCAATCTTAATGACATGATATTTATTTGGAATTATTATTATTATGACAATATATTTATTTGAAATTATTATTATTATGACATGATATTTATTTGAAATTATTATTATTATGACATGATATATAAAGGTTACATGCTTTTGATTACATAGGTATACACGTACATATATTAAGCACAAGAATTACATTGAAATAATTGAAATCTCTTCTAACATGAGACACAATATAAATCTATTTCACATCAATAAAGACAATATTTATACTATATTTCATTATATATTTAGATCAAGTAAGATTTTATATAATTAAAATTAATAAAAAAAAAGTCAATCTTAATGACATGATATCTATTTGGAATTATTATTATTATGACAGTATATTTATTTGAAATTATTATTATTATGGCATGAAATTTATTTGAAATTATTAAATTCTAATTATTAATATTTGAAAGTAAAAAACAAAGAAGAAAAAATTTAAAATAAATAAAACTTAATTAAATATATTTTTATCATTAGACTATTGCAACGTATTTATTGCAACAAAATCATATGGCTTATATATAAAAAAAACTGAAACGAACTATCCTATGTATATTATTATTTCATTATTATTGTATTATGTCACTGCAGCTTTTTATTACTAGTTTAAATATTTTTATACATTATATTGGTTTGTTTTCTTGCTATAAAATTTATTTTACACATATTTTTATACAGCATTGGTTTGTTAGTTCATTTTGTCTCTATTTCAATAATAAAACTACAGTCAAACAGTATTTATTTTGGAATTTTTAACGTCTCAAGCCTGTAATTACAAAAAAAAAATACAAAAACAACTCTAACTTTACCATTTAATTTAGTTTTACATATGTGTATATGTATAATATGTAGATACAAGTGAGGCAAAAGTCTCCGCACCACTTATTTTTGATGTACATAATTTATGAATGAAATGTGACGAATTAAATATGTAAGTTGGAAATAATAGCTGCTTATTAAGTTATTACATTTTGAGAAAAACTTTATCAGGTAAATGTGAGTCAAGTAAATTTTTCCTATCCCTATTTTAATGGGATAAGATGACAGATATTGTGAAGTCAGCTCACTTTGCAAATAAAAATACAGTTTCTTTGTAAAATTTAACCACAGTCTAATATGCATAGCATAAAAAGATGAAAGAAAAAGAACAAAAAAACAAAACACTTTTGCCATAATTGAACCCACATATTACTGATTTATTATTCATATACATACATATTTCAACGAAAAATTAACGAAAATTGTATACTTCTTCCAAAACGTGACAATTTGTCGAAATACATACATACATATAAACATTTAAAGATCATCGCATCGATGATAATATTTTTTAACTAATTAAAGCTTCAACCAATGCACATAGACTATATCTATTATATTATATCTAATACAAGACAACAAGGAACATTTAACAAATTGATTATACATATATGTAGATAAATTCAGGAAAGCCGGATAAACTTGAGACATGCGGTTATTTGTGAATGGGAATAATTGAAGTGGCCAATTTACAGACCATCCGAGTAGCACTTGGGCACCCAATCGCAATGCATCTCCTGCGGCATATCGACGATCATCAGATTATGTAACGGGACCTTCTTAAAGTACAACTGAATATGTGGCAGCTTCTTGAGATCCGTTTCCATACCAGGAAGTTCCATGTACTTGATGGCAAAGCTCTTCTTCACAAAGCTGAAAAATGCCTCGCTGAACGTCATCATGACATCGGTTTTCCAATAGCTCTGCAAAATGTTAGCTTTTAATTTAAAACACACACACACATACATAAGAGCATGCGTATTATTAAATGTGTATTATTTTTTACAGATCCCAGATCCTCCAAATCCTTCAACTCATATTTGATAATTTCGCGAATGAATCCGTCATCATCTCTGGTTCCCATGAACACCTTCTTCGCATTTCCGAATAAGGCATGCAATCCAACATTGCGCGCTTTGTGAATCCTTTAACAAACAACTTTGTATTGATTATGTACCATAAATGTAGGAAAAGCCACTGGCTACGTCCACACTACCGATATCTACACCCGATATTCTCGAATTTTCCATATCCAGTTCCCATATTGGAACTGATATCGGACAATATGAGGAACGGATATGAACTGATGTCGAACAAATATCGGTAGTGTGGACGTAGCCATTCGATAAAATATAATATTGTGGCGGCTATACGACATGGTCGAGTTTCGGTCACCATCCTGCGAGTTGGGACCAACTCGGCCAAGCTATCTGTTGCTACCTTACTTTCTTCCCGCCCATCAGATTAAACAGTCGTGTCTTAACATATCTGTCGTTTCACTCCATACGCCCCATAATATAATGACTAATACTATAATTAAACTTTCTACATTATATATATATATGTATACACATGCTCATAAAATGGTATCAAAATCCGCTAAATACAAATATAACAATACCACTAACCGTCACGACCCAAACAAAACAATCAGTTTTTCATTGAAATAAAAATTAAAATGAGGATTTATAGTTGATCCACTGTAGGAAGACACTTGAGAAAAACGTACATGCTGTCCGTTACACCGCCTCCAACGAATGGCATTTCGTACAGACAGTAGAACATTGTACGTGCGAAATGCAATTGATCGAAATAGGTTACAAGGGATAATATGTGCGCTTTACCTTAGTGTCTTCCTACAGCGGATAGCCAATTACATTTCGTTTCAGTTTCGCATTGCATTCAAGAAATTCAACATTGTTCATAGTGGTCGGTATCGTTTGCAAAACTACAAATCCATTGTTTTAATTACATAGGTCAGCATTTTTATATCAAATGTGGGCATTTGACAAGTTAGTTTTGCAATAGAGAAATATAAAGCAACTTAAAATAAATTAAATGCGCATCAAAGCATCGTTTGAGGCCTGTTCATACCTATCCAGTACGAACCGAATGGAAAGCTATTATACCCAGAAAGAAAGGAAGGATTTCATTCGATATCTATTACGACATTTTTTCAGAGCCCAAAGGAGCTAAATCGCACTCACACACTCTTAGCATATAAAAATATTATGTTGCTTAAGCTTTGATTGTTCAGAGGCTTTTTTTCCGAGCGGATTTGTGCTTAGGCTATAAATGTGACGTCTTTGAATATATGTATGTATGTTCAAAAGAGTGAAAATATGTTCGTAAGACGTATTGGCTGTTTAAAAAGTGGAAGTGGAGCTTGAATAACTTATTAGTGGTTTTGCAAATCTTGAATCGATAAGCAAACCTGCATATTGCGAATATATGGCCGCAGTATGTTTATTGGTCACAAAGCGCGCGCCTAAAAGTCACTAAAATATCTACAACGGAACATCTGGCAGCAGAAAAATCCATCATACTAACGAGAAATCGAGTGCCAAATATTCCGTATTCGCGATTTTCATGACACAAATTGTCTTTTGGGCGATCGCAAAGTGACTAATAATCCAATGACCATAGGTATATAATACACATAGATCCGATTTTTTTTCCCAACTTCCCCGGTAGTTAAACCCCCCGCACCCCTCAGTTAGTGAAGACAAGATCTCCGACCAAAATCACACGTCAGGGCCCATCTAGTGTATTATACATCAATGCCAATGATGGTACATATCAAAACACTTCGAGGCCAAACATGTCATATAGCACCATATTTTGTAGTTTGTTTTGCTAAATTAAGCTGCCAGTGTATGTTTGTACACCGAATCACCACTCGAGTGCGTCCCTAAAGCCCAGGTCTGTCATCAAATGCATGTATTGGACAGAGCTTTATCCGAGAACAAATAAAACTAATACCCCGACTCATATGCATGCATTAGTTCGATTTTCAATGATATTCACGCGCAGCAGGCATTCGGAGGGACGCTGTTAAAGCCTCCGAGTGTTTATTCAAATTTAAAACAATGTAATAATTCTCATAAAACGTGACCGATCCCCTTTTTCACCGGGTATATTTACAGAACTCGGTGTGCACCGTTTGCAACGAGGCGTGCTCGCTCTCGAATAGACTGCGATGCAGAAAACCTAGCAATGGTTACGCAAGCACTTAAAGTAAGTGTTTTTGCAAATCTTAAATTGCAAAAGAAGAAAGTCGGAAACTTCTATCGAATACCTAGACACAACAACTGATTTGAATAATTCAATTCCATATTTAAAAAAAAGGAATAATCAAAGTTTGCATAATTTTTCCATGAGTGCTCACAATTCTCAGCTACGCCACTGCAATATACATCGGTACATACATCACTTCTACTGTGCAAGTAGAAAGGAAGGTTAAAATTTTACAGCCCGCATGCTGTATGTAAGAGCCGGGCTACACCGGGTGACTTTCAAGTGACGTGTTGCCCAAGGGCCGGGCCGCACCGTACGACTTGGTTGAGGGCGACCAGACCAATGCATGCAGGTAGATGGGACATGCCACACCCGTCAACTTGTTTGTCGCACACATTTCCATACATTTTTTCGTGTCGCGCAACTAGTCGGCCGACAAAGTTGCACGGTGCGGCCCGGCCCCAAGTGTCTAGTCACGCAACTCGGGCAACCAGAAACTACCAAGAATCCGCTCAACTAATACTTATAATCAGGGGCGACTCGTGACTTTAAAAACAGATGGGGCACAAGGAGGCTTAAGTCACCCCCCCCCCCTCCTACATATTTTTTCCCCCAAAAAATGATAAATATGGGATAAAGAAACATTTCTTGCCGATTCACAAAAAGCAATATGTGTGTGGGGAAGTGCCCGGTTGAACTTAAAGCCTCCCATGCCCATAAGGCCCCGTGCACACTTGCGATTTTCGATCGCGCGATCTTTTCTTGTGCAACAGAACCTATAGAAAGTGGCTGTGATTATTTGGTCGCATATTCGCGCAGTCGCGCTTAAAACTGTATGATCTATTTTTGCGACTAAATGATAAAATCGCAAGTGTGTATAGGGCCTAAGAGTTTTCAATATGTGAAGATACAGTCATAGTTTTTTCACTATGTAGTCGCCGGCAACTAGTCCCGGTGTGTGGCACCCCTCAATACAACGCTATTATTAGGGATTCCAAATATTCGAATATATTCAAATATCGAATAGTTAAGCTTTAAATTTTTTATTTGTAGTTTTAAGAAGGTCAAGATATTATTACAATTTGAAGAAAATCATAATTTGGAACATCAAATGGAACTAAATGTGCTGTAGATTGAAAATATAAAAATAAGTTCGTATAAAAAGTATTCGAATATTCGGATTTGAAACCCCTAAACGCCATACATTTTGAGGGATTGCAATAAAACCACCTTGACCAGACCGAACGTAGGCAACCGGTGAGTTGCCTGGTGTGGCATGCTCCATACAACTGCGTACATTTGATCTGGTCGCGGCAAACAAAGGCACCCACAGAGTCACCCGGTGTGGCCGGGCTCTAAGTCGCGCCCCCTACTACTGATTTTCATCCTTTCGCCAGGAGTACATATGTAGGGAAATATCAAAAAAATAGTAATACATAACGCAGCGACATTCAAGCGCAATTGCTAAACAATGATAAACAATAGGAAGACATAGTTAAAATACAACAATAGATAAAAACACACTCGGGAAAGGTCAGATATTGACGTGTAAAAGTATAAATATCTCAGCGCCTTGCACATTCATATGTAAATTAAATGGAATAATACGAGTTAAACTTTCACCTGAACGGGACATCGTTGATGAATAGGTTCTTGGTTTCAACGGTGATTATTTCCGACTGGTTCAATTCGGCGATATTGCCAGCCTCATCCAACCCGGTTGGTATATCTTCGGTAGACAGAAGCCCTTGAATCTGAGCCCTGTATAGGATTTTGTGCTTCTTCAACTCCAGTTTGAACACGCCTACGAATTCTTCGTTTTCCATGATCGGTACGCTTGTGTCAGGCTCATTCAACACGCTGTCTGTATAAAACAATAATATGTATGTATGTATTAAAAAGCGTACACATCGAGTCGGTCGAGAAGTTTTCGTAAACTGGCTATTGTTTACTAGCAGAATGCGATATTTATAATTAATGCGATCGCAATCTTGTCAACACCTGTTGCATCAGGTATTCGAGTACGCGTAATACTACGCCAGTTTGAAATCTCTCTTACAATAACCTATTAATTGCTTTAGTTTGGATTAAATCAGCGGTTTCCAAACTTTATGCTACTACGCCTCCCTAAAAAAACATCCCTTAACAAGACATACGGTACAGTAGTCAACGAGACTCATCATTACGCAGCATACCAACCTAAACATATGCGCTTACGCTTGACTCAAACATGCCAACTTAATAATTTATACGTGCACTCTTCTGGGTCCTTCATACATAAAAGTTTAAAGAGATGATGTATTTTAAAATGTGAACACGATCTTAAAATATAACGCGATGAAACGAGGTGGGTAGATACCGATGTACATATATTTGATGCGGATTATCGGTGTGAGATTTTTTTTCGATTCGCAAACCAACAAATATGATTCGCTGTTTGTTTGTGTCCATAGAGACCTTGGATTGAACGTCTATGACAGGGTTTCCCAAACAGGACAGGACTGCAACACATTTAACCAACTTCTACCTCAAATTGAAAGGCGACCGATGGTCAATCTCCACTGATGTTTATGACGTCATGAATCTAAGTACATACAGGCGGAGAGTTTGAATAGAAATTGGATACGGAAATAAAAAATGTGGAAAAAGTTTCACAATATAAGGTAAAATTAATATGATTTTTAATACAAGTGATAAAATTTAATTTTGGATTTCATCAATTGAATCAAAAAATTTTGATTGTTTTCCTGCCTTAGATGAATGATTAAACATTGAGTACCTACACAACTTGATAACAACTCTTTTGCAAAATATTCCCAAACCGAGTTAGGACGATTCCTGTGTTCTGAATCCATTTTCCGTGACAGCTAAACCATTAGACTTAAGCGCGAGTGATAATGAAAATTTAATTGATTTACTCGGTGACTCAAATACAAAGCTCAGCCATTAAACGATTTTTGAGCGAGTTTTCAGAAGAATAACCCAATATGTAAAAACAAGCTATTTTTCTTTTACTTCCGTTTTCTACATCCTATTTATGCGAATCAGAATTTTCTTATTATGCTGCAACGATCAAAGTACAGGAACAGGCTCGACTACACCGCTGATATAATAATTAAACTCACCTATATTTTGTCTGATATCAAAAAGATTTGCGATTTAAGGACTCAAAACCATCAAAGTCGTAAAGAGTATAATAATAAGTCGTTAAGAAATAAATAATGTGAAACTTGGACACTGAACGCCAAGACACAAAGTCCAATGCACTCAAAGAAGTATGGAAAGCTGTATGCTCGACATACAATGCCATATACATTGTATGCCACAATGGTCTGTTTAGAATAAAATAAATAAATAAATAACGAGGAAAGACAGGAAGCGGAACACGTGGGTATGACAAGGGTAGTGGATATAGTGGATAAAAGAATGGACGAAAGGTGGACAAAAGAAGTGCTTGAATGGTACCCGAGAGAATGCAAAAGAGCAAAAGGAAGACCGCAGGGAAGATGAGTAGACGAAATTCGGAAAATGTGATGAGAGTTGCGCAAATCAGAGACGAGTGGAAACGTGTTGTAGAGGCCTCCTCCAGTAGTGAATGGTGAATGGGTGTAAATGATGATTTAACCGACTTCAAAAATAGGCCAAGTGTTTCATTGCAGAAAAAGTTTGGGATAATATACATACATAGGTAATAATAACAGACAGCCGAAACTCACCTGACAAGATGTGCTGGCGAAATTTATACCCCCACTTGGAGTGCAACTTCGAAGCGTACGATTCAACAGGCCTATCGACGTAATCAGCTGTGTTATAGATGTAAATAGCCCCGTTGATCATCCGGGCACTCAGCAACACAGCTTGTCTTGAGTAAGGCAGCTGGGCGATGGCCACCAAGGTGCTGCGAGTGGTGACGAAACCGACATCGTAGAATACGGCGCTCTGGACGGACTCCAGCAGCTGCTTGTGATCCAGAAGATATTTAAAAAAGGGCAAGCGCTTATCTTCGATGCATTTTTCCACTTTGGTGTACGTGCCGTGGGTGAGGTCCATATGGGTGACACCGGTCGCGCCAACCATGTACTTCAGCCGGGACGTGTCATTCACGAGCTCCATGTCCTTGTCGACACTGAAATAGCCGACCACCGAAGGACCTGACATTTCCGTGGACAGGTGGGAGTATTTGCGGGGTCCCGTGTGAAGCTGATTGTCGAGCATTTTTCGGTAAAGTAGATTTGCTGATTCTACGGACGAAACATATATTGTGTTTATGGGCATTAACATTTTCTTTGATGATATTTCCTTTATACGAGATGGTTATCTTATTGTGTGGGAGGACGGGGGGGAATTATTTGTATATGTCTAATGGCAGAATTCCCTCTACATAATTGCTGGAGCATTTTAAAACTAGAGAAGATTACCACCGAGTCGTGATGATGTCATTCACTATCCTTATATACATTTATTTATTATTACTATCGGATTTAAAATGGACTTATTTATCGTCAAATAAATTTTAATACTAAGCTAGCCTTGGCGATTTCCATACGTTATCATATTTATTTTACTCACACTTACCAAACTATATGTCAGTAGAGTGGTGAGGTAATTGCTAAAGATCCGTTTTTTTTCTTTCATTTTAGCATTTAGTAGTTTTATGTAAGTCTTTACATATTTCTTTATTCTTTACATATATAGATCTTAAGTACCTAAAGTTTTTCGGGTGGAAACACCTTTGGTATATATGTATGTATGTTAGAGCCGAACGACCTCATGACCCAATTCATTTGAAAAATACATTTATAATGTATAAAAATATAATTCAAACATCTGAACATGGATCAAAAATGAAAAGTATAGTTAATTGATCAGGGAAAACACTTCGCGACCCTAATTGTGGCGGTGGGGAGGTGGAGGAGGTCAGTTAAACGATCAGTTGCACTATCAGTTAAACTATCAGTTAAACTATCAGTTAAACTATCAGTTACACTATCAGTTAAACTATCAGTTAAACTATCAGTTAAAACTATCAGTGCTGGAATAAGACACAGCGGAAGGGGCCTCCAATATTGTCAGATATTTTCAGAAAAATGCAAATCCATGTATTGTTATGCGCGTTAGTTATTTTCACAAGCAAAAACTAAATTGTCAACTGGACATATCGATTGGGAACATATAAGGCGTAATTTAAAAGAAAGAAAGGTCGAATTGTCAAATCGAAAGGGGAATCATTTAAGTCGTATCGAATACTTTGCCAAATTTGACAATTTTATTGAAAGTCATTTATCGTACGATATATGTAAGTACGTACATATACGATAATTTTTAAGTTAAATAGGCAGCGAAGTAACGTCTAATTTCGAAGCAACGTAATGTAAAATAACGTATAATTTCAGGCAGAATTTTATTATTCGAATATTGTTGACTCAACTCCATATGGACCAGTTCGTCTTGAGATTTGGGGTTAAATCAAAAAATAAGAATATCTCGAGCGAATCGTATTAGAATCCTTACAAAAATGTAGGGGCCGATTATACAAACAACAGAGTAAATATAGCTGGAAAGTGCAAAGGTGAATTTCATTTGAAGGCTAAAATATTAAATGGGCTCTTATATAAGTTAGGGACTGTGAAAAACAACTTTGAAAAACCTATGGGCAAATTAACCTATGACGTATAGGCGTGTTTGGACAACAACTTTATGGGATAAATTATTGTTTTAGAGCAAGTAAATCGTTACAGAATTGTGTAATAAAATCTATTTCATATTTCATTCGAAACACAAAGAACGAATTCGGTGAAATAGAAAAAAATTATGCGAATATTCTTACTAAAACTCAAGAATATAAAGACACTAGGCGTGAAAAAACGAAGTTACAATTCGGGGGAGATGCGCGATGAGATTAATTTTAGTCAAATATTATAGTTGACTACAATACATATAAGAAACATATTGACGGTAAATATTTTAAAGATGAAATTTAGGTACAATTTGTGGCATTTCTTAAGACATCACTAATCCTATCGAGATGTACTTATGTATACCTTGTTACAATGTACGTTTCCGAATATTGAAACAATTTTAAAAATCTTTTTAACACTGCCTTTACACATAATGTTTTCGGTCTTAAAACCAATCGAAAACAGTTTGCAAAATTCATTACATCAATGATGTAGTAAATTTATCAAAAAAAAAATATATAGTTTGATAAATTTTATATTCAAAATTCTTTAATAAATAATTTTGAATATAAAAAAACGCGCTTTTATTATAATGCAGCCACAATCCACAAAGAAAAAAAAATTGGACACTCCGCGATTACGGGGGGAACGCTAAAGCCTTATTTGGACGGAAATTGATCGACAAATCGACAATTGTGCTAAAATACACAAATTTTTAAATTATAATTAATCAGTAATGATAAATAGAGCTTGGATATGAACGATAGAATGATGATTACATTACAGTGCAATTTAAACAGTAACATATTATTGAAGATAAAAACGTCCATTTCGACCATTCGTACTGGCTCTACCAGTACAAAGCTGAGATAAAACCAGTACACATTTTTTATACTAATAGTAGTTTTAACAGATGGATTGAAAATTCAAAGCCTTCGGCGAAATCAATCTAAGAAAATTAGTAGAATATTTTCACTGTTAACTAGGAACAAATGAACTTTGATCTTTGGTGAAGAATATGTGGTCCAGTGATACAGCGCAATTGAACGTATAAACGTTAAAATGTTTGTAAAATCACTGAGTGTTATTCTAGCCAGTCTTGTGATCTTGAGATTTTATAAGAACATTCCAGAAAATGAATATTTACGTAGAAACGTTAAAATGTTGGTAAAATGAAAAAAAAAGTAAGATTTTATAAGAGCGTTCAAGAAAATGAATATTAGCGTTTTTAATAATCGAAATATTAAAAAAACTATTTTTAGAAAAAATGACATAGTATTGATTTTGAAAAACAACAAAGAACGAAATTTGGATGTCGAACTAAATAAATGTTTTTTAACTAATGGTATTTAGCAGATGGTTTGGAAAATTAAAGCTTTCGGCGAGATCAATCTACGGAAAATTATCAGCAAATTAGTCGAATATTATCACTAGTCACCGGAGTCTGAGGGGGCCGTGTATTCTTCAAAGGTTGTAAATGCATTGTTAAAGGTTTGCCGAACAATGGATAACACTGTGACTATTCTACCTCTAATTATCACCGTTAACGAGGAACAAATGCTATTTAGTCTTTGATGAACAATATGCGGTCCAGTGATGCAGCGCAGCGATTGAACGTAGAAACGTTAAAATGTTGGTAAAATAAAAAAAAAGTAAGATTTTGCAAGAGCGTTCAAGACAATGAATATTAGCGCTTTTAATAAACCAAGCATTAAAAAAAATATTTTCAGAAAAAATGTCCTAGTATTGAATTTGAAAAACCACGACGAACGAATTTTAGATGTCGATCTATATAAAAGCTCTTCAACAAATGGCCACCTTTAATAAAAGCAACTATATAAAATATTATCGGTTTCAAAATAACTCTCGATGAACATTGAAATTTTAAAGTAAAGAATAGTTTTTACCAAATGAGGCGAATTCACGGCTAGGCAGAGCTGGTCGACTCCAAGGTAGACGAACACCAGTAGACGACACGGCACTGTTGAGTGTTCGAAACCAAAGTGACGAATGCCTAGTGGCAAATGTATGATGCCCCCTCAAATGTGGCGATACCGCACTGAGCATGCCTGAAGCTTTGTATTGCGCGAAACAGGGTTCATCTTCTGTGTCGGGCGCTTATTGCATATGTTGTAAAATTTTGTCAACGCGCAAAATATGATCAATTATGTACACTGGTAAGATTAGTGAGAGTTGGTACGTTTTCGTAATCGCATAGAAGCTCGCGAAAGAAACTGTGCGTCTTTTTTTTTTTACTTACCTCCTTTACGTTTCAAATGGCTTTCGTGTCAATGGTCATTTTTTATTTATTATTGAACTAGCTGAACCCGGCATGCGTTGCAATGCCACAATAACGCAGACAACGAACACATTTGAAATGACCGTTCCCGTTTTGGGTGATTTTTTTTCACAGCAATCTTCCCGGATATGCATACAACAAATCCTGAAAGTTCCATCGTAATCGGTTCAGTGGTTAAGGAGCCTATACGAGACACACAGACAGACATTCAATTGTATATATGTATGTACATACTAGAGTTTCTGACCCGGGTCGGCCCGGGACAAACATTCCCGGGAATTCACGAAACTTTTGCTGTCCCGTGTCCCGATAATTCTTATCTCGAATCACGGGAATTGGATTAAAAAAATCTTGAAAATATACAACATTTTCAAGACTGCACGAAGGGAAATAATAAATCAAAATATTCTCAAAGGTTTGTTGTTTAGCAGTTCCCTAATTGCGCATTCCCAGAACGTGGGAGTTTTATGAAAATATTGATTCTGTGCGTTTGGCGAAAATCGTTACATGTAATTCTATTCTGAGAAAATCTTAATACGATGCACTTGACCTTACCGATGAATTATTCCATGTATTGAAAATTAAAATCGAAGAAAAGCCTAGAACTGACAGAAATAGGCTTTCGGATTCTCATTTAAGTATTTGAGTATTCTTAAGAAGCTACCGTCGCGGTTTAGGAAACCGGAGCACTTGTGATTTTACGATTTTTGGGCAATAAAAATATTGTCCTTTTAGGTGTGTGGTTTTTAACGATCGGGTCTTTTACATATGATTGTTTTCTACGATTTGAGTTCAGTTTAGTGTGAGTTTTCGAGGTGTATGATCGAAATCGTTGAAAATAAAAATACCATGCGACAATACACTCAACTATCATTGGAGGAGAATATAAAAATCGCGGCTTTGGCAGACTCTGGATTTTTATTGCGATCAATTTCTCAACAAATGGAATGTTCTGTATCTACTGTGTCAAGAATAATGAAAAAGAAAAAGGATTCTGGAAGTTTTGCTCGTAAGAAGGGGACAGGACCGAAAAGATGCACATCCGAGAGACAAGATCGCCTGATAGCTCTTATTATCTTTACGGAAACGGTTCAAAACTGCTGTAGAGATAAGAAAAGAGATCTCGGATCAATTTTCAATTGAAATTAGTGATGTAACCTTAAGAAGACGACTCAGAGAAGCTGCACTGTAAGCACGGAAACCTGCGAAAAAACCATTACTTACGAAGAAAATGGTGAAAAATCGATTAGAGTGTCGAAATACCACAAAAATTGGACAACATCGGATTGGCGACAAGTGATATTTTCTGATGAGTTGAAATTCAACCTCTTCAGTTACGATGGTTTTCCGTATGTTCGAAGAAAAGTTGGAGAAAGATTCGACCAAAAATATACCATGAAAACAGTGAAGCATCCCCCAAGCCACATAGTTTAGGGATGTTTTTCTTATTATTGAATTGGTGGAATACCGTTTCTGCAAGGTTCCATTAACGGAATAGCATATAAAAAAATTCTAGAAGAAAGTTTTATCCCATCAATGGAAAATCATCTTTCAAATTCTGATGATGTCATATTCCAATATGACTCTGCCCCTTGTCATCGAGCTAAATTAGTGAGTATTAATTTTATTTAATGGTATTGAATGTAATTAATAATATTTCGGTCAAAATACTGAAATAGTTTTGTTGCTTTTTTTTAGGTTCGGGTTTATTTGCAGGAATTGGGTGTAAAGACATTAACATGGCCTGGGAATAGTCCCGATTTAAACCCAATTGAAAATTTATGGATGGCTTTTAAATATAAGATTAGTAAAACAAATGTGTCTAGCCATCAATCATTAAAAGATACCATTGAAAAAGTATGGTATGAAGACTTCCCCATCGACATCTGTAATTTAACATTCTGGCTCGTCACGGAGACCGGTACATATGTACATGCTAGCTGAACCAGACATGCATTGCAATTCCACAATAACGCGTGCAATTCTCGTTCCCGTTATCGTTCCCCTTACACAGACATTCAATTTTATATATTGGCATAGATACATTTGTTGACGTGGGCCATCCGCTGTGTTTGTGGTATAGCCCTGAATGGTCAGTACATTCGAGTGCAAGGTAGGCGTGGCACGATTATTGTCACACTCGCGACGTGATGCGTTGAAGGCGGGATGGGATAGCTTTACTTTCGCGTCAGTAAAATCGTAATTACGAATATTATTATTAAGAGGGTTTTTCTCGTTTTTTTTTACACAGTAATCTTCCCGGACATGCATACAACAAATCCTGAAAGTTCCATCGTAATCGGTTCAGTGGTTTAGGAGCCTATACGAGACACAGAGACAGACATTCAATTTTATATACATACATATATAGATGTATTTGGCCACCAGGGGTGGCTAAAGCTTCGATCGCGGTCGACTGGTCTGTTAGAGAAGAACTGTAAACAATTTTACCGATGAAGATAACAAACGAGAGGTCAAGATATACATACATATGTACTTATATACTTCGTTTAAGTATTTTATTAATAAAACAGAATTTCAAATACATAAACTGGTGTCAATTACTGGTGACTGATGGAGCTCCTGCGATGGTTGAGAATCATAATGGGTTTATTTATAACTATTTGTAAAAATTATGATGATATTCCAAGTTTTACCAACTACCATTACATTTGAGCACAAAGATGGATAGTGTAATGGTAAATGGATATTTGGATGGATAATTAAATCCAGACGATGTGATGAATGTCGCATTCAAAATAATTTATTCTATTCGTGGAATAAGTTCGCAAAGACGCAGAATCAGAACATTACTAAAGGAATGTGAATCTGATCTCGGGGAATTACTAGTACACACTGACGTAAGGTGGCTAAGCCGTGCCAAGTTTTTAAAAATATTCTTGAATCTATTGCCTTAAATAAAAAAGTTTATGGCAAGTGTTAGTAAATCATATCCCCAATTGAAAGATGATAAGTGGGTGCGTGGTCTTGCTTTTCTATCTGACATGACAGGAAAGCTAAATGAATTAAATGTGCAACTTCAGGGAAAGAAAAAAACGTTGGCGACGTATGTACATGCATTCAAGGGGAGATTTTCCCTCCTAGAAGCACAATTGAGGAGAGAGGATTTAAAACAATTCCAAAATATGGCTGCCATATCTATAGACAGAAACTCGCACGAATATGATCAATATGCAAACAAGATATCTGTTACGAAATGAGTTTAACATTATTCGTATCATTCCCGTTCAATGATGAAATACAAATAAAAGTATGAATAAAATTAAAAGATTTTTTGGATGTGGACAAAAAACTAGTTGAGGATGAAGTACTTAAATAAAAATGTGATATATTTTTGAAATCAAGAACTTCTTCTCAAAATAGTTATTGGAATTAAATTTGTGAAAAAAAATATCTATGTTTTTGGAGATGTGCGGCAAGTTAATAACTTTTTTCGGGTCTACTTACCTCTGCGAAGCAACATTTTCTACCATGAATGCAATCAAAACCAAACATCGCTCCCGTTTAACAGGCGCAAGGGGTGTAGTCCCATGGAGCCCCGCCAGGGGCGCCACAGGGGGCACAGCCCCATGGGGCCGCAGCCTTATGGTGCGCAGCCGCATGGGGCCCCGAAGGGGGCCCAGGGGGGCACAGCCACATGGGGCGCAGCCGTCATCGAACAAATGATTCGATTTTTTTTTTTTTCGATTCATAGGCGCCGATTTGACTTTTTTCGATTCAATGGATTCACCCCCACGGGGGCGCAGTCTTATGGGGCTCAGCCACATGGGGCCCCGAAGGGGGCGCAGAGGGGCGCAGCCATAGGGGGCGCAGTCCCATGGGGCCCCAAAGGGGGGCGTAGCCTTATGGGGCGCAGCCTTATGGGGCGCAGCCTTATGGGGCGCAGCCTTATGGGGCGCAGCCTTATGGAGCTCAGCCGCATGGGGCCCCGAAGGGTCGCAGGGGGGCGCGGCCTCATGGGGCGCAGTCTTATGGAGCTCAGCCGCATGGGGCCCCAAAGGGGGCGCAGCCTTATGGGGTGCAGCCCCATGGTGCCCCGAAGGGGGCGTAGCCGCAGCCCTAAAAGGCATTAGCTAAGGGGGGGCGCAGAGGGGCGAAGCCCTAAACGGCAATAGCTAAGGGGGGTGCAGAGGGGCGAAGACCTAGAAGGCAAAGGCTCAGGGGGGCACCGAGGGCGAAGCCCTAGAAGGCAAAAAAGAGGTAATTTAACTTGAACCGAAAAAGTTTCGTAACCGCTGACTTAACACACAATGTTAGTTGACCGCCGCCAATAATTTAAAAACAGATCGCCCGCAGTGATCAAAAGTTTGGCCACCCCTGCTATACACCTATTCACCGACACAACACAAGCGCATTTGTTCGCGCCAACTCTCGGTAACAGACCTATACAAGAGTGCTCTTGATTATTCGGGTGCAGGTGATCCGTCACTGAGCTGCAAATTTTTACTTAATCCATGCACGTCAGTGCTCGGATTAAGTGGTGTTTTCAAACACCAAGCAGGTGTTTTCGGGTATGTTTGACTTATTTTTTTTCGACTAAAAAGGACGAATGCCAGTCAAGAAACTGATGCTTTTAAAAAAAATAACTGCAAAAAATACATTTTTTTCCTGGAATTTTAGTACCTTTATTTAGGAATTTAATACCCATTCATTAAGACTATTTTTTATGGATTACTTTTTTCTCTAAGCAAGACATTATTTAGCTGCCAGAGGGGATGCTCATTTAATTTAAAAATAGTAATGTATACATATAACGACAGATGTCGTTATATGTGTACATAAGTGCAAGCCTAAATACAACAGTAGGTATTAACCTTCCCCGGCAAAGAGAACAAGAAAAAGACAGATCTTATCAAAAACATTTTCATTGTTGTTGATTTATTTTATTACAATATATCATGCACTTGTTTATTTATTTTATTAAAATAAATATTATATTTTACATTGAAAACCCGTTGTCAACTGCATCTATAGAAAAAAGGGACCAATAGGATAAGACTATAAAAATTAACCACGCCCAAATATAGCTCGCGTGGCGAACACTGATGTACATACGTAGTAGCAATAGATGAAGTTTTGTGATCATGCGAAAATTCAACCTCGAGATTTTGACTGATTCGAACTTAGAATCACTTATCACGTTGTTAAATCATACCTGTTATATCATACTTTCTTATTCAATTATTTTAAATAAAGTAAATAATAGTGGGTATTTCCCTAATAGTTCTGATAGATTTTTTGCATATTAAAAATATATCTATAAGATCTTTTTTTTAGTTTGTCATAGAGCCCGGAATTAATCTTTTCCCAGGGACCTGATTCTTGAAAATTTCGGCCCTGTATGTAGGCTTAAAAAGCCTACATGCATATGTGATAGGCAAATATGCAAACGTGAATCCAAACATAGGACTGGTGGATCGGATTGTCCTGTGTTCCGACGCTTTATGGATATGGAGAATGCTCGTACTGACTATGGCGCATAATTATAATTTTCGTTTCGGGCAAATAAACTTGCGAAGATCTCGTGCGGCTACAGCTCTTATCTCGCAGGTGTGTTTGGATCATCATATTGATATTTTGCTCATCCAGGAGCCTTATTCTACTGAGGGTAATATTCGTGGTCTGGGGCGACACGTTCGTGTTGTCACTGGACACAAATCTACGGAGTACCCTTGGGCAGCTGTTGCTTTGTTTTCTCCTAATATCTCTGTTCTCTCCTTAGACCACCTGTCTGGATCACATTGTGTTTGTCTCTCAATGGTTCTTCTTTTTATTCTATTTCTTCTTATTTCCAACCATCCATCCCTGTTGATATCCATATTCAGACATTAGATAATATTTTGTGTCATCTGCGCCCTACTTCTAAAAAGATCATCATTGGTGGTGATCTTAATTCTTACTCCCCACTTTGGGATCCTTGCCCCACAAATGATAGGAGGAGATGCGTTTGGGGTAGCGCCCTTGAAGACTTTATCTGTCAAAACGATCTATATATCCACAACAACAGAGATGATATTCCGACGTTTGAAAGTCCTGCTGGCTCTTCTTATATTGATGTCACTTTGTCTTTGGGTTTAGATGCAGGTGATATGAAAGATTGGAGGGTTCATTCGGGAGAAACTCTGAGTGACCATAACTTAATTACTTTTGATGTAAACTTTGATAGTCCTATTAATTTTGTGTCTGGTTTGCCCTTACCTTTTCGTAACGGCACCAATCTATCGTGGATAAATTTCAAAACTCGTCTCTGTAATTTCTTTGACATATATTCTGCTGCAAACAGTTGCCCTGATTTTTTTGCTCCCGATTTGTGTGCTTCTGCAATTAACCTTGCCACTTTTAATATAGCACAAGATGTCTTTGGTAGAGTTGGTGCTGTAGGTAGGCGCTCTACTCCTTGATGGAATGACTACCTGGCATCCCTTAAATCCTTAGTCAAAAGGGCTATACGTAAATTACGCTCGGCTAAGCGTCGTGGTGTTGGTTTTGTTAATGCCCCTTGGTATTGAGGTTAGAAGAGCTTCTGCACTTTTTAAGCGTCAAATTTTGGTGTCCAAAAAAAAGTCTTGGGAGAATTTTGTTAGCTCGCAAGCAGGGTCGGGACCTTGGGGACCAGCGTATAAGGCCATCACTAGGGACCCCGCTTTTATTATGTGTGGAGTTCGTAGTCCTCTTGATGGTCACCTTGCTTTATCTAGTAGTGAAGCGGTTAATAATCTTGTGAATGCACTTATCCCTGTTGATCGCTTTGACAATGATCTACCTGCTCACGTTCTTATCCGTAATATTGCTTCTTATGTTACTGAACTTAGTTGCTATGAAGACCTTCTGACTTCGGAGGAAGTTAGTGCGATTTTTAATAACCTGGCTAGGGGTAAGGCTCCTGGAGTTGATATGATAGGCGGAGATATTGCCAGAGTTGTTTGGTCGGTGGGTAATTTGAACTTCTCAATGTTTATAGGAATTGTTTTAAATTTGGAACCTTCCCTAGTTGCTGGAAGGTTGGAAAATTATTTGTCATTAAAAAGCATAATACTGATAGACTGGCTAGTGACCCTAAGGCTTATCGCCCAATCAGTTTGTTGCCTATTCTTGGGAAGGTTCTAGAGAAGTTAATAGGCTCAATAGTTTCCTTGACGATAACTCTGTTTTATCCGGTGGTCAATTTGGATTTAGATCGGGAAAGTCTACTGTTGATGCAATTCGCTGTGTCTTGAGGGAGTCTTCGGACTCTCCATCCAAGTATGTAGTTGCTGTTTTGTTGGACGTTGCTGGAGCGTTTGATAATGCCTGGTGGCCCATGCTATTGATCAAGTTGCGTCTGCTGGGACTGCATCCGAATTTACTATGCTTACTGCAGAGTTACTTGTCGGATAGGAAATTGGTTTTCGAACTCGGAGGACAGGTTGGTTTCAGGGATCTCTCTATTGGATGTCCACAGGGCTCCGTTTTGGGACCTATCCTTTGGAACATTCTCGTCAATGACCTCTTTACAATCAATTTGCCGGAGGGTTGCAGGTTGGTTGCGTATGCTGATGACATCGTGTTGTTAACGCACGCAAAGTCCCGTGTTGAGATGGAATGTAGAGCTACTGCGGCACTTCACCTTCTAGGCGATTGGGCCATAATTAACAAACTTTCTTTCTCGCCCTCTAAGTCCAAGTGCTTACTATTAAAAGGTTCTCTTGTTAGAGCCCCTAATATCAAACTCGGAGACTGTACGATCAAATTTGTCAACGAGTACACGTATTTAGGTGTTGTTCTCGATGTCGGGCTTACATTCAATGGTCATATTGGGAAAGCATTAGATAAAGCTAAGGTTTCCTTTGGTCGTATTGGTCGCCTTTGTGGTCGCTATTGGGGTTTGGGTTTCCATGAAAAACGCTTGGTATACGATGCTGTGTTTGTGAACTCTTTGACGTATGCATCTAGCATTTGGGGTCATCGTGTCGAATTAAAGACGGTCCGTCGTACATTAAATAGTGGTCAGCGTTTTCCTCTGATCGCTCTTACCCAGGCTTATCGCACTGCGTCTACTGACTCACTACAGATTCTTGCGGGTACATTGCCACTTGACTTGGTCGTCCAAATAAGAGCTGCTCGAGAAAAACTTCGTGGTGGGTTAGATGCTTCCGTCTCAGGCGTCCTTTTCCGTGCTCCTAATCAGTCACAGTGCGATGATCCTCGATTCTGGCAAAGTTTGAAGTCTGTTATTTTGAATTGTGCTATTTCGGCTTGGCAACTTAGATGGGATTGTTCCTCTAAAGGTAGACAAACCTATTTGTTTTTTCCGAGGGTCACTTCGCGCCTTGAGCGTGGTTGGCTGTCGCCTAGTTTTTGGACCAGTCAATTTTTAACTGGTCATGGCCACTTTAACGGCAAGCTCGCATCAATGGGCTTGGTATCTGAATCCTTTTGTCCGTGTTCTTTTCCGGAGCAGGATGCCGATAATATTCTGTGGTCCTGTCCTGGGATGGAGGCTGAGAGGAGGGTTCTGCTGGACAGCGTCAGGGGTTCTCTCATTGGCCCCCTACATCATGGGGATCTAATAATGAGTAAAGCATCGTTTAGAGCTTTCGAAAAGTTCGCGGAATGCTTTGGGAAGCTGTGTTCCCCTGGATGCTACTACTCCACTTAATTGCAAAAGCATTTATGTGTTGATTTATTATTATTTTTTTTTTTTATATTATATTCTGTGAATGTGTGTGTGTGTGAGTGTGCGTTTGCTTTTTAGGTGAGTGTATGCATTTGTGGTTTATGTGTGTGTGTGTGTTTGTGTGTGTGTGTATATATATGTGTGTGTGTATGTGTGTGTGTGTGTGTGTGTGTGTGTGTGTGTGTGTGTGTGCTTGCGTGCTTATGCACGCATAATCATGCGTACATGTATGTTTACTTGAGGTGTGCGTGCATTCGCACGGCACATCTCAGGTTTTGTTTCCTACCGCATGCGCGCTTTATGTGTTCATGCGTTGTTGTTAATTTTGTACTTGGTTATGTACAGTGTGGTTATTTTATTAGAACAGTGATGTGCGGTTGTTCTTGTGCGATATTCATGAACAACCGTCTCGTTCTCCGACGAAAGGGTCTCTTGGACTGTATTCGTCGGGGGGGTGGTGGCCTCATGTTGAGGGCTTTAAGGGTCAAATTCCGTGACCTTTAAAGCGGGCTTAGAAATTAATTCTACTACCACTACCTCCTCTCCGTCTGCTACTCAACCTAATCCATCGGTTGCAGTATCTCCTGACGTTACGTTTGCTGATGTGTGTTCCGGAGCTGCTGGGAGCATGACACCTACTTCTACATACTACTCTTTCTACCACGAATGCTATGAGTAGTCCTCAGTGTCGTGATTCTACAGTGACCGTATTGCCTTCTTCTTCCCTTTCTGCTTTATCTCCGCTGGCAAGTCTTACGACTTCAAATCAGTCATTTCTTGTACCAAAAAGACTCACGCGCCAGACTGAGAGATAGAAAACTTCTAGTGTATTACCAAAACGTACGCGGTCTCAGGACCAAGGTGGCCGCGTTTAATACAGCCATTTATTCTATTGTTGATGATATGGTGGCGTTAACTGAAACATGGTTAACGCCATCATTTTTTGATTCGGAGTTCTTTGATTCTTCGTGGACAGTGCATCGTCGAGACAAAGAGCAACGACGTGGTCGGGGAGTTTTATTTGCTTCTCGTGTCTGGTTGCGGTCTGTCAGATTGAAGAACTTCGAAACTCCTTCTGGCGAGGACTTATGGGTGAGAGTTGATTTTGTATTTGCGAGAATTTTTATCTGTGTTGTTTACATTCCGCCCGCTGCGAAAGACGATGTATGTATATAAGTTATTGTTTGCGAATATGATGATGGTACGTGATTTCATAATTGAACGTGACATATTGTTAATAATGGGTGATTTCAATTTGCCTAGTGCTAATATTCATGTCCGCAATAAATTTAATTTTGTGATTTCCTATTGCGACCTAGTACAGGTTGGTTCACCCATTAGTCCAAGTAAGTAATGAATCCAATGTCTCAGCAACGATGATCCAATGCCCAAAAGGAACTGCGATCATCCCTGAGGACCTACATATATCATGATGCATTACAAATTGAGCTTCTGTTTCTATTTTCTGTGAGAGCTGTTTCAGCTTGTTCATCTGCTGGGGTTTCTTCATCACGGTGGAATTTTGCTCGTGTTGATTCTGAATTAGTTTATAATGAGGTTCGTTCAATTGACTAGCGCCAAATGTACCTCATGAATACTGGTGATGCTGTTGAATTTTTGTATAACACAATTTATAATATTTTTGACAGTTATGTTCCTCGGTTCGTCAGTTATCCTAATTCGGAACAACATCGTCGGGTATTTCCACCGTGGTTTGGATCCAAGCTTATTGCTGATGTTCGTGCAAAATGGTTGTCTCATAGAAGATGGAAACGTAGCCAATCATTTCGTGACTATGAGAAATTGCGGATTCTTAGGAAGATCGCGAAACGTGGTGTGAGTGAGCGTTATTCTCTCTATCACAAAGAGATAGAGAGTGCTATCGTAAGTAATCCTCACCACTTTTTCAGATTTATTAAGAGTAAGCATATTTCACATGGCCATGAGCATTCATTCTCATATAATAAAAAAAGTTGTGTCGGTCCTGAGATCGCAAACGCTTTAGCTAAATTATTTAGCTCTGTTTTTGATCAGAGATCACCATCCCTTGATGCTAATTTGGCATCCCAAATTGGCATTCCAAGGGTCTCGCTTGGAGATGTTAGGATGGCAATTTTGAAACTGAAGGGGTCTGTTGGGCCTGACGGTGTGCCCCCTGACGTATTAAAGGCATGCTGTAATTCGCTCTTAGAGCCTCTTCAGTTTATTTTTAACCATATTCTTAATTCTGATAATTATCCTGAAAAATGGAAATTATTTAGAGTCATTCCTATTCATAAAAGTGGCTCTAAAAATGAGGTTGAAAATTACAGACCTCTTGCTATCATCTCGGCTATTCCCAAAATTTTTGATAATATTCTTCACCGTTTGATTCAAAAGATTGTTGTGTGATGAGCAGCATGGTTTTTCACCATGTCGTTCCACTACCACTAATCTTGCCTGCTTTTCTTATTATACCATG
The DNA here is from genome assembly GCF_051622035.1 of Arctopsyche grandis. NCBI lineage: Eukaryota > Metazoa > Arthropoda > Insecta > Trichoptera > Hydropsychidae > Arctopsyche > Arctopsyche grandis. Next base: position 34,329,305 of record NC_135356.1, read on the forward strand.
TCTAAAGTTGACGGTGGTCAACAAGTTGATGTAGCCTACTTTGACTTTCGTAAAGCCTTTGATCTTGTCAATAGTGACGTTCTTATGATCAGATTAGCTGAAGTGGGCTTTTCTCCACGTCTTCTTAAACTCTTTGCTTCTTATCTTAGTGATAGGAAGCAATTTGTTAGATATGTTATTTATGAATCTCCTTCATATTTTACGCGATCTGGTGTAACTCAGGGGTCCACCTTATGCCCTTTACTTTTTACTATAGTTATTAATAACCTCCCTAAAGTATTACGCAATGCTTCATGTCTCTTGTTTGCAGACTATGTTTATTTATTTATTTATTTTACAAAATCAATTAATCAAGCACACTCGTCTAACAGATTGCTCCAAAGCGACGAGTGTGCTAAAAAGATTAAGAAGTACAATAGTAAAAAATACAAGTAAAATAAACAAATTTCATATACAAATCAAATAAGGAAAGGATAACTAAATAAAACATGAAATCATAATAAAATAATAATTAAAAACACTAACTCAACCTTTCTAAATGGTCGCGACCTCCATAACTTAGGAATTGGTGCAGAGAACGAAGAGAGACATGACAAATGTCAATGGCACCATCCAGAGAATTTAAGAAACGGAGGCCGCGAGGAATGGGAGAATAACTAAATGCCACAGTTCTAGCCAAAGGAGTGTGCAAAAGGGGACGATGGCGGGTCCATACCACACTCTCTGGAGCATGAAGGCCCAACTCAGCCAGGATAGACGGACAGGAGATACAGCCTCTAAATATGGAAAACAAGAACTTGATGAGGGCAACACTCCTCCTGTGGTCAAGAGAAGTGTAGCCGACCATACCCATGACGAATTTTGATGGAAATAAGTATGGGTAAATCCCATATTGCTCCTTATAAAGCAGTCTGAGAAATCGTCTTTGGGCAAGTTCAAGCTTCACAGATAGAGACTTAGTGTAAGGATTCCAGATTATAGAGGCGTATTCCAAGATACTCCTAACTAGAGCATTGTACAGCAATCTCAAAACAGCGGGATTATGGTAGTGTCGAGAATTACGAAAGACAAACCCAAGCATTCGTGAGGCAGAGGAACACACAGAGTCGATATGAACAGAGAAATTTAGGTCACTCTAGAATGCAACCTCAAGATCAACAGTTGAATCGATCCAGTTCAATAAAAAGTTACCAACAAGATATGGAAAGGTACGATCGGGGGTGGATCTGGATCTGGAGTAACACATAACCTTGCACTTGGAGACATTAAGAGGCAAGCAGTTGGTTAACGACCAATCATGAAGAGCATTAAGATCATATTGTAAAAGCTCACAAGAACTATTAAAACTGTTAAATTATTCTTTGCTGTTAAGGATGAGAGGCAAGCCTCTCTCCTTCAAGCGGATATTAACGCTGTTTTAGAGTTCAGTTCCAGTTTAGGGCTTGAACTGAATACTAGTAAATGTGCCATTATGAGTTATAGACGTGCGAATTTGCTCTATTATCACGGATATTCCATTGGATCCGTGTTGTTGACGCGTGTGGAATCTATGGTCGACTTGGGTATCACTTTTGATCCTCAATTCACCTTTCACAACCACATCAAGACAGTCGCTGACGTTTCCTTTTTGTCAACTTGGATTTGTCATGAGATACGCTAGGTTATTCTCCAGCCCCTTGTCTTCTCGCTTGCTTTTCAACTCGCTTGTTAGAGGTAAGCTAGAGTATAATGCGATTGTGTGGAATCCGCATAAAGCAAACTACTCTCTAATTATCGAAAAAGTGCAAAAAGCATTTCTTCGTTTTCTATATAAGAAAGAGTATGGGTACTACCCATATCTCTATCCTACTCCTTTCCTTTTGGGCACGCTTGGGTATAATTCCCTTGAACTTCGGAGAAACTTCTCGTTCATTCGTTTCGTTCTCCAGCTACTGCGTGGTAATACGTCATGCCCGTTGTTGCTGGAGCAGTTGGGACTTTATGTCCCTAATAACTATGTGTGTGGTAGACATCATCATTTGATGGCTGTACCTCCTGCCCGCACAGTTATTTTTCGAATGGCTCCTATACCAAGAGCTATTCGACTTCTCAATGAAATCGTTGCTGCCGTCCCTGAATGCGATATTTTCCACCTAGGTGAGCGTAGGTTATCGGATATTATTTTAACATATTTATCTGGTGACCTGAGCTCATCATTACTTTCTTAATTTGAATGTGATGTATGAGTGGAATCTTAATCTACTCTCTTCATTTGAGCCTCGCTGTGATTTTATTTTTATTTATATTTTGTTTTATTTTATTTTACTTTTGTAACGCGACGTTCTCCCGAGTGTCCCTTCAGTTGGTAGCGGTAGTAATCTTTAGGGTGGCACCAGTTACTTTACCGTGCCAACACCATACCCCTCTCGAGAAGTATCGAGAGCAGCTCTCTCTACATCCAGCCGTCAGCCGGGACAGACCTACCTCCAGCATCTCCGCCGAGCGTCTTCAGAGACGCTCAAAGATCGCCATCTTGTGTCCACACGAGGCAGTACGGAGTTTGTCTCCTGCCTCCCCCCTCCCGCTGCTGTGACCCGACCAGCGGTGCTTCAACGAGAAGACGACCGCAGAGCCAGTTTCCCGAGCACGAGGAAGCTGTTATCAACGCAGACGACTTGCAGTCAGGAACCTCCCCGACTATATACATATATATATATATATAACTATCCCAAGGTTAGTCCACGTTTCTACATAACTCGACTCTTGGAAGAATAACGACGTATAACGCCCTCTACACGACGCGCGTAAATCCGTTCGTCACACTTTTTCTTTTTCTTCCTCTTTATGTACTATTTCTCTTTTGTTCAATATGAAACTAAGAATGTGATTTTTGATAATTACACGTTTGTACACTTATTCTTTTTCTTATTTATTATTTTTATTTTTATTTTTTATTTTATGTATTTTATTTTTTATTTTTCTGTTTTTCATCATCAAATGTAGGCCATTGTGGCGCAATAGGTTCTTCAAAACTATGAAATAAATAAATATTAATTGCGACACTAAAAATAATGAAATATTTTTACTATGAAGATTTGAATAATTTATTGAGACTATTTCAATAATCATTTTTTCTTGTCCTGTTCTTATCGACCCAATCAATATTTATACACCACATGTAAGTCAACGTATTTCCTGCATGAAATGTATGACTTGTAATGACTTGAATGTAAATGTTTGAATTGAATCAGCCTTTAATTTCTCGGCAACTATAAATTTAAGATCACGATATTGTTTATGCATATTTGCGATCATATTTTTTCACTAATTGGTATTAAATAATTGTTTATACCTATATTTAATTACCAGGCTGTCTAATTAATCTTTTCCGTGTACAAAATCAGCTCTGCTTCTTCGGGAAATCGCATTTCTACATGACCACAGAGTAATCGGATGAATCTCAAAATCGCAGTTGTGTTTATATCGCTGCTATTTAATGATAATATGTTTTTACATCTTCGCTACAATAAACTATCTCACCTAAATAATAATATCTTAGTTTATTGTTTTTTGCTTTTGTAAATTGAGTGTTCTTTTATATTACTTCATTGAAAATATGTGCACATTGATGATAGTTCACCCAAATCATCATTCAAAATCGATTCAATCATGTGAATCATTAAGCATTTTAAAGCAATAAGGATCAAAAAGTCACCCTCTTAAGAAATGCGGTTAAACGAATATTTTTTCATAATTATAATAATAGACCTATGTAGTTAGATATTTTGAATAATATTTTCAAATGATGATTTTACTCGAAAAATTTTAATATTTGTATAAACTATTTAATGCAGATTTATCACGAGTATTTATGAAAACATTAAAAAGATCCTAACGTCGAGAACAAGATTTAAAAAAAAATAATTTAGGATTTGTCTTACCTGCCCATGCATTCAAGACGTGACTTCCGGAATGTGTATGTATGTATTATGTCCCTAGTTAAAATATATTTTCCCTATCCTTATGACGAATTTGTAGTCCAATTGGTTCAATTGGATATATTTAATTATACAGGCGAAAATACAATTTCACAAGCATTCCTTAGTAATTTTATAAATTTTGACAGTTGAGTGGTAACAGTGTTGCCACTTTTCCAATATCATTCACTAGGAAGAAAATGACAAGGAAGAAACGTTAAGAGGGTTGGATAGCAGCGTCACTTTTGAATATCGCTTTATAAAAAATGTTGTTTTTGTTTCTGTCTTCGAGCTACAGCCCGAACTACCACGAAAGTGAGTGAGAGTGTGTGTGTGCGCGCGCGTTTTGCATCGAGCACAAATTCCCAAACATCGAATATTATTGATGTATTATTGATGCGAGCGGGAAATATTTGTACTTGCAACGCTTGGGAACATGCATCTTTCGTAATATGCTGTTTCGGTCGCTCGCGCTTATGAATGTATTTACGCGTCCCGCTTCTTTGAATTCTCCTTTCCGTCGTGTCATATGCATATCGTTCAGCGTTTGTTTGTACGAAAGTCTAAGAACTGAGTACTTACAATGGATGGAAGAAAAGGGAAGAAATAACGTATGTTCCAGTCGACTAAAAGACAAAAACGATATTTTAAACGAAATATCCATCTTACAACACATTCGACCACCAGGTAATAATGCTTTCTTGTGACTTAGTAACTATTATTTATTATGCAAAATGTAGTGATGTGAGCATAGCATAGGAAAAGGAGTAAGACAAGGAGATACAATCTCGCCCAAGTTATTCAATGCGGTGCTTGAGGGAGTTTTCAGGAAATTGGATTGGGATACAGCCGGAGTAAGCATCAATGGTCGCTTTTTGAGTCACCTTCGGTTCGCAGACGATATAGTTCTAGTAGCTCGTGATTCAGCTGACCTACTTATCAGACTAACACAGCTGGACAGGGAAAGTAGAAAAGTAGGATTAAAAATTAACGTAGATAAGACTAAACTAATGTTCAATAGTTATTGCATGCCTGATAGCATCCCCTTAGATGATAAACCAGTAGAAGTAGTAAATAATTATTTATATTTAGGTCAAATAATTGACATGTCTGGTAGTAAAAATGAAGAGATAAAGAGATAAACATCGATGTCGCCAATGCTGCTGCTGTTGGAAACTTAGCTGTAGCCTCCACAAGTTCTGGACCGACATCTTTGTATACAGTTCCGCGAGATTTATTCGATCAAAATTTATCAGAAACAGCTAGTTCAACGTCATCAACGAGGCTTGATGATTTAGTTATAGAAGCAGAAGCAGACAATCCCAACGAAACAGATATTCATGAACAATTAGAAGGGCGCAGAATAGTAGATATTAAATATTTATTTTCAGCGCTTTCAAAAATTTAGCATGAACACACTAATTGTACATTATCTGACTTAAATTTTGTGAAAGAAATAAGAAAAGGTTTTCTCAGCGAATATGTTTTTCGGTGTAGAATGTGCTTAGCAAAGGAAACTGTATACTCCGAAGATCCGAAACTGCAAGTTTCCGCAAATACTGCTTTCGTAGAAGGAATTATTTGTACAGGTAATGGCTATTCACAATTAAATGAAATTTGAGTCGTGGAACTTACACAAGCATAGAACAACATTTAGCGCCAACAATCGAAGAATGTGCCTTTGATGAAATGATTGTCGTTGGTGAAGAAGAAAAAAGGCTCGCCATTTTAAATGGTGACATAGACGAGGAAGGATATCCCTTACTGACAGTCATTGCAGACGGTTCTTGGGCAAAGAGATCATATAAAAGTGGGTTTAACTCCTTGTCTGGTGCAGCGTGCATAGTAGGGCTCCGAACTAAAAAAGTTTTATATCTCGGAGTACGAAACTCTTAGGGCGGTTTCAGACTAGCGTTTTATACGCGCGTATAATCTCGTTTTTTGAAGTGCATGTAGGCACGTATAGGCGCTTCGTTTTCCATACGCGCAACTCGTACGAGCGTAGACGCGCTTATAAGCTCGTATTATCCATGTTGATACTAAATCACCACTACCGGTTCGAGCGAAAACGCCGAAATAAGCCCGTGTACGCGCGTTCGGTTTTTTGAAGCGCAAAAAGTAGCGCGCGTGTAAGCGCGTATGGCGAAATGACCGTATACGCGCAGAAATAAAACGCTAGTCTGAAACCGCCCTTACCGCTGCATATGTGCCAGAGCTACAAAATTAAATATAGATGCAACTGAGCACAAGTGTTTTAAAAATTGGCGTGACAGCGCTAATGTCATGGAAGCTGATAAGTCTATTTAAATATATCTATATTTTATTTAATAATGTGTGTTTTATTTTCATTTATTATTTTATGTTCAGTATATTTGTTATCTGTAAATGCATTTTCATTTTTCAAAACTGCACCAAGGAAAGATCCCTGGAAAATATACTTCCCACTTTTATTACTAATTGTTTTAATAAAAAATATATTTGCCTTCTGTTTGTACCTGTGAACAATATTCAAGAAGAAAAAAATCGTATATATCAATTTAAAATAATTTGCCCGTGAAAGGGTTTAATTACTATAATCTTTTCCTGTATTTTAAAAAATGTGAATATTTCACTAATATATATGTAGAAAATAGATTTTAGTATTTTATTTTCATTTTCTCCGCAAACAAAATGAAAAAATATTTTGAATAAATTCAATAATTACTTTACATAACACATTGTTTTATTTTAGAAGTTCGTATAAAAGTGTCACGTACATACATAGACACACCAATCTGGAGAAATAAAAAGAAATCGACAAGTCAGAAGTTGCAATTTGGTGTGCGCGAATATAGTACTTATGTATCGAAATATGTAATACGTACATATTGTGTAGTTACGATTCGAGCGAATTGTATATCGTATGTATGAACTTGTCATGTGAACAGTGGTACATATATGAGTCGTATGGGAGTGCGTATGTTAGTGCGAGTGTGTGTGTATAGTGTACGTGTACGTGTACTAGCCTCGGACCCCCCCCGACCCCCGCACATATATTGAGTAAAAGGGACAGATGCGCGTCCAACAGATTCTACCTCTTTTAAATTTACAAAATCCAGCTTTCCTAATCAACTATTTTCTCCTCCAAAACTGAACCAATTTTAAAAAAAATTTCATCATCGGTATGAGAAAGATATTTTCTGTGCATCTATCAGCGTATTTTTTTTTAAATCGACCGTTAAATAAGCACGCTGGACTCTTTTCGTGGGTGTAAAAAAGAGGCGATTTTATAGATGTTTGGCGGCTCCTAGCTCCTACAAAAAATAATAAATCAAAAAAATAAAACGATAGATGCACCCCAATGGTGGATATCCATAGCATATTAAAAAATAATTTCTCTAGTGCCATAATTGAGGAAGGGAGAAGTTTAGTAAGTTTGTATGGACAAGGCGCTGCTGTCCAGCCCTCTTAACGATGATTGATTGATCATCGAAATAAGAACAGATTTTACTTTTGTAAAAGGTTTACTTTGTTTCGGCGTCCTGTCAATTATGATGAAATAAATCAATCCTTATTCATAATCATAAATTGAGATTTTGGTAAGGAAGCATAATGAGAATTTTATACTTACTCTACTGTGGATATTCTGCATGGATATTCTTCTACTTTTGGGTACACTTTGTAAGAGATATAATTAAAAGCATCAGGATGAAAATAATACGATAGTGTTATTTTTTTGTAAATTCAATTTTATTTACATTTATAAAAGCAAAAAATCATTTCTGAACAATTAACGGTGAAAATATAATGAAAAACATAAGATTACAAATAATACGAAATTGTACTTTTTTTTTGACAAATTCAATTTTATTAACAAATATAAATGTAAAACATCAAGTAAAATTGGACACACAGGTACAAATGCGATCAAACTCACATCACATTTACAAAATATAAATTCAAAACCCATTACAAATAAAAGGTAAATTGCAAACGCTATTTTTACTTGAAATTAAATAGGTTACGCTCTTTTGCAAATTTTATTTTTATTTATTTATTTAAATTAATCATGCACAATCGTCTTCCAGATTGCTCCAAAGAAACTAGTGGACTACACAGTTTAAGATATGTACAAAAATTATAGTAAAAACATGATTATTATACATGTTTACAATTAACATATATGTAGATTGCCATCAAACCCATACCAAATAAATTTGCTTTATATTTTGAAAAAAATCATTCATGCTGTTTTTCAAATGGAATGAACTCTACCTCAAACACATAAATAAGAGATACACACACGTATATATTCATACATAAATACAACAAGAAAAATCGTACACACCTACGTGTAAATTTAATTAGTGGAAAATGTACAGGTCTTTAAAGTTCCATTTGCAGACGAATACAACTCTTTATATACGTAGGTATATTTGTTCACATCTATTAACCACAAAATCTTCATACAAGTATAATATATAATATGTATATTATAAAGAATTTGTTTGGTGAGTAGTTGGGAAATAAATTTGTGGTCAAGCGAAGGTTTTGGTACAAATGTTGTGTCACTATGACCCAGTATGACAAAAACTACATACAAATATTACATATACAAATGATAATATAAGAGGCATGGCGACCGCAACTCCATCACTGATCTTATTCACAATGGCAATGTTTTACTGATATTCTCTTTTTTTCTTCATAAACATATTATTCAACATTAAATCTATGAATGTAATGTAGTTTAAAATTAAGTGAAAACTGTTTGGCAACAGTTCCATAACATTTAATAAATACTGTAACGCGACGTTCTCCCATCGTCCCATAGGGCAACACTCGCCTTTTATTTCGAGTGGCCACCCAGGGAAAAGCCAGAGATCTATCACCCTCCATGCTGAAGAACCGCCGCGAGGTCGAGTAGTGGAATAGTGGAAGAAAAATCGAACAAGGGTAAAGTGCCACTTCCGGTTGACGGATGTTTATCAAATTGTATACATAACTTGGTATTAAGCTTAAACTTATAGATATGAAATTTAAGTTCAATAAACTAAAAATTGTCTGAGAAAATATAAAAAACGTCGATTCTCTAAAGTAAAAGTACTACTTCCGGTACAGGTAAAAATATTTAAAAAAACATAAGGTTCTATTACATGTAAAAAAAATCCAGTCCGATTCAGTTGGCAGTTTGGGAGATAATTGAATTCAAATAATTACACCTATAAGGGGAGGTAGCATTTCCGGTCAACTTAAAAATTTGAAAAAAAAATTATCTCGTGTCGATAAGAATTTCAGTAACCGATACTAAATTTCAGTTCGATAGGACTAACGGTGTTCAAAAAATCCCCAAAATACACAGAAACACAGACACACACATTTTTTCTAGATCACGAAAACGTGATCAGTAGAGACACGTATTTTGGGCATTTTGCTTGTTCGAGCCAAAAGCCCACATGGCCGTGTTTTGGGCTCTAACGGGCTGCGCGCTCGTCTGCCAGACCAGACGCTCGCGAGACGCCAACCGAGAAGGTCTTGGTGTGGCTGGTCTACCCTTCCTGACCGGCCAGCGTACTCATCCACAGCCCCGCCATAAAGGGGCAGAGGCGCCGAGCAAAACTCCTCGGCTCGGCCATTCAACTGTCAATAAACAGGTTAAGCTAAACTGACTTTCTAATTCCCCCACGCCGCACCGTTCCAGAGCGAGCTGATCGAGACGACGACGACCACATACACAGTCGCTGGTCATCTACCCACACACACTCAGCCCCCGCAGCTATCGAAACATTGCTATTAATGCTTAATTGACGCTTCTCTACGCAGCACCGATCTGGGCGGATTCCATGGAAATAGAAAGGACGAGGAAAAAGTATGCCTCAGTACAGCGGAGGAGCGCACTCAGAGTAGCCACGGCGTACTCGACTGTCTCCGAGAACGCTGTTCTGGTAGTTGCAGGAATCAACCCGATCGATCTGCTCGCAAAGGAGAGGAAGCAACTCTTCGACGGCTCGAGAGGCAATGCATCGGAATCCCGAGAAGCAGCGACACGCAGGCGGAAGGAAATACGGCAAAAGCTGATGAGGTGCTGGCAGAGGCGGTGGGACGAAGAATGTAAAGGACGCTTTACCTACAGGATCATCCCATCCGTGGGCGACTGGGTCGAGAGGAAACACGGCGACACCAGTTTCCACTTGACACAGCTGCTGACGGACCACGGCTGCTTTGGCAAGCACATCCACAGGATACAAAAGGAGGCCGAAACAAAATGCTACCACTGCGAAGCCGAAGTGAACGACGCAGAGCATACCCTTTTTGAGTGCCCAGCTTGGGCGGAAGAAAGAAAAAGAATGAAGGAAATCGGAGTGACCTCACCTGAAAACCTGGGCAAGACGCTAATAGAGAAGATGGAAGCTTGGGTAGTCATCGACACGTTCGCGTCAACGGTGATGCGCAAGAAAGAGGCGCATGAACGAGAGAGAAGAATGCACGCGAGATGAATGGAATAAAGAAAGAAAGAACGACTAGAAACAAAGAATGAACGAAGATGAATGAATGGACCACCACTCCTTGAAGTAATACACAGAGGTCCCAGAGAGTGGAGGTCGGGGGTGGGGTTTAGCCGGTAAAATCCGGCACTACCCTGCAATTCGGACTGTAGGCTGTCTTTCGAAGATTCCCCACCTCCAGCGCAGCGAAAAAAAAAAAAGAATAGATGCTAAAATAATAAACAAAAGTGAAATTTGCATAAAATTTATAAAATTAATAGACAATGTAGAAGGGTCTTCCTATCCCTTTGCCCATTTATTATGTGAAGAAATTGAAAGGATAAAACAGAGCTTGCAGTTTACTACAGACGGTGTTTTTCCTGTCGAAACCAAGCGACTGCTTTTGTCTACTACTGCAAACAAAAGAAGACAATTGGAGCTGTGTATCCAAAAGGCTGCTCAAAAAAGCGTTTTAAAACTAGACTTGCACTCAAGACTAAATGAGAAATCTATTCCTCCGAACATTGAGTAAACTATTCAATCCATCTGTGGCAGGTTCAAAATCTAATATTAATGTTAAAGAAACAGTTTTGTTTTTTAGAAACCTGCCATTGTTTAATGTAATGTAACAGAGGCTGAATGTTTGGAAGGATATCAGCACATTTTAGACAATTAATAGAGAATATAAAAAAGTTGATCCACGCCGGATATATCGCTATTATTGATGACAACAAAAATTAAATATGAAGAGTTTGGTTGTGTCGTTCTAAAATCTATTTGGAGTCCCGTTAATAGTGTGGATGCTGAATGGTATTTTAGTAAATACAATATAATTGTTACCGTTCGTTGCACGAATCTGAAAAAATAATCTGTAGAAATATGCTCCATTTTAAGTTTTAATCAATTTTAATTGGTATTATATTTTTATATTCATATTTTTTCTTTGTATTTTTATATTCATGTTTTTTTTATTGTAATTTTAATTTCAAAATATTTTTGAATTTTTCTAATATCTTTTAATGGTTGTGTTGTCTTTAAATTGTATATGTACATAAATTTTAAATTGAACAATTTTAATGCCCAAAAACGCTAAAATGCAAAATGAAAATGTTAAAATTGACAAAAATAGATGCCCAAAATACGGGTCTCTACCGATGACCATCTATACATATTAAAATACTTAAACAAAATTATTTACTCGTTAATAAGAATATAAATCAGTTAGTTTATTGAAAAAAACGTGTAGTGATAAATTTAAAATATTCTCGATATTTTCGAGATTGTAATTAACGTTTTCTCGAGAAACAAGAATCTCGAATTTTCATAATAAAATATTCTCGAGAAATGAGAATCTCGAAATTTCACATCAAAATTTCACGAGATTTCTCGATCACAACCTCTAGGCGTGCTGTCAATTATGGTGAAATAAATGAATCCTTATTCATAATCATAAATTGAGATTTTGGCTTCCTTAGAAGCATAGTAAGAATTTTATACTTACTCTACTGTGGATATTCTGCAATTTAATCATTTATTCTTCTACTTTTGGGTACACATTGTAAGAGATATAATTAAAAGAATCAGGGTGAAAAAAATACGATAGTGTTCTTTTTTTGTAAATTCAATTTTATTTACATTTATAAAAGCAAAACATCATTTCTGAACAATTAACGGTGAAAATATAATGAAAAACATCAGACTACAAATAATACGACATTGTACTTTTTTTTTGACAAATTCAATTTTATTAACAAATATAAATGTAAAACATCAAGTAAAATTGGACACACGGGGACAACTGCGATCAAACTCACACCACATTTACAAAATATAAATTCAAAACCCATTACAAATAAAATGTAAATTGCAAACGCTATTTTTACTTGAAATTAAATAGGTTACGCTCTTTTGCAAATTTTATTTTTATTTATTTATTTAAATTAATCATGCACAATCTTCTTCCAGATTACTCCAAAGTAACTGGTGGACTACATAGATCAAGATATGTACAAAAATTATAAATAAAAACATGATTATTATACATTTTTACAATTACCATATATGTAGATTGCCATCAAACCCATACCAAATAAATTTGTTTTATATTTTGAATAAAATTATACATGCTGTTTTGCAAATGGAATGAACTCTACCTCAAACACATAAATAAGAGATACACATACGTATATATTCATACATAAATACACCAACAGAAATCGTACACACCTACGTGTAAATTTAATTAGTGGAAAATGTACAGGTCTTTAAAGTTCCATTTGCAGACGAATACAACTTTTTATATACGTAGGTATATTTGTTCACATCTATTAACCACAAAATCTTCATACAAATATAATATATAATATGTATATTATAAAGAATTTGTTTGGTGAGTAGTTGGGAAATAAATATAAGGTTTTGGTACAACTGTTGTGTCACTATGACCCAGTATGACAAAAACTACATACAAATATTACATATATGATAATATAAGAGGCATGGCGACCGCAACTCCATCACTGATCTTATTCACAATGGCAATGTTTAACTGATATACTCTTTTTTTCTTCAAAAACATATTATTCAACATTAAATCTATGAATGTAATGTAATTTAAAATTAAGTGAAAACTGTTTGGCAACAGTTCCATAACATTAAATAATCGTTTATTTTCTATTACGGTAGATGAATAGACAGATTGCACATTAAGTAGATAATAAAACGTGACAGTTCATGTTATTGGAGACGATAATGATAATTTTGAAAATTATGTATTTGGGATTGGTGAATATTAAAGGCAAAGCAAACGCAGAAAACATCAAAATGTTAGTGGAACTTACACTTTATACAAACTTTACACAAAAATTTACAAATATATACGAAGAGTACACATGTATGTAGGTACATATTTATGTATATGTAGGCTATATTACCAACTTGGACTATCGTCATCTCCAGCATCGGTAATACCGGCTCCGGCTTTTATCTGGTTGTGTAAACGATGTTCTTTTTTCTGGCTTTTATCTTGTTGTATAGCCGACAAGTATAAAATATAAAAAATTACTCCGCAAGCCCAAATATCTACTGGCTTTCTGTACTGTTCATTCTTAAGAAATTTTTACACACATAAGTGTAAGTTCGATGAACTCCAAACCTAATCCGCCTACTGTATTCGCTACAAAAGACAAACCGTCGGCAATGTTATCTGTAAAATCCAATGCAAATACCCAACGAGAAGCTCATGTGGGAACATTTTGAAAGCACAACCAAATGAACATCAATTTTGAAAGCGAATATTCTATTGGCATTCATTTTAAAAGTAAACAATTCCGACGGTTCGAACATTTGAAACCTGAGAATTTACTGCTAGCGAGCAAAGCAAGGGAGCTGCTGTAAAATTAGCGGATTTTGGTTCGGCAATTGAAGTTCTTTTGAAAAATTTATAATTGTCTGCTATCCTCCGTTTTGGGATGTGAGCAGCAACATCGTTTATACAATCAGATAAAAGCCAGAGCCGGTATTACCGATGTTGGAGAGGACGATAGTCCAAGTTAGTAATTGAGCCTACATATACATAAATATGTACCTACATGTATCTAGAGATATAAATATGTACCTACATGTACCACTCTATCTAGAGATTTCGTCGGTTGATCTTCTATCAGCCTCGCCAGGTGGTCTATATTCGTCCTGTAGCTGAAAATATATATAATATATATACACATCAATATATTGGCGACGTAATAAGAGACTATTTTCAGCCTTTCACGGCGAGGGATTAATCAATGTTGGCGCCAGCGTTCCGATTGAATTTTCCGTGTGGAGTATTACGGAAAAGGTAATTGAAAAGTCTCGCGATGAAATTTCCTTTCAAGGATCGCCTTTATTGAAAGGAAAAATTAAATCACGATGAGCCCATATCGGAATGGATAGTATTATACAATAAAAAAATCGATAATAGGATTATGAGAAAATTTACGGAAATTATTCTGAATACATTATGTGTACATATTTTATGTATGTACATACATATACATATAATAGCTTTGAAAAACATACATATGTTTAATGAAAATATAATGAATTTACAAATTCAATGTTGAACAATTATGTTTTACAACAGCGTATGGGTGGCAAAAATGCGTGCCGGAATAGCCAGCTGTCATCGCGTCGATCTGACAGATGATTTTGATGTAATTTTTAATGATAAAATTCCAGGGAAATGTAATAATTAGAGACCGGAACTAGTTTGCGCCGTTCATTGTTCATTTGCTCAATGTACCTAGATACATGAGTACATGGCACAGTTCGCAGTTCGAACGATGGCACAGTTCGCCTTTGGGATTTGGCAAAATTAGAAGGAATAAGCTTAGTTAATAGGTAAGCTGTTTGTTATTATAATATTGCCACTGAGATATACATTATAATAAACATAAAGTTATCAAGAAATATATGTGTTTAGATCGAAATCGATGTTTAATCGTGGCGCAGGACCCGTCATCGGTATGGCTCCTTGCGAAAACAATCAATCGTTCGCCGCAGCCACTCAAGACGGTTCAGTATTCATACTCTGAGCCATTAAAGACTGGAAATAATAAGGATTAGTGTGATGCCAAGCGTGTTTCGTAGCCTCAAAAAGGTATGTGTAGTCACTAGTCACACTGCTTGTGTAATGTGCTGGGGAGATTCAAAATAGATATGCGGTATCTACATACATATATAACATATCTCGGACGAGCTAACATATCTCATTTGGCAGAAGAGGAACGAAGAGGGCCAAATCAAAGGACACGTCTACAATAACGCCCTCTAATGATTTTAAATTAAAGCCCTCAAAATGATTTTAAAACAATAGATTTTTTTACATATGTAAACAACATATTATTGTATGGGCTATGGTGAATTTTTTTAGTCATATATACAAATAATAAAAACAAATACTATAGCAAATGATTTAACCAAAATAAATATTTACTTTTCTTATATTGCTCTTATGTGACAAATTGGAATCAGAAGACAGTGTGATTTTTTGTCTAGTCAAACATGCGATCAATCGTAATGATTTACATTCCAAAAGTGAGCAAACTTTTTTGCACAGATTCAAAGCTGAACATTCAATAATTGGCACAAGCCACCGCTATTTGCAGTCGGATAAGTTGTAAAAAAGAACTAATTACACAAAATCACCAACAAACTGATTTTGCAAGCGTCCTTAGTCCAACTATTATAATATCGCGTATGCAAAAAATATAATATAGTAAAACTCTTGTGTGCAATTTAAAGAAGTTTTCCATACCTAGCGGTATGCAACATGAAAATTTCAGCGAATTTTAAAACGGCGGTTTTAGAATGATACGTCAAAAAGACTTTCGTGTTGAAACACGCAACATCAGACTTTCCGACCAAAATATTAACGATGATGTAGATCGTCTATCTGTGTGCAGTAATAGAATTTGCATAGATGATGACGACGTTTATGACGATTGTTACATCGAGCCGTCAATTGTATTTGAACCGAGTATTGCGAGAAGATTAGTTGAAGCCGATTATATACCGTCCCCATGTTCGGTAAACTGCAATCTATGTAACATATAACAGCTTTTAGACGTGAGAAATTTTTTTAAGATAAAAAAAAATAAAATTATGTACTAATTAGGTACATGGACACGATTGACATCCATCGATGAATGATTCAACGCGTTCTCGTTCTAAATTTATTGGAAAAAGATACGTTAGTGATTTGAAGGTTGTCCATCGTGCCGTCGATTCGATTAGACATGAAAATGTGGCGGCAAAAAAATTTACCTAGACTATTAATGATACATTATTATCACAAAAAAGATGGAAGACTGGTGTCGATAGAGAACAAATAAAAAGTAATTAAAGTAATAAAGGTGGCCACCGCAACTCCATCACTTTGGGATTTAAATGCTACTCCCTACAAACCAGAGGCTAGCAAAAATAGCGACGTACTTTTAATACCCATAGGGCAAAACATTTAGAAAGGAGAGCTTTCCGACAAGTGCCAGGACTACCGAACCATCGTAGAAAGTGCCAGGACCATACATATAGAATAACATATAGTTATTCTATGTCTATAGCCAGGACGATACTTCTTTCTAAAGAACTGTCAGAGAACCATATGAGTAGTCACCGGAGCCTGAGGGGGCCGTGTATTGTTCAAAGGTTGTAAATGCATTGTTAAAGGTTTGCCGAACAATGGATAGCACTGTGACTATCCTACCTCTACATATGAGGCATGGGTTGGAAAAGCTTCAGACCTATGTAAATAGCAACCGGTGAAGAGGCTCCTCAAAGTATCGTAATAGCTACTCGACAACAATACTCATTGCCAAATGATGCCATAGTTTCTTGTAAGTTTAATCAGCTTTATAAGATAGAGCCAATAACGCCGAGTATGTGGGAGAACATTTTGAAAAATATTCCGTAGTTGTGTGTCTGTGGCTTTTAAAATTTCCTGCTGCCGGTGAAGCAAATATTAAAATTGGTAGCCCAACAATTAGGACGTCCAGGAGGACGAATCATATTTTCCAATGTAGTAGCGAAAAAAGAACATGTGTGACGAGGACAATTAGCTGATGTGTGTTTAGACACTCCTCTTTGTAATGGATATACCCACAACCACGTAGTATGGATGGTCTCTAGACTGGTACTCAAACTCTAGACTGGAGTATAAAATTCCTTAAAAAAGACAATGCGCGATAAGATACTGTCGAGAGGATAGAAAAAGTATTTCGAATGCCACAATTTGCAGAAATTTTTTGTCTTGCAAAGTAACATTTTCCAAAATCGCTGACAATGGCAGTTTCGAAATGATGCAATATTTGACGAGCAATCTAGGTGAAAAAGTATCTGGTTTCAAGCGCGAATGAAAGGTGACAACCATATTAAGATATGTAGTACATTAAAAGTACCAAAGACCCAATGACACGTTTCAATATTACTTTTATAATGAGCTGTTCCCACTATGTGGATTCACACAGTAGATTAATATATAGTAATAGTAATATAATTGGTCGTATTGGCGTCTCACGACATAAGAATCGATTTACTAATATGCAGGTAACTGTACATTTCATTGTACAAATTAATTGCACAAAAACTTTGGAAATAAAATAGACCACACGTGAATGGGTGCGGCACCTCGCAGATACCAAATTCTAAATTATAAAAGAAAAATGCAGCGAATTCACTGGAGAATACGATGAAACGATGACAATGATGGACGTGTGTCGTTTTTGACGTACATACAGCGATGGTACAAACCTCATCACGAGCGAGAATGCATCGGCTGGCAGTACAGGTTAATTTTCAGGAAAAGACCGCCTTTTTTCCGGTCTCCTTCTGGTATCAGAAACGATCTGAAATAGAAACGTCAATCAAATGAGTACAAAGCCAAAGTCAAACTAAAACACACAATTAAGTTTAACAATATTTGGACTTTCGAAAATACCTGGTGATATTTGGATACAACTTCGGGAAATTTTATCAGCAGTTCAGGATCGGCTAGCAGTACAGCTTCATTTCAGGAAAAGACTGCATTTTTTCCAGTCTCCGTTTGTTATCAGCAACGATCTGAAATAAAAACGTCACTCGAATGAGTACAAATAAAAAGTCAAACTAAAACACATAGGAAAGTTAATCAATCTCTGGATTTTCGAAAATACCTGATGATATTTGGACACAACTTCAGCAAATTGTATCGGCAGTTCTGGATCGGCTGGAAGTACAGCTTCATTTTCAGGAAATGACCGCGTTCTTTCGAGACTCCGTTTGTTATCAGCAACTATCTGAAATAGAAACGTACGTTTCAAATGAGTACAAAGCCAAAGTCAAACTAAAACACACAATTAAGTTTAACAATATTTGGACTTTCGAAGATACCTGGTGATATTTGGATACAACTTCGGGAAATTTTATCAGCAGTTCAGGATCGGCTAGAAGTCAATTAAATGAGTACAAATAAAAAGCCAAACTAAAACACATAGGAAAGTTTATCAATCTCTGGATTTTCGAAAATACCTGATGATATTTGGACACAACCTCAGCAACTTGTATCAGCAGTTCTGGATCGGCTGGAAGTACAGCTTCATTTTCAGGAAATGACCGCGTTCTTTCGGGACTCTGTTGGGTGTCAGCAAAAAACTATAATTTTTGACTAGGGTAGCCAGCTTTTTTATACAACTTTTTGAAGAGAAAAAAATCTAAAAATATATCCTATGCTATAAACTATGGCAAAATTTAAAATAAAATTGATTTTTTGACGAATAAATTTATTCGCATTTATGAAATTATCAGAGAGCATTTATGAAATTATGTAGATATGACCGACAATTTCAATACAGTAATTATTTTTATACTAGTGTTGGGCCCGTTGATTTCAACGGGTGGTTTCAAAAAGGAAATGAAACTCGAATAAAAATAAAGTTAAAGATATTGAATCGACTGGTTTCGGAAAGAAATTGATGCACGAATTAGAAGTTACGATTGACAAATTACGAAGTGAATACGAATTACGAATTATGTTTTGTGCATCGCCGACGTCTCGACGCCTTTGCCCCCAGCGCCCCCGTTGCTTTCGGCACCCCGGGGCCTTTGCCCCCGGCGCCCCCGGGGCCTTCGCCCCCAGTGCTCCGGACGCCTCTGGCGCCCGTAGCACAAAAATATGATAAATATGAAAAAAACTGAAAAAAATGAAAAATATGAAAAAAATGAAAAATATGAAAAAAGCGGGAAAAACTGAAAAAAATGAAAAATATGACAAAAATGAGAAATATGAAAAAAACTGAAAAATATGAAAAAAGCTGAAAAAATGAGAAATATGAAAAAAGCTGAAAAAACTGAAAAAAATGAAAAAAAAATTTTTTGTTCCGCATACTGGTTGACGGTTGATCGTCCAATATACAAATATATATATTTAGCGACAGTCCGTTTTTATATATAGTATATTTCGAGGCATTCGTCGAAGCGCGCAAACGACACGGAAAGGAAACGACGCCACAGTCGAGGGGGATGACGAGACGCGATTCCAAGGTCGCGGTGGCTCTGATTGTTTGGTGGCAAATGTGCAATCAATCGACGAGCACTTGTGCAATCGATCGACGAAAGCAATCAATCCACGGCAAACGCGACCAACCGATTGAAACGCGGCAACAATGGCTATTTTCCATAACCAGTTCCTAAATAGCAACCACGGGTTGCAATAAAGGAACTGGATATGGAAAATTCGAAAATGTCGGGTGTAGATATCGGTAGTGTGAACGTAGCCAATAAAGCTACAATAATAGCGTTGGGGGAGGGGAGGGGCGGGGAGGGGCAGCTCAGGGCTCAGCGTTGTGCACTCACCGCGATGGCCGTACCACTTCTGCCGGAAAATGGCGGCGAACATTGCGATCTGCATTAGCACAAAATGTAAAATGCGATTGTGGTAATATTGATAGAGAGAGAGAAACGGAAAGGAAACGACGCCACAGTCGAGGGGGATGACGAGACGCGATTCCAAGGTCGCGGTGGCTCTGATTGTTTGGTGGCAAATGTGCAATCAATCGACGAGCACTTGTGCAATCGATCGACGAAAGCAATCAACCCCACCCCACGGCAAACGCGACCAACGATCGAAAGGGCAACAATAAAGCTACAATAATAGCGTACCTGCGGGGGGTTGGGGGTGGTGGTGGGGGGGGGGCGGGTAGCGGCAGCTCAGAGCTCAGCGACGCGCACCCGCCGCGATGGCCGCTGCACTTCTGCCGGAAAATGGCGGCGAACATTGCGGTCCGCATTGGCACGAGCTCAGAGCTGAGAGCCCAGCGACGTGCACTCACCGCGATGGGCGCACCACTTCTGCCGACTGCGAGCAGCGCTTCCGATGTAATGGCTGGGAGTGGGGGTTCACCCACGGCGATAGCGATTGGTCGAATATGCGAACGACGCAGCTCATTTCGACGCACACGCCAACACCACTAATCGACATGCCCGTACACTAGGGCTGCCATACGTCCGCGTTGACAGGGACATGTCCCAGTAGGCTTGGGCATAGTAGTTCGCAAATCAGATCTCTCAGTTTAGTTCGCCGCTCCTAAACGAACTAGTTCGCTCTTCTAGTTCGTCAGCTCCCAGCTCGAATCAGTGAAAGGCAGATCGTTCGCTCGTTCGTTCGCTCGCAGATCGTTCACTCGCAGATTGTTCGCTCGTTTTGGCTCGATGAAAGAATAACACATGACGCAAAAAAGAAAACAAAAATAATCAAATTTTTTATATTTTTTTAGAAATAATCAACAATTATATTACTATTAGGTACTGGTTAGTTCTTGTAAAAAATATCACTTACACTTATAAAGTTGTTACCTAACAATTAAACATAATGACTTGTTTGAGTGAGATCGTATGTATAAAAAAAAAATAAAATGGAAAAATAATATTACATATTACTGTGTAAAAATATCAATTTGGACACTTTATTCGATGACAATAGTGTTCTACGTTCATTAAGGACTTGACCCGTCGCTGAAAAAACGCGTTCGCAGGGCACAGATGTTGCTACGGCACAAAATCTTTTCAAAACATACGCGTAAACGTGAGGGTATATCAAACGACGTTCATGCCACCATTGAAGCGGATCTTCTTTACGATTTAGATACTCTTCATTTAGGTATTTATCTAATTCGCGAATGCCAGCAGCAAGCTGGTTATCTGGCCTAGTAATTTTTTGTATTTCTTGGTCGTATTCATCCCATATGCAGCTATTTTTATTACTAGGTATAGATGTTGATGCGTCGCTGGAAGTAGGAACAGCCTCTGGAGTACCCCCTTGAACTAATTGTACTTGGCCGATTTTATTTCTAAGGGCTTGTACTACCATTTCACAGGCTCTTTGATTTTTGAATCCCCTCGTCTTAAATCGAGGATCCAAAATCGTACACTCTGCGTATAACATATTCTTCTCTATATCTTTTAAACGATCTTCCATGCCTTTCTTTAGCAGAGACTGCACATCAACTATTTTTGTATTGTAAGAAACATGTTTTTGTAAAAAATTTGTTAGTAAATTACACAAAATTATTATTTTAGATAAAGTGACGTTTTTCTCGGCACTTATTTCTAAGGTAATCTCGTAGAATGGACTGAGTAACGGTAAAACTTCCTCTATGACTTCCCAGTCCCCTTCATTTAAAGTTAAATCAGGGCGTAGAAGTGCAACGGTAGCAATCACTGCATCCTTTACCTGTACTATTCGCTTGAGCATGTCAAAAGTGGAATTCCAGCAGGTTTGTACATCCTGCTTGAGCTTAAGAACAGGCAAATTCATTTGCTGCTGCGTAGCAGTCAATTTATGTTTTCCTTGTGTGCTACGAATAAAAAACTCGACAATATTTTTAACTCTTCCCAAAACGTCACATATCTTTTTCGTAGCTTCTTGTACAACAAGATTTAGAGAGTGAGCGAAACATGAGATGGACCGCCAATCACCAAGTCTAACAGCAGATAAGATATTTGCTGCATTATCGCTAACAATGGCAGCAACTGTGTGTGAAATGTTCCACTCCGCCATAACAACTTTCATAAAGTCGCACAAGTTTTGACTAGTATGTCGCTCTTTATAATTGATACAACCAAGTAATACTGAGTGAAGTTTAGTCTCTTCATTTATAAAATGAGCTACAATAGCTATATAGCTGTCGTTATTTCTAGACGTCCAACCATCAGTACTAAGAGACAACGCTGGTGCTGCTTGTACCTTTATTTTTGCTTCAGCCATGACGTCATTGTGAATTCTTGACATTAAATTTTCCGATAACGTTTTTCTTGATGGTAGTTTATAGCCTGGGCATTGAGAAACTAATTCAATAAGTTTACGAAATTCTGTTTCTTCTACGATTCTTAAGGCGTGATGCCCTTTAGCTACCATCTTGACAAGTTGTTTATCAATTTGCTCAATCTTTGGAACTGGCGGTGGTCTACGAATGTATTGGGTCATCGATTGTTGGGAGTCTACTATATTTGATGATGCTGAAATTATATTCTCCGATTCGCATGTGCTTTGACTTGATTGAAGTGAGTTTAAACTAGGTAATATCGGTGTTTGTCTTTCAGCAGTTAATGGGATCAAAAGGTGTTTTGTTTTCATATGTCGGGTTAAATTACCATTCGATCCGCCCGCAATACTTATTATTGTTGAACAATGGTTACATTTCGCTTTTTTATTATCAATGTCTTCTGTAAAATGAGTCCACAAGGGGCTATGTTTTCTTTTTGATGACATCGTAACAAATACCCTATAACAAAACACATTAACCCTATACGTAAACTATTTTTAAAGTATATTAAAGAAATTAATTAATTGTTAATAGTAATTGTTATTATACATTAGAAGCATAAGCTACTTGATAACGACAGTGTCTTATTATTTTAAAATTTATTTAACGTTCGGTTAACGTCACTCTCGTTCATTCGGTCACAAACTAATGAAATTCTTGTGTAGTTCGCGAACGAACTGTCTTGTGTAGTTCGCGAACGAACTAGATCGTAAGAGTGAACAAGACGCGCATGTGCAGTGAGCGAGCGGCAGTATTAGTGTAGTGCCGTCCCACTCTCACTCATTCGGTCACGAACTAGTGAACTATGGAACTATGGAACGAGGAGTGAGGGAACTAGTTCGACTAGTTCACCTGTGGGAGCGCTCTTACGACCTAGTTCGTTCGCGAACTACACAAGCCTATGTCCCAGTTTCGAGGTCTGTGTCCCGGTGTCCCAGTCCGAGAGTCATTTGTCCCCGTCAATTTCAAAATTTAGACATTTAAAAAAATTATTCAATTATTTTTTAATATCTATCGAACAAGACCTTTTGAACCAAGAAACCTCAGGATGCACTCTCTATACTGTGGTCCTAAAAGGAAAGACGTTTACACGTCAAAAATTGTACCCACTTAATATCTAATATAATTGTTGTGTTCGTTGTCGCGTTCGGTCGTGTCGCCAAAGTGTGTTTTTGCTACTTCTTCATTGTTAATAAATAAAATATAAAATGGCCAAGTACGTGCAAAGTGTCTCCAAAATATTAGAGAGTATGGTCCAAGTCCTCATGGACCCTGTCAATAGATTTAGCAAGGACCAAATGGCCAAATTGATGCCTTTCACCTCTGATATCTCGCAAACTGTAGGCGAAATGTCCTGTAATATTGCAATGCTGGAAGGAGAGCTGTCAGCTACCAAAATGTATATGTCTAAAGATACACCCACCACGATTGAATCGACATTGGAACTTGTTAGTGAAATGGAAGAAAGAAAAAATAGAAAAAACAATGTTATCATATTTGACATTACTGAAACAGGTAATAATGACGACAATAATGTAATCGCAAATTTATTGTCAAAAGCCGAGCTACCTAACCACAAATTCACCGCTCATAGAATCGGATTAAAACAAGGTACGAAGCCAAGGCCCCTAAAAGTTAAACTCGATGTACAGCAAACAGCAATATCATTACTTAGAAAAGGACCCAAACTAGGAATTAAAATAAAAAACGACCTAACGTACATGCAAAGACTACATATAAACAATTTGTGGAACGAAATGAATACCAGAAAAGACAAAGGTGAAAGTGACTTAATAATAAAATATTTTAACGGAGTGCCTAAAATAATAAATAAAAATAGTACAAAAAACTAACAATATATTACCAAAATGTCAGAAGCATTATATCTAAAATACAATTCCTTAAAAATGCTATAGCTGCTTCCGCATATGACATCATATTATTAACAGAAACGTGGCTACACAACCTTATAAATGATTCCGAACTAAACTTTCATACATACAATATGTATAGATATGATAGAAACATAAACACCAGTACGAAGACTCGAGGCGGTGGCGTGGCAATTCTTATTAAAAAAGTTCATTCATCATCTGTCATCATCAACACAAACAATTCCATCGAACAAATATTTATATCAACCAAAATTTTCAATGTAAAGTGCATATTCGGTTGTGTTTACATCCCTCCATCCTCTGACATTAGTGTATATAATAATTTTATAAATAATATTGAAACAATCAGATTAAAATATCCTGATTCAAAATTCTTAATAACTGGTGATTTTAATCTACCAAATTTGGACTGGCAAAACCTTGAAATGAATGAAAATTCTCCAATTCATCAAGAAATTATAAATTTATCTTTAAATTTATAATTTTATCTTTAATCTTTAAATTTATAAATTTATCTTTAAATTTAAATTTATAATAAGATTGTTGTGTGATGAGCAGCATGGTTTTTCACCATGTCGTTCCACTACCACTAATATTGCCTGCTTTTCTTATTATACCATGTCTAAAGTTGACGGTGGTCAACAAGTTGATGTAGCCTACTTTGACTTTCGTAAAGCCTTTGATCTTGTCAATAGTGACGTTCTTATGATCAGATTAGCTGACGTGGGCTTTTCTCCACGTCTTCTTAAACTCTTTGCTTCTTATCTTAGTGATAGGAAGCAATTTGTTAGATATGTTATTTATGAATCTCCTTCATATTTTACGCGATCTGGTGTAACTCAGGGGTCCACCTTAGGCCCTTTACTTTTTACTATAGTTATTAATAACCTCCCTAAAGTATTACGCAATGCTTCATGTCTCTTGTTTGCAGACTATGTTTATTTATTTATTTATTTTACAAAATCAATTAATCAAGCACACTCGTCTAACAGATTGCTCCAAAGCGACGAGTGTGCTAAAAATATTAAGAAGTACAATAGTAAAAAATACAAGTAAAATAAACAAATTTCATATACAAATCAAATAAGGAAAGGATAACTAAATAAAACATGAAATCATAATAAAATCATAATTAAAAACACTAACTCAACCTTTCTAAATGGTCGCGACCTCCATAACTTAGGAATTGGTGCAGAGAACGAAGAGAGACATGACAAATGTCAATGGCACCATCCAGAGAATTTAAGAAACGGAGGCCGCGAGGAATGGGAGAATAACTAAATGCCACAGTTCTAGCCAAAGGAGTGTGAAAAAGGGGACGATGGCGGGTCCATCAGTGGCGGACGGTGGGTGTTAATACCGGGTGTGCTGTGTATGCCGTAGGGCATAGGGTATAAAATTAGCAATTAAAAAAAAATACTCGTTTTGCATTACAAAAATGTTTAATTTATTAGTTATTTATACATAAGTTCAATGCGACGTTTCTGAGACATAAACTTTTCAATCACGTCTGCATAGAATGTGTCTTTCTGTTTTAATTCCACCAATAACTTTTTTTCTATTGAAATTAAGCTAAGGCCACATAATCTATCTTGACCTTGCGTACCTCTATAGCAAGTTTTTATTCTTTTCAGCGCCGAAAAAGAACGTTCTGCTGAAGCTGTACTGCTTGGTATCGTTAATATTAATTCTCCCAGCTTAAACACCTCTTTAAAACCAGATTCGAGGTTATTTTTTGTCATGAATTGTATTAATTCATGAACAGGTTTCTCTGAAAATTCAGAGCTGGAATATAGCACAATGAGTTCGTTTTTCAATCGAATATAATCAAACAGTGATCCATAAAAATCTTTTAATTTATTAATTAAAACATTTGGAAAATTTTCTTTATATTCGTCATATTTATCATTACAAAGAAGGTGAAAATATTCTAATTTGGAAAGTGAAGAATATCTACATTCGACTTGTGCGATTATGCTATCAACTATTTTGAAATATAATTGACGAAATGAAGTTTTATCTTCTACTTCTGAATAATTTTTTAATCTTTGTGGCCTACGATCATGATCATCATTTTTTTCATTTAAATAATTATTCCATAACATTTCAAAATTATTATCCCTTTCGTATTTCAGTTGCTGCAAAACATCATTAATTTTTTTACAACAATATAAAACGTCCGAAGATTTAGATTGAAGAATGTTATACAAAACATCAGTTATTCCAAACAGTTTTGAAAAAAATTGAAGAAGTTTAATTGTTTGAAAATCCTCTAAAAAGCCTAAAAACCCTCGTGCTTTTATAACAGTATCTGTGTCCCATAATTCACAATTTTCTATAACATGTCGAAAAAAATCTGTAAATTGACTTCTGTATTGTTGTACTGTGCTACTTAAACGAGATGTAAAATTCCACCTTGTGGGTGAATACTCTTTTGGAAGATTTTGAAAAGTATGTAGACAATCCATTTAAAGTTTGAAAAAATGATTTACTTTCTTTAATATCAGAAAGACCTTGCTGCAATACTAAATTCAATACATGAGCATAACAGTGTGTAAAAAGAGCAAAAGGATAAGCATTGAGGACTTTGGATTGCAAACCATTTACGTGTCCACTCATTACACTTGCTCCATCATAAGTCTGTCCAACCAATTTGTCTTGAATTTTAAATTCTTCAACTATGTTCACCACGTGACGGAATAGACCATTAGATGTTTTATCAGCACTAACGTCTGTAAAACTAATAAACCGTTCATGTACAATGCCTTTACATACAAAACGTAAAACTGTTGAGAGCTGTGATTTTGTCATTATATCTGAAGTTTCATCGAGAATAATAGCAACAAAACTTGCTGACTCTACTTCATTTTTTATATGAACTTTAATAACATGAGCGATTGCTTCGATTATGTCATTTTGTATACTTGGAGAAGTACCACGAAAGGTAGTAGCAGTATTTAAATGAGTATCTAAAACAGAATCATATTCTCGAAGAGCATTTAGATATTCAATGTAATTGCCTTTGTTTACGGAATTACATGACTCGTCGTGACCTCGCAGGGACAGTTCTTGTTTTCCTAGATAGATTATTGCGTTAATAATTCGTTTTAAAACATCTCTATTTTTATTTACTTGTTCATTATGTCGACTTATTTCGGCTTTACGTTGACTGTCAATTAATACGTCGATTCGTTGTTTGCCAAACATTTGTATGGAAAGAAATGATTGAACGTGTGCCTGCGATCCTTCGTGTTTCTTCAGTGCTGCTGTCAAATGGTTGAGATCAGCAAATCCTTCTTTGTTCCACACATTAATATCTTTGGAGAACAATAAACATGGCCAGCAGAAAAGTTTGGATCGAATTTCACAGCCTGTAATCCATTCGAATTTTTTATAATTTGAAACGCAAAAATGTCTAGTGTAAACTTTTGTTTTTTCTTTATGCAAACTGGATAAATTTGGAAGAGACGGACACGGTTTCCCATCTTTAATTATTTTTAATTTTATCTCAAAACTTCTATTTGAAAACGGAATAGTTAAAATGTCTTGAACACTGTTAGCCATTATTAGTTATTAGAGGTATGACTGAGATATGACCATAAAAATACGAATGTGCGAAAAAGTACGAGACCACGTGTCGCATCGCATTCGGTCAATTGCCGAGTGGTGCGGTGCGGTGCGGTGCGGTGCGGTGCGGTGCGCGGTGCTCTGAAGTCGTAGCACACCGTACGTCTTAATATCGCGAACAAACCTATACAAGCGAATATCCGCCTGCACACTCCAACCAAACCCACCAATTTGCTGCACGGCATAGGTATTCTCTCGTCGCGGCGCACAAACTACATCTAACATCACACAACACGCTGCAGACTGCACACCACACCATACACCATACATTTAGCGCACGCGGTAAATACACCATACACATCAATGCCTGTTTATACAACAACACATTATTTTGTATTAAAATACTACTTTATGTGGTCTTTGGTTTTCACGGGTGTGCGCCGCACACCTAGCACACACCCAATATACGCCACTGGGGTCCATACCACACTCTCTGGAGCATGAAGGCCCAACTCAGCCAGGATAGACGGACAGGAGATACAGCCTCTAAATATGGAAAACGAGAACTTGATGAGGGCAACACTCCTCCTGTGGTCAAGAGAAGTGTAGCCGACCATACCCATGACGAATTTTGATGGAAATAAGTATGGGTAAATCCCATATTGCTCCTTATAAAGCAGTCTGAGAAATCGTCTTTGGGCAAGTTCAAGCTTCACAGATAGAGACTTAGTGTAAGGATTCCAGATTATAGAGGCGTATTCCAAGATACTCCTAACTAGAGCATTGTACAGCAATCTCAAAACAGCGGGATTATGGTAGTGTCGAGAATTACGAAAGACAAACCCAAGCATTCGTGAGGCAGAGGAACACACAGAGTCGATATGAACAGAGAAATTTAGGTCACTCTAGAATGCAACTTCAAGATCAACAGTTGAATCCATCCAGTTCAATAAAAAGTTACCAACAAGATATAGAAAGGTACGATCGGGGGTGGATCTGGATCTGGAGTAACACATAACCTTGCACTTGGAGACATTAAGAGGCAAGCAGTTGGTTAACGACCAATCATGAAGAGCATTAAGATCATATTGTAAAAGCTCACAAGAACTATTAAAACTGTTAAATTATTCTTTGCTGTTAAGGATGAGAGGCAAGCCTCTCTCCTTCAAGCGGATATTAACGCTGTTTTAGAGTTCAGTTCCAGTTTAGGGCTTGAACTGAATACTAGTAAATGTGCCATTATGAGTTATAGACGTGCGAATTTGCTCTATTATCACGGATATTCCATTGGATCCGTGTTGTTGACGCGTGTGGAATCTATGGTCGACTTGGGTATCACTTTTGATCCTCAATTCACCTTTCACAACCACATCAAGACAGTCGCTGACGTTTCCTTTTTGTCAACTTGGATTTGTCATGAGATACGCTAGGTTATTCTCCAGCCCCTTGTCTTCTCGCTTGCTTTTCAACTCGCTTGTTAGAGGTAAGCTAGAGTATAATGCGATTGTGTGGAATCCGCATAAAGCAAACTACTCTCTAATTATCGAAAAAGTGCAAAAAGCATTTCTTCGTTTTCTATATAAGAAAGAGTATGGGTACTACCCATATCTCTATCCTACTCCTTTCCTTTTGGGCACGCTTGGGTATAATTCCCTTGAACTTCGGAGAAACTTCTCGTTCATTCGTTTCGTTCTCCAGCTACTGCGTGGTAATACGTCATGCCCGTTGTTGCTGGAGCAGTTGGGACTTTATGTCCCTAATAACTATGTGTGTGGTAGACATCATCATTTGATGGCTGTACCTCCTGCCCGCACAGTTATTTTTCGAATGGCTCCTATACCAAGAGCTATTCGACTTCTCAATGAAATCGTTGCTGCCGTCCCTGAATGCGATATTTTCCACCTAGGTGAGCGTAGGTTATCGGATATTATTTTAACATATTTATCTGGTGACCTGAGCTCATCATTACTTTCTTAATTTGAATGTGATGTATGAGTGGAATCTTAATCTACTCTCTTCATTTGAGCCTCGCTGTGATTTTATTTTTATTTATATTTTGTTTTATTTTATTTTACTTTTGTAACGCGACGTTCTCCCGAGTGTCCCTTCAGTTGGTAGCGGTAGTAATCTTTAGTGTGGCACCAGTTACTTTACCGTGCCAACACCATACCCCTCTCGAGAAGTATCGAGAGCAGCTCTCTCTACATCCAGCCGTCAGCCGGGACAGACCTACCTCCAGCATCTCCGCCGAGCGTCTTCAGAGACGCCCAGAGATCGCCATCTTGTGTCCACACGAGGCAGTACGGAGTTTGTCTCCTGCCTCCCCCCTCCCGCTGCTGTGACCCGACCAGCGGTGCTTCAACGAGAAGACGACCGCAGAGCCAGTTTCCCGAGCACGAGGAAGCTGTTATCAACGCAGACGACTTGCAGTCAGGAACCTCCCCGACTATATACATATATATATATATATATATAACTATCCCAAGGTTAGTCCACGTTTCTACATAACTCGACTCTTGGAAGAATAACGACGTATAACGCCCTCTACACGACGCGCGTAAATCCGTTCGTCACACTTTTTCTTTTTCTTCCTCTTTATGTACTATTTCTCTTTTGTTCAATATGAAACTAAGAATGTGATTTTTGATAATTACACGTTTGTACACTTATTCTTTTTCTTATTTATTATTTTTATTTTTATTTTTTATTTTATGTATTTTATTTTTTATTTTTCTGTTTTTCATCATCAAATGTAGGCCATTGTGGCGCAATAGGTTCTTCAAAACTATGAAATAAATAAATATTAATTGCGACACTAAAAATAATGAAATATTTTTACTATGAAGATTTGAATAATTTATTGAGACTATTTCAATAATCATTTTTTCTTGTCCTGTTCTTATCGACCCAATCAATATTTATACACCACATGTAAGTCAACGTATTTCCTGCATGAAATGTATGACTTGTAATGACTTGAATGTAAATGTTTGAATTGAATCAGCCTTTAATTTCTCGGCAACTATAAATTTAAGATCACGATATTGTTTATGCATATTTGCGATCATATTTTTTCACTAATTGGTATTAAATAATTGTTTATACCTATATTTAATTACCAGGCTGTCTAATTAATCTTTTCCGTGTACAAAATCAGCTCTGCTTCTTCGGGAAATCGCATTTCTACATGACCACAGAGTAATCGGATGAATCTCAAAATCGCAGTTGTGTTTATATCGCTGCTATTTAATGATAATATGTTTTTACATCTTCGCTACAATAAACTATCTCACCTAAATAATAATATCTTAGTTTATTGTTTTTTGCTTTTGTAAATTGAGTGTTCTTTTATATTACTTCATTGAAAATATGTGCACATTGATGATAGTTCACCCAAATCATCATTCAAAATCGATTCAATCATGTGAATCATTAAGCATTTTAAAGCAATAAGGATCAAAAAGTCACCCTCTTAAGAAATGCGGTTAAACGAATATTTTTTCATAATTATAATAATAGACCTATGTAGTTAGATATTTTGAATAATATTTTCAAATGATGATTTTACTCGAAAAATTTTAATATTTGTATAAACTATTTAATGCAGATTTATCACGAGTATTTATGAAAACATTAAAAAGATCCTAACGTCGAGAACAAGATTTAAAAAAAAATAATTTAGGATTTGTCTTACCTGCCCATGCATTCAAGACGTGACTTCCGGAATGTGTATGTACATATGTATTATGTCCCTAGTTAAAATATATTTTCCCTATCCTTATGACGAATTTGTAGTCCAATTGGTTCAATTGGATATATTTAATTATACAGGCGAAAATACAATTTCACAAGCATTCCTTAGTAATTTTATAAATTTTGACAGTTGAGTGGTAACAGTGTTGCCACTTTTCCAATATCATTCACTAGGAAGAAAATGACAAGGAAGAAACGTTAACGATGATTGATTGATCATCGAAATAAGAACAGATTTTACTTTTGTAAAAGGTTTACTTTGTTTCGGCGTCCTGTCAATTATGATGAAATAAATCAATCCTTATTCATAATCATAAATTGAGATTTTGGTAAGGAAGCATAATGAGAATTTTATACTTACTCTACTGTGGATATTCTGCATGGATATTCTTCTACTTTTGGGTACACTTTGTAAGAGATATAATTAAAAGCATCAGGATGAAAATAATACGATAGTGTTATTTTTTTGTAAATTCAATTTTATTTACATTTATAAAAGCAAAAAATCATTTCTGAACAATTAACGGTGAAAATATAATGAAAAACATAAGATTACAAATAATACGAAATTGTACTTTTTTTTTGACAAATTCAATTTTATTAACAAATATAAATGTAAAACATCAAGTAAAATTGGACACACAGGTACAAATGCGATCAAACTCACATCACATTTACAAAATATAAATTCAAAACCCATTACAAATAAAAGGTAAATTGCAAACGCTATTTTTACTTGAAATTAAATAGGTTACGCTCTTTTGCAAATTTTATTTTTATTTATTTATTTAAATTAATCATGCACAATCGTCTTCCAGATTGCTCCAAAGAAACTAGTGGACTACACAGTTTAAGATATGTACAAAAATTATAGTAAAAACATGATTATTATACATGTTTACAATTAACATATATGTAGATTGCCATCAAACCCATACCAAATAAATTTGCTTTATATTTTGAAAAAAATCATTCATGCTGTTTTTCAAATGGAATGAACTCTACCTCAAACACATAAATAAGAGATACACACACGTATATATTCATACATAAATACAACAAGAAAAATCGTACACACCTACGTGTAAATTTAATTAGTGGAAAATGTACAGGTCTTTAAAGTTCCATTTGCAGACGAATACAACTCTTTATATACGTAGGTATATTTGTTCACATCTATTAACCACAAAATCTTCATACAAATATAATATATAATATGTATATTATAAAGAATTTGTTTGGTGAGTAGTTGGGAAATAAATTTGTGGTCAAGCGAAGGTTTTGGTACAAATGTTGTGTCACTATGACCCAGTATGACAAAAACTACATACAAATATTACATATACAAATGATAATATAAGAGGCATGGCGACCGCAACTCCATCACTGATCTTATTCACAATGGCAATGTTTAACTGATATTCTCTTTTTTTCTTCATAAACATATTATTCAACATTAAATCTATGAATGTAATGTAGTTTAAAATTAAGTGAAAACTGTTTGGCAACAGTTCCATAACATTAAATAAATACTGTAACGCGACGTTCCCCCATCGTCCCATAGGGCAACACTCGCCTTTTATTTCGAGTGGCCACCCAGGGAAAAGCCAGGGGGAGACGGGGCCCAGAGATCTATCACCCTCCATGCTGAAGAACCGCCGCGAGGTCGAGTGTAGCATCACTCCCTCCCCTGAGTTCCAGCACAACGTCCCCTGCATTCCTCGCGCCGTTTCCGGAGAAACCTCAGCCGTGAGAGGAACGAGAAGACGACCGCAGAGCCAGCTTCCCGAGCACGAGGAAGCTGTTATCAACAAAGACGACTTGCAGTCAGGAACCTCCCCGACTATATACATATATATAACTATACATATATATATATATATAACTATCCACATAACGTTTCTACATAACCCGACCCTTGGAAGAATAACGACGTATAACGCCCTCTACATCACGCGCGCGTAAACCCGTTCGCCACAATACGTTTGGTAAAAGCTCCATAACATATGTATAAAAAAGGTTACGTAAACGGCTACGAGGAGCGAAAACCACCATACAATACACTCAATCATTGGGTTATTATGGTTGAAGCTGGTTCATCTTTGCCAGGATTAATGAATAATATGTTGTTTCTTTTATATGAATACCTATGTATGTTTTATACACCAGAAACACTTGGCAAAGTTAGAGAACGCCATATTATTTATGGGTGAGAGAAAAGAACGCCCCACAAAATACACAAACAAAGAAAATAAAGAAAACTATTGTAAGATCATTCTAAGAAATAAATTTTACCGCCTAATCGCCAATAAAATACCTTTATGTCAAGACAAATCCAAGTTGACGAAAGGAAACGTCAGCGAAATTAGATCACGTGTATTGTACTGAAACAAGACCGTACAATCAAGGTGCTCGTTTGACAGCCTACGAACAAGTTCACGAAAAAATTCCTTCTACTTTAATTGTAGATAGTATGGTGGCGGCATTAATGAAAACGAGGAATATTACAGCCGTAATCGTGGGAGCTGATAGGGTGGCAGCTAATGGTGATACAGCCAATAAAATCGGTATTCATCAAATTGCCGTGCTTGCAAAGCATCACTCGGTGCCATTTTACGTAGCCGCTCCTTTGACCTCAATACATATGTCAATTGTAAGCGGAGATCATATAAAAACAGGTGAAAAACCTGAAAAAGAAATGACCCACATCGGAGAACATAGAATCCTGCTGCATTAATAGCTGGAATAATCACTGAAAAAGGATTGTTTCTTCCACAAAATTTACAGGATACTGTTAGTCTTCTAAAAAAGACTGAATAATTATATCCAAAGGATGTTCAGTTTGAGTACACATCGTTACAATTTATATTATTAAAATATATTTAATGTTATAGTCGTACATAAATGAAAGTTTGTTTTTATATATGTACATACATACCTATATTTTATAATAGATAATTCGTTTTTGATGGTTTTTGATCTTTCCAGTGATATGTTAAACAAGACAAATCATCTTAATCAGTATAAAAACAAAGCTCTGCATCCATCGCAAGAGAATAATCTTACGAATAATTCAAGTCAAATACAGCACGAATGTACACATGCGAAACTCGAAACGAGTATCGCCGTATGAATTAGCCAGTAAAGATATTATAATAAGTCTAACTGAATCAACGTGCCGTGAAAACCACCATAAAATGCACTCCATGACTGCCGTACTCTTAAAGTGAAGTAATCTTCCTTTTTTCAAATAAGTGACTCGTATCCATTGACATAAAAAAACATACACTTGAAACAAATATTTGGTTTCATTTGGCAGAAAGGTAACGAAAATGGGGCAAACCTCAGGACACGTCTACGATGACGTGCCGCAACTCCCTCTTCTGCGGTGGAAGGAGGCGGGCTTAAAAATCTAAGCTGGTCGGCCTAATTTCCGTTGGTCAAGTGTCCAGATTGGAGATTGTAATTGTGACCATTTATTTAACATCGATTGTAGATTTGTAACCATTACAATCGCTCATAGGTTGTAATGGTTACAAAGAAAGGAATTCACTGTGGGTGACTAGCTAATATGAATAAACACTATTCGAAAATGTGGATTCAACCCCCACTCCCACCCTGTGCGTCGGTAAACGTAGCGACCTGAAGAGTGGATATGGATGGAAATCAGATCACGATTTTCAGTCACTGAACCAAAAGGGGGAAAGAAGCCAATAACAATCTTGTGGAAATGGTATATGGAGGCGAAAACAAGGTTACTAACAAAACCCTGTGGGAATTACATGGAAGTTTAAGAATTAGTAATTGTAGATAGACGATTTCGAAAATGCATTACCTGAAACATCTGAAATACAGCGAAATCTTTCACTTAATTATAAAATCAGTCAAATGACAAGACCCGCAAGTTTGATTACATATTTCCAACAAAAACACCAAAAGATTTATTAAAAATTACAGACCGCCAAAGAAATATTCAACGCTCTTATTCAAGTTACAATAACGTCTTGGCAACCATTAAACCAAATATTAGGTATAATGATTTTCATACATCCGATGGATTTTCATACACTCCGGTGGAAGTTATATCCAAAAGAGACTACAACGTGATGTACGAAGACGACATGATATGGCAAGACGATCCTTCTATCGCAGCTTGAATACGATTTTTTTTTAAATATTTTTAATTTAAATTGCAAAGTAATTTAGATCAGCGTGCTACAGATCTATGTACATATATTGTGTGAGAAGCGATCTGGGTAACTTGCTACATGCATCAAAAGAATATTAAGAGAGAAAAGGTCTCAAATGTCGAGTCCTAACTCCGGTGTCGCCGATGCTAGCCATGTCTTGCAGAAAATGTAATGCTCTGCGGAATACTAATATGAATGAAGAAAATTAGACTTTTAAAGTATGTATGCAGAACCTTCGAACTCGGACACGTTCAACTATGACGCGTTGGCTTCGACCGATTTCGTTTTCATGCGATGGAAGGGACATTTTCTAGTACCCGATCACACAATTAAGGATATAACTGGTGCTTCGTTTGCACGATTTTATTACATATGTATTCAAAAGTCGGCAGTTAGATGGAAGGTGTGGCAAACAGTCACCCGACAACCAAAAATTCAACTAATGTAGCTAGGTTATCCAGGAACGAGTGGTGCTTATTTGAAGGACCGGATCACAGTTCCATTCGAGTTAGCAGAAATTTATACAGAAAAATTAGTCCACATGCTGTACTCGTTCATGGATTATAAACGATAGAGAATGAGATTCCTTAAAAATGACAATGCGCGATAAGATACCATCGAGCGCATAAAATAAGTATTTCGAATGCCACAATTTGCAGATATTTTCAAGACGATCCTTCTATCGCAGCTTGAATACGACCTTTTTTTAAATATTTTTAATTTAGATGCATACTCGCGTGATGTTGGATACGTCGTTTTAGTTCCTGATAGTGCTGTTTTAATTTCAAAAGTACAATACTTCTTTCGAGATCTTTCGGCTGCTTATGAACAGTGCCGTCTGGGTCGCCACGCACCAGTGGCGCGAGTTTCTAAATATGGTCTTTATCGAGTTCCTTGCACATCTCGCAGTGAACCTCTCGATGACTGGTTCAATGCATTACCTGAAAATACTTCAACGGAAATTCTCAAATTATACCATCAGGTAAACTTTCATTTCACCATGTTTTGTAGAAATTTACGATATATTTTATGATAAATAATATATGTATTCTTTGAAATTCAGATATGTCGAGGAATATTAGCTCCTGCGTTGAGTAATGTGCTGCTGGACCGTACTTTACTTAATGGTGAAGGTTCAGGGGGAGCTCGACCACCACCCCCCGCTACTCCTACGGAGAGACCTGCTCCTTCACCTATGGCACCTCCTTCTACGCCTGATCATCCTCCTACACCTACTGCTCAACAAAGTGATCATGGTGAGCTTAAATTTTAGATTTGTCAAATATGCAGCCTCTTTTTCACAACCGTTCCATTGAATATAAATATTTTGTCATTACTTATTCAGAAGCAGATGGTAATTCCAATCCAGCTAATGCACCTGTCGGATCATGTATAAGTGAAAGTGTTGGAAATGATGATGAAGAGGGTAATGCTCCATGTATCGTTGTGTACCTGATTGAACCGTGTTTGGGTGGTGATCGTCGTATCGCTTGTCTTGCTATGCTACGTTCCGACAACCGAACCAACTAGAAATTCGACTATTTCATGATATGTCAAATATAAATTTGGTCACGTTCAAATTTGTTGTGACTGATTTTCTTTATTATGGAACTAATTATTCAATGGATAAAAGTTAATGAAAATCCTATGCATGTGATGATCGCAAAGATAATGAATTCTATGTAAACGATATAAAAAAAAATTAAAAAGAAACATTTATTTTAATTTTATATAGTTGTGTGCAAAGTTTATTCACATACATTTTTTCAGTAACAAAATCACCGTTTCATAATTCGCACAAGCCACCGCTATTTGCAGTCGGATAAGTTGTAAAAAAGAACCAATCACACAAAATCACCAACAAACTGATTTTGCAGGCGACCCTAGTCCAACTATTATAATATCGCGTATGCAAAATATTTGTATAATATAGTAAAACTCACTATAGTTTAGAGAATAATTCGTCAAAATGACTTTCGTGTTGAAACACGCAACATTAAACTTTCCGACCAAAATATTAACGATGATCTAGGTCGTCTATCTCTGTGCAGTAATAGAAATTGCATAGACGATGACGACGTTTATGACGATTGTTACATTGAGCCGTCAAATATATTCGAACCGAGTATTGCGAGAAGATTAGTTGAAGCCGATTATACATATGTATACCGTCCCCATGTTCGGTATATAATCTACATCTTTCGATGAATGATTCAACGCGTTCTAGTTTGTGATTTGAAGGTTGTCTCTCGTGCCGTCGATTCGATTAGACATGTTAATGTGTCGGCAAAAAAAAATTACCTAGACTATTAATGATAAATTATATCACAATCAAAGATGGAGTAATGGTGTCAATAGAGAATAAATAAAAAGTAATTAAAGTAATAAAGGTGGCCACCGCAACTCCATCACTTTGGGATTTAAATGCTACTCCCTACAATCCAGAGGCTAGCAAAAATAGCGACGTACTTTTAATACCCATGGGGCAAAACATTTAGAAAGGAGAGCTTTCCGACAAGAACAAAGGCGGAACATACATATGTACATATGTAATTGCAGAGCGGAGCGTGACAACCGAACCATCGTAGAAAGTGCCAGGACCATACATAGATATATGTATATAGAATAACATAAGTTATTCTATAATAAGTTCTTCTATATCTATGGCCAGGACGATACTTCTTACTAAAGACCTGTCAGAGAACCATATGAGGCATGGGTTGGAAAAGCTTCAGACCTAAATAGCAACCGGTGAAGAGGTTCCCCAAAGTGTCGTAATAACAACTCGACAACAATACTAATTGCCAAATGATGCCATAGTTTACTGTAAGTTTAATCAGCTTTATAAGATCGAGCCAATAACGCCGAGTATGTGGGAGAACATTTTGAAAAATGTTCCGTAGTTGTGTGTCTGTGGCTTTTAAAAATTCCTGCTGCTGGTGAAGCAAATATTAAAATTGGTAGCCCAACAATTAGGACGTCCAGAAGGACGAATCATATTTTCCACCAATGTAACAGCGAAAAAAGAACATGTGCGACGAGCACAGTTAGCTGATGTGTGTTTAGACACTCGCCTTTGTAATGGACATACACACAACTACGCAGTATGGATGGTCTCTAGACTGGTACAACTGTCGAGTCAAAGATTCCTTAAAAATGACAATGCGCGATAAGATACCGTCGAGCGGATAGAAAAAGGATTTCGAATGCCACAATTTGCAGATATTTTTTGTCTTGCAAAGTAACACTTTTCATACGTCTAGTTGTCAGCGGTTTAGTTTTGGCAGTACGACGCAGAAAATTCAGGAAAAAGTTACATCCAGAAGAGACTACAACGTGATGTACGAAGACGTCATGATAGGTCGCAGCTTGAATACGATTTTTTTTAAATATTTTTAATTTAGATGTAAAGTAATTTAGATCAGCGTGCTACATGCATCAAAAGAATATTAAGAGAGAAAAGGTCTCAAATGTCGAGTCCTGACTCCGGTGTCGCCGATGCTAGCCATGTCTTGCAAAAAATGGAATGCTCTGTATACATAAATACATAAATAAAGAAAATTAGACTTTTAAAGTATGTATGCAGAACCTTCAAACTCGGACACGTTCAACTATGACGCGTTGGCTTCGACCGATTTCGTTTTCATGCGATGGAAGGGACATTTTCTGGTACCCGATCACACAATTAAGGATATAAATGGTGCTTCGTTTGCACGATTTTATTACATATGTTTTCAAAAGTCGGCAGTTACCATTAAAGGATATTATTAATATACCATTAAAGGATATATAAAAAAATATGTTTATTTATTTTATTAGGGGCTGCGCCCCCGACAGAGGCCCCGTAGGTTGCGCCCCTTGCGACGCCCCTGATATTGGCCCCATGTGGGCTGCGCCCCCTTCGGCGGGGTCCCATGGGGGCTGCGCCCCCGGTGGAGCCCCATCTGGCTGCACTCCCTGCAGGGAATTTGAATCCTTTGAATCGAAAAAAAAATAAATCGAACGTGTTATTCCCACCCAACGACCGACCACTCAAACAACGGTTGACCACGTAGCGACGAAGACACAAACATTAGTGTTTCATATAGTACATGTATTAAATACTATATTAAATAATAAAAACAAAGACTTTAAAGTATTTGTTTTTATTATATTGCTCATATTTAATGAGAAATTATTTTTTTTGTGACTCGTTACAAGAAAAGTAACTAGTCACATTTCGGATTCTCGACAAGAAAACTTACCAATGTATTTTTACCGATATATTTTACGACGAAGAATCAATCGTCGAGTAAAAATCCAGTAAAGGGATATCTACTCGATGGTGCCGTCGAAAGGTATGCATTCTACCAGCACGACCAACACAAGGCTGGCTACCGACTTTGAGCCTCACCATGAGCAACACATAAGCGAATTCCCTATAAGTGACAATCCCGAAGTTGGGGACGAAGAAAGCTACAGTCCCGATGAAAAGGAATGCTTTTTCAACAACAAACACAAAGTGGTAATGGCGAATAGAATATCTACAGAATAGCGCCTGATATCTGCAGGGCAGTTTTATTCTTCATGTGAATGATATTCTGATTTGAATATGACAAATTGGAATCAGAAGATAGTGTGATTTTTTGTTTAGTGTAGTTAATTTATCTATGTACGTACATAGTAACAATAGATAAAGTTTGTTTTTTTTTTTGCAATTCGATCTTGAGCTTATCAGATACCCAATCATCGCTCCCTGGAGATACAAACGAAGAGTCAACCATCGGCTCGGGAATGAGTTGTTGTGGAAAGACAAATTATATATTTTTTCCATACACTAATTAGAAAACCTGTCGTGTCATCATTGTTTATTCATATAAATTCACATGTATATCGTACTGAAAAATGTACCAAAATCACATTATCAATGTACATATTAAAAAAACAACACTTTATAGTAAACATTTTCTTATTTCTTGAGACACATTGTAAGGAGTTCGCGATACCGAAAATGTTATTATTTATAGCGTTATTCCGAGCATATAATTTAACAATATGTATCGGAAAACAGAAAAAAATTACAGACAAAGATATAATTGACCTTAATGCCTTAAAGTAAAAATATCCAAGACGAGTATTTTTAAATTTGCCAAAACATGCGATCAGTCGTAATGATTTACATTCCAAAAGTGAGCAAACTTTCTTGCACAGATTCAAAGCTGAACATTCAATAATTCGCCCCAGCCACCGCTATTTGCAATCGGATAAGTTGTAAAAAAGAACTAATTACACAAAATCACCAACAAACTGATTTTGCAGGCGTCCCTAGTCCAACTATTATAATATCGCGTATGCAAAAAATATAATATAGTAAAACTCACGTGTGCAATTTAAAGAATTTTTCCATACCTAGCGGAATGCAACATGTAAATTTCAGCGAATTTTAAAACGGCGGTTTAGAGAATAATACGTCAAAAAGACTTTCGTGTTGAAACACGCAACATCAGAATTTCCGACCAAAATATTTACGATGATCTAGATCGTCTCTGTGTGCAGTAATAGAAATTGCATAGATGATGACGACGTTTATGACGATTGTTACATTGAGCCGTCAAATATATTCGAACCAAGTATTGCGAGAAGATTAGTTGAGGCCGATTATACATATGTATACCGTCCCCATGTTCGGTATATAATCGACATCTTTCGATGAATGATTCAACGCGTTCTAGTTTGTGATTTGAAGGTTGTCTCTCGTGCCGTCGATTCGATTAGACATGTTAATGTGCCGGCAAAAAAAAATTACCTAGACTATTAATGATAAATTATATCACAATCAAAGATGGAGTAATGGTGTCAATAGAGAATAAATAAAAAGTAATTAAAGTAATAAAGGTGGCCACCGCAACTCCATCACTTTGGGATTTAAATGCTACTCCCTACAATCCAGAGGCTAGCAAAAATAGCGACGTACTTTTAATACCCATGGGGCAAAACATTTAGAAAGGAGAGCTTTCCGACAAGAACAAAGGCGGAACATATGTACATATGTAATTGCAGAGCGGAGCGTGACAACTGAACCATCGTAGAAAGTGCCAGGACCATACATAGATATATGTATATAGAATAACATAAGTTATTCTATAATAAGTTCTTCTATATCTATGGCCAGGACGATACTTCTTACTAAAGACCTGTCAGAGAACCATATGAGGCATGGGTTGGAAAAGCTTCAGACCTAAATAGCAACCGGTGAAGAGGTTCCTCAAAGTATCGTAATAAATACTCGACAACAATACTCATTGCCAAATGATGCCATAGTTTACTGTAAGTTTAATCAGCTTTTATAAGATCGAGTAAAAACGCTGAGTATGTGGGAGAACATTTTAAAAATGTTCCAAATTCAGTACTGTGGCTGTTAAAATATCCTGCTGCCTACGAAGCGAATATTAAAATTGATCCAGAAGGACGAATCATATTTTCCGCCAATGTACGAGCGAAAAAAGAACATGTGCGACGAGGGCAATTAGCTGATGTGTGTTTAGACACTCGCCTTTGTAATGGACATACACACAACTACGCAGTATGGATGGTCTCTAGACTGGTACTCCTGCCGAGTCAAAAATTCCTTAAAAATGACAATGCGCGATAAGATACTGTCGAGAGGATAGAAAAAGTATTTCAAATGCCACAATTTGCAGATATTTTAGTCTTGCAAAGTATCATTTTCGAAAATCGCTGACAATGGCAATATGTGACGAGCAATCTAGGTGAAAAAGTATTCGGTTACAAGCGCGAATGAAAGGTGACAACCATATTAAGATATGTAGTACATTAAAAGTACCAAAGACCCAATGACACGTTTCAATATTACATACATTTATAATGAGCTGTTCGTAAGCGGTCCCAATGCTCACGTCTGAAAAGGTGGATGTGAAATAACCGATTACGCTCTTATTCAATGGATGAACAAATATCAAAATCACCCCATTGAAGATGAGACTGGCGAGCATCGTCAAACTAACGGTGCCAGAGATGAGGATAGTCCACTTTGGAAATTGAACCTACATACATATACATATATACCTACATGTGCACATGTGAATGATCACGTCAATGGCTTTTAATAATTTCGAATCCCACTATGTGAATTCACACATTAGATTTATTTATTTATACTAATAATAGACCAATATTTAAATATAATTGGTCGTATTGGCGTCTCACGACATACGAATCGATTTACTAATATGCAGGTAACTGTAAATTTCTTTGTACAAATTAATCACAAAAACTTTGAAAATAAAATAGACCACACGTGAATGGGTGCGGCGCCTCGCAGATGCCAAATGTTAAAAATGAGATACATTCATACTACAGTGAATTTCCCATAGAGTCTGGAAATGATGATGATGAAAAAGTTCCATTTGTGGCTCGGCATGATACTATGTAGATGTGAATGTCATGCCGAGTTTCCAGGAAGTGTTCCAAACGGTTATAATCTATAATAACAATTTTTCTTCCTAGACATTTTCTTCCTTCAAAGTCGTTTGACATTTACACAAAATAGGTAGGATGTTTGTTTTCAAAAAATCCCCAATTTAATAAAAATACATAAATCACGCTTGAGAGTACATAGGTGCGGCGCCTCGCAGATACCAAATTCTAAATTATAAAAGAAAAATCCAGCGAATCCACTGGAGAATCCGATGAAACGATGACGATGATGGACGTGTGTCGTTTCTTGACGTACATATGTACATACAGCGATGGTACAAACCTCATCACGAGCGACAATGCATCAGCAGTTCTGGATCGGCTGGCAGTACGGGTTAATTTTCAGGAAAAGACCGCCTTTTTTCCAGTCTCCGTCTGTTATCAGCAATGATCTGAAATAGAAACGTCAATCAAATGAGTACAAAGAAAAAGCCAAACTAAAACACATAGCAAAGTTTATCAATCTCTCGATTTTCGAAAATACCTGATGATATTTAGATATAACTTCAGCAAATTTTATCAGCAGTTCAGGATCGGCTAGAAGCACACAGCTTCATTTTCAGGAAAATACCCCATTTTTTCCAGTCTCCGTTTTTTTATCAGCAAACGATCTGAAATAGAAACATCAATCAAATGAGTTCAAAGAAAAAGCCAAACTAAAACACATTGTAGATAAGTTTAACAATCTCTGGATTTTCGAAGATACCTGAGCAGCTGTTCTGGATCGGCTGCAAGTAAAGCTTCATTTTCAGGAAATGACCGCGTTCTTTCGAGACTCGGTTTGGTATCAGCAACGATCTGAAATAGAAACATCAATCAAATGAGTACAAAGCCAAAGTCAAACTAAAACACATAATTAAGTTTAACAATCTTTGGACTTTCGAAGATACCTGATGATATTTGGATACAACTTCAGCAAATTTTATCAGCAGTTCAGAATCGGCGGGAAGTACAGCTTCAGTTTCAGGAAATGACCGCGTTCTTTCGAGACTCTGTTTGGTATCAGCAAAAATACTATAATTTTTGACTAGGGTAACCAGCCTTTTTATACAACAGACTTTTTAAAGAGAAAAAATCTAAAATTATATCCTATGTTATAAATTATCGCTAAATTTAAAATAAAATAGATTTTTTGCCTAGGGTATCCAGCCTTTTTATACAATAAAATTATTTTTTTTGTGAAAAAAATTCCCATCATCTTTATGATATAAATTATTGAAAAATATAAAATCAAATAATTTTTTTGACTCGTGTTACCAGTCTTTTTATACAATATTTTTTTTAAAGTGAGATAACATCTTAAATATTCCCATCATCTTTATGATATAAATGATTGCGAAATTTAAAACTTTTGTTGTATAAACAGATTGGTGGCCTTAGTCAAAAAATTATCATATTTTTAATTTTGCAATAATTTATGACATAAAGAAGGAAATAATTTTTGATTTTTTTCTCTTAAAAAATTTGTTTGTATGAAAAGTCTGGTTAAATCTAGTCCAAAAAATTATTTTATTTTAAATTTTGTCATCATAGCATAAAAACGATGAGATTATTTTTAAATTTCATTTCTAACTTGAAAAAAATTTGTATATAAAAAAGGTTGGCTACCCTAATAAAATTTCATCTAATTTTGTCGCATAAAAAAAGTTTGTTTACCCTAGTCCAAAAATTTATTTGATTTTAAATTTAATTATTTATAGCTTAAAGACGATGGAATATTGCTTAGATTTATTTTCTCACTTCGAAAATATTACTGGATATGGAAAATTCGAAAATATCGGGTGTAGATATCGGTAGTGTGAACGTAGCCAATAA
This sequence comes from Arctopsyche grandis, assembly GCF_051622035.1. NCBI lineage: Eukaryota > Metazoa > Arthropoda > Insecta > Trichoptera > Hydropsychidae > Arctopsyche > Arctopsyche grandis. Next base: position 34,374,255 of record NC_135356.1, read on the forward strand.
AGATTTATTTTAATAAAGCTACATACAATAATAGCCCCCTTTACACAGTCGTTCTATCGCGCGTGAAACAGCTAATCGTGCGCGTGTAAAGATCTTGGACCGGGAAGGGATAAACTCAGCAGTCCTGCGCGCAATCGTGTGGCTTGACGTTGTCATTACACAGACAATTCTTTCGGGCGCGCTTTTGTTACAAGATGGCGGACTTACGCACGTGGAGTAAAGAATTGATTGTGGAATTGCTTTTAATGTACCAGTCTTTTCCGTGCCACTGGAAAATTAACTCGGAGGAATATAAAAACAAAAATCTGAAAGAGGAAGCTTATAAAAATATATTTTTATACTTTTTGATCAAATCAACACCAACGAACATCATAACTTGAGTCATGATATTTCTTCTATCCATTTTTCACCGCAACATTACTATAAAACTGCGTTACTTCAGTAAAACTGTGCGTATCGCACACACTCGTTTCGCGCGGTCTATCACGCACGATTAGCCTTTACACGTTCGCTCTTTCCGTTTTAACAAAAAGTGGTAGGAGTAATCGCGCGCGAAAGAACGTTAGTGTTCACAACTGCGAAAACAGTATCGCGCACAGGCTTACCCGCACGCAATCCTGTACGCTCCTGAGAACGCGCGATAGAACGACTGTGAAAAGTGGGCTATTTAGGGGCAGCTCAGAGCTCAGCGACGTGCACTAAAATTGCGATTCTCCATTAGCACGAAATGTAAAATGCGATTCTGCCACTAGCCGGATCACTGATGCGCGGATCGCGTGGTAATATTGATAGAGAGAGAGAAACGGAAAGGAAACGACGCCACAGTCGAGGGGGATGACGAGACGCGATTCCAAGGTCGCGGTGGCTCTGATTGTTTGGTGGCAAATGTGCAATCAATCGACGAGCACTTGTGCAATCGATCGACGAAAGCAATCGATCCACGGCAAACGCGACCAACCGATTGAAACGCGGCAACAATGGCTACGTCCACACTACCGATATTTTCCATAACCAGTTCCTAAATAGCAACCACAGGTTGCAATATAGGAACTGGATATGGAAAATTTGAAAATGTCGGGTGTAGATATCGGTAGTGTGAACGTAGCCAATAAAGCTACAATAATAGCGTTAGGGGAGGGGAGGGGCAGCTCAGGGCTCAGCGTTGTGCACTCACCGCGATGGCCGTACCACTTCTGCCGGAAAATGGCGGCGAACATTGCGATCTGCATTAGCACAAAATGTAAAATGCGATTCTGCCACTAGCCGGATCAGTGATGCGCGGATCGCGTGGTAATATTGATAGAGAGAGAGAAACGGAAAGGAAACGACGCCACAGTCGAGGGGGATGACGAGACGCGATTCCAAGGTCGCGGTGGCTGTGATTATTTGGTCGCAGACGCCTCGGCCAGCACTTGTGCAATCGATCGACGAAAGCAATCAACCCCACCCCACGGCAAACGCGACCAACGATCGAAAGGGCAACAATAAAGCTACAATAATAGCGTACCTGCGGGGGGTTGGGGGTGGTGGTGGGGGGGGGGCGGGTAGCGGCAGCTCAGAGCTCAGCGACGCGCACCCGCCGCGATGGCCGCTGCACTTCTGCCGGAAAATGGCGGCGAACATTGCGGTCCGCATTGGCACGAACTCAGAGCTGAGAGCCCAGCGACGTGCACTCACCGCGATGGGCGCACCACTTCTGCCGACTGCGAGCAGCGCTTCCGATGTAATGGCTGGGAGTGGGGGTTCACCCACGGCGATAGCGATTGGTCGAATATGCGAACGACGCAGCTCATTTCGACGCACACGTCAACACCACTAATCGACATGCCCGTACACTAGGGCTGCCATACGTCCCCGTTGACAGGGACATGTCCCAGTTTCGAGGTCTGTGTCCCGGTGTCCCAGTCCGAGAGTCATTTGTCCCCGTCAATTTCAAAATTTAGACATTTAAAAAAATTATTCAATTATTTTTTAATATCTATCGAACAAGACCTTTTGAACCAAGAAACCTCAGGATGCACTCTCTATACTGTGGTCCTAAAAGGAAAGACGTTTACACGTCAAAAATTGTACCCACTTAATATCTAATATGGATACGCGCGCGCATATTGGCAACACTGACAACGAGAGCGGCGGATGCCCACTGCCGGCCACTGCCCAATTTCGCCAGCTGGCAACACCGACAATGACACTGACAAGTACGAAGCGCGCGCAGTTCGTTTACTGTCTGCTGATAATATCCGTTTGTTCTGTTTGTTTCTGATCGAAGAGGACTGATATTTTGATGTAAGTTTTTCAATACATAGATATATATATATAATAATTTTCAATAATAGTAAATATCTAGGTAATCAAGCAACCCAGGCATACAATAAACTGAAAAAACACATGGACATTACGACGACACAAGTAGAAGCATTTGAAAAAGATGTAGAGAATTTTTACAACGTTGGAATTAATTATTTGGCAAAGTGGTCAGTTCCACTGGCGAAATATGATGTTTTTTCATGGATGCTTCTCCATGAAGTACCCGAATGGGAACATGTTGAAAAAACTATTGCTTATTTAAGTGAAATGGGAATATTGTTCACGGATTCAATCTATGAGGAAGTAAAGTATATGAAGTCATTTATCGAAAATAAAAAAGCCGAAGAATGGAAAACGAAAGATGTGCATGATAAATGGTTATACTATTTCAAAAAAACTGAAGAGACAGAAAGAAAAGCTAATCTACTGAAAATGTGCCAATACTTGTTCGCCATCCCACCGCACAATGCACATGTTGAACGTGTGTTGTCATTAATTAAAAATCAATGGACAGATGAGCGCAATTCGCTTTCTATTGACACAGTAAAAAGCATAATTCAATGTACTTTAAATTATAAAATGTCATGCATTGAATTCTATAATGATATTAAAGGGGAAAAAGAGTTACTTCAAAAAACGAAAACATCGGAAAAATATGATTGGGCAAAGAAGAGCGATGATAATGAAGTCACGGAAATCAGAGAAGAGTGAAGGCGATAGAAGAATAGGCTACAGTACATGAAATACAATGTTAATGTAAGGTTTCATTTAGTTAAATTTATTTGAATCGTCCAATTATCTATATTTATTTATTTTAGATTTGGTACAGACGCTTCCACAAAAAAAACCTATTATCAATCTTTAAATTTTTCTTTCAATTCAATTTTTGTTTAGTTCCAATTACTTGTTGAAATGTTGTATATTTTTTTTATAATACAGCTATGAATATCGATAAAAATGTTTTGTTTTGTTTGTTTTTTTTTTTTTTTTTTAGGGGGCTGTCCCCGTTGGTGCTCCGACACTTATGGCAGCCCTACCGTACACGAAACATACCTAGCCGTTGGTACATACCTACATACATACATATGCATGTATGTCTCAAATGGCCTTTTACATGTACGAAAACGCAAAAATACCTGTTCTGTACGTATCATATTATATATGTATGTAGATATTTACTGTGCATAATCAACACATCGCAATCAAATAAAATAATCGGTGTTGTTTCATTCAAAATAAGCACTACGGTGTTGCAATACGGTCTATTTGAATTTACTGATTATGTACAGCGCAAGGGACTTCATACAACTGAAGAAGAGAAAGGGACATGCACCCACCCCATTGCGATGTTGATGTTGGAGACATTAAACATTCCTGTACAATAGATATGCTAGATACAATATTCAATATTTTCATATTACATTTTACTCGGCGAAACGACTTTTACTCAGCAACGAGTTTCCAGACAGTGTACGTACCCAAACAGCGGTGGTTAGTCTTTTTACGTGCGCGTGCAAAGTTCCAAATATTCATTTACTTGAGCGAAAAATACGCAATTTTTTTTTAAATAAAAACTAAATATTATCTATGCTCAGTTATTTTGGGACTATCTGTTACTCTCCAATTGTGACCATAATAACATGATGTTTATTTTGGGATAGCATTTTTCGAATATAGTTACTAAATTCAATTATTTCAAACCATCATAATTACCAAATCGAACTAAATGATGAGTTTTACACTTCTTGTATTATTTATGACAGCAGTTTTGTATAATAAATGAAAGGTTAAGGTAAACCGTCGTGGATCAAATCGGAATCCGGTTTCCTGGAACGCGATTTAAATATTGAATAGTGTTTCATAGAAGCAATCGCAATTTTATTTTATTAACATACAAATTAAATTTAACATTGAAAACCTCTGTCAACTGCACCTATTGACATAAAAGACGAATAGGATAAGACTAGAAAAATGAACTACGCCCAAATGTTGCTCGCGTGGGGAACACCGCTGTGCGTAGATTCAAACAACCTCTGTTTTGTCTCAAGGGCAAGAACATTTGACACGTGTACAGGTAATAGTACGCATTTATGCATGTGTGAACCAGCGTTTCTCGAGCCAGCCGCCTCCGTCTGCCATGTACACACGTATGTACATACCAGTGGCGTGCCGTGACTTTTAAATCAAGGGAACAAGAAAAATAAAAATTATAAAATACATTTTTAATTACAAGTAGGTACAAAATTATATTATATATTATGAAATTTCACAATGATTTTTCAAATTTGTTTCATTTGTATACGAAAGCAATTTTTCTATCGCTTTTTTGTACAAATTTTTGAACTACCATATCATATATTTTTTTTATTGATATCATTGAAAGCATCTAAAGTTTTTTTTCACCCTGAGCATTGCGAATCAACGTTTTTGTGCGCTTTAAAGATGGAAAAGTGCGTTAAACTGTTGACGTACTAGCTAACAAACGCCTCTTGTCGAGCTAACAAACGTCAATCAGCCATTTCATAATATATCTGTTCGAATCAACTTCGGCGATTTGTTTTATAATATCTATTCTGAGCTGATTGTTTGATTGAATGTCAATTCTAAATTTTCCAACAATTTTCAATTTGGTCATTGAAAACAAATGAAATTTAGTTTTTTCGTGACATATTTTCGTTTTAAAAAAATTGTTGATATCGCAAAAATCAGTGCTATTCTACACACCATTATCTGTTTCAAACAGAATGCAAGACCAACCAAGAAGTTTCTTCTCGATTTACATACAGTCAGCAATTTAGTTGAATTATAATAATAATGGGTGAGTAAGGTGACAAATATAATTTTTTGTTTTCGTGCTAATAGAAATGTTCGGGGTAAGTCCTTATCTTGAAAACTTAATCTTTCGAATGATTTTTCTAGCAATCGGTCGATAATGCAACATTCTGTGCATTATCGTTCTGTGACTTTGAGCCCGCTCCACCGTGAGCGTACATACATATGTACATATGTTTCGCCAAGCTGTTCCATTTCTGTGTGTAAATAAACGTTATTTAAACTCAATATTTTTCCAGAATAATACGTGATGATTATTAATGATACTAAACTGACTTATTTTTCCGTTAATCGAGTAAACGAAACGAGTTAATCGGAATATGATTTGTGTTAGACGCAACGCCTGTGCATTGCGACTGCCTGTATCGTTTACCGTGTAGGCATGGGAAGCGAATCCAGGAAACCAGGAATATCGTCTGACTAATACATGCATGCGCACACAGTCGTATAAACCGGTTTCCGAACTTCGCTAACTTCCCGAACAACGTCATTCGCCAATTGTATTTACATATACATACATATCACTTTTTTTACTCATTAATATACATCAATTTTTATAATTATTACCAAAAATTTAAGGGAACAGCCTGTTCCCTCTGTTCCAATGACGGCACGCCACTGGTACATACATATGTAGTTATAATAATGAATATTTATCTACACGACTTATCTCGTGGGCCTAGAACCCTTTTTGTCATCGCATACACATTTGAATAGTTGCGGAACTAAAAACCGACAATGCTAGATTGAAATAGTTCAATAGAATACCAAAAATAGTTCAATAGAGTACCCCAATTAATTGTACCCACATATGCACTCGCGAGTAGTTGTGATGTCTGATAAAAGCTCGATCGTATGATGAACGATGAATTTGTCTCGAAAAACTGGTCTTACGACCGCTCCCCACTCTTCTCCTCCCTCGAGAGAGAGGCTGGCGGTTTTTTTTTTCCGTGCGCTCGTTCAGGCGCACGTGCTGTTGTTGTTGTCCGGAGAATTGTCGTTCAGGAATCCTGAACGATTGTTCCATCCTGAATCAGGATTCTAAAAATAACGGAATAAAGATAGCCATAAATTCTCAAAAAAAAAAAACGAGGAATCGTAAAAGCAAATTTACTGTTGATGACTTTGACCAATCTGTTATGAGAAAATGTATATATAATTTCCATATAACACAAAAACTATTACAAACTATGAAGAAAATTTATCCAGTTATTAAGGATTACATTGGTTTTACTGGTGTTTGGAATATTTACATTGAAGGTATAATTATACGAACCTTCATGTAATTAGAGGTTGTGATTTCTCGACTTTTTTTGATTCTCGAGATTCGAGAATCTCATTTTCTCGGAATATCTGAATCTCGAGATTTGAGAATCTCATTTTGTCGAAATATTTGAATCTCGAGAACTCGAGATTTTCTCTTTTGTTTCTCAAGATTCTCGAGAATTCTCGAATATAATTTTTTTTTTAATATAGTGAATTGATATTTTTAGCATATACGGGCCGTTCAAGTATTACGTAAGCAGATTTATTACAATTATTTACCCCCTCCTCCCCCTTGTCAGCAAAAGTAAGCAAAGCTCTTACCCCCCCCCCCCCCTCCCATGCTTACGTAAATATTGGTACCTATATGCATTTTTCTTTTAATGTATTTTGTTTTTTTTTGGTTGTCAATCGTACCGAAACGAAACAATAGATTCCCCCACTCGCTTCTAAGCGAGTACCTAAACGTATTCATTATTTGTGGGAATCCCCGAATATGTGTTTGGTTTTCAAGCATAGACAATGTGTGGGTTGCCAATGTGTAAAAAAAAATAACTACTTCTGACGTTATCACCATCTCGAACCCCCCACCCCCCATGTCATCAAAAATAAGCAAAGCAAAGACCCCCCCGCCCCCCAATAGTGCTTACGTAATACTTGAACGGCCCCATACATAAAATCGACAACAAACAAAAATCAAAAGGACACAAACACTACATATGTATAATATATCAGGAGTTTATAACTTTATTAAAGACATGATACAATCGAACGGCGTTTCCCAACCTGTGGTACGCATACCACTTGGTAGTACGCGGTTGATGGTTGGTGGTACGCGAAAAAAAATCAGTAATGGCGGACATGCAGGAATGAATGATTTACAATCATAAAAATAGAAATATTTTTTATATCTAATATCTATGTATATAATTTCGAAAGAGTCTTTGTAAGTTTGTATCTTTGTTTGGGAACATCGAAAACAAAATAAAATTTCCATGACGACAATTCAATTGGTTGAATATTATATTTTTTTCGATTAAAATGAATGAATATTTACTATTAGATTCGCCATTTTTAAGCTGTTTATATTACAAATACTGAGCGAAGCCGGGTAAAACAACTAGTAATTAATAAACATTATCTTAATTAGTCATCATTGACGTTAATATGTACAGTCGATGATCGAAAAGCTGGCAATTGATACGTTTTCCTCTGATCTGGCATGGATTTTGGAGTACATTTTTTAATTTACCTCGTTCACGCTCCAATAAATAAATAACTTGAATTTGACACTTGAGATCCAGAATGTTCCAGATAAAATTGAAAGTACATATAATTAGAAAATTAGAATTTATGTATCGAAAATGATCAAACTGAAGTATTTGAAACTTTATATAATTTCTTATCTGAAAACAAGAGTCGTACGGCTCGGAATATACGTGAAAAAATAATTAAATATTTAATAGGGTTGAAATCGTCTTTTACGAGGGCTTCCCCAAACCTTTTAGAAGCAAACAATTGGATTTTATGATAATGAACATTTTCCCTTTGATAATGAACATTTTCGGACAGCTACCAAGGAAAAAGAGAACTTGATTGAACTTTCAAATTATAGCATTAAAAACTGAATTCGAAATAAAAAAGGTTATTAATTTTTGGATAGGTATTAGTGAAAAATATAAACAGCTTTATGACATAGCGCTCAAATTTCTGTCGCCATTTACTTGCACTGAACTGGTTGAGAGAGCATTCTCTTCATATATTTTAATAAGACAAGTATAGAAATTGATTGAATCCAGCTCCATACTTAAGGATAAATCTCGCACCATTTGAACCAAATTTAAAAAAACAAAGTACAAGGATCTCAATTACATATATGTACTTTGTAATTTTGTGTTTTTATGAAAACAATCAATATTTTTTTTATTATCAATAATAGAAGTATGACAAGATAGTAGATAAATATATTAAACTTTGAGCATATTATAATTGTCTCCGCAAAAAATTTTTTTTCCATAAAATTTCTTTCCAAAACAGATCTACATATTGCGTGTATCCTGTCTTCACATTCCTTACCATGCAAATACTATATGTATACTAGTGTTGGACCCGTTGATTTCAACGGGTGGTTTCGAAAAGGAATTGAAACTCGAATAAAAATAAAGTTAAAGATATTGAATCGACTGGTTTCGGAAAGAAATTGATGCACGAATTAAGAAGTGATTACGAATTACGTTTTGTGCATCGCCGACCCTCCGACGCCTTTGCCCCCAGCGCCACCGACGCCTCCGGCGCCCCCAGCGCCCCGATGCCTTCGGCACCCCGGGGGCTTCGCCCCCAGCGCCGCCGGCGCCTCCGGCGCCCCCAGCGCCCCCAGCGCCCCGATGCCTTCGGCACCCCGGGGGCTTCGCCCCCAGCGCCCCCGGCGCCACCAACGCACAAAAATGAAAAATATGAAAAAAATGAAAAATATGAAAAATATGATAAAAATGAAAAAAATGAAAAAACTGAAAAAAATGAAAAAAATGAACAAATATACAAATATATATATTTAGCGACAGTCCGTTTTTATATATAGTATAATAATTACACTTGCAAAAACAAATTTCATGAAATACAATCATTTTTATATGGTGGTACAATTTACAGCAAGTGGTACGCGAGTCAAAAAAGGTTGGGAAACGCTGCAATAGAACATTGAATAGAAAAAAGGTAAAATTATATAGAAAAAATATTATAAAAGAAGGCATGAATAGAAAATAAAAATATAAAACAGTAATTTAAAATAGTAAAAATAACAATATGTAACAAAGAATTTTATAAAATTCCCAGTGTTGTACCCGCCTTTGCCCGTGTTTTTGTGACCAAAATAACATTCTGATCAAATAATAAAACTACTGACCATCTATTCATATTAAAATACTGACTATAAATTTATTAATATATAAGGAACAAATACACGAATAAATAAATAATAAATCAAACATCTTTGTTTTATGTGTGTTACAGTGGGGTCATATTGTCAGTGAAAATATATTTTCACTAGTGTTTTAGTGAAACCGAATATGTATTTTCCCACTAGTGACTAGTACCTACATGCACAAACATATGTATATGTAACTAAAAATGGTGCGATTTCGTTGTAACATGTGTATATGTATGTATGTACTTATATGATGACTGAATAATAACTTACCGGACAAATAATAAAAATACTGACCATCTATACATATTACAATACTTTTTACGAGTTACAATACACAATTATACGAGTTAACAAGTATACAAATCAGTCAGTTTATTGAAAAAAACATGTAGTGATAAATTAAAAATATTCTCGATATTTTCGAGATTCATAAAAAATATTCTCGAGATATCAGAATCTCGAAATTTCAGAATAAAATATTCTCGAAAAACGAGGATCAAAATTTCTCGAGAAATCTCGAGACGAGATTTCTCGATCACAACCTCTACATGTAATCCATATCGGTTGTTATGTATGTATGTTTGTGCATAATAAACTTGGGGCATACATACATACTATTAATATGTAGTTATCAAGAATATTATAAATTATAACATAATTCTACAAAATGAAATCAAAATATGTATACTTATGTATATGCCTACACAGTGGCGGACTGGGACTGAAATTAGTGCATGCCAGGAGTCAAAGGGGGCCCACCCAGGGTTAAAAAAAATTGTCCCCCCCCCACCCATATAACAAAAATTTTCTTCTTTCCATCACGCTAAAAACCAAGGGTAAAAAATAAATAAAATTTTCAAAAATGGGAATAAACAAATTTAGGTACAAGAAAAACGGCAAAAGCAAAATAGATCCATAAATTACATTGTATATTTCGTTTCAACCCTTGTCCTAGGTAAATAGAATGCATCATAAAATAATGCGGCATAAAAGCGGCTTTTACTTTCTGGAGAAAACAATCACAGACGTCATTTCATCTTTTTCTTGGGGGGGGGGGGGCAGGCAAAGATTGGTCAAATTGAATTTTTTTTCAAAAAATCTTTTTTATATCGGAATAAAAATGGAAAATATTCTTTGCATAGACCTTATTGAATTATAAAAGATGAAAAAAATAAGATTGTTTTTGAAAAATTAATTATAAAAAAATATTATGCAAAAAGTGAAAAAAGCGCAAAAAGCGAAAATTTTTTCCAAAAATCTTCACATTTCGTGAACACCCGTTAACCGAAAGTGACAGTTTACTCCTGTTGGCAGTTTACCGGATTTTTCTTCCACGATTTTAATCGATCCTTTAAATATGTCTACTCTTCACGATTTTATGTTAGATATTTATTTATTTATTTATTTTAAACAGACCATTGTGGCATAACAGGAATTCCTAAAGCGCCACAATGGTCAAAAAATATAACACAAAAAAGAAAAAAAACAAAATAACAATTAAACATGAACATAAATACATCAATACATAAACATAAAAAATAGCATTTAATAATAACAGATAAAGTAAAAATATCAAATAAAATATAGCATAAGGAATGCCTTGCACCTACAGCCAGTTTCAATAAATATGTAAGAAACAACTACAAATACAAAACATCCCTGTAAGGCCCAAATGGAAGAGAGCTAATCAAAATTTCACTCATAAATCACAATCAATCATGAAAACAATGATGAGCGCAGACTACCAGATAAATGGGTTAGAGTAATTTCGACAATTTATGCTCACTAAGGTGGAAAATATCACATTCAGTCTCGGCAGCAACGATTTCATTAAGAAGTCGGATAGCTCTTGGAATAGGAGCCATTCGAAAAAGGACTGTGCGGGCAGGAGGTACAGCCAGCAAATGATGATGTCTACCACGCACATAGTGATTAGGGACATAAAGTCCCAACTGCTCCAGCAACAACGGGCATGACGTATTACCACGTAAGAGCAGGAGAACGAAACCAATTAATGAGAAGTTTCTCCGAAGTTCAAGGAAATTATACCCAAGCATGCCCAAAAGGAAAGGAGTGGGTTAGAGATATGGGTAATACCCATATTCTTTCCTATATAGGAAACGAAGAAATGCTTTTTGCACTTTCTCAATCATCAGAGAGTAATTTGCTTCATGCGGATTCCACACAATCGCATTATACTCTAGCTTACTTCTCACAAGCGAATTGAAAAGCAAGCGAGAAGACAAAGGATTGGAGAATAATCTTGCATATCTCAAAACAAATCCAAGTCGACGAAAGGAAACGTCAGCGACTTTCTTGATATGGTTGTGAAAGGTGAGCTGAGGATCAAAAGTGATACCCAAATCGACAATAGATTCCACACGCTTCAACAAGACGGATCTAATGGAATATCCGTGACAATAGAGCGAATGTGCACGTCCATAGCTCATAAATGCACATTTGTTTAAATTAAGTTCAAGGCCTAAACTAGAACTGAACTCCAAGACAGCGTTTATATCAGCTTGAAGGAGAGAGGCTTGCCTCTCATCCTTGACAGCAAAAAATAATTTAACGTCGTCAGCAAACAAGAGACATGATGCATTACATAAAACTTTAGGGAGGTTATTAATAAGAATTGTAAATAGTAATGGGCCTAAAGTGGACCCCTGAGTAACACCAGATCGAGTAAAAAATGAAGGAGATTCATAAAGACCATATCTAACAAATTGCTTCCTATCACTAAGATAAGAAGCAAAGAGTTTAAGAAGACGCGCTGAAAAACCCACTTCAGCTAACCTGATCAAAAGAGCGTCATTATTGACTTGATCAAAGGCTTTACGAAAGTCAAAGTAGGCTACATCAACTTGCTGACCAACGTCAACTTTAGACATGATCAAATGTGTGAAGCAGGCGAGATTAGTGGTAGTGGAACGACAGGGTGTAAAACCATGTTGCTCATCACACAATAATCTTTTAAACTGCGCAAGAATCAAACGGTGAAGGATGATGTCAAAAATTTTGGGAATAGCCGAGATAATAGCAATAGGTCTATAATTTTCAACCTCATTTTTAGAGCCACTCTTATGAATAGGAATGACTCTAGATAATTTCCATTTTTCAGGATAATTACCAGAAGCAAGAATAAGGTTAAAAATAAACTGAAGAGGCTCTAAAAGCGAATTACAGCATACCTTTAATACGTCAGGGGGCACACCGTCAGGCCCAACAGACCCCTTCAGCTTCATAATAGCCATCCTAACATCTCCCAGCGATACCCGCGGAATGTCTATACCGACACCCTCAGTACCAATTTGTGAAGCCAAACTAGCATTAAGGGATGGTTTTCTCTGGTCAAAGACACAGCTAAAAAATGAAGCAAAAGCATTGGCGATCTCAGGACCGTCAAAACTTTTATTACCAAATGAGAATGAATGCTCAAGACCATGTGAAATATGCTTACTCTTAATAAAACTGAAAAAGTGGTTAGGATTAACCGCAATAGCACTCTCCATCTCATTAAGATAGACAGTATATCGCTCACTCACACCACGTTTCACGATCTTCCTAAGAGTCCGGAATTTCTCACAGTCACAAAATGATTGGCTACGTTTCCATCTTCTATGAGACAACCATTTTGCACGAACATCAGCTATAAGTTTGCACCCAAACCACGGCGGAAATACCCGCCGATGTTGTTCCGAATTAGGATAACTGATGAACCGAGGAACATGACTGTCAAAAATATTATAAAGTGTATAATACAAATATTCAACAGCATCACCAGTATTCATGAGGTACATTTGGCGCCAGTCAATTGAACGAACCTCATTATAAACCAATTCAGAATCAACACGAGCAAAATTCCATCGCAGTGAGGAAACCCCAACCGATGAACAAGCTGAAGCAGCTCTCACAGAAGAAATAAACAAAAGCTCAATATGTAATGCATCATGATATAGGTCCTCAGGGATGATCGCAGTTCCTTTTGGGCATTGGATCATCGTTGCTGACACATTACATTCATTCACTAACATAATATCAAGCATACTTGGATTAATGGGTGAACCAATCTGTATTATGTCGCAATAGGAAATCACAAAATTAAATTTATTGCGGACATGAATATTACCACTAGGTAGATTAAAATCACCCATTATTAACAATATATCACGTTCATTCATAAAATCACGCACATTCATCATATTCACAAACAATAACTCGTATACGTCCTCTTTCGCAGCAGGCGGAATGTAAACCACACATATAAACATTCTCAAAAATATAAAATCAACTCTCACCCATAAGTCCTCACCAGATAGAGTTTCAAAATTTGTCATCCGGACTGACCGAAACCAATCACGACAAGCAAATAATACACCACCACCACGTCGATCAACTCTATCGCGACGATGCACCCTCCAGGAAGAATCAAAAAGTTCAGCATCAAAAAATGATGAAGTCAAACATGTTTCCGTTAGTGCTACCATATCATCACAAATAGTAGAAACGGCTGAATTAAACGCAGCCAGCTTTGTCCTGAGACCTCGTACATTTTGGTAATAAATTACCAATTTTCGGTTTCCCAGTTTGGCGCGTGACTTTCTTTGAGACAAGAAATGGCAGTTTTGATTGAGCCAACGGAGACGAAACGGAAGAGGAAGCAGAAGAAGAAGCCAACACAGTCACAACAGCATCACGACTATCAGGACCATTTGAGCAGGCAGATGTAGGAGAAGAGGCAAATGTAGGAGAAGAGGCATACATAGACGTCACTGCGACCGTTTCCATAGAAGATTCACCAATACTTGCAGACGTAGTTTTTATATCAGGCTTCAAACATTTAGCAGCTCCCGAACAAACATCAGCAAATGAAACACTTGGGCGCAGCTCTAATGATGAAACAACGTCAGTGGCAGACATAGAAGTAGTATTAGTATTCGATTTTATATTCTTAATGCTCATTCCCCAATCTTTAAATCTACCAAAATGAACACCAGCAGGCCAAGAACCAGGAGAAAATAACAGGCCAGCGACAGAAGCAGGAACAGATACCTTAAAGGATGTATAAGATCCTCGTGCATTAAGAGGGGAAACCACAATGCCATCCTTTAATCCACAGATGGCACTAACGTGAGTCAAAACCTCGTCACACGAAGTGTCCAATGTGTAATTCCTTGTATCAATGTGATGAAAATATAATAAAAAAATCATCAAATTTAATTAACCAGAAGTGGGATTTTTTCCTCTTAAAAAAGTAAAAAAAAATTTTACCACACCCCTGATCGTATCAAGCTGAAAATTTATATTTGTGTTCTTTATGTACTAAAGGTTTTGGTCAGAAAGCAATTTTATTAAATAACTAAAGCTTTTTTTGGACCGAATTCGTTACACATGAAGTTTAAATCCATCTCATTCGTTGTTTTGTGAGAGAATGGACGTCTGCAAATAAATAAAATAAAAATACGAGAAATAAAATCATTTGTGATTGAACCGATTCAGTAAAATATTAATTTAAAATCTTTCTTGAAAACAAAAAATATACAAAATTTCGGAAAAATAAACGTTACACATCTGTTTTTGAGACAAAATAAAGTAAAGGGGACCTGTTTAACGATTCGCTCCATAAGATGAACAATCTCTAAGAATTTTACCCAAGGCATACCACTTAAAAACCAAAATATACTTGCTTTAAAATAATAATTTTTTTTTTATTTTATTATTTACCCAAAAGTAACATACATAAGAAATAAACGTAGCATTCACAGATCCATAGTATCTCATTAATCATTAAGTTCATAATATTTTCTAAATTCACACTATTCCTTAATTTAGGGGGGCGAATGCCCCCCTATGACCCCCCCCCCAAATTACGTCCCTGAAAAAAATGCATAATATTTTCAATTAATGTTAATCGAAAATTTGGATTTTGGGGAGGGGGCCCCTATCCTATATTTCTATATACATGGATGTGTCTAGATTAGGAATAGATTTTATATTCGGAAACTGTTTAAAATTGTGTATTTAAATCTTACTATATCGTCGAATTATAATAAAATGTTATTTTGAAAGTATGAAGTAAATTTAAATCGCTGGTTGATGATGAATCGAAATTGTTTTAAGCAATTCAGTTTATATTATTCACGGCAATTTGTTTTTTTCCCATTTTTATTTCAGTAGGTAGTTGTTACATAGGTATTGGTATATACATAATATTGAGGTTAGAAATGGGCCCGGCAAAAGGGCCCACGCAAATGTTGAAACTTACATTTCGAGCCTAATAAAAAAAGTTAACCGATCCTTGGGCTGTTAAAGCAGGTATTAGTTGTTTGTGTATATTGTAAGAAATTTATTTTGTTGAAATACCCAAACTTTAGGTCCCAAAGTGCAATATCCTATAAATTTTTACACACGTGAAATAGTTAAAAAGTTATTTAATTTTACTGAGGGCCCATATTTTCTAACAGATAGTGGGGCCCACATGCCATCGGGCATGTTCGCTTTTATGGCCAGTCCGCCACTGTGCCTACATACATATTTTCTGAATTTCAAATGAAGGTACCATTGTGGTAAATCTTGCTCAAAGATTATCTCTGAAAATCAAAATCAAGATGAAATACAACAATTGTTTAAAAAAACCACGACCAAGTTATTCAAGAGGCTTGTAATAACAAAACAAAACTGGTTTTTATTCTTTGAGAAAATTCTTATTACCACCAAAAGAATTATTGAATTTAAAAACAAAATTGTATCCATAAATCTTCCCCTCTCCCTCCCCAAATTAAATTTGTTTGTATTATTTTATGGTAATGAAATTCAAAATGCAAGTCTTTCAGTAAAAAAAACACAAATAATTCAATAAAAAGTAAATTTTCTGCCAGCTTTTTTTAGTTTTTCATAGATGGCATTAATAAATCTCACTTCAAATATGGAGAATTTTTTGTTTAAATTAAACCTACCTTAAACGGAGAATACTAGTATCACAATGAATTTGTAGATGTCAGCAAAACTCGAATCATACACTGGTTCCCAACTCATGTATTATTATTATATTTTATTTAAAAACACTTACAACAAATAAGATTTGTATATTAATAAGGCATTTGATATAAATTCTGCCTCACCGCCAGCATGAACAATTATGAATCTGGACCCTTTTGATATTGGCTTCCTAATGCCTTTGCTTGATGAATCGCCCCATGACATAGAAGAAAAATATGTATGTATTGTACACATACGTTTCATCGGTGTAGATGATAGGCCTTCCTTCATTTCTCTACTTTTGAATTTCTTTTATAAAACATCTTTCTTTTATATACAAAATCCGGCTCGGAAGCGAGGCTCGGTCGACCCGCTCCTTCCTCTCATTGGTTGCTCTTTGCGACTACTCTAGTATTGCCGTGCCCTGAATTAACTCGAATGTTACCTGATGAAATACTCCGACATATACTGCCTGGTTCGCATATAATTTCGGACGGTTAGCAGCGTACGGATTAGTAAAGGGTAAGCCTTTACTGTAATTATCCTATTTATACATTTTCTAGCATCTCGTATCCTTTAAGTACACTATTGTAAAATAAAACCTTCAAAAATTTGCCAATGAATATTAAAAATAAAGCTTCAAAGTAGCCGCTTAACACTATACTGGCTTTCCGAGCTGGCAGCCGAATATCCAAAAGCCACTATAGTGGCTTTCATTATTCGTTCAAGACGTTAAGAGTCATTATTTCTTAATCTTCATTTACTGACGGAGTTGTGAATACTTACAACTGGCCAAATTTTAAATCCTGCGCGTGGCGCAAAAAACTCAGCGCAAAATCAGTTTTTTCAATAAGTTTTAAATGCGTTTTCGAAAATAATTAAAAGAGGTAGGACCGGAAGCGCGCCGTCTATTGTTCCAATATTGTAAATGCTTTTTAAAAAAGGTTCGGCAAACCTTTAACAATGCATTTACAACATGTGAACAATGGACAACGCGCTCTGGGTCCGCTCTTTAATAATTACTGTATTGAAATTGTCGGCCATATCTACATGATAATTTCATAAATGCGAATAAATTTATTTGATACTCTTTGTGCCTTGAAATATAACGCAAGCAGGATTTCTCAACTAAGGCCACAAAAAATTATTTTTAAGCAGGGTTTCTAAACCGGGCAGCAATTTTTTTTTCAAATAGATTTTTTTAGCAATCCAAACTTTTACGTATGCAGGGCTTCTGAACTAAGGTTCGCAAATCATCATTAGGAAACTTTGCTCATTGATCATTGCAGCATAATAAGAAAATTCTGCTGCGCATAAATAGGATGTAGAAAACGGAAGTAAGACAAAAATAGCTTGTTTTCCATATTGGGGTTGTCTTTTGACAAACCCGCTCAGAAATCATTTAATGGCTTTAAAATTCATCTACTTTAAAATTTAAGTCATTCATCTAAGCCAGGAAAACAATCAAAATTATTAGATTCAACTGATGAAATTCAAAATTGAATTTTATCTCTTGTATTAAAAATTGTATTACCTTCACCTTATATTGTAATACTTTTTCCACAATTTTTATTCCCGTGTCCAATTTCTAGGCGCGTATTTTTGACCAATAAATCATATATATTGTGTAAAACTTCAATATCTTTATTACTCATTTGTTTTTTTTTTGTTTTTTTTTCGCGTTCGATTCATTAGGATATCTTTGTGGAATACAATAAATTTCCGCTAGATACTATTACTATTTAACAAATAGTTGAAAAAACAAGAATTTTTTGGTTGAGGTGTACCCCATATCGATACGGGAGGGCTAAATATGTTACAGCCTATAAAACCATAGCAAAATTTTCGTGGAACACCTATTCAGGTCCCGTGGAACATATGTAGTTGGGAAACATAATGGGAAACCCTGATCTAGTAAAATTAGCGATTTCGAAAGAAATCGTAATGATGAATGTCAAATGCATATTGAAAAAGAAAAGATTAGTGTTTAGTTTGTGTTTTAAATGTAAATTTTTCTTCAAAGAATTCGAATGTACAATTCGCATTAAAATTTAGTTCGCCATCTTCGGCATATAGATTTTATCGGTATCCGTCACGAGCCCGAATGTGAAACGCCCGAAAACGCAAATGTCGGAAGGCAAAGATCGATAATCGAAAGATCTTAAGTCGAAAGATCAAAAAAAGGGTGCATGATAAACGGTACATACTCACGTACTTAAATCAATGGCCGATAAATACTTCAATACATACATACGTATACGCGTACATTTTAGATATGAATAGCAGATGCCGTGAAGACGGGCTTGCGAACCTTGGTCTAGAATCCGTTCATACGTAAGATTTTACTTTTTTTAAGTAATATTTTTTGCGGAACTCAGTTGAGAAACCCTGTAAAAGTTTGGATTGCTAAAAAACTATTTGAAAAATAAAATTGCTGCCCGGTTTAGAAACCCTGCTTAAAAATAAATTTTTGTGGCCTTAGTTGAGAAACCCTGCTTGCGTTATATTTCAAGGCTCAAAGAGTATCAAATAAATTTATTCTCATTTATGAAATTATCATGTAGGCCGACAATTTCAATACAGTAATTGTTTTCGAAAACGCATTTAAAACTCATTGAAACAATTGATTTTGCGCTGAATTGTCGTTGCGCTGAATAGTCCATGCGCTGAATAGTCGTTGCGCTGTGAGTTGTCTGCGCCGAAAGGTCGGCGCTAAGTTGGTTTGCGCCGATTTGTCGTGCCACATTTGGCACGCATACAAATTAAAGTTTCGTCGTCCCTGAACTAATGCGTTATGTGAGATTGAAAATGATTGACATCTATCGGCATTCCTTTGCAGTACAATAAAGTAGAAATCAGCTTTACCGACTATCACTTCCAATTATGTCATCTAGAGGTACTTATTATAAGTTGCATTTAACATTTCAAGAAACCGAAATAGTTTATTTTTCGTGTGATAAATATTTGAAACTATCGCACTCAAATAATTCGGAAACGACACTAAAAATAAAGTAAAAATTCGGGTGTGACCAACCCATGACTTTATCTATGTATTTGAGGAATATAAGAAAGTCACAAAACAAAATTCTATATTCAACCGTACACACACATTCACACATACTGGCAGCATTACGAAATACTAATAGCTAAGATACAAATTGAGCGCAAATGTATGGAAACTTGCACAAGACAAAAGTTCTACTTCCGGTTGGCGGATTTTGGTCAAATTTTTACCGCGGTGAATTAAGATTATTAAACTGTGATTTGACATACAAACTGTCAAAGTGAAATTAACGCAAAAGCGATTGCCAACCTTCTCTAGAGGCTAGAGAGCGTCAGATGAGCTGATTCTGATGAGTAGAGGTAGGACCGGAAGCGTGCGGTCTATTGTTCGATTGTTGTAAATGCTTTGTAAAAAAGGTTCGGCAAACCTTTAACAATGCATTTACACCATTTGAACAATGGACGGCCCCCTCAGGGTCCGGGCTTTACTGATGAGATGTCCGCGAACTCCTCGCGAAGACCACAACCAACGGCCATGGCCACGGCCACGAGGGCTTTTGGCTCGAACATATGTCTAGTCGATAATAATAAAAATTTCGTTAACAAAAAGTATTTGCGAATATTTTTGTTTGTGTGACCAATTTTTAATTTTTGGGTGTGACCAGTTTTCTCGTCACCAGTTTTCTTGTGACCAGTTTTAGCGTGTGACCAGTTTTATCGTGCCAGTTTTAGCGTGACGGATGATCACGAGCGACCGGTTGTCCTGTGACCGGTTCACATTTGACTAGTAGTCCGTTTACCGTTCAAAAAATCCCCAAAATACACAGACACACATTTTTTCTAGATCATGAAAACGTGATCAGTAATCGATTCTGAGTTCGAATCAGTCAAAATCTCGAGTTCGAATTTTCGCATGATCACAAAACTTCATCTATTGTTACTACATACATACATAGTTAAAGTAAAAATCAAAAATCGGAAATTAATGAGAAACGGGAAAATCAGACTAATCCATGCACATATTAATAATTGTACATTAAAAAACATGAATTTTAAATCCTTCGCGTGCTAGCTAATTTTTTATAATTTAGGTTCGTTGTCCCTGAACTTAATGCATTATGTGAAAAGATTGACATCCATCGGCATTCGTTTGCAGTACGATAAAGTAGAAATCAGCTTTACCGACTGTCACTTCTAATAATGCCATCTAGCGGTACTTAACATTTTACATTTCATTTAACATTTCAAGAAAGTGAAATAATTTATTTTTCGTGTAATAAATTTGAAACCGAGTATGATTAATTATCATTCTCAAATAATTCTGAAACGTAAATAAAAAAAAAAATGATAAACAGTAGAGGGAAGAAATAAAATAAAAAATGAGAAATTATTGAGAAACGGGAAAATCAGACTAATCCATGCACATATTAATGAATGTACATTAAAAAACATGATTTATTTTTAGAGTCGCTAAATGAAATTTTAGAATGGCACTAATAGGTATGCTCATCGATTGTGGTGTTAGCGTCAATTCAATTGTCATTTGACAGATGTCATCGTTCACATAACCTCGAAATGTCATTCGGAAATAGATAATTAGCACTTCTTTTGATTCAATTCATATCATTTTCTTGCACGCAACAATCTAAAACCACTTCTCAATATATTTGAATCTTTGAAAAGATAAAAAATTGAAGTTTCGATACAATTCTAAAATACTTTAGTATTTGTATGCTTTTTAGATCTCTTACTTTTCAATCAAACTTCTATCTATGTATATCCGTGTATACAACTTTTTTAATAACTACAGGAATTCCTGTACAGAGATTTCATACAAATTCAAATTGAATTTGTATAATTTTTTGTAAAGGAGAAAAATAACCATTCAGGCACAATTTTAGAGCATTGTGACGATTATGTGTCGTTAGTTTTAATTAGATGTATTTTTATATTTCAGTGAAGTTTATGATGTAGTAATTGATGGCGGACCGGCTGGTCTCACCAAGCTTTATGAAAATGGGTAGGAAGCTTTGCCGTTGGAGGCCGGCAATCCGATAGACGACCGAGCAAACAGCTTGCCACTCGGAGACGCTATTACAGATCTCGGAGCTGAATGGTTATTATAAATTGTTATTTATATTGATATGCATTTATTTACTTTACAATATAGTCTTTATTGTCAAATGGCTAGGTGTCACGGTGAAGAAAATAATGTCATATTTGAAATGGTCAATGATAATAACCATGTAGAGACTTCCGGGATGGCCGGATTGAACGATGTTTCCACTGGGAGTTAATTATTCAATGAAATATCGGAAAACATGAGCTTATTGTGTTGTGATATGGCCAGGGTTGCCAGACGTCCCCATTTTAGCGGGACTGTCCTGAGTTCAACAGACAAATCCCGAGTCCCGCACTGCCTCTGAAAATCCTGACTTCTCAAAATTTGCATATGTACAAAAATGTACGTAAATAGAAATGGTTTGCTTCAAAATAATAAAGTCTTGTCCTTAAACCAAACATGAAAATCGAATTTTCTTCAATTGTAGAATTATTTAATATTATTTGAAATGTTGACCTTCTATACATAGGTGTCTGTTTATTAAACAAATTCTTACTGAAGCAAACGAAAAAAAAAAATGTATGAGAAATGGATTATATTTTTTAAAGATCTTTCCGCTTGCAATAATTTGTATAAAATTGTGGCCCACATTCTCTCAATTCTACATTCCATTTTTTTGATCGTTCGAAATAGTGAATGTCCCGATCTGTGATTTTGGTAATCTCCCAACCGTGGATATAGCGTATGAGGAATTGGAAAGAATAGCTACTAATTCCGAATCACTCACAATTTTTGTTAAAAATCCATTCCAGCTTCGAAAAAATCTATAGTTGAGATTAGTTTTAGATTGATGTTCCGCGGGGGAACCCGTTCATATGTACATACATATATGAAGAATTCATACGCTTAATGAATTAAATCTGCCACTGCGTACGAATATTCTGAAATAGTACAATATAATGCTGTTACATATATGTACATAAATGATTTATATTATTTCTATTGAATTCATTAATATATGCGTTGTAAGGAGTTAAAAAATCAGACCATTTGATTAAATCTGTTGAACATAAAATAAATTAAATTAATTATTTATTATAAATTAAATTAAAGATTGCCAATGAAATTGTGTCTCATCAATGAGTAATCGTTTTGTGAATGTCAATTTTCAGATACAAAGACCCGTTGAATGCTGAAAATTATGTCGGCGTGCGGAGACCAATCATGGATCAGACGCTGGAATGGTTTCACGAATGGGAAATTTCGCTCGAAGCATCCGATACTTGGCTCGACACAGCCGTCAGTACTTACTTGGAGTATTGGTTGTGTTAGGGTGATCATCTCCTCCACTGGATATTAAACTGTGCTCGATAAATAGTATTTATGGTGGTAAAAATCGCAATATTCATATTCTAAATAATTTTATTACGTTATCTTAAAGTGCATATAACTTTTTTATTATAAATATTGCAGTTTTCTGGATGTTTGTAGACTTCAACTCTCAAATATCCCCAAAGGAAGAAATTATAGAGCAAGTACAGGTTACCGGA
Source organism: Arctopsyche grandis (assembly GCF_051622035.1). Classification (NCBI taxonomy): domain Eukaryota; kingdom Metazoa; phylum Arthropoda; class Insecta; order Trichoptera; family Hydropsychidae; genus Arctopsyche; species Arctopsyche grandis. The sequence goes on from NC_135356.1 coordinate 34,397,176, forward strand.
TGTAACGAGATCGTATTGTGAAGAAAATTTTAATAATCTCCTCATCGTTTAAATAGTGGATCCTTTCTATCCAAACCACGTACGTATCTGAATTATAAATTTAAGAGATTTTCAGTCCCGGAAAGTTCCATGGCATCTATAGATTTGTACCAATCGGAAGTTACTGTAGCTTCTTCGCATCCCTCATCGAAAAAGTACCAACAACAAACAACAAAATCTGCACCAGCTTATTAAATAACTTTCACAGAGGTTTCTTTAAACTCTTCAAGAATGCACCTGGACAATCTTCATGTTGTTATGGTCGCTCCCCACCTAATATTTAATATAAATGTATAAACAGAGGGCTACCGACGGTGCACTGCGTTCATTCAATAATGGGTATCAGTTAAACATTCAATAGGTGATGTGCCAATCACCATACACCAGCCGGCAGTCCCTCTTCTATTTCTTGTAATAAAGGAAAGTAAAACCGACAAGAAAGGAGTCATTATTACTCAATTACAAAATTTTCCAGCACCGATGCACACAGAGACCTAATACCCCATTTCTTATTACCCCAGTGGTACCCTTTGCTTCAATACGCATTCAGGTGGGGCCGATCAACGATTGACGCTGTCAACCGTGTCGTCGGAACAGTACGATCGGCATGGGAAGGATCTGTGAAGCGGAGCAAGCATGTCGCTTTCTTTGGTGGCGCTGGACATCCGAAATGCTTTCAACTCGGCTCGATGGGATAATATCCTAAGAGCCGTGGGGGAGGACCATCGGGTGCCCCGCTACCTGACGAGACTGCTGGAGAGCTACTTTGAAAACCAACAACTGGAGTATCAGTGCGGCACTACCAGCGATCTCTCCTCGCGGCGACTCTCGTCGGGCGTCCCGCAGGGCTCTGTCCTCGGAACTGTCCTGTGGAACGCTATGTATGACGGGCTACTGAGGGTGGAGCTCCCGGAGGGTGCCAGCGCCGTTGCTTTTGCGGACGATGTCGCAATCATGGTGGTTGCGAAATCCCTCAGAAGCGTGGAGATCTGCGGCAATGACGCGCTCTATCGGGTGAGGACATGGCTAAATCGCGCTGGGCTGGAACTAGTAGACCAGAAGACGAAGGCAGTGTTCTGTCTCCAGTGTGAGCGCATTGCGCAAGCCCAGCTGCTGCCTGGTAATGTTCTCTTTCAGTTGCTGCTGTCCGGCAGCAACTGAAAGAGAGAGGGGTTTTTAGGGAGTAAGAATCTCACACTCCCCCTGGCATTCGGGCCGGGGGGGCCTACGCAAGGTTTTCCCCTCTCACGGAAAAAAAAGTGGTACCCTTTGCCTCCAACTGTTCACAGATTCTTAATTCATGGCCTGGAAATCATTGAACATGCTTTAGTGCCCATAAGCCAGCTGAGTGAAGAGGCACGAGAAGTGAGAAAAAAAGAATTCAAAAGATATAGAAAATTTTTAATAAAGTGTCACATGAGAAATGGAATGAAGACGTTTTAAATTTAAATTTACTTTTAATAACACCAGCATGAGAAAAGTATCCACAAAAGAGACTACAAAGTTTGAAAAAGAGGTTTTCTAATTACACTGTTCGACAAATGACGACTTTTTTTTGGTTCAGAGACGAGATTTTGCCCAGTGAACACGAATCTGGTAATAAAAAGTGTTGATTGGTTCGAGATTCGGAGATATATGTGTTTTTTATGTACTCGTATGGGAATTTTCGCCTCGCGTGCCACTTTTCGATGGGGTTCATGGAGAAGAAACGAAGTTTGCGTCGCATTTTCTCCTCGAAATGGGGGTCCGGGGATGCGTCCCTCCTCTTCGATGTCGGAGGGCGCAGACTCCTCGCGGGAGCTCACCGGCTCCATTTCGAACGCGAGTAAAACCACTACAAAAGATGACTAGAACAATGACAGCTGTCTCGACCTTACCAGCTGACAGCTGTCACTCGCTAGTGCGATTTTCAGTCAATTTCAATTCATGCCCTTCGAAATATTATGTGGCTATTTTTGTTGGTAAACGGACTACTAGTCAAATGTGAACCGGTCGCTCTAGATCGGTCACACGTGATCACCCGTCACCCTAAAACTGGTCACGAGAAAACAGGTCACACCGAAAATTGGTCACAAAAAAACTGGTCACACACACAAATAAAAAAATGGTCGAATTTTTGAGTGTGACCAATTTTCGGGTGTGACTAGTTTTCTCGTGACCAGTTTTAGTGTGACGGGTGATCACGTGTGACCGATCTAGAGCGACCGGTTCACATTTGACTAGTAATCACTAGAGGTAGGATAGTCACAGTGCTATCCATTGTTCCATTTCTGTAAATCCTTTGTAAAAAAGGTTCGGCAAACCTTTAACAATGCATTTACAATCTTTGAACAATACGCGGCACCTTTTGGGTCCGGTGACTAGTAATCACCGAACCATTTTTGTTAGACGAAACACTATAGCGTTGTGCACAAAAAATGGTTCACTATTGTCAACCATCTTTTTGCCCTCTTGCTTTGTAGGGTATGTACATACATATGTATACATTTTTTGAAAAAATATAAATATAAAATTATATATGAATGCATAAGCTAAAAACCAATAAATTTTATTTTTTAGTTTATGCAATGATATTGCAAGCCACCGAATGGATGATAACACCTGTAGCCCACTTGAATGACTTTTCCGGGAGGTTAATGAATTTTGGTATGTAAAAAGTAATAAATTTTGAACCTGTAATGGAAAAAATAATTTTAAAATTATATGATTACCTCTTTAACCCTTAAATTAATTCCTGAAAGTCTGGCCAGTCAACCGGTTAATGAAGTATTTACATTCAAATGACCAAAAAATGTAGTATTTCTACTAGCCGTTGACCACTTGTTCTAAACCAAGATAAGCATAAGTTAATTAAAAAATAAAAATCTTGAAAAATGACTATTCCCTGAATGATGGTACTCATGGTGAACGGATTATTGCGCAAATTGCGACCGCGCGCACAACAATCGTTGCCACAAAAATCGCGAATACGGAATATCTGGCACTCGAGTTCTCGTTATTACAATATTTGGCGTGGAGTTCTTTCGATTGATGGAGTTTTTGGGTGCCAGATGTTCCGTAATCGAGATTTTAATAATTAATAATCACAGAACCGGTATTCATATGTTGCCGATTGGCGTTAATGTAGTGGATAACGACAATAACTAGAGTTTCCTTTACCACAAACTCGCGATGAATTATACAAAACCCAATCATATTACTCATTATTACGGTAAATAGATTATTTCGCACATTGCTATCGCGCACACGACAATCATTGTCACGAAAATTGTGAACACGGAATATCTGGCACTCGAACTCTCTTTAGTGCGATGGATAGAATTTTTGGGTGCCTGATAATCACCGAACCCATTTTTACATTAGTTTGTTAATGGAACTAAAATCACTCGCAATCCATAATCAGATTTTCAAATGTTTCACTTTCACTTAAAATTGTAAGACAACGGTCAGCGAATGTGTAGCGTCTTTTGGCAATAAGCTAATGTACTAAGTCGGAATAAAATATTTGCACCCCCTTTTTTATGTTATGAAACAAAGATATTGCTAAGTATGTCCTAATCACAGTGAATGTACCATTTATTTCTTCGGTTTCTAATTTGATTCCCTATCAATGGCACATTTATTTTGCTAGAGCCCCTCAGGCACGGCGTTACAAATTTCTGAGATCCTTATTTATTTTACATATGTAGATATATACCAGGAAGGCTTGACAGGAAGACCCCAATGTGCCTTCCTAGACAATTAATAATAAACAATGCAGTATTTTTATTACACAAATCACTGTATTTCGAGAAGCTGAAGAACACGAAATTAACAATTAATTAATTTATTAATAAATTAATCCATTTATGGATAGACATCTATGGATACTTGTACATATTTTTTTACAAATTGTACATATATTAAATATACAGAAGATGATTTTTTTTTTGCCAATTTTGAGGAACCGTTTCAACAATGATCAGATAAAATTGGCAAACTCTGACAAGAAACAATCGACTTGGAGTCACAAATATCCAAATTCGATCCTGGGCTAATCTATTAAAGATTTGCACAGGATCGAACCCAGTCAGTGGCGTAGCGTGAATTCCCGGTGCCCCCCCCGCAAAATATTTTACGGCGCCACACCTCCCCCCCCCCCCTCCCCCATATATTAATATTAGCAAAATAACTTTCCAAATTAATATTTATACTTTTTTACGTATCGATATGTGTACCTATATATCAAAGTGCATTCAAATTTAATCTGGACGACCAACAAGCAGTGCACAATCTGTTTTAAGTAACTGACGGTGAATTTTCCTTAAAAACTTCTCACCTGTTAATGGTGACAGCGAAAAATTTATAAATTTTATTGGTTTTAATCATATTATTTTTTTATTTTATTTAAAATTTATTATTTTTATTGTTTACACATTGAAAAAATATCGGTTTTTTTAGTCGGGAAACGAGAAACGTTGGGTTGGGAAAGGGTGACTTCCCGACTTGCTACACAGGGTAACACCATCGCTTGTGACGTCACTTCATACGCATTCGGTGCGGTGCATAAATCGTTAAATCGACTAGGGCTGCCCACCCAGTCGTCCGCGGCTTGATTTTAAGTCGATCTTTTCTCCATTCTTAAAATGTACGTATGTTGATAAATGTTACCCGAAAATATCTGAAACACAACCGACATATTCGTTGTGCATATGTTTCAGATAAATGAATGATGTATCATATCGATGTGCATATGTGCATATATACATATATACATATATGTAGATTAATATCCAATCTTAACGAATGCGACACAAAAATCGATCTGTTGTTAGGGCTCTACGAGTCTACGTACATATTTGGCCGAATCTGTTTTTCTAATAGAACAATAGATTATTAAATATGAATATTATAAAATCGGATACACGAAATTCTTTGAACGATAAAAATCTTGACCTGTAGTGAATATCTCTTTCATTGTAAATCCCAAAAATATTTCCAAATCTGAGGAGTGTCAACGATCTGTTGTAGCATAAACCATGCTTATTTTTAAAATTGTTATTTTTTCATAAGCATTATGTATTTGTTAACGTTATATAAAACATATCCCCCCCCCCCTTTATATACATATGTATGTTGGTAGATTGCGATATATAATAGTTGGACGAAAATATTAGCTTTATACCAGGGCAGCCGAATTATAAAAAGGTTTGGCTGCCCCGGTATAAACTATCGAGAGTATAATTTTTTCCAAAAATAAACATGTCTTTTAAATACAATAAACTAAGAATATTAATATTTTTATTTATTATATAAATTTTCAGATAGATCATCAGAAAACAAGTCAAAATATCCAGATTGGGATCAAAATTGAGGTAAGACAATTATGTTCATAATTACGACATGTTAATATTCAAATATTTAACAAAAAGCATTTCGTCATAATGAATTTCTCCATTTCATAAAAATCTTGGTATTATTATATATAATATTTTTTCAAATTATTATAGTATTATTAATTACAGTATTTTTTATTATAGTATTATTAATCATAGTATTTTCAAGGTTTTTCTTAGTTTCACTTGTTTTAATATTGAAATTTTTAAGTATAATATTTCAAATTATATTACTTTTAGATGTAGTATTTTAAATTTTTAAATATTTTTAATTATAGTAGGTATATTACTTATCTAGTATACATACAGTATTTTTAATTTTAATTGAAGTTTTCACGTGTTTTACACACAATCAACTAGGATGATTAATATTTTTACTTTAATATGAATTTTCAGATAGACGGTTATTTTACGATAAGCTCGTAGCATCAGAAAAAAATCACAAAATCTGGATTGGGATCAAAATTCAGGTAAGACAATTATATTCATAATATCGACATGTTAATATTGAAATATTTAAGAAAAACCAAATTTTCGACATATTGAAGTTCTCTTTTTCATAATAATCTTGTATGGGTGAGAGGGTGGTATTATTTTTTTGAATTAATTATAGTATAATTAATTACAGTATTTTTTTATTATGGTACATTAATCATAGTATTTTTTATTTTAATATTTTTTATTATAGTATTGTTTATTATAATGTTTTAAATATAATATTTTTGATTTTGAAATTTTAAATTATAATATTTTTAGATGTAGTATTTTAAATTCAAATATTTTTAATTATGGTATTTTTAATTTTAATTTATTATTTTTAAATTTCAGCGATCCAAAAAAAAGATGGCAGTTTTTGAAATTCATAATGAAGATGGACGGGAAGGATTCCAGAATGATAGTCGAATCGAGGTGACGAGAAAAACGGTGTTCAGCGAAGATGGAAAACAATACATCGAGGGAGAGTGGCAGGGAAACAATTTAACAAAAGTATTATCCTGTCAATTTAATACTAGGTTCACCGATGAAAAGACGTTTTACATCAGAAACCAAACTCCAGGATATTTGTTTATAATAGATCATGAACAGTTTATTGCTCGTGCAAAAATTTCAGATACAATTGGTTTATATGTGAAAAATAGCTTTTTGGATAACCGTATCATATGTGAGCTTTTATTTAACAAAATTAAAATAACGGAAATTTTTAAAGATGGTTTAATGAATAAAAAGAAACATTGCTACAAAGATTTTATCTCACTTATCAGTGACATTTGCCATAAGATTGGTGATGATATCGCTGTCAATGATGATATTTTACAAATATATATTGAAATTGGAAACATAAATGAAGAAGATGTGCTACTTAAGAATGATTTGATTATGAATAAACTCGTCGAAAATAAATATGTTTCAGAGGAAATCAAAGACATTGCAAGAACATTCTTGAATATATTACAGTCTATTGAAAAAAGAAATGACACACTACCAATTATAGAAATTGCCGAAATTGAGGATTTTACCGAAGAAGTGACAAAAATCATTGGTGAAGGACTAGAACACCATAAAAGAACTTTACATGACAATTGTTTTATTTTTTTCGACAATTACAACTTCAACGATCTATCAGCAGAGCAGCTTCTATTTATAACAAAAAATGACATGAAAATGATGTCAGATCTTGCATCTGTCTCTGACAATAAATGTTTTTCTAAAATTTTAAACCTGTTTCAAGCCCTTTTCATCGAAAAAGTTGAATCCGCTACGAAATACGTTTCTTATAGAAAAATGGCACCAATGTTCAATTCAGTTACTTATTACATTTTTAAAAGCTTCACCGAGCTTATCGAATTCATAAGCAGTATTACAAAAACATCTGTTGAAGATACTTTGAATATCATACAAACAAATTCTACTATAAACTGGGAATCCCCTTGTTCCTTAGATTTGTCCATGGAAAGACAGTGTCGCTTCCTCTTTCAATTGATTACGTTTTTCAGTGAAGGTTCAATCAAAACTTATGAATACACTTTTAAATTTTTAACGTCTAAAAACGTTTTGAGTAAACGCAACGTTACTCAAGAAAATTTGAGGAAATTATTAAATTTAAAAGTTAGCCTTCGTATATTTAATGTTGAATTTGCAAGTATACCAGAAGACCGACGCATATGGTTATACTTACTCGATGATGCAATGTCCATAGAAGGGAATGATAGTTGTTTTGAAAATTTCCAACCCGTGTTGTCTGATTTTGTGAATTACATCAGCAAATCCGATAGCTCTTTGGAAGTATTTCGCATCTTCACCCACAACCTCATACAGTTTATCGTAAATGGAGAGCGATGTTTGTCATATTTTAGGAATCTTGATGTGTCGGAGTCACTTTAAAAATTTTGTTGTATAAAAAAAAGTTGTCTTGTCTGAAAAATTACTGTACTGTTATTTTACAATCATTGATGTATGTATAGCATAAAGAGGCTAAAAAATTTTTAAGATTTTATTCTCATTTTGGAAATTTAGTGTATGAAAATGCTGGCTACTCCTGTCCAAAAATTATCATGTTGTAAATTTTGCAATCATTTATAACATTTTTTTTTTATTTTTTTTTTATTTTTTTATTTCATACCAGGAAGGCATTACAGGTAAACCCCAATGCGCCTTCCTGGCCAAATTACAAACAATACAGCATTTTTTTATTATATAAGTCGCTAAATTACGAGACACTGACTTAAACTCGACAATTAACGAGACATCTATGAATTGTACATACATTTTTATTGTAATATTTACATTAATCATACTCTAATAGTGGTGACATAGTGGGTAGGAAGGATTTTTAGCCAATTTTTAATCGGGAATCGTTTCAACAATGAAATCAGAGAAAATTGGCAAACTCTGATAGGAAACGATCAACCAGGAGTCACAAATCCTGGTCTGACCAGCAGCATTACAGATATACTCAGAAAAATTCTTTTCAATCGAGGTCAGCTCAAGGGATCGAACTCGGCGCCTCTCAGTGTTAAGCAGAAGCTTAACGACCGAGCCACGCTGCTGGCTATAAAGACGATGGTAATATTTTTAGACGATTTTTAGAGACTTTTTAGACATAAAGACGATGGTAATATTTTTAGATATTTTCCGCTAATTAAAAATTTCTTTGAATAAAAAAAGATTGGTTATCCCAGTTCAAAAATTATTATCAGAGTACGGATAGCCAAGGTGCCGCTCATTGTTCAATTGTTGTAAATGCTTTGTAGAAAAGGTTCGGCAAACCTTAAACCTTCATATGTTTGCGGATGATACGTTAGTTTATATTGTAGGTGATGATGTTTAGGGAATTACGGTATTTAAGTGATTGGTTATGTGAGAATAAACTGAAAGTGAACTTAAGTAAGACTAAGATGATGTGGATGAATAATAAAAAAGTTGTGAGTGATGTGATTATGGATGGGAGAGTGGTAGAAGTAGTAGATAATATTAAGTATTTGGGCATTTATTTGGATTGTAAATTAAGTTTAGTTAGGAATAGAGATATACATAATTATAAAACAAGAAATAGAAATAAATTAATTATAGGTAGAGTTAAGAAAGCTAAAACTGCAGGAGGTGTTTTTCACAGAGGTGTTCAAATGTATAATGCCCTTCCTGAAGGCATTAGAAGTTCTAATAACATTGCTGCTTTCTTGAAGGGTGTTAATGGATACCTTTGTGGAAGATGCTTTATAATTTGTTTTTGTTATTTTGTGTTATATGTATTAGCAGTTTTGTTATTTTGATAAATAAATAAAGATGATGGGAATATTTTTAGATTTTTTCTCTATTTAAAAATTTCTTTGTATAAAAAAAGGTTGGTTATCCCTGTCCAAAAAAGATTATATTGTAACGTACGCCGCGGATTAAGCAAATAGAATCCCAGAGACTGTGACCGTTCAAAGATTATCTGTAACGGATATCTGTTAACGGATTAACTAAATGCATACCGTGCGACTGGTATAAGTGGGTTTTAAGGATTAGCGACAAGCTAAGTGCATGAAACAATGATTGCACTTCTCATACCGTGGGAATACATATCCGAATACGTGACTATACAGTAGGTAAACAGATTAGACGTCCTGAGAGACCGTGAGACCGGTGTAAGTGGTTTTAGGGATTAGCGACAAGCTAAGTGCATGAAAGCTAAACAATGATTGCACTTCTCATACCGTGGGAATACATATCCGAATACGTGACTATACAGTAGGTAAACAGATTAGACGTCCTGAGAGATCTACCCCTTATAAGGCGGTACGTAGGCGATATCATGTCATTCTGGACTTAGCAGTGACACTGCGTGTATCTCCTGAATCATCAATAAATGCTGTGAAACGACTGTTGGCCTTTTACTTGGATCCTCCACCCACCCCTACGCAACAATATTTTAAATTTTGCAATCATGTCCATCAGAAAGACGATGGAAATAGTTTTTAATATTTTTCTATCATGAAATTTTATTTGCTAGAAAAATATTAAAAATCATTGTATTTTAAATTTTGCAATTATATAGAAGTTGGGCAAATTTAAAAAAAAATTCTCCTTAAAAATTTATTTGTATAAAAAATGTTGGTTATATAAAAAATCTTCACGTAAATCACGATCGGTGAACACGATTTCAAAATGTAGATTACAGTCACCCGACGTTTAGCAACAATTCACTGAGGACTGTAATCTCCGTTACCCGACGACAAAGTGTTAATAACGACGCATTTGTTAGTCTGAGAAACACGATTGAAGAATAAAACCAGTAGTGGAAAAGAAAAGAAACAATTATACAAAAAATCGATGGGGCGCAACTTTATGGCGCGCAGCCTTATCGGTCGCAGCCCCATGGGGCGCAGCCTTATGAGGCGAAGCCCTAAACGGCAACTGATCATGGGGCGAAGCCCTAAACGGCATTTAATAATGGGGGCGCGGAGGGGCGAAGCCCTAAAAGGCAACTGATAATGGGGGCGAAGCCCTAGACGGCAATTAATCATGGGGACGTGGAGGGGCGAAGCCCTTATCGGCAACTGATCATGGGGGCGAAGCCCTAGACGGCATTTAATCATGGGGGTGCGGAGGGGCGAAGCCCTAAAAGGCAACTGATCATGGGGGCGTAGCCCTAAACGGCAATTGCTCATGGGGGCGTGGAGGGACGAAGCCCTAGAAGGCAAAGGCTCAGAGGGGCGCCGAGGGCGAAGCCCTAGAAGGCAAAAAAAAAATGTTTTTTTTTTTTTTTTTAATTAAATGTTTACTATTTGCTTAGTCATGTTTAAGTGGTTTATATTATAAATACTGAGCGAAGCCGGGTAATACAGCTAGTATAATATAAAACAAAAAACCATTAGGTACTGATGGAAATAAAATAAAGTAAAAATAAAAATAATACAATAAGAATAAACCAATAAAGGTGAGTATTTTTGTTGAACGTAATTTATAATGAAGTGTTCAATATTACATTAAGAGTAAGAGTAAGTACTGACGGCTATGTCGAACCAAGTATCGGATGCTTTGAGCGAATTCTCCAATTCGTGAAACCATTCCAGCGTCTGATCCATGATTGATCTCGGCACGCCAACATAATTTTCAGCATTCAACGGGTCTTTGTATCTGAAAATTAACATTCACAAAACGATTACTCATTGATGAGAGACAATTTCATTGGCAATCTTTAAAAACATGACTTAAATGCCTTTGAACAGTATTTTATGCCAATTTTTGAACTCCTTAGTCAGGCCGCACACCAAAGATGCATCAATCAGCATGCACACTGTAAATGCTTCACTGTATTTGCTTCGTCACATTTAGCACTTAACGTTAAATGCGACGTAAACACGCACACCGGGGTTTCACTACATTTGCAGTCATAACATGATGGCAAACACATTCGCCAGCGAATTCAGGAAGTAGTTACTTTAATCATAAAGAGTACTTCTCTTTTCATCTTATGGCATGCGCAGATGCAGATGGACTATTTACAAGTATTGACGTAGGAGATTATGGCAGAAATAGTGATTCTGGAGTATTTCGTAACTGCAGATTAGGCCAAGCACTTTCAAATAATACTTAAAAAATCCCAGAGTCGATGCCATTAATAGGAGAAGAAGAATTTGGACGACCATTCAATTTTTATTTTGTGGCGGATGAAGGATTTCCCCTTTGCACCAATATTATGAGACTGCATAATGGAAGAGTCTTGAACAATATTTAACTACCGTTTATCTAGAGGTCGAATGCGCTTTTTGTATACTCGTACTTGTATCAAAGTTTCGTGTATTTGAAACACCGTGTATTTGTCCTGTTCATTGGATAAATCTGTTAAAATTGTTAAAACTACTTGCATACTTCACAACTTCATTAAGATGAACGAAAAATATCAGTTTACTTCAAAAACTGAAAACAATAACGGCGAGTTCTAGTCGCTATCATGACAATTATCAAAGAAGGCCGGGTAATGATGCCATTCAAAACAGGGAATATTTATGTGAGCATTTCACAAAACACAGTTAGCCCATTAATTCATATATTTATGCAAATAATAAATGTTATATCTTCCCAGATTCATTAAACTTTTCGCCAATATTAGTCCATATCAATTCTGTCATTCTTCTATTGCTGTAATCTTGATGATGGTAATTATAAAGTCAACTATTTTGTTCAACTTCTTTAATAAATCCAAATCGCCTTTCATTTTTATGTAGTTGTTGATTTTCGAGCAGCAAAGTACGCCGCTCAGCAAATGTTCGTTTGTTGTACCTAATGTCCATATAATAATAGAAATAAAAATAATTTTGACTCTATTCACTATCTGAAGAATTACATCTGAAGGATGCAGTAGAAACATTAGGCGGGTCTTTTTCATACTTTGTAGTCTTTTTTGTGGATTCTTTTCTCATGCTGGTATGCTGGATCCTTTTCTCGTTTATTAATACCGAAATAAGCTGAAAGTGAAGATCAGGGCAGACTGAATTCAAGTTATAAGTTCGTTGATTTTTAGCAGTTTTTTGTAATACCATATAAACTTTTGCAAGGGAAATTTTTCGAAAAATATACTATTCAAGGATGTATGTCAGTGTTTTTTTTTTCTGACAATATAAGCCATCATCAGAGTTCTTTGTTGCTATTTGCTTTGACACAGTAAAATTTTGATGCAGAAATATCTTGGAAGTACATATTCTAGATTGGAGGTCCCTTCAAGCCAGTCACACGACTGTTCAGTTATCACCGAGTGATTCGGAATCAGTGGCTACTCTTTCCAATTCCTCATACGCTATATCCTAGGTTGCCAGATTTCCAAAATCACAGATCGGAACATTCACTATTTCGAACAATGAAAAACAAAGAAGCTTACGAATTAATGAAGATATAAAGGAAAAAATATTTTTAATTAAATTATAATGTATATAAATAAGTACAAACACACACATATATATATATATATATATATATATATATATATATATATATATATATATATATATATATATATATATATATATGTAGAAGAGAACATATAAAAAATAGTTACTTAATAATCCACAGGAATCACAGTTAATAAAATATTTTGGATACAATTACAAGAATTACATTTTGTTTTAAGAAGTCAGGATTTTCAGAGGCAGTGCGGGACTCGGGATTTGTCTGTTGAACTCCCGCTCAGATGGGGAAGTCTGGCAACCCTGGTCATATCATAACACAGTAAGCTCATCTTTTCCGATATTTCATTGAATAATTAACTCCCAGTGGAATCATCGTTCAATCCGGCCATCCCGGAAGTCTCTACATGGTTATTATCATTGACCATTTCAAATATGACATTATTTTCTTCACCGTGACACCGAGCCATTTGACAATGAAGACTATATAGTAAAGTAAATAAATGCATATCAATATAAATAACAATTTATAATAACCATTCAGCTCCGAGATCTGTAATAGCGTCTCCGAGTGGCAAGCTGTTTGCTCGTTCGTCTATCGGATTGCCGGCCTCCAACGGCAAAGCTTCCTACCCATTTTCAAAAAGCTTGGTGAGACCAGCCGGTCCGCCATCAATTACTACCACATCATAAACTTCACTGAAATATAAAAATAAATCTAATTAAAACTAACGTCACATAATCGTCACAATGCTCTAAAATTGTGCCTGAATGGTTATTTTTCTCCTTTACAAAAAATTATACAAATTCAATTTGAATTTGTATGAAATCTCTGTACTGGAATTCCTGTTGATATTAAAAAAGTTGTATACACGGACATACATAGATAGAAGTTTGATTGAAAAGTAAGAGATCTAAATAGCATACAAATACTAAAGTATTTTAGAATTGTATCGAAACCTCAATTTTGTATCTTTTCATTGATATCTTTATACCAAAATTTTCGTATATGTACATACGTAAATATAATAGAGATAAAATATACACAAAGATTCAAATATATTGCGAAGTGGTTTTAGATTGTAGCGTGTAAGAAAATGATGTGAACCGAATCAAAACAAGTGCTAATTACCTATTGCCGAATGACATTTTGAGGTTATGTGAACGATGACATCTGTCAAATGACAATTGAATTGACGCTAGCACCACAATCGATGAGCATACCTATTAATGCCTTTCTAAAAATTTATTTCTTCCCCCTCTCCTGTTCATCATTTTTTTTTTTATTTACGTTTCAGAATTATTTGAGAGTGATAATTAATCATACTCGGTTTCAAATTTATGACACGAAAAATAAATTATTTCTCTTTTTTTAAATGTTAAATGCAACTAAAGTACCGCTAGATGGCATTATTAGAAGTGACAGTCGGTAAAGCTGATTTCTACTTTATCGTACTGCAAACGAATGCCGATGGATGACAATCTTTTCACATAATGCATTAAGTTCAGGAACGACGAACCTAATTATAAAAATTTAGCTCGCACGCGAAGGATTTAAAATTTGGCCAGTCGTATGTATTCAGAACTGTGTAAGCAAATGTAGAATAAGAAATAACGCAAAAAAAAATTAATAATGACTTTTTGATATAATGATAAAAAAAAAAATCGATAACTGAAAGTACATACATGTTTACACATACCGGCTATGAGAGCATTTTCAATACAAATTGAATACAAATGTAGGGAAATTTACACAAGACAAAGGTTCTAGTACCGGTTATTAAATATTGTTCAAATTTTTTTTATTACTTAAAATCAGTGACCCGAACTGGAACTGAACCGAAAACCGGACAAACCGTTATATTTGCCGGAACCAAAACCGAAACCGAACCGATATTTTTTTGGTTAAATTAGTACTTATGGTACTAAAATACCATAAAGATTTATTGCAGCTATTTCCTTTCAAAAGATGCAAGAACAATATCACTTTCTTGACTAGTATTCGTTCTTTATTAGTCGATAAAAAAAGGTTCACTCTCAAAATATAAACTACGCTTAAAAACTGCTCACTTGGTAAGAAACAGAACACTGTTGTAGGAAATATAAAGAAATATTTTTTTTATAAATTCAATTTTATTTACAAATATAAATAATTACGAAATATATTTTTTTTTACAAATAAAATTGAACGCAGCTTTACATATGTATGTATCTACATATGTACATACATAGGTGCAAATTAGATAAAATAAAATGTAAATTCGAGATCTTCTTTTAAATAAACGACACCATTTTGCAAATTAGATCGATGGGAATTGAATCTTGTAATGGCAATAAGATTAAATGATTTTATGACATCCTGTATTTGCATGATGATTTTTCTTTTTTGAAAAAGGTAAGATTTAGCTTAATAGAACAATCTTCGGCAGATTAAATCTAAAAAAAGAGAGTTTCGAAACAAAAGGGTCCAGCAAATCGGAAGGCCCAAATCGAGATGGCCAGATGGGATGTTCGCTCAATCGGAGGACGGACTCGTTGAATTTAACACCTCTGCAGGTAGATATGACCCATTCCAAGCTGTGGCGCCAACACGCGTCCTTTGGTTGGTCTGTAAACAGTGTTTAGATGGTATTAGATATTGTGCGAATGAATTGTGTATAAACAGTGGCGGACTGGCCATACAAGCGAACATGCCCGATGGCATGTGGGCCCCACCGACTGTTAGAAAATATGGGCCCTCAGTAAAATTAAATAACTTTTTCATTATTTCACGTGTGTAAAAATTTATAGGATATTGCACTTTGGGACCTAAAGTTTGGGCATTTCAACAAAACAATTTAAAAAACTAATACCTGCTTTAACAGCCCAAGGATCGGTTAACTTTTTTTATTAGACTCGATATGTAAGTTTCAAAATTTGCGTGGGCGCTTTTGCCGGGCCCATTTCCAACCTCAAGATTATGCATATACCAATACCTACATATATAACAACTACCTACTGCAATAAAAATGGGAATAAACAAATTTCCGTGAATAATATAAACTGAATTGCTTAAAACAATTTTGATAGGACGATTCATCATCAACCAGCGATTTAAATTTACTTCATACTTTCAAAATAACATTTGAGTATGCTTCGACGATATAGTAAGATTTAAATACACAATTTTAAACAGTTTCCGAATATAAAATCTATTCCTAATCTAGACACATCCATGTACATATATAGAAATATAGGATAGGAGCCCCCTCCCCAAAATTCTGATTTTCGATTAACATTAATTGAAAGTATTATGGATTTTTTATAGGGGGCACTCACCCCCCTAAATTAAGGAATAGTGTGAATATTATGAATTCAATGATTAATGAGATACTATGGGTCTACGTTTATTTCTTATGTATGTTACTTTTGGTTAACTAATAAAATAATCGCTGCTATGTGCTTTGAAAAAAAAAGATTTTATTATTTCGAAACAAGTTGGGTAAAATTCTTAGAAATTGTTCATCCTATAGAGCGAATCGTGAGAAAGGTCCCCTTTACTTTGTTTTGTCTCAAAAACAATGTGTAACGTTTATTTTTCCGAAAGTTCGTATATTAACGTGATCAGTGATCGATTCTGAGTTCAAATTTTTGCATGATCACAAAACTTTATCTATTGTTATTACGTACATATGTACATAGATAAAGTGAAAAGATATTCGGTAGAAATTAAGATAGTTTTTTAGTGACTCAGTTAGATGGTCGATTTTTGTTGATCATGTGAAGATTTTTGGAAAAAAAATATCGTCTGCGGCGCTTTTTACGTAATATTTTTTTATAATTATTTTTTCAAAAAATAAGCTTATTTTTTTCATATTTTATAACTCAATAAGGTGTATGCAAAGAATATTTTCCATTTTTATTCCGATATAAAAAAGATTTTTTGAAATCTGACCAATCTTTGCCTGCCCCCCCAAGAAAAAGCTGAAATGACGTCCCTGAGTGTTTTCTACCGAAATTAAAAGCCGCTTTTATGCCGCATTCTTTTATGATGCATTATATTTACCTAGGACAAGGTTAAAATGAAGTATACAATGTAATTTATGGATCTATTTTGCTTTTGCCATTTTTCGTGTACCTAAATTTGTTTATTCCCATTTTTGAAAATTTTTCATTTATTTTTTTACCCTTGATTTTTAGCGTGATTGAAAGCAGAACATTTTGTTATATGGGGGGGGGGGACACATTTTTTTAACCCTGGGTGGGCCCCCTTTGACTCAGCCTGGCATGCACTAATTTCAGTCCCAGTCCGCCACTGTGTATAAATACATATGTGGTTGTATATCATAACGATATATGTGGTTGTATATGTATAACGATAATGGTTGAATACAAAATTGGCATACTGTAATTGGAACCTGCTAGAGATTAAAAACCCGTCTCGAGATAACACATACATATTGCTATTCGACAAGAAAGCGATGCAAAATTCTGAAATTATTATTTTAAAAAGTTCAATGACTCGGCTCTATTCAGAAATGGCATTTGGAATAATAATTAAATGAGCAAAATAAGAAAATCGTTATTTTAGCAAAAGTCGGTTGGATCTGCACAATTTGGAGCTGAAGGCGAGAGTCGGGGAATCGTGCAGTGGATTACATTTCGGCAGTCTTACATTACATTTGAATCTTAGATTACATTACATTTGTTGGATTGGTTAACTTTTTATTGAAAAGACTAATTAGTGTTTGTGTAACAAGCAATCGCAGTCGCACATACCTGTGGCGTGGCAACAGAAGACTGGGTGGGTGGGAGTGGGTGGAGTGGGTGGGAGTGGGTGGGAGGACGAGGCAACCGCCAATGAAGAGTGCGACAAGGAGTGGAACTGATATTTATTATTAAGGAGTTCTTAATGGCAACAAATCAAAAGGCCAGCAATTTAATCAATTTTGTTGGTATACAAATCAGTTTTCGGCAAGTATTTTACTATCGGAATGTTCCGTATTACATATAATATTAAATGTCAGTGTTAATAAAAAATGGAGAGTATAAAAATCTGAAGTACATTCGCCAGAACAAATACATAGCAATGTCTGTTGTTATCTTAGCAAAAGTCCGATGGATCATACTTTCCTCTTCCCGAAACAAATACAAAAAAATGTATGTAAGTAGATATGTCTGTTTAAACTTTCTTATTTATACCCTAGGAGTTACTGGCGGATCCAAGGGGGTGCCAGTCACCCACCTTGGACGAATTTAAATATTATTATTCATTAATTTCATTTAAGATTGTAATTTTTCATATTACAACTTATATAATTTAATTTTTCATGTCACAAGTAAATTCGCCAGAACAAATAGCAATGTCCGTTGGATGGAATTGTATATCAAAATCGTTTTAAAGGAGCTCTAAACAAACGATCAATGCGAAAAAATGTTAAACACCTGTTTTATAGGTTTCAAACATCACCGTAGCGAGGCCTTGGCAAATGGGAGCTCATCTATTTCATTTTTTAATAAAACATTTTAATTTTAAGTTGAATTCGATGTGTTTTTCAAATATCCATTTTATATTTTTCGATTAGATATGTAGTTTGTTCGAGGCATCGTTATGCATGTTTTAATTTTAATACTTTTGAGTTTTGAGTTCTATTTTTGGAACCTTACAAACTGTTTTTAATTTTATTTCACCACTTAATAAATAGATGGGAACCTTTTGGACTTGCACCAATTGTCGCGTCCCCAAATAATATCATCGTTGTTAGCTTGAAAAATCATTTGGATACGAGATGGAATATTTTAGCCTAGTCTACTGTTTTGAAAAGATTTTTACACCAGAATAGTTTTCTCTTTAAAAAAACACAAGTATATATATTTTATTTTTAAAGTTGAGACCATTGTGGCATTACATGAATTCCTAATGCGCCACAATGGTCAACAAAATATAACACAAAAGAAACAAACTATACATAAATTAATACATATGTATAATTCATAAAAAAAAAAAATATAGGTATATATCTATCATGTTTATTATTATATAAGCAGGGGCGTTATTTCAGCTTTTCCCATGGGGGAGGGGGGGCAAAATTTGTGGGGGGTGTATTATGTATAATGAGTACATACATGAATTTTAACTATTTCATTTTTTATTTATATATTTTTATCAATAAAAGTAATAGTTAAATAATTTTAAAGGATAAACGAGTTTTGCAAATATCTTTCAAAGCAAGACAATCAACATTTTTAGTTAACATTTTTTTCTGTGAAAAATCGATGTGTTTATATTATGTACCTATACATATACCGTCACGATTTCGGAAACCGGAACACTTGTGATCTTACGATTTTTGGGCACTAAAAATATTGTCCCTTTAGGTGTGTGGTTTTTAACGATCGGGTCTTTTAAATGTGATTGTTTTCTACAATTTGAATTCAGTTTAGTGTGAGTTTTCGAGGTGTACGGATCGAAATCGTTGAAAATAAAAATACCATGCGACAATATACTCAACTATCATTGGAGGAGAATATAAAAATCGCGGCTTTGGCAGACTCTGGACATTCATTGCGATCAATTTCTCAACAAATGGGACGATCTGTATCTACTTTGTCAAGAATAATGAAAAAGAAAAAGGATTCTGGAACTTTTCATCGTAAGAAGGGGACAGGACCGAAAAGATGCACATCCGAGAGACAAGATCGCCTGATAACTCTATTATCTTTACAGCAACGGTTCACAACTGCTGTAGAGATAAGAAAAGATATCTTGGATCAATTTTCAATTGAAATTAGTGATGTAACCTTAAGAAAACGACTCAGAGAAGCTGGACTGCACGCTCGGAAACCTGCGAAAAAACCATTACTTACGAAGACAATGATGAAAAAACGATTAGAGTGGTCGAAATATCACAAAAATTGGACGAAATCGGATTGAAGACAAGTCATATTTTCTGATGAGTCGAAATTTAACCTCTTCAGCTCCAATGGTTTTCCGTATGTTCGTAGAAAAGTTGGAGAAAGATTCGACCAAAAATGTACCCTGAGACAGTGAAGCATCCCCCAAGCCACATGATTTGGGGATGTTTTTATTATTATGGAATTGGTCGAATACAGTTTGTGCAAGGTTCCATTAATGGAATAGCATATAAAAAAATTCTAGAAGAAAGTTTTATCCCATCAATGGAAAACCATCTTTCAAATTCTGATGATGTCATATTCCAAGATGACTCTGCCCCTTGTCATCGAGCTAAATTAATGAGTATTAATTTTATTTAATGATATTGAATGTAATTAATAATATTTCGATCAAAAAACTGAAATATTTTTGTTACTTTTTATTAGGTTCGGGTTTATTTGCAGGAATTGGGTGTAAAGAAATTAACATGGCCTGGGAATAATCCCGATTTAAACCCAATTGAAAATGTATGGATGGCTATTAAATATAGGATTAGTAAAACAAATGTGTCTAGCCATCAATCATTAAAAGAGACCATTGAAAAAGTATAGTATGAAGACTTCTCCATCGACATTTTAAGAAACTTTATAGATTCTATGACTAACCGTATAAAAGCCGTCATAAAATTAAAAGGAGCCGCAACAAAATATTAATTAAGTTTTTATAATTCGTAAATAATACCATGTGATTAATAAAATTAAAAGTTTGCGCTCAATTGTCTTTTTTCATTCAAAATTTCATTCAACTGTGGAGACTGCGTTTGGTCATAAAAACCGTCTCGGACTAAAATTCTCCCTACCTTTTTTGTTGTTGTTTCTTTTCTTAACAATTGTCATTAAAATAAACCACTGTGATATAATCTACCATTTTTATGACTTTGGGTGTTTATTTTATTTAAGTTCACTGAAATTTCACGCAAAATCACATTTTTCTATGGTGTTCCGGTTTCCGAAACCGTGACGTAACTTACAGTGTTCTAAATAATTTCAATACATATTCTATTTTGGTTGGTTTAGTATTTTAATTCGAATTCATAATAATACTTAAAACAAAGTGGATAGTCCCATTTAGATCGACTTATTCAATGTCAGCAGATGCAAGATGAAATCCGTTCTATTTAAACACTTTTTCAATCTAATGTAATTTATTTTTACTTTTATGTATACATTTTTGTGTGCATGTATGCGTGCATAAATATATGTGTGTACATATGTTATGAACGTATATATACCTATGTATGTGTACAAATTCTTATTTATTTTTTACTAAGTTGAAATTTCAACAGGTGCTTTTGGATTGATACATGATTTAAAATAAAGTTACAATACGAATAGTAATAATTAATCAGAATCGGAACTGAAACAGAAATTCCGAATGGGTTATGCCAATTAAATTATGCAATAAAAATGGAATAGATGTAACGAAAAATCGATACATTCACAGAATGTTTTCACAACAGATACCTAAAACAAGATAATAAAGATGAACAAGATAATACAGATGAACAGATAATAAAGATAAAGATGAACAAGATAAACAAGATAATAAAGTACTTAATTCACTCAAAGATTTAGCTGATATAATATCAAATCACGGCACGCCATCATTTTTTAAATATGTTCCTTTTTTATTTTTTATGTTTTTGTATATTGTCTTTTATGATTTAAATAAACATGAATTTTTATTGTAATATTTGATTTCTAAATAAATAAATTTTACCTCTGAAATGATTTCATTAATTGATTTATTTTGACGAGAGAAACAATTGAAGACTAAAAAAATTTCGATTGATGTACCGACAACGCACCGGATTGCAACGATCGCTCGGTCACCCATACTAATACATGATATATTCTCAGTAACTGTGCATTACGGGGACGTAAAAATAATAATTCTTAGATTTTTTTTTGATCTTAGTGCGTATCTTCGTAATTCAAAACATCTTCGACAAACAAAAGTCAAGGATTACCTGTATGTGATTGTTGATGATCTAATATTAGGTCAATCTCAAAAATTTATTTAAATTGGGCATGTTCTGTTTTAACTTTCAATATTTTATTTTAATTTTAATATATTTATTATAATTTTATTTTGATATTTGAATTTAATTTTAATATAATAATAATAGTGTTAATTTTTATATTGAATTTCAATTTTTAAATTTAATTTTTATTTCGATATTTTGTACGCTACTGGTTTTATCCTTCTGGTTAAAACGTTGGCCCAAAATCGTCGTTGGTTTGGTCCGTACGCAGCATAAGAGATTGGCATGTGAAAATATTCTAATAATTCTATAAACAAATACTGTATCTTCGAGTAAAATAAAATTTTTAGAACTATTACGATAATTCAGAACAATTTTGCGTTAACTGTTTAGAACACATTTTGATGTTGTTAAATAGACAAGTCATTTGATTATTTCTCATGCATTGTACCTGATTTCAAAGATATAATACCTGCAAATAGCCCATATTTCGCAGATATAGTACTTGCAAATAGCCAATAATTCTCAGATACAGTACCTGCAAATAACCAATTATTCGTAGATGCAGTACCTGAAAATAGCCAATTATTCGCATATACAGTACCTGGAAATAACCAATTATTCGCAGATACAGTACCTGCAAATAGCCACAACCAAAAATAATTGTAAAATTATAAAACCCGAAGTCGAAATCCGAATCAGAATCGGATAATATGAAAAGTACGTATTTTACATCGCGGGACGTAAGCAAAAATGTATGTTTAATTTATAAAACTCAATGCCCACAATGATGTGTAATCAAACCCCGGTCATTGACCTCGCAACCTCGAATATTATAAATTAAATTAAGAACAACTCCTTTGTCAGCCGTCGTGGTGTATTGGATTAAAGCCCAGTCAAGCAACCGAGCGGCCTAGGTTCGATTCGAGACAACGTATTAATCTTATTTTTAATAATTTATTATTATTAATATTAATTTTATTTTAATAATAAAATATAATTAATTTTAATTAAAAAATATATCTTTTTTAATTCAAATTTCAATTAATTCGAAAACTTTAAGGAATGTTTAAAAAAAAGGACTATTCGAATATTCGACGATGGTTTCACGGCTATGTCTCTGAACTCGGGTATACTTATAAGAGGATATTTGTGTTCGCGTAAGGTTTCGCCGGTTCGACTCCGAATGAGAATTTATACAAAAGTTTAGGCTATTTATCGATTCATTCATTATGTTTGGGACACACTCACACACACACAGATTGCCGTTTTTATATATATAATGGTCTATTTTTAAGACCGTATAAATAAATATGTATGTACATATTGTCTGGCTACAGTTTCATATTGGGGTAACTTGTGAAGACACTTACATTTGTTTATAAAAATAAAATATTCCAACTACATATGTATTCAAAATTTATTACAACTAGTAGAGATACATTTTAACTGTAACTTATAAGATAAATAGATAAGAATAAAGACTTAACCAAGAATTTTAAAGACTTAACAAAGAAAAGTACTTTGCCAATTTTATTTCGTCTATGTCTTCCATATCGTTAGCAATATCATGAATTCTTCGAGCTATTGTGTCATTGGACAGTGGAACACAATCAACTTTCTTTGCTGCCAACTCACCTAATACTTCAAAACAGACATCCTTAATACAGCCCATCACAAAATCCTCACATATTATGTATGGATTTTTTCCTTTAGCAATACGAAGGACAACTTTGTATGAGGCTCGCATAGCATTAGTATTTATGTGGGATGCAGTAAATATATTTTTCTGTTGAGATTTAAAATCAGCACGCTTTCTTTTAAAGAACTCTCTCGGTTTTGAAACTAGATTTTAATTTTTGTATTTAAATGTCTTTTTAACTTCGAGGGCTTCGTCGCTTCGTTAGACAAAACCTCACCACATATCACACACTGAGGTTTTGGTGAGTCAGCTTTATCATCACTCACAACAATAAATCCAAACTGAATGTAAGAGGGATCATATTTACGAATATAAACATGGCGAAATTTTTTGGGTGATCCAGCGGTTACATTGTCTTCAGTTTGTGTGAGTTCACCATCCGCGTCTGAAGACTTAGAAGTATTTCGATGTTCTGTATCTGTGTGTTTCTTATTTAAAAATTTGTCCATTGGGCCTTTACTGTTCATCTGTATATAACAATATAACGTATAAACATGTATTTTTTCAATACTAATTTTTAATTAAGAGACAGATATGTAAGTTGATAATTTGCAGCATGCCGGAGTCGTAATTATAATACAAGTATGACGCTCACCAATTGATGCAGATCGACACTGACTGATTAATTTATTTATTTATTTATTTATTTATTTTAAACAGACCATTGTGGCATAACAGGAATTCCTAAAGCGCCACAATGGTCAAAAAATATAACACAAAAAAGAAAAAAAACAAAATAACAATTAAACATAAACATAAATACATCCATACATACATAAAAAATAGCATTTATAATAACAGATAAAGTAAAAATATCAAATAAAATATAGCATAAGGAATGCCTTGCACCTACAGCCAGTTTCAATAAATATGTAAGAAACAACTACAAATACAAAACATCCCTGTAAGGCCCAAATGGAAGAGAGTTAATCAAAATTTCACTCATAAATCACAATCAATCATGAAAACAATGATGAGCGCAGACTACCAGATAAATGGGTTAGAGTAATTTCCGACAATTTACGCTCACTAAGGTGGAAAATATCACATTCAGTCTCGGCAGCAACGATTTCATTAAGAAGTCGGATAGCTCTTGGAATAGGAGCCATTCGAAAAAGGACTGTGCGGGCAGGAGGTACAGCCAGCAAATGATGATGTCTACCACGCACATAGTGAATAGGGACATAAAGCCCCAACTGCTCCAGCAACAACGGGCATGACGTATTACCACGTAAGAGCAGGAGAACGAAACGAATTAATGAGAAGTTTCTCCGAAGTTCAAGGGAATTATACCCAAGCATGCCCAAAAGGAAAGGAGTGGGGTAGAGATATGGGTAATACCCATATTCATTCCTATATAGGAAACGAAGAAATGCTTTTTGCACTTTCTCAATCATCAGAGAGTAATTTGCTTCATGCGGATTCCACACAATCGCATTATACTCTAGCTTACTTCTCACAAGCGAATTGAAAAGCAAGCGAGAAGACAAAGGATTGGAGAATAATCTTGCATATCTCAAAACAAATCCAAGTCGACGAAAGGAAACGTCAGCGACTTTTTTGATATGGTTGTGAAAGGTGAGCTGAGGATCAAAAGTGATACCCAAATCGACAATAGATTCCACACGCTTCAACAAGACGGATCTAATGGAATATCCGTGACAATAGAGTGAATGTGCACGTCCATAGCTCATAATTGCACATTTGTTTAAATTAAGTTCAAGGCCCAAACTAGAACTGAACTCCAAGACAGCGTTAATATCAGCTTGAAGGAGAGAGGCTTGCCTCTCATCCTTGACAGCAAAAAATAATTTAACGTCGTCAGCAAACAAGAGACATGATGCATTACATAAAACTCTAGGGAGGTTATTAATAAGAATTGTAAATAGTAATGGGCCTAAAGTGGACCCCTGAGTAACACCAGATCGAGTAAAAAATGAAGGAGATTCATAAAGACCATATCTAACAAATTGCTTCCTATCACTAAGATAAGAAGCAAAGAGTTTAAGAAGACGCGTTGAAAAACCCACTTCAGCTAACCTGATCAAAAGAGCGTCATTATTGACTTGATCAAAGGCTTTACGAAAGTCAAAGTAGGCTACATCAACTTGCTGACCAACGTCAACTTTAGACATGATCAAATGTGTGAAGCAGGCGAGATTAGTGGTAGTGGAACGACAGGGTGTAAAACCATGTTGCTCATCACACAATAATCTTTTAAACTGCGCAAGAATCAAACGGTGAAGGATGATGTCAAAAATTTTGGGAAATTAATGAGGGGTGTGGTAAGGGGTGCGGTGCGTGGTGGCGACAATCAATTCAATTTTTTGCGAAGAGTGGTGGTGGATCAGATGATGCAACTTTGTCATAAGCTATTGTTTTATTTTTTAACGTCTTTCTCCGCCATAACTTTTTTTTATTTTAAATTATCTTTTAACGTCTTTCATCGACCATAGTTTGAGTAGCACTGCCATGGTTTCAATTTTTTTTCTTTTTTCTATTTCAGACTCAGGGTTAGGGGTGGAGGTGACCATTGGGGTGGGATTGCGGAATCCGTAAAGTTCAAGGGTGCGATGGGGTTCATTTAGTTCCTCCCCAACATTTTCATTTGTATTCCCAAATTCGAAAAGTTGGAGGTGGAGGTGGCCGTTGGGGTGGGGACCGTTGGAGTTGATTTGGAGCCGAGATTGAGGGAGGCGATGTACTCTTGTTTGGTTATACGGCATTTCTTGGGCTTTTTACGAAAGGGTATTATTAGGATGGGGCTGGGGATAGGGGATGGAACGTGGACTGGGCTGGGGCTGGGGATAGGAGATGGAACGTGGACTGGGGTGGGGCTGGGGATAGGGGATGGAACGTGGACTGGGCTGGGGCTGGGGATAGGGGATGGTGCGCGGGCTGGGGTGGGGCTGGGGATAGGGGATGGAACGTGGACTGGGGTGGAGCTGGGGATAGGGGATGGAACGTGGACTGGGGTGGGGCTGGGGCTGGGGCTGGGTTGGAAGGAGGTGACGGAGATTAGGCTGGGGGTGGGAGATGGACTGAGGGTTGGGGTGCGGCGGATGGTGGAGATGGGGTTAAATCTGGGGTGGGGGACGATATCAAAGGTAACGAGGAAATCCACGAAGGCTTCGACGGTTGCTGGATGATATCTGGAAACCGAGTTGAGCATGGGACAGCGATATGGCCTGTTATGCCGCCGGTAAATTTTGGTGCGGCTCATGGTCTTCACACAACGAAACCTGAAATGAGAGTAGAAATTGAGTGCAAAGCCATCGCTGATTTTAAACTACTCGGAAGTCGCACAAATTTGTGCAGGTGACTAAATAGATATAGATATGTAAGGCAACAAATTAAATAGCCAGTATCTCAATCAATCTGTGTAAGTATGTAGTGCGTATATACATACGTCAATTCAGCTTTTTCTGCCCCCGGCAGGAAAATAAATACATACATAGGTCAAGTTGAATGTTTTTTCAAAAATATATTTTTTACATATATCAAAAAAAATGGAAAATATACTTATAAGCATACACCTTATTGAATTATGAAAAAAATAAGCTTATTTTTGAAAACAAATATTATTAAACAGAGAAATTGGAAAAACAAAAGTACCTACAAAAAATATTTTTTGTATCATTTTCATATAAAATTTAGTCGTTTAGACGTTAAAGGTTAGTCAACACATTGTTTAGTCCATTAAGTTCTAATGGTACTAAATAGATAAGTGATTCCAAAGTTTCCCAATTTATTTGATTTAATTTAAACGACACTCACAAAATTGATTGCTTACCCTCTATTTGTCACTACTGTCTAATTTATAATAATTGAAAATGTATTATTATATAAATTTATACATATACATACGGAACATTTTGACCATTTAGGGCAATTTGTTATGGCACTTATGGTAAAAATGAAATAATAAAAAAAAACTTCCTACATATACAGTTGTATTTAATTAAAAAAAATAGTAAGTAGCATCATAATTAGAGGTAGGATAGCCAATGGGTCGCTCATTGTTCCATTGTTGTAAATCCTTTGTAAAAAAGGTTCGGCAAACGTTTAACAATGCATTTACAACATTTGAACAATACGCGGCACCTTCTAGGTCCGGGCTTTAATCATAATATCATAATCATTATATCGGTAAATAAGTAGGCAGATCTAAAAATCTATGCCGAAGTCATTGCAAGATTACTTTAAAGTTTTATGTACATACTTATAACACTTAAAGAACATTGATTTCTAACGGAAGGGATATCTCATGTTTTATATCAAATGGAACATACGTTGGAAAGAGTTTGCTTTATTTTTTGTTCTTTTACTGGGTACTTGTTGAAATCCCCTCCCCGTCTCGTATGCTTACATTTATTATTAATTTGCCAAAATGTATATCCACAGAATCCTTGGCTTGACTGGTTCAGTGATTATTACGCAAAAACCGATCTCGCGCACGTCACTAGAACCTCGATCACGGAACATTTGGCATCCAAAAACTCCATCAATCACGCGAAATATTATAATAGCGAGAACTCGAGTGCCAGATATTCCGTATTCGCGATTTTTATGGCAAGGATTGTCGTGCGCGCGATTCCAATGTGCGGAATAATCAGTGCCGGCCTTACACCCGATGGCGCCTTCGGGCAATTTTTTCTTAACAGTTAATTTTTTAACTCCAATCTAAAATTTTGAATGGCTTTTGGCACATTGTTCGGCGCCCTAACTTATTTGGCGCCCTCGGGCGCCACTCGACCTAGCCCCCCCCTAAAACCGGCACTGGGAATAATCTGTTTACCAACTGGTATTGTCACTGGTAATAGGGGAATCTAAATTTTCACCATTTTTCTATTCTATTCTAATTCAATTTGAAAAGAAACGTCTATATGCATTAAAGATAAGTGAAAAAAAATAAGTTCCGTTTTAGAGGAAGTATACTGTAACACCGAGAGTGTGTAAAAATTATTACGCTTACGTAATATTGCAGATTGCAATGCAACGTTTAGTTTAGTTAGTCACTGTATAAATTTCCAACGAGAATAGTCCTGAAGTGTTGATGACGCATCTTTGACTCATTCGATCTGCCGAAGAGCGCGTTTATGTAAATACATATTATTATGTACATAACTCAACGGTGAAAAATAACGATTTTATCTATAGAATGAACGCGATAATGATACGACAGCCCGACTTTTGCAAGCGAGATAAAAGCGAGCAAAAAAACGCAACGCGACAGACACGTGGGCGCGGCGAGCTTTTAACCGTGGCCTCTTTTCTATTCCAAAATATTTTAAATGGCAAAAATCTATATATTATACTTGTTTAAAATGTGTGCATAAGAATATGATTCGATTATTTTTGATGCATCCGATAAGGATGAGAAAAAAAAACAAATATTTAAAATTCAAACGATCAAATATAGTATACTAGTGGTTTTAGCCGCTTTTGCTCACCAGATGCGAGTTTACATTTGTTCATACATATTTATAAAGTGGGATATAAATCATCGATCATTTCCGCAAGCGGAAGCTATATATGTACATATACTATGACAATTATCGAATGCTAGAAATAGTGACGTTTCAAATTTAACAATAGTTTGAAGCTACGTGTGTATTGGAGCGACGTGATACGACGAGGATCAATTTCATATGAACCAAGACGCTGTGACGTGACAGGAAACGAATAATCGCCATTTAAAAAAAATATATAAATTAAATGAATTGAAAAAACATTAAAAGTTGACATTTAACCTAATTTATCGAATTATTAAATGATATAAATAAAAATTAAGTACATTCATAATGTATGTGTGTGAATTTCATACACAAACAAAGCAATGTGACGGAGGAGACAATCGGTTTTGGCCTCAACACATCAAAATACATCCAAATCAACAATTTTATTCATAATTTATGTAATTTAAAGCCATGATTTTTATAAAGAAATTTTTAAATTTCAATTTAATAGTGGATTTCCTTCATTAAAATTGTTGAGACCCAAGTTGAGTCGGTTGATTTTTTATGGCTCCAACTTCACTTGAAAGATTGAAATGCAGGGACTCCGCAATACGCCTGCAGGCCAGGTTTCGATGAAAGTTTGTCAATTTTTTTTCGACATTCACGAATGCGTCAATGGTTGCTGATTTCAACAATAAAAAAATTGTGCTGAAAACATTTCCCCGGCTAATTGTTGGAAATATATTAAAAATCTATCTTACTGGTATGCTATAAACATTATACGCACTTACCTAATCTAAGATTGAATGCATAGTGATGCGACACGACAGGAAGTGACGAAGTACAGATAGTAATTCAACACACTGGTCTAATCTGGAGTTGAGATGAAGTTTTGAAAATTTTAGCTTCCACCACCGTCTCACTAATAAGATAAGACGTTTGAATAAATCATCAAAACTCCAGATCGAGAACTTAGAATTGATTGATTCATTTTTCACCAACTAGTAGCTTCCAAGTTGACTTTACTTATGACCGTCATAAAAATGATTTTTACAAGTTACTTTGCATACTTACAGAGATAACAAAATTAAAAAGTGCACTTTTTAATTTAGCACCATACCACTGTTACTCACCCATTTTCTTACTTCTTTTGTTCCTATCTGGTCATTTCTATTAACTTTGGAAAAGTAATCTTTCCAAGAACTTGTGACGACTGAAGATATACATACCTACATATTTACTTATTAAGCAACTGTTTTATATGTAATTTCAAAAATATACTGATGCAATAAGAAAGCACTATAGTCATTTGCATAAGTAGTCATATACTTACCTAAACATTCACTGACCGTTTCCAAAAGAAGACTCGAGGAAATAAACACCTACTTATGTACTAATATAGTAACTATCAGGATGTGCATACCGAATAGACTAATAGACATACGACTATTGCAAAATTTCACCTGACCTAGGATATTTATGACTCGTAGCTATAAATGTTACAGTTGGGTTAGGTCGCTACGGTATGTTATTATCGATCGTGAGCATAGTATACTATAACATTATTTATTATGCAGGTCTTCTTAATTATTCACAGCCATTCGCCATTCACTGCTGGATAAAGGCCTCTCCATCACGCTTCAATTCCTCTCTGCTTTGAGCAACTCTTATCCGTCTCAATGCATACATTTTTTCTGATTTCATCTACCCATCTCGCCTGTGACTTGCCTTGCACCCTTTTTCATTCTCTCGGATACCATTCGAGCACTTCTTTCATCCATATATCGTCCGTTCTTCTAGTTACATAAATAGCCTACCACTGCCATTTAAATTTTTTATTATAAATGATGTATTTTGTGAGATAAAACACCGTTTCCAATAGATAATTGTGCAAGCTCAGTATCAGAGTTAGGGTCAACATTGCTATATTAATGAACGACGTTTTGGGTTTGTGACGTTTGGGTTTGTGAATATATTTCACAAGCCGATTTTACACACTTTTATTCAGCTAAGTTAATTGAGCAAAAAAAGACAATGGTTCTTAGGGTAATACCCAACCCTTCATAATTCTATGGGAGCATACAATGCATGACGAGTTTTACAAACTTGTTATGCATTATATGTACATATACGTATATGTACCCACAATGTACTTATGCTTGTCGATTGTAAAACTCCCCAGTCTGGCCAGATCAGACAGAAAGACAGACAAATAAAAAGTATTATTGTTTCTGTTGGGTAGAAGTATGGTTGCCGTGTTGAAAAATTTACAACCACACTAAAGGTACATTTTTACTGAAGTAATGAAAATACATGGTTATATAAATATATGATTTTATTATGAATTCTTTGAAATTTATGTATTGTTTATATCTGAATAGGTAACTGATATGCTTGTTTATGCGATAATGAAAGCCCGTTGGGTAAATCCTTTGAAAACGAGTCAGATGTCAGCATTAAATATGAAATGACTTCTTAATGATGGACACGGGTACAATAGAAAATGGAAAATACTTTCAGCAGACAGAGTAGCTCATCTTGAAATATGAAAAGTACAATGTTGTGGATATTTTTACCCAGGTGTCAAGCAAGCAAACACGTATTTCAGAAATGCTAAACACCACAAACGTATCAATAGATTTGATCAGCGAGATTCAGTCTATTTTTTTTATACTTTTAAGTTTAGACGTTGATGTAGTTTCCATAAAGAGACATTTAATTGCGCATTTTATAAAACAAATGCGCATTTATCGTAAGCATTTTATAAAACAGATAAGAATTTATCGTATGCATTTCATAAAATATATTAGATATATGTATGTATCATTTAAAAATATAAATGTATGATTTAAATATATTTTCTAATATATTAAAGAAAAAACAATTATAAAAATAAATTACGATAATAGAATATAAAACAAAATAACATAAAAAATAGTTTTTTTAATATAATATTTTTTACTAAAATAAAGTAAGAAATAATACTAAAACCCTTTAATAAATAAATAAAAATCTTGTAAAAGACTTGAAAAACTACAAATCCATTGTTTTAATTAGGCATTTTAATATCAAATGCCCGCATTTGATATTAAAATGCCCGCAAGTTTATAGTTTTTACAAAAGAAAAATAAAAAGCAACCTAAATGAATGAAATGCGCATTAACGTATTCTATATGCGCATTAACGTATCCAATATGCGCATCACTTTTTCGACGTTTTCACATCGCTCGATCTTTATGATGACCCAGCACCATATTTTTCATTTATCGACTCAAGTTTTTTAAATGCGCACTTTTTAATTGTTAAATGATTGAATTTTTTTATTATTTCATACCACAAAAACAAATATTTAACAGAAATATGCGCAAATGATAGACTCTAAGGAGCAGTTATTTTTATAAATGCACCAAAACCAAAACTAAAGCCAGGGGAAACTATAACATTTGTAAAAAATAATCAATTGCTTCTTGCCTGGAAAGACAAGCGAGTTGTGACTCTTTACATTAATTTTTTTTCTAATGATGGTAAAATTGTCAAAAGAATAATTCGAGGTGGAGAAGAAGAAACAATTAAAAAACCAGAAATGGTATTAAATTATACCAAATTTATGGGAGGTGTGGATACTGCCGACCAGTATACTGCCGCCTACCCATTTTTGAGAAAAACTTTGAAGTGGTGGCGAAAACTATTTTTTTGGGGATTGGAAGTGTCTGTTGTAAATTCTTATATATTGTATAAATTAAAACAAAGAGAGCTTAATAAAAAACCAATGTCGCATCTTGAATTTGTTGACAAACTTATTCTTCAATTGGTTGGAGATCATAGAGGAGGGTTGGAATATACAAAAGAAAGACACTCTGTCGATCCAGAACAACGATTAAATGGAAAATTGCACGTTCTTATAGGCCACGAAGAAAAAAAATATCGTGATTGTGTAGTGTGCTCTGATAGAGAACAACGAAAAAGGACGTTATATTTTTGTAAAACTTGTGAACTAAAACCGGCTGTGTGCGTAGGAAATTGTTTTGAGAAATATCACACGTTAAAAATATATAAATGAAAATAAACATGTATTAAAAATAAATATATTTAAGTGACATTAAACAAACTATATAATAATTGTGCTAATATTGATTTAAAAAAAAAGTTTGAAAAGTGTAAAAAAAAATTGTGATCACAAACACCGTGTATCTGTTGAAGCTAATCTTTTCGCCTTTGCCCGCCTTCTGGGATGATCCAGCTTTTTCATGATCAGCTTTCGATGTCTTCTACAAGTAAGTAACGAATAGAAAATGTGATTTTAACTAACAGTTAAAAAACTAACCAATAGACACTTTATGAGGGTGGGTACGCATTAAAATACAATGAGTAAACAGACAATAGCTCTGCATCCTTGGACCCAAACTGGCTAACGAACTATAGGGTAGGTATAAAAATATTTCTACAGGCATATTTTAAAAGTTTCTAGTAATAAAACTCATTTATTATACAAAACTACTGTCATAAATAATACAAGAAATGTAAAACTCATAATTTAGTTCGATTTGGTAATTATGTTGGTTTGAAATAATTGAATTTAGTGACTATATTCGAAAAATGTAATCCCAAATAAACATCATGTTATTATGGTTACAATTAGAGACAAACAGATAGTCCCAAAATAACTGAGCATAATATTTAGTTTTTATCTAAAAAAAAAATTGCCTATTTTTGGATAAAATGAAGTCACCAATTTGATATTCGACATAAATTAATAATATGAACAACTAAAATTTAAAAAAAAAAAAAAAAAAAAATTCCATCCCAGAGTAGACTAGTGGTGAAGAGAAATTCCATTAAGAGTGCAAAGTGTTAAGGGTCTGTCCATACCTATCCAGCACGAACCGGCAGCAGCGGGTAGCCTGCAAGTACGGACAGTATTCTTTGGTACATTCTATATGAACGCGTATGAATGCGTGAATGCGCATGCGCGAATGGAGTATGAATGCGTACATATAGAATGTTACCAAATAATACTGTCCGTACTTGCAGGATACCTTCTGCTGCCGGTTTGTGCTGGATAGGTATGAACAGACATTAAATCGTACCCTTTCATAAATAAGAAAAACAAATAAAAAACTAAGAAATCATTTAAATAGCAACGCCATACGTCGAAATGCGGTTGTGACGGGTGCTGTCTTTTTTTAAAATACAAAATTGTCAAATAGTTTTTCGAGTCGAATTTGCATAATGCAGTTCTCGCCTCGTCGGTGCATTTTCGGTTAAGCTGTTTTAAAGGCGTGAACCTTTGTTTTTGCCAACCAATAAAGGACGAATGACTAGATATTTTGTAATGGAATAATTGCAACGTATAGTTGTGGGTGTTCTTATACCTGTTGTCAGTTTGAAACAGGCCAATAGGATAAATACCTAGCAAAAAAAGTAAAAATAAATAGCAGATGTTCACCAATGTGGCGATTCACAAGCGTATTGCAACATAACCTCAAACGAGTATTTAGACATTATTATTAGTTTATCGTACGTAGTAACAAAAGATGCAGTTTTTTGATAATGAAACAACTCAAATTCGAACTCAACATTTTGACTGACACAAACTGATTCTAATTCAGAATCGATCACTGATCACGTTTTCATGATTCAGAAAAAAATGTCGGTGTGTATTTTGGGAATTTTTTCAATACCGTTAGTCCTACCGAAGTGAAACTTAGTATCGGTTACTGAATTGCTTATCGATACGACGTAAATTTTAAAGTGGTACCTCCCTTTACAAGAACCCTCTTTTTTTGGATTCAATTATATTCTCTTTTACATACATATAATGGAAATAATAAATTTCATATAATATTTTTGTAATAATTTATGCGAATTCGGTATACGACATTGGATTTAAATATGGCAGGCTTGCACAAAAAAAAAATAACAAGCAGACAGTTATTTTTTACTTTCCATTCAAACGTTTTTATCCACAATCCAATTATAGCACTTTGTAGAAAAGGTTTCATGAAATAATAACATGACGTACCAAAACATAGGGTTGTTGGTGTGCTGGGAAATTTTAATCATTGAAATGCATATTTAAGCACGATTTGAAACTGTTGATAAGCAATCAAATAACCCATTTATAAGTAGATCGTTCACAACAACTAGTGTATAATTTCGAAAGAGACTTTGTATGTAAGGTTTGGTTGAAAGCATCGAAAACAAATCAAAGTTTTTATGACGACGATATCGATATCGTTGAATATACATATGTATATATTTTTTTGATTCAAACAAATCTAATAAAAAAACAAATTAATGTTTACTATTAGATTAACCATGTTTAAGCGGTTTATATGTATTACAAATACCGAGCAAAGCCGGGTAAAACCAATAGTCTAATGTATATTTTCGAAAGAGACTTTATATGTAAGTATTACAGGTTTGGATGGTAGAATCCGTGACGTTAAATTTAATAAAAAAACAAATGAATATTTAAATAAAATAAAACTATTCAAATCAATTTAATAAAATGTTTACTATTGATTAGCCATGTTTAAGCTGTTTATATTACAAATACCGAGCGAAGCCGGGTAAACCGACTAGTATACGGTAAGTGCTTAGCACTTCGCATAATACATCTACCATTATGTGCTCATATCGTAAGTTTTCATGGTTTTAATTGAAACTACGCTACGTTGAATCATCGCCATTTAAAGTCAACGAGTCACCATCAAAGAGCGATCATTGATAAAATGGTTGGCGATCGCAATACACGGCTTGTTTTGAAATTATTGATTATTCTGAGTAATGAATAAATAGCTAGCACCGTTTTTTCTTTGGAGTTGATTCAGACGAAAATAAAACAAAAATGGCCGTGGCTAAAAAGACCGAATCCCGCGCAATTGGCACAAACAAACCGTCCTACAGTTTACGACGATTTTGAGTTGGACTATAATCCATGAACAGATTCGCATCTTTTCGCAAGACCCCCAATAAAATGAATTATACCGTTACATTCCTACTCTAAAAGCATATGAAAACTTTGGAATGTCTTTTTTACTACGATGACTAACTGACTTAAATTGTGTGATGGGATGATGCTTTGACAGATTCAACCTCGTCTAGGTTTGGGTAGATTTTTGATTGTATCAAAAATGAATAAATGGCTAATATAATGAATCGTATTTTTAATCCCTAAGGAAGTTTCGCCGTACTGAGTTCCATCTCATACTTTTTCAATATTGAAAATTTGAATAGACAACGAATACTTCCCTCCCAGTTATACGTTAAAGTATGTATGATCAAAATTAACAGCTCTCTGTGTTTGCTATAATATTCTACATATATAGTATGTATCTAAAGATGAGTTAGTACGAATCTGCTACTCTTATTCAAGCCTTCCCATTGATATTTGGGTATATGATATGGGTGAAGTATGTAGAGAAAACTGCATATCTTGCAATGCTACAACTAAGTTTCATAAGCACTACGATGTCTCAAAGGTTTGCCAAATTTCATCCTTGTCCAATGTATGTATGTGTATGGCGGATGTGCTCCAAATTAGATTCTGACAACATCGGTCTGTTATTTTGTGACAAACCAATCAGAGATTAGTCATATTGTATGTTCGTATTTCATAGTCTGCAGCATTTTCAATTCAGTTTGATAAATACTAGCCAGCTAGCTATCTGAGTTTTTTTTCCGTTTACTGTGCGTGTGTGTGTTTGTAAGTGGCAACGGCGGATGCACACTGCGGAAGTTCAAATTTCAAATTTTTACAACTGTTTTCGTTCTCTTTTTTTTTGTTCTTCGTATTTATTATCTTCTGCACAAGCGTTTTAAATATCAGAGTTTAAATCACTTGACACTTCACTTTTAAAAGTCTATCACATTTCTTCTCAGCGGCTGCCAGAGAGCCCTAGAGGAAAGAGTGTGTAATATATGCTCATGATTACAAGAGTGCAGCGTTGCAGATTGATTCGCCTTGACTTTGTTTGGCCTTGAACGGAGTGTGTCTCTCGTTCATTCCGTGTGCATTTTGGGTTTGTTGTAATTTTTACATGTGTGCGTGTGTATGATGTAATTTGTGGTGTACAGGCAGATGTGGCAGTTGTATGCGCTGTGATCGTGTCGCGCGCGTAAATTTGGCAATGGTGGAATGGAAATGTCCCAAAATGTGCGGCATGGCCTTGAGCGGCCAATAGCGGTCAATAGCGGCCGAACCGGTGGCGCGCCGCTATTGGCCGTTGGCATTGCGGGGGCGGGGTTTAGCCCGGCTTTCGACCAATCGCCGCACACCTTCGAACACGCTATGTCCGTGCAAGTGCGAGGGAGAGGGCCTATCGCGCGCGCAGCCGCCTCAACAGAGACAGCAGCGCCGCACCCTTCCCCTCATCCTCGCGAACACAAAACGGGTCAAACAGGTGCGGAGGGGAGACAGGAGAGGAGTACTGAAATATAAACTAGGGAAAATCAGACGCATCCGCAAATATCGCACCTCGTCGTATACGATGTTCGCGCATGCTTGCAAAAATAAAACATTTCAGATTTACAATGTAAAAAATTCATTCGCTTTATTCAACAAAGTACAACAAACAAGAACATCATCGCATTGCACAACAAACATAAAATAAATATTCGCAAAGTTATAAAACTTAAAAATAGTTGAATAGTTGAATGTGGAATGTGGAAAACGCGTGCCGAGCATATAGGAGAGAGAAAAAGACTGACTCTGACGTAATGACGAGTTAAGTCTATCGCTCCCTCCTTCATACCCGACACACTCCGAAGAAGAAGACAGCTTCTGATGAGTAGTGTCGAGAATCCGGTTCAGCAAATTTTCGCGCCACTTTCTTGACAAGTCCAAACAGTTCCAATACCTGTGGAATGTGGAAAACGCGTGCCGAGCATATAGGAGAGAGAAAAAGACTGACTCTGACGTAATGACGAGTTAAGTCTATCGCTCCCTCCTTCATACCCGACACACTCCGGAGAAGAAGAAGACAGCTTCTGATGAGTAGTGTCGAGAATCCGGGTCAGCAAATTTTCGCGCCACTTTCTTGACAAGTCCAAACAGCTCCAATACCTGTGGAATGTGGAAAACGCGTGCCGAGCATATAGGAGAGAGAAAAAGACTGACTCTGACGTAATGACGAGTTAAGTCTATCGCTCCCTCCTTCATACCCGACACACTCCGAAGAAGAAGAAGACAGCTTCTGATGAGTAGTGTCGAGAATCCGGTTCGACGAGACTCCGGTGAGACGAGAATCCGGTGAACGACGGAGTGGGAGAGGTGTGTTCGAGGCGAGCAGGCGCAGGTGACGACCGACCTCCGCTAAGTTCGCGGACAGAATGAGGTGACGGTGGTTTCGCGGAGTGGCGCGGATATGGGGGGGGCACGGGAGGGGGGAAGCTGCGCGCGCACCGGGGAGTGGTAGTTGGGAAGGGGGGGGGAGAGTGCGAATCGTGTCAGCGGGGCGTTCGGGAGGCGGAAGGGGGGGGGGGGGCAACGGAACGAAACGGCAGGCTCGCGGTGACGTAAGTTTCTCGATCGATGCACCGCGGGCGACGCGACCACTCCGCTTGGCTCCCCGATCGCGACTGCGAGACGCTTGCGGCGCGGGGACGAAGGCGCACGGAAGCGAGGGGGCGAGGGGGGAGGGCGCGCGGCACGTGCGACGGTCCAACACTTGTCAGGCCCAACGCTCCGATGTCTCCGAAGTACCGGACATGTTCTTTGTCTGCTTAGATATGCTCTCACGTGACCACTTTCGTTTTCTCCTGCTGTGCGAAGGACTGCGGACCTCGGGCGGACAACACCTGCCTTCGAGGATTGTGCAAGTGTGGTGCGCACCTCGCCTAGCCTCACCACGAGCACTTTTTTTTTCGACTCGTGTACTCAACTGTGTGTTGCAGTGACTCCTTTGTTTTCAGATGCGCCCTTTTACCGGAGATTCGAAGGAAATGATCAAAGCTATGCTATGTATAGATATATATATAGATATAGCTATGGCGCCGAACAATGCGCCAAAAGCCATTCAAAATTTTAGATTGGAGTTAAAAAATTAACTGTTAAGAAAAAATTGCCCGAGGGCGCCATCGGGTGTAAGGCCGGCACTGATTATTCCGCACATTGGAATCGCGCGCACGACAATCCCTGCCATAAAAATCGCGAATACGGAATATCTGGCACTCGAGTTCTCGCTATTATAATATTTCGCGTGATTGATGGAGTTTTTGGATGCCAAATGTTCCGTGATCGAGGTTCTAGTGACGTGCGCGAGATCGGTTTTTGCGTAATAATCACTGAACCAGTCAAGCCAAGGATTCTGTGGATATACATTTTGGCAAATTAATAATAAATGTAAGCATACGAGACGGGGAGGGGATTTCAACAAGTACCCAGTAAAAGAACAAAAAATAAAGCAAACTCTTTCCAACGTATGTTCCATTTGATATAAAACATGAGATATCCCTTCCGTTAGAAATCAATGTTCTTTAAGTGTTATATGTATGTACATAAAACTTTAAAGTAATCTTGCAATGACTTCGGCATAGATTTTTAGATCTGCCTACTTATTTACCGATATAATGATTAAGATATTATGATTAAAGCCCGGACCCAGAAGGTGCCGCGTATTGTTCAAATGTTGTAAATGCATTTGCCGAACCTTTTTTACAAAGGATTTACAACAATGGAACAATGAGCGACCCATTGGCTATCCTACCTCTAATTATGATGCTACTTACTATTTTTTTTAATTAAATACAACTGTATATGTAGGAAGTTTTTTTTTATTATTTCATTTTTACCATAAGTGCCATAACAAATTGCCCTAAATGGTCAAAATGTTCCGTATGTATATGTATAAATTTATATAATAATACATTTTCAATTATTATAAAGTAGACAGTAGTGACAAATAGAGGGTAAGCAATCAATTTTGTGAGTGTCGTTTAAATTAAATCAAATAAATTGGGAAACTTTGGAATCACTTATCTATTTAGTACCATTAGAACTTAATGGACTAAACAATGTGTTGACTAACTTAAATAATTTATTTTGTGAAAAAAGATGGACATAATGCAAAATAAATAAATAATGTAGTATATATGTAAATGCTGTTTGTTATTCTAGTTTGGAAATTCCCGATCTAAAACATCCATAAAATAAAATTTATTTAAATCTAATAATCAATGTAATAATTGTATTATGAAAATAAACACCTGTTTGGGATACAATGGGTCGTGTAAAAGGTGAGAAGCATATTTTTACCTACATACATACATATGTACCTAATGCAGAAATCGATGGTAAAATATTGATAATATTTACTGTATGTGAATGTGATATTGGGATGGTACAAATTATCCTAACAATTTCATAAAACAATAAAAAGTGTTATGAATTTTTACGCTCCGTTTGAATACGCATATTATATATGCATTTATCGAAACTGAAAGGTTAAAGACGGTTAAATCGGAGGCTGAAATTAGTATAAAGTGCAAACGTGCACATTTTTGCACAAGCTACGTATGCATACAATCTTGAATGAGCTTGCCACCAGTTTTTGCAGAACAAGTACAAAACCAGATATACCAGTCGTACAACGCGTGCTTTGAAATATCGACAGGGAAAACAAAATTCAATATGATTCCTTCCACATTCAAAATAATCATCCAAATTGAAAATTTATTATTACGATATATATGCGAAAGTATTTTAATATAGGGGCTATAGATAATATTATGTAAAAAGTCATATTAGTGAAATTAAATTTTGTGTACTCAATACAAGTGATCTATAAAAATATTACCGTTTATTATTATGAATGATGCAGGTATCGATTGTAATGTCAATTAACCAGAAATATTGTGTTGATTACATATGCATATATGTTTCTTCTGGAGTACAGTGTACTCAAATAAATTCAATGAATCAACAAATGGGGATTCGAATTCAATGGTATAAGCGAAACGCTCTGCAAAAAAATCTCCTCCCCCCCATATAAAAAATGTGTTAAACTTGACCATGAATATTGTTAAAAAGGAGACTGGAGTGGCCAGTGTTCGCCAAGTAAGCTGTTTTTGGGCGTAGCTTATATTTTGGGCGTGAACCTTTTATGAAAAAATTATATGATTTTTTTTTTTAATTTTAGTTGTTCATATTATTAAATTATGTCGAAGATCAAATTGGTGAATTCATTTTAGCAAAAAATACGCAATTTTTTTTTTTAGATAAAAACTAAATATAATGCTCAGTTATTTTGGGACTATCTGTTCGTCTCCAATTGTGACAATAATAACATGATGTTGATTTGGGATAGCGTTTTCGAATAAAGTCACTAAACTCAATTATTTCAAACCATCATAATTACTAAATCGAACTAAATGATAAGTTCTACATTTCTTGTATTATTTATGACAGCAGTTTTGTATAATAAATGAGTTTTATTACTAGAAACTTTTAAAATATGCCTATAGAAATGTTTTCATACCTACCCTATAGTTCGTTAGGCAGTTTGGGTCCAAGAATGCAAAGCTATTGTCTGTTTACTCATTGTATTTTAATGCGTACCCACCCTCATAAAGTGTCTATTGGTTAGTTTTTAAACTGTTAGTTAAAATCATATTTTCTATTTGTTACCTACTTGTAGGACACATCGAAAAAAAAAGTTGCATCATCCCAGAAGGCGGGCAAAGACGAAAAGATTAGATTTAACAGATACACGGTGTTTTTGATCACTATTTTTTTACACTTTTCAAACAAATCTTGCCTTTGAAGTTCACGACGAACTCATCGACCACTATGTCTCTGCACGGTATAATTAATTGTCTGCATTCAGCATCTAAATGATTCAAAAAGCCATTGTGTTCTACATTATTATTTTTGAGTTGTAATATCCGAAATATTTGTAGAAACCGATCTCTTTTGAAGACACTCCTAATACATTTACAACATTTGAACAATATACAGCCCCCTCAGGGTCCGGGCTTTAGTTATGAGTGTTATGACTAGAGGTAGGATAGTCACAGTGCTATCCATTGTTCGGCAAACCTTTAACAATGCATTTACAACCTTTGAACAATACACGGCCCCCTCAGGCTCCGGTGACTAGTTATGACAAAGCTTCGGTGCGACCCTGCGCACCATTGTTCATTTTTATGGTGAACCTTTGTTTTTGTTCTCTAGCTTTGTAGTTTACCCTCTTTCCTGGAAAATAGCCCACAATCTTCCATTTATTGTATTGACAAGTAAATTTGTACTAGTAAGCGCTTGCCCAAAATTGAGTATGCATATATACGTATATGCAGTGGCGGCTCGTGGATAATATATCTGGGGGTGCTGCGGTTGATTAAAAATAAAAAAAATGTTTATTTGGATTATATTTTACTATTAACATAATATTATCAAAATTAAACATTATATGTATTTTATTTCATTCTAAAATCGATTCTTCTGTCTTTTTTCTTTGAAAAAAGATCTATCACCTTTTCGTTAAATTTTTTACTGTTCATAATCATTTTTTTTTCAATTGACAGCATAGACATTAGTAAAACTTTTTAAGTTTTCTTTAATTGAAAATGCATCGATATTACTAGATTGCATTTGGTTATAAATCATTTCTAGATGCGGCATTAACTTGTAAAAAATTGTATTCAGTAAATTGGTACAATCTGTTATTGTTTTATCAGTATTTTCGGAAGAATATTTAAGTTCTTGAAAACATTGGCTCAGCTTCTCTTGATTTTTATACCATCTTAAATACTTAGAGTGACGTGTAGAAGGAAGTGTAGAAAGATAGAAAGTGTAAGAGGTGCAGAAAGAAAGACAAAAAGTGCAGAAGAAATGAGGAAAAGTGAGGAGCGTGTCGAGCGCACACGAACGCAACATGAAATGTGTATATCACTGTTGGGAGTGCAGTACGGACCAAGCTTCTAGCTGACCCCGCGCCCCTCCTTCGCCCACTCGAGCAATTCCATCGAAAACCGTACTGCACAAAATCATAAACGATGCCTCACTTTCTGATATTAGTACCGCGATGTATGATCATTATTGGATGTATCGGTGTGCGGGCGAGCATAATACACACTTAAATAGTATTGATATTTTCATATAATGTACATACATTTACGCATATAATAATATAAAATTTTTCTCAATTTCCTTGGGGGTGCTGCAGTACCGCAGTGCGTATGGACGAGCCGCCACTGCATATATGTGCAACGAACAACAATATTAGACGAAGTCCATATAACTATGTACATATGTACATATTAGGGTTTCTGATTTCCCGGACTTTTTCAATTCCTGGGACTCCGGACGGAGATCGGGATCGTTCCCGGGATTCCCAGGATCCCGGGACACATGTAAAAGATTTTTTTTTTTTCAATTTACTATATTTTTTATTAATAAATAAATATTTATTTATTTACAAAATATAAAAATAAATAAACAATACATAATATATCTATTAATTGGAAAAAATATAATTATAAAAGTAAAATATTACTAAAATATTTAAATGAGAATCCGAAAGCCTATTTCTAGATTTGGTACAAAAATTTCCAGCATTGGAAAAAACTCTCATTTACGGTCGAAGTTGGTTTTATTGTTAAAAGGGACGAAAAAATTTTTTTTTATTTATCGCTTTTTCTCCTGTCAGCATGTATATTTTAA
Organism: Arctopsyche grandis; assembly: GCF_051622035.1. Taxonomy (NCBI): domain Eukaryota; kingdom Metazoa; phylum Arthropoda; class Insecta; order Trichoptera; family Hydropsychidae; genus Arctopsyche; species Arctopsyche grandis. The sequence continues at coordinate 34,440,716 of NC_135356.1, forward strand.
TTTCTTTTTTAAAGTCGAGTCTATTTTTATTTAAGTTATTTTGTATATTCGTCTTTGATAACTGCTTATTTAATTCTTAATTCACCGTCGAACACACAATTGTTTCATCTTCATCCGAATCTAAAAGATTTTTTTCCATTGTGGAATCGTCAAAACAAGAAGAATACACTCGCTTCATAATATTTAGTTTCACCGTAGGATATACATTCGCTTCTATTATAACATTTAAAGAATGTTTTTTTCGGTAAAAAATTATAATCATTTGTGTTAAAAAAATCAGTTTTAGGCTTCTTCTTTCTTCGATTTTAATTTTCAATTCTCGGAATAATTCATCGGTAAGGTCAAGTCCTTCGGTATTGAGATTTTCCAAAAATAGAATTACAAGAAAAGATTTTGGCCAAACGTACAGAACCATTATGCTTTTAAAACTTCCACGTTCGGAGAATGCGCTGTACTTTCTGATAAATAACAAACCTTTGAGAATATTTTACGATTCTTTGTGTATTTGATTTATTATTTATGTGACGAACGGGTTTACGCGCGTCTGATGCAGAGGGCGTTATACGTCGTTATTATGTAGAAGAGTCGAGTTATGTAGAAACGTGGACTAACCTTGGGATAGTTATATATATAGGTATATAGTCGGGGAGGTTCCTGACTGCAAGTCGTCTGCGTTGATAACAGCTTCCTCGTGCTCGGGAAACTGGCTCTGCGGTCGTCTTCTCGTTGAAGCACCGCTGGTCGGGTCACAGCAGCGGGAGGGGGGAGGCAGGAGACAAACTCCGTACTGCCTCGTGTGGACACAAGATGGCGATCTCTGGGCGTCTCTGAAGACGCTCGGCGGAGATGCTGGAGGTAGGTCTGTCCCGGCTGACGGCTGGATGTAGAGAGAGCGCTCTCGATACTTCTCGAGAGGGGTATGGTGTTGGCCCGGTAAAGTAACTGGTACCAACCTAAAGATTACTACCGCTACCAACTGAAGGGACACTCGGGAGAACGTCGCGTTACATTTATTATTTTACCATGTTTTCTGCTTTTGCTTTTTTCCTTTATTTACAGTTTACTTGTTTTTATATCTTTTTCAAATGTAGGCCATTGTGGCGCATTAGGTTCTTCCTGTAATGCCACAATGGTCCAAAACTATTAAATAAATAAATAAATGTGAACTTATATTATTTCCTTTCGTGCAGTCGTGAAAATGTTGTTAAGTTTCAAGATTTTTTAAAATCCTATTCCCGGGATTCGAGATAAAAATTCCCGGGACACGGGACAACAAAAATTCCGTGAATTCCCGGGAAATTCAACAAATTGTTATTTGACATTGATAATTAATTGACTAAATTTGTACTAATAAGCGCTTGCCCAAAATTGATTATGCATATGTATCTATATGTGCAACGGACAATAACTATGTACATATGTACATATACATATCTGCCTATATGTATTCTTAGAATGGAATGCAAAACCCGGTAATAAATTAACGTTTGTTGTACCAATTGCACAATTTATATTTTTAACGTAAAACGAACACGATAGAATAGACAACCTGAATGCAAGTACACAAGCAAATTTAATATAAAAATAAATTAGCTTATTTGAAAATAGTATATAAATGAGACTTTTAGATACAATTTTTATAGTTCTTTATCAAATCAAAATGAAATAAAATTATTACCATTATTAACCTATGCTTCACCTGTATGGAATAACGCCTCGAATACTAACCTTTCCAAGCTGCAAGTAATACAAAATAAATCCTTAAAAATAATTTATAATACACCCATATATACTAACTTGAAAAAACTGCATGCCATATATAATATCCCGTTTGTTACAGACATTACTAACAAACTAACCAGTAGATTCTATGACAGAATCACTAATAACCATACTAACACACTTATGAAGAGTATCGGTGATTACAACAAAATGTCTATAGCCTTCAGGTATAAACACAGATTACCGAAGCATAATCTGCTTTAGATAATCGACTTTAGAGAGTCTTTAATTAGAGAAATATAGAGCACTCCAATCAGTTGTACCTACCCCATGTGGTACTCACTGTAAATGGAATATTATATTTTTATCTGTGTTTATTACTATTTTTTGTCTCACTATACAACTTTCTTTTTATATTTTATCTATTTAAATCTTTTTATATTTCTATTTAAATAAATAAATAAATAAATATGCACTCAAGTAGATGTGATGTCAGATAAAACCTCGATCGCGTGATGAACGATGATTTTTGTGCATATTTTAAAAAGCTGGACGAATATTTGACGTTGCTTGCTGCACGCTCGTTCGAATGGCCTTGCTGTTGTCATTGTCCAGAGAATTGCCGCAGAAACCCTTCACATCGCCCACTCCAATCGTCATTCGAATCATCCGTTCCAGTGGCCGGGGTTACTTATTTTGCTGATCGAAGGAAACACACGAACGAGGACGTAAGCGAACTTTTCAAGGTTAAATCTCAGGTTAGTCCAGCTCGAACTTTTCGTTGCTCCGTTTTGCACAACGACGTTTCTTGTTCGCGCTGAATTGATTTAAGACTGTGTTGTCGGCCAGAGCGGAGGGATTCTGCGTTTTCCACATTAAGGACAAATCCGCGATGTCAGTAGTAAGGTAACTAATCATCGTGACCAATATTTGTAGACATATCAAATTTTCGTCCAAGCGATTTTGACCCCAATTATGTATATAAATTCCAGATTCCGGTGGGAAACGATAGGCTGCACCTCGCGTATTGTTCCTTTTGCCACAGAGGTGGAAAGCCGCCTGTCTTCTATTATGGCCATTCGGTGAGGACATCGAATTGCAAGTTTAGCTGTCCAGTCTTACGACGGATTGTGTGTCCCATTTGTGGAGCGACTGGTGATAACGCCCACACCCGGTAAGATATTTTATGATGTAAACTAAATTCTGGCAAAAAATTAAGGTATGGAATTGGTGGATTGGAATATGGACAGAGACACCCAACAGCACGTCCAAGGTTTCGAAAACTCAATATACCTATTTGCAACACCTAAAATTTGTATCTGAGCATTTGTAATCCGATTTTTATAAACATCAGGCCCAGCAAGGCAAATCTTTGAAAGCGCTGATATACTGCGGCTACTGCTACAATAACGGCGAGGCTAATGTAGGGCTGCCATACGTCCCCGTTGACAGGGACATGTCCCAGTTTCGAGGTCTGTGTCCCGGTGTCCCAGTCCGAGAGTCATTTGTCCCCGTTAATTTCAAAATTTAGACATTTAAAAAAATTATTCAATTATTTTTTAATATCTATCGAACAAGACCTTTTGAACCAAGAAATCTCAGGATGCACTCTCTATACTGTGGTCCAAAAAGGAAAGACGTTTACACGTCAACAATTGTACTCACATAATATCTAATATGGATACGCGCGCGCATATTGGCAACACCGACAACGAGAGCGGCGGATGCCCACTGCCGGCCACTGCCCAATTTTGCCAGCTGGCAACACCGACAATGACACTGACAAGTACGAAGCGCGCGCAGTTCGCTTACTGTCTGCTGATAATATCCGTTTGTTCTGTTTGTTTCTGATCGAAGAGGACTGATATTTTGATGTTTTTCAAGTTTTTCAATACATAGTAAATATAATAGTAAATATCTAGGTATTCAAGCAACCCAGGCATACAATAAACTGAAAAAACACATGGACATTACGACGACACAAGTAGCAGCATTTGAAAAAGATGTAGAGAATTTTTACAACGTTAGAATTAATTATTTGGCAAAGTGGTCAGTTCCACTGGCGAAATATGATGTTTTTTCATGGATGCATCTCCATGAAGTACCCGAATGGGAACATGTTGAAAAAACTATTGCTAATTTAAGTGAAATGGGAATATTGTTCACGGATTCAATCTATGAGGAAGTAAAGTATATGAAGTCATTTATCGAAAATACAAATCTACTGAAAATGTGCCAATACTTGTTCGCCATCCCACCGCACAATGCACATGTTGAACGTGTGTTGTCATTAATTAAAAATCAATGGACAGATGCGCGCAATTCGCTTTCTATTGACACAGTAAAAAGCATAATTCAATGTACTTTAAATTATAAAATGTCATGCATTGAATTCTATAATGATATAAAAGGGGAAAAAGAGTTTCTTCAAAAAACGAAAACATCGGAAAAATATGATTGGGCAAAGAAGAGCAATGATAATGAAGTCACGGAAATCAGAGAAGAGTGAAGGCGATAGAAGAATAGGCTACTGTACATGAAATAAAATATTAATGTAAGGTTTCATTTAGTTAAATTTATTTGAATCGTCCAATTATCTATATTTATTTATTTTAGATTTGGTACAGACGCTTACACAAAAAAAACCTATTATCAATCTTTAAATTTTTCTTTCAATTCAATTTTTGTTTAGTTCCAATTACTTGTGTTGAAATGTTGTATATTTTTTTTAAAATACAGCTATGAATATCGATAAAAATGTTTTTTTTTTTTTTTTTAAAGAGGGTTGTCCCCGTCGGTGCTCCGACACTTAGGGCAGCCCTAGTGTACGGGCATGTCGATTAGTGGGGTTGGCGTGTGCGTCGAAATTAGCTGCGTCGTTCGCATATTCGACCAATCGCTATCGCCGAGGGGGAACCCCCACTCCCAGCCATTACATCGGAAACGCTGCTCGCAGTCGGCAGAAGTGGTGCGCCCATCGCGGTGAGTGCACGTCGCTGGGCTCTCAGCTCTGAGTTCGTGCCAATGCGGACCGCAATGTTCGCCGCCATTTTCCGGCAGAAGTGCAGCGGCCATCGCGGCGGGTGCGCGTCGCTGAGCTCTGAGCTGCCGCTACCCGCCCCCCCCCCACCACCACCCCCAACCCCCCGCAGGTACGCTATTATTGTAGCTTTATTGTTGCCCTTTCGATCGTTGGTCGCGTTTGCCGTGGGGTGGGGTTGATTGCTTTCGTCGATCGATTGCACAAGTGCTGGCCGAGGCGTCTGCGACCAAATAATCACAGCCACCGCGACCTTGGAATCGCGTCTCGTCATCCCCCTCGACTGTGGCGTCGTTTCCTTTCCGTTTCTCTCTCTCTATCAATATTACCACGCGATCCGCGCATCACTGATCCGGTGAGTGCACAACGCTGAGCCCTGAGCTGCCCCTCCCCGCCCCTCCCCTCCCCCAACGCTATTATTGTAGCTTTATTGGCTACGTTCACACTACCGATATCTACACCCGACATTTTCGAATTTTCCATATCCAGTTCCTTTATTGCAACCCGTGGTTGCTATTTAGGAACTGGTTATGGAAAATAGCCATTGTTGCCGCGTTTCAATCGGTTGGTCGCGTTTGCCGTGGATTGATTGCTTTCGTCGATCGATTGCACAAGTGCTCGTCGATTGATTGCACATTTGCCACCAAACAATCAGAGCCACCGCGACCTTGGAATCGCGTCTCGTCATCCCCCTCGACTGTGGCGTCGTTTCCTTTCCGTGTCGTTTGCGCGCTTCGACGAATGCCTCGAAATATAAAAATAATTACTGTATTGAAATTGTCGGTCAAATCTACATGATAATTTCATAAATGCGAATAAATTTATTCGATACTCTTTGTGCCTTTGTGCCCGGCTTAGAAACCCTGCTTAAAAATAAATTGTTGCGTCCTTAGTTGAGAAACCCTGCTTGCGTAATATTTCAAGGCACGAAAAGTAACAAAAAAATATATTCGCATTTTTGAAAGTATCATGTAGATATGACCGACAATTTCAATACAGCAATTATTTTTGAAAACGCATTTGAAACTTATTGAAAAAATTGATTTTGCGCTAAATAGTTCATGCGCTGAATTGTCATCCGCTGAGTTGTCTGCGCCGAAAGGTCGGCGCTGAGATGTCGGTGCGCCGTGAAATCCACTGGCGATAAGTGAAACTATTTATGGTGACATCTGTCGGCGATTTTTTATACTATAGACAATTTTTTAAACTATTGAAAGCGCCATCTATCGGTGATTTTTTATACTATTATAGTGACATCTATCGGCGTTTAGTGAAACTATCTATTTAATTTAAAACATAAAAATTTTTGTACTAGGGTAACCAACCTTTTTTTATAGGAAAATATTTTCGAAGTGAGAAAAAAAATCCAAAAAATATTCCATTGTCTTTAAGCTATAAATACTTTAAAATATAATAAGTTTAAAATAAAATAAATTTTTGGACTAGTTTTTTCAAGTTGGAAATGAAATTTAAAAATATTCCCATCGTTTTTATGCTATGATGACAAAATTTAAAATAAAATATTTTTTTGGACTAGAGTAACCAACCTGTTTATACAAAGAAATTTTTTAAGAGAAAAAATCAAAAAAATATTTCCATCATCTTTATGTTATAAATAGAGGTAGGATAGTCACAGTGCTATCCATTGTTCCATCGTTGTAAATCCTTTGTAAAAAAGGATCGGCAAACCTTTAACAATGCCTTTACAACCTTTGAACAATACACGGCCCCCTCAGGCTCCGATGACTTGTTATAAATTATTGCAAACTTAAAAATATGATAATTTTTTGACTAGGGCCACCAATCTGTTCATACAACAAAATTTTTAAATTTCGCAATCATTTATATCATAATGATGATGGGAATTTTATAAAGATTTTTTTCACATATAAATAATGTTATTGTATAAATAGGCTGGATACCCTAGTCAAAAAATCTATTTTATTTTAAATTTTGCCTAGTTTAGTTTATAGCATAGGATATATTTTTAGATTTTTTTCTCTTTAAAAAGTCTGTTGTATAAAAAAGCTGGTTACCCTAGTCAAAAATTATAGTATTTTTGCTGATACCAAACAGAGTCTCGAAAGAACGCGGTCATTTAATTTTTCAGATCCAGAACTGCTGATACAATTTGCTGAAGTTGTGTCCAAATATCATCAGGTATTTTCGAAAATTCAGAGATTGATAAACTTTCCTATGTGTTTTCGTTTGGCTTTTTCTTTGTACTCATTTGATTGACGTTTCTATTTCAGATCGTTGCTGATAACAAACGGAGACTGGAAAAAATGCAGTCTTTTTCTGAAAATGAAGCTGTACTTCTAGCCAATCCTGAACTGCTGATAAAATTTCCCGAAGTTATATCCAAATAACACCAGGTATCTTCGAAAGTCCAAATATTGTTAAACTTAATTGTGTGTTTTAGTTTGACTTTGGCTTTGTACTCATTTGATTGACGTTTCTATTTCAGATCGTTGCTGATAACAAACGGAGACTGGAAAAAATGCAGTCTTTTTCTGAAAATGAAGCTGTATTTCTAGCCAATCCTGAACTGCTGATAAAATTTCCCGAAGTTGTATCCAAATAACACCAGGTATCTTCGAAAGTCCAAATATTGTTAAACTTAATTGTGTGTTTTAGTTTGACTTTGGCTTTGTACTCATTTGATTGACGTTTCTATTTCAGATCGTTGCTGATAACAAACGGAGACTAGAAAAAATGCAGTCTTTTCCTGAAAATTAAGCTGTACTTTCAGCCGATCCAGAACTGCTGATGCATTCTCGCTCGTAATGAGGTTTGTACTATCGCTGTATGTACATACGTCAAGAAACGACACACGTCCATCATTGTCATCGTTTCATCGTATTCTCCAGTGAATTCGCTGCATTTTTCTTTTATAATTTAGAATTTGGTATCTGCGAGGTGCCGCACCTATGTATGTACTCACAAGCGTGATTGATGTATTTTTATTAAATTGGGGATTTTTTGAAAACAAACATCCTACCTATTTTGTGTAAATGTCAAACGACTTTGAAGGAAGAAAATGTATAGGAAGAAAAATTGTTATTATAACCGTTTGGAGCACTTCCTGGAAACTTGGCATGACATTCACATCTACATAGTATCATGCCGAGCCACAAATGGAACTTTTTCATCATCATCATTTCCAGACTCTCTGGGAAATTCACTGTAGTCATATGTATTTCATTTTTAACATTTGGCATCTGCGAGGCGCCGCACCCATTCACGTGTGGTCTATTTTATTTCCAAAGTTTTTGTGATTAATTTGTACAATGAAATGTACAGTTACCTGCATATTAGTAAATCGATTCGTATGTCGTGAGACGCCAATACGACCAATTATATTTCGTCCTTCAAACGCTCCAATAACGCTACGTAATAGTCGCTGTTTATGGTTTTTCCCTTTTTAAGATAGTCGATGAATATTATACCATGCGCATCCCAAAATACTGATGCCATAACCTTGCCAGCCGACTTTTGCGTCTTTCCACGCTTTGGAGTCACTTCATCACGTGCAGTCCACAGTGTGAAGTGACGTGTGATATTCTTCGACGCAAAAATTCGGGTTTATTACAATTGAACAGCTCCAAACACTGCTCAGAATCATCAATTCGTTATTGTTTTTGGTCGATTGTGAGCTCGCGCGGCACCCACTTTGAACAGAGCTTTCACATACCCAAATATTCATTCACGATATGTCCAACACGTTCCTTTGATATCTTTAGGGTCTCAGTTATCTCAATTAATTTCACTTTACGGTTATCCAAAATTATTTTGTGGACTTTTTTGATGTTTTCGTCGGTAACAGCCTCTTTGGGGCGTCCACTGTTAAAAGTACTACAGCTATTAGTTACAGAATAGTAACTAATAGCTATTCTATACAGAGTATATTCTATTCTATTAGAAGAGAAAAGCTATTAGTTACAGAATAGTAACTAATAGTACGACAGCTGTCAAATTTATACACGTGTCTTTTTAAGGTTAGGACTAACTAAAAATCATATGGATTTAATACTAGTAGCGCTATCTATGTCTCAACCTACGAACTTTTCAGCCCACCTAATATATTTTTTACATACGCGATATTATAATAGTTGGACTAGGGACGCCTGCAAAATCAGTTTGTTGGTGATTTTTTGTAATTAGTTCTTTTTTACAACTTTTTTACGACTGCAAATAGCGGTGGCTTGTGCCAATTATTGAATGTTCAGCTTTGAATCTGTGCAAAAAAGTTTGCTCACTTTTGGAATGTAAATCATTACGATTGATCGCATGTTTGACTAGACAAAAAATCACACTGTCTTCTGATTCCAATTTGTCAGAATAAGAATTGAATTTTAATATCTAGATGTTCTGATTAAAAACATTCAAATCAGAATATCATTCACATGAGGAATAAACTGTCCTGTAGATATCAGGCGCTATTCTGTAGATAATCTATTGGCCATTTCCACTTTGAATTTGTTGTTGAATAAGCAATCCTTTTCACCGGGACTGTAGTTTTCTTCGTCCCCAACTTCGGAATTGTCACTTATGGGGAATTCGCTTATGTGTTGCTCATGGTGAGGCTCAAAGTCGGCAACCAGGCTTGTGCTGGTCGAATGCGTACCTTTCGACGGCTCCCTCGAGTAGATATCCTTTTACTGGATTTTTACTCGACGATTGATACTTTGTCGTTAAATATATCGGTAAAAATACATTGGTAAGTTTTCTGGTTGAGAATCCAAAATGTGACTCTTATTGTAATGTTTCCTCAAAAAAAAAAAAAAATTCTCATTAAATATGAGCAATATAAGAAAAGCAAATATTTATTTTGGTTACATCATATGCCCCTCTTCGTTCCTCTTCTGCCAAATGAGATATGTTAGCTCGTCCGAGATATGTTATATATGTATGTAGATACCGCATATCTATTTTGAATCTCCCCAGCACATTACACAAGCAGTGTGACTAGTGACTACACATACCTTTTTGAGGCTACGAAACACGCTTGGCATCACACTAATCCTTATTATTTCCAGTCTTTAATGGCTCAGAGTATGAATACTGAACCGTCTTGAGTGGCTGCGGCGAACGATTGATTGTTTTCGCAAGGAGCCATGCCGATGACGGGTCCTGCGCCACGATTAAACATCGATTTCGATCTAAACACATATATTTCTTGATAATTTTATGTTTATTATAATGTATATCTAAGTGGCAATATTATAATAACAAACAGCTTACCTATTAACTAAGCTTATTCCTTCTAATTTTGCCAAATCCCAAAGGCGAACTGTGCCATCGTTCGAACTGCGAACTGTGCCATGTACTCATGTATCTGGGTACATACATATGTATGTATATGTAGGCTCAATTTCCAACGTGGACTATCGTCATCCCCAGCATCGTTAATACCGGCTCCGGCATTTCGGCATACGAAATCTAGGCACAATGGCCGTTGATATTCGTTGGCGCGCTCGATTAGTTCGCCAATTACTTGGAGATGGTCCATTGTGCTGAAATTTTCCCTAAACCCTGCCTGTTCTATAGGTTGGTTCTCGTCGAGGATATTCTTCAGCTTTTCTGTAATAACCTTCGTGAAGAGCTTGTAGACCGCTGAAAGTAAACTAATGGGTCGGTAGTTCTTGATATCGCTTTTATCACCTTTTTTGTGTATTAAAATGATAGTTACGTTATTCCATCCTTCTGGTATAGCTTGGTTCTGGATGCATTTGCTGAAAAGCCTAGCTAAGACATTATGTAGGGGGGAGCCGCCACATTTTAGTAAGTCAATGGGAATATTATCTTCCCCTGGGGTTTTACCGTTCTTTGCAGTTTTTAGCGCGGCCTCTACTTCGCTAGGCAATACTGCCGGAACCCTTTGGCCGTGTGTCGATTCCGGAGCGGGAAATTGACCGTTGTTAATCTCGTAAAGTTTTGCATAGAACGTATTAACTCTGTCTATGATCTCTTCTCTATTCCTAATTATTATTCCGCTCTCTGATCTGATTGCGATCATTTGGTTTTTGCCTAAGAAAAGAATGGAAAAAATATATAATTTGTCTTTCCACGACAACTCATTCCCCAGCCGATGGTTGACTAGACAAAAAATCACACTGATTGCAAATACATAGATTGCAGTTTACCGAACATGGGGACGGTATATAATCGGCTTCAACTAATCTTCTCGCAATACTCGGTTCAAATATCTTATAGGTTATTTATGAAGTTAATGAATTCATGGCAGTGTATAAATGCATTTCATAGTTTAAATGTCAAATTCATCTATTACTGTCCTTAAATACATGCAATACTTAAGCAGATTTAGAATTCCTACCGTTTCATAATTTTATATTAAAAAAAATACATACTTAAATGTAAAATATTCTATATGTATATAAGAATTTTTTTTCTTTTTGACTATTTTTAAGACACTTACATATCATGAAAATTTTTCTTTCAGTCACGCATCATGATTAGTATTTGAATTTTCAGTATTAAGTTGCCAATTTTTAGACACGTTACTTTTTCTCTCTTCCTGTAATATAAAAATAAAAATAACAACAAATTTAAACACAATTAATCAATGTTCAAATTTTACAAAAGCAAAAACAAACCATATTTTCTGAACTCAAAGCGGCTTCCGAATGAATTCCGAACGAATGTCCGGAAACTTTGGTTTCATTCATAGTATCTAAACCTGACGAGGTGGCTACTCTTAGAACTGGACAGCTTTCGGTGACTGCTGAAGTTGATGATTGTGCATTTTGTATTGGCGGGCATCGCTTGAGATCGTTTTTAATCAAGTCGTTGACAAAATCGAATGGTTCAGAAATGGGAGCCGTCACGGAAGCTAAAATGGGTTGAACGAGTTCGCGTTCATTCTTGAGTCTGGCTGCATCGCAGCGAGCCGGTTGAAGTACATTAGTGACATTAGTTTGATAATGCTCCGCCAAAAGCTGTATCATCTGATTGATTTCAGTCGAGACGGCACGGCACGTATCGCAGTCTCGTGTTGGACAGCTTCAGCCGCAGCTTCAGACAACGCTCTTTCTACAGCACTCGCAACACTGGCAATGCCCTTCCCACTGGCAGTTCTAACCGCTTTGTTGAAAGGATCACACCTGTCACCTTTCATTCCGCGCTTATAACCCGACACTTTTTCCCCAACATTGCTCGTCACATCTTGCATCAATTCGAAACTGCCATTGTGACCGATTTTCGAAAATCGATAGCTGAAAGTGTGCGTCGAATTGCCTGGCGTTTGTCTGCACGTTATGTTGCAGCACAAAAAGTATCAATTATGCAATTTTGGCGTTCAAAATACTTTTTCAAACTTCTCGACAATATCTTCTCCCGCATTGTCATTTTTAGGGAATTGTTACGGCGATATCTATACCAACCGACTACATACTTTTGGTGTGGAATCTGTCAACATTTCGTATATGACGTTCTCTTTTATTTTGAGAGTCGGAAATGTGACTCGTTACTTCTCTTGTTATGTTTCCTAACAAAAACCCTTCCTACAAAAAATAAAAACAAATATAGATAAATAAATATATATATATATATATATATATATATATATATATATATATATATATATATATATATATATATATATAATATATTGCTCATTTATTACAAACAACCGAAATTTGGCAAAGACTTTTACAAAAGTGTCTAGTAAGAGCCATAACAATCTGAAAAGGTAGTGTATGATCATTTTACTATATCTTCATTCTATCAAGTTACTTTGAATATGATGATATTTTGAAACGACTACTAAACAAATTTACATATCCTTTATTTTAATAATTTCTTTGAGAATTAAATTCGTTTTGACGGCTCAATATAATAATCGTCATAAACGTCGTCATCATCTATGCAATTTCTATTACTGCACACAGATAGACGATCTACACCATCGTTAATATTTTGGTCGGAAAATCTGATGTTGCGTGTTTCAACACAAAAGTCTTTCTGACGTATAATTCTCTAAACCGCCGTTTTAAAATTTTGCATACCGCTAGGTATGGAAAACTTCTTTAAATTGCACACGTGAGTTTTACTATATTATATTTTTTACATACGCGATATTATAATAGTTGGACTAGGCACGCCTGCAAAATCAGTTTGTTGGTGATTTTGTGTAATTAGTTCTTTTTTACAACTTTTTTACGACTGCAAATAGCGGTGGCTTGTGCCAATTATTGAATGTTCAGCTTTGAATCTGTGCAAAAAAGTTTGCTCACTTTTGGAATGTAAATCATTACGATTGATCGCATGTTTGACTAGACAAAAAATCACACTGTCTTCTGATTCCAATTTGTCAGAATAAGAATTGAATTTTAATATCTAGATGTTCTGATTAAAAACATTCAAATCAGAATATCATTCACATGAGGAATAAACTGTCCTGTAGATATCAGGCGCTATTCTGTAGATAATCTATTGGCCATTTCCACTTTGAATTTGTTGTTGAATAAGCAATCCTTTTCACCGGGACTGTAGTTTTCTTCGTCCCCAACTTCGGAATTGTCACTTATGGGGAATTCGCTTATGTGTTGCTCATGGTGAGGCTCAAAGTCGGCAACCAGGCTTGTGCTGGTCGAATGCGTACCTTTCGACGGCTCCCTCGAGTAGATATCCTTTTACTGGATTTTTACTCGACGATTGATACTTTGTCGTTAAATATATCGGTAAAAATACATTGGTAAGTTTTCTGGTTGAGAATCCAAAATGTGACTCTTATTGTAATGTTTCCTCAAAAAAAAAAAAAAATTCTCATTAATTTATGAGCAATATAAGAAAAGCAAATATTTATTTTGGTTACATCATATGCCCCTCTTCGTTCCTCTTCTGCCAAATGAGATATGTTAGCTCGTCCGAGATATGTTATATATGTATGTAGATACCGCATATCTATTTTGAATCTCCCCAGCACATTACACAAGCAGTGTGACTAGTGACTACACATACCTTTTTGAGGCTACGAAACACGCTTGGCATCACACTAATCCTTATTATTTCCAGTCTTTAATGGCTCAGAGTATGAATACTGAACCGTCTTGAGTGGCTGCGGCGAACGATTGATTGTTTTCGCAAGGAGCCATGCCGATGACGGGTCCTGCGCCACGATTAAACATCGATTTCGATCTAAACACATATATTTCTTGATAATTTTATGTTTATTATAATGTATATCTCAGTGGCAATATTATAATAACAAACAGCTTACCTATTAACTAAGCTTATTCCTTCTAATTTTGCCAAATCCCAAAGGCGAACATATGTATGTATATGTAGGCTCAATTTCCAACTTGGACTATCGTCATCTCCAGCATCGTTAATACCGGCTCCGGCTTTTCGGCATACGATTCATTTGATTTCGAATTCTCGCCGTTGACCGTTTGGAAAATTTTGCAAATGTATACCAAAGCGATTTTGCGGTAAAATTTATTTCTTGGAATGATCTTACAATATGTATGTCTCCTTTGTTTGTGTCTTTTGTGGGGCGTTCTTTTCTCTCACCCATAAATAATATGGTGTTTCTGGTGTTTAAAATATACATAGGTATACATATAAAAACAACATATTTTTCATTCATCCTGGCAAAGATGATCCGGCTTCAACCACAATAACCCAGTCATTGAGTGTATTTTATGGTGGTTTTCGCTCCTCGTAGCCGTTTACGTAGCCTTTTTTATATGTTATGGAGCTGTTACCAAACATATTTATTTAATGTTATGGAACTTAATTTTAAATTACACTATGTCCTTCTGGTATATAAAATATACACAGGTATGTATATGTATATAAAAACCATTTTTTTCAAAAATATTATTTTGAAAATATATATACATACATAGGTATGTTTATATGTATATACTTTTTTTTCGTCCAAGGCACTTCTATTACATGAATTTTAGCATATCTATATGTATGTGTACTAGTGGTACCGGAAACGAATCCATTTTTTTTGTACATTTTAATTCAAAATATAATCTCCTCTAATTTTCATGACTCTTTACCATCTTTCTGTCGATATTTCAATTCTGTTCCTGAAAAATCTACAGTAATCAAAAGTAACAGAACGATTACTGTCGTTGCATGATTACTCTCCGACGGAATCGATAGAAGATCTGTAGGCAGTGCTTCGACACCCGCAGTCTCTAACGCATCATTGTGTTTATTAAAGTACAGATGACCAAGGCATTCACATATCCTTGTATTCGCGTTACATAGTAGATTATAACTATTGCAAGCACTTTTTCCCACAGGGTCGCACTTGGGGAGATCCATGGCAACGGAAAAAATATAAAACAAACGTTAAATCATCGTTAATATATACACATGTGCATGTACATACATATATGTATGTGTATATATTTTACACACATTTAACAAATATTTTACAAATATATTTGGAATAACTTTTGAAACAAGTTTAGTGACCACAGTAACCTCAGCCTCGGAGGAGTTTTTGGTTGTCTTTGGGCTAACTTTTGTATTTGAACCAAGTCTAGCATTCGTATTTGAACTTCGATTGCCAAACCGAAATCCGCTAATTTAACAGCAGCTCCTTGGATTTGCTCGCTAGCAGTAAATTCGCAGGTTTCAGATATTCGTCCAGTCGGAATTGCTTTCTTTTAAAGTGAATGCAATTAAAATATTCGCTTTCAACCTTGATGTAGATTTTGGTTGTGCTTTCAAAATGTTCCCACATGAAGTTATCGTTTTGGTATTTGCATTGGATTTTACATATAACTTTGCCGACGGTTTGCCTTTTGTAGCGAATACAGTAGGCGCATTAGGTTTTGAGATCATCGAATTTACACTTATGCTTGGTTGGTTGATGGTTGGTTGATGGTTCGGTTGTCACGCTCCACTCTGCAATTATGTTCCGCCTTTGTTCTTGTCGGAAAGCTCTCCTTTCTAAATGTTTTGCCCCGTGGGTATTAAAAGTACGTCGCTATTTTTGCTAGCCTCTGGAGTAGCATTTAAATTCCAAAGTGATGGAGTTGCGGTGGCGGTGGAGTTGGGTCCTGGGCCACGATTATACATCGATTTCGATCTAAACACATATATTTCTTGATAATTTTATGTTTATTATAATGTATATCTCAATGGCAATATTATAATAACAAACAGCTTACCTATTTACTAAGCTTATTCCTTCTAATTTTGCCAAATCCCAAAGGCGAACTGTGCCATCGTTCGAGCACGATCCGAAGAATCCGTTTGCTATTGAAGAATTTTGATGGATTCCAGACGATAGATTCACTAGACGATTCACAGCCGCTCTGAAAATCGTAATAAATTGGATATTTTTGTAAGACTACATCATTATGGGTGCATTTAGACCTTTGAACTCCGGCGACTCACCCGTGACTTCTTAAGAACCTCTCGCGATAGATAGCCAGGAGTTCCAGCAAAGCCAAACCAGGCTTGCTGATCACCCTGAACATCGATTGCCAAACCGAAATCCGCTAATTTTACAGCAGCTCCCTTGCTTTGCTCGCTAGCAGTAAATTCTCAGGTTTCAGATCTTTGACCCGTCGGAATTGTTTTCTTTTTAAGTGAATGCAAATGGGTTATTCACTTTCAAACTTGATGTACATTTGGTTGTGCTTTCAAAATGTTCCCACATGAAGTTCTCGTTTTGGTATTTGCATTGGATTTTTCAGATAACTTTGCCGACGGTTTGCCTTTTGTAGCGAATACAGTAGGCGCATTAGGTTTTGAGTTCATCGAACTTACACTTATGTGTGTAAAAAATTACAAATATTTTACAAATATATACGAAAAGTACACATGTATGTAGGTACATATGTATGTATATGTAGGCTCAAATTCCAACTTGGACTATCGTCATCTCCAGCATCGTTAATACCGGCTCCGGCTTTAATTTGATTGTTTAAATGACCACCTCATTATAAATGGAATATGGAAACGTGTCATTGGGTCTTTGGTACTTTTAATGCACTGCATATCTTAATATAGTTGTCACCTTTGATTTGTGCTTGTAACCGGTTACTTTTTTACCTAGATTGCTCGTGACATATTGCATCATTTCGAAACTCCCATCGTGAGCAATTTTCGAAAATTGGTACCTTAAGGTGTGCGTAGAATTACCTGGATTTTGTCTGCATGTTACTTTGCAACACAAAAAATATCTGCAAATTGTGGCATTCGAAATACTTTATCTATCCTCTCGACAGTATCTTATCGAACATTGTCATTTTTAAGGAATCTTTGACACGACAGTCCAGAGAACATCCATACTTCGTAGTTGTGTGTATGTCCATTGCAAAGGGGAGTGTCTAAACACACATCAGCTAATTGTCCTCGTCGCACATATTCTTTTTTCGCTGCTACATTGGTAAATATGATTCGTCCTTCTGGACGTCCTAATTGTTGGGTTACCAATTTTAATATTTGCTTCAACGGCAGCAGGAAATTCGACAGTATCTTTTCGCACATTGTCATTTTTAAGGAATCTTTGACACGACAGTAGTACCAGACCAGAGAACATCCATACTACGTAATTGTGTGTATGTCCATTGAATAGGGGAGTGTCTAAACACACATCAGCTAATTGTCCTCGTCGCACATGTGCTTTTTTCGCTGCTACATTGGAAAATATGATTCGTCCATCTGGACGTCCTGATAGTTGGGCTACCAATTTTAATATTTGCTTCACCGGCAGCAGGAAATTTTAAAAGCCACAATACTGAATTTGGAACATTTTTTTAAATGTTCACCCACATACTGGGCGTTATTGGCTCGATCTTATAAAGCTGATTAAACTTACAGTAAACTATGGCATCATTTGGCAATGAGTATTTTTGTCGAATAGTTATTACGACACTTTGAGGAACCTCTACACCGGTTGCTGCTTTACTATTTGCTACTATCGTTTCTAATCCACGAACGTGTACGGCATGTGGCTAATTTTCTGTATAAATTTCTGCTAACTCAAATGGAACTGTGATCGGGTCCTTATAATCAGCACCACTCATATAACCTAGCCACATTTCTCGAATTTTTGGATGTCGTGTGACTGTTTGCCACAGCTTCCATCTCTTTTCCCAGCTCCTTGGGAGTGTTTTCCTTTTTGTTTGGGAGTTTAAGTATGTATTATTATTCATGAAATAGTTGAATTTATAGTTGGTTAGGTTGTCACGCTCCGATTTGCAATATTGTTCTGCTTCAGTCCATAGTTTCGCGTTTGTTCTTGTCGGAAAGCTCTCCTTTGTGACTGTTTTGCCCCATGGGTATTAAAAGTACGTCGCTATTTTTGCTAGCCCCTAGATTGTAAAGAGTAGCATTTAAATCCCAAATTGATGGAGTTGGATTCGCCACCTTCTTCCATCTCCTTCCACCGCTCAAGAAGGAGTGGCAAGTCACTGTTGACGTGTCCTGAGGTTTGCCCTTTTTCGTTCCCCTTCTGCCAAATAAGACCCGAAATCTCTTTTAAGTGAGTGTTTTTAATATCATTAAATACAAGTCACTTATCTACTACATATGTATGTATAATGATTTTAAAATCTATTTTGTACATCTATAATATTTAAAATCAATTTTAATAAAGATGTTATTAAAATGATATTTTTATTAAATGATATTATTATTGAAGAGTATTCAAAGGTAAGTGGAGTCAGGTCGAGGTACAAGAAAACACGCAGGCAGGTTCCAGGTCTTTATTGCTGCTCGTCCGGTGGAGGTCAGGATCCGAATGCCACCGTTCGAGAGCGCACCATACTTATAAATATTCAGCGCTCAGCGCATGCACGTTATGACCCGTATAGTCATTGGTCAAGGAGTCGGGTGTAGCCATTGGCCGCAACGCCCGACTCCACCATTGGTCGGCGTCACCATGACGTCACCGGTCTACGGGGCGTCTCTCTATGTAACGTTACATAACCCCCTTCTTAAGAGAGATCGTCCCAATCGACCCATTAATTTACACTTAAACAATTACAAAATAGTTACATACAATTACAGTTGCACTTAGTTATAACTACAGTTAAGATTACGTATATAATTAAAAGAACAAAACGGCTCCCTCCAATTAATTACAATTTCAAATCAGTTACACATAATTACAGTCAATATTCGACGGCCTTATACCTTGCGAGTCTATCCAGGTGCACCACCATTAATCGGTTTGAGCCGTCGAATTCCATGCGTATCCTATAAACTACGTCACTAAGTTTGGTCACTATGGTGTACGGTCCTTCCCACAGCGATTGCAGCTTTGGTGAAAGCCCTGGAGTCTTGGCAGGGTTGTACAGCCATACTCGGTCACCTGTTTCGTACGCCGGTTCGGTTCTGCGGACGTCGTATCGCGTCTTCATACGGCTATTCTGCATCCGGAGGTGGGCTCTGGCGAACCGATGTACCTTGGCCATGTCTTCGGTCAACTTCGTGGTATATCGGTGTGGATCCTGAGGTTCGCTGTCTGGTGGAGGGCCCCCATATAGAAGGTCCGCCGGCATGCGCAGTTCTCGTCCGTACATCATGGCTGCTGGTGATGCTCCTGTCGCATCGTGTTGGGCCGCTCTATATGCCATGAGGAAGTGCGGAACCAGCGTGTCCCAGTCGTCCTGCTCGTCGTTGACGAACTTCGTCAAGTGCGCCCGCATGGTTCGATTGAGTCGCTCGACCATTCCATCGGACTGAGGTCGGTATGGTGTTGTTCTCGTTTTGTGTACGCCCAGCCGGTCCAGTGCCTGACGGAACAACTTCGACTCGAAGTTTCGTCCCTGGTCAGAGTGCAGCTCGTTCGGGACGCCTAGCCGCGTGAACACTTGTTCTACCAGGGCGTCTGCTACGGTCTCTGCCTCCTGGTTCGGTAGTGGAATCGCTTCCGGCCACTTCGTGAAGTAGTCCATAGCCACCAGTATGTATCGGTTTCCTCGTTCGGTGGCCGGGAGTGGACCCAGAATGTCGACTGCCATTCGTTGTAGTGGCGTCCCCGAAAGGTACGGTTGAAGTGCCCCGCGATTCCTTCGGTGTGGTCCGTTGTGGGCCCCGCACTGTGCGCATCGTTCGCACCACTGGGTGACGTCGATTCGACACGTCGGCCAGTAATATTTTTGGCGCACGTTTCGGTACGTTTTATTGATACCGAAGTGGCCCCCCGTGGGCGCGTTGTGCATCTCCCACATGATTTCGGGTATCTTCTCAGTCGGCACCACCAGCTGCTTTGTGTGACGTGTTCCCGCGGTGTTCTCCCATCTCCGGTACAGCTTACCGCCTTCCACCTCCAATGCGTCCCATTGGGTCCACAGTATTTTCAGTTCCTGCTCCTCAGCAGATACTGTTTCCCACGGTGGTCTCGTTCCGGCGTTCTTCCACTCGACGATTTTGTCGATCGTCGAGTTTGTCATCTCGTTGGTCAAGATCCCTACGAGGGCTACTCGTGCTTCCGGTTCTGCGGGTTCTACTGGTTCCGTTCGGGCCGAGTCGTTTTCTTGATCGGTTGTCTCTGCGCGTGAGCATTTGGGACACTCTTCCGTACACGGCCTTCGCGATAGTGCGTCCGCGTTCCCGTGCTTTATCCCCGGTCGATGAATGATGGTCACGTTGTACTGGCCCAGAATTTCCAGCCACCTCGCCAACTGGCCCTCCGGTCTTTTGAAGTTCTTCAGCCACGTTAACGCTGAGTGGTCGGTTCGTAACGTGAACTTCGAGCCCGATAGGTAGTGGTGGAAGTGTTGAATGGCTTTAATTGCCGCCAATAGTTCTTTTCGGGTCACGCAATAGTTTTGTTCGGGTTTGTTCATTGTCCGGCTGAAATACCCGATCACTTTCTCCACCCCCCCTTGAACTTGAGACAAAACTGCACCGATGCTATGTTGACTGGCGTCGGTGTCCAACACATATCGCTCTCCCGGCTGGGGATACGACATAATTGGCGTGGTAGTCAGCGCTTCTTTCAATTTTTCGAACGCTTGTTCGCACGTCGGTGTCCACTTGAACTCGCGCCCTTTTTCCGTTAGCTGATGGAGTGGTTTCGCGATCTCGGCGAAATTGCGCACAAATTTTCGGTAGTACGTGGCCAGTCCCAGGAAGCTGCGCATTTGGGTTTGTGTTTTCGGGGTCGTCCAGTCCCGCACGGTTTGGACTTTCTTCGGATCTGTCGAAATTCCTTCGGCTGACACTCGGTGTCCCAGAAATTCGACCTCGCGGCAGCACAATCGACACTTGTCTGCATTCAATTTAAGGCCGGCTGCCTGTATCCGTTCGAACACATTGTTTAAATGCACCAAGTGTTCGTCGTAAGTTTTGCTGTGCACGATAATGTCGTCTAGATACACGAGGACATTGCTTATGTCACCGACCACTTTTGTCATTAACCGTACGAACGTCGCTGGCGCGTTACACAACCCGAATGGCATCACTTTGAACTGAAACAGACCGAACTCTGTTACGAACGCTGTCTTCTCGCGGTCTTCTGGGGCGACCGGTACCTGCCAGAATCCGCTCTGCAGATCCAGTGTGCTGAAGTAGCTCGCTCCGTTCAACTGGTCGAAAGTGTCGTCGATCCTCGGGATGGGGTGTGAGTCTATTTTGGTGACGGTGTTCAGTTTCCGGTAGTCCACGCACATCCTTAGCGACCCGTCTTTTTTGGCGACCGGAACTACCGGTGACGCCCACGGCCCGTGCCCCGGTTCTATCGCGCCCTGCTTCAGTAAGTCGTCGATCATAGCGCGTACTTCCTCTTTCCGTGCTAGCGGTATCCTTCTCGGCGGCTGTTTCATCGGCTTTGCGTCTCCCACGCCGATGGTGTGGACCGCCTTGGTGGTCCTTCCTTGGTCCTTCTCGTCCCGGGCGAACGCTTTCTGATTTTCCCGAATCATGGTCTCGAGGCGCCGTTTCTCTTCTGGCAGAATATCGGCCCTCTCGAGTAACGCCGTGATCTTCGGGTGGGGTACTTCCCCGCGGATGCTCTTGACAGCAGGTGCGTTTTTCTTCCCTTTCTCGCGTTGCACGCCCCTGATGATACACTTCTCCTCTCCGCCCAACTCGAACGTAGCTCGGACATGTCTCAGTGCGTCCAGTCCCAACAATATGGGATCCTGGATATCCGCCACCGCTACGTTCCACGGAAACTTTTCGCCCTGCAGATTAAGGGTCACCCGTATCCATCGGTGGATCTTGATGGTTTGGCCCGCCGCTTGCCGCGCTCTGCTGTAATGGCCCTTCACGACGGTGTAATCCTTAGGAGAGATCTTCGCGAACAGTTCCGGGTTGATCACCGTGATGCACGCCCCGGTGTCCCCCACCATTCGACACGGCACGCCTCCGATCTCTCCTTTCACGACAAACGAGCCGGCCGTGCCGCTGCCGTCCAGTTTGTTCACTCCGGGTGTTTTGCAGGGACTGGACCTGCTCTTGGCAGCTCGCCATTCCCTGGCTTAGCTCCTTGTAGCTCGGCTCCGGTGTCCTTGGCACCCGGCTCCTCGACACCCGGCTCCTCAGCTCCTCCCGTCTCCGTCCTCCGTTGCTCGGCTCCCCAGGGCTTTGTTCTCGATTCGGCTCCATTTCTTCCGGCAGCGATGAAGACCCCGAATCCGCACCTTTGTGGCTCCTTGTCTCAACCATGTAGATCCCACTTCTGACACCAGTGAAGAGTATTCAAAGGTAAGTGGAGTCAGTTCGAGTTACAAGAAAACACGCAGGCAGGTTCCAACTCTTTATTGCTGCTCGTCCGGTGGAGGTCAGGATCCGAATGCCACCGATCGAGAGCGTACCATTCTTATATCATAGAGCGCTCAGCGCATACACGTATTATCATTGGTCAAGGAGTCGGGTGCAGCCATTGGTCGCAACGCCCGACTCCACCATTGGTCGGCGTCACCATGACGTCACCGGTCTACGGGGCGTCTCTCTATGTAACGTTACATTATTATTAAAATTATATTATTATGGTAAAATGGTCATGATTCCAGTATTTTGGGGGCTCGTTCATGATGTTTTCTTTGACTGCCGTGATGTTTTCTTCGTTAGTCAAAATTGTAGGCTAGTGTATTGCTTTTTGATTCCATAAATTTATTAAAATATCAAAAAAGATATTAATTAATAAAAGAAAACATGTTTCCGTAATTAGGATAATAATGTCCATTGAAACAATGTAAGAGTACACTACATAAAACTGATATTGTCATTGATTATAGTTTCCATAATTACGATTGTACTGGTCTTACAAAAAATGCAGATATTTTCAAATTTTTGCATTATTTGTGAATTAAACTGTACATACATATGTATATTTCCATTTCCATTGCTCATCGTGTTGAGCATCCTGATTTCTTTCTTTTCCTTCATTTGATTTCTAATTCTCACCGTTGACCATTGGGTAATTTGTTCGAATGTATACCAAAGGTATTTTATTAGCGATTAGTCGGTAAAATTTATTTCTTGGAATGACCTTAAAATAAGTATGTCTCCTTTGTTTGTCTATTTTGTGGGGCGGTCTTTTCTCTCACCCATAAATAATATGGCGTTCTCTAACTTTGCCAAGTGTTTTTGGTGTATAAAATATACATAGGTATACATATAAAAAAAAAAACTTATTATTCATTAATTCTGGCAAAGATGATCCCCTTCAACCACAATAACCCAGTCATTGAGTGTATTTTATGGTGGTTTTCGCTCCTCGTAGACGTTTACGTAACCTTTTTTATATGTTATGGAGCTGTTACCAAACATATTTATTCAATGTTATGGAACTGTTGCCAAACAGTTTTCACTTAATTTTAAATAACCCTACATTCATAGATTTAATGTTGAATAAATTAAAGAATATCAGTTAAACATAGCCAGTGATGGAGTTGCGGTCGCCATGCCTCTTATATTATCATATACATACATATGTAATATTTTTATGTAGTTTTTGTCATACTGGGTCATAGTGACACAACAGTTGTACCAAAACCTTCGCTTGACCACAATATTTATTTCCGAACTACTCACCAAACAAATTCTTTATAATATACATATATTATATTTGTATGTAGATTTTGTGGGTAATAGATGTGAATAAATATATGTAAAAAGTTGTATTCGTCTGCAAATGGAACTTTACCGACCTGTACATTTTCCACTAATTAAATTTACACGTAGGTGTGTATGATTTTTCTTGTTGTATTTATGTATGAATATATAAGTATGTGTATCTCTTATTTATGTGTTTGAGGTAGAGTTCATTCCATTTGAAAAACAGCATGTATGATTTTATTTAAAATATAAAGCAAATTTATTTGGTATGGGTTTGATGGCTATCTACATATATGTTAATTGTAAAAATGTATAATAACCATGTTTTTATTTATAATTTGTGTACATATCTTGATCTGTGTAGTCCACTAGTTGCTTTGGAGCAATCTGGAAGACGATTGTGCATGATTAATTTAAATGAATAAAAATAAAATTTGCAAAAGAGCGTTTGCAATTTACCTTTTATTTGTAATGGGTTTTGAATTTATATTTTGTAAATGTGGTGTGAGTTTGATCGCATTTGTACCCGTGTGTCCAATTTTACTTGATGTTTTACATTTATATTTGTTAATAAAATTGAATTTGTGAAAAAAAAGTACAATGTCGTATTATTTGTAGTCTGATGTTTTTCATTATATTTTCACCGTTAATTGTTCAGAAATGATGTTTTGCTTTTATAAATGTAAATAAAATTGAATTTACAAAAAAAGAACACTATCGTATTTTTTTCATCCTGATTCTTTTTATTATATATCTTACAATGTGTACCCAAAAGTAGAAGAATAAATGATTAACTTGCAGAATATCCACAGAAGAGTAAGTATAAAATTCTCATTATGCTTCCTTACCAAGATCTCAATTTATGATTATGAATAAGGTTTCATTTATTTCAACATAATTGACAGCACGCCTAGAGGTTGTGATCGAGAAATCTCGAGAAATTTTGATTCTCGTTTCGCGAGAATATTTTAATGTGAAATTTCGAGATTCTCATTTCTCGAGAATATTTTATTATGAAAATTCGAGATTCTTGTTCCTCGATAAAACGTTAATTACAATCTCGAAAATATCGAGAATATTTTAAATTTATCACTACACGTTTTTGTTCAATAAACTAAACTAATGATTATTAACTCGTAAGTATTTTAATATGTATAGATGGTCATCGGTAGGTATTTTGGGCATATATTTTTGTCAATTTTAGCATTTTCATTTTGCATTTTAGCGTTTTAGGGCATTAAAAATGTTCAATTTCGCATCTATTTTTATGAAGAGTTTAATTTTAAATAATAAAAAATTTCAATGAATTTTAATAAAATTTATGTACATATACATATACAATTTAAATACAACACAACCATTAAAAAATAATAGAAAAATTCAAAAATATTTTGAAATTTAAATTACAATAAAAAAAACATGAATATAAAAATACAAAGACAAAAATATGAATATAAAAATATAATACCAATTAAAATTGATTAAAACTTAAAATGGAGCATATTTCAACAGATAATTTTTTCAGATTCGTGCAACGATCGGTAACAATTATATTGTATTTACTAAAATAACATTCAGCATCCACACTATTAACGGGACACCAAATAGATTTTAGAGCGGCACAACCAAACTCTTCATATTTAATTTTTGTTGTCATCAATAATAGCGATATATTCGGCGTGGATTAACTTTTATATATTATCTATTAATTGTCTAAAAAGTGCTGATATCCTTCCAAACATTGAGCCTCTGTTAATACATTAAACAATGGCAGGTTTCTAAAAAACAAAACTGATTCTTTAACATTAATATTAGATTTTGAACCTGCCACATATGGATTGAATAGTTTACTCAATGTTCGGAGGAATAGATTTGTCTCATTTAGTCTTGAGTGCAAGTCTAGTTTTAAGACGCTTTTTTGAGCAGCCTTTTGGATACACAGCTCCAACTGTCTTCTTTTGTTTGCAATAGTAGACAAAAGCAGTCGCTTGGTTTCGACAAGATAAACACCTTCTATAGTAAACTGCAAGCTCTGTTTTATCCCTTCAATTTTTTTCACAAAATAAATGGGCAAAGGGATAGGAAGACCCTTCTAAATTGTCTATTAATTTTATAAATTTTAGGCAAATTTAGCTTTTAAAAATTAAATTTAAAAATTGAAATTAAATATCAAAATTAAAACTATTATTATTATATTAAAATTAAATTCAAATATCAAAAAAAATTATAATCAATATATTAAAATAACAATAAAATATTGAAAGTTAAAACAGAACATGCCCAATTAAATAAATTTTCGAGATTCACCTAAAATTAGATCATCAACAATCACATACAGGTAATCGTCGACTTTTGTTTGTCGAAGATGTTTTGACTTACGAAGATACGCACTAACATCGAAAAAAAATCAAAGAACTATTATTTTTACTTCCCCGTAATGCACAGTTACTGAGAATTTATCATGTATTAGTATGGATGATCCAGCGATGACCGGCAATCCGTTGCGTTGTCGGTACATCAATCGAAATTTTTTTAGTCTTCAATTGTTTCTCTCGTCAAAAAAATCAATTAATTAAATCATTTCAGAGGTAAAATTTATCGGATAATGTCTTCAATTGTTTCTCTCGTCGAAATAAATCAAATAATTAAATCCATCTCAGAGGTAAAATTTATCGGATAATGTGTGATTATTAATTTTATTTCGACGAAAGAAAAAAAAACCGTTTGACAAATCACCGACAACCGACATCGACAGTATTTTTATTAAATGTTTCATCGACGGCCGAAACACAGTGGTATATCGTGCCAACTTTTAAGAAATAATAATAAGGTTTTTTTCGCTCGTAATCAGAGAAATTATAATATTTCTCTGTTTGTAAATGCGTATCGTCGTAATTCAAAACATTGTTGTAATTCAAAACATCAACGATGATCTAATTTTAGCTCAATCTTGCTCTTTAGCTTAATTTTAATATTATTTTAATTTTTATTTCGATATTTTGTACGCTACTGGTTTTATCCTGCTGGTTAAAACGTTGGCCCAAAATCGTCGTTGGTTTAGTCCGTAAGCACCATTAGACACGTTTGAAAATACTGCATCGTATTATGCTGTAAAAAATAAATGTATTTAATAAAACTGTAGTAATAAAATAATGTACTAAAATATAAATAAAATAAAAAGGCAATTCAAAAAATATTTCAACAACAAATGTACAAATATGTGGGATTTCATGATTAATATTTCAATCAAAGAGTTTTCAATGATTGTGGTTTCAATTAAAATTATGATCCCGGCTTAAACTAATGTAATTAAATATATTACTAAGAGGTTTGGGCCGATTTAAAATCATCACATACGTACATATATCATCACATGGACGTTGGGGTGGGGGTGCGGTATCTGGATAAATCCAGTCTGCGAAGGACTACAATTGGCTTCATTCCATTATTTACTATGTCTAAATTATGAATCGAGGTTTCGACGGCCCCGACTGACGAGCTGCACACTGATTCCACTTTTTCCAGTCTCACAACCGTAATTGGAATTCTCCTTTTTGGATTTTTTCCTGACTTGAGGTTGGAGGTGCGGGTGGACGTTGGGGTGGGGGTGTTTTTTCCCGACTTGGCATTGGAGGTAGGGTATGGGGTGGGGAGACTCTTGCGGGGTCTCTTGCGTTTTGGCGTTATTAGGGTGGGGCTGGGGGTGGGGGATTGTCTGGGAGCCGGGGTGGCATTGGGCTCGGAAGGGTCGGGAAGGAGGTCAACGATTAAATCCCCGAAGAAGGCCATGATTGTCGGGTACTTTGAGGATGCCTGGTTGAGAATGGGACAGTCCCATTTATTGGATTTGCGGCTCATCTTCTTCACACAACGAAACCTGGAATGAAAGTAGAAATTGAGCGCAAAGCCAAAGCTGATTTCAACTACTCGGACAAATCTTGTCAACAAGTCAAACAAGTCGCACAAATCTTGTGCAATTCAATAAACATATGTAAGGCAACAAATTAAATGGTCAGTATCTTAATCAGTCTGCGTAAGTACATATGTATGTATATATGTATACAGATCAGTTTTCAAAATGGTCAGTACTATATTATTAAATGCAATATATGTATAAATCACAATGGACAGAATAAAATAATATTGGCTCAGTATAAAACCTATTTTATTACAAAGCAATCCGTTTCCTATTGTGATTGTTGTCTATAACTTCCCTCGTGATGGCTTTCCCGCCAATCTTCGATGCTTGTAACGGTCCTCCTGATTTGAAAGGGACCAACTGATTGTCCTAGAAAACAGATACAAAAAATCTTATTCATATCTTCACGGACACAATATACGTGCTTGTATTGGTACGTGCCAGCTTTCGCTGCACGAGCTATAAAGAGAGCTCACAAAAATGGTTCAAACAACATGGCGAAGGGTGGCTTCAAACGCACCAACACACCCTTGTGCAATGAGGCGAAAGCTTTACAATTCGAGAGTAACCTGAGCAAGAATCACATTTTTACTTACCAGGGCGGAGACTTACCAATTTTAACTAAAATGGACCCCACTCAATTCTAATATGACAATGGTTTTTATTGGTTTCTTCTTGTTTATGAGATATGAGCGTTTAATAATTGCGCAACTTTTACAGATTTTTGAGTTTTGTAACTTTTCATTCACAGCTATTCTTTTTCGGCAACTAATTATTTAGTAGGCTAAAAATAGCTAAAATTAATGCTCAGAATAATGGTCAGTAATTAATTAAATAAGTGATCAGATAAATAATATATATGATAAGTAAAACCAAATAAATTTTAATTTTTGACATTTGGATGATAGCGCGTCGCCCTGCTACTATCCAGCTATACATATGTAGTCTCCTCATGGTCCACACATCGTAATATCTTCTTTTTTTTAATTTTATTTCAATATTTTCACAAAAAAAAATCTTAGCAGTATTTTATTTAAGGGTCAGGTTAGGTCACGTTAAGTTAGGGTTGGCTCTATTAATTTAAGATTAGGTTGTTAAGGTCGGTATTTATTAAAGAAAACATATCTGACAACTGACAATTTAGTTATTTTTGTTGATAAAAGGCTGAATAAATTACTGATCAATTAAATACACGGCATTAATAATAAGTTTAAATTTTTAAAAAAAATTGTGTCGATACAGCAAATATTTTTCATAAGTTGCTAAAGCCGGGTCAAATACATATCCGAGAAAAAGTCAGTTCAAGGGAAAAACAAAAATCAGGAAGCCAGTAGCGTCAGCAAGTGAAAGAAAGCCACTTGAAAAACCAATTCGAAGTCCAGGAGAAAAGCGAGAAATCAAAACACCAGTGAATGTCAGCTGTCAGAGGATGGAGAGGATGTTGCTAGTGACAATATTTCTTTACACTACCGAAAACGATTCGATATGGCAACATTGGCTGTAGGTACGTCATCTGACAGATCTTTTCATTTAATAATTGATCATTTATTTTTAAATCTTATCATTTCGTTTTATATACTGATCTTCTTCTTCTAATGCCTAATCCGTATTCGGACGTAGGCGGCTACTATAGGCAGACATCGTTTATGGCCCGTGCGAATTCTTCCCTATCATGGTAAAGCCGAAATAACTTTTCGAGACCGAGTCCCATCCATGACCGGAGCCAAGAGAGTTTCTTTCTCCCAAGCCACCGTTTGCCTTCTATTTTCCCTTCTATGGTTGTTAGAAGGCGATATTTGAGGCCGCGAATAATGTGGCCAAAGTATTCCATCTTACGGCGCTTCACCGTGTCAAGAAGCTCTCTCTTTTTATGAAGAGCTGGAGGACTGTTTCGTTTCCTATGTACATGCTCCTTCCACGAGATCTTTAGCATCACATTTCAAAGGACTCTATCCTGTTCATGGATGCCACTAACAGCGTCCACGTGTCGCATCCGTACAGCAACATCGACCAAACATAGGAGTGCAGGACTCTTAAGAGCAATTTCATAGACAACCTTCGACAACACAAAACATTTTTCATGCTGCCGAAGGCATTTCTACTGATCATTTTGGTTTAATTACTGCTCATATTATTTATATACTTATCATTCTATAATATTTAATAACTGATCAATAAAAACTGATCATTTATTATATTCACTGATCAATCCCTTATTTTTACCTACCAAATGTTTTTTTACTGATTAAAATGTGAATATTTTACTGATCGGTTAAGAGAGGCCTTATTTTTATTACATCGTGACTATTATTCAAAACTGAAAATATATTTTCACTTATCAGGTGATCCTAAATCTTATTACTACTTAATGTGTATTGTGAAAAATATTGATGAAATGATTTTTAATTTCAATTTAGAAAAAAATTTGGGGGGGAGCTTAATCATGTTAGCCCGGGGGTCCGTCTTGGGATGTGCGGGCCATGATTAAAACTTTTACTTTTATAATACTAATTTTGCTGTATATCTCCTAGTTATTTACTAAGCCACAATATACAAAATGTATATTAACACTTAACGTTATTTCAAATAGATTTTTCATAATCCTATAATGCTCTATATCCACATTAACACTACAAAGAGATAGAGAATATCTATATGTATATCTAAAATGGACAATGATCACTACATCATTAACATTAGAATATATGTATGTAGCAATCTAACAACAATAAGTATTGCTTAAATAATACCTACATTAATAAAAAAAAATGACCACTAAATCAATAGCTATTCTAATTAAACAAAGGCGTATTATTTTATGAAGACATAAATTCTGTGTATTCTTGTTAAGTGTTTTTTTTTAATATACGTTAACAAGATCACTACATATGTATATACTTTAATGCTCTATTTCTACATAAATATTATAAAGAAAAAAAATCACAAAAGATGTAATGAAAATAAAATATAAGTATATCTAATTTTACTGATTATTTAATGAGCAACAATTCCATATGAAATGTACACTGCGTTACTCAATTAACACTGCGTTATTTCAAATAGCGTTTTCATAAACTTATAATGATCTATATCTACATAAAATTATAAAGACAAAATGGACCATGATCACTGGAACTATTTGAATATATTTTATTTTTTCTGGAGGTGGGAAATCTTCAAAGATATCTACAGTCCAAACCCACTCTCTGGGACTTGTATGTATGTATTTCATCAAAGAGTGGGATCCGTTTATTCGTCATCTTCATTCCTCTATCTTATTTCCCTCATCTCTACATCATAGACCCATATATAGATCTAATAAAAATGCAAATTGGAATTTAAGAACAAATAAATTTTTGAAACAGTCATAATACACAATTTAGACTCATTCTTCCGTTCGTCTCACATTCATTCTTCTCTCGTTTTCTTTCTTAGATCTACATAGATATTTACATATGTACCAACACAATAACAATAAGAACCTATTACTTAAAAATGAAAATCAAAACATAAAAAATGATCACTAGATCAGTAGGTATTGAAATTGAAATTAAACTAAGATGTATTGTTTTATGAAGACATCAATTCTGTTTATTCTCATGTTTAGTTAGTTTTTCTAACATTAACAATATACAAATGTAGGTCAACAAGACTCTGATCACTACATAACGAGAAAAAGTATGCTTAAAAATATGACCACTTAATCAGCAGCTATTGAGTTTTTTTAAAACATCCTCGGTCCGTTTGGCGACACGCTTCGTAAGGGGCAGTATCCTCTGAAACAAAAATAAATTGTTTGTAATTACAAAGTTAACTGCTCGCAATATGTACATTTTAAGGTATTCTACATGTCTATACATCTTACATGGTATGTGCATCATCACCAGTCGCTCCACAAGTGGGACATATATAACTCCTCAAAATAGGGCACGACAACTTGCCCGTAGGTGACCTCAGATAGTGACTATTATAAATGACATAAGACTCGCCGTTCTTGTGGCAGTAGCCGCAGTACATCAGCGTTTTCGGAGGCTCGCCTTTCTGGACCTGATGTTTATAAAAATTGGATAACAAATGCTTAGATACAAATTGTAGTTGTTGCAAATATATTTTGTTTTCAAAACCTTGGATTTGTTTTTAGATGCATTTGGATTGAAAGGACAATTCTTCCTGAAACAAAATGTCACAATTTTCAATTAGGTGCCTAAATTTTATGCTAGAACTCAATCTACATTAATGAATATTTTACCGGGTGTGGGCGTTATCACCAGTCGCTTCACAAATTGGACAGATAACGCTCCGTAGAACTGGACAGGATATATTGCCATTCGATGACCACACCGAATCGTTATTATAAAAGAGAGACGGCTTTCCACCTGCATGACAAAACATGCAATATTCGATATTCAGGCAAGGACTTTCCACCGGTAGCTGAAATTTACATACATAATTCGGGTCAAAATCGCTTGGACGAAAATTTGATATGTCTACAAATATTGGTCACGATGATTAGTTTGCCTTACTGTTGACATCGTGGATTTGTCCTTAATGTGGAAAACGCAGAATCCCTCCGCTTTGGCCGACAACACAGTCTGAAATCAATTCAGCGCGAACATGAAACGTCGTTGTGCAAAACGGATCAACGAAAAGTTCGAGCTGGACTCACCTGAGATTTAACCTTGAAAAGTTCGCTTACGTCCTCGTTCGTGTGTTTCCTTCGATCAGCAAAATAAGTGACCACTGGAACGGATGATTCGAATGACGATTGGAGTGGGTTATGTGAAGGGTTTCTACGGCAATTCTCTGGACAATGACAACAGCATGGCCGTCCGAACGAGCGTGCAGCGTAACATTCAAATATTCATTTTTTTCAGGGA
This sequence comes from Arctopsyche grandis, assembly GCF_051622035.1. Classification (NCBI taxonomy): domain Eukaryota; kingdom Metazoa; phylum Arthropoda; class Insecta; order Trichoptera; family Hydropsychidae; genus Arctopsyche; species Arctopsyche grandis. The sequence goes on from NC_135356.1 coordinate 34,473,285, forward strand.
CGTTATTTGGGTCGGGTCATAGGGGGGCACTCGCCCCCCTAAATGAAGGAATAGTGTGAATTTAGAAAATATTATGAATTTAATGATTAATGAGATACTATGGATCTATGAATGCTACGTTTATTTCTTATGTATGTTACTTTGGGTAACTAATAAAATAATAGCTTTCTGACCAAAACCTTATCAAATTTAGTACATAAAGAATACAAATATAATTTTTCAGCTTGATACGTTCAGGGGTGTGGTAAAATTTTTTTTTGACTTTTTTAAGAGGAAAAAATCCCACTTCTGGTTATTTAAATTTAATGATTTTTATATTATATTTTCGCGGGTTGAGCGAGCTCGGTGCGGACGTGTGTTTGTGTGTTGTTCCCGATAAGTATGTAGAATTTTGTGTTAAATTGGAGCTAAAGAGGAGGTGCTGGGATGAGTATGTAGCTCTTCTGGCGCCTCGCAAGTTAGTACATATTCAGAATCATTACCTATGCTTGATTTCATATTTTTTAAATGGAGTTTAAATTTATAATATTTTCATATTTACATAATTACCCACATAATTTCGATCACATTTCTTTTGATAATAATTTACTATTAACGTCGATTGATTTATTAATGATAGTATTGATAATATTTAACGTTGAATTATTTCATATTTAATATTGAGTGAATGGTTTGATATTTAATGTTGAATTATTTCATAATTGATTATTTAATGTTGAGTGTTGAATTATTTCATAATTGATTATTTAATATTGAGTGTTGAATTATTTAATATTTAGTTTTGATAATTTAATATTTGATATTGGATACTTGTACTCAACGTTAACGTTATTGTTTGGTACTAATTTCATAAATATTATGATTGTGAATAAACTGTCTATATATGTAAATATATCATAAATGGAAACACACGTCCGTCCGCACGGAGTAATTAATAAGCTCAGAGCAGAGCTCCATGCAACCGCTCAGGTCCCCAAGTTGCAAATAGGGGAACGACTCTTGCAGTCAACTGCCATGGCGACATGGTGGTCCTGGACAAGGAGCGCTGAGATAAGAGTGGTGATGAGTGAATCCGTGGTAAGTTTCACTCTATAAAATGTCACACAACACTATGACGGTCTCAGGTCAGCGGCGAGTAAGTGCCGCCGCTTAACAAAAGCACAACCCGGTTTTCGAAGGTACCGTATCATCTTTGACAGAGAAGGAAACTCTATAATAAATCCCTGGTAGTGGGCAGCAGCTCTGCCAGTATAAGATGTCAAAACATTTACTGCGCTGTAGAAGGAAGTGGGAATCCACTGCAGTATTCTCCCAAGATAACTATGATGTACAAAAATAAAAGTGTGAAGAAGTCTGACTCTCCGGCTGACACCCGGCGCCTTCGAGGTTCCAGGTCTCACGGTGTGAAATTGGCTACTGGCCACATGCATGTGACTCACCAGGCATCATGTGGAAAATATGCGACTGGAGAAACTTTACGGAACAAATCCAAAATAGGTACTTGGAACGTTAGAGGACTCCTGAATCCTGGGAAAACACTGGTTGTTGAGAAAGAGATGTACAGTCATGGGCTTGATATACTCGGAATCTCGGAAACGCACTGGAAGAACAACGGCCATTATAAAACTTCAAATGGAAATACGATATATTTTTCTGGTAACCAAGATTCGTCACATAGCGGTGTCGCGGTGATCTTAGCATCTAAATTAACCAGTGCACTAATTGGCTACAACCCCATAAGTGACAGACTTATACACTTAAAACTCAACACGCATCCGTATAAACTAAACATCCTTCAAGTATATGCTCCTACTGCAGATGCCGAAGATATTAAAATAAATGCGTTCTATGCTTCACTACTCGATACATTGTCAAATATCTCAAACAAAGAAATGACCATCATTCTTGGTGATTTTAATGCCAAAGTCGGTAATAATAGCAACATTGATAACATAGTAGGTAAATATGGATTGGGTATTCAAAATGAGAGAGGAGAGAAACTTATAAGTTTCTGCATTGAAAATAAAATGTCCATTATGAATACTTGGTTTCAACATCATCCTAGGCGATTGTACACTTGGATATCTCCTGGGGATCGTCACCGCAACCAAATCGATTATGTATTAATAAATTCTAGATGGAAATCATCGATACATAACGTCAAAACATATCCAGGTGCAGATTGCGGATCGGACCATAACTTACTTGTTGCTAAATTTCGACTGAAATTGAAAATGATTAAAAGACATCAAAATAAAGCAATTAAACTCACCAATGATGATGTAATTAATTTTGGCAATGTAATCAGAGAAAAAGATGCAGAATTCCAAATAAATCCTAATGTAGATGTAGAAGAGTCTTGGAAAATTTTTAAAGATCTCATAATTCGGTATGCCAGAAAACATCAAACACCGCAAAATGAACATCGTAAGTCTTTTATCTCTGATTCAACTTGGGTTAAGATAAAAGAACGTAAAAGACTTAAACAAACTGGCATAACATCGACAGAATATCTTGAAAGGTATGCAATATTACATAAAGATATTCAAAGGAGTTGTAGGCGGGATAAAGCTAAATATATAAATGACATATGTGAGGAGATAGAAAAACACGCATTAAAGAATCAGGCAAGGGATATTTTTCACAAAGTAAAAATCGTCACTCAAAAATTTTCACCCAAAACTTGGACAATAGATGATCAATTTGGAAACACGCTTACAGATATTGATGTGATACTCAACCGATGGAAAGAATACTGTTCGGAATTGTACAGTGGTAGTTCGTCGACCTCAATTGTTTCCCTAATTGATGATGTCAGGGAGCCTGACATCTTGACATCTGAAGTTGTAAATGCCATAAAGAAACTGAAATGTAAAAAGTCTCCTGGCAGCGATGGTATACAAGCTGAACTTCTGAAAGAGCTTGGTGAAACTGCGATAAAGGCGCTATGTAATATGTGCAACAAGATCTGGGTAAACGGAGTATGGCCGAAAGATTGGGTCAATTCAATATTCATTCCCTTACACAAGAAAGGATCTACAAAAAAATGCGAGAATTACAGGACCTTAGCCTTAATATCGCACTCTAGTAAAGTATTGCTGTATATAATTAAAGATCGTTTGAGCAGTTACCTTGGATGGCAAATACCGAACGAACAAGCAGGGTTTGTAAAAGGCAAAGGGACGAGGGAACAAATACTGAATATACGTCAACTCATTGAAAAATGTCGGGAGTTTCAAACTCCAGCCGTTCTTTGTTTTATAGACTATAAAAAAGCTTTTGACTTTGTGAACTGGGACTATCTGTGGAAAGTTCTACTGGACATGGGAGTCCCCATGCATCTTGTAAAGATAATACATAACTTGTATAATGATAACAATGCAGTAGTTCGAATCAATTCGCTAAACTCGACAAATTTTCGAGTACAACGTGGAGTAAGGCAAGGGTGTATATTATCTCCAGACCTATTTAATATATATGGAGAGTATATAATGCGTAGAGCACTGGATGGTTGGAAGGGTGGAGTGTCCATTGGTGGAAAAAAACTATCCAATCTTCGGTATGCGGATGACACAACGCTCATAGCTAATAATCATGAAGAAATGGCCGAACTGATCCGTCGTGTTGAGACAGAGAGTAATGTGCTTGGCCTCCAGATAAACCGCCCCAAAACAAAAATTATGATAATTGACCGTCACCAACAGCTGCAAAACAACAACTCAGCTTTAAACGGTATAGATGTGGTTGATAATTTTGTCTATCTGGGGTCACTCATATCTAACAACGGCGGCAGCGAATTGGAAATACGGCGCCGGATTACATTAGCAAAATCGGCAATGTCACAACTAACGAAGATTTGGAAGAATAGAGCCATTACAACTGCTGTCAAAATCCGTCTCGTGAAGAGTCTCGTTTTTTTTCTGTCTGCCTTTATGGTGTCGAGACGTGGACCATGAAGGCGGCGGATAGACGGAGAATCGATGCCTTCGAGATGTGGTCCTGGAGACGGCTACTGCGCGTGCCTTGGACCGACAAACGCACGAATGTGTCTATTCTTGAAGAATTGAAAATCAAGGATAGATTGTCAACAATATGCCTGAAACGTATATTGCAGTTCTTCGGCCACATTGCACGAAGAGGTGAGGAGAGCCTGGAGCGGTTGGTTGTGGTTGGTAGCGTCGAAGGCAGAAGAGCCAGAGGCAGATCCCCCGCACGCTGGACTGACCAAGTATCTGCAGCGACGGGCGCTTCCACGGTAGCAAGTCTTCGCCTGGCCGAATTTAGAACTGAATGGAGGCAGCTGGTTGACCGCACATCATAGTCACGATCCTCAGTGATGAGGGAACCGACAGCAATATATATTATATTTTCATCACATTGATACAAGGAATTATACATAAAATCGTGAAGAGCAGACATATTTAAAGGGTCTATTAAAATAGTGGAAGAAAAATCCGGTAAACTGCCAACAGGAGTAAACTGTCACTTTCGGTTAACGGGTGTTCACGAAATTTTACACACACTCAGACACACAGAGCCACACACATTTTTCTATATTATGTAAACGTGATCAGTGATTGATTCTGAGTTCGAATTTTCGCATGATCACAAAAATTTATCTATTGTTATTAGTTATTACGTACATATATATGTACATAGATAAAGTGAAAAGACAGTCGGTAGAAATTAAGTTATTGATAGTTTTTTAGTGACTCAGTTGGATGGTCGATTTTTTTTGACCATGTGAAGATTTTTGGAAAAAAATTTTCACCTGCGGCGCTTTTTTCACTTTTTACATAATATTTTTTTATAATTATTTTTTCAAAAATTATAAAAAATTTCTTGTATCTGATAGCGTGATGGAAAGAAGAAAATTTTGTTGTATGGGTGGGGGGGGGGGGGACAAATTTTTTTAACCCTGAGTGGGCCCCCTTTGACTCCTGGCATGCACTGATTTCAGTCCCAGTCCGCCACTGCATATGTGTATACACGGCAGACAGGGACGGCTGTCTCGAGTAACGCTGGGTCGAATCCACACATGCATCCATACAAACTTGGGTAAAAGTGATACATTACACTGAACAACAAAAATACATATTGTGACGAACGGATTTACGCGCGTTGTATGCAGAGGGCGTTATACGTCGTTATTCTTCCAAGAGTCGAGGTATGTATAGGTATATTAGCTACAGAAGGCACGTGCACAGTACTCACACAAATGCATTTTTCATATACAGGCTGTTGAAAGAAACACGCTGATATTTATATATTTTATTTCAACCGATCGTGGAATGTTTTTAAGATCTATGATATAATTTGGATGGCATATTTATTTAATATTTGAATACGTGCCACGAATAAAATGATAAATAGCATTTTTTTTAAATTATAAGTAAAACAAACGTACGTATGCAAAAATTAATACGAATTAAAAAATGAGAAAAATAGATAGGATATAAATTATATTAAACAAGAAATAAGTGATTTTAAAAGTGTTCGAATTTTGATAATAATGCAGTCCTTTTCATTATTATATATAGACATTCTTCTTTGTCGTCTAGTATTAAGAGGGCTGTACACCCGAAACCTTAATTTTGTTACCCTTCCTTTCTTCGATATATATATTGAGTGAATGCGACAATATATATCAATATATATATTGAGTGAATGCGACAGTTTCGCTTCGACCAGATAATACGTATTTTAAATCGACAAAATCGAGGTTTCGTATTCTTCTCCAAAACTCGACCAATTTTAAAAATCATCGGTATGAAAAAGATATTTTCTGTGCAACTATGCGCGTATTTTTTTTTAAATCGACCGTTAAATAAGCACGCTGGACTCTTTTCGTAGGTGTAAAAAAGAGGCGATTTTATAGATGTTTGGCAGCTCCTAGCTCCTATAAAAAATAACTATTCAAAAAAATAAAACGATAGATGCATTCCAATGGTGGATATCCATAGCACATTAAAAAATAATTTCTCTAGTGCCATAATTGAGGAAGGGAGAAGTCTAATACGTTTGCATGGACAAGGCGCTGGTGTCCAACCTTCTTAAGTCCCGACCGTTACAAAGATAATAAAATAAATTCGCAAAGAAAGCGCTACACTTTGTTGTTTATTAGCTATAAGGCGGTTTTGCAATCTATACTCTTCTAATTTGGAAAGATATATGGATCTCTTCAGTCAAATTACACTTTTTTCAATAAGTATTTGTTTATTATTTTTCATCTTTCTCCATTTGAAACCTAGCCTACGAACGATAACTCTTAACGAAGAAATTGCACCTTTTAATTTTAAACTATCTTTCAAAACTTCTAATAACCTTTGTAGGGTCGGAAATGTCTTATGAACTAGATGAAAATCGTAGATAGTTCGCCTGATGACCTCTTGATCAAAACTATCCACTGTAGTTATTTTTGATAACCTTACACGATTTTTGCCCGGTGTCCTTAAAACAACTCGCACAGTCGATGAAGATGTGGATGCTGCTGGATCTGATGACTAGTCACCGGACCCAGAAGGTGCCGCGTATTGTTCAAAGGTTGTAAATGCATTGTTAAAGGTTTGCCGAACCTTTTTTACAAAGGATTTCCAACAATGGAACAATGGATAGCACTGTGACTATCCTACCTCTACTGGTGACTCTGAAGATATAGGTTGTGTCGTTGATGGCTCCGATATTGAAGGTTGCGATGTTGGCGGTTTATTAGCCACCACAAATTGATTTCGTACTTCACAAACAATTCGCTGAACACTTCTTTTAGAAACACCAGTCGCTTCCGCAGTTGAAGCATATAAATTTTTCATAAAACTATTTCTTTCGTCACATTCACTATTCACTATACGATGCATGAAATAGTTGAAAACATTATACGTAATTTCGCGAGATTGTCCCGTTAGTGTTTTCCCAGATCCAATTTTATTACAAAGCATTTTATTATCATATATCCACTAATTCTAATGAACTAACTCCAATTAACCAATTAATAAACAATATAAGAACGCGTTACGTCAGTTTGTGGGGGTTGATTGGTGACTGACCAGTGAAACTGGAAAAAATCACCCTGTAGTGCACACTTGATCACTGAGTAAAAATCACTGAGCAATACAAAAAATAATTGTTGTTTCTCTCATGCTCGGAAAGTGGGTGCGTATGAAAGGGACCAACTGATTGTCCTAGAAAACAGATACAAAAAATCTTATTCATATCTTCACGGACACAATATACGTGTTTGTATTGGTACGTGCCAGCTTTCGCTGCACGAGCTATAGGAACGTGGACTAACCTTGGGATAGTTATCTATATGTATATAGTCGGGGAGGTTCCTGACTGCAAGTCGTCTGCGTTGATAACAGCTTCCTCGTGCTCGGGAAACTGGCTCTGCGGTCGTCTTCTCGTTGAAGCACCGCTGGTCGGGTCACAGCAGCGGGAGGGGGGAGGCAGGAGACAAACTCCGTACTGCCTCGTGTGGACACAAGATGGTGATCTCTGGGCGTCTCTGAAGACGCTCGGCGGAGATGCTGGAGGCAGGTCTGTCCCGGCGGACGGCTGGATGTAGAGAGGCTCTGCGGTCCTCTGGTCGGTTCTCTCACGGCTGAGGTTTCTCCGGAAACGGCGTGAGGAATGCAGGGGACGTTGTGCTGGAACTCAGGGGAGGGAGTGATGCTACACTCGACCTCGCGGCGGTTCTTCAGCACGGAGGGTGATGGATCTCTGGGCCCCGTCTCCCCCTGGAGAGATCTTTCTTCTAGAGTAAGAGAGCGCGCGCGCCTATAAGGCTTTTCCCTGGGTGGCCACTCGAAATAAAAGGCGAGTGTTGCCCTATGGGACGATGAGAGAACGTCGCGTTACAATATGTTTTTAGCCACCGGAACCTACTGTAAAATTTGTGAATTTACTTATTATTGCATATGCTATTTCTAGATCGTGCCGAGTCATTAAACTTCTTTTTTAAATGATTTTGCATATCTAGCATATCGAATAGCAACATGTTATTTAATATGTAGTATAAAAGTTTTCACTAGTCGGCAATTCAGCCAGTCAGAGCTTACTTATCAGCACAATCGATTGGATTTCGCGTCTCATTTCTTCCCACGATATTCATATCGAGCTTTTTTGCAGACACGGGTTTTTATCTCGAGCAGGTTCCAATTTCAGTTATGCCAATTTTGTATTCGACCATTATTATTAGTATTACATACCTGTATATTGACATTGTTACAATTCACGATTACATTTCGATCGGTATCTCGTTCCAGGAAATTCATTTTCCCTATATTTTGTTATCTAAATGTTATACAAAACCATACCAATATACAATTCATACGCTCAATACGTTATGCCATGTAAACACTATTTACAGAACAGCCAAAGGGCGCGTGAGTTCATCATCGGTGCCACTCCCTGGAATGGGTCATATCTACCTGCAGAGGTATTAAATTCAACAAGTCATTTCTCCAATTGAGCAATGATCCTATACAGCCATATTGAGTTGGACCTGCCAATCTGCTGGACCCTTTTGTGACAAAGGATGACCCTCTGTTTACATTGCCTGCCGTAGGTGCTATTGGACTAAGGAATAAGACACACAGAATCTTATGCGGTACTTGTTTTTATAGATAGTTTTGCACATGAAAAAAGAGGTAGAAGGGTTGAATCAATTTAAAAACTTTAGTGCGTTGCAAAGTAAATTGTGAACTGTTTTGTACATATATTATTGTAATAGAAGTTGTATATTGTTGTGAATTTTTCGGCGTGATTAAAAATAACAAAGAATCTGTGAAGAAAGTTCACGCTAGTTAATATATAAATGACTTTTTAAATATTAGTTATGTTTACTTAAGAATATTACATAATTGTTGTTTTTTGTTAACCACGCCATTACTTACCTTTTTTGAATCATAAGTCTATGTACTTGGCTCTTTCTAAAACCGCATATAAAGCACTCACTTTCTGTTTCAAGCAAATTGCCCTGGTTTTACGAAAATATATAATGATAAGTCTATGTATCGTACATATAATAAGTACACTACTATTTCACGAGAGGATAGAAACACGAAAAGAGCAGTGATTTGGTGAGCCTGTTGAATGAGTACTAGTTTTGTGTGGAGTCAATACGAATTTGATAAGTAAATTTTTTCAGCTGCTCAGAAGGAAAGTACCAAAGTACTAATGTACATTTTATATATGTATATGTTGTATATTACAGTCCAAGCGTATTTTCAGTTGTAATATATTCCAACTGTGACTTTCCAACTCAATTTACTAGTCGAGCGACGTTTCTCGATCATTTAACCTCTCCATCAAACGTGGTACCAACTTACAGTTGAACTGTATTTTCAGTTGTAATATAGTTTGTCCGGTTGGAATGTAGTTCGTCATATGAATCAACTTACGTGGATTAAACGGAATATATTCCTACTAGTCAAAATATATTACAACTGAAAATAATCTTCAACTAGTTGATATCGGGTGTTATGGAATATATTCCAACTATTAAAAAATTTCAATTTCAACTGTAACATATACATACATAGTTATATTTAAAGGTAGATAAAAATAATAACTAATTCAAGAAAATTTAAAAAAGTAGTTTAATTTAAAAGTTTTATATTAATAACTTAAAGTATTAGGTAGGTAGCTTAAAATGTATTTTTAATTTTTTGGCTTTTTTCTAAAAGAAGCATAATTCATACAATTCATACAACACGACTTCGCCCGGAGTTTACGGGCTGATCTATAAAAAAGAAATATGTACGAATTAATGACTATTTGAAACGAACTATACATAAATACCGGTAAAGCAAATTGCCGAAGAATTCAAACCTGCGAAGTGCGATTGGTTTATTATTAAGCAATAATGTCGAGAATTCTTCCTGTTTCGTCTCCTTTGTTTCAAACTCGTCAATAGTTGGGGATGGGATTGGGGAAGGGATAAAGTTGGGGGTGAGGTCGAGATCAGAGATTGGGGTGGAGATTGTGGCGGCGTTGGGGATGGGGGAAGGGGTGGTGTTGGGGGTAGAGTCAGCGATGGGGGTGAGATCAGAAGTTGCGATGGGGGTGGTATCAGTGCTTGTGTTGCTCACCGGCACCTTTTCTTCGTCTTTCGTTTTTACTTCTTCTCCCGACTCGTTGTTGGGGGCTGGGTCGCCAGTTATCTTGGTGGCGTTGGCGGTAGAATCAGCAGTGGGGGTAGGTTTAGGATTAGGGGTGGGGGCGGCGTTGGCGGTAATATCAGGGATTGGGACAGGATTGGTGGTGGGGGTGGATTCAGGGGCTGGGGCGGGATCAAGTACTGGAATGGGATCAGGGGTTGGGGCGGGATCAGGTACTGGAATGGGATAAGGGATTGGGGCGGGATCAGGTACTGGAAAGGGATTAGGGGTTGGGGCGGGATCAGCGATCGGGGTAGAATCGGGGGTTGGGGTGGGGATGGGGGTGGTCGTTGTCGGGGTAGCGCTCATGATCATTGTACTGCCGTTCACTCAACGAAATCTGAAACGAAAGTAGGAATTGAGAGCAAAGCCGTTACTGATTTGAATCTACTCGAAAACTGCACGAATGTTGTTAAATTCAATAAGCACATGTAATATGTAAATATATAGTACAAGTGTAGCCGGATATACATATACCCGGTATTATTAAAAAAAAAAAATATATATATATTACTTTTTTTCGGTCGTAAGTGCGAATCGTCTTAAGTCACACCAAAGACGTGGTTTGGATCTCGTTTGCAAGACAAGTCTGCGAAAGAACACGTCTACTCTGTCAGACAGACAGCCACCAACTGACCGCGCTCAGCGCTCGACAGGTTTTGGCCCAAATCGCTGAACAGCCGTGCAACAAAATGTCAGCCAATTCCTTCGAAGACGAAATTCATATTTTATTTTCACAATTTGACGAATCAAGAGATCAATAAAAACGGTCCTTCTAACGTAAAAACCTGTTTTGAGATACTATAACCACTCCAACCTTAATATTTTGACTGTCAAATAATTCGAATTGCACAATATAAAGATGCGAATTATGCGATCACGCGTGCCTTGTTCAACATCTGCGTCACTCACTAAGCCGTGAAAAAAATCATTTAAACTGTAAAATAGCCGAAATAATTTTTAGATAATTAAACAACAAAATTTGAACAATTTTACATGACCCGACAATTTAGAAATTGTATACTAAACAGTTACTAAAATTCCATAAGAATTCATGGCAGTTATTTCTTTTCAAAACATGCGAGAATAATATTAGATATTATTATTATTTATTATTATTAGACTTATTATTATTATTATTTATTATTTTTATTTGTTATTATTATTTATAATTATTACTATTATTATATCAGTTTCTTAACCCTTTTGGTGCTGACGTCTTTTCTGTTGGAAATTTCGCCAACATTTCCAACTAGAATTATTTAGAAATCTAATAGAACGTAATGCGAAGTATCAGTGTATTGATAGTATTAATTACATTTGTGTGTATGTTACGGTCAATGCATTAAATTACCGATTGATATGATAAATAATAATCTTTAACCCAATTAACCCTTTGAGTGCTGACGTCTTTCCTGTTGAAAGCCCGCCACGCTAAACATTTCCAACTAGAATTATTTAGATATTCAATAGAAAGCAGGTATTAAATTGAGGCTAATCCAAACAAACCAAACCAAAGTACCGCCGAGTATTTCGATTTTTGTAAAGGTGTATTTAGACTCTCTAATTTATCTTGCAACAATATAAACTAAATAAAAGAAGTCTATTAATTAATGTATTTTTCCAAAACTAGTTGCATCTTCTACATTGTAATGCTCACAATATAAATGCCAAGCCACAATCTAAAATACTCAGCAGTGAGGGATTACCATCGGAAGATTCTGCTATGGTTATAAATTCAGAAATTCCGATGTAAACCAGTCTTTATGAACATTGACACGGATTACACGACCCATGTTCAATGCATTTTTTTCAATGCTACCTGGAAAGGCTTAGCGAGTAGTATTTTTGTTTATTTTTTTACATACTCAAAATACAATGCCTATCGGCGTATTTCAGGCTCATGGACTTGTTGGCAAAACGTCGATCGGCGTTGGTCAGCATTCAAAGGGTTAACTGGTATTCGTTCTATATTAATCGAAATAAAAATAGGTTCACACCCGATATGTATGTAAACTCACATGGCGAACACTGCCGTAACTGTTACGGCCTCTGATCTCGTTTGACAGCTGTCAACTTCAAATCCTTACAGATATTGTTTCAATTTTAATCATGGCACGGGGGGCAGCCATGGCTTTAGCCCGTGGGGCCCAGCTCGCTAAGGGACCCAGCGCCGAGATCATTTTTTTTTTAATTTGCTACGAACTTGAGAATTGTCTTTTGTCTTCGTACTTCGTAGATACCTTAGCTATTATTTTTACACCATGACTTTTATTTGAAACTTAGTGGTAGCGGTATCTACCGCGGTATTTGATAGATCTATCAAATACCGCGTGTTCGAACGCTATTACTCATACGTACGATCTGCGGTATTTGATAGATGTATCAAATACCGCGGTAGGCACCGCTATAACAACACATACAATGAAAAATTAAATAATTAAAACATATTTATACACACGTTAAAAATAGTTTCATTTTTAAAAAATAATGCTGTCATACATGAAATAAAAATTAAACATATAATATTATATCACCGTAAAATATCAACTTATATTATTTATGGAAAAGCAGGTACATAGTAGGTAATAATCTATTGGCGCCGTCCACATACACGATATTTCCATATCCAGTTCCCATATTGCAACCTGTGGTTGCTATTTAGGAACTGGATATGGAAAATACTGCAAATATCGGTAGTAGATATCGTATGTGTGGACGGCGCCATTGAATTTGGGATGATTTTTTTTGTGAGAGCTTTTTAAAATGTCTCTATATATGTATGTACATATACATATTTTCCTAAAGTCGAAAGACAAACGGATACTTTTAACGATTTAAATCAAACATTTATTAGTATATTTCTGTTGGATTATTCTAGGAATAGCACGTGCATCAAATTTGCAATCTTAAGTTAAAAGTTTCATAGCAAATTTGCAAATTTCCGTACGCTGCCCAACCGTTCGAAATTATATGCGAACCAGGCAGTATATGTCGGAGAATTTCATCAGGTAAAAGTCGAGTTAATTCAGGGCACGGCAATACTCGCAAGTACTCACAAAGAGCAACCAATGACAGGAAGGAGCGGGTCGACCGAGCCTCGCTTCCGAGTCTAGAGGGTCCACCCTGTCGAAAATTCTGACTTTTACCGACTTTTTGTTTATAGTTTATAGTTTAATGCTGAGTTAAAAACTTCTGTCGGAATTTAAAAAGTAGTAAACCAGGACATTTGGGCGTCCCGAGAGATTTGTTCGGGACACCGGGACACGATACTTAAAACTGGTGACAATCCCGATTAATCGGCACGCCTGACAACCCGATGTAAGCACAACACGGTAATAAATTGAACGTTTATTGTACCTATTGCACAACTTGTATTTTTTTAACATATCACGTACAAGTCAAAATAAAAATCTCGAATACAATTACACAAGTACGAGAGTGATTTCGATTTGCGTATTTCAAAAAGCTGGACAGATATTCGAGTGTTACGACCACTCTTCTGTCTCGAGAGTGGCCAGCCTGGTCCCGCGTGTTCGCTGGACGCTCGTGCTGTCCTTCAGAGAATTGTCGGTGAATCCCTTCAAATCATTCCAATCGCCATTCGAATCATCCGATCCAGTGGCCGGGGGTTGCTGATCGAAGGAAACACACAAACTAGGACGTTGACCCGCTTGAAATACGGCCGGTTTGGAAAACCAGCTTTTCAAGGTTAAAGTCTCCACCGGCGAAGAATCGCAGGTTAGTCCAGCTCGTTGCTTTTCGTTCGATCCATTTCGGACATCTGTGTTTCATATTCGTGCTGAATTGATTTCAGACAGTGTTGGACATAAAGACGACGAATCCACTATCGAATATACCCACCGTGAATAAGAAAGCAATTGCGATGGCATCGGTAAGCGAAACTAATCAAGACCAATATTTGTCGTAATTTATCGCTTTAGCGTCATTTATGTTCAGACCAGTTTTCAAACCAGTAAGTTCGCAACACGCATATCTACTCACTACATACACTCATTCGTAGTTTGACACTTGAACATCTTTACTCTCATCTTGTAAAACGATCCGAAGCATTCGATTAAAGAATAAATGATAAAGTAAATAAAAGAAAGATTTAAAATAATTATTGATATTAATATTTATGAAATTTCTAAGGAGACGCGAGTTGAGCGTTGTTTAAAATCAATATTCAAACTACGAATAAGTATGTGTGCATGAGTAGTGCAGACACGCTCCGCACTTTAACTAGTCTAACCATAAAGAACACTATAGTATAACGATAAATTATCTGTTTAACAACATTAAAAAAAAAACACAACCATGTATGTGCATGTATACCACAAAACGATTATTAAGGTTTGATAAACTAGACATGATCAATATTTGTCAACGCCTAAAATTTTTGTCGAAGCATTTTAAACCTAATTTATTTATGTAAATTTTAGGTGGCGGGTGGAGCCTCTTTTTGCGGGTTTTGCCGTAGTAGTGGAAGGTCGCCTAGCGTTTATTATAGTCATACCCTAAGATCACCGACGGGTGTGTTGACGTGTCTTAATTTTCGAAAATATGTGTGTCCCATTTGTGGAGAGACTGGTGACAATGCGCACACGGTGTAAGATACAGATTACCTTCAATTCTAATGTTATATTTATGTAAATATTTGGATTTTTAATTGGTAATTGTGACATTTTGTTTCAGGCAATATTGTCCAGCCAATGCAGAAGCACCAGAACACAAACGGAATAAGTTCATGACGAGCACTGAAAGTGTATGTACATACATACATATATAGAAATGATCAATATTTGTAACACCCTAAATTTTTATCCCATTTATATAAATTTTAGATCTTATTTTGCGGCTTTTGCTATATCAACGAGATGCCCAGTTCCATCTTCAATGGCCATTCACTGAGGTCATCTACAGGCAAGTTAACATGTCCAACTATGAGGACATATGTCTGTCCCAATTGTGGAGCGCGTGGTGATGGGGCTCATTCCATGTAAGACATTGCTTACCTTAAAATGTAATGCGAGGGTTTAGCTTCTTTTTAATTATAAACTATGACATTTTGTTTCAGAAAACATTGCCCCATGGTCCTAAAGGTTTTGTACGAAATGGAACGCAGATGTTCGAAAAAGTAGACAAAACTTTCCACAGAATTTTCTTCATGAAATAATACATACATGGATATTAGTTTAAGTACCTACTCAATAGGTGATAATTTTTTTCCACGTATTTTTTCTTGTTAATGTTAATGTAGGTATGATTTTAATTTTTAAGAGCTACTTCTTGTAAATTATATAATACATAACTGTAAAGCCCGGACCCTAAGGGGGCCGTTTATTGTTCAAATGTTGTAAATGCATTGTTAACGTCTTGAACTCTGAAAGCCACTATAGTGGCTTTCGGATATTCGGCTGCCAGCTCGGAAAGCCAGTATAGTGGCTTTGTTAAGCGACTACTTTGAAGCTTTATTTAGCTTTATAGGTTTGCCGAACCTTTTTTACAAAACATTTACAACAATTGAACAATAAACGGCACGCTTCCGGTCCTAGCTCTATACATAAGTACATCTTAGTTATGTAGATATCTATTTACATTTCAATGGCTATTGTTCTTGTGATCATTATCTTTTTTGTATGTTTTTTCTAATTAATGGTAATGTAGGTATGATTTTAATTTTTAAAAGCTACTTGTAAATTATATAATACACAAAAACGATCTAGTTATTGTAGTAAATTTCCAATTGCTACTTTACTATTGATAATTATATTTTTTCCAATTATTGTTAGTATAAATATGATTTGAATTTTTAAGAGCTACTTGTTCATAGTATAATATGTACATAACTACATCTTAGTTATGTAGATATCTATGTATATTCCAATAACTGGTACATAGCTGGTGCACAAGTTCCCATTAATTGCAACTATTTTCATTATTTGATATTTAGTGTTTCAATTCCTACTTTACTATTGGTAATTATATTTTTTCCAATTATTGTTAGTATAAATATGATTTGAATTTTTAAGAGCTACTTGTTCATAGTATAATATGTACATAACTACATCTTAGTTATGTACATAGATATCTATGTATATTCCAATAACTGGTACATAGCTGGTGCACAAGTTTCCATTCATTGCAATTATTTCCATTATTTGATATTTAATGTTTCTTGTTAATTTTAATGTAGCTTTATAGGATTATGGGAAAAAGGGCTAATATCTATAGGTTTCCATTAATAATAACGTAAAATTATATTTTGTCATTTTGCCTATTTTAAATAACGAGGTGATAGCCAGCAAAATTAGAGATAGGTATATATTTTATTTTCAATAAAGCTATTGTAACATTTTTCTTGAAAAATAAATGTGAAACAAAAATTAAAGCGTTTTAATTTTTTTTTAAAATATATATTAAATCAACCAGAGAAATACATAAATTGTCTCAATGAACCACTAGCGGCGGATTCATGGTAGTGGCCACCATCCTAGAGGACTATATAATATCGGTCCGCCCTGTCGAGAATTCCGACTTTTACCCCAACTGCAGTATTCACTGCAGTTGTATCTTTTAAAAAGACGCGGGAGCAATGTAAATTTTTTGAGTGTTCTTCGTCCTTTATTAGTCGAAAAGAAAGTTCACGCCCTAAAAATAAACGACCCTTCTTGGGGTGCGCTGATTAATGTAGAGTTTTGCGCAACACTCCAATTTGCTACCGTTGAAAATGGCCGAGCAAAAGCTTTCTCTATCTCTGTCTTTGTTGGCTTTATTTGCGTGCGTGCGAGCAGTGTATCCGAGGTGTGGGTGTGAGCGGTGTTTTTTGGAAGTAGGCCACAAAACTCGAAAACACTGCTCGCACGCACGTAAATAAAACCAACATAGACAGAGATAGAGCAAAGTCTACCAAGCGCCACTGCTGTGCAACAATATCGATTAGTTCGAACCAGTTTTCCCCACGCGAACTCGCTTTGGGCGTAGTTATCCTAATGGCCAACTTTTTATCTATCCAGTTAACAGGGGCTTCCAATATAAAATATAATATGTATGTGTTTTGATAAAATAAATGAATAAGTACTATGTATGTATTGTAATAAAATAAATGAATAGCAAATAAATATTTTCATATTATTTATTGCAGATAAGTTTAGTCGAGGAAGTTTATTCCTACATCCATACTTTCGTACTTAGACTTGCACTTACGTTTAACCTTTTAATGCTGACAAGTCCATGACCCTGAAAAACGCCGAAAGGCGTTGTATTTTGAGCATGTACAAAGTAAACAAGAATACTCCCCGCTAAGCCTTTCCAGGTAGCATTGAAAAACTACGTACATAGTATACTAGTGGTTTCACCCGGCTTCGCTCGGTATTTGTAATATAAACCGTTTAAGCATGACTAATCTACATAATACTAAACATTTTATTCAATTTATTTGAATAGTTTTATTTTATATAAATTTATTTGAATATCCATTTGTTTTTATTTTATTAAATTAACTGTCACGAACAAACAAACATATGTATATACTAAGTCTCTTTTGAAATTATATGTATACCAGAATCTGGCGCCTGCGCCCCCGGGGACTATAAATCGAATCGGTGCCTATTAATTTAAAAATAAATAAATCGAATGTGTTGTCTACGAACCAACCAACCGAGGTTACATATATATATGCAAAGTCTCTTTCGAAATTATATATTAGATAAAGTAAAAAAGCATTGAACATGGGGCGAGTAATCCGTGTCAACCAGAGGCGTAGTGTGAATTCCTGGTGCCCCCCCGCAAAATATTTTAAGGCGCCCCCCTCCCATATATTAATATTATTTACTTACAGAAAAATAAATTTCCAAATTAATAATTTATACCTTACGTAAATTATACGTATCGGTATATGTACCTATATATCGAAGTGCATTAATAGTTTAATCTGGACGACTAACAAGCAGTGCACAATCTGTTCCCACAAAACTTCCCACCTGGTAACAGCGAAAAAAATATAAATTTGATTAGTTTTATTGCTGTCGGTTCCCTCATCACTGAGGATCCTGACTATGATGTCCGGTCAACCAGCTGCCTCCATTCAGTTCTAAATTTGGCCAGGTGAAGACTTCGCTGCAGCGTGCGTGGGATCTGCCTCTGGCTCTTCTGCCTTCGACCCTACCAACCACAACCAACGGCTGCAGGCTCTCCTCACCTCTTCGTGCAATTTGGTCGAAGAACTACAATATACGTTTCAGGCATATTATTGACAGTCTATACTTGATTTTTAATTCTTCAAGAATAGACACATTTGTGCGTTTGTCAGTCCAAGGCACGCGCAATAGCCGTCTCCAGGACCACATCTCGAAGGCATCGATTCTCCGTCTATCCGCCGCCTTCATGGTCCACGTCTCGACTCCATAAAGGCAGACAGAAAAAACGAGACTCTTCACGAGACGGATTTTGACAGCAGTTGTAATGGCTCTATTCTTCCAAATCTTCGTTAGTTGTGACATTGCCGATTTTGCTAATATAATCCGGCGCCGTATTTCCAATTCGCTGGCGCCGTTGCTAGATATGAGTGACCCCAGATAGACAAAATTATCAACCACCTCTATACCGTTTAAAGCTGAGTTGTTGTTTTGCGGCTGTTGGTGACGGTCAATTATCATAATTTTTGTTTTGGGGCGGTTTATCTGGAGGCCAAACACATTACTCTCTGTCTCAACACGACGGATCAGTTCGGCCATTTCTTCATAATTATTAGCTATGAGCGTTGTGTCATCCGCATACCGAAGATTGGATAGTTTTTTGCCACCAATGGACACTCCACCCTTCCAACCATCCAGTGCTCTACGCATAATATACTCTCCATATATATTTAATAGGTCTGAAGATAGTATATGTACACCCTTGCCTTACTCCACGTTGTACTCGAAAATTTGTCGAGTTTAGCGAATTGATTCGAACTACTGCATTGTTATCATTATACAAGTTATATATTATTTTGACAAGATGCATGGGGACTCCCATATCCAGTAGAACTTTCCACAGATAGTCCCAGTACACAAAGTCAAAAGCTTTTTTATAGTCTATAAAACAAAGAACGGCTGGAGTTTGAAACTCCCGACATTTTTCAATAAGCTGACGTATATTCAGTATTTTTTCCCTCGTCCCTTTGCCTTTTACAAACCCTGCTTGTTCGTTCGGTATTTGCCATCCAAGGTAACTGCTCAAACGATCTTTAATTATATACAGCAATACTTTACTAGAGTGCGATATTAAGGCTAAGGTCCTGTAATTCTCGCATTTTTTTGTAGATCCTTTCTTGTGTAAGGGAATGAATATTGAATTGACCCCTATATTTCGGCCATACTCCGTTTACCCAGATCTTGTTGCACATATTACATAGCGCCTTTATCGCAGTTTCACCAAGCTCTTTCAGAAGTTCAGCTTGTATACCATCACTGCCAGGAGACTTTTTACATTTCAGTTTCTTTATGGCATTTACAACTTCAGATGTCAAGATGTCAGGCTGTCTGACATCATCAATTGGGGAAACAATTGAGGTCGACGAACTACCACTGTACAATTCCGAACAGTATTCTTTCCATCGGTTGAGTATCACATCAATATCTGTAAGCGTGTTTCCAAATTCATCATCTATTGTCCCAGTTTTTTTGAGTGACGATTTTTACTTTGTGAAAAAAATCCCTTGCCTGATTCTTTAATGCGTGTTTTTCTATCTCCTCACATATGTCATTTATATATTTAGCCTTATCCCGCCTACAACTTCTTTGAATATCTTTATGTAATATTGCATAGATACCTTTCAAGATATTCTGTCGATGTTATGCCAGTTTGTTTAAGTCTTTTACGTTCTTTTACCTTAACCCAAGTTGAATCAGAGATAAAAGACTTACGATGTTCATTTTGCGGTGTTTAATGTTTTCTGATACCGAATTATGAGATCTTTAAAATTTTTCCAAGACTCTTCTACATCTACATTAGGATTGATTTGGAATTCTGCGTCTTTTTCTCTGATTTCATTGCCAAAATTAATTACATCATCATTGGTGAGTTTAATTGCTTTATGTTGATGTCTTTTAATAATTTTCAATTTCAGCCGAAATTTAGCAACAAGTAAGTTATGGTCAGATCCGCAATCTGCACCTGGATATGTTTTGACGTTATGTATCGATGATTTCCATCTAGAATTTATTAGTACATAATCGATTTGGTTGCGGTTACGATCCCCAGGAGATATCCAAGTGTACAATCGCCTAGGATGATGTTGAAACCAAGTATTCATAATGGACATTTTATTTTCAATGCAGAAACTTATAAGTTTCTCTCCTCTCTCATTTTGAATACCCAATCCATATTTACCCACTATGTTATCAATGTTGCTATTATTACCGACTTTGGCATTAAAATCACCAAGAATGATGGTCATTTCTTTGTTTGGGATCTTCGACAATGTATCGAGTAGTGAAGAATAGAACGCTTTTATTTTACTGTCTTCGGCATCTGCAGTAGGAGCATATATTTGAAGGATGTTGAGGTTATATGGATGGGTGTTGAGTTTTAAGTGTATAAGGCTGTCGCTTATGGGGTTGTAGCCGATTAGTGCACTGGTTAATTTAGATGCTAAGATCACCGCGACACCGCTATGTGACGAATCTTGGTTACCAGAAAAATATATCGTATTTCCATTTGAAGTTTTATAATGGCCGTCGTTCTTCCAGTGCGTTTCCGAGATTCCGAGTATATCTAGCCCACGACTGTACATCTCATTCTCAACAACTGGTG
The DNA here is from genome assembly GCF_051622035.1 of Arctopsyche grandis. NCBI lineage: Eukaryota > Metazoa > Arthropoda > Insecta > Trichoptera > Hydropsychidae > Arctopsyche > Arctopsyche grandis. The sequence goes on from NC_135356.1 coordinate 34,494,242, forward strand.
TTTTCCCAGGATTCAGTAGTCCTCTGACGTTCCAAGTACTTATTTTGGATTTGTTCCGTAAAGTTTCTCCAGTCGCATATTTTCCAGATGATGCCTGGTGAGTCACATGCATGTGGCCAGTAGCCAATTTCACACCGTGAAACCTGGAACCTCGAAGGCGCCGGGTGTCAGCCGGAGAGTCAGACTTCTTCACACTTATTTATTTTTGTATATCATAGTTATTTTGGGAGAATACTGCGGTGGATTCCCACTTCCTTCTACAGCGCAGTAAATGTTTTGACATCTTATACTGGCAGAGCTGCTGCCCACTACCAGGGATTTATTATAGTTTCCTTCTCTGTCAAAGGTGATACGGTATGTTACGATATATTCGCCATGGCAGTTGACTACATGAGTCGTTCCCCTATCTGCAACTTGGGGACATGAGCGGTTGCATGGAGCTCTGCTCTGAGCTTAGTAATTAATCAGTGCGGACGGACGTGTGTTTCCATTTATGATATATTTACATACATATATTGACAGTTTATTCACAATCATAATATTTATGAAATTAGTACCAAACATTAACGTTAACGTTGAGTACAAGTATCCAAAATCAAATATTAAATAATCAAAATCAAATATTAAATTATTCAACACTCAATATTAAATACTCGTCCCAGCACCTCCTCTTTAGCTCCAATTTAACACAAAATTCTACATATGTTCTTGTCGGGAACAACACACAAACACACGTCCGCACCGAGCTCGCTCAACCCGCTAACTCCTCAAATATACATATGCATATTTTATATTTAAAATATTTTTAACATCGTGAATACATACAACTGGCCAAATTTTAAACCCTGCGCGTGCTAGCAAAATTTTTATATGTCCAACCTTTGGCACGCATAAAAATTTAAGTTTCTTCGTCGTCCTTGAACTAATGCGTTATGTGAGAATGAAAATGATTGAAATCTATCGGCATTCGTTTGCAGTACGATAAAGTAGAAATCAGTTTTACCGACTGTCACTTCTAATAATGCCATCTAGCGGTGCTTTAGTTGCATTTAACATTTCAAGAAAGTGAAATAATTTATTTTTCGTGTCATAAATTTGAAACTGAGTATGATTAATTATCACTCTCAAATAATCCTGAAACGTAAATAAAAAAAAATTAATGAATAGGAGAGAGGGAAGAAATAAAATAAAAAATGAGAAATGAATGAGAAACGGGAAAATCAGACTAATCCATGCACATATTAATAAATGTACATTAAAAAACATGATTTATTTATAGAGTCACTAAATGATATTTTAGAAAAGCTCTAATAGGTATGCTCATCGATTGTGGTGCTAGCTCCAATTCAACTATCATTTGACAGATGTCATCGTTCACATAACCTCAAAATGTCATTCGTCAATAGGTAATTAGCACTTCTTTTGATTCGGTTCATATCATTTTCTAAATCTAAAACAGTTCGCAATATATTTGAATCTTTGTGTATATTTTATCTCTATTATATATTATATATACGTATGTATACGAAAATTTTGGTATAAAGATATCAATGAAAATATACAAAATTGAAGTTTCGATACAATTCTAAAATACTTTAGTATTTGTATGCTATTTAGATCTCTATGTCCGTGTATACAACTTTTTTAATAACTACAGGAATTCCTGTACAGAGATTTCATAAAAATTCATATTGAATTTGTATAATTTTTTTTAAAGGAGAAAAATAACCATTCAGGCACAATCTTAGAGCATTGTGAAGATTGTGACGTTAGTTTTAATTAGATTTATTTTTATATTTCAGTTAAGTTTATGATGTGGTAGTAATTGATGGCGGACCGGCTGGTTTCACAAAGCACTTTTGAAAATGGGTAGGAAGCTTTGCCATTGGAGGCCGGCAATCCGATAGATGGACGAGCAAACAGCTTGCCACTTGAAGACGCTATTACAGATCTCGGAGCTGAATGGTTATTATAAATTGTTATTTATATTGATATGCATTTATTTACTTTACAATACAGTCTTTATTTTCAAATGGCTAGGTGTCACGGTGAAGAAAATAATGTCATATTCGAAATGGTCAATGATAATAACCATGTAGAGACATCCGGGATGGCCGGATTGAAAGATGATTCCACTGGGAGTTAATTATTCAATGAAATATCGGAAAAGATGAGCTTGTGAGTATGTACTTATTTATATACATTATAATTTAATTAAAAATATTTTTTCCTTAATATCTTCATTAGTTCTTAAGCTTCTTTGTTTTTCATTGTTCGAAATAGTGAATGTTCCGATCTGTGATTTTGGAAATCTGGCAACCTAGGATATAGCGAATGAGGATTTGGAAAGAGTAGCCATTGATTCCGAATCACTCGGTGATAACTAAACAGTTGTGTGACTGGCTTGAAGGGACCTCCAATCTAGAATATGTACTTCCAAGATATTTCTGCATCAAGATTTTATTGTGTCAAAGCAAATAGCAACAAAGAACTCCGATGATGGCTTATATTGTCAGAAAAAAGGAAATGCATTTATTGTTATATTCTTCTTTTATATAACTATAATGGAAATCCATTATAGTTATATAACTATATTCACAAGCAATAATTAAATTGTCAACGTGATATATCCAGTGCTGTCAGCGAGCGGTGACACGAGTTTATGATGACGTAGTAATTGATGGCGGACCGGCTGGTCTCACCAAGCTTTTTGAAAATGGGTAGGAAGCTTTGCCGTTGGAGGCCGGCAATCCGATAGACGAACGAGCAAACAGCTTGCCACTCGGAGACGCTATTACAGATCTTGGAGCTGAATGGTTATTATAAATTGTTATTTATATTGATATGCATTTATTTACTTTACAATATAGTCTTTATTTTCAAATGGTAGGTGTCACGGTGAAGAAAATAGTGTCATATTCGAAATGGTCAATGATAATAACCATGTAGAGACTTCCGGGATGGCCAGATTAAACGATGTTACGTTTGTTGATTCCTCTGGGAGTTAATTAGTCTGTGGAGGCTTGCCGAGCCAGCGGTCTTGGGGGTTGGCATACCGGCTTTTATGCAGGATGGCAGCACTGGGACTCGGAGTACGACAACCCAATAAACAACACACGCTCTAAGCATGCTCCATTATTTCAACACCCCCGATACTCCGACTTCGACATTGGTGACCCCGACGTGATGGCCCCGAGAGCCAGAAAAGCCCCAAAAGCCCAAGAGACGGCGGTAGCCAAAGTGGAAATGAAAATGGCAGAGATGGCCGTCAAACTTTCCCCACCGTGGACCAGCAACATCGTCGCGTGGTTTGGACGAGCGGAGGTGCTTTTCGGCTTACGAAAGATTCGTCGAGAAATGGACAGGTTCAACATTGTTGTCGCCCACCTGGACGAACGGACCAGCGTGGTCGTAAGCGACCTGCTGATAGAACCACCGGCAGACGCTTACACGCAGCTGAAGGCCCGGCTCATCGCGAACTTCACACTCTCGAGCCTGGAGAAGCGCAGCGCCCTCAGCAAGGCAGAGCTGGGCGACCAGAAGCCCTCGGACCTACTTACAAAAATCAAGTCGCTGGCGGAACGAAAATCTCAGTATACGGCGGCCGTTCCGTTCAACTCGATTTAGGACTACAACGGAAGCTACAGTGAAATTTCACGGTAACAGATATAAAAAGACCAATTATCGGCGCGGACCTCCTGGAACACTTCGGCAAGCTTCGAGCAGCCAAAAAGATATTCAATAACATTAATGGTGCAGCAGGGGATTTGCAGACCGTCAAAAAGTTGTTGGGCCAGCCCTCTCCACATGGTCAAAAAAGCGGACGTCACTTGGGGTTGGCGAAGAAGACGGTTTTCTTGACAATCGACTTGAAGAAGGCTTACCACCAGATTCCAGTCGAGCCAGAGGACAGCGAGAAGACAGCCATAATCACGCCATTTGATCTTTTCGAGTTTCCCCAAATAACATTCGGACTAAGAAACGCCGCCCAAACCTTCCAACGGCACATCGACAACACACTGAGGGGATTAGACTTTTGTTTTCCTTACGTGGACGACATCCTCATAGCATTCAACTCCTTGGAAGAACATGTGGCGCATGTCCGACAGGTTTTCCAACGACTAAGGGAGTTTGGCCTCACGATCAATGGAGAAAAATGCGTTTTCGCGACTAAAGAAGCAAAATTCCTCGGGCACATGGTCACGGAAAAAGGGGTAACACCGCCCCCAGAAAAAATAGAGGTGATCGACAATTTTCCCCGCCCCAAAACGATTCAGGAAGTGCGACGTTACCTGGGCATGATCAATTTTTACCGGCGGTTCATGCCCAAGTCAGCAGAGTCGCAGCTTCCACTACAAGCGGTCATTGGCACATCAAAAAAAAAATGACAGCACACCAGTGATGTGGACTTCTGAGTTGCAACAATGTTTCGACGGCACCAAGAGAGACCTGCTGGCAGCAGTACAACTAGTACAACCAGAGCCAGGAGCGCCCCTGATGTTGACAACAGACTCATCGGACCAAGCAATGGGGGCGTCATTCCAGCAAAACATCAAAGGTGGGTGGCAGCCTTTAGGTTTTTTCTCCAAGAAACTGACGGTAACCCAAACGAAGTACGGCACGTACGACCGGGAGTTGTTGGCGATGTACGAAACGGTCCAACAATTCCGGTACATGTTGGAGGGACACACCTTCACCATCGACACGGACCACAAGCCACTGACGTTCGCCATTAGGCAGAAGCCAGACAAAATTTCTCCGCGTCAAGCAAACCATCTCAGCTTCATCAGCCAGTTCACGGCGGACATAAGGCATGTGTCCGGGGAAGACAACAAAGTGGCCGACACCTTGTCACGGGTATGCGCAATCTCAATACCTTCACAAATAGATTTTGCAGAACTAGCGAAAGCACAAGAGGGGGATGAAGAGCTGCAGAGACTAACGACCAGAAACACAAGCATGAAATTGGGGTCGGTACCTTGTGGAGGAAGCACAAATGCGATGATAGTTTGTGACACATCGACAGGGAGAAATCGCCCGTATGTACCCCAAGAATTCAGATGATGCACAACACCACACACCCGGGCATTAAGACCACAGTCAAGATGGTGACGCTGCGGTATGTATGGTCGAAAATGGCGACAGACATTAGAAGATGGACACAGACCTGTACGAGTTGCCAGAGAGCAAAAACCACGAGACATACACAGGCACCGATAGGAAGTTTCACCACGCCAACATCAAGGTTCGCTCATGTTCATGTGGATATAGTAGGGTCATTACCACCATCCAATGGACACACATACATCTTGACATGTGTGGACCGCTACACACGATGGCCGGAAGCCATCCCAATCCCGGACATAAAAGCGGAAACAGTGGCAAAACATTTGTTGGAGGGCTGGATCGCCCGTTTTGGAAGCCCAGAAACGATTACGACTGATCAAGGGAGACAGTTCGAAAGTGAGCTTTTCAATGCCTTGAGCCAGCTGCTGGGTACGAAGCACAACAGGACAACGGTGAACCACCCACAGGCAAATGGACTAGTGGAACGATGGCACCGAGCACCGAAAACAGCAATCAGATGCCACGCAACGGGGGACTGGACCAGAACTTTGCCCATCGTATTACTGGGTTTGCGAGCAGCATACAAAGAAGATTTGAAGACCACAAGCGCTGAACTCGTATACGGAGAGGGTATACGACTCCCGGGAGAGTTTTTTACCGGAAGAAACGACCGCAAGGACCATCCGGAACTGCTCCGACAGCTACGGGAGAAGATGCACTCCTTGAGACCGGTTCCACCAAGAGCAACAACAAGGGCCACATTCATCCACAAGGATTTAAACAAATGTCCGGCAGTATTCCTCAGGACAGATGCTGTACGGCAACCGTTGCAGCAACCGTACGAAGGACCATTCGAGGTGGTGGAGAGAACCCCGAAAACATTTGTAATCAGGATAAGACAAAAGGAAGTGAGGGTAACGGTGGACCGACTGAAACCAGCGTACATGTTAAACGACGAGCAACCGACGCCGAGCACAACACCTATAAGGACAACCTCACCACCACCGGCGAATACAGAAATCGTGAGAACAACGCCGCCGCCCACTCGTACCGGGAGAAGGAGGCAAATACCGATGAGGTTTAGACTTAGCATAGCAAATTAATGCTGTGTACGGACCAGTGTAACTTTCACAGTTATGTCTAGGATAATTCCATTATGGTAACTTATATTTTTTTTTTGATCAGCGTACTTTATAGTTATGTCTAGCATAATTCCATTGTGGTAAATATTGTAACCTACCTGTTTGATCATTGTAATTTTGGCGGGGGAGTACTGTGGAGGCTTGCCGAGCCCGCGGTCTTGGGGGTTGCCGCACCGGCTTTTATGCAGGCTGGCAGCGGTGGGACTCGGAGTACGACAACCCAATAAACAACATACGCTCTAAGCACGCTCCATTATTTCAACACCCCCGATAATCCGACTTCGACAATTTAATGAGATATCGGAAAAGATGAGCTTATTGTGTTGTGATATGACCAGGGTTGCCAGACGTCCCCATTTGAGCGGGACTGTCCTGAGTTCAACAGACAAATCCCGAGTCTTGCACTGCCGCTGAAAATCCTGACTTCCTAAAACAAAATGTAGTTCTTGTAATTTTATCCAAAATATTTTATTAAATGCATTCCAGCTTCGAAAAAATCTATAGTTGAGATTGATTGCAACCCATTCATATGCATGTATATGAAGAATTCATACGCTTATTGAATTAAATCTGCCACTGCGTACGAATATTCTGAAATAGTACAATATAATGCTGTTACATATATGTACATAAATGATTTATATTATTTCTATTGAATTCATTAAAATATGCGTTGTAAGGAGTTGAAAAATCAGACCATTTGATTAAATCTGTTGAACATAAAATAAGTTAAATTTATTATTTATTATAAATTAAATTAAAGATTGCCAATGAAATTGTCTCTCATTAATGGGTAATCGTTTTGTGAATGTCAATTTTCAGATACAAAGACCTGTTGAATGCTGAAAATTATGTTGGCGTGCCGAGATCAATCATGGATCAGACGCTGGAATGGTTTCATGGATGGGAAATTTCGCTCGAAGCATCCGATACTTGGTTCGACACAGCCGTCAGTACTTACCTGGAGTATTGGTTGTGTTAGGGTGATCATCTCCTCCACTGGATATTAAACTGTGCTCGATAAATAGTATTTATGCTGGTAAAAATCGCAATATTCATATTCTAAATAATTTTATTACGTTATCTTAAAGTGCATATAATTTTTTTATTATAAATATTGCAGTTTTCTGGATGTTGGTAGACTTCAAATCTCAAATATCCCCAAAGGAAGATATTATAGAGCAAGTATAGGTAGGGTTTCTTAAAACCCGGGTTTTCAAAACCCGTCGGGTCCGGATCCAATATTTTAGATACCCGACGAGTCCGGGTCCAAAATAAAATGTTTTAAAAACATTCGATATATAGTCAGTATAGTGCTATCCGATTTTTAAATGTGACGTCTTGATCTGTTTACTATTATTTCTAATGAATTGGTATATTTTGTTTTATATAATTGTTAATTACTTAATTTATGATTAATTTTGTGAGTTGAATTTATTATTTGCGATTTACAATCAATCGATGTTTTGTTATTGATTATACTTCTTATTGATTTATTGAATTTATTTTATTATATAATACTTATAATTTATTGTTAATTTGTGACTGGTTTTGAATCTTATTGATTTATTTTCAGCTTATGATTTGTTTTCACTGATTTTTTTTCATTTTTGATTATTTTTTATTTATCACAGTCGTTGTGACGCCTTAAAGAAACTCGCCATTTCACAGTGGTTATTGTAGTTGTTGTAAAAAAAAACAATTATAATAAAATTTCAATTTTTTAATTTTTAATAAGAATTTACATAAAATATAAAAATAATTACAAAAAACATTAAATAACTATTTTATTTTTAACACTAGTTCTTATATAGTAATATTTAAGGAATACTAACGCATTGAGGGATTTATCCCCCAATGCCGATCTAATTTTAGTGCAAAAATTTGCTGACACCGAGAATGTCCTTTCGTTGTCTGTTGAAGTCGGTTTTATTGTGCAAAGAGCATCATGGAGCCTCTCCAGATTAATTGCTCGCTTTTTCGTATTTTTAAAAAGTACAAACTCTTGTTTTAAATTTCCGAACAGTTCAAATTCACCACTCTCCGGTTTTTCGGCATTTGTCAAAATTTGTCTCAATTCTTCCTCCATAACCTAATAATTATCTATGCATTTATTGTCTACTGGTCTGCATCACATCTTATAATGTATGTGCAAACAATTATGTACGTATGGCTATATAATTTATTATTTTTATTATTACTATATAACTATGCTATTTACATATATTTTACTCGTAAACTAAAAAAGGTGCGAGTTCATTTTTATACTTGTGTCTATGTATACCTTTGCATTTCAACTGGTATCACCAAGGATGGTTTGCTCAATAATTCCATATCTTTATCTGTGTATGCAGTTATGTGTATGTTTATATGCATATATCTATTTTCATTTATGCATATGGATATTTATATTTATATCACTACGTGCTCTATCTACTTCCTTTTTTACAATGTCTTCTAATCGTCTTGTCATTTATTATCAAAATGTCAAAGGTCTCCGAACTAAATCTGACTCTTTTCTTCAAAATGTATTAGTTAATAATTATGATATTATCTGTCCATCAGAAACTTGGCTTAATGACTCATTCAATAATAGTGAGTTTTTTGATGCCAGATATCAGGTGTTTCGACGTGACAGAGATTATTCTCTTCATAACCAAATATTTAGTGGTGGCGTAATCACAGCTGTGAAAAATAATCTACCCTCTGTCATTCAAAATAATTGGTTAACTTCCACAGAAGACCTTTGGATTACTATTACCACTAAATTTTTTAAACTAAATATCTGTACTGTTTATATTCCTCCTGGTAATTCTCACCAAACTCTATTAGTTACCCATTTAAATAAAGTATCTGATCTAATAACCAATTATCCAGAGGATCGATTTATTTTACTCGGTGATTACAATCTTCCCACTATTGATTAGACAAAATACGACTCAAATCTGCATCTATTTCCTTCCAATTGTATTAATTTTTCTTCCCTTTCCTTTACTCAATTCTTATCTTATAATAAACTTTATCAATACAATTATTTATCAAATACTAATAACCGTATTCTTGACCTAGCTATTAGTAGTTTCCCCTTATATATTTCTCGTGCTGACTCTACGCTAATCCATGAAGATTCTCATCATTTATCCTTTTGCATCTCAATAATTTACAACAAATCTTCACCCTTGAATTATAATTATAATAAAACTTTCCTCTTTAGAAAAGCTGACTATGCTACAATTATTCCAATTTTAAGCGATATCAATTGGAATTCACTTTAGTCCAATTTAAATATTGATTTAGCTTGTAAAAAATTTTACGATACCTTACAAAATATTATTGAATGCCACGTCCCTTTTACTCTTAAATCTAAACGTACCAAATATCCCCCTTGGTTTACGTCTCTTATTAAAATAATAAAAGAAAAAAACAAATTCCATAAAAAATTTAAAATTTATTCAAATCCCTTAGATTATCAAAGTTTTTCACTATTAAGAGCTCGAATCAAAAAATATTCTTTAATCTGCTTTAGAAATTATATTTCTCTTATTCAAAATAATATTAAAACTAATCCCAAATCATTTTGGTCATATATAAATTCAAAAAAAAATACCTCCTCTTCATATCCTTCCGTAATGTATTATGGAAATAAGTCGGCTTCACATGGTTCTGAAATCTGTACATTTTGCATTTTTGCATCTGGACTATTTTGACTCAACTTTCAATAGTGATTCTACCATTAACCTTTCTATCTCTAATACAGATACTTCTTCATGTAACTTATCTACTTTTCATTTTGACATATCTACTGTACTCAGTCACATCAACTCTCTCAATGTTAATCTTGGTGCGGGTTGTGATGGTTTGCCTTCTTTTTTCCTTGTTAAATGTGCTGTCCCATTATCTCTTCCCATAACAATCCTTTTCAATCTTTCTATGTCTAACGGTAAATTTCCTGACTATTGGAAATTATCTTACATCACCCCTATTTTTAAAAAAGGTGATAAGAATCTTATTGAGAATTACCGTCCTATATCTAAACTATCTGTCATTAGTAAAATCTTTGAAAAAATTATCTATAATTTCCTTTTCTCCAATTTCAAAAACTACATTATACCTGAACAACATGGTTTTTTTAAGGGGAGATCGGTAGAGACTAACCTGCTTAATTTCACTAGTACTCTCACATCTTATATGGACAAACGAATCCAAATAGACGTCGTTTATACGGATTTTGCTAAAGCTTTTGATAAAATCAATCACAACCTATTACTCAATAAACTTTGGTCCCTCGGAATCCGAGGAAATTTATTTCGTTGGATCTCTTCGTATATACTAAATCGTCACGAAATCATAATTCTCAATGGTTTTAGATCATCACTTAGACATATTCCTTCCGGTGTCCCTCAAGGGTCGCATTTAGGTCCCTTATTCTTTTTACTCTATATTAATGATATCTCATACATCTTCAAACATTCCTTTATACTTCTTTACGCTGATGATTTAAAAATTTACAAACCAATATACACCATAGACGATTGTCATAAGATACAAGAAGATCTAGATAGATTCTCTATATATTGTTTAAATAATGATCTTTTTATTAATCTAGGAAAATGCTCTATTTTAAATTTCACTAGAAATAAGTCAATTATTACTAATCAATATCAATTAAATCATTCAATCCTTAACACGTCATCTTCTATTAAGGATCTTGGTGTAATACTCAATAATAAACTAGATTTCTCTGAACATATTTATTTTATTACCAACAAAGCATTTAAATCTCTTGGATTCCTACTCCGCTCAACAAAACCCTTTAATGATCCTTATGTACTAAAATTACTTTATTTTTCCTTTGTAAGGTCTCACCTTGAATTTGCCTCAATTATCTGGTCACCTTTTTATTTATCCCATATTAATTGTATTGAGAAAGTTCAACTTAAATTTATTAAATCCTTACGCTACCTTTTTCCTACCTATACCCATTCTACTGTTTCCGACATTTTAAAAATCCTTTCTTTTGACGATCTTTCTGTCAGGCGACGACATACTGATGCTATATTCTTCTTTAAGCTCATAAATGGTTTCCTTGATTGTTCTGATTTACTGAATAAGGTTAATTTCAGAATCCCAGTTCGGTACTCTAGACGCGTTGCACTCTTTTCACTTGATCCTTTCAATACTAATTCCCAAAAATATTTTTATCTGCAGCGCGTTTATCGTATGTTTAACGGAGAGCTGAATGAGGTTGATCTATTTGGTATTTCCCTACATCAATTCAGGTCTAACATCAAGAGAATCTTGACTGATTGATTCATTTCTTCTCCTATTCTATTTTTCCAATATTTTTATACTTTAGTTTAGTTATGTAATGTGCTATTTAATCATATTATAGCTTTCATTCTTTTCGTTTTCATTTGTTTATTTTGTATTTACCTTTTTCATTTGTTTTATATTTGTAAATTTCATTTCTTCTTATATTCTATTTTATAACCTTTTCCAAATATTTTAATACTATAGTTTAATTATGCAATGTTCTACATATTTTGTCATGCCTTTATTCTTTACTTTTTAATTTGTTTTCCTCATATTAATCTTTTTCATTTTTGTAAAAATCTATTATTGGACTCGGATGTTACATATATTATTTATTTACTATTTGTTTTTTTATACATATCTATGTACATCCTGTCTGTTGATTTTTCAATTAATAAAATAAAATAAAATAAAAATAAAAAAATAGTTATTTCACATTCATCTTCGTTATCAATTAAAATTAATTCCTGTAAATCATCCGTAGAATTGACTTCTCCAGAAACCGAATTTCCAGAGTCTATTCATAAAATGTGTAGCTAAAATTAACGCTTGTTTCGTAGGAACAGTATTGGATTCTTTGAGCAATTTGAATAGATTGATTAAATTCGAGTCCGTTCTATCGTTTAGCCGTTTCTCCACATTTTCAAGTAAATCAACTGCTATTTGACTTTAAAATTCCTTAATTGTTTTCTTCATATAATTTAGTGTGAGGTCAGCTGAATGGATGGTTGTGTCATTTCGGCTTAGTATGTTGACTGCCAATTCGGCAGGTTTGATCACATTCATAAAATCTACAAGTACTTCAAAATCAACGACATCCAACATTTGTAAACAGTTTAATTCTATCAATGCCTCTTCTATGAATTTTCGATGCTTTATAAAAACACTAATCATTTTTGCCAACGAGTTTTGCAATCTAAAATCAGGTTGTTGGTGTGACCAAGCTCTGCCTTTATTTTGTCTTGTAAGATTCCATTTCTAATGGAAGAAGATTTAAAAAACTTCGCCACCATTCGAACACTGTCGATAATCTGATCAATTTTATTTACTTCCACAAAATTTTCTTCATCGGTTCTGAATATTTCAACATCCAAATCATTAAAGAGATCTTCACCCTCGACATCATTTATTTCCTCTTCACACTCAGTATCCATTATAGCAGTAGATTTTATTATATAGAGTATCACACACTCCGAGATGAATACCATGATTTAGACATACTTGATAAAATGACGGACATTCTTTACCGAATTTGATCATAGCAGAAGCACCTTCGCCTGTTGATCCAACAATATGTTTCTGGTAATCTATTTTGAACGATTTAGTAACTGCTTCAAGTAAGTTCGTTGCTGTACAAGATCCGATGACACGAACAAGCTCAAGATTATACGGATCTTCTGATGGAAGAGGGACGTGCATCCATATATGCCCCATTGAATTTTATTATCCTTAGCGGTATTCTGAGAAGAAATTATTTGCGTACGAAAATAACGTTTTACATATGTATGTACTTTAAAAGGCAAGAAAATTTAAACTTCAAATATTTCGAATTGCTTATTCCATTTTTGTTTTTCGCCTTTATTTTGTTAAAAAATTCAATTTTATAACGCATTTTGATTTAAAAAAAATTTTTTAATTTAAAAAAAATTATTTCTTGTTACCCGGACCCGATGGTTTTTAGTCCCGGGTCTCGGGTCCGGGTTTTAGGTCCATTACCCGACGGGTTCGGGTACGGGTCGGGTCGAGTCCAGAAACCCTAAGTACAGGTCACCGGATGTAACGAGATCGTATTGCGAAGAAAATTTTAATAATCTCCTCATCGTTTAAATAGTGGATCCTTTCTATCCAAACCACGTACGTATCTGAATTATAAATTTAAGAGATTTTCAGTCCTGGAAAGTTCCATGGCATCTATAGATATGTACCAATCGGAAGTTACTGTAGATTCTTCGCTTCCCTCATCAAAAAAGGACCAACAACAAACAACAAAATCTGCACCAACTTATTAAATACCTTTCACAGAGGTTTCTTTAAACTCTTCAAGAATGCACCGATGCACACAGAGACCTAATACCCCATTTCTTATTACCCCAGTGGTACCCTTTGCCCTCTTTTACCTTTGCTTCAATACGCATTCAGGTGGGGCCGATCAACGATTGACGCTGTCCAGAAGACGGAGGCAGTGTTCTTCACCAGACGAAGAGGTTCCGGCCCGCCGAAATTAGAGCTGGAGGGTTTTGAGGTGCCGTTTCGTGACTCGGTGAGATACCTCGGAATCCAGCTCGACCGGAAGCTCAGGTTCACGGAGCATGTGGAGCGGGCATCCGCCAGGTCAGACGTGACGGCCTGACAGTTAGCCCGTCAGTGTTAGGAGGAAACTCCTGAATTCGGTGGTCCACTCTACATACTCCTTACGTGACTCCCTTAAAGTGGAGTGCACTAGGCGAAAAATGGCTGGAGTGCAGAGGCGGAGTGCTCTGAGGGTCGTCTCGGCGTACCGCACAGTATCGGAAGATGCGGCACTGGTGCTCGCTGGCACACCGCCTGTGGACCTGCTTGTGGTTGAGCGAAAGGTGACACACGGCGGGCTGAAAAGAAGCGAAGCGAGGGATGCCACCATGATACAGTGGCAGCAGCCGTGGGAGTCAGCTACTAGGGGAAGGTGGACGCAAAGGCTCGTCGGTGACCTGAAGCAATGGTGCGGAAGGAAACACGGTGACCTGAACTACCACCTCACCCAGTTGTTGACAGGACACGGTTGCTTCGGAACCTACCTCCACAAGATAGGGAAAGAAGCAACACCAAGCTGCCACCACTGTGAGGCAGCTGACGATGACGCGGAGCACACATTGCTCCCCGAGAGAGGCCCTCAAAGCCGCGATCGGGGAGGAAACGCTGTGGACGGGGACGATGCTCCGCGACAGAGGGAACTGGTCGTCTTGGGAGTCCTTTGCTGCCTCCGTGATCGGGGAGAAGTTGCAGTCCGAAAGGGAAAGGAGACGCCGGGGGGCCGCTTCTGAGTCGGAGGACTCGATAAGAGCACCGCGACCTGAGGTGGGTCTCTGCTGTCTCCAGTGTGAGCGCATTGCGCAAGGCCAGCTGCTGCCTGGTAATTAAGAGTGGAATAAGAATTAAAAAGATATAGATAATGTTTAATAAAGTGTCACATGAGAAATGGAATGAAGACATTTTAAATTTACTTTTAATAACACCAGCATGAGAAAAGTATCCACAAAAAAGACTACAACGTTTGAAAATGAGGTTTTCTAATTATTAAAGCTGCCCAATGTTTCTACTGTAACCTTCAGATGTAATTCTTCAGATAGTGAATAGAGTCAAAATTATTTTTATTTCTATTATTATATGGAGATTATAAATTTATTTTTATTTACATAATAAAGCATACTCATTATTTTTAAACAATTTCTAACACTTTAAAATTATAATTTTTTCATGTATATACATAGATATTAATGATTATATTGTAATATAAATTCACCAATATATGTACATACATTTACTATAAGTCGCATTTTTTTGTCAGCCAAATAGCCAATTCTAATGTGTAAATATGTATATTTACTGAGTGGCGTCAGTCCACTTTTTTTCTCGCAAAACATTTAATATAATGGTTTTAGTTTTAAAATAAAAGTTAAAAATATAATAAGAGATAACAGTTTTTGTTATCTCTTATAATATTTTTGTTTTTGGAACTGAAAATTGTACTTTTAAATACAACGACTCGTATAAAGTTAGTTAAATACTCATTAGGAATTTATTAATTTAAAATATTTGGGAGAGTCAGCATGGTCGATGTCACAAACATACAAAATAAATATAATATAAAACAAAAATAAAATTTAAAAAGAAAAAAACCATTAGGTACTGATGGAAATAAAATAAAGTAAAAATAAAAATAATACAATTAATAATACAATACAATTAGAATAAACCAATAAAGGTGAGTATTTTTGTTGAACGTAATTTATAATGAAGTGTTCAATATTACATTAAGAGTAAGAGTAAGTACTGACGGCTATGTCGAACCAAGTATCGGATGCTTTGAGCGAATTCTCCAATTCGTGAAACCATTCCAGCGTCTGATCCATGATTGATCTCGGCACACCAACATAATTTTCAGCATTCAACGGGTCTTTGTATCTGAAAATTGACATTCACAAAACTATTACTCATTGATGAGAGACAATTTCATTGGCAATCTTTAAAAACATGACTTAAATTGAACAGTATTTTATGCCAATTTTTGAACTCCTTAGTCAAGCCGCACACCAAAGATGCATCAATCAGCATGCACACTGTAAATGCTTCACTGTATTTGCTTCGTCACATTTAGCACTTAACGTTAAATGCGACGTAAACACGCACACCGGGGCTTCACTACATTTGCAGTCATAACATGATGGCAAACACATTCGCCAGCGAATTCAGGAAGTAGTTACTTTAATCATAAAGAGTACTTCTCTTTTCATCTTATGGCATGCGCAGATGCAGATGGACTATTTACAAGTATTGAGGTAGGAGATTATGGCAGAAATAGTGATTCTGGAGTATTTCGTAACTGCAGATTAGGCCAAGCACTTTCAAATAATATTTAAAAAATCCCGGAGTCGATGCCATTAATAGGAGAAGAAGAATTTGGACGACCATTCAATTTTTATTTTGTGGCGGATGAAGGATTTCCCCTTTGCACCAATATTATGAGACTGCATAATAGAAGAGTCTTGAACAATGATCGCCGAATATTTAACTACCGTTTATCTAGAGGTCGAATGCGCTTTTTGTATACTCGTACTTGTATCGAAGTTTCGTGTATTTGAAACACCGTGTATTTTTCCTGTTCAGTGGATAAATCTGTTAAAATTGTTAAAACTACTTGCATACTTCACAACTTCATTAAGATGAACGAAAAATATCAGTTTACTTCAAAAACTGAAAACAATAACAGCGAGTTCTAGTCGCTATCATGACAATTATCAAAGAAGGCCGGGTAATGATGCCATTCAAAACAGGGAATATTTATGTGAGCATTTCACAAAACACAGTTAGCCCATTAATTCATATATTTATGCAAATAATAAATGTTATATCTTACCAGATTCATTAAACTTTTCGCCAATATTAGTCCATATCAATTCTGTCATTCTTCTATTGCTGTAATCTTGATGATGGTAATTATAAAGTCGACTATTTTGTTCAACTTCTTTAATAAATCCAAATCGCCTTTCATTTTTATGTAGTTGTTGATTTTCGAGCAGCAAAGAATGAACTTGTTCAATCGCAGCAAAGCAAATGTTCGTTTGTTGTACATAATGTCCATATAATAATAGAAATAAAAATAATGTTGACTCTATTCACTATCTGAAGAATTACATCTGAAGGATACAGTAGAACCGTGGTTCTTAACCTTGTTGGAGGTACTGAACCCCACCAGTTTCATATGCGCATTCACCGAACCCTTCTTAATTGGAAAAATAAAATATGATTTTTTTCAAATTCAAAACATAGGTATATATTTTACTGGTGCACAAAATGAACCGTGCATCAACATCACTGTGTTCATAGAACAAAACCATTAAAACATGATTTTCACACAAAAACAAAAACATAATAATGAATATATACTGCAAATCAGTGTGACTTCTGCTGTTGCCTTTCAGAGACCAGTTCAGAAATCTTGGCAAGTGCCACTCTCATGTCATTTTCGCAACAAAGTCTGTTCCTTTTCTTCGTTTTATGTCCAGCATCCTCGAAAAGGATTGCTCGCAAAGATATGTTGTAACAAACGGTATGAAAATCTCCAGGGCTTTCTTAGCAATAACAGGGTACGTTACCATTTGTTGACACCAAAACGTTGAGAGCGTTGTTGTTGAACCTGGCTTTTCTGAATTTCCGCCGAACCCCTGAAACTGACTCACCGAACCCCTGGGGTTCGATCGAACCCAGCTTAAGAACCACTGCACTAGAAACATTAGGCGGCTTTAATAATTCGAAAACCTCTTTTTCATACTTTGTAATCTTTTTTGTGGATTCTTTTAAATTCGTTGATTTTTTGCAGTTTTTGTAATACCATATAAAATTTTGCAAGGGAAATTTTTCGAAAAATATTTGAATTTAATATACATTTTTTGATACTATTCAAGGATGTAAGTGTTCGCAGCCTCCCAAGGTGTTCGTAGTTTTTAAACCTCGGAATTAAAGTAAAATGGAATACATACACTATATGCGGATGACTTAAAGCTCTATTTGAGTATAGTTTCTGAGCGCTCTCGCGAGCTTTTACAAGATTTAAATGCTCTTCATGCTTGATCTTTAACTAACCGTTTATCTCTCAATGTCTCCAAATGTAAGGTAATGTGCTACTCTAGATCTAGATCCATCCCTGTTCGTACCTTTCCTTATCTTGGGATTGCTTTTCAGACTGACCTCAGGTTTTCCACTCACATTGATTCTGTGTGTTGCTCAGTTTCAAGGATGCTAGGTTTGTTTTTCGCAATTCCCGGCATTTCCATAATCCTACTGTGATATTACATACATAAATATGTTTCCGTAAATACTAAAAAATATTGGTATTTAATATTAGTGAATCCTCAATCTCAATTGTGAAAACTAATCTCAACTATAGATTTTCTCGAAGCTGGAATACATTTTTAACAAAAATTGCGCAAATTTTATAATTATCAACGGGTTTTAACGATGAGTTTCTGGAAAACCTCCGAAACCCGCTGGGTGACAGCACTGGATATATCACGTTGACAATTTAATTATTGCTTGTGAATATAGTTTACACACATAACAATAAATGGATTTCCTTTTTTCTGACAATATAAGCCATCATCGGAGTTCTTTGTTGCTATTTGCTTTGACACAGTAAAATTTTGATGCAGAAATATCTTTGAAGTACATATTCTAGATTGGAGGTCCCTTCAAGCCAGTCACACGACTGTTCAGTTATCACCGAGTGATTCGGAATCAGTGGCTACTCTTTCCAATTCCTCATACGCTATATCCTAGGTTGCCAGATTTCCAAAATCACAGATCGGAACATTCACTATTTCGAACAATGAAAAACAAAGAAGCTTAAGAACTAATGAAGATATTAAGGAAAAAATATTTTTAATTAAATTATAATGTATATAAATAAGTATGTACATACTCACAAGCTCATCTTTTCCGATATTTCATTGAATAATTAACTCCCAGTGGAATCATCTTTCAATCCGGCCATCCCGGATGTCTCTACATGGTTATTATCATTGACCATTTCGAATATGACATTATTTTCTTCACCGTGACACCTAGCCATTTTACAATAAAGACTAGATTGTAAAGTAAATAAATGCATATCAATATAAATAACAATTTATAATAACCATTCAGCTCCGAGATCTGTAATAGCGTCTTCAAGTGGCAAGCTGTTTGCTCGTCCATCTATCGGATTGCCGGCCTCCAACGGCAAAGCTTCCTACCCATTTTCAAAAAGCTTGGTGAGACCAGCCGGTCCGCCATCAATTACTACCACATCATAAACTTCACTGAAATATAAAAATAAATCTAATTAAAACTAACGTCACAATCTTCACAATGCTCTAAGATTGTGCCTGAATGGTTATTTTTCTCCTTTAAAAAAAATTATACAAATTCAATATGAATTTTTATGAAATCTCTGTACAGGAATTCGTGAAGTTATTAAAAAAGTTGTATACACGGACATAGATAGAAGTTTGATTAAAAAGTAAGAGATCTAAATAGCATACAAATACTTAAGTATTTTAGAATTGTATCAAAACTTCAATTTTGTATTTTTTCATTGATATCTTTATACCAAAATTTTCTTTTACATACGTATATATAATATATAATAGAGATAAAATATACAAAAAAATTCAAATATAATGCGAACTGGTTTTAGATTTAGAAAATGATATGAACCGAATCAAAAGAAGTGCTAATTACCTATTGCCGGATGACATTTTGAGGTTATGTGAACGATGAGATCTGTCAAATGATAGTTGAATTGGAGCTAGCACCACAATCGATGAGCATACCTATTAGTACTTTTCTAAAATATCATTTAGTGACTCTATAAATAAATCATGTTTTTTAATGTACATTTATTAATATGTGCATGGATTAGTCTGAATTTCTCGTTTCTCAATCATTTCTCATTTTTATTTTATTTCTTCCCACTCTCCTGTTCACCATTTTTTTTTACTTACGTTTCAGAATTATTTGCGAGTGATAATTAATCATAATCAGTTTCAAATTTATCACACAAAAAATAAATTATTTCACTTTCTTGAAATGTTAAATGCAACTAAAGTACCGCTAGATGGCATTATTAGAAGTGACAGTCGGTAAAGCTGATTTCTACTTTATCGTACTGCAAACGAATGCCAATGGACAGTGGCGTAGCGAAGGGGGGGGGGGCATGGAATTTTACTACTTATATTAATACTATTTTTATTTGTTATATGAACAAATTTTCACTCATATACATTCTTAAACTTTTTATTTAAAAATATTATGCTGGTCCGTGAGAATTACTGAAAAATATATACTGGTCCACCAGCTGAAAAAGTTTGAGTAGCTCTGATCTACATACATACTGTAAACAGTGTTTAGATGGCACTAGATATTGTGCGAATGAATTGTGTATAAATACATAACATATGTGGTTGTATATCATTTAGGTAACAAAATATAATTACATATTATTGAATTTCCTGGATGACGATTCCCATAGAAATGGAATGGTGAATTGTAACAATGTCATATGTACATACATATTTGTATAACGATAATGGTTGAATACAAAATTGGCATACTGCAATTGGAACCTGCTAGAGATTAAAAACCCGTCTCGAGATAACACATACATATTGCTATTCGACATGAAAGCGATGCAAAATTCTGAAATTATTGTTTTAAAAAGTTCAATGACTCGGCTCTATTGAGAAATGGCATTTGGAATAATAATCAAATGAGCAAAATAAGAAAATCGTTATTTTAGCAAAAGTCCGTTGGATCTGCACAATTTGGAGCTGAAGGCGAGAGTCGGGGAATCGTGCAGTGGATTACAGTTCGGCAATCGCATTGGTTATTTGTTCGATTGGTTAACTTTTTATTGAAAAGACTAATTAGTGTTTGTGTAACAAGCAATCGCAGTCGCACATACTTGTGGCGTGGCAACAGAAGACTGGGTGGGTGGGAGTGGGTGGGAGTGGGTGGGAGTGGGTGGGAGTGGGTGGGAGTGGGTGGGAGTGGGTGGGAGGGCGAGGCAACCGCCAATGAAGAGTGCGACAAGGAGTGGAACTGATATTTATTATTAAGGAGTTCTTAATGGCAACAAATCAAAAGGCCAGCAATTTAATCAATTTTGTTAGTATACAAATCAGTTTTCGGCAAGTATTTTACTATCAGAATGTTCCGTATTACATATAATATTAAATTTCAGTGTTAATAAAAAATGGAGAGTATAAAAATCTGAAGTACATTCGCCAGAACAAATAGCAATGTCCGTTGGATGGAATTGTATATCAAAATCGTTTTAAAGGAGCTCTAATCAATACGAAAAAATGATAAACACCTGATTTATAGGTTTTAAACATCACCGTAGCGAGGCCATGGCAAATGGGAGCTCACCTATTTCATTTTTTAATAAAACATATTAAATTTAAGTTGAATTCGATGTGTTTTTGAAATATCCATTTTTTATTTTTCAATTACATATGTATTTTGTTCGAGGCATCGTTATGAATGTTTTACTTTTAATACTTTTGAGTTTTGAGTTCTCTTTTTGGAACCTTACAAACTGTTTTTAATTTTATTTCATCGCCTACTAAATAGATGGGAAATAATATCATCGTTATTAGCTTGAAAAATTATTCGGATACGAGATGGAATATTTTAGCCTAGTCTACTGTTTTGAAAAGATGTTTTACACCAGAATAGTTTTCTCTTTAAAAAAACACAAGTACATATATAGATATATTTTATTTTTAAAGTTTAGACCATTGTGGCATTACATGAATTCCTAATGCGCCACAATGGTCAAAAAAATATAACACAAAATAAACAAACTATACATAAATTAATACATATGTACAATTCATAAAAAAAAAAATATAGGTTTATATCATGTTTATTATTATATAGGCAGGGGCGTGATTTCAGCTTTTCACAAGGGGGGGGGGCAACATTTGTAGGGGGTGTATTATGTATAATGAGTATATGAATTTTAACTATTTATTTTTTTCATTTTTTATTTATATATTTTTATCAATAAAAGAAATATTAAAATAATTTTAAAGGATAAACGAGTTTTGCAAATATATTTCAAAGTAAGACAAACAACAAAACAAAATATATTTGCGAGTGAAAAATCGATGTGTTTATATTATGTTCCTATACCTTACAGTGTTCTAAATAATTTCAATAAATATTCTATTTTGGTTGGTTTAGTATTTGAATTCGAATTCATAATAATACTTAAAACAAAGTGGATAGTCCCATTTAAATCTAGCCCCCTAACCCCCCGCCCCCCCCCACAAATAATAACAGTTGATTATTTTCATAACATCCTAGCCCCTTCCTTGAACATTTTCTGGATCCATTTTTCTGCTTTTCTGTTTTTATACAAGTTTAAAATTCGTCCGACGACCAACAATCCAACAATCCCGTATCTTTTATATCGAAAGATTCTTCATTAGAGTCCTCTGAAGTGGACGAGAGTGAATCTTCCATCAAGTGAGATCTCGTCCTATAAATAAAGAAACACATCTACCTGTAGTGTTATAGAGTTTCAAAATATTTAGTGAATATTTGAAACGAATTGTAAGTGCCGGTAAAGCAAATTGCCGAAGAATTCCAACCTTCGAATGGGTATGATGTGGTCTTCATCTCTATCCTTTTTATCATCTGTATTCCCTTGTAGGGTTTCGTTGTTCACGGCTGAAGAACTGGCCACTGGCTCCAAGTTTTCTTCTTTTACCACAGTGTTTTCATTATCTTGGTGGGGGGTGGGGCTCAGGGTGGAGTCGAGGCAGAAGGTGGGGGATGGAGTGCGGATTGGGCTGAGGTTGGGGGATGGGATTGGAGTGAGGGGGGGGACTGGGAGTGCTGCTGGGGGTGGGTCTTGGGGTGGAATCGAAGCTGAAGGTGGGGGATGGAGTGGGGGTTGGGCTGGGGGTGGGGGATGAGGTGCGGGTGGAGGTGGAGCTAGATGCTAGAATTTAAACAAATGTGCAATTATGAGCTATGGACGTGCACATTCGCTCTATTGTCACGGATATTCCATTAGATCCGTCTTGTTGAAGCGTGTGGAATCTATTGTCGATTTGGGTATCACTTTTGATCCTCAGCTCACCTTTCACAACCATATCAAGAAAGTCGCTGACGTTTCCTTTCGTCGACTTGGATTTGTTTTGAGATATGCAAGATTATTCTCCAATCCTTTGTCTTCTCGCTTGCTTTTCAATTCGCTTGTGAGAAGTAAGCTGGAGTATAATGCGATTGTGTGGAATCCGCATGAAGCAAATTACATACTCTCTGATGATTGAGAAAGTGCAAAAAGCATTTCTTCGTTTCCTATATAGGAAAGAATATGGGTATTACCCATATCTCTACCCCACTCCTTTCCTTTTGGGCATGCTTGGGTATAATTCCCTTGAACTTTGGAGAAACTTTTCTTTAATTCGTTTCGTTCTCCTGCTCTTACGTGGTAATACGTCATGCACGTTGTTGCTGGAGCAGTTGGGACTTTATGTCCCTAATCATTATGTGCGTGGTAGACATCATCATTTGCTGGCTGTACCTCCTGCCCGCACAGTCCTTTTTCGAATGGCTCCTATTCCAAGAGCTATTCGACTTCTTAATGAAATCGTTACTGCCGAGACTGAATGTGATATTTTCCACCTTAGTGAGCGTAAATTGTCGGAAATTACTCTAACCCATTAATCTGGTAGTCTGCGCTCATCATTGTTTTCATGATTGATTGTGATTTATGAGTGAAATTTTGATTAACTCTCTTCCATTTGGGCCTTACAGGGATGTTTTGTATTTGTAGTTGTTTCTTACATATTTATTGAAACTGGCTGTAGGTGCAAGGCATTCCTTATGCTATATTTTATTTGATATTTTTACTTTATCTATTATTATTAAATGCTATTTTTTATGTTTATGTATGGATGTATTTATGTTTATGTTCAAATGTATTTTTTTATGTATAATTGATGAGTATATTATTTTCGTTATGTATTAATTTATGTTTAATTGTTATTTTGTTTTTTTTTTGTGTTTTTTTTGTGACCATTGTGGCGCTTTAGGAATTCCTATTATGCCACAATGGCCTGTTTAGAATAAAATAAATAAATAAATAAATGTGGAACTCATGGCCTTCACACAACGAAACCTGAAATGAACGTAGGAATTGAGGCGAAGCTGTTACTGATCTGAAACTACTCGCAAACTTCACAAATTTTGTGCAATTAAAAAATATACGTAATAGTTCGAGGTAGAGGTTCCAAAGTGCTGCTGGTCAGTTCTGGATATTTGTGACTCCACGTCGATCGTTTCCTATCAGAGTTTGCCAATTTTCTTTGATTTCATCGTGGAAACGGTACCCGATTAAAAATTGACTAAAAATCCTTCCTCCCTACTATGCCACCATTATTTGAGTATGATTAATGTAAAATAAAATGTATGTACAACTCATAGATGTCTCGTTAATTTGTGAGTTTTCAGTGTGTCGTAATTCAGCGACTTTTATAATAAAAAATGCTGTATTGTTTGTAATTGACCAGAAAGGCGCGTTGGGGTTTACCTGTAAGGCCTTCCTGGTATAGAATGTAATAAAAAATAATAAAAAAAAGAATTATCTGCAGCATGGTTGTGGTCAGTGGCATCTAAGCCAGTGCTTTCCAATTACTTTCATGTCACGACCCCCTAAATCTGAAAGAATTGATTCCCGGCCCTAAAAAAATTCTAGTTAAAAGGGTTATTTGGCAGTAATTATTATAATTATAATACACATATTTATATTCAGCACAAAATTATAGGAACTTGCTTAAAAACATTTTTTTTAAATAAAAACTATACACACATGAAACAATTTAATGCGATAGATGAGGTCGCATGTTTTTACATAAAAAATCGATATCGGGTTCAATGTCAGAAATGCTAACTCGCAAAGCATCTTCCAAAGTCTCCGCCTTTGCTTATTTTTTAATATATCTAAGTAATGACGAAAATGCTGTTTCGCATAGGTACGTAGTCACGAAAGGAATAAGAGTTACCAAGGCTTCTTTTCCAATAGCAGGATATTCTTGCTGTCGCCTTATCCAAAATTCTGAAATACTTTTTTCATTAAATTCCACTTCAAGCAAATTATCTGATCTGATATCGATCAACTCTTCTTGGGCTGTCCACGTAATATGATCATATTTTAAGGACTTGGCAAATGGTGCTCTTATCCAATTGTTCCTTTCATCCTCATTCAAGTTAGGGAAATATTTTTTGAAAAATAGTATCGATTCGGCCATGTGATCAAGTATAACTTTTTTCACTGAAGTCGACAATGATATTTCATTATTCGTGAGGAAATCATTCAAACACGAAAACATCCAAACTTTAAATAAATAAATGCAATAAAATAAATTTCCACTCAGAGAAACTTTTGTTAGATACAGGGATCTGGAGCAACTACTTTTTTTAGTTGCTCCGCTCCGACACTTAAGAGGGCTGTCCATACAAACGTACTATACTTCTCCCTTCCTCAATTATGGCACTAGAGAAATTATTTTTTAATATGCTATTGATATCGACCATTTGGGTGCATCTATCGTTTTATTTTAGCAGCTGCATTTCCAGCAGCTGTATCAAAATGGTTTTTTAAAATACTGTCTCCTCCCTCAATTCGATACGCATAAAGTTGTTCGACATTTCCTTCGGTGCTATCTTTCCCACGAATTGCCAAATCATTTGTTCCGCAAAATAAGATTGTTGAAATAATAGGATACAGCTTCTTTCTGTTTTCTTCAATAGTTCGTTTTACAGAATTATCTATCTGACAAATAATATCCTTATTTGTATCTCTAATGGTTGACGCGGAGTGTTCAGCATCTTGTTGAGACCCATGATGCCATGCTGAGCTGGTATGGTTTCTGGAACATTCATTAAAATCTTTGTACTTTGTACAAGGAGTAGTAATGAAGGCACCTTCAATTCCTCTTTGCACTGGTTGCGGAAATAAAACACAGAAAATACAAAAAGCACCTTTTAACCTAGGTGAATATGATAACTGGGTTAGCCAAGATTCCCTGAAACAACGTTTTCCACTTCCTGACATGTCGCCTTCAAAATCACATGACGGGTGAGCAGTGCCGGCCTTACACCCAATGGCGCCCTCGGACAATTTTTTCACCCTTAGAAAAAAATTTCGTCTTTGGCGCTCTAATCTAAAATTTTGTATGGCTTTTGGCGCTCTAATTTTAAAATTTAAGGCGCCTTCGACGCATCGAGCGGCGCCCTAACTTATTTGGCGCCCTCGGGTGAGGCTTGTATGGATCAGTTGGCAAACGATACTTAAGTTTAAGATCGGTAGGAATCTTCGTAATAGATTTTACATACATAGAGTCCAAAGTCAAAAGTAACATTGTTTGACTATTTTCAATCAATCCGGGAGGGGCGAGTGCCCCCCCTTGCCCCCCCCCCCCTGCGGGCGCCCATGGGGCGCACCCTCTAGGCTCGGAAGCGAGGCTCGGTCGACCCGCTCCTTCCTCTCATTGGTTGCTCTTTGCGACTAATCTAGTATAAAATGCATAATATTTTCAAATAATGTTAATCGAAAATCGGGATTTTGGGGAGGGGGCCGCTATCCTATATTTCTATATACATGGATGTGTCTAGATTAGGAATAGATTTTATATTCGGAAACTGTTTAAAATTGTGTATTTAAATCTTACTATATCGTCGAAGCATAATCAAATGTTATTTTGAAAGTATGAAGTAAATTTAAATCGCTGGTTGATGATGAATCGTCCTATCAAAGTTGTTTTAAGCAATTCAGTTTATATTATTCACGGAAATTTGTTTATTCCCATTTTTATTTCAGTAGGTATTTGTTACATAGGTATTGGTATATGCATAATCTTGAGGTTGGAAATGGGACCGGTAAAAGGGCCCACGCAAATGTTGCACTTACATTTCGAGCCTAATAAAAAAAGTTAACCGATCCTTGGGCTGTTAAAGCAGGTATTAGTTGTTTGTGTATATCGTAAGAAATTTGTTTTGTTGAAATGCCCAAACTTTAGGTCCCAAAGTGCAATATCCTATAAATTTTTATAGGATATTGCCCATATTTTCTAACAGATAGTGGGGCCCACATGCCATCGGGCATGTTCGCTTGTATGGCCAGTCCGCCACTGTACATATGTATACTGCCTGGTTCTCTGCCCTGTCGAGAATTCTCACCTTTGTCGAAATTCTATTATATAAAAACAAAATATCTGCTGCTTTTTGCTTTTTCCACTGCTCCGCGCTCCTGCTCCACGCTCCACTCCAGATTCCTGGTTAGATTTACATATGTACGGTACCCGGAAAGATGCACTAAATTACACTGAATAGCGGTGCAGTTTCGAGAATTCCTAATTTTCAACGGCGCTCAAAAAGTACTTACGCAATAGAATTCCACAAAAAAAGATTAGCACCCTCCGATAGCATACGAATACCCCTTGAAGCTTTTTTGTGGGATTCTATTGTATCTCGTGTGCATTTTTTATCATATGTATTTGAATAAAATTAATAAATAATATGATTCCTATTCATAGCACGGAGCAACCCAAAAAAGTGGTTGCTCCAGATCTCTGGTTTATTGTTTTTTAATCCTGTTAAAAGACAGTTACAAAAATATAATATGGAAATCAGGAGTACATACATTCGCCAAAACAAATGACAATGCCTATTAGATGTAATTATCTATCAAAATCTTACCAATATTGTGTTGATACCAACCAAATAGTAATACTGGCCATTCGTCAAAATAAAACATACGATTTTACATTTATACTATCCATTTACGTTTAAATACTGACTATTTAATATAAATACTGACTTTTAATAATGAATTCTGATCCATGGATATTGATCGTTCAATATAAACACTGGCCATTTAATATAAATACTGATCTTTCTTATTTAAATATTGAAAAAAATAAGCCTTAAATTCTTACCAGTAAAATACACACCATTTAAAAAAAAATAAACATCCTGCTGGGATTTAAATAATGTCTTGTTTATAGAAAGAGTACCTACATATTAAGTTGACAGTGGTTTCATACAAAAATAGTCTAAATATAAAAAAAAATAGCTTCGGAATCAGCAGCGTATTACTAAACTGGTTTCGGAGCTATTTGTCCAGTAGTCATTTATCAGTTAAAATCGGTAATTCCAAATCTTATTCACTTAACCCAATTAGTGGCGTTCCTCACGGCTTTCACATGGGACCAGTGCTATTTAACATTTTTATAAATGATATAATAAACATATTGTAAACGGTGTATCGTTTGACATAATTGGTTTCGAGGCTTATCTTCAGGCAGTCGACTAACAATGGAATCTTGCCTTTAAAAACTGAAATTTCAATGTTGCCAACACTTGTATTTATTATTTCACCATAAGCATTAGTATTACCGAGCACGTCGTTATCACTAAATACATATGTATATTCCGTAGAACTTTTATTAAATTGATAGTTTTATCACTATATAAAATTATGGTCACCCCACCAAAAACAACTCCTGAGCGCACAATTTATCGATACCGACTATCCAAATAAAACGGCTCACTCAAATGTAAGAAGCAGATAAAGAATGCAAATATTCATAGAAACAATATCTACGCTAACCCTTTACTGTAATTATCCTATTTATACATTTTCTAGCATATCGTATCCTTTGAGTGCACTATTGTAAAATAAAACTTTATTTTATAGACAATTATTCGCAGATACAGTACCTGCAAATAGCCACAACCAAAAATAATTGTAAAATTATGAAACCCGAAGTCGAAATCCGAATGAGAATCGGATAATATGAAAAGTACGTATTTTACATCGCGTGACGTAAGCAAAAATGTATGTTTAATTTAAAACACCCAATACCCACAATGATGTGTAATCAAACCCCGGTCATTAAGAGGGCTGGACAGCAGCGCATTGTCCATACAAACGTACTATACTTCTCCCTACCTCAAGTATGGCACTAGAGAAATTATTTTTTAATATGCTATGGATATCCACGATCGGGGTGCATCTATCGTTTTATTTTTTTTAATTAATTATTTTTTATGGGAGCTAGGAGCCGCCAAACATCTATAAAATCGCCTCTTTTTTACACCCACGAAAAGAGTCTAGCGTGGTTATTTAATGGTCGATTTTTAAAACAATACGCCAATAGATGCACAGAAAATATCTTTCTCATACCGATGATGAAAATTTTTTTAAAAATTTGTCCAGTTTTGGAGGAGAAAATAGTAGAATATGAACCCTCGATTTTGTCAATTTAAAATACGTTTTATCTGGTCAAAGCGAAACTGTCGCATTCACTCAATATATATATCGAAGAAAGGAACGGTAACAAAATAAAGGTTTCGGGTGTACAGCCCTCTTAACCTCGCAACCTCGAATATTATAAATTAAATTAAGAACACCTCCTTTGTCAGCCGTCGTGGTGTATTGGATTAAAGCCCAGTCAAGCAACCGAGCGGCCGAGGTTCGATCAAATTTCAATTAATTCGAAAACTTAAATGAATGTTTAAAAAAAAGGACTATTTGAATATTCGATGATGGTTTCACGGCTAAGTCTCTGAACTCGGGTATACTTATAAGAGGATATTTGAGATATTTGAGTAATGAGAATTTATACAAAATTTTAGGCTATTTATCGATTCATTCATTATGTTTGGCTAAGGTTGGGACACACACACACACAGAATGCCGTTTTTATATATATAATGGTCTATTTTTAAGATCGTATAAATAAATATGTATGTACATATTGTCTGGCTACAGTTTCATATTGGGGTAACTTGTGAAGACACTTATATTTGTTTATTAAAATAAAATATTCCAACTACATATGTATTCAAAATTTATTACAACTAGTAGAGATACATTTCAACTGTAACTTATAAGTAAATAGATAAAAATAAGGACTTAACCAAGAATTTTTTTAAGAGGTTTGATTTCCACACAGCTTTGAAACAATGATCTTTTAATTAAAATCAAAATATAATCATTAAAAGAAACACCCGTCCTATATCAGATTTATTATTTTAGCATTTCCTTAATAATAGGTAAATAGTATTTAATTAGTAGTATTCTCTAAATGGTGCCCTTGCAACAGTAGCAATAGTCCAATTCGTGCGTTTTAATTTTTCAACTTTACTTCGTCTCTTGGGCATGGGAGGAGGAGTCGCTGCTGAATCGACCGGATCTGAATAATCTCTGACAATGCGAACAAAATTCCGCCCGCGAATTAGTTTATAACGACATCTACGAGTGGATCTGAAAAAAGAATTCATATGTACATATAAATTACTATTTTAAATGAATTAAAGTACCGGAATTGTCGTAGATTTCAAACCTGCGAAGGGATAAATTTGGTTTTTCTCCATCATCGACGACTCCGACTGACGAACTGGCCACTGCCTGCAGTTCTCGTTTCACATCCATTGTTTCAATTTTATTTTTATTTTTTTTCCTCGGCCTGCGGTTGGAGGTGGGGGTGGACGTTGGGGTCGGGGTGGTCTTAGGGTTGTGGGTGGATGTGGACAATGGGGTGGGGGTGATGCATTCGGAGAAATTGAGCCTGCGACGGGGTATATTTGAGGTTGTGACCACCCCGACTGAAGAACTCGCCACTGGTTCCTGTTCTTCTCGATTAACATCCATGGTTTCAATTTTTATTTTTTCATTTTTTATTCCCGACTTAGGGTTAGGGGTGGAGGTGATCATTGGGGTGGGATTGCGGAATCCGTAAAGTTCAAGGCTGCGATGGGGTTCATTTAGTTCCTCCCCAACATTTTCATTTGTATTCCCAAATTCAGTTGCGACGACCCCGACCGAAGAACTAGCCACTGGCTCTTGTTCTATCTTTTCAATTTTTATCTTCTTATTTATTTCTGACTTGGGGTTGGAGGTAGAGGTGGCCGTTGGGGTGGGGACCGTTAGAGTTGATTTGGAGCCGAGATTGAGGGAGGCGATGTACTCTTCTTTGGTTATGCGGCATTTCTTGGGCTTTTTACGAAAGCGTGTTACTATGATGGGGCTGGGGATAGGGGATGGAACGTGGTCTGGGGTGGGGCTGGGGATAGGAGATGGAACGTGGACTGGGGTGGGGCTGGGGATAGGGGATGGAACGTGGACTGGGCTGGGGCTGGGGATAGGGGATGGAACGTGGACTGGGGTGGGGCTGGGGATAGGAGATGGAACGTGGACTGGGCTGGGGCTGGGGATAGGAGATGGAACGTGGACTGGGCTGGGGCTGGGGATAGGAGATGGAATGTGGACTGGGGTGGGGCTGGGGATAGGGGATGGTGCGTGGGCTGGGGTGGGGCTGGGGATAGGGGATGGAACGTGGACTGGGGTGGGGCTGGGGCTGGGGCTGGGTTGGAAGGAGGTGACGGAGATTAGGCTGGGGGTGGGAGATGGACTGAGGGTTGGGGTGCGGCGGATGGTGGAGATGGGGTTAAATCTGGGGTGGGGGACGATATCAAAGGTAACGAGGAAATCCACGAAGGCTTCGATGGTTGCTGGATGATATCTGGAAACCAAGTTGAGCATGGGACAGCGGTATGGCCTCTTATGCCGCCGGTAAATTTTGGTGCGGCACATGGTCTTCACACAACGAAACCTGAAATGAGAGTAGAATTTGAGTGCAAAGCCATCGCTGATTTTAAACTACTTTAAAGTCGCACAAATGTTGTGCAAGTGAATAAATAGATATAGATATGTAAGGCAACAAATTAAATAGCCAGTATCTCAATCAATCTGTGTAAGTATGTAGTGCGTATATACGTCAATTCAGCTTTTTCTGCCCCCCGGCAGGAAAATAAATACATACATAGGTCAAGTAGAATGCATACACCTTATTGAATTATAAAAAAAAATCAGCTTATTTTTGAAAACAAAATATTATTAAACAGAGAAATTGGAAAAACAAAAGTACCTACAAAAAATATTTTTTGTATCATTTTCATATAAAATATGTGTTTTTTTCATATGA
Source organism: Arctopsyche grandis (assembly GCF_051622035.1). Taxonomy (NCBI): domain Eukaryota; kingdom Metazoa; phylum Arthropoda; class Insecta; order Trichoptera; family Hydropsychidae; genus Arctopsyche; species Arctopsyche grandis. The sequence continues at coordinate 34,526,064 of NC_135356.1, forward strand.
CTGTCATATATTATAATATTGAGTGGTTATAAAGATATGATAACAACAATCAACTTTATTTTTGAAAAATTTTCAAATTACAATATTCAAATTCTGTATAGCTCGCGCAGCGAAAGCTGGCACGTACCAATACAAACACGTATATTGTATCCGTGAAGATATGAATAAGATTTTTTGTATCTGTTTTCTAGGACAATCAGTTGGTCCCTTTCATACGCACCCACTTTCCGAGCATGACAGAAACAACAATTATTTTTTGTATTGCTCGGTGATTTTTGCTCAGTGATCAAGTGTGCACTACAGGGTGATTTTTTCCAGTTTCACTGGTCAGTCACCGATCAACCCCCACAAACTGACGTAACGCGTTCTTATATTGTTTGCTAATTGGTTCATTGGAGTTAGTTCATTAGAATTAGTGGATATATGATAATAAAATGCTTTGTGAAGCATGTGAATTGTTTGTGAAGTACGAAATCAATTTGTGGTGGCTAATAAACCGCCAACATCGCAACCTTCAATATCGGAGCCATCAACGACACAACCTATATCTTCAGAGTCATCAGATCCAGCAGCATCCACATCTTCATCGACTGTGCGAGTTGTTTTAAGGACACCGGGCAAAAATCATGTAAGGTTATCAAAAATAACTACAGTGGATAGTTTTGATCAAGAGGTCATCAGGCGAACTATCTACGATTTTCATCTAGTTCATAAGACATTTCCGACGCTACAAAAGTTATTAGAAGTTTTGAAAGTAGTAGAGTAGTAAAAGTAAAGTCTTATAATAGAAAAGTTTGAAATTGAAATTCAAAAATAAGATTATAAAATGAACAATGTATTTATTTAGATTAGAAACACTTCCGGTTCGGGTAACTTTCTGGGTGTAAATGTACTGCGGCATTATCCAAAGATCGCCGCAATATTTTTTTTGTAAGTTTATTTTATTATTATTTATGACAAGTTCTGACTTGGCTACAAAATTCTGAAGCCGACAAACAATTCTATGCAAAATAATGAAAAAATATTTTGATGGTCTAGGCACCCAACAGTAAACAAATTTGAAGTGAGCAAATAAACAACAAAGTGTAGCGCTTTCTTTGCGAATTTATTTTATTATCTTTGTAACGGTCGGGACTTAATACTAGCCGACAAAGAAGAATGTCTATATATAATAATGAAAAGGTCTGCATTATTATCAAAATTCGAACACTTTTAAAATCACTTATTTCCTGTTTAATATAATTTATATCCTATATTTTTTTCTCATTTTTTAATTCGTATTAATTTTTGCATACGTACGTTTGTTTTACTTATAATTTAAAAAAATGCTATTTATCATTTTATTCGTGGTACGTATTCAAATATTAAATAAATATGCCACCCAAATTATATCATAGATCTTTAAAACATTACACGATCGGTTGAAATAAAATATATAAATAACAGCCTGTATATGAAAAATGCATTTGTATGAGTACTGTGCACGCGCCTTCTGTAGCTAATAGACCTATACCTCAATCTTCACATCGTCGATAAAAATTGTCAATCAAACTGTATCATTTAACTTAATTTCTAGCGATTGCCTTTTTAGTTTATCTATGCACGTAGTAACAATAGATTGCATTTTGTGATGATGCGAAAATTCAAACTCGAGATTTTGACACATTCACACTATTTTTATTAACCCTTTAAATATGTGTGTTTAAATTCAATTTTTTTAAATTGAAACTATTTTTCATTTTATTTTTTGTTATAGTTTATTGTTGTATTTAATTAATTTAATTTAATTCGCTGTATTGTATTTATTTTATTTTTATACATAAACGACCGCAAAGACCATTGAACAATAATATTATAAATAGAACAATAAAACAAAAACAAAAAAACACAATTTTAATATAAGAAAAGAAAAGAAAAAATATCAAAACTAATTGAATAAATAAATGAATGAATATAAATGAATAAAATAAAATGCATTAAGTATTTGTATAATAATAATAATATTTATGTATTAATAATAATAACTTTTTATTCCAGGCGATAGGGAGAATAGTGCAATCCTCAACGCCCATATAAATAATATATAGATAATAAAATTATTGAAAAATAATAATAATAAATGATAATAAAAATAAGAAAAATCAATCAATCAATTGTATATAATTGTAATTATTGTTTATAAATTAATAAGAAATGTATTTTTATTGATTAGCAACGATTTTAATTGAAATACCCAAATCGGATTTTCCTCTACGACCCTGAAACCGGGTAAAACCACTAGTATCTATATTATAAGTAATTTTACAATGACATGCTGTCCTTTGACATTTATATACTAAAAGAATATTAAAATACTTACCAGTAATAATCTGAAGTAGGCGTAAAGTTTGCAGTCACAGAAGACGTGGGTTGGATCTCGTTCGCAAGACACGGAAGAACACGGAAGAACACGTCGATCTCGTCCGACGGCCGGCCGCAGACTGACAGCGGTCGCTTTTGGTCCGAACCTCGTGCAACTAAATGTCGGCCATTTCCTTTCACAGCCTAATCATGTTTCGTGTTCATACATTCTACATAGCTCCATTTCCACACTTGTCGTATCCACAAAAGCCTCAATAACTACATAATAATAAATTATTATATTAATTACTTACATAATACTAATACATTGTATTTTAGTAAAATATCCGCGGATACTAGATTGATCACGGGGATGAAAAAGGAGATTAATAGAGCTCACAAAAATGGTTCAAACTACATGTCGAAGGGTGGCTTCAAACGCACCAACACACCCTTGTGCAATGGGGCGAAAGCTTTACAATTCGAGAGTAACCTGAGCAAGAATCACATTTTCACTTGCCAGAGCGGAGACATGATTGAACGTGTCAAACCGTACGAGTACGGTCGTACTCTGGCGGGGCCATTTTACTTTCCACGTACCCGTACGGTCGTACTCCTCAAAGGGCTAATTTTAACTAAAATGGACCCCACTAAATTCTAATATGACAATGATTTTTATTGGTTTCTTCTTGTTTATGAGATATGATCGATTAATAATTGCGCAAGATTTTTGAATTGTGTAACTTTTCATTCACAGCTATTCTTTTTCGGCAACTAATTATTTGGTAGGCTAAAAATAGCTAAAATTGATGCTCAGAATAACGGTCAGTAATTAATTAAATAAGTGATCAGATAAATAATATAAATCATAAGTAAAACCAAATAAATTATAATTTTTGACATTTGGATGATAACGCGTCGCCCTGCTACTGTCCAGCTATATGTAGTCTCCTTATGGTCCACACATCGTAATATCTTTTTTTTTTAATTTTATTTCAATATTTTCACAAAAAAAATCGTACCAGCCAACATTGATTTATTTAAGGGTCAGGTTAGGTCACGTAAAGTTAGGGTTGGCTCTATTAATTTAAGATTAGGTTGTTAAGCTCGGTATTTATTAAAGAAAACATATCTTAGCAGCCAACACTTAAGATTAATATGAGGTTGATAGAGTCGGTAAACGTCAACTGACAATTTAGTTATTTTTGTTGATCAAAAGCTGAATAGATTACTGATTAATTAAATACACGGCATTAATAATAAGTTTTAATTTAAAAAAAAAATTGTGTCGATACAGCAAATATTTTTCATTAGTTGTTAAAGCCGGGTCAAATACATATCCGAGAAAAAGTCAGTTCAAGGGAAAAACAAAAATCAGGAAGCCAGTAGCGTCAGCAAGTGAAAGAAAGCCAGTTGAAAAACCAATTCGAAGTCCAGGAAAAAAGCGAGAAATCAAAACACTAGTGAATGTCAGATGTCAGAGGATGGAGAGGATGTTGCTAGTGACAATATTTCTTTACACTACAGAAAACGATCCGATATGGCAACATTGACTGTACGTCATCTGACAGATCTTTTCATTTAATAATTGATTATTTATTTTTAAATCTTATCATTTCGTTTTATATACTGATCATTTTGGTTTAATTACTGCTCAAATTATTTAAATACTTATCATTCTATTTAATAACTGATCGCATAGCAACTGATCAATACAAACTGATCATTTATTATATTCACTGATCAATCCATTATTTTTACCTACCAAATGTTTTTTTTACTGATTAAAATGTGAATATGTATTTTACTGATCGGTTTAAGAGAGGCCTTATTTTTACATCGTGACTATTATTTAAAATTGAAAATATATTTTCACTTATCAGGCGATCCTAAATCTTATTACTCCTTAATGTGTATCGTGAAAAATATTGATGAAATGATTTTTAATTTCAATTTAGAAAAAAAATTTGGGGGACTTAATCATGTTGGCCCGGGGGCTCATCTTGGGATGTGCGGGCCGTGATTAAAATTTTTACTTATATAATACTAATTTTGCTGTATATCTCCTAGTTATTTACTAAGCCACAATATACAAAATGTATATTAACACTTAATGTTATTTCAAATAGATTTTTCATAATCCTATAATGCTCTATATCCACATTAACACCACAAAGAGATAGATATGTATATCTAAAGTGGACAATGATCACTACATCATTAACATTAGAATATATGTATGTAGCAATTTAACAACAATAAGTGTTGATTAAATAATGCCTACATTAATAAGAAAAAAATGAGCACTAAATCAATAGCCATTATAATTAAACAAAGACGTATTATGAAGACATAAATTCTGTGTATTCTTATGTAAAGTTATTTTTTTTAAATGTACATACGTTAACAAGATCACTACATATGTACATATATACTTTAATGCTCTATTTCTACATTACCATTATAAAGAAAAAAAAATCACAAAAGATATAATGAAAATAAAATATATAGGTATATCTAATTTTACTTGTTATTTAATGAGCAACAGTTCCATATGAAATGTACATTAACACTGCGTTATTTCAAATAGCGTTTTCATAAACCTATAATGATCTATATTTATATAAAATTATAAAGACAAAATGGACCATGATCACTAGAACTATAAGAATATATCTTATTTTTTCTGAAAGTGGGAAATCAATATCAGCAGCTATTGAGTTTTTTAAAACATCCTCGGTCCGTTTGGCGACACGCTTCTTAAGGGGCAGTATCCTCTGAAACAAAAAGAAATTGTTTGTAATTACAAAGTTAACTGCTCGCAATATGTACATTTTAAGGTATTCTACATGTCTATACATCTTACATGGTATGTGCATCATCACCAGTCGCTCCACAAGTGGGACATATATAACTCCTCAAAATAGGGCACGACAACTTTCCCGTAGGTGACCTCAGATAGTGACTATTATACATGACATAAGACTCGCCGTTCTTGTGGCAGTAGCCGCAGTACATCGGAGTTTTCGGAGGCTCGCCTTTCTGGACCTGGTGATTATAAAAATCGGATTACAAATGCTTAGATACAAATTTTAGTTGTTGCAAATCTATTTTGTTTTCAAAACCTTGGATTTGTTCTTAGATGAATTTGGATTGAAAGGACAATTCTTCCTGAAACAAAATGTCACAATTTTCAATTAGGTGCCTAAATTTTATGCTAGAACTCAATCTACATTAATGAATATCTCACCGGGTGTGGGCGTTATCACCAGTCGCTTTACAAATGGGACAGATAACGCTCCGTAGAACTGGACAGGATATATTGCCATTCGATGACCACAACGAATGGTTATTATAAAAGAGAGACGGCTTTCCACCTGCATGACAAAACATGCAATATTCGATATTCAGGCAAGGACTTTCCACCGGGAGCTGAAATTTATATACATAATTCGGGTTAAAATCGCTTGGACGAAAATTTGATATGTCTACAAATATTGGTCACGATGATTAGTTTGCCTTACTGCTGACATCGCGGATTTGTCCTTAATGTGGAAAACGCAGAATCCCTCCGCTCTGGCCGACAACACAGTCTGAAATCAATTCAGCGCGAACATGAAACGTCATTGTGCAAAACGGATCAACAAAAAATTCGAGCTGGACTAACCTGAGATTTAACCTTGAAAAGTTCGCTTACGTCCTCGTTCGTGTGTTTCCTTCGATCAGCAAAATAAGTGACCCCGGCCACTGGAACGGATGATTCGAATGACGATTGGAGTGGGTTATGTGAAGGGTTTCTGCGGCAATTCTCTGGACAATGACAACAGCAAGGCCGTTTGAACGAGCGTGCAGAAAGCAACGTGCAGACAGGCAACGTGAGGTGCGGCCATAACACTCAAATATTCGTCCAGATTTTTGAAATATGCACAAAAATCATCGTTCATCACGTGATCGAGCTTTTAATCATTACATCACAATTACTCGAGTGCATATGTAGGTACAAATAATTGGAGTACGCTATATTTCTTATCTTATTTTTGGTATTCCATTGAACTGTTTCAATCTAGCATTGCCGGCTCCACAACTACATATTCAAAATATGAATGTGATTACACAAAGGTTCTGGGCCCACGAAATGAATCGTGTAGACAAATATTCATTATTAAAACTACATACATATCTATGTGTGTACATGCAGACAGAGGCGACTGGCTCGAGGAACGCTGGTTCGGTGAATTCACACATGCATAAATGCGTACAATTGCCTGTACACGTGTTAAATGTTCTTGCTCAACAGAGGTTGTTTGAATCTACGAACAGTAGTGTTCGCCACGCGATCTACATTTGGGCGTAGTTCATTTTTACATACCTCCTTTTTGTAGTCTTATCCTATTGGTCTTTTTTTTCTATAGATGCAGCTGACAGGGGTTTTCATTGTAAAATATTACATGTATTTTAATAAAATAAATTTGCGATTGCCTCTATTTACTTAAAAATGGGGGGATCGCTCCAGGTTGCTACGGTTAAAAAAGAGCTTATCATCGATTTATTATAGCTTAGTAATTTCTATATATCTATGCACATAAATACATATGTATGTATGTATGTAGGGGAATCCGGGGCATGACGGACACCCTTAGGGAAAATGGATGTAGGAATAAATAAATAACAAATTTAATATTCATATCTCTTCTCTATTTATTCATCTATTATATTAAATATAAACATGAAAATATTTTTAACAATATAAACAAAAAAAAGCAGGATTGCCCACAATATCTACTTAAAACAGTATTCAATATTTAAATCGCGTTCCAGGAAACGGGATTCTGATTTGAAGTTTATTTGCTAAGTAACCCGATCCACGAAGGTTAAAGCTTGGTTTCTTTTGTTTCCTTGTAGAGTATACGTATAATTTTGCTTTATAAATGTTGTACAAACACATTCAAACGCACAATATCTAATGCTACCTAAACGCTATTTGCAGAACATTCAAAGGAAAGGTGAGTTGAGAGGCGTTAAATTCAACGATCCATCCTCCAATTGGGCGAACATCCTGCCCGGCCATCTCTATTTGGGCCTGCCAATCTGCTAGACCCTTTTGTGTCGAAGGAAAGCCCTCTTTTTACAGTGTCCTGATTGACCACACGCCAGATGGAATCCAGCCTGCCGACGATAATGTTATTTGACTATGTAAATCTTCCTTTTGTCATACAAATATCATCGTCTTCAGTCATTCATCATTCACCGCTGGATGAAAGCCTCTCCAACACGCTTCCACTCGTCTTTGTTTTGCGCAACTTTCATCCATTCCACCTCACACATTTTTCTAATTTCGTCTACTCCTCTTCCCCGCAGTCTTCTTTTTACCCTTTTGCATTCTTTCATAAATCGCGGGTTGAGCGAGCTCGGTGCGGACGTGTGTTTGTGTGTTGTCCCGATAAGTATGTAGAATTTTGTGTTAAATTTGAGCTAAAGAGGAGGTGCTGGGATGAGTATTTAGCTCTTCTGGCTCTTTATATTTATTTTTCTTTCTCTCTTTTCTTTTATAATACATTCCCTTCTTTGTTGTTTTTTTTTTTTTAATTTGTAATTATTATTAGTTGTTTGTGTATAACATATTTTTTTTTGTTTTTATTATGTCTCATTTCTTTAGTTATTATTTTGTTTATTTTCTTTTCTGTTATATTGTTGACCATTGTGGCGCATTAAGAATTAAACTTGTAACGCTACAATGGTCCAAACTTTAAATAAATAAATAAAAAAAACCACCAGTACAATATAAGGTGTAAAAAAACGCGACGCTCCTATAAGAATAATCACGCGTTTAAAAAGGACACTGGAGAGGCTTTAAAAAGGAGACTGGAGTGGTCAGTGTTCGCCAAGTAAGCTGTTTTGGGGCGTAGCTTATATTTTGGGCGTGAACCTTTTTTTTTTTTGACTAATGAAGAAACTGATATTGTTCTCGCATCTTTTGAAAAAAAAAACTGCAATGAATACCTTTGAAATTTTAGTACTTGCTATGCCCATTTATTATGACTTCGGGGCGACCCTGCGCACCATTGTTCATTTTTATGGTGAACCTTTGTTTTTGCTCTCTAGTTTTGTAGTTTACCCTCTTTCCTGGAAAATAGCCCACAATCTCCCATTTATTGTATTGACATTCGCAAGTAAATTTGTACTAGTAAGCGCTTGCCCAAAATTGATTATGCATATGTATATGTGCAACGGACAACAATATTAGACGAAGTCCATATAACTATGTACATATCTACACATACATATCTGCCTATATGTATTCTTAGAATGGAATGCAAAACCCAGTAATAAATTAACGTTTGTTGTACCAATTGCACAATTTATATTTTTAACGTAAAACGAACACGACAGAATAGACAACCTGAATGTAAATACACAAGCAAATTAAATATAAATATAAATTAGCTTATTTGAAAATAGTATTTAAATGAGACTTTTAAATATAATTTTTATTACTGAATGCAGTGTGACAGCATGCAATGCACCTATTCACAGATGTGACACGAGCGTAAACTAACCAGTAGATTCTTTGACAGAATCACAAATAACCATACTAACACACTTGTGAAGTTTCTCGGTGATTACGACAAAATGCCTATACCCTTCAGGTATAAACACAGATTACCGAAGCGTAATCTGCTTTAGATCATCGACTTTAGAGAGTCTTTAATTAGAGAAATATAGAGCACCCCGATCATTTGTACCTACACCATGTTGTGCTCACTGTAAATGGAATATTATATTTTTATCTGTGTTTATTATTATTTTTTGTCTCACTATACAACTTTGTTTTTATATTTTATTCTGTATGTGTGCCTATTTAAATAAATAAATATGCACTCAAGTAATTGTGATGTCAGATAAAAGCTCGATCACGTGATGAACGATGATTTTGATGTGCATATTTCAAAAAGCTGGACGAATATTCGAGTGTTACGGCCGCACCTCACGCTGCCTGTCCTGCACGTTGCTTTCTGCACGCTCGTTCGAACGGCCTTGCTGTTGTCAATGTCCAGAGAATTGCCGCAGAAACCCTTCACATAACCCACTCGAATCGTCATTCGAATCATCCATTCCAGTGGCCGGGGTCACTTATTTTGCTGATCGAAGGAAACACACGAACGAGGACGTCGACCGGCTTTGAATACGGCTGCTTTGGAAAGCGAACTTTTCAAGGTTAAATCTCAGGTTAGTCCAGCTCGAACTTTTCGTTGATCCGTTTTGCACAACGACGTTTCATGTTCGCGCTGAATTGATTTCAGACTGTGTTGTCGGCCAGAGCGGAGGGATTCTGCGTTTTCCACATTAAGGACAAATCCGAGATGTCATCAGTAAGGCAAACTAATCATCGTGACCAATATTTGTGGACATATCAAATTTTCGTCCAAGTGATTTTGACCTGAATTATGTATATAAATTCCAGATTCCGGTGGGAAACGATCGGCTGCTCCTCGCATATTGCTCCTTTTGCCACAGAGGTGGAAAGCCGCCTGTCTTCTATTATAGCCATTCGGTGAGGACATCGAATTGCAAGTTAAGCTGTCCAGTCTTACGAGGGATTGTGTGTCCCATTTGTGGAGCGACTGGTGATAACGCCCACACCCGGTAAGATATTTAATGATGTAAACTAAATTCTGGCAAAAAATGAAGATAAGGACTTGGTTTGTAACATTTTGTTTCAGGAAGTTTTGTCCTTACAACCCAGAGACACCCAACAGCACGTCCAAGGTTTCGAAAACTAAATATACCTATTTGCAACACCTACAATTTGTATCTGAGCATTTGTAATCCGATTTTTATAAACATCAGGCCCAGCAAAGCGAACCTTTGAAAGCGCTGATGTACTGCGCCTACTGCTACAGAAACGGCGAGGCTAATGTCATCTATAATACACACGATCTGAGGTCACCTACAGGCAAGTTAAAATGTCCTATACTGAGGAGTTACGTGTGTCCCACTTGTGGAGCGACTGGCGATGATGCCCATAGCAAGTAAGATATAAATAGATATGTAGAATACGTTAAAATGTACGTTCATAATGCAAGGACTTAAATATGTAATTACAAACAATGATTTTTTTCTTTCAGAAGCTACTGCCCCTCTGCTCGAAATACATTACCAAATGAGTAAACGACTGAGTGATAATTTTTTGCATATACCTACTTTTTCTTTCTAATTTTAATGTAGGTTCGAGTTTGTTTTTCAATTCTTACATACTCTTCAAATTATATAATACATCGCCTAATGGCTACTGATTACATATGTATGTTGTATAACATTATCTTGTTTACCTTTTTTTTCTTGTTTTATGTTTTAGAATGTATGTCTTCATAAAATAATACATCTCTCTTACTGTTGTTAGATTAATAGATATGTATTGTATATATGCATATCTTATTTAGTAAAGTTTATCATTGTAACATATCATTGTAAAGTTTAGGTATGCATATATTTTGTGTGAATGGTAAAAAAATTAACTAAATTTAAGAATACACAAGATTTATGTCTCCCTAAAATAATACATCTCACTTACTGCTGTTAGATTAGTACATACATACAATGTATAATAGATATATTTATATTCTTATTTAGGGATCATTGTAAAGTTCAGGTATATCTATATACTTTTTGTTAATGATAAAACAATTAACTAATTATAAGGATAAACAAAATTTATGTCTTCATAAAATAATACATCTCACTTACTGTTTTTAGATTAGTACATTAATATGTATAATGGATATATGTATATTCTTATTTAGTGATCATTTTTAAGTTCAGGTGTATATATATATACTTATACATATATATTTTGTGTGAATGGTAAAAAAATTAACTAAATTTAAGAATACACAAAATTTATGTCTCCATAAAATAATACATCTCACTTACTGCTGTTAGATTAGTACATACATACATACAATGTATAATAGATATATTTATATTCTTATTTGGGGATCATTGTAAAGTTCAGGTATATCTTTATATTTTTCGTTAATGATAAAAAAATTAACTAATTATAAGGATAAACAAAATTTATGTCTTCATAAAATAATACATCTCACTTACTGTTTTTAGATTAGTACATTAATATGTATAATGGATATATGTATATTCTTATTTAGTGATCATTTTTAAGTTCAGGTGTATATATATATATATATACTTATACATATATATTTTGTGTGAATGGTAAAAAAATTAACTAAATTTAAGAATACACAAAATTTATGTCTCCATAAAATAATACATCTCACTTACTGCTGTTAGATTAGTACATACATACATACAATGTATAATAGATATATTTATATTCTTATTTGGGGATCATTGTAAAGTTCAGGTATATCTTTATATTTTTTGTTAATGATAAAAAATTAACTAATTATAAGGATAAACAAAATTTATGTCTTCATAAAATAATACATCTCACTTACTGTTTTTAGATTAGTACATTAATATGTATAATGGATATATGTATATTCTTATTTAGTGATCATTTTTAAGTTCAGGTGTATATATATATACTTATACATATATATTTTGTGTGAATGGTAAAAAAATTAACTAAATTTAAGAATACACAAAATTTATGTCTCCATAAAATAATACATCTCACTTACTGCTGTTAGATTAGTACATACATACATACAATGTATAATAGATATATTTATATTCTTATTTGGGGATCATTGTAAAGTTCAGGTATATCTTTATATTTTTTGTTAATGATAAAAAAATAACTAATTATAAGGATAAACAAAATTTATCTCTTCATAAAATAATACATCTCACTTACTGCTGTTAGATTAGTAAATACATAAAATGTATAATGGATATATGTATGTATATTTTTGTTTAATGATCGTTGTAAAGTTCAGGTATATATATTTTTTGTTGATGTTAAAAAAATTAATTTAACATAATAATGTATGTCTTCATAAAATAATACATATCACTTAAGTGGTTGGTACATATGTATGAAGATAGATATATTCTAATAAATTAGTTACTGATCTAGCGATCACTACATTTTGTTTTTATTTATTTATTATTTATTTAATGTACAGACAATACAGGAATTCCCAAATGCGCTAAAATGGTCAAAAATATAACAGAAAAAGAAACAAAATAATTAACTTTATAATATTAATGTATACATAGATCACTAAAGGTTTTTAATGTAGAAACATAGCTGCAGTGATCTTGTTTACATAAATATATAGTTTACATAGATACACATAATTTTCAATATTAATGCCATAATAATCATGAAGGTATCGATTCCTTCCTTAACCACCCATATGTACATATGTAAGTAGATATATTTATCAATGAAGATGTACAAAATATTCTTAGATGAATATGTATGTAAAATAAAATGATCCTGAAACTGGAATTGGGCTGCGAACTTACACAATTCCAGAAAAATGAAATTTTTTGCTTCGGAAATTTCTAGAATAATTTATGTAAAATAATCATGGCCGCAAAAATCGTCGAGACGAATGTCGGCTTGTGCAACGTCGACATTAGCTGCGTTGCTAAATATTCGAACAAAACTATCGCCGTCTCTGTCTGCGCCGGCTGTAGTTTGTGCGTGCGAGCGGCGCATCCGTATGTGGATGCGACCAGAACTCCCACTCGCACTCCCACGCATCGGAAGCGCTGCTCGCACGCACTTGAAACGGAGCCCGAGAGACAGAGACGGAAATAGACGACGAACGTAGAGATAATGCTATGCGAACGCCGCGCCGCACCGCGCCGTTGCTATGCGACCATTCCGATCGATAATCGCTTTGCATCGTTCAGCGATGGCGAACCCACGCACCAGTGGTGGTGGATTCAGCACTTCGGGGGCCACAAATAATTAAAATCTATTTACAAACTTATTAATAACAAGAAAAAAAGGAAAACATTTGGAACAAATGGATCTTTTCGAGCTTTCGATGCCGCAAATTTATCTATTATAGTTAGATATTATCGCAATCGAACAAATCTGTTAATTAATTTATCTTGATTTAACGAATTCCTTAAATTATTTTTAAGTCGTTTCAAAAATGAAAATGAACATTCACCACTTGCCTTACCTACATATAGGAAGCGTTATGAATGTTCTTAAAATTAAACCTCGAATTAATAATTTTTAAATATCGACAGGATTGTTAATACATATTTTCGCTTTTGACTTATGCCGTAAAATATACAATTTCATTTTTAAAATATCTACGGCCAATATAATATCATTTTTGCTAGTTAGATATATTTTGAAAGTATTCGTTTAATTAATTTTCATTTATTTCGAAATTAAAAAATAATTTAAAATCTTATCCAATCCAATATTGTTACAAGATACCATACTTTCTTGAAGACCTCAAATGCCAAATTGCATTTAGCCAATGTTAATATGATATTAATAACACGATGAATTACTTGACGCCAACAATTCACACGACTTTGCAATTCTGACGAGATATATTCTTCGGTTCTTTCTGATTTTTCCACAAATCGTACGTAAAACAAGACAGTGTGTACTTGAGATTTATCAGGGATTACAATTTTTTTGAAAGCCCTATCCAGTCTCCTATCCCCACAACCCAAGAAGAATTATTATTTTTATTATTATTAAAGAGCGGACCAATTTTGCGCCGTTCATTGTTCATTGTTCGCCGTGCTTTGTTCATTTTTATGATGAACCTTTTATTATGCTCTCTAGCTTTGTAGTTTGCCCTTTTTCCTGGAAAAAGCACGTTGACGGTTCCACCTCTAATTATCATTATTATAAATGAATTTGCGCAACAGTTTGCATTGAGTTCGCCGCATTAATGTCTGTTCATACCTTTCCAGCACGAACCGGCAGCAGCAGGTATCCTGCAAGTACGGACAGTATTATTTGCATGAATGCGCATGCGCGAATGGAGTATGAATACGTCCATATAGAATGTACAAAAGAATACTGTCTGTGCTTGCAGGATACCTGCTGCTGCTGGTTTGTGCTGGATAGATGTGAACAGACCTTTATCCGTAACTGCAGGTTCGATTACATCAGCATGGCTCGAGGAAGATCTATGATTATTTTTTCGCTTACGGAATTCTGCTCCATCTCAACTATAGACATAATAAAATGGTACACTTCATATCATTTTACCTTGAGCAATGAGGACATTTTTATATAAAACAATCAAACACGTTTCGGAAGTTACGTTTCATTATAATCAATCGCGATCCAATCCCAGAGCGTGTTCAAAATCAATGACGAAAAATCTGAACGAGCACACCGATTTTATGAGCTAAGTTGTAAAATTGACATATTTTATGATTTATTAGTGGAAAGACTTTGAATTTGTATTGAAAAAAAGGTCGTCTTGTAGTCCATTATAAAACCAACATGCCTTTGATTTTTATGAAGGTCTGCAATGAAAAATTTTGGTCGGAGATATCAATTACAAGTAGCCAAGAATAAGGACTAATTCAACAAAATTTAATAAATCTAATTTAATAGATTTCCACATAGATTTGAAATAATCTTTCGATTACAAGTAAAAAGGGCCAATTACAAAAAAACACGTATTGAAATTTTTCACATTTATTTTACAATCAAGAAAAGTATGTTCATAAGTAGATATTTAGATATGTTAACATTTTTTTTCTAACATTTTAACATTTTAACATTTTAACATTTTAACATTTTTACATTTTAACATTTTAACATTTTTTAACATATCTTATGAGTTTTAAGATGTTTAAGATTTGTCCGAGGAACATTCATCGGACGTTGAGTCCGACCACACCACATCCGTTATATCAGATTCAGTGGACGAGTCAGTATCTTCCATCCCGAAATTCAGACGGCGGTTAAGTCTTCTATAAAAAAAAAATAAAAAAAAACATGTACCTGTAATGTTATAGAGTTCCAAAATATATAATGACTATTCGAAACGAATTATAAGTGCTGGTAAAGAAAATTGCTGAAGAATTCAAACCTGCGAATGGGTACGAAATGTTTTCCGTCCTCTTTATCTGCTATATTCCCTGGTAGGGCTAGGTTGCCCGCGCCTGATGTACTGGAAATTGGCTCAGGTTTGATTTCTATCAGCACAGCTTTGTGTTGACCTAGGTCGGGCATGGGGCTTGGGGTGGAACCAAGGCCCAAGCGGGGGAATAGAAGGCGAGGTGGATTGGGGTTGGAGCTTGGAATTAAGCCGAGGCTGGAGGTGGGAAATGGAGTGAGGATTTGGCTGGGGGCGATATTTGGGTTGACGCGGCGGGGGGGGCTTGGGGTGAAGTTGAAGCTGGAGGTGGGAGATGAAGTGGGGGTTGGAGTGGGGGTTGGAGTGACGATTGGCCTGGGGTTAGAGTTGGGGCTTGAGCCACTCATGGTCTTCAAATAATGACACCTGAAATGAAAGTACGAATTGAGGCAAACACGCTACTAACCTAAAACTGTGCAATTAAGAAATATACATACGTAATAGTACGATGGTGAAGTTTGAACTTACCGAAGGTTTGAACGAGGGTTGGGTCTCTTTTGCAAGCCGGGTTTGCGGAAGATTACTTCGATTTGGACTGACGGCCACTGCTTCACGGCGAAATTGAATGACAGCCACCAATTCAATCTGCACGCTTACTCGCGGTTTTTGGTCCAAACCGCAGAGTAAGCGTGCAAATAAATTTTGGCCGACACCTTCGATGACAAAATTCGAATTTCATTTTCATGCATTCTGGTCGAATTTAACGAGTCGAGTGATCATAAAAACAAATAAAATAGGTGCTTCTGTAAAAGAAAATGGCTTCACACACCCTTGTGCGATTTTGCTAAGCAAAAGTTTAAAAATAATGTACGCTTTACAATTCAATATTAACACTGAGCAGAGACATACTAATCTTCACTAAATTATTGATTTATTTTATTACAATACCTAATACTAATTTATTTATTTTATTATGATTTGTTCTATTAAAATGCATATTATGTTGTAACACATTGGAGACGAGTAGAACTAGAGGTGACTTAATCGAAGTCTATAAAATTCTTAATAATCAATATTATTGTCGTATGTCTAATGTTATTTCATTCAACATAAACACTCACCTCAGAGGTCACTCGCTTAGACTCCAAAAAGATAAATCTAATAAATTGATCAGAGATACATTATTTTCTAACAGAGTGGTTTCAGTTTGGAATAGTCTTCCCAACGATTTAGTAACCTCTATTAATATTAATATTTTTAAGAATTAACTTGATACTTTTTTTAAAACCAAAGGATTTTTGTGATTCTTCTTTCCCATAATCATATTTCTGTATCTTTTTTTGTTTATATATTTTTTCTTCTCTTATTTTATTTTATTTTAATATTGTTTTTTTAATGTATTTTAATTTTTCTCATTTTTTTATTGCATATATATATAATTTGTAAAATATGTTTATTCAAACCCCTTGGGCCTATCGGCTTTGCCGCCTCCCCCAAGTATATTAAATAAATAAATAAATAAAACATTGAAAGCCCCCGTCAACTTCATCAATAGAAAAAAAGACCAATAGAATAAATATATGCCCAAATATAGCTCGCGTGGCAGAAACTGCTGTGCGTAGATTCAAATAGCCTGTTTTACAAGGACATTTGACACGTGTACAGGCGCGTGTATGCATATATCGATTCACCGAACCAGCGTTCGCTGAGCCTCTGTCTGCCATGTACACACATATGTATGTAGTTTTAATAATGAATATTTGTCTACACAATTTGTTTCATGGTCCCAGAACCTTTTTTGTCATCGCATACGTATTTTGAATATTTAGTGGTGGAGCCGGCAATGCTAGATTGAAATTACAAATTTTATAACCATATATGTTTTGAATATTTTTATCTCAAACGGAAGTAGTACTTTTACTCTAGAGAATCGAGGTTTTTTATGCTTTTCTCAGAAACCTGTTATATGAAAACAAATAAATATGTAGTTGTGGAGCCAGCAATGCTCGATCGAAACAGTTCAATGGAATTACAAAAATAAGATAAGAAATATAGAGCACCCCGATTATTTATACCTACATATGCACTCGAGTAATTGTGATGTCAGATAAAAGCTCGATCATGTGATGAACAATGATTTTGATGTGCATATTTCGAAAATCTGAACGAATATTCGAGTCTTACGACCGCACCCCACTCTTTTCATCTCTCTCGAGAGGCCGGCCACTGGCTTCTCCCGCGCGAACGTTTGGTCGGCCATACTGCTGTCATTGTTCCGAGAATTGTCGTTGAAACCCTTCAAATCACTCCAATCGTCATTCGAATCATCCGTTCCAGTGGCCGGGGTTTGCTGATCGAAGGAAATACACAAACGAGGGCTTTCACCGACTTGGAATAGGCCTGGTTTGAAAAGCTAAAATCTATATCGGCGAAGAGTTGCAGGTTAGTCCATCTCAATGCTTGTCCTTTATCCATTTTGGACATCGGCGTTTCATGTTCGTGTCGCATTGATTTCAGACTGTGACTGCGATGTGAAAATTAGTCAGAGCGGAGGGATTCTGCGTTTTATTTCAGACAGTTTTGCTCAATTACTCCATTCCCCCACCACAAATCCACGATGGCAGCAGTAAGGAAATCTAATCATCGTGACCAATATTTGTCGACACAATTGTCGTTTAAGCAATTTTAACCCGATTTATATCAATTTCAGCTCCCGGTCGAAAATTCTGGGCAAAAATTCACATATTGTGGCTATTGCCACAACGGTGGAAAACCACCTTCCATTTATTATAGTCATTCGACGAAGTCATTAACTGGCGAGGTAACCTGTCCGTTATTGTCGAGTGTTGTGTGTCCCACTTGTGGAGCGACTGGGAAACACGCCCACACCCGGTAAGCTATACATTATTTTAAATTCGAATATAAAATCAATGTAAGGACTTAATTTATAATTACAAATTGTGACATTTTGTTTCAGGCGGTATTGCCCAATTAATGAAAAAGCATCACAAAACGATCTGGTCGGGAATGAGGACTTTCGGAAAGCGCCAATATACTGTGGGTTTTGCTTTAAAAGTGGCATGGATAAATCTGTTTTTTTAAGCCATAAACTGAGGTCAACAAATGGCAAGTTAATGTGTCCTTACTTGAGGTGTTACGTCTGTCCCGTTTGTGGAGCATCTGAAGATAGGGCCCACACAATGTGAGTTTCAGTTTACCTTCAAATTTAATGGGAGCACTTACTTACTTTGTAATTATAAACTATGATATTTCGTTTCAGAAATTACTGCCCCCTTTTTCGAGAGACATTGCGAAACGGACCAGGGATGTTCTGAAAAATAACTAACCAATAATATGTTTTTTCATTGCTTCATATTGCTGATATTATATATTACATTTTAAGTACATAGTTAAATACCTACATATATTTTCTAATAGCAAGCAATCTATGTATGTAGTGATTATTATCTTGTTGATATCTGTTTTTCTCTCATTAATGTTAAAAAAACTGACTTAAAATCCAATGGATAATGATCTAGGGGTGATTTTTTTTTATGTAATGTAGGAATGATTTTGAGGTGATAGGTTCTTATTGTAGTAAAGTTGCTACATACGTAGATATATTCGAATAGTAATTGATCTACCGATCATTGTCCATTATTTTAAAAATTATAATTAAAAATTAGCTTGTTTAGGTTAGGTCTTACTGGTTTTCGGAAGTTCATGTAAGGCAGAAGTCTTCTTGTCAAATCAAAATTATCAGATACAATTTATCAACACCATAATTTCTTTTCAAAAACATGTTAAAATAATGGTAAAATATGTAATTGAAAATGAAAATTATCTTTTTCAATCAACATTTTATTCTAAAACAGTGCCTACATATACATAGACCTACGAGTTACAATTAAAGTTTATCATCTAGTTGTAATATATTTTAACTACTTAGAAAATATACCATATAATCTGGTACATACTGCCATATTATTGAAGTGTATTTTCATATTATTATATGTACTGATAATTGTTCATTATTTTAAATATTATACTTAAAAGTTAGCTTGTTTAGGTTAGGTCTTACTGGTTTTCGGAAGTTCATGTAAGACAGGAGTCTTCCTGTCAAATCAAAATTATTAGATAGCATTATCAACGCCATAATTTCTTTTCAAAAACATGTATAGAAAGATAAACAATGATAAAATATTGTAAAATATGTAATTGAAAATGAAAATTATCTTTTTCAATCAATATTTTATTCTAAAACAGTGCCTACATATACATAGACCTACGAGTTACAATTAAAGTTTATCATCTAGTTGTAATATATTTTAACTACTTAGAAAATATACCATATAATCTGGTACATACTGCCATATTATTGAAGTGTATTTTCATATTATTATATGTACTGATAATTGTTCATTATTTTAAATATTATACTTAAAAGTTAGCTTGTTTAGGTTAGGTCTTACTGGTTTTCGGAAGTTCATGTAAGACAGGAGTCTTCCTGTCAAATCAAAATTATTAGATAGCATTAATCAACGCCATAATTTCTTTTCAAAAACATGTATAGAAAGATAAAAAATGGTTAAATATTGTAAAATATGTAATTGAAAATGAAAATTATCTTTTTTAATCAATATTTTATTCTAAAACAGTGCCTACATATACATAGACCTACGAGTTACAATTAAAGTTTATCATCTAGTTGTAATATATTTTAACTACTTAGAAAATATACCATATAATCTGGTACATACTGCCATATTATTGAAGTGTATTTTCATATTATTATATGTACTGATAATTGTTCATTATTTTAAATATTATACTTAAAAGTTAGCTTGTTTAGGTTAGGTCTTACTGGTTTTCGGAAGTTCATGTAAGACAGGAGTCTTCCTGTCAAATCAAAATTATTAGATAGCATTAATCAACGCCATAATTTCTTTTCAAAAACATGTATAGAAAGATAAACAATGATAAAATATTGTAAAATATGTAATTGAAAATGAAAATTATCTTTTTCAATCAACATTTTATTCTAAAACAGTGCCTACATATACATAGACCTACGAGTTACAATTAAAGTTTATCATCTAGTTGTAATATATTTTAACTACTTAGAAAATATACCATATAATCTGGTACATACTGCCATATTATTGAAGTGTATTTTCATATTAATATATGCACTGATCATTGTTCATTATTTTAAATATTATACTTAAAAATTAGCTTGTTTAGGTCAGGTCTTACTGGTTTTCGGAAGTTCATGTAAGGCAGGAGTCTTCTTGTCAAATCAAAATTATTAGATACAATTTATCAGCGCCATAATTTCTGTTCAAAAACATGTTAAAATAATGGAAAAATATGTAATTGAAAATGAAAATTATCTTTTTCAATCAATATTTTATTCTAAAACAGTGCCTACATATACATAGACCTACGAGTTACAATTAAAGTTTATCATCTAGTTGTTATATATTTTAACTACTTAGAAAATATACCATATAATCTGGTACATACTGCCATATTATTGAAGTGTATTTTCATATTAATATATGTACTGATCATTGTTCATTATTTTAAATATTATACTTAAAAATTAGCTTGTTTAGGTCAGGTCTTACTGGTTTTCGGAAGTTCATGTAAGGCAGGAGTCTTCTTGTCAAATCAAAATTATTAGATACAATTTATCAACGCCATAATTTCTGTTCAAAAACATGTTAAAATATTGTAAAATATGTTATTGAAAATGAAAATAAATGAAAATGATCTTTTTTAATCAATATTTTATTCTAAAACAGTGCCTACATACATATATACCTACGACTTACAGTTGAAGTTTATCATCTAGTTGTAATCTATTTTAACTAGTTAGAAAATATATCATCTAATCTGGTACCAACTGCCATATTATTGAAGTGTATTTTCATTTGTAATATATGTACATATTTTGATTAATTGGAATGTATTCCGTTTAACTAGTGTCCCTTCTGGAGAATTATTTCTCGAAAAAAATGCCAAATTTTATTTTGATTTTTAAATGCTTTTTATTATTACGAAATTATGTTCACAGTACATCTTATATCTATTTTAATAGCTACTGATTACTGATCATTTTCTATTTTACAATTTTAATTTAATTTGGTTAGTAATCATAGTGTTATATTATTCTAATGTTAATGTACAACATAATAGGAAAAATAGCTCAAAAACCTATTTACAATTCTTATAAATACTCATAATACATCTTATACATAATATTAATTAAAGACTCTCTAAAGTCGATGACATAAAGCAGATTGTAATTAGGTAATCTGTGTTTATACCTGAAGGGTATAGACATTTTTTTGTAATCACTGAGACTCTTCATAAGTGTGTAAGTATGGTTATTAGTGATCCTGTCATAGAATCTACTGGTTAGTTTGTTAGTAATGTCTGTAACAAACGGGATATTATATATGGCATGCTGTTTTTTCAAGTTAGTATATATGGGTGTATTATAAATTATTTTTAAGGATTTATTTTGTATTACTTGCAGCTTGGAAAGGTTAGTATTCGAGGCGTTATTCCATACAGGTGAAGCATAGGTTAATAATGATAATAATTTTATTTCATTTTGATTTGATGAAGAACTATGGTGATTCTACATATATTGGTTATATTGAGGATATACCCGCATCGCCTTGCATTTTGCTCCCTCAATGTAAGGTGCCAAATTGAGATTTCTCATTTCTTGAGAAATTTTATATTTTAATAAGGGGTCTGTGATGAAGAAAAATTTCTAACTTTCAAACATGTCTTATCTTATGTTCTTTTTTATCTTATTTTGACTACTTTTTGAATTGATCTTTATCCCATACGTTAACAATATCTTCTGACTACCCTCAATTATCCTCTGAATGCATTTACCGTATTTTTTTACCTGGCTTTTTTTCTATTACTATTTATTTATATTGCTCTACCCGGCTGCCGGAATATTTGCTTTGGTGATTATATGTAGAAACCTCTCCGATAAGAAGAAATAAGGCGTGGGAATCGGCATTCTAATGATCCTTGTGACTCTTTTGAATTCACCGAATCCACTGACGCCATTGAAAAAAATCGAAAGCTTAACATTAACTCAACAATTAGAAAAAAAATTCTTTCAGTCTGAAACAAGGTAATGCAAAGTAAACAACATCGTACGGATTAATAGAGAAATAATTTAGTATATTTGAATCGACGGGCAAGAGAACGGGTGATTTACAGTGCTTATTTTAAGCCTTGTTGTCAATTAAACCAACGTCAACACAAAACGAATATATATATATATATATATATATATATATATATATATATATATATATATATATATATATATATATATATATATATATATATATATATATATATATATATCGCTCGTATTTTTCGGGTCAGAATTTTAATCCGTTTTTGGTCAGAATTTATATTAAATTGGTAAGAATTTATATTACATTGGTCAGAATTCATATCAAACGGTAAGAATACTAGAACTAGAATAAATATTAAATGGTCAGAATTTATACTAATAAGTCAGAATTTATATTGAATGGTCAGAATTTAAACTGGATTGGTCATAATTTGTATTACATGGTCAGAATTTATATTAAATGGTCAGAGTTATGTTGACAGATGGTCAGATTCATTTTTGACAGTTGGCACTAGTATAGGGCTGCCATACGTCCCCGTTGACAGGGACATGTCCCAGTTTCGAGGTCTGTGTCCCGGTGTCCCAGTCCGAGAGTCATTTGTCCCCGTTAATTTCAAAATTTAGACATTTAAAAAAATTATTCAATTATTTTTTAATATCTATCGAACAAGACCTTTTGAACCAAGAAATCTCAGGATGCACTCTTTATACTGTGGTCCAAAAAGGAAAGACGTTTACACGTCAACAATTGTACCCACATAATATCTAATATGGATACGCGCGCACATATTGGCAACACCGACAACGAGAGCGGCGGATGCCCACTGCCGGCCACTGCCCAATTTTGCCAGCTGGCAACACCGACAATGACACTGACAAGTACGAAGCGCGCGCAGTTCGCTTACTGTCTGCTGATAATATCCGTTTGTTCTGTTGGTTTCTGATCGAAGAGGACTGATATTTTGATGTTTTTCAAGTTTTTCAATACATAGTAAATATAATAGTAAATATCTAGGTATTCAAGCAACCCAGGCATACAATAAACTGAAAAAACACATGGACATTACGACGACACAAGTAGCAGCATTTGAAAAAGACGTAGAGAATTTTTACAACGTTAGAATTAATTATTTGGCAAAGTGGTCAGTTCCACTGGCGAAATATGATGTTTTTTCATGGATGCTTCTCCATGAAGTACCCGAATGGGAACATGTTGAAAAAACTATTGCTTATTTAAGTGAAATGGGAATATTGTTCACGGATTCAATCTATGAGGAAGTAAAGTATATGAAGTCATTTATCGAAAATAAAAAAGCAGAAGAATGGAAAACGAAAGATGTGCATGATAAATGGTTATACTATTTCAAAAAAACTGAAGAGACAGAAAGAAAAGCTAATCTACTGAAAATCTGCCAATACTTGTTCGCCATCCCACCGCACAATGCACATGTTGAACGTGTGTTGTCAATAATTAAAAATCAATGGACAGATGAGCGCAATTCGCTTTCTATTGACACAGTAAAAAGCATAATTCAATGTACTTTAAATTATAAAATGTCATGCATTGAATTCTATAATGATATAAAAGGGGAAAAAGAGTTACTTCCAAAAACGAAAACATCGGAAAAATATGATTGGGCAAAGAAGAGCGATGATAATGAAGTCACGGAAATCAGAGAAGGCGATAGAAGAATATGAAATAAAATATTAATGTAAGGTTTCATTTAGTTAAATTTATTTGAATCGTCCAATTATCTATATTTATTTATTTTAGATTTGGTACAGACGCTTCCACAAAAAAACCTATTATCAATCTTTACATTTTTCTTTCAATTCAATTTTTGTTTAGTTCCAATTACTTGTGTTGAAATGTTGTATATTTTTTTTATAATACAGCTATGAATATCGATAAAAATGTTTTGTTTTGTTTTTGTTTTTTTTTAAGGGGGTTGTCCCCGTCGGTGCTCCGACAATTATGGCAGCCCTACACTAGTATCATTACTAGTGCGTGCAACGTTTCGAAGACTGGTACAAGTGGTCAAGAGGACCACTTGTAATCCTCGAGAAAGGATTTTACTGTTGGCCTATTTTTACTTACACCGTTAGTCCTATTGCACTTAAACTTGGTATCGGATACTGAAATTCTTATCTACACGACGTAATTATTTTTTCAAATTTTTAAGTTGATCGGAAATGGTACCTCCCCTTATAGGTGTCCCCTTTTTTTTTTAAAGTTTTTGAATTTAATTATCTCCCAAACCGCTAACTAAATCGGACTGAAATTTTTTTATAAGCAATAGAAATAATAATCTTAATAACCTTATATTTTTTAAATATTTTTATCTGAACCGAAAGTACATAGTACTTTTATGTTTTCCTCAGAAACCTTTTAATTTATTGAACTGAAATTTCATGTCTAGAAGTTTATATATAGAATTTGGTAAGCGTCCGTCAACCGAAAGTGGCAGTTTACTCTTGTTCAATTTTTCTTCCACTATTTTTTTCGACCCCTTAAACATGTGTGCTCTTCACGAAAAAAATCAAGTATAATTCTGAAATAAATTTTATGAAAATAAAAAAAAAATCACTAAATTTTATTGACTGGAAGTGGGATTTTTTCCTCTTAGAATGGGTCAAAAATGTTGTGACCACGATTTTGTCCATACCGCTGAACGTATCAAGCTGAAAATTTATATTTATATTTATATTTATATTTATACCTAGAGCTGATAAGGTTTTGGTCAGAATTCGTAAGCCGGAAGTAGTATTCTTTTTTTAAACAATATTTTGTTATTTTATTTTGACCTTTTAAATTATTTGAATCGTCTTGATATTTATTGTATATAATACTGACAGTAAGTATTATATACAATAAATATCTTATATATTTATAATATAAATTTATAATATAATCTTATATATTTATATATTTAGTAGAAGTTTTGTCTTGTGCAAGTTTCCATACATTTGCGCTCAATTTGTATATAAAATGCTCTCATAACCGGCATGTGTTAACGTGTATGTACATACATACATAGATATGTTTAATTATTGAATTTTGTTTTGTGACCTCCATATATTCCTCAAATACATAGATAAAGTCATGGGTTGGTGACATCCGATTTTTTTCTATAGATGCAGTTGACGGGGGTTTCAATAAAAAAATTATATGTATTTTTATAAAATAAATCACAATAAAATAAATAGTATTGTACTAAAATAAATCAATAACAATATCAATATTTTCGTATTCAATAGGGGGAGGTTTATTTTTGTTTTTGTATTTAGGCTTGCACTTTCATTTAATATTATATATTCAAAATTAAGTTAAGATGACATAAAGAATTAATTAAATTAATTCTTTATGTCATCATACCCAACTAACGATCTTTATATCGTCAAATTTGATTACATGTTATTACTTTTTAAGTAATCGAGGAAAACTGAGTACTTCAGTTTGAACCTTTAAAATCAATTCATGAAATGACATAACTATAAGTGACAATTCGTTCGTTTGTAGGTAATAATTTTTTTTGACATCGACTCTTATTTTTGTTTGTGAGAAATGTGATAAAATAATAATTTATTGTACATTGATTTGTGATAATTAGAGCCCGGAATCTGAAGGGGCTGTTTATTGTTCAAAGATTGTAAATGCATTGTTAAAGGTTTGCCGAACCTTTTTTACAAAGGATTTACAACAATGGAACAATAGGCGGCACGTTTCCGGCCCCTTCAGATTCCGACCTCTAGAGATAAAAGTCACAGACCGTCAATTTCCAATATTGTCATTCGATCTAGGCGAACGCATTCTAATTGCTTCTTTTTAAGCATGTTTGCATTTTAAATAGTGCTAAAGACGTTTGTGTTTCGGAGTGAATATTCATCTACATACACCAGAGGTGGCCAGATGGGCTTTTTTTGGGCGTAGTTCATTTTTACAAGGCTCTTTTTTACAATATAATCCAATTACTAAAAGATAATACTGCAAAAAAAGCCTATAAGCCTATTTTTTCTATAGATGCAGTAGACAGGGCTATCAATATATGTAAGTAGGTAGGTAGACCGCATGTTAAACCAGAAAATTGCAGGTAGACCGCACGCTAAACCGACACCAAATGTATTAAGTATTTCAATAAAATAAATCATAATAATATTTGTACTGCAATAAAATAAATCAATAAAAGTTTAAATATTTTCGTGTTAATTATAATATTTTAGATCGTTTCCTTTTTATCTGTGTTGGGAAGGTTCATACCTACTTTTTACTAGCCTCTTCTTACTTCGCTAATGTAAATTGCAAATTAAATACAAATGGAAATTCCTCAAGTCCTCAATATCTTTCTTACCTGTCAGTTTACACCTGTCAGTTTGTTTTGATATTTATTTTTTATGAAGTGCATTATACTAAATGATCTTTCACAGTATACAGTTGTAGGAAAAATAGACAATAATAATAAAGCAATTGTTGTCGATTCTTTGAATTGACTTTATTTTGATTTTTAAATATTTTTATTATTATGAAATTATGTTCACAATACATCTTATATCTATTTTAATAGCTACTGATCTATTGATCATTTTCTATTTTACAATTTTAATTTAATTTTGTTAGTAATCATAGTATTATATTATTCTAATCTTAATGTACAGCATAATAGGAAAAAGAGCTCAAAAACCTATTTACAATTCTTATAAATGCTCATGATACATCTAATATTAATAAAAGACTCTCTAAAGTCGATGACCTAAAGCAGATTGTGTTTAGGTAATCTGCGTATTTTGAATTGACTTGATTATTGGTCAACGTATAACTTCAATCTAAATTTTTCAACCGTGATATTAATAAAATGTTCTTAGTCATGACTAGAGGTAGGATAGTCACAGTGCTGTCCATTGTTCGGCAAACCTTTAACAATGCATTTACAACCTTTGAACAATACACGGCCCCCTCAGGCTCCGGTGACTAGTCATGACTAAAGGCCGGACCCAGAGCGCGCCGTTCATTGTTCAAATGTTGTAAATGCATTGTTAAAGGTTTGCCGAACCTTTTTTAGGCGTGCCTTGGGTCCGTACTCTAGTCATGACTAGAGGTAGGATAGTCACAGTGCTATCCATTGTTCAGCAAACCTTTAACAATGCATTTACAACATCTGAACAATACACGGCCCCCTCAGGCTCCGGTGACTAGTCATGACTCATTTCCAATAACGCATATTTAACGTTAGCCCAGTTAATTAAATTGAATATTGAAATGATGTTAATCTCGTTTCTAGGTCCTATGAAATTTTCATTTGTCATCATCTGAACAGGAAAGTTACGAAAGAAAGAGTTTTAAAAAAACTTAATTCTTTGAACCTTTTATCAAGTTAGAAATATAGATATAGAACACACTCTTTTGTTTGAAGCGTTAATTTTAATTTGGAAATTGTGTCCGTAATTTTATC
Source organism: Arctopsyche grandis (assembly GCF_051622035.1). Lineage (NCBI taxonomy): Eukaryota > Metazoa > Arthropoda > Insecta > Trichoptera > Hydropsychidae > Arctopsyche > Arctopsyche grandis. The sequence goes on from NC_135356.1 coordinate 34,554,035, forward strand.
TATACTATCACTAAAAGAAGGTAAAATAGAAAAATTGTCAATTTCAACTTCTGACACGAGGCTTTTCATTATGTTTTTAATTTATCTATGATGAACACCGTTTCTATTATTGTTAGTTTAGTTTTTTGTGGTTGTTTTATTTATCAAACTAATGTTATAAATGGTATAAAATTAATTATTTTATACAATCACTTTGAAACTTTTCACTTAAATATTTATGGTTTACGCCCAAAACGGATATAATATAATCAATTAATTCACAAAGACGTTGAACACTACTGTCGAAGCTTAGCCATCTAATGGGGTTGTAATTGAGCAATAATATATAATTTTCGTTGTTGATTTCACATACCTATATACTTTAACAAGTTCGACAACTTATTATTGGTATTAATTGCATTTAATACTTTTCTTACTGTTAATTCCACATCTTCCATAAATTTAATTCCAGTTTTGCTAACTCGCACTTCTGGATGCACAACATGGGAATATTTCATTTTCACAGTCTTCGTTATAAACCCAACTTCGTTTATAAAACAAATTTATAAACCATGGTGGCTGCACATGAGAACCACTGCTCTAACCTATGTACATATTCAATTTGATTCATATGGCGAATCAAATTCCAATAGAATTAAAACTGAAAAGACATCTCGACTATAAGTTACTAACAGGCTAAATGGAGAAGTAAGGTTTTTGTGAAAACGTTACTCAACTAGTAAATTGAGTTGGAAAGTCACATTTTTTGAATGAGTTGGAAAGTCACATTCACAAAGACGGTACTCATTACTAGAGGTAGGATAGTCACAGTGCTATCCATTGTTCGGCAAACCTTTAACAATGCATTTACAACCTTTGATCAATACACGGCCCCCTCAGGCTCCGGTGACTACTCATTACCTTTATTCCTAATACCTGGCAAATATTAACGCATTATTGAATTTCCAAAGCATTCGTTAAAACATCAGAGATGTCAGAACTCAACTGTTACGTTACAACTGGCGCACATTGTTGAAACATATTTGCCCTTATATCGGCTTAAGTAAATTATATGAGATATAATTTACTTAAGCCGACAATTGGAATATATTACATCTGAAAATAAACCTAGACTGAACATATGCATATGGATATGTTGTGCACACCTATAAGTGATGTACATATGTACCAGAATCATAAATATGTAAATAATATATTGTGTAATGTACATACATATGTGCTTTGTTCGTGAGCCTTTTTAAATAAAATATGCATTACTAAACAAATAGAAGATGACCAATCAAAGTGAATAAAAATACTTTGCAGTGATATGTAAATGGACTCATTTTTTCACCATTGTCTAAGCAAGACATTATTTAGGTAGCCGCCAGCAGCAAGGTTCATTTTATTCAAAAACAATACCAATATGTGCCGTTTTACGGTCTCCGTGACGAGCCAGAATGTTAAATTACAGAAAACGCAAATATCGGAAGGCAAAGATCGAAAATCGAAAGATCTTAAGTCGAAAGATCAAAAAAAAAAAAAAATGGTGCATGGTAAACGGTACATACTCACTTAATTTGCGCGAGCAGGATACAACAGGAACAAGAGGAACAGGCTTTTCCTCCCGTATTAATGTGCGCGCGCAGAATACGGGATGAAAAGTCTATTCCTCTTGTTCCTGTTGTACCCTGGTCGCGCAAATTAAGTGAGTATGTACCGTTTACCATGCACCCTTTTTTTTTGATCTTTTGACTTAAGATCTTTCGATTTTCGATCTTTGCCCTCCGATATTTGTGTTTTCTGTAATTTAAAATTCTGGCTCGTCACGTAGACCTACGTGCAGATATGTCGATTTGTGCTACAGGCGAATTTAGCTGCGTTGATAAATATTCGAACAAAGCTATCGCTGTCTCTGTCTGCGTTAGCTTTATGTGGGTGCGTGCAAGCGGTGCGTCCGAGGTATGGAATGCGAGCAGTACTCCCACTCATCGGAAGCGCTGCTCGCACTCATTTGATGGAGCCAGCGAAGACAGAGACGAAGATAGAGCGAGCCCACTAGCCGCCACACTATGCGATAACTGAGGACAAAGGTCGGTTGAAAATCGCATCGCTCAGGAAAGGCAAACCTACGCACGCGTGCCAAAGGAGGCACGTATGAAAATTGGTAAAAGTCAGAATTCTCGACAGGGGGGACCCTCTATGTAATTATGAAAATTGTTTTATGGTCATGTTTTCAGTGAAATCGTTTTTCAACAATGAAATTACTTGAATGAACTATTCATAAAATTGATCTGAGAAAACTTCTGGATATTTTTTTCCTTAATATTAAACAATTTTCTGAAATATTTTAATTATGATGAATTCATAATATTCCGAGGTTCAAGAAAATTAAAATAGTTTTTCACTGACTGTATTCCTTGAAAGCGACTTTTAAGTTGACCGTTTACCTAGTTAATAATGTTATAAAATACATTTAGTCTGAATAGTTATCCACTGTTGAATCTGTAATCGGATCATTAAACTCATCAGAATGACGTTTAATGATATTTTGACGTTTGTTTTCAAAATCATCATTTGAGCCCCACTTCCCCACGTAATTTACTAACATTCTCATATACGATTTGACACCAAAGTGGCTTTGTCTAAAGTTAGATATCGTTTTTGCAATATTTTCGTACTCGAACGGCTAGACGCCTTATTTGTAATTGATCATATAACTAAATAGGCAAAAGTGAGAATTCTCGACAGGGTGGACCCTCTAGGCTCGGAAGCGAGGGTCGGTAGACCCGCTCCTTCCTCTCATTGACTACTCTTTGCGATGCCAATAGTATTGCCGTGCCCTGAATTAACTCGACTTTTACCTGATGAAATACCCCGACATATACTGCCTGGTTCGCATATAATTTCGGACGGTTGGGCAGCGTACGGAAATAATCCACATATTGCTAATGGAATATACACGCAGTCGTTTGTGGTTTAATACGAATTCATCTAAATATGAATCAAAACGGGCACGCGTTGTGCCTCATCTTTCTTTTCACACGCATCCACATATTTTCCACATTTTGCGTATGTATTTCACTATCATTTGGATCCACGAAATTATGACCACTTTTACCGGAGTTCGGGATATTTCCGTACGCTGCCCAATATTTCATCAGGTAAATGTCGATTTAATTCAGGGCAGGGCAACACTACAGGCTTTGCACACGTTTGTACAAAGCAGTCGCGGCCCTCGGTTGATTCCACATGAACTAATGTGTGTTTGTATGCGTGTGCATGTACATGGGTTTCTGCAAATCAGTAGTTGTCCGGCTCTTGCGGTGAGCGCACGTCACCTCACCCGGCGCTGCTTGAGCCTCCCCCCCCCCCCGCCTTCCGCCCACAGGTACGTGAACTAATTAGCCTTTTCAATTAGTTGGTTGTATTAATTGCTGCCCGATTCTGATCCCTGGACCTTCCCTCAATATGAATTTGGAGTGTTTGCGGTCAAGTTTTCTCCAGACGGGTTTTTATCTCTAACAGGTTCCAATTGCAGCTATGCCAATTTTGTATTCAACCATAATCATTATTATTTGTAACCAACACACATATTGACATTGTTAAAATTTACGATAAGATTTCGACCAGCATTGCGTTCCAGGAAATTCTCTTTCGAAATTATTATATATTTAACCAGAAACCGATATTAAAGTAGAATTAAAACAAAACATTACTTCTCTATATGTATGTTATACAAAAACTTGTAGAAAAAATTCATATGCACAATTTATAATGCCATTTAAACACCAATTGCAGAGCAGGTAAAGGAAGCTGGGGTTAACATCCTCTACATCGGTGCCATTACCTGTAATGGGTCATTTCTACCTGGAGAAGAAATTCATGCTGAACATATGTATGTAGATATGTATATTTAATACTAGTTGTTTTACCCGGCTACGCTCAGTATTTATAATATAAACAGCTTAAAGATGGCGAATCTAATAGTAAATATTCATTTATTTATTTATTAAATTTATTTGAATCGAAAAAAAATCGACTCATAGAAATTTTGACATGTTTAGAAAGTTCCCAACCAATGTTGCTTACATATCAAGTCTCTTTCGAAATTATATTTAACCAGAAACCGATATTAAAGTAGAATTAAAACAAAACATTACTGACCCATATCTTCTTCTTCTTCTTTTTTATTCCTCTCCTCGTAGGAGGTTGGATATCATGACTAGAGGTAGGATAGTCACAGTGCTATCTATTGTTCGGCAAACCTTTAACAATGCATTTACAACCTTTGAACAATACACGGCCCCCTCAGGCTCCGGTGACTAATCATGACATATATCTTCTCTCTATCCATGGTTGCCCTGAAAAGTGTTGTGGAGTCACATTGGTACCATCCACGGAGATTGCCCATCCATGAGATGCGTCTTCTACCAACGCTTCTTTTCCCTTGTACTTTCCCCTGCAATATGAGGTGTATGATTTCATATTTCGGATTTCTCATCACATGACCCAGGTATTACCCATATCTATGTTATACAAAAACCGTCCGAAATTATATGCGAACCAGGCAGTATACGTCGGAGTTAGTCACCGGATTCAGAAGGTGCCGTGTATTGTTCAAATGTTGTAAATGCACTGTTAAACGTTTGCCGAACCTTTTTTACAAATGATTTACAACAATGGTACAATGGATATCACTGTGAATATCCGGTGTCTAGTCGGAGTATTTCATCAGGTAAGGGCCTCAGCACACTTACCGGACCGTCCGGTGCGGTTCTCCCGTTGCGTACGCCAGTACGTCCGTTTTCATACAAATGATCGATAGCCGCCACACTATGCGGACCGCCCGCAAGCCCGTTGTGCGAACCTGCGGATGTTTCAATTCCGCATGCGGTTGTGAGTCGGTCGTCGGCGCGCGCATTCGTGTATAGCTCGAGTACTACGCGATTTTCAACACCGGTCGATTCATTTTTGAAGTCCAAAGTAGAGTATGCCTTTGGGACTCGAAAGACAAAAGCAACAGTGATAGGACCGCAAAGAAACGAGCATGGGACGAAATTTTAAAAATTGTTACGATCGAGGCGGATTTCGGTTCCCCCCTCAATCCGGCAAGTGTGCTGAGGCCCTAAAAGTCAAGTTAATTCAGGGCATGGAAATACTAGAGTAGTCACAAAGAGCAACCAATGACAGGAAGGAGCGGGTCGACCGAGCCTCGCTTCCGAGCCTAGAGGGTCCGCCCCGTCGAGAATTCTCACTTTTGCCACCTCGATTCTCTAGAGTAAAAGTACTCGTTCCGGTTCAGATAAAAATATTCAAAACATATATGGTTATAAAATTTACAATTTCTATTACATGTAAAAAAGTTTCAGTCCAATTCAGTTAGCGGCTTGGGAGATAATTTAATTCAAAAACTTTAAAAAAAGAAGACACCTATTAGGGGAGGTACCATTTTTGGTCAACTTAGAAATTTGAAAAAAAATTATTTACCTCGTGTCGATAAGAATTTCAGTAACCGATAGTAGGTTTCAGTTCGATAGGACTAACGGTGTTCAAAAAATCCCCAAAATACACAGACACACACACACACACACACACACATTTTTTCTAGATTATGAAAACGTGATCAGTAATCAATTTTGAGTTCGAAACATAGATATATAATAAACATAGATCCGCCCTCACGCTTTATACTGGTCTCCCTTTTGGCGCATGCAAAATACATGGCGCATGCACACTTTCTCTCAATAGGTAGGTAGGTACCGCTGCGTCGTAGGGGAAAAAACCCAACTTCCCCGCTAGTTAAACCCCCCGCACCCCTCAGTTAGTGAAGACAAGATCTCCGACCGAAATCACAACTAATGTGTGTTGGTATGCGTGTGCATGGACATGTGTTTCTGCTCATCAGTAGCCGTGCGGCTCTTGCAGTGAGCGCACGTCGCCTCACCCGGCGCTGCTTGAGCCCCCCCTCCTCCCACTCATGTCTGGCACCGGCATAATGGCGACCAACATCTAGCCCCGCTTTTCCTGTCGAGCGTTCTCACTTTTACCCGGATTTTTATCCTAACAGGTTCCAATTTCAGCTATGCCAATTTCGTATTCAACCATTATCATTATTATTTGTAACCAACACACATATTGACATATTAAAATTTTCGATTAGATTTCAACCAGCATTGCGTTCCCGGAAATTCATGTTGTACATATGTATATTTAATACTAGTTGTTTTACCCGGCTTCGCTCAGTATTTATGGCGAATCTTGACTTTTTTACGAAGTTCCCAAACCAATGTTTCGTACATACCAAGTCTCTTTCGATATTATATAGATATAATCAGAATCCGGAATTAAAGTAAAGTAAAACAAAACATTACTTACCTATATGTTATACAATAACATGTAGAAAAAATTCATATGCACAATATATAATGCCATTTAAACACCAATTTCAGAGCAGGTAAAGGAAGCTCTTCTACATCGGCGCCATTACCCGGAATGGGTCAATTCTACCTGGAGCAGCGTTCAATTCAATGAGTCCATCCCACGATTGAGCGAACATCCCTTCCAGCCATTCCGATTTAGGCCTGCCAATCTGCGGGGCTCTTTTATGCCGAAGGACAGCCCACTTTTTAAATGGTCCGGATCGACCAAATGCAAAGTGGATCCCAGCCAGCCTTTGATGGTGCCGTTGGACCCATGAAAGTGTGGAGATTTGCTGAAAATGTGTCGAAATATCATCAGGTATCTTCGAAAATCCAGAGAGACACTTACCTATGGATATATAGAAGTTCGAATTTGGCTTTGTACTCATTTGACTGATGTTTCTATTTCAGATTGTTGCTGATACCAGACAGAGTCTAGAAAGAACGAAAATGAAGCTGGACTTCCAGCCGATCCGGAACTGCTGATCCAATTAGCTGAAGTTGTGTCCAAATATATTAATTAATCAGGTATATTCGAAAATCCAGAGCGGCACTTACCTTTGTATGTGTTTTAGTTCGACTTTGGCTTCATACTAATTTGACTGATGTTACTATTTCAGATTGTTGCTGATACCAGACAGAGTCTAGAAAGAACGTGGTCTTTTCCTGAAAAAGAAGCTGCATCGTTTCATCAGACCCTCAAGAGAATTTGCTGCATTCATCTCATATTTCAGCATTTGACATCTTCGAGGCGCCGCACCCACTCACCAGAGTGATATATTTTATTTTCAATCCCAGCTATATTTTAAAGACAAAATGGAAAAAATTTCGAAACAATTATCTTTAATGTGTTATATAAAAGGAATATTGAATTTTTTTTAACAACATCGAAGTCGGCAACAACTTTTGATCCTTGATTTTCTAAACTCGTTCTATGTGATATTAGAAAGATTGCGCATAATTTGCACCTCTGGAGTAAAGTTTTTTCACCTACCTCACGAGTTGTGAGGATGCAAATTTTGGCAATTCAGTTCTCTCTCGTTCGGAATATTAACGGGAGTAAATGTGTTTCAACATTAGATATATTGATATTTGCCTTTTGAGAATTGATAAATTTAATTCTTTGAAAACCATTCTATTTTGATAGTTGATGCATTTGTGGGAGTGGCGTTTCCCAAATCTTCTGTTTTTACTTGATGAGCTCTCAACTCTCATTGCCGAACGAAGAGAAAATCTCTACGCAGTTGTCTTTAATGTGTTATTAAAAAGAATGATTGCAATTTTTTTATCAACAAAACCGTCGGCAACAAGTTTTAATCGTTGATTTTCTTTACTCTTTCTTAATGATATTAGAAAGATTGCGCTAAATTTGCATCTCTGGAGTAAAGTTATTTCACCTACCTCACGAGTTGTAAGGATGCCAATTTTGGCAATTCAGTTATCTCTCGTTCGGAATATTAACGAGAGTAAATGTGTTTCCACATTAGATATATTGATATTTGCCTTTTGAGAATTGATAAATTTAATTCTTTGAAAACCATTCTCTTTTGATAGTTGATGCATTTGTGGGAGTGGCGTTTCCCAAATCTTCTGTTTTTACTTGATGAGCTCTCAACTCTCAATGCCGATACGAAGAGAAAATCTCTTTCTCTTTTTCTTTATCTTTTTACCCAGCTTCGCTCGGTATTTCTTGCCGATACGAAGAGAAAATCTCCACGCAGTTGTCTTTATAGTGTTATTAAAAAGAATGATATTAGAAAGATTGCGCTAAATTTGCATCTCTGGAGTAAAGTTTTTTCACCTACCTCACGAGTTGTAAGGATGCCAATTTTGGCAATTCAGTTCTCTCTCGTTCGGAATATTAACGAGAGTAAATGTGTTTCCACATTAGATATATTGATATTTGCCTTTTGAGAATTGATAAATTTAATTCTTTGAAAACCATTATCTTTTGATAGTTGATGCATTTGTGGGAGTGGCGTTTCCCAAATCTTCTGTTTTTACTTGATGAGCTCTCAACTCTCATTGCCGAACGAAGAGAAAATCTCTACGCAGTTGTCTTTAATGTGTTATTAAAAAGAATGATTGCAATTTTTTTATCAACAAAACCGTCGGCAACAAGTTTTAATCGTTGATTTTCTTTACTCTTTCTTAATGATATTAGAAAGATTGCGCTAAATTTGCATCTCTGGAGTAAAGTTTTTTCACCTACCTCACGAGTTGTAAGGATGCCAATTTTGGCAATTCAGTTCTCTCTAGTTCGGAATATTAACGAGAGTAAATGTGTTTCCACATTAGATATATTGATATTTGCCTTTTGAGAATTGATAAATTTAATTCTTTGAAAACCATTCTCTTTTGATAGTTGATGCATTTGTGGGAGTGGCGTTTCCCAAATCTTCTGTTTTTACTTGATGAGCTCTCAACTCTCAATGCCGATACGAAGAGAAAATCTCTTTCTCTTTTTCTTTATCTTTTTACCCAGCTTCGCTCGGTATTTCATGCCGATACGAAGAGAAAATGTCAACGCAGTTGTCTTTATAGTGTTATTAAAAAGAATGATATTAGAAAGATTGCGCTAAATTCGCATCTCTGGAGTAAAGTTTTTTCACCTACCTCACGAGTTGTAAGGATGCCAATTTTGGCAATTCAGTTCTCTCTCGTTGGGAATATTAACGAGAGTAAATGTGTTTCCACATTAGATATATTGATATTTGCCTTTTGAGAATTGATAAATTTAATTCTTTGAAAACCATTATCTTTTGATAGTTGATGCATTTGTGGGAGTGGCGTTTCCCAAATCTTCTGTTTTTACTTGATGAGCTCTCAACTCTCATTGCCGAACGAAGAGAAAATCTCTACGCAGTTGTCTTTAATGTGTTATTAAAAAGAATGATTGCAATTTTTTTATCAACAAAACCGTCGGCAACAAGTTTTAATCGTTGATTTTCTTTACTCTTTCTTAATGATATTAGAAAGATTGCGCTAAATTTGCATCTCTGGAGTAAAGTTTTTTCACCTACCTCACGAGTTGTAAGGATGCCAATTTTGGCAATTCAGTTCTCTCTCGTTCGGAATATTAACGAGAGTAAATGTGTTTCCACATTAGATATATTGATATTTGCCTTTTGAGAATTGATAAATTTAATTCTTTGAAAACCATTATCTTTTGATAGTTGATGCATTTGTGGGAGTGGCGTTTCCCAAATCTTCTGTTTTTACTTGATGAGCTCTCAACTCTCATTGCCGAACGAAGAGAAAATCTCTACGCAGTTGTCTTTAATGTGTTATTAAAAAGAATGATTGCAATTTTTTTATCAACAAAACCGTCGGCAACAAGTTTTAATCGTTGATTTTCTTTACTCTTTCTTAATGATATTAGAAAGATTGCGCTAAATTTGCATCTCTGGAGTAAAGTTTTTTCACCTACCTCACGAGTTGTAAGGATGCCAATTTTGGCAATTCAGTTCTCTCTAGTTCGGAATATTAACGAGAGTAAATGTGTTTCCACATTAGATATATTGATATTTGCCTTTTGAGAATTGATAAATTTAATTCTTTGAAAACCATTCTCTTTTGATAGTTGATGCATTTGTGGGAGTGGCGTTTCCCAAATCTTCTGTTTTTACTTGATGAGCTCTCAACTCTCAATGCCGATACGAAGAGAAAATCTCTTTCTCTTTTTCTTTATCTTTTTACCCAGCTTCGCTCGGTATTTCATGCCGATACGAAGAGAAAATGTCAACGCAGTTGTCTTTATAGTGTTATTAAAAAGAATGATATTAGAAAGATTGCGCTAAATTCGCATCTCTGGAGTAAAGTTTTTTCACCTACCTCACGAGTTGTAAGGATGCCAATTTTGGCAATTCAGTTCTCTCTCGTTGGGAATATTAACGAGAGTAAATGTGTTTCCACATTAGATATATTGATATTTGCCTTTTGAGAATTGATAAATTTAATTCTTTGAAAACCATTATCTTTTGATAGTTGATGCATTTGTGGGAGTGGCGTTTCCCAAATCTTCTGTTTTTACTTGATGAGCTCTCAACTCTCATTGCCGAACGAAGAGAAAATCTCTACGCAGTTGTCTTTAATGTGTTATTAAAAAGAATGATTGCAATTTTTTTATCAACAAAACCGTCGGCAACAAGTTTTAATCGTTGATTTTCTTTACTCTTTCTTAATGATATTAGAAAGATTGCGCTAAATTTGCATCTCTGGAGTAAAGTTTTTTCACCTACCTCACGAGTTGTAAGGATGCCAATTTTGGCAATTCAGTTCTCTCTCGTTCGGAATATTAAGGAGAGTAAATGTGTTTCCACATTAGATATATTGATATTTGCCTTTTGAGAATTGATAAATTTAATTCTTTGAAAACCATTCTATTTTGATAGTTGATGCATTTGTGGGAGTGGCGTTTCCCAAATCTTCTGTTTTTACTTGATGAGCTCTCAACTCTCATTGCCGAACGAAGAGAAAATCTCTACGCAGTTGTCTTTAATGTGTTATTAAAAAGAATGATTGCAATTTTTTTATCAACAAAACCGTCGGCAATAAGTTTTAATCGTTGATTTTCTTTACTCTTTCTTAATGATATTAGAAAGATTGCGCTAAATTTGCATCTCTGGAGTTAAGTTTTTTCACCTACCTCACGAGTTGTAAGGATGCCAATTTTGGCAATTCAGTTCTCTCTCGTTCGGAATATTAACGAGAGTAAATGTGTTTCCACATTAGATATATTGATATTTGCCTTTTGAGAATTGATAAATTTAATTCTTTGAAAACCATTCTCTTTTGATAGTTGATGCATTTGTGGGAGTGGCGTTTCCCAAATCTTCTGTTTTTACTTGATGAGCTCTCAACTCTCATTGCCGAACGAAGAGAAAATCTCTACGCAGTTGTCTTTAATGTGTTATTAAAAAGAATGATTGCAATTTTTTTATCAACAAAACCGTCGGCAACAAGTTTTAATCGTTGATTTTCTTTACTCTTTCTTAATGATATTAGAAAGATTGCGCTAAATTTGCATCTCTGGAGTAAAGTTTTTTCACCTACCTCACGAGTTGTAAGGATGCCAATTTTGGCAATTCAGTTCTCTCTCGTTCGGAATATTAACGAGAGTAAATGTGTTTCCACATTAGATATATTGATATTTGCCTTTTGAGAATTGATAAATTTAATTCTTCGAAAACCATTCTATTTTGATAGTTGATGCATTTGTGGGAGTGGCGTTTCCCAAATCTTCTGTTTTTACTTGATGAGCTCTCAACTCTCAATGCCGATACGAAAAGAAAATCTCTTTCTCTTTTTCTTTATCTTTTTACCCAGCTTCGCTCGGTATTTCTTGCCGATACGAAGAGAAAATCTCCACGCAGTTGTCTTTATAGTGTTATTAAAAAGAATGATATTAGAAAGATTGCGCTAAATTCGCATCTCTGGAGTAAAGTTTTTTCACCTACCTCACGAGTTGTAAGGATGCCAATTTTGGCAATTCAGTTCTCTCTCGTTCGGAATATTAACGAGAGTAAATGTGTTTCCACATTAGATATATTGATATTTGCCTTTTGAGAATTGATAAATTTAATTCTTTGAAAACCATTATCTTTTGATAGTTGATGCCTTTGTGGGAGTGGCGTTTCCCAAATCTTCTGTTTTTACTTGATGAGCTCTCAACTCTCATTGCCGAACGAAGAGAAAATTTCTACGCAGTTGTCTTTAATGTGTTATTAAAAAGAATGATTGCAATTTTTTTATCAACAAAACCGTCGGCAACAAGTTTTAATCGTTGATTTTCTTTACTCTTTCTTATTGATATTAGAAAGATTGCGCTAAATTTGCATCTCTGGAGTAAAGTTTTTTCACCTACCTCACAAGTTGTAAGGATGCCAATTTTGGCAATTCAGTTCTCTCTAGTTCGGAATATTAACGAGAGTAAATGTGTTTCCACATTAGATATATTGATATTTGCCTTTTGAGAATTGATAAATTTAATTCTTTGAAAACCATTCTCTTTTGATAGTTGATGCATTTGTGGGAGTGGCGTTTCCCAAATCTTCTGTTTTTACTTGATGAGCTCTCAACTCTCAATGCCGATACGAAGAGAAAATCTCTTTCTCTTTTTCTTTATCTTTTTACCCAGCTTCGCTCGGTATTTCTTGCCGATACGAAGAGAAAATCTCCACGCAGTTGTCTTTATAGTGTTATTAAAAAGAATGATATGAGAAAGATTGCGCTAAATTCGCATCTCTGGAGTAGAGTTTTTTCACCTACCTCACGAGTTGTAAGGATGCCAATTTTGGCAATTCAGTTCTCTCTCGTTCGGAATATTAACGAGAGTAAATGTGTTTCCACATTAGATATATTGATATTTGCCTTTTGAGAATTCATAAATTTACTTCTTTGAAAACCATTCTATTTTGATAGTTGATGCATTTGTGGGAGTGGCTTTTCCCAAATCTTCTGTTTTTACTTGATGAGCTCTTAACTCTTAATGCCGATACGAAGAGAAAATCTCTTTCTCTTTTTCTTTATCTTTTTACCCAGCTTCGCTCGGTATTTCTTGCCGATACGAAGAGAAAATCTCCACGCAGTTGTCTTTATAGTGTTATTAAAAAGAATGATATGAGAAAGATTGCGCTAAATTCGCATCTCTGGAGTAGAGTTTTTTCACCTACCTCACGAGTTGTAAGGATGCCAATTTTGGCAATTCAGTTCTCTCTCGTTCGGAATATTAACGAGAGTAAATGTGTTTCCACATTAGATATATTGATATTTGCCTTTTGAGAATTCATAAATTTAATTCTTTGAAAACCATTCTCTTTTGATAGTTGATGCATTTGTGGGAGTGGCGTTTCCCAAATCTTCTGTTTTTACTTGATGAGCTCTCAACTCTCAATGCCGATACGAAGAGAAAATCTCTTTCTCTTTTTCTTTATCTTTTTACCCAGCTTCGCTCGGTATTTCTTGCCGATACGAAGAGAAAATCTCCACGCAGTTGTCTTTATAGTGTTATTAAAAAGAATGATATGAGAAAGATTGCGCTAAATTCGCATCTCTGGAGTAGAGTTTTTTCACCTACCTCACGAGTTGTAAGGATGCCAATTTTGGCAATTCAGTTCTCTCTCGTTCGGAATATTAACGAGAGTAAATGTGTTTCCACATTAGATATATTGATATTTGCCTTTTGAGAATTCATAAATTTACTTCTTTGAAAACCATTCTATTTTGATAGTTGATGCATTTGTGGGAGTGGCTTTTCCCAAATCTTCTGTTTTTACTTGATGAGCTCTTAACTCTTAATGCCGATACGAAGAGAAAATCTCTTTCTCTTTTTCTTTATCTTTTTACCCAGCTTCGCTCGGTATTTCTTGCCGATACGAAGAGAAAATCTCCACGCAGTTGTCTTTATAGTGTTATTAAAAAGAATGATATGAGAAAGATTGCGCTAAATTCGCATCTCTGGAGTAGAGTTTTTTCACCTACCTCACGAGTTGTAAGGATGCCAATTTTGGCAATTCAGTTCTCTCTCGTTCGGAATATTAACGAGAGTAAATGTGTTTCCACATTAGATATATTGATATTTGCCTTTTGAGAATTCATAAATTTAATTCTTTGAAAACCATTCTCTTTTGATAGTTGATGCATTTGTGGGAGTGGCGTTTCCCAAATCTTCTGTTTTTACTTGATGAGCTCTCAACTCTCATTGCCGAACGAAGAGAAAATCTCTACGCAGTTGTCTTTAATGTGTTATTAAAAAGAATGATTGCAATTTTTTTATCAACAAAACCGTCGGCAACAAGTTTTAATCGTTGATTTTCTTTACTCTTTCTTAATGATATTAGAAAGATTGCGCTAAATTTGCATCTCTGGAGTAAAGTTTTTTCACCTACCTCACGAGTTGTAAGGATTCCAATTTTGGCAATTCAGTTCTCTCTCGTTCGGAATATTAACGAGAGTAAATGTGTTTCCACATTAGATATATTGATATTTGCCTTTTGAGAATTCATAAATTTACTTCTTTGAAAACCATTCTATTTTGATAGTTGATGCATTTGTGGGAGTGGCTTTTCCCAAATCTTCTGTTTTTACTTGATGAGCTCTTAACTCTTAATGCCGATACGAAGAGAAAATCTCCACGCAGTTGTCTTTATAGTGTTATTAAAAAGAATGATATTAGAAAGATTGCGCTAAATTCGCATCTCTGGAGTAAAGTTTTTTCACCTACCTCACGAGTTGTAAGGATTCCAATTTTGGCAATTCAGTTCTCTCTCGTTCGGAATATTAACGAGAGTAAATGTGTTTCCACATTAGATATATTGATATTTGCCTTTTGAGAATTGATAAATTTAATTCTTTGAAAACCATTCAATTTTGATAGTTGATGCATTTGTGGGAGTGGCGTTTCCCAAATCTTCTGTTTTAACTTGATGAGCTCTCAACTCTCATTGCCGAACGAAGAGAAAATCTCTACGCAGTTGTCTTTAATGTGTTATTAAAAAGAATGATTGCAATTTTTTTATCAACAAAACCGTCGGCAATAAGTTTTAATCGTTGATTTTCTTTACTCTTTCTTAATGATATTAGAAAGATTGCGCTAAATTTGCATCTCTGGAGTTAAGTTTTTTCACCTACCTCACGAGTTGTAAGGATGCCAATTTTGGCAATTCAGTTCTCTCTCGTTCGGAATATTAACGAGAGTAAATGTGTTTCCACATTAGATATATTGATATTTGCCTTTTGAGAATTGATAAATTTAATTCTTTGAAAACCATTCTCTTTTGATAGTTGATGCATTTGTGGGAGTGGCGTTTCCCAAATCTTCTGTTTTTACTTGATGAGCTCTCAACTCTCATTGCCGAACGAAGAGAAAATCTCTACGCAGTTGTCTTTAATGTGTTATTAAAAAGAATGATTGCAATTTTTTTATCAACAAAACCGTCGGCAATAAGTTTTAATCGTTGATTTTCTTTACTCTTTCTTAATGATATTAGAAAGATTGCGCTAAATTTGCATCTCTGGAGTAAAGTTTTTTCACCTACCTCACGAGTTGTAAGGATGCCAATTTTGGCAATTCAGTTCTCTCTCGTTCGGAATATTAAGGAGAGTAAATGTGTTTCCACATTAGATATATTGATATTTGCCTTTTGAGAATTGATAAATTTAATTCTTTGAAAACCATTCTATTTTAATAGTTGATGCATTTGTGGGAGTGGCGTTTCCCAAATCTTCTGTTTTTACTTGATGAGCTCTCAACTCTCAATGCCGATACGAAGAGAAAATCTCTTTCTCTTTTTCTTTATCTTTTTACCCAGCTTCGCTCGGTATTTCTTGCCGATACGAAGAGAAAATCTCCACGCAGTTGTCTTTATAGTGTTATTAAAAAGAATGATATTAGAAAGATTGCGCTAAATTCGCATCTCTGGAGTAAAGTTTTTTCACCTACCTCACGAGTTGTAAGGATGCCAATTTTGGCAATTCAGTTCTCTCTCGTTCGGAATATTAACGAGAGTAAATGTGTTTCCACATTAGATATATTGATATTTGCCTTTTGAGAATTGATAAATTTAATTCTTTGAAAACCATTCTCTTTTGATAGTTGATGCATTTGTGGGAGTGGCGTTTCCCAAATCTTCTGTTTTTACTTGATGAGCTCTCAACTCTCATTGCCGAACGAAGAGAAAATCTCTACGCAGTTGTCTTTAATGTGTTATTAATAAGAATGATTGCAATTTTTTTATCAACAAAACCGTCGGCAACAAGTTTTAATCGTTGATTTTCTTTACTCTTTCTTAATGATATTAGAAAGATTGCGCTAAATTTGCATCTCTGGAGTAAAGTTTTTTCACCTACCTCACGAGTTGTAAGGATGCCAATTTTGGCAATTCAGTTCTCTCTCGTTCGGAATATTAACGAGAGTAAATGTGTTTCCACATTAGATATATTGATATTTGCCTTTTGAGAATTGATAAATTTAATTCTTTGAAAACCATTCTCTTTTGATAGTTGATGCATTTGTGGGAGTGGCGTTTCCCAAATCTTCTGTTTTTACTTGATGAGCTCTCAACTCTCAATGCCGATACGAAGAGAAAATCTCTTTCTCTTTTTCTTTATCTTTTTACCCAGCTTCGCTCGGTATTTCTTGCCGATACGAAGAGAAAATCTCCACGCAGTTGTCTTTATAGTGTTATTAAAAAGAATGATATGAGAAAGATTGCGCTAAATTCGCATCTCTGGAGTAGAGTTTTTTCACCTACCTCACGAGTTGTAAGGATGCCAATTTTGGCAATTCAGTTCTCTCTCGTTCGGAATATTAACGAGAGTAAATGTGTTTCCACATTAGATATATTGATATTTGCCTTTTGAGAATTCATAAATTTAATTCTTTGAAAACCATTCTCTTTTGATAGTTGATGCATTTGTGGGAGTGGCGTTTCCCAAATCTTCTGTTTTTACTTGATGAGCTCTCAACTCTCATTGCCGAACGAAGAGAAAATCTCTACGCAGTTGTCTTTAATGTGTTATTAAAAAGAATGATTGCAATTTTTTTATCAACAAAACCGTCGGCAACAAGTTTTAATCGTTGATTTTCTTTACTCTTTCTTAATGATATTAGAAAGATTGCGCTAAATTTGCATCTCTGGAGTAAAGTTTTTTCACCTACCTCACGAGTTGTAAGGATTCCAATTTTGGCAATTCAGTTCTCTCTCGTTCGGAATATTAACGAGAGTAAATGTGTTTCCACATTAGATATATTGATATTTGCCTTTTGAGAATTCATAAATTTACTTCTTTGAAAACCATTCTATTTTGATAGTTGATGCATTTGTGGGAGTGGCTTTTCCCAAATCTTCTGTTTTTACTTGATGAGCTCTTAACTCTTAATGCCGATACGAAGAGAAAATCTCCACGCAGTTGTCTTTATAGTGTTATTAAAAAGAATGATATTAG
Source organism: Arctopsyche grandis (assembly GCF_051622035.1). Lineage (NCBI taxonomy): Eukaryota > Metazoa > Arthropoda > Insecta > Trichoptera > Hydropsychidae > Arctopsyche > Arctopsyche grandis. The sequence goes on from NC_135356.1 coordinate 34,571,383, forward strand.
AAAGATTGCGCTAAATTCGCATCTCTGGAGTAAAGTTTTTTCACCTACCTCACGAGTTGTAAGGATTCCAATTTTGGCAATTCAGTTCTCTCTCGTTCGGAATATTAACGAGAGTAAATGTGTTTCCACATTAGATATATTGATATTTGCCTTTTGAGAATTGATAAATTTAATTCTTTGAAAACCATTCTCTTTTGATAGTTGATGCATTTGTGGGAGTGGCGTTTCCCAAATCTTCTGTTTTTACTTGATGAGCTCTCAACTCTCATTGCCGAACGAAGAGAAAATCTCTACGCAGTTGTCTTTAATGTGTTATTAAAAAGAATGATTGCAATTTTTTTATCAACAAAACCGTCGGCAACAAGTTTTAATCGTTGATTTTCTTTACTCTTTCTTAATGATATTAGAAAGATTGCGCTAAATTTGCATCTCTGGAGTAAAGTTTTTTCACCTACCTCACGAGTTGTAAGGATGCCAATTTTGGCAATTCAGTTCTCTCTCGTTCGGAATATTAACGAGAGTAAATGTGTTTCCACATTAGATATATTGATATTTGCCTTTTGAGAATTGATAAATTTAATTCTTTGAAAACCATTCAATTTTGATAGTTGATGCATTTGTGGGAGTGGCGTTTCCCAAATCTTCTGTTTTTACTTGATGAGCTCTCAACTCTCATTGCCGAACGAAGAGAAAATCTCTACGCAGTTGTCTTTAATGTGTTATTAAAAAGAATGATTGCAATTTTTTTATCAACAAAACCGTCGGCAACAAGTTTTAATCGTTGATTTTCTTTACTCTTTCTTAATGATATTAGAAAGATTGCGCTAAATTTGCATCTCTGGAGTAAAGTTTTTTCACCTACCTCACGAGTTGTAAGGATGCCAATTTTGGCAATTCAGTTCTCTCTCGTTCGGAATATTAACGAGAGTAAATGTGTTTCCACATTAGATATATTGATATTTGCCTTTTGAGAATTGATAAATTTAATTCTTTGAAAACCATTCAATTTTGATAGTTGATGCATTTGTGGGAGTGGCGTTTCCCAAATCTTCTGTTTTTACTTGATGAGCTCTCAACTCTCATTGCCGAACGAAGAGAAAATCTCTACGCAGTTGTCTTTAATGTGTTATTAAAAAGAATGATTGCAATTTTTTTATCAACAAAACCGTCGGCAACAAGTTTTAATCGTTGATTTTCTTTACTCTTTCTTAATGATATTAGAAAGATTGCGCTAAATTTGCATCTCTGGAGTAAAGTTTTTTCACCTACCTCACGAGTTGTAAGGATGCCAATTTTGGCAATTCAGTTCTCTCTCGTTCGGAATATTAACGAGAGTAAATGTGTTTCCACATTAGATATATTGATATTTGCCTTTTGAGAATTGATAAATTTAATTCTTTGAAAACCATTCAATTTTGATAGTTGATGCATTTGTGGGAGTGGCGTTTCCCAAATCTTCTGTTTTTACTTGATGAGCTCTCAACTCTCATTGCCGAACGAAGAGAAAATCTCTACGCAGTTGTCTTTAATGTGTTATTAAAAAGAATGATTGCAATTTTTTTATCAACAAAACCGTCGGCAACAAGTTTTAATCGTTGATTTTCTTTACTCTTTCTTAATGATATTAGAAAGATTGCGCTAAATTTGCATCTCTGGAGTAAAGTTTTTTCACCTACCTCACGAGTTGTAAGGATGCCAATTTTGGCAATTCAGTTCTCTCTCGTTCGGAATATTAACGAGAGTAAATGTGTTTCCACATTAGATATATTGATATTTGCCTTTTGAGAATTGATAAATTTAATTCTTTGAAAACCATTCAATTTTGATAGTTGATGCATTTGTGGGAGTGGCGTTTCCCAAATCTTCTGTTTTTACTTGATGAGCTCTCAACTCTCATTGCCGAACGAAGAGAAAATCTCTACGCAGTTGTCTTTAATGTGTTATTAAAAAGAATGATTGCAATTTTTTTATCAACAAAACCGTCGGCAACAAGTTTTAATCGTTGATTTTCTTTACTCTTTCTTAATGATATTAGAAAGATTGCGCTAAATTTGCATCTCTGGAGTAAAGTTTTTTCACCTACCTCACGAGTTGTAAGGATGCCAATTTTGGCAATTCAGTTCTCTCTCGTTCGGAATATTAACGAGAGTAAATGTGTTTCCACATTAGATATATTGATATTTGCCTTTTGAGAATTGATAAATTTAATTCTTTGAAAACCATTCTCTTTTGATAGTTGATGCATTTGTGGGAGTGGCGTTTCCCAAATCTTCTGTTTTTACTTGATGAGCTCTCAACTCTCATTGCCGATACGAAGAGAAAATCTCTTTATCTTTTTTCTAATATCTTTTTACCCAGCTTCGCTCGGTATTTCTAATGTAAACTGTTTAAACATGGCCAATCTACTAGTACACATTTTTTTTAATTTATTTGAAGAGTTTTATTCCATTTAAATTTATTAGAATATTCATTTGTTCGATGTCGTCACAGATATTCGAACCAACAATAGTTACAAAGTCTCTTTCGAAATTATCTATTTGATTAGATAAATGTATATGATGATGTAATTTTAATTTATGATTTTTATATAGAAATTAATCAATTTCAATTTATTAATGGATTTACTTCAATTAAATTTGAGATTCTTGTTGACACATACCGTAATACCATTGAATAAATAAAATAATACAAATCATGTTAAAAAAGGAGTCGTAGTCATTTGATTTTTATTACGACCCCAACCCCGTTTGAAATTCTCCGACTCCACAGCCATGCTTATTTTCGAATTTTAATGTCGATGCACTGTTATGTTTATGACTGTATGTGAATTATAATTCCAAAAGTTTTGACATCATCCTTCACCGTTTGATTCTTGCGCAGTTTAAAAGATTATTGTGTGATGAGCAACATGGTTTTACACCATGTCGTTCCACTACCACTAATCTCGCCTGCTTCACACATTTGATCATGTCTAAAGTTGACGTTGGTCAGCAAGTTGATGTAGCCTACTTTGACTTTCGTAAAGCCTTTGATCAAGTCAATAATGACGCTCTTTTGATCAGGTTAGCTGAAGTGGGTTTTTCAACGCGTCTTCTTAAACTCTTTGCTTCTTATCTTAGTGATAGGAAGCAATTTCTTAGATATGGTCTTTATGAATCTCCTTCATTTTTTACTCGATCTGGTGTTACTCAGGGGTCCACTTTAGGCCCATTACTATTTACAATTCTTATTAATAACCTCCCTAGAGTTTTATGTAATTCATCATGTCTCTTGTTTGCTGACGACGTTAAATTATTTTTTGCTGTCAAGAATGAGAGGCAAGCCTCTCTCCTTCAAGCTGATATTAACGCTGTCTTGGAATTCAGCTCTAGTTTAGGCCTTGAACTTAATTTAAACAAATGTGCAATTATGAGCTATGGACGTGCACATTCACTCTATTGTCACGGATATTCCATTTGATCCGTCTTGTTGAAGCGTGTGGAATCTATTGTCGATTTGGGTATCACTTTTGATCCTCAGCTCACCTTTCACAACCATATCAAGAAAGTCGCTGACGTTTCCTTTCGTCGACTTGGATTTGTTTTGAGATATGCAAGATTATTCTCCAATCCTTTGTCTTCTCGCTTGCTTTTTAATTCGCTTGTGAGAAGTAAGCTAGAGTATAATGCGATTGTGTGGAATCCGCATGAAGCAAATTACTCTCTGATAATTGAGAAAGTGCAAAAAGCATTTCTTCGTTTCCTATATAGGAAAGAATATGGGTATTACCCATATCTCTACCCCACTCCTTTCCTTTTGGGCATGCTTGGGTATAATTCCCTTGAACTTCGGAGAAACTTCTCATTAATTCGTTTCGTTCTCCTGCTCTTACGTGGTAATACGTCATGCCCGTTGTTGCTGGAGCAGTTGGGACTTTATGTCCATAATCACTATGTGCGTGGTAGACATCATCATTTGCTGGCTGTAAATGATGATGATGTACCTCCTGCCCGCACAGTCCTTTTTCGAATGGCTCCTATTCCAAGAGCTATTCGACTTCTTAATGAAATCGTTGCTGCCGAGACTGAATGTGATATTTTCCACCTTAGTGAGCGTAAATTGTCGGAAATTACTCTAACCCATTTATCTGGTAGTCTGCGCTCATCATTGTTTTCATGATTGATTGTGATTTATGAGTGAAATTTTGATTAACTCTCTTCCATTTGGGCCTTACAGGGATGTTTTGTATTTGTAGTTGTTTCTTACATATTTATTGAAACTGGCTGTAGGTGCAAGGCATTCCTTATGCTATATTTTATTTGATATTTTTACTTTATCTGTTATTATTAAATGCTATTTTTTATGTTTATGTATGGATGTATTTATGTTTATGTTTAATTGTTATTTTTTTTTGTGTTATATTTTTTGACCATTGTGGCGCTTTAGGAATCCCTGTTATGCCACAATGGTCTGTTTAGAATAAATAAATAAATAAATAATTAAATAAAATAAATTTGAATGTACATGTGTATTTCTTAAAATTTACCCTTTAGCTTATATGTATTTTCTTTATATTTAAAAATCGTTTAAGTGTGAGGAAAATAAGAACGAAATGCTTGTGTAAATTGGTATACATATATTTTTAATTTCTTTTACAATAGACAGTCATGGGTTGGACAAATCTGAATTTTCATTAGTATCAAATAAAAAAAATTGATACAAAAAATATATTTTCAGAATAGAAACAGTACACGTGTAAAGTACACACAGGTGAATATTCATAACATAAATTTGGAAAACATTAGATAATTTAAATACTTTGTACATACATATATATATATATATATATATATATATATATATATATATATATATATATATATATATATATATATATATATATATATATATATATATATTTATATGTATATATAGAAAATTTAGAAGTCTCAATAATAATATCAATATAAGTTCATTTTTACATACCTCCTTTACGTTTCATTACATACCTCCTTTACGTTTTTAAATATACTCAAAGAGAATTTAGATTCAACAAAACTTTCAATCAAATATAAGCAATCTCTTTTTTATATATTTTGCATTTTCAGCCTTTTTATTATCACATTAGTTATCAAGACACATGGCAACAGCCCGTTGATACATCCGATAGTATTTCAATATGAAATATATTAACAATAAATACATAAAGAAAATTAAGTGTACCTTTAAAATATCACACTGAGATAGACATACTAACATATTGATAGTTTTGATAAACTCAAAAGAGTATCTTAAGACTAAATAATAAACACATGCATGGATGAACAAAAAATATACAGGTATCACATTGAATTGCTCGGCAATTGTACTGGAATAACAATCACCGATAACTTACAAACTACAACACTGGGACTTTTTAATTCACATTTAATCAACATTTATAACATCAACGAGAATAATTCAGATTCAATAAAATATATCACCAAATATCGAACCTTTAAACATCACACTACGTTCAATATTTAGTGAAATCTTTTAAAAACTCATTATATTCATGAACTACATAATACAATTTCCATATAATATATACATATATATGAATAAAACTGATAAATTTCATCTTTTTGATATCACATTGCGATAGAATAATTCATCGATAAACACAAAAGAGTATACATACATGTACATATATCTTAATACTAAACATGCATGCATGTATGAACGAAAAATACATCCATAAATATCACATTGAATATAATAATTTTCACTAACAATTTGCAAACGAAATAACTGATATTTGTTAATATCACAAAAATGTAAAAAAAAATATGTATAATATATGCCCAAAATAGCCAATAAAATAATATAAAAAAAATAGCAGATATGTAATTGAATAAATGTAAATAATTAAAGATAATAGGAAACTATAGATATTTTAATCTCACCGTTACAGTCTTGTTAAATATCACATGGTTTTCACCAGTAACTTTATTCGAGTATCATTGGCAAATAATAAACTAACTTATGTTAAACAAAATTCAATAAACAGACTAGTTCAATAAAAAAATATTTACGCAAAGCATATAGAAGTAACTCAAAAGAGCAGTTTCATATTTAATATACATGTACAGGGCCAGCTCAAAGGTGCAGCGGACTAGGCACATGCCTAGGTCGTCATAGACAAGGGGCGCTGAAAGGCACCCCCATTTTTATTTTTTTGATTATTAAATTGAAAAAATAATTTGGTTCTCTTCTAACTAATAAAAAATTCTATATTCAACTTAATTTTTCTACTCGAAGTGACAATACTGATTGTAAAATATCATAATTTACGAGGAACGCAGGAAGTTGGCTCTCAAATATCAACGACTCACAAAAAAAACTTGTAAAACAGCAAACTGTCGTCGGTTCAAATGGTAATTTGGAATTGTATTTTATATAAAATACCGCTGAAACACATGTACATACATATACATATATTTTTGTTCCTAATGAATTAATTTTTATGTCAGAACTATTTAATATGAGTCAATTGAACTCAATAACTAATTGTAATGATTTATGTGTTTATGTGTATATGCATGTATAATGTTTGTATGTATATGGATGTGTGTATTGTATGTGTATGTGTATATGTATATGTATGTATATGTGAATATATATATATGTGTAGGTGTGTATGTATGTATATGTATATATGTGTATTTTTATATTTATGTATGTATGAATGTGTACTTGTGTATATGTGGAAGTATTTGTGTATATTTGAATGGTGTACATATATGTTTATATAATTGTCTTTGGCCAGGAAGGCGCATTGGGTTTACCTGTTAGGCCTTCTTGGTGTAAATTAAATAAAACAATAAAAAATAAAATAAAATTAGGGATAAAACTGGTCTCCGTGACGAGCCAGAATGTTAAATTACAGAAAACGCAAATATCGGAAGGCAAATATCGAAAATCGAAAGATCTTAAGTCGAAAGATCAAAAAAAAAGGGTGCATGGTAAACGGTACATACTCACTTAATTTGCGCGAGCAGGGCACAACAGGAACAAGAGAAACAGGCTTTTCCTCCCGTATTAATGTGCGCACGCAGAATACGGGAGGAAAAGCCTGTTCCTCTTGTTCCTGTTGTACCCTGCTCGCGCAAATTAAGTGAGTATGTACCGTTTACCATGCACCCTTTTTTTTTGATCTTTCGACTTAAGATGTTTCGATTTTCGATCTTTGCCTTCCGATATTTGTGTTTTCTGTAATCTCACATTCTGGCTCGTCACGTAGACCCGGATGAAACATATGTATATACGGGTCTGGTTCTCTGCATCGAAAGTCGAAGATCTAAAAGCAAATATCTGAAAGCAAAGATCGAAAATCGAAAAATCTTAAGTCGAAAGATCGAAAAGAATGTGTGCATGGTAAATGGTACTATGTATATATAATATGTATCAGTGGCGTGCGGTGAAATTCTCTCCCTTTTTGTCGTACAGCCGTACTTAATGTGCACGGGCAGGATACAAGAGGATACCTGCTCGGGCACATTAAGTAAGGCAGTACGACAAAAAAAGAGAGAATTTCACCGCACGCCACTGATATATACATATGCTACTCGCTCTTCATATGTATGCATGGTAAACGAACAAGAATAAAGATTTCAATTTTATATACACATTCGAAAGAAGAAATGTCACTATATAAAATTCAGCAGTTAATTGTTGAATATAAATTAATGTCTTCATTACCGAATTTATTCATAGTTATCCAGATTTTATTCAATTTTAAATTTATTTTTCTTTAATATGAAATTGGGGGGGGGGGGGGGGGGGGTAAAACTAATATATCCTCGGGCTGGGCCTGTACATATACATATATATAAATGACAAAAGATCATATACGAGGGTATATTTCAGTCTTGTTTCGATATTTCTATAAACACATGTAGCCGGAACTTTCCAAATAAGTCTTGATTTAATCAGATGAGTCGTCAGACACGTTTACGGCGTGTATTTGGGCCTTCGTTATCAATTTGAACGAACCCTCATAATTGAGCTCGGTGACACACCTTCGGCAGTACCAGTTTTGCTCTGGTGGACCGGAGAGACCGACGCACTGCCAGTGAAAAAACTCGATTTCACAATCGATACTGCTGCATTGCACGGTGTTGTTGGACTCGGAGCTTCCGCAGAAGCAATAGCGATAGTCTGCGTCGCTGCACTCGGCTTCGGCTTCTTTGATGTCGCTATCGTCGCCGTCGTGAATCCGTCGACGTTTGGCTGGTTTGGACTCGGACATTGGATTTGGCTCCGATGTCAACTTGTGTTTACCCTCGGGGTAATAGACCATCTCCAGGGCTTTGTTCAAAAAGCGATCGGAAACGGGGCGACGCAGACGCGATTGCGTCCTGGCTAGTTCTCGGTTTCTCAGAACCAGTCGCATCCTCTTCTCCATCAACTTCCGTTTACGGTCCTCGCCTGGTTTTTCTTCTCCCGACACCGAGAATGCGATCTCTTTGTCATACAATGTTTGCATAAGTTTCGTATTTTTATCCATTTCGAGACGAATCTGGCCCTGAATGTATTCTTTCATGCTCATCATGTTTGCGAAATATGCAATCGATTCACTGATTCACTGATTCGCAGATTCACAGAGCAACTATACATACACAACGATTGATTTCTGACAACTAACAGATGTTGGCTATTGACATAAGGTAAACACTGAGCCCAACACCATGAACTTCGACCATTCACTCTTATACAAAAATATTAAAATATTACAATATCGACGGCATGCAATGATTTTCAAATAAAAATCTATTAAACAAAAATTAAAATGAAACCGTTCATAATAATAATAAATATGAATTATCAAAAATTTAAATTATATTATGGTCGGGATGGAAGTACAGTGGGAGCCACCAACATGGTCGAATCGGTCCCAATTCACAGAAAGGCAACCCAAACTCGACCATGTTGTAGAGACCCTACAGACGTATTGTCATCATAAATATACGGTATCTCCTTACTTATGTTGAACCTGTCTATATCTGAAAAAGCCTAACCAAAGGTGTTACGTCTAGGCCTGATGAGAGGGGGGCATGGGCACCCGCAGAAAATTTTCTTAAGCGGGGGAGGGGGGCAAAATATTTTTAGTAATGTTTTTATGTAGTTTTAATTTACTGTAGCGTATTTGTATGGTGAACGTAACGTAAAAACTAGTAAGGCATACCTGACACTCGGATAAAACTTTGTAAAAGGTAACAAGTCGATGAAATCTTGGCTACTTTTGTATTCTCGCGTTTTTTTCCAAAAATCAAACCAAATCTGGGCTTTAAATTCAGTTTCAAAATTATCAATGTGGTATACCTGATTAATAGTAGACATTATATCCTTAAACTGTTGACGATTCAGTTTGCACAATTTCGAAGGATGTAGCAACGCTAAGTTAAATAGTGCACTGTTGGCTTCACAAAATCGACTCTCCATTGAGTTAATTAGAGAATCTAAGTATAGAATGTAAACTGTTTGTCTGAAGTACTCTTCAACACTTATAGTTCCCGGATTACTTCGATGCTTTTGTCTTCCACATTGTCTTGGAATAATCAGTTCAATATCCACTTTCTGTGTGAGTTGTACTTTTTTCTCAAAAATATCCCTGAAATAGTTATCGGAATCACCTCGGTGAAGTTTAACTACACTGAGCAGGTTTTGAACTTGCAGTTGGATTTCTGGAAGATGTATTTATGTAGCTCATACAACTAAATATTTGACTATTTTCAATCAATCCAGGGGGAGGCAAATGCCCCCCCTTGCCCCCCCCCGCGGGTGCCCATGGAGGGGAGTATCAGCCGATGGTAATAACCAGAGCCTGGTCATATTTTATAATATTTAAACTATAGCCAATTTTTATGCGCAAAACTAATAATAAAAAAAAAATAATCGAAAAAAAACAGCTTACGTATGCTCTCCCTAATTAAAATTAGTGATCTTATATATTCCCCGGCGTATATCGAGGAACTGTACAACTACTGGATCGACCGCACGTAGTTGAAGGCTGGGGCAGCAGATGTGATCTGGCGAATGCCTCAGGTAAAAAGAAAGTCTGACCGGAGCTCGATCTTCTCCGAAAGCAGTCTTATAAAGAAGAGAGCACATCTGTGCTTGCACGCCCAGAAGCTACGAACGATGGTTCGGTGAATTCACACATGCATAAATGCGTACAATTGACTGTACACGTGTTAAATATTCTTGCTCAACAGAGGTTGTTTGAATCAACGAACAGTAGTGTTCGCCACGCGATCTACATTTGGGCGTAGTTCATTTTTACATACCTCCTTTTTGTAGTCTTATCCTATTGGACTTTTTATTCTATAGATGCAGCTGACAGGGGTTTTCATTGTAAAATATTACATGTATTTTAATAAAATAAATTTGCGATTGCCTCTATTTACATACAAAAAATGACCTTTTAAATTATTTTTATTTTCTTGATATTTAATGTGTATAATAATTGTAGTGATTTTAAGTAATAAAAAAATTCCTAAAAACAAAATCCAACCACCGGAAGTAGAACTTTTATCTTGTATAAGTTTCCCTACATTTGCACTAAATATGTATTGGAAACGCTCTCATAACCTTTTTGTAGTCTTATCCTATTGGACTTTTTTTTCTATGCAGCTGACAGGGGTTTTCATTGTAAAATATTACATGTATTTTAATAAAATAAATTGGGAATTGACTCTATTTACATACAAGTAGGGAATCGCATCGGGTGGCAACAATTAAAATAGAGCTTATCATTGATTTTATATAGCCAACCTAACCTTTGGCACTGTTGCCAACTGAAGGGACGATGAGGAAGACATAGCGTTACAGTACTATTTTAAAATACTATGTAAAATAGATATTAATTTAATTTATTCTTGGCTTATAAACGTATTGCAGACAATAATAATAATTTGTGGTTCGATAATTATTGCCCACAAAGCGCTCGCCCAAAAGTCACCAAAATCTCTATAACAGAACATCTGGTAGCCGAAAAGTCCATCATACGAACAAGAAATCGAGGGCCAAATATTCCGTATTCACGATTTTCATAGCAAAAATTGTCTTTTGGGCGATCGCAATGTGCGTAATAATCCAATTATTATAATTTGTAAGTTGTAAAACTGTGCATGCGCCATGTATTTTGCATGCGCCAAAAGGGAGACCAGTATAAGACGTGAGGGCGGATCTAATGTATTATAAATCAATGGTTGGTTATTCAATATATAATCCTTCATTTTATTATTTTTTTTATTTTATATCGCCACGGCTGGAAATGAAATGAACGAAAGCCATAAATAAGTGTACATATGTCAGTCGGGTGACGCGTATTGCTCGCTTCACATCTAGTAGCAGTTTTTTCTCTCGCGCCATTGTTTTTCACTCGGCAGTCATCTGAGGCATCTCTCGTGAGACCCCTCCCCCCGGACCGCTACCCCCAGCATCTCGTCACAACACTCATCAGGTACGCTCAATCAACAAGCCCCATCTATCAAATGATGTGTTCAAGACAAAGACTTGAACACATAACCTCAATGAAACCTACGCAATATCATATCGCATACGACGATTCAAGCGAAACCTATGCATTCAATTTGAACCCGTCGTCAAATTCTTCACAAAGAAACTCTCACATGCTTACCTTTCGTTTGAATCGTCGAAAATGGAATATTTTTCAACAACGCATACACTGATCAATACGCATTTTCAATGGGGGACATTTGCATTTTGAACGTTCGCTATATGTACATTATTTCAACATGTAATCTATCATTTTCAGTACAGTATATCATGTTCCCATTGCTCTAGACCAGGTAGGTAGCGAGCCCCGTCTAAAATCCTGACCCGGGAGCCCGCTCCAGGATACAAGCAACACGATCCAGATTGTCCATATGCTCACACATATAATTACGACGCAATTCAATGTTGGTCCAAAATATTGTCGGATAAAAGAACGTTACATATTTGTATGATGCCACTGTATATGAATGTAGTTTTTCTTGACGGAGCCAATTCTTACGGTGCAATATCAAGTCAAAATTATCAGGCGACAACGACGGAAATAACATATTGGGTGCATTCTACCATATGGGTAACTGTTTTAGCGTGCAGTCTACCTATATATATATATATATATATATGTTTAAAGGTGTGGAAGGAAGTTTATTAACAGGTTCATACGTTATTAATATGTATTTTATTAAAATAAATAATCGTTCTTGCAATGGCAGTTATTGATTAATGGCAGTTATTGATTAATGGCAGTTATTGATTAATCAGATGTTCCGCAAAATCTTCTTCTTGTTAATGCCTTGTCCGCATCCGGACGTTGGCGACCACCTCGTCGATTATTTGAAGATATCTGCATCGGTCTTCAGCGGCTCGGAGCAAATCTTCGGCGCTCATATCGGTCCACATGCGCATGTTTCGAAGCCAAGATGACTTTTTTCTGCCAATCGATTTTTTTCCTTCTATTTTCCCCATGGTTATCAAACGGAGAAATTCGTATTTTGGACCCCGTATCATGTGTCCGAGGTACTCCATCTTTCTCCGCTTGATGACAGAAACAAGTTCCCTGCCTCTCCCCATCATGCCGAGGACAGCTTCGTTTGATATCTTTTTGGTCCACGGAATCTTCAGCATACGCCTATAGACCCACATCTCAAAAGCTTCAATGCGGCTGATCATCTTGGTTTTCAGAGTCCACGTCTCACATCCGTGTAGTTATACTGTCCAGACGTAGCTCTTCGCAAATCTGTCTGTGTGTGTGTGTGTCTGTCTGTGTGTGTGTGTCTGTCTGTGTGTGTGTGTCTGTCTGTGTGTGTGTGTCTGTCTGTGTGTGTGTGTCTGTCTGTGTGTGTGTGTCTGTCTGTGTGTGTGTGTCTGTCTGTGTGTGTGTGTCTGTCTGTGTGTGTGTGTCTGTCTGTGTGTGTGTGTCTGTCTGTGTGTGTGTGTCTGTCTGTGTGTGTGTCTGTCTGTGTGTGTGTGTCTGTCTGTGTGTGTGTGTCTGTCTGTGTGTGTGTGTCTGTCTGTGTGTGTGTGTCTGTCTGTGTGTGTGTCTGTCTGTGTGTGTGTGTCTGTCTGTCTGTGTGTGTGTCTGTCTGTGTGTGTGTCTGTGTGTGTATGTGTCTGTCTGTGTGTGTGTCTGTCTGTCTGTGTGTGTGTGTCTGTCTGTCTGTGTGTGTGTGTCTGTCTGTCTGTCTGTGTGTGTGTGTCTGTCTGTGTGTGTGTGTCTGTCTGTGTGTGTGTGTCTGTCTGTGTGTGTGTGTCTGTCTGTGTGTGTGTGTGTGTCTGTGTGTGTGTGTCTCTGTGTGTGTGTGTGTCTGTGTGTGTGTGTGTCTGTGTGTGTGTGTGTGTCTGTGTGTGTGTGTGTGTCTGTGTGTGTGTGTGTCTGTGTGTGTGTGTGTGTCTGTCTGTCTGTGTGTGTGTCTGTCTGTCTGTGTGTGTGTGTCTGTCTGTCTGTGTGTGTGTCTGTCTGTGTGTGTGTGTGTGTGTGTGTGTGTGTGTGTGTGTGTGTGTGTGTGTGTGTGTGTGTGTGTGTGTCTGTGTGTGTGTGTGTGTCTGTGTGTGTGTGTCTGTGTGTGTGTGTCTGTGTGTGTGTGTCTGTGTGTGTGTGTCTGTGTGTGTGTGTGTCTGTGTGTGTGTGTGTCTGTGTGTGTGTCTGTGTGTGTGTGTCTGTGTGTGTGTGTGTGTGTGTGTGTTACTGTGTGTTTTGGGGATTTTTTGAACACCGCTAGTTCTATCGAACCAAAACTTGGTATCGGGTACTAAAATTCTTATAGACATGACGAAAATTTTTTTCAAATTTTTAAGTTGACTGGAAATGGTACCTCCCCTTATAGGTGTCCTCTTTTTTTTAAGTTTTTGAATTCAATTATCTCCCAAACCGCTGACTGAATCGGATTAAATTTTTTTTACATGTAATAGAAATAATAATATCTATAACCTACAGTACAATAATACAATAATATTTTTTAAATATTTTTATCTGAACCGGAAGTAGTAGTTTTACTCTAGAGAATCGAGGTTTTTTATGTTTTTCTCAGAAACCTTTTGGTTTATTGAACCGAAATTTTATATCTAGAAGTTTAAGCGTAATAGCAAGCTATGGATAAAATTTGGTAAGCATACCTCAACCGGAAGTGGCAGTTTACTCTTGTTCGATTTATCATCCACTATTTTTTTCGACCCCTTAAACATGTGTGATCTTCACGAAAAAATTCAAGTATAATTTTTGTATTAATTTGATGAAAATAAAAAAAAATCACTAAATTTAATAAACCGGAAGTGGGTTTTTCTCCTCTTAGAAAGGTCAAAAATATTGTAGCCTGGATCCTGTCCACACCCTTGAACGTATTAAGCTGAAAATTTATATTTGTATTCTTTATGTACTAACTTAGAGCTGCTAACGTTTTGGTCAGAATTTGTAAACCGGAAGTAGTATTTTTTTTTAAAACAATATTTCATTATTTTTTATTATTTTATTTTGACCTTTTAAATTATTTTAAGCGTCTTGATATTTATTGTGTATAATAAAGATAGTGATTTTAAGTAAAAATAAAAAATAAAATCACCAAATTTAATGAACCGGAAGAGGGATTTTCTCCTCTTAGATAGGTCAAAAATGTTGTCGCCCGGATCCTGTCCACACCCCTGAACGTATTTAGCTGAAAATTTATATTTGTATTCTTTATGTACTAACTTAGAGCTGCTAACGTTTTAGCAGAATTTGTAAACCGGAAGTAGTATATAGTTTTAAAACAATATTTCATTATTTTATTTTGACCTTTTAAATTATTTTTATCCTCTTGATATTTAATGTTTATAATAATTATACTGATATTAAATAATAAAAAAAATTTGAACAAAATCCGACAACCGGAAGTAAAACTTTTGTCTTGTGCAAGGATTTGCATATATTTGCGCTCAATTTGTATCGCTATCATAGTCATTAGTTCAATATCTAATTTTTTTCTTTAGATTTATGCGCAGACTTCTTAGATTGCTTTCTTAATGTACACGGTCTAGAGATCTTTGCAGGTCTGCTAAATTTTCAGCGACTAGTGCCGTGTCATCAGCATATCTTAATTGGTGATCGTCTCGCCGCCCACCTTGATGCCCTCCGCCTCTTGGAGAGCATCGTGGAAGATGGATTCGGTGTAGGTGTTAAAAAGAGTAGGTGATAGGATGCATCCTTGCTTGACGCCCCCTCTATAGGAATCTCATCAGTGAATTGATCATCGACGCGCACTACCGCAGTCTGATTCCAATAAATATTTCGTAGCAATCTGACATCCAGGCCAATATTTTTTAAAGTTTCAGGCGAGCGTGTTTGACACGGTCAAAGTCTATGAAAAAGATATACACAGGTTTACGGACTTCTCTGCATCTTTGGAGTAGTGTTTTCATGCAGAAAAAGCCTTCTCAGGTACCCAAGCCTCGTCTGAACCTAAACTGCTCTTTGCCAATCGCCTCTTCACACCGTGAGTAAATTCTGCCCTGTATTATCCTTAGTAGGATCTTCAATGTGTGACTCATTAGGCTAATTATTCTGAAGTCGCTACACGTTCTCGCGTTACTCTTTTTTGGCAACGGGATAAATATGGATTGTAACCAATCGCTAGGTACTTCGCCTGATAAATATATTTTATTGAAGAGTTTTGTTAGGTCTTCTATGTTATCGTCGTCCAATAACTTGAGAAATTTGGCAGGAATCAGATCCGGTCCAGTAGCTTTCCGACTCTTTGCTAGTTTTATAGCTTGTTCCACTTCAGATTTCTGTATATATGGTCCCATTTCTGGATCTTCAATATGCCCTCTGGTTTCTCCATTGTCTTTTAGGGGAAATTTGTGTACTCAGCCCATTCTGATTTTTTCTCATCCATATTTAAATTTTTTTTTTTTCATTTTTATTCCTTAGGAGTATGAAATCTTTTTTTCTGAATGATCCTGTTGCTTCTTTTAATTTTTTATATACTTATGTAATTCATCATGTTTTTCTTGTAATTTTTCAAGTTCGTCACATTTATTTTCCATCCATTTTTCTTTGATTTCATTAATTTTCCTTTGAATTTGGTGGTGAATATTTATATATTGTGTTGGATTATTTTTTTTGTTTTCTACGTTCTTATATTAAATGTATAATTTCATCCGTCATCCAAGGTTGTTTTTTATTGATTATTTAATTTGATTCAAGAAACTTTATCCCAGATTGGGTCATTGCTGATTTTATACCTTCCCACTTTAAGTTTACATAACTATTTTCTTCAATACATTTTTGTTTAAATTTTTATTCGGATCTTTTGTAAATTGTTCGTGGATCGTAAGATTTTTAAGCAGCTCTAAATTTAATCTTGGTTTAGGGTTTGTTGTTCTTGAAATATTTTTCAGTCTTATCTTCAATTTCCCACAAAGTAGATTTTGATCGGATACCATGTCTGCACCAGGGTAGGTTTTCACCGAACTTATACTATTTTTAAATCAAAATAAAGTCTATTTGGTTTCGCACAATAATATCATGACAGTCCATTGGGGATTTCCATGTGTATAATCTTCTTTTAGGTAGCTTAAAGAAAGTATTCATGATAACATACTGCTCTTCCTGGCAAAACTGAACAATTCTGTCTCCTCTCTCATTTATTTCTCCAAATCCAAAGCGACTAGTTATACCCATCGTTTCTTTGTCTCCAACTTTGTCATTGAAATCTCCAATCAATTATCCAATATGTGGATAAAATTCTTCAATCTCATTACAATCTCAATACAAGTGGGGGCGTACACTTGTATTATGTTAACATTTATAGGTTTTCCTACTAATTGTATCATCATGACACATTCAGATAACGGAATAAAGTTTCTCACACTTGTACTTATGTCGTCTTCCAGAATCACAGCAACACCATTCTTATGAGTGCCGTCAAGCGATCCCGAGTAGTAAGTCGTATATCCATTGCAATGCATCGTTTTTCCTGCTCCAGGCCATCTAGCTTCGCTTATGCCGAGCATCTGTATTTGATTTTTTTTCATTTCTAGTTGCAGATTTTCTATTTTACCTGCTTCATGCTTTACGTTCCATGTACCAATTTTTCGTATGTTCGCTACTTTGAGTCCGGGGATTCTTAGCACCCCTGTCCCATTGAAGGGACGCCGGAAACTCGGGGCCGCAGTTTTAGGTTTTCTCTTCATGGTGGTTATACTAGGGATATGAGAGCACAGTAGTTTCCCCCAAGCCTTCTGCTCCGCAGAATTCAAACCGATTGAGTGGCTGCCACGTCGCTTTGAATCTTTCCTCTTTTGCCGTTTTAGTATATTGTATATACATACTTCCGCAGTGGATGGTACTGACAGAGCTGCTGCCCACTGCCAGGGAATTTATTATGGAGTTTCCTTCTCTGGGAAAGGTGGTACGGTACCTTTCAAAACCGGGTTTTGCTTTTGTTAAGCGGTGGCACTTACTCGCCACTGACCTGAGACCGTCATAGTGTTGTGTGACATTTTATAGAGTAAAACTTACAACAGATTCACTCATCACCACTCTTATCTCAGCGCCCCTTGTCCAGCACCACCATGTCGCCATGGCAGTTGACTACAAGAGTCGTTCCCCTATCTGCAACCTGGGGACCTGAGCGGTTGCATGGATCTCTGCTCTGACCTTAATTACTCCGTGCGGACGGATGTGTGTTTCCGTTTATGATATACATATTTACATACATATATTGACAGTTTATTCACAATCATAATATTTATGAAATTAGTACCAAACATTAACATTAATGTTGAGTACAAGTATCCAATATCGAATTATCAATCAATTATGAAATAATTCCAACATTGAATATTAAAACATTCATTCAACACTCAATATTAAATTATCAAATAATAAATAATTCAACGTTAAAGATTATCAATACTATCATTAATAACTCAATCGACGTTAATAATAAATTATTATCAAATGTGATCGAAATTATATAATTATGTATGTAAATATGAAAATATTATTATAACACGTCCGCACAGAGCTCGCTCACTCAATTAATTACTCAAATTTAAATAAATTCGAATTTTCTATGATGAAAAATGAAATAATATTTAAACTGTCGTCAACCGGATAAATAAGAATATTTCTTCAATTGCATTTTCTAATTCAAAAAGCAAACAAACAAGCATTTTCATTTCGATTTCGGTATTTGACGTCTATGTCAGATCCCAAATATACCTCTCCACTCGTCTTTTGTCTCGACTTTTTCACTTTTAAACTTGCCAGAAAGATCCAACTCAATATTAATAGTTGCCAATCATCAATGCACATCGAAATGTCAACTGCGCGACCCAATGAATATCTCGTCTTTCGTTCATGCTTAAAATTCAAATAGCGAATCGAAATGATCATGTTTTAATGATCTAGAAAAAAATGTGCCTGTGTATTTTGGGGATTTTTTGAACACCGTTAGTCCTATCGAACTGAAACTTAGTATCAGTTACTGAAATTATTATCGATACGACATAAATTTTTTTCAAATTTTAAAAATAGTACCTCCCCTTATAGGTGTCTTCTTTTTTTTAAAGGTTTTGAATTCAATGAATCAGACTGAATTTTTTTTACATGTAATAGAAATTATAAAATTTTCTACTCTAATATTCCTGAGGAGATGTCAGATAGATATTATTGTCAAGTTCTATTACGGTAGAATGCACGCCAAACCAGCACCACATATTGTTTATTATCGTTTAATTTTGTATTGATATCACCAACTAGGATGCGGTGCATCCGCTCTAAATTCGCCAGACAAATTGAACGACAGATTAACGGATGGCTGCTTTATATGCAATTCTCATCTTCTCGAATGATGGATAGCACATCAGATGACGGGTAACCTTTCGATGTGCACAGATGCAATTATTAAAATTGAGTTGAATCTTTCAGGCGACTTTAATAAGGCAAGTTCCGAATCTTGCCTTATTAAACTCGCCAGAAAGATCCAACTCAATTTTAATAATTGCATCTGTGCACATCGAAAGGTTTACCCGTCATCTGATGTGCAATCTATCATTCGAGAAAACGAGAATTACGTTTAAAGCTGCCGTTCTGTTAATCTGGCGATTTTAGAGCGGATGCACCAAACCCCACCAACTAATATGAATTGTTGTCGAACTTGTATGATTGTAATCGTTAAAGATTCAATCCAGTTGAAGTTTAAAAATTGTAAGAAACATTGACTGTAGCATTGCTGCAGCACATTTATAGTTGACTGAAAGCAGCACATTTAGAGTTGATTGAAAGATTTGTAAAGTATTAATAATTCAATTTGTTTTTTTTTTTCTTTCAGAAAACTCGGAACATATCAAAATGGATCCATCTCTATTTTCTTTTACGCCTCCGAATTTACGTTTGCAACAATCTAAACTGGCTACGTATATGGTATGTTTTGTTTGTTTGTGTAAATATTGAAATTAATTGAATTGCTTCGACTGAATTTTGACAAATGTTTTGCAGAATTTACCCAAGCTACCATGTCCGCAAAGCGTCGATGCCAGAGATTTGCATACTTCTCCGGAATTACAAAGAAAGGTTAAATGATTTACTATTATTATTAAAAGTACACATCTTGACAACACTGTTGACATAGCAGCTAGTCCGTTGGTAACATAACTTGCATATAAACTCGTTATAGATAGCCTGAATTTTCCGAAAACTATGAGAGTTTGTAAAGTAACGGAAAAAATAATGGTTTTGTAAATTAAACATAACTCCTAAACCTTTCTATCGATTAAATTAAAATCTTGAATACATCTTTTTTTACAGTTGTCTTCGCCCGTATGAATTGTCCAATCTGTATTTATCAAACTGTGTTGAGAGATTTATATGCATTTCAATTATCTATCTTATAGATCATTGTCTTATTCATTTGCATAAAAGATTCAATTTGAGAATTTATGTATGGTACGCGAGAAAAAACCTTTCAGTTTCAATATCTGGGGATTCGAAATCCTTATTTGAATATTCTTCTACTTCTTAATGCCTTGGTCCGCATCCGAACGTTGGCGACCACCTCGTCGATTATTTGCATAGGTATTCAGCGGCTCGGAACAGATCTTCAGCGTTCATATCGGTCCACATGCACATGTTTTGAAGCCAACTAATTCTTCCTTCTAATCCATTTTCTACCATCTATTTTTCCCATGGTTATCAAACTGAGAAATTCGTATTTCGGACTCTGTATCATCCGAGGTACTTCATCTTTCTCCGCTTGATGACAGAAACAAGTTCCCTGCTTCTCCCCATCATGCTGAGGACAGCTTTGTTGGTCCATTTTTAAATATTATTCTTTAGAAAAACATAGTCAAGCTTTAAACCATAGAAATATTTACCGATATTTTTGATAAATACATAGATATGTATGAATGGAAGTTTAAAATTAAATCTTTTAAATAATACTTTTTTTGTATGAAGTTTTGAGGATTTTAAAACACAAGCTGTATGAATGAAATTTTATTTAAAACGTAAAATATCCAATTAACCTGAAATTAGTGTATGAATGAAGCCTATTAAAGAATACCAGGGATGTGGAGCCACTTCAAAATTTACCGACTCAGAATTTAGCTTATGATTCGACTTCAACTCCGATTCCGACTCTAACTTGAGCGATTTTAGTGACATCGATTTTTCTTGCCAACGTATAAAATTCTTAGTAATAAAAATAATAGTGATTTTCAACATATAAAAAAATTTAAGTATTGAAAAATCACTAATAATTGACATGTAACCCAATTTATTGAATTATTGGTAATGAAATACACGCGGTTTTATTTATAATGTAATTCAAAATCATAATTTTTTAAAAGAAATTATTAAATTAAGTTTATAAGAGGATTTAATTCAATAAAATTGGAGAATTTAGTTGACCGTAATACTATTAATAAAATAATAAAAAGGAGTCGGAGTCCGTTGATTAAAACAATGTTTTGTCTTCGACGGAAGCCTACACTTAACAATTTGCCAGTAACGCAAAGGGAACACAATTACAAAACAGAAGGGACTACAGTACTATAACAATCCTCTACCACTTCCTCAATTAGGGCTTAATCCAGTTTCTGAACTTCGTTTATTCAAATGAATAATATCAATAATTGAATTGTAGATGTTTTACATGATTGTATTTAAAACATGAAACCTTTCCCACACTAATAAATGAAAATTTATAATCATTTATTAACATTTTGGTCATTGATACGTGACAATACTTGTACTATTCAATACTTATGTTTAATATTTTGATATTTACATAGGAGGAGAATGAGTTTATTCCCGGAATATACTATACAGGAAACGAAGCTTTGCAATCGTCTCCGCCCAAATCTCCGATAATTAATATGTTTCCACCACCCGAAAACTGCATTCCTCCGCCCAATGTTGTTCAGGTGCATCAGGTATTTCTTTCAGTTTTATTTGTATATGCAAAAAAAAAATCGTATATGTATTTAAATTGTACTTAATTAATGTGTGCTGCAAATCAACAGGAAAACGTCGGGGGCACGACATATTTTTTCTCGACGAATACTGAGGCAGTGCCTAACGTACCCCAAGGAATGCCCGTTCAACATCCTCATATGTATACAGGAGTACCGATGAAGCCTATTATAACAGTCGGTCCAAAATCTGGTAATAATGCTTAAACAATTCATTCCGTATTACTGAGCAGTAGGCGAAATGTGCATCTCGATTCTGGTTGACGATTTTTGTCATCTAATTTGCATATGATTTTACCAACAGTCAATTATTGACAAATTTGTAATCTAATGCGCAATATGTTACATATGTATTATTATATATATTTATGACTTTTTTTTATTTTGATTGTCCGAAAGCTGCGGTCTATTATATGTTCCAGGTGTCTTTTGTACTATCGTGTATTTTTATTACTAGCTATCATGAACAAAGGGTAAATTTGGATACAATGACCGATCGAATCAACCAAGATTGATCATTTTAATTATAATTTGAATTCTGTGGGGGTGGGAAAATTTCGATTGCATACAAAATAATGTAAAAATCGGTACTTATTGGTAATACATTTACCCAAACCAATACACGGCGGTTACATGAATGGTCGCAAACAGTTTTGGTATAGTGACAGTACGCAACCGAACAATATTGATTAAAATCTCTTCAAAATGGATCTTATCGGTACATATTAACATATATACACCTAGAGTTCATTCGTGTAACTTCCGTGTATTTGTATGTGTGTATTTGTAGTGTATACTCGATGCTCGAATGCGCCCGTATAACCAATCATCTACAGTCGTTCACCATCCTCTGCTGGATGAAGGTCTCTCTCGTATCTGTTTTGCGCAACTCTCATCCATCTCACCCCACACATTTTCCTAATTTCGTCTACTCATCTCCCCTGCAGTCTTCCTTTTACCCTTTTGCATTCTCTCGGGTACCATTCTAGCACTTCTTTTGTCTACTTTTCCTTCACATAGCCCGCCCGTTGCCATTTCAATCTCTTTATTCTATCCACTATGTCCACAACCCTTGTCAAACTTTTGACCCACGTGTTCCGCTTCCTGTCTTTCCTCGTTTTGAGCATACAGCGTTCCATACTTTGAGTGAATTGGACTTTTTATCGCATCTTGGCGTTCAATGTCCAAGTTTCACATCCATACGACATCACTGGCAAAACGCATTGATCGAAGATCTTTTTCTTCAAACAGTGGCATTTTTGATTTAAAAACAACATTCATTCGTCCAAATGCACTCCATCCTAATTTCATACATCCCTTTATTACCAGACATGTCTATTATTTGACCTAAATATAAATAATTATTTACTACTTCTACTATTTTATCATCTAATGAAATTCTATCAGGCATGCAATATCTGTGTTAATTTTTAATCCTACTTTTCCTGTCCAGCTGTGTTAGTTTGCTAAGTAGGTCAGCTGGATCGCGAGCTATTAAAACTATATTGTCTGCGAATCAAAGACGACTCAAGAAGCGACCTTTGATGCTTACTTCTGCTGTGTCCCGTTCCAGGTTCCTGAAAACCCTCTCAAGCACCGCATTGAAGAGTTTAGGAGATATGGTGTCTCCTTGCCTTACTCCTTTTCCTATGCTAAATCTATCTGTATCTGAAAAAAGTTTAACCGAAGCTGTGGCATTCTTATATATTGCAGATAACTGCCTCATATAAGGTTCTGGCACTCCCTGTGTTTGTAGAGCGTTAAATACTTCGTTATGACTAATTGCGTCCGAAGGCTTTCTCATTATCGTATAACCAATAAGTACCCAAAAATCAAAGAAAAAACTGATTCTACCTTTCTGTTTTCAAATGAATTCACTCAAATATGATTTCAAATAATAATGTGTTGCTCTTCAATGTGCCCTATATGTGCTCGGTGCTTTGAGTGTGAATTTTAAATGTTGTAAACCAACCTAATTCAATTGTAATTCAATTTTTCGAATCGATCTTGGTTGTGCGGATTAATCCGGATACTGTAAATTTGTAATGTGTTGATTTTTTCTTTGTTTTCAGGATTGACGTCTTCTTTTAGATTACGTGACAATTTGATGTCGGAACTAATTATGAAGAATCAGCTAACGCACGCACAGCCGATTTATCCTGAGCTTTTGAGTGAGTGCGGACACGACGTGTAAATATATTTGTAAGTGTAAGTTGTATTATAAATTGTGACTTTTTTTTTTATAGATTTGCCGTTGGCCGTGGAACAGTATGTGGATTTAATTCCATTGGAGAATATTATGAACGACGAGGGAGCCGTCACCGGTGCTACAACATACCGGGTGACTAGTCGTCAGACCGGCCAACTCTTCGCGCTCAGGCGCATTCACGATTTCAATTTCGCCTTCACGAAATTGCCGTTGATCATAGACCAATGGAAGAAGCTGAGCCATCCCAATCTTGTGCAGCTGCGAGAAGTTTTCTCGACCAAAGTGTTTGGCGACCAATGTACGTACAATGTTTATTACATAAGCGTATGTTTGTATTGATTTATTTAATCATATTATGATTTTTTTTTGTTCTAGCACTTGTCTTCATATACGACTACTATCCTGGAAGTACCACCTTGTTGGAAAAGTACATGATGGTTAACCGAGTTGGACTCGACGATTCTGATCCTTTCAATTCCGATCCAGACGCTCCTCGTCCATACACCCACCAAGTGAGATTTGATTTGAGTTATCCGTAAATAATGAATTACTATCAACACTACTGCGACAGGGTGGGGTCAGGATCCAAATGAAAGGCAGAAGTCGCTTCACAGCATTTATTCAACGATTCAGGAGGTCCACAATATCAAATATCTGATCTACGTGTGTATAGTCCTTGCCACATAAATTTGTCAAACGCGTACCGTTTGCTTAAAAGTTTTTTAATATTTAATTATTGTTTGTTTATTTAATAAAAATTAATTTTTTATTTAATCTATTTTCAGTAAAAGAAATATATAGTTTAAAAATACTATTCAAGTTTGGTAAATATAATTGAGTTGATAATTATATAAAAACGCGTACAACAAACATACAAAATATAAAATAAATAATACAAATTTTAATAATACGTTTTGACATAAAATTATTCAGAATAGGAATAATCCGAGTCAGAGTCATTATGGCAAGCTTAAACACTTAATTATTATCGTCAGTAATCCTGTCCACGGTAATATCATTAACTATAATATATTTAACGCCATCAACAGTAAACTTCCTTTTATGATTCCTAGTTTTTATCGGATAATTTTTGTGTATCTTTATCCCGTTATTATTAAAATCCTGAACGATCGTTCTTATTTTTGATACCGACACTTTTGTTGCTTCGGCTACCTGCTTCACAAGGACCTCTAGAAAGTTAGCTCTTTGTGGCAACGAGTCTACCTAAAATACGCAGATTCCTATATTATCATTTTGTAATAAAAATCTAGTTAATAACATATTTTGGAAATAATTACCGAATTTGTGGTTTCTTGTATATTTTTCAAATATGCATATATACATTTAAAATCACTTCTTTGGTTTTTTATATGCATATTTGACATCACTTACATATATGTAACTAAACTTTGCGAATACCGTGTAGCTTTCTGACCGTTCCGCTTCCTGTCCAATTTGATACTAACTAAATAATGCACCAATCTTGTGCATCTACAGTATTTGACTTATGTATTTTGTCAAGCTATGTGGTAAAGACTATACCTCTTTTTAAAGGACAAGCTGCAGAGCGCAGCCTCTTCGATCCATGTACCGTTCCATCAGTCAAGTCTGGCGTACTGATTGATTACGCATGAACTTGACTATATGTATTTTATATACGGCGAATTGCATTTCAACTGGTCGAAATATATTACAATTGAAAATACAGTTCAACTATAAGTTGGTATCACGTTAAATGGAGAGCTTAGGTTCTCGTGAAAACGTCACTCGACTAGTAGATTGAATTGGAAAGTCACATTTTTGTTTTGAACACATTCTTAGAGCTATCCTAATATGGCACTCACTACCTTTATTCGTAATATTCAGCAAATATTAACGCATTGTTGAATTCTAAAGCATTTTTAAAAACATCAGAGCTGTCAAAACTCATCTGTTCTAATTTACTAGTTGAACTGTATTCGAATATGAATGACCTAAAGCGCCAGTTGGAATATATTGCAACTGAAAATACACTTGGACTGTATCATTTGTATAACATATACGTATTTACATATGATTTTAGAAAAATACGATTTTGCGAGCCGCCGCTCACGGAGGCACCTTCATGGCTGAGAACACAATATGGAACATTTTGGTGCAGATAACTTCAGCTTTGCGTATAGTTCACAACGCGGGACTATCCTGTTGGTTCGTATTGCATTCAGTTTGCACGAGTATCCTGAAAGCCGTTATTGTTTCATCTCTCAATAGAGGGTGCGTCAAAGCATTTTGCAAGTAACATCATGGTACGTTTGTCATTCCAGGTATTTGGATCCAACTAAAATCATCGTCAGCGGATCGACAGTTCGCATAGCATGGGGTGGGGTTAGCGAAATCATAAAGGTGGCCAGCTGCGGCTCTGCTGGTCTGTCCGTCACTACGGAAGAAGCGAAACAGGAGGATCTGAACTCTTTGGGTCGAATGGTTTTGGGTCTGGTATGCCAGTCGAGTCTTCCGCTCGATCCACGCGTCATCAACATCTACATGCAAACTGTGACACGGGACTATTCCACCGATTTGAAGAACCTGGTTATGTAAGAGCTGAAAGAGCATACTTACTTAAAGAATTCTTTTCATTTTTACTTCGATAAGATTCGATATGAATTAATTTTATTCTATTATGTACTTGTAGGTATTTGCTATCTTCGCCGTCGAAGCCACGCAGTCTGATCGATCTGATGCCGATGATCGGAGCTCGTTTCTATTCCTTCACGGAATCGCTGCAGCGTCATGTTGACGCGTTGGAAGACCAGCTCTCCTTGGAATTGGACAACGGTAGACTGTATCGACTTCTCGTGAAGTTGAACACGGTTGTCGATCGCCCAGAGTGAGTGCATTCAGCTTGTTTTGTCAGATTGCATTTTGTTTTGGATTTTTTTCATTGTTATATTGTCTATATCTAGACTCAACATGGATCACTCGTGGGCGGAAACCGGCGATCGGTACATCTTGAAGCTGTTCCGCGATTTTGTGTTTCATCCCGTGACCCCTGATGGACGACCATGGCTTGACAATGCTCACATTGTTCATTGCTTGAATCAACTGGACAGTGGTACAAATATCAAGGTATAAAAAGTCATCACATTTTCCCGCTGGCGATTTTGACACATCTCTCATTTTTCACATAGCGATTGTATTATATGATTTTTTCTTTATAATATTTGGATTTACGAGGTAGTTCTGCAAACGGACACTTTGTACTTTTTTTTTATTTGGTTCAGCTTCACACAGTGTTCGTTTGTCTTGGGATTCTCTCGCTTTATTTGCGGCGAAATTTAATGTGTTCTGATTTATATACTATGTATGTTCGAAACATTAAGCTTCTCACCAACACGGTGAAAGAATATTGCTTATGATTGAAACAGTATGATGAGAATTTGAATGTGGTGGGTATGTAAGTATAAAGATGAATATATGACGTACATTTATGAATAAAAGTGGTAAAATAGTATCCGAAGGTACATATATAGAAAGTGTGGAAGGCCTAGAACTATGAGAAGAGGAATGTATTAGTGAGAAGCATGTTCAAAATGTTGTTGATACATTTGCAGTCATTCACCATCCACCCTTCTATTCTTCTCTGTTTTGCGCAACTCTCATCCATCTCATCTCTGTATGCCCATCTTCCTTGCGACCTTCCTTTTAATCTTTTACATTCTCTCTGGTACCATTCTAGCACTTATTTTGTCCACCTTTCGCCGATTCTTCTAGTCACCCACGTGACCCACTCTTTGCCATTTCAATTTCTTCACTCTCTCTACTATATTCACTCGTCATACTTCTCATACACGTATTCCGTGTCCCACCTCTTCTCGTTGTTCTGAGCATACTTCTTTGAGTGCATTGGACATTGTATCACGCCTTGGTGTCTCAATGTCCAAGTTTCACATTAATACTTCATTGCTCGAAGATTTCAGACTATCTTTTTCTTCAGGAAAGTGTTCTATACAGTTAAGTGGAACGAATAGATGGCAGGTTTATAAAATAAAGTGCTGAAATGGTACTCAAAAGTGTATAGTAATTCCCCATCCATGCTTCCATTTGTTTGTTTTGCGCAACTCTCATTCATCTCATCCCACACATTTTTCTTATATTGCCTACGCATCTTCCTTGCGACCTTCCTTTTATCCTTTTACATTCTCTCTGGTACTATTCTAGTCCTTCTTTTGTCCATCTTTCGTTAATTATTATAGCTGCGTGACCCTACGTAGCATTACAATTGCAATCTCTTCACGCTCTCTACTATATTCACTTGTCATTCTTTTCACCCACATATTGATGTTGGAATAGTGCTAAAAGTATGTATATGGTAGGTCTAGAATAGGAATGTATTAGTGAGAGGTATGTTCAAAGTGTTGTATCATCATCCATAGTCATTCGCCATCCATGCTTCCACTTGTCTGTTTTGCGCAACTCTCATCCATCATATCTCACACCATTTTTCTAATTTCGTCTACCCATCTTCCTTGCGACCTTTCTTTACTGGTACCATTCTAGCCTTTCTTTTGTTCATCTTTCGTCGATTCTTCTAGCTGCGTGACCCACCTTTGTAATTTAATCTCTTCACTCTTTTTTTTTTACTGTGTCTACTTACTTCCCTTACCATACTTCTCGGCCACATATTTCGTTTCCTATCTCTCCTTGCTATTCCGAGCATACTTCTTTGAGTGCATTGGGTTTTGTGTCACGTCTTTGCGTCTCAATGTCTTAAGTTTCACATCAATTCTTCATTGCTCGAAGATTTTAGAATATCCTTTTCTTCAGGAAAGTGTTGTTGTTGTATGTATATAGTTTAGTGGAACGAATAGATGGCGGGTGTATAAAATAAAGTGCTGAAATGGTGTTCAAAAGTATATGAAAGGTCTAGAATAGGAATGCATTAGTGAGAAGCATGTTGAAAGTATCGGGTATAGCGTGTGAAATCAGCCTGGTTTCCCTTTGCGATGGCGTTGAAGGTTCGACGGGTGTTTTTCAATGCTTAATGTTTCACGTCGTTGGAGTGGATCTAAAAACACATGTTTGTATGATGAATTTCAGATACAGTTGGTGTCGCGCAACGAGCATAGCGTCTTAATCGTTTCGTACAATGAGTTGAATCTCTGTTTGGAGCGTGCTTTTATGGAAATCGTGGAAGCAACCGATACGCCCCAATGACCCTACATGATTCCCCATCCAATGGCTCCGTATCAAATGCCTAATTTATCTGCATACTTCGAGTAAACAAAAATAAGTGTGTTTATTACTTTTTTATTTTTTTCATTTTAAACATGTGATGGGAATGTTCGATGAGTTTTATGTTTTACCGTACTCAAATGTCTTGAAAAAAAGGGTGAGCTGCTTTTAAAAAAATGCAATTTTATGACGAGAACACGGTGATGAGTATATATATGTATATGAACATGTGCATGTAAAAGAAATTAATAAAATTATTATATTATGTTCGGTGTGCTGGAAGGTTCTATTGTGTTGTGAAGTTCACACCAACATTTTTAAGTCTTATATAATTTTTATGAATCCTACAAACTCAATTGTGTGATTCGATCCGACGTTTTGAATTTAGGATAGAATTCCCTGAGATCTCTATCTAATATTATATAAAAGAACTTTCCGGTACATTTAATTTGTGTAGTACAATATAACTGGGTATATATGTACGGTCGGACACTTTGATTTTTTGCCAATTTTCTATCAAAATTAAATATTTAAATGTACTAAGTCTATGTACATGTAAAAACACGTACATAGACTTAGTATATTAAAACTGTTTTGATATTCAATTGTGTATTGTTTTTTTTATAATTTAAATGTTTTTTTTAACGCAATCAAATTTTGATTTGAACTGCTGGTATTTTTGGTGAGATTTTTTTTTTTTATATAATATACACTTATGTATATAAAATTATAATATATTCATAAAGCATCGCCAAATCGGTGCGTTTGGACCTCGAACGATATTCAACTCTTCGGCTGCCGGGGTTTTTTTAATAATTGCACTGGTTCTAAACATTCCAAGTGGAAAATGGACCCTGTGGAATTATATAACGATCTCAACAAGTTTCAAGATGGATCTTTTAATTGGTTTTAATGACTGTTCCGTTCCGAGGAAAGTTTAGGCTTCGCCAAATGTCATCATTCATTTTATTCCTATCAACTTCTGAGTAGTTTCCTTTCTTGAGATACTACACAATGCTTGTTCTAATAAATCTACAACGACTAAAGACTTCTAAACCTTCTAGTTCTTTCATATTTCTACTGAATTTTCTTTTCCATACACACAACAGTGATGTGGTAACTCTTTTCAGGATTCTAATCAGTTTAGAATCACTTTTCATCCGTTCTCTGAGTAGTTTCCTTTCTCAAGATACTTCACAATGCTTGTTCCAATAAATCTACAATGAGTAAAGACTTCTAAACCTTCCGGGTATCTTATAGTACTTTCATATTTCTACTGAATTTTCTTTTCCATACATATAACAGTGATTGATGATGAACACTTTTCAGGATTCTAATCAGTCTAGAATCACTTATCAACCGTTCAGTTTGAATAGACAAAAAGAAATCTTGGCCCCAAGTACACAATATTCAATCCAATAATCCAAAATGTTATAATAAAAAGCTCCGGTTTGAAATTTTGTATCGTTCGAGATTCAAAATTTTTAACAATTATCTCCAAACAAATATTTATATGTGTCGTAACTTTTTATCTACATTTTTTTTGTTGTCGTAATATTGTTAGCTATTAACTACATATAAGATTGAAATGTGAACTGAATTATTTTTAATGTTTTTGAGGCACGATCATGTAGACGTGTGTTTGCTAGTTCTTAATAATTTTCCTGAATATATTTTAAACTGTCGATACGTATTCTTTGCAATTTTTAAATCGCAAAAGATGATAGCGCAAGACCGAGTTAAGATTTTGATTTAATATTATTATAGATTGATTTCATGACAGTGAGAGAGAGACTCTCGAAGCGTCCGAAGGGACGTTCTGCGAATCTCTGGTTTCGTATTTAAGTGAGTTTTATTTTAGGCCGTTCCTTTCTGTAGTGGACCAAAAATGTTTTAGATATAATTCTCTAGATACTGCTCTCTTTTGTTCAGACGTATTTTTTCGTAAGCCGTGATCGTTAAAAATCACCAACATATAATTCATGTTTTTAAGTGTAAAATTGATATTTTCAATCTCCCGATACATACAATCAATACATTATAAAAGTTATAAACCAAATAGAGGAGTCTATGTTAGTCTGCTTAGACTCTAGCTTAAAAGCCCAAAATCATCCTGGATTATTCCATAATATAAATATGTATGTCTTTCTTTACGGGTGTTACGATTCGATTAGTTTTTAATTACAATATTTTATCGTTATATAATAGTTCAAAGAAGATTTAATCTCAAGATGGAGGTGGTATTGATTTTTGCACCCCTCCTATTTTTGTTTTAATTATTTTTTGTTTATTATTTTTTTTGTATTGCATGTCTATGTGTATGTACGGTACTTTATGATTCATTGCAATAATGTATAATTTATTATAATATATTATTGTAATAACTTTTATGCATTGATGTAAAGTGTTTCATAAAGGAAACAACTGTACAACAATAAACTTATTTTTTAAAATAAATATTTCGAAATGTTTCATTTATTTTATTTTTATTTTTATTGGTTATTTTCCTTTTTACATGGTAATTTTGTTTTAAATATGCTATTACACTAAGTATATTATTATTAATAATCATCTAATATATGTGTAATTTCAATAGATATTTTGTATGTATGTTTATGTATGTATGTAAGGTATGAGAATGATTCAATATATATGTGTTTTTCGCTTCAAATAAATCCATGTTTAAGCTTTTAATATTAAAATACTGAGCGGAGAAGGGTAAAACAACTAATGTAGTATAAAAATCGCTCCAAAGTAAAGGGCATGCGTAAGAGAAAACGGCTTTAGGCTAAGTTATATGTAAGTTATATGTTGTTGTAAGAACCAACACTAATTATTAGAGTACTGTATTTTTAAAATCTATTTTTCCAACTTACCTGGGTTAGACGGAGTGGATTCCAACTAGGCAAAGTATATTACAACTGAAAATATACTTCAACTGTGACGGTAGTTGGCACCAGGTTAGGTGGAATATATTACAACTGGAAGATGCAACATATATGTATATGCCTGTTTTACAAGTGGAAATGAAATAGAAACATTGCACATCGCAACTGTAACGGTAAGTATGGGGACAATTCGTTCCCTACATAATATGTGCAAATTGAGAAGCTGTCTATTTCCACATTCAATTTGACACTTGGCATCATGTGCAAGCCCTTCGTACCAAATAAGAGTTCTGAATTATTCCATGTTTAGATATTACGATAGAATTCAGTAAAAAATTAATGTGAAACGTAGACTTTTAGTATTTTTTTCTGAAATATATAACCTTATTAGCTACACATGTAAGTAAACGTATTATTATAGACTTTAATGATAAGATTATTTTGGCGAAAAATAAAGTTATTCTTTCAATGAAAAATCTTTTTCATTTGTGTACTAAAATAAAAACACAATTGTTTATATATATGTATGTATATTCATGATATATATATTCAACATTTTATTAATGGAAAAATAGTTTCAAATTGGAATGTGTGCGATCAACATATGCACACTTCCGCATAATAAGAATATCCAACTGAATACATCCAGGTAATTAATTAGATTATAATACACATCTACATATATATTTATATAATATACATAGATTGTGGTGCCCTAAATGCTAGAAATTCATAATATAATATATAGATTAAATGGACCACATTCAGTCAAGTAAAATAGTTTCAATGTATTATTTCTCTTAGGATATGACGAGCATGCTCTTCTTTTTTTTTTTTTTTTTGACTAACTGCATCTTTGTGCAAAATAGAACATTCGAATTGTACGCATTTTCGTTCCCGTTCTTAACATACATTATGTTATATGTATATAGATTTAATCTGCCATAGTGATAATAATAATTATTACAATAATAAATGTAATATAATTTTTATATCTACAATCATTTTGCAATATAAAAATACTTTTGTTTCGAATCTCATTCAATTTCTAACGAATCTTATATTTAATATCAATCAATCCTTTACAAAGATGCGACCGAAAAGTTTTGTCTGCAAGTTTTTGCCAGGAAAGAGATTCATCCGAATACAAATTTTATATCTTTTTACTTTTGGATCGCATTTTGTATGTTGTATTTCATATATGTATACACATTTTTTATAGTATATTTATTATGTATATATATATATATATATAATATATTTGTGGAATTTCACAAAATACTCGAAATAATGGAATATGTTAATACATTTGCTTTTTAAAGTAACAATACTAAATAATATAATTGTATAATAATAATAGTAATAGTAAATAACGAAAGAACATGTTTAAAATAACGCTTATCGGTGGTTTGAGCTTTTACTCGTTGAGGCAGACGGTTCTGAGAATGGCTTCGACGACTGCGTACGGGTCACAGTTGGACGACGGTCTTCTGTCTTCCAGATAGCCCTTCTTGTCTTCGGCCACGTTGCGAGGAATTCGCACGCTGCATCCGCGATTTGCAACACCTGAAATTAATGATTGAGATTTTTTAAATGAATGCTTGTCTGTTATGCAAATCCACAGCTTAGTACCCATTACATTAGGTGAGTTTTTGAAGGGTTCGGAGCTCGGCATCCAAAGACTTCCATATAAAAACAACATTTAAGTATTTTGTTCACCATGCAATTCGACAGATATCAATATAGAACAGCAAATTATTGGCATACTATTTTATGGTACCCTATCTTGAATCTTATATATATATGTTTTGCAAGGGCTCAGAGCTCGGGATTGAAAGGCTTTCATACAAAAACACTTGAGCAATGCTGGGTATTTATGATATAGTACTGGAGAATTGTGTTTTTGAAGCCTTATGAAGGTTTTTTGTCAACTTTCATAAAAAACAACTCCCCATCCATGGACACAGGGCCACCGAGACGGAGGGGGGGGGGGGGGGAGCTGGGACTAAAGTTCCAGGGCCCAGACTACTTGAGGGACCCCGTGTTGGGACGTTC
The DNA here is from genome assembly GCF_051622035.1 of Arctopsyche grandis. Taxonomy (NCBI): domain Eukaryota; kingdom Metazoa; phylum Arthropoda; class Insecta; order Trichoptera; family Hydropsychidae; genus Arctopsyche; species Arctopsyche grandis. The sequence continues at coordinate 34,605,235 of NC_135356.1, forward strand.
GACTGGTCGATATTGATATTTTATATTATTCTACATCAAAATACATATATTTCTTTAATGCTAAATGTTTATTATTTTTCGATCCGTGCATTCTTTGTGTCCATGTGAATCGTACCTGTTATATCATACTTTCTTATTCGATTATTTAAAAAAAATAGCATGTAACCATAGATGTATAATACATAGATACGCCCTCTTTTTTTTTTCTTCTTAATATGGCTTTATTAGTTTGGTTTACTCTCACGCGGAATGTTCAATAAAATAAAGTTATAAATAAAATAAAACTTCAGTGCATGTACATATACATAAACTGTATAAAAATTGGTTGCCGACCGCTGCGTCCTTCCTTTTTTTTCACCACTTCCCCGCTAGTTTAACCCCCTGCACCCCTCAGTTAATGGCGACAACATCTCCGACCAAAAATGTCCGTAAGGGCGCATCTATGTTTTATATAGGTATTTTTCTAATAGTTCTGATAGATATATCGCATATTAAAAACATATCTATAAGATTTTTTTTTTGGTTTGTCATAAGGTAAGGAATTATTTTTCCAGGGTCCGGGATTCCTCTCGATACGTTGCATATACAGAGTTGCTATTGATTACGATATGTTGGAAAATGTCATCGCTATTTGCAGTGATGATTTGACGACCCAGAAAATCTCCTGATACGAAATTATAAACCGTTTGGAATTAATATTAAGAATCATGGCTCTACCAAAAAGAAAATGCTATTTCAGCGATGTCTACATTAACATTTTGGTGAGCTATAATGTTAACCATAATAATAAGATAACCGGACGCTTTCTTCAGAAAAGTGTCCCAATGTGGTCATAATATGACAACCCTATCTATATTCAACATTAAATATATGATAACAATAAATCAACACTTTGAGTCTTACTATTTGAAAAAAGTCAACATTTTGAAGCTGGTTATAGTTATATGTATCTTTTGGCTCACCTGCACTAAAGTCGTTAATACTTGAAGTCTCAAAGTTTCCAGTCAAACGCTTCTCATTGTCCTTTCCACCCCGAGGATCGTACACCTTGATATGTCTCATATGAACCTTGGACAACTTGTCGATGGCTTTCTCAATTTCACTGGAATAAGTCAAAAGATAAATGTGTAAGTCAAAAGATTATTAGATTATGAAATTTTTGCTAAATATATGTACGTACATATGTACATATATACATAGTTTTTGTATACAAAAATTTTTTGCCTTAAAAATTACTTCCGCACCCACCATACTCATCCAATCTAACAATTGTCGTTTCATAAATTAATATTGAATCAATCATCTTAAGTTAATTCTACAGATTCAATTAGTTGTTAAACCAGGACATTTGTTATCAAAAGAATGTTTGTAAATACTTGAATTATTAAAAACATTTATGGGGGGTAGGGCGAGTGAGACGACTGTGTTGGTAATGCACAACTGTTTATTTAACAGCCGGGGAGGCAGTGAATGCTTATCGGTGAAGCCAGACTGGCTAACCGATGGTTTTACAGTCAGTACCTCGGGGTTGCCACATCACTCCCCCCTTAGCATCAACGATACAAAAATTATTACAAAATAAAAAACATTTTTGCGAGTGTTGTGGCAACCCCGAGGTACTGACCATAAAACCATTGGTTGGCCAGTGTTTTGCCGGTAAGCAGTTGCCACACATTCATGAACATTAGAAAATCTTGGATGCACATTTATGAAAAAAAAAGAATAGTTTCTATATTTATAAACATGCCCATTCCAAGGATTCTGCCAGGGCAGATAACTAATAAACCAGTATTGTACTGGTAAAACCAGCACGAATGACCGGTCACCTTAACATACATACACATTTCAGTTGCGATTGGAACCCACATCCTTTCAACTAGTAAATAATTCGACAACCGCAGGTTTTGGACGGCTGTTTTGATTTGGGAAGCAATGAATAATAAGTTTAATTACATGATTCCATTGTCTTCTCGCATTTTCAAAGTGGAGAAGTTGGTGTGGGCACCAGATCCGTTCCAGTTCTCGACAGGCTTCGGGTCCAACGTGACGATGATGCCGAACTCCTCAGCCAGTCTGTGGAGGATGAAACGAGCGATCCAGAGATCGTCAGCCACCTTGGTGCCAAGAGCTGGTCCCACTTGGAACTCCCATTGAGAGGGCATGACCTCTGCATTGGTGCCGCAAATGGCAACCCCGGCGTACAAGCAGCACCTGTAGTGAGCCTCGACCAGATCGCGAGCAAACACCTTGTTGGCTCCTACTCCACAATAGTAGGGTCCTTGCGGTGGTGGGACACCACCTTGCGGCCAGCCGAATGGTCTCAGATCCGAGTCCAAGAGAGTGTACTCTTGCTCGATACCGAACCACGGTTGCTCGTTTGCGCACTTTTGGAATGCTTCGTCGCAACCCTTCCTCTTGTTGGTCTCTGTAAAGCACACTTGGATTAGATCAAATCAAAGATGACTGTGGTTTAAATTACACTATGGATGAGCATGAAACATATAAATACATATTTTTACAATATATTTGCAGAATTGTATTTCACCAGTGGTCGTATGAATCATCTAAATAATGAAGCCGGATAAAATAGGATCATTCCAAATGAACCACTTTTTGACAGTTATACATGTGTATTAATTTAGCTAGTCAAATAAATTAATCCCTCTTTCTATGGAACCTTTGTTAGCGGAATTTAGAAAAAAATATCTAAAACTTGCTTTCCGGAAAAAATCTAGTAAAGATTCTGCTCAAAATCAAAAGTTTCCGCAAACCCGTCGTTTGAAATCGAAAAATTCATATCATTTTTGTAAAAAATTATACAAATGTTCAAACACTTTGGAAAATATTGTTTTATTCGTAGTCAAATACATAGCAGGTATAAGAAAGACCCTTATTTTCCGTTATGCACTAGTAAAATTAACTGTTAGCCATTGAATGTGAACTGCACAGCTGCACTCGATATCCTTCCATGTAAAAAGTCATAAATTTTATTGCCGAGAACTAGAAATATCCAAAGGAAACCGAATACTCGACATTTCTGCATTTTTCAGTTTGGGGTTTGGTGCATCCGCTCTAAAATCGCCAGACAAATAAATGACAGATTAACAGAACGGCAGTTTTAAACGTAATTCTCGTTTTCTCGAATGATAGATTGCACATCAGATGACGAGTAACCTTTCGATATGCACATTTGCAATTATTAAAATTGAGTTGGATCTTGCCTTATTAAACTCGCCTGAAAGATCCAACTCAATTTTAATAATTACTATTTTAATAATTGCATCTGTGCACATCGAAAGGTTACTCGTCATCTGATGTGCAATCTATCATTCGAGAAGACGAGAATTGCATTTAAAGCAGCCGTCCGTTAATCTGTCGTTCAATTTGTCTGGCGATTTTAGAGCGGATGCACCGCATCCCTCAGTTTGGCATATTCTTCGATTCAAAACGGACGTATTTTTATTTTGTATTTTATTTTCTATATAAAATATTATATATTAATATACGTCTACCTTTGCCAGACAAGATCTGGATTGTTATTTAATCCAGATCGACCGTCGATCGCCGATCTAACTTAATTGCTTAGTTGACCTGGCTTACTAACTTAGCTGACCTGTCATGGACAACTTTTCAGAGGTGAATCTCTTGGGTAAAGCGAAACACGATTATATCGGGATATGAACAGTGGACTCTTCAGATTATGTTTTAAATGAGTTTATAGTATAATTAGTGATTATATAATAGATAGGAAAATTACCAGTCGGTTCATAGTTGTACTTGTAAGTGTCGCACATGACAAGGATGCTGTTGCCTCGTCGGAATGGATCCCTGTAAATGGCTTGAGGATATAGGAAAGTGTCAGAGTTTTGACCGGTAGCCTGGTCTGTGGAGCTGCCATCGTAGTTCCACTTGGGCAAGTCTGAAAAGTCACAAAGCATACATACACGAACAATTCAATGAACACATCTAATGCGAAAAGGTAAGAATGAGTCGCCGAGCATTTTTGCCATGGTGATGTTGTGGTCTGTGATATGTTACCTTTGGGTTCCTTTGGAATGAAGTCAATGGTGCGATCCTTGCATCTCAAATGTTCTCCCGTTCCATCGATCCAGATGTAAGTGGCCTGGAGCTTGTCGTTCGGAATCGGCAAGTCCATGTACTTGGTCACGATGGTTTTGTTGAGGACTGCATTCGGCGAGTCCGAGAGGTAATGACCTCCTCTTGGTCTTCTATCTGGAATTTTACAAGAGATTCATTTAGATTGTGAAGTTGGTGACGTGTCGTTATCGGTGATCAAATGAGATACAGAAGCAATTTATTGCGTAATCAGTTGCTCACTACGAAATTTTTCATAGCAAGCGATGCTGCGAGGAATTTATCGAGCGACAAATTGCTGGGTAAAGTGTCTTTTGTCGAATGAATTGACTAAACTTTCAAGCAAACGTCATTAGTTTGAAATGATCATTCCATTTTTCAGAATCGTAGTATAATCTATTGTGAATTGAGGTTTTTCGTCGTTACAAGCAATCAATTGCTCTAGAAATCGAAAAATTCTGCAATAAATCGAGGGACATTTATTGCAACTGTTGTTAAGAGGGCTGGACAGCAGCGCCTTGTCCATACAAACGTACTATACTTCTCCCTTCCTCAATTATGGCACTAGAGAAAGTATTTTTTAATATGCTATGGATATCCACCATTGGGGTGCATCTATCGTTTTATTTTTTTGATTAATTATTTTTTATAGGAACTAGGAGCCGCCAAACATCTATAAAATCGCCTCTTTTTTACACCCACGAAACGAGTCCAGCGTGCTTATTTAACGGTCGATTTTAAAAAAAATATGCCGATAGATGCACAGAAAGTATCTTTCTCATACCGATGATGAAATTTTTTTAAAAATTGGTCCAGTTTTGGAGGAGAAAATAGTTGAATACGAAACCTCGATTTTGTCAATTTAAAATACGTTTTATCTGGTCGAAGCGCAACTGTCGCATTCACTCAATATATATATTGATATATATTGTCGCATTCACTCAATATATACATACACTCAATATATATATCGAAGAAAGGAACGGTAACAAAATTAAGGTTTTGGGTGTACAGCCCTCTTAATAGTCTATGCTCCATAAGTATACATAATTATCTTAAATTAGATAGATTGATTATATAAATAAAACTCCAGCTAAATGCCAGTTCTTTTTGCTTTTATTTTCTATTAGTATTTTGCCCGTTGACATTTCAACTTCAAGTTTTGGAAAGGAATTGATAAATAATTGATATGAAATATGAAAACAGAACAAAATTTTTTTGTTGCTTAGTGTAATTAACTCAATTTAGCCAAAAATGTGGTGTATTACTCTCTAAAGATGTGATTATTCAGGTAATGGATCAGGTATTTGCTAATTGCGAACTTTTGAATGCTAATAAACTATCTTACTAATTTTCATTATATGTATGTATGTAATATCACAATAGAACTTCGCTATATTAAATTATGAACCAACTTTAAAAAACTGACATACATATATTATATAAAAAATATGTATATTAAAATATATTAAATATAAATTATTAAATTTATTATTTAAATAGATTTATTAAAATATTTTATAATTTAAATTTATTTTTACCAAGGTGACACCTATGGTCAACTTTGTACAATATTATTATAAATTTGAATTTAAATTCAAATAATGGTGACAAATGAGGCTAGGTGGCCAATTTGGTAGGAATTGTATAATATATTTTTTTAATATAATATATTATAATAAATTATACAAAAAGGAAAAAAAAATTTTTTTTAGTAATCTAAAAATATATAGTATATTTTTTGTTGATAAATAATAAATCGTTATAGTAAACGAGCATAAGGGCGAAATCACACTGAAGGATCCTCTTCACATGGTTTTTTTAGATAATTTTAAACAATCGAATAAAATGTGGCATGCCTTCATAGTACGTATTCACGGCACACACAGTCCAAAAATCACCCCCTGGATTGTTTTCGGTAAAATTTTATCCTTGTATTTATCCTTGCTCGACAGTTATCGATAACGGTGTATCCCATATTTGACGACATGTAGGAGATCCCCAACAGCGGGCAGCCAAGCACACGACGCGCCATTCTTCCCTGTGTGATTTCGCCCCTTGTATCCAGTTCTGTTCGAGTTCATATGATATTGTATAATTACAAAAAATCTTAGATTATTGTGATTTTTTATTGGCGATCGTATGAAGCTCTGACATTTACATATCGAATTTTCAATGTGACATTTCTCGGCGAAGTTTCGCCATTCGTCATTTGAATGTGAAGGATTTAATCTCGATGTGGAATAATTTATTAATACACACGTACATTACATTATGTATGTAGATTGGATGAAAGCATTGAATTTTCTGGCCTTTTAATACATACATAACATATGCATATATGTACATATATCTAATATGTACCTATGACGCGACAATGACACTTATCTAATACCAAGTCCTTTTATATTGGCTTGTCAATCATTCTATGAACGTGTTACACAAATATCAATTCATGTTTAATATAATATAATATGACTGTTGAATTGGGCTGTATACAGTCCAATATATATGGATATATATGTACATACATGGTGATTCGTAAGTCACTGACGAGTTGTTTTGTCATGGCTTTATTCAATGTGACGAAGCCGAAGTGTTATCGATTAATTATTATTTGTCATCAATATAATCAGAATTAAGCCAAATCAATTGGAAACAAGTAGACAAGTTCTAAAGTAAAATGTAATCTGTTCAAAGAATAACTTTTGAATGTATTTGTTATGATTATTATCATAGTTATTGGATTATTGTATTAAGTTTTTGAGTAAAAATGAAACACAAAATTTTCAAACAAAAAGAAGAAAAATTAAAAGTTTGAAAGCGCATATAAAACACTATTACGATTTTTTTCATGTATCCAAATTTACCAATAACATTAATTTATATACTATACCAACAAACCAAATCTCCTAATAGATTTTTTAAAATAATTTTACTATTAATTTTAGTGTTAAAAATATATAAATAAAAAAAATGATTAAAATAAATAGTTAAAATTCATATACACTTAGTTTTTAATATAATAACCCCCCCCCCCCACCTAGAAAGTCATTCCTTACTGGTGAAATATTTTGCCCCTATGACGCCCCTGGTTATATTAATATTGTCACAATATGACGTTTTCGAAAATATTAATATGCGCATGGCTAAAAATACCGGGTTTGCTTGATACGTTACGGTGACATGTGCTCATGTATAGTATGAATAGATTTTGTCGGCTACTGCTGTTACTTGCTGTTACGTCTACGCTACGTTAAATATGAATGTGTTCATATTAACCGTACCAAAAGAATACTTTTCGTACTGCTGGTTACGTGCAAGTGTGAATATACCTTTAAATTATCCTGATTATAGTCCATTCGCTGTATGAAGACACACGTAAAATGTATATGCTATCGCATTCACCCCCCACTCGACCCGTTACATTTCGTTTCAGTTTCGCATTGAATTTTAGTGAAGTACGAGTATGTAATACAACATTGTTCGTGCGTATAGCGGTCGGTAGAATTTGACTTAATTTTTTTATTAGATTTGAGTTCGTGTTTTGTATTTTGAAATATTTACATTAGTAAAATTTTAATATAAAATACGTAAGTTGTTGATATTATTAATTTATGCATGGAATACGTATGTATATATTTTATATTAATGGAAATATATATTTTTTAGACGATAAAAGTAATTGTCAACGTTATGTTATGGACAGCAAAACTTACAGTAATATTATTTAAGAACTTGCATTGTATTATATTGTAATAATATTAAATAGTTAAATAATAAATAACTTAACCCTTTGAATGCTGACCAATGCCGATCTGCGTTTTGCCAATAACTCCATGAGCCTGAAATACGCCGATAGGCGTTGTATTTTGAGCATGTAAAAAATAAACAAGAATACTACCCGTTAAGCCTTTCCAGTTACCATTGAAAAAAATGCATTGAACATGGATAATCTGTGTCAATGTTTATAAAGACTGGTTTACACCGGAATTTGTGAATTTATAACCATAGCAGAATTTCCCGATGGAAATCTCCAACTGCTGAGTATTTTAGATTATGGCTTGGCATTTAGATTGTGAGCATTACATTTTAACAACAATGAAGAAGATGGAACTAGTTTTGAAAAAATACATTCATTTATAGACTTATGTTGTTTATTTTATATTGTTGCAAGATATATTAGAGAGTCTAAACACACCTTTACAAAACTCGAAATCCTCGGTGGTACTTATGTAGGGTTTGTTTTGGATTAGCTACACTTTTATACCTGCTTTCTATTGGATTTCAAAATAATTCTAGTTGGAAATGTTGGCGAAATTTTCAGCGTGGCGGACTTTCAACAGAAAAGACGTCAGCACTCAAAGGGTTAATAAAAATAAAGAAAGTCTTACAACACGTTACACGAATGCGACAGCATGATCGGTTCACGTAGTTTCACGCTACATCGGATCGAGTATTCATATCTAGTAAAATGAAACCTTTCGTATATAAATGATATTATTGAGTTTAAAATAAAATCAAAAAAAAGCAAACATGTCCTTGCTTCTGTCGCCGTCTTTATACATACATATGTGTGTCTTACATTTTTATTTTGGTGTATTTATATTTAATTTAGTGTATAAACAAACATTCGGTTTATTAATAAGCCGACATCGTTTGACATTGGCCGACATATCGTTTCGATAAACAAATTTAAGAATCGTTAGAATTCCTGTGACGAGATAACCTTTGCCGCGATCGAAATGTTCCTGGATTGAAATTACATGTTATTGCAACTCTCAACAAAATCGAAACTGTTTATTCAAATAAACAAATGACATTAACATTAATTCACACACACTCGAACTTCACCATTTTGTTATTATTTATATTATTATTTGAATAATCTCGTATCAAAAGGCGAGACCAAAACATATAGCGCATATCTAATCGTGGTTCGGTTTGCAATGAAAAAATGCTAATATTTTGTCCGGTCAATGTCGGTCATTTTAAAGATGGCCGAAAATTAGAGGTCGCTGTTAAAAATTGAATTAAATATATGGGATCTTTGCCTTGTGGAGTTGTTTATTTTTTTTATGTACATAAAGTATTGAAGTATTGAGTATTGTTTTCGAGAGAAATTTCTATCATACACATATGTGTGTGTGTGTCAAATTTGGTAGATCATGATAAAAGGTCATTTTAAGATTTTTTTCAATTTTCGTTTGCCTTAGCAACGCCGGGCATTTCCGTCTAGTATGTTATGAATGTTTGCTTGATGTTCTGATATTCACATGTACATATATACATTTTTTGTAATAAAAATGATAAATTTCATACACTAACATTTTTAAATCAACCGGAAGTAGTAATTTTACTCTAGAGAATCGAGGCTTTTTATATATTTTTCAGAAACCTTTCGGCGCATTGAGCTGAAATTTTATATCTAGAAGTTAAAGCTTAACTCCAAGCAATATATAAAGTTAAGTGAAGACCCGTCAACCGGAAGTGGTAGTTTACTCTTGTTCGATTTTTTTCGACTGTGTGCTCTTCATGAGAAAATTCAAGTATAATCTTTGAATCAATGTGATGAAAATCAAATTTTATAAACAGGAAGTGAGATTTTTTCCTCTTAGAATAGTCTAAAATGCTGTGACGACACCATTTTTTCCACACCACTAAATTTATCACGTTATATTTGTATTTTTTAGATACTAACTTAGAGTTGATAAGGTTTTGGCTCAAATTTGTAAACCGGAAGTAGTAATTTTTTTCAAAACAATATTTCATTATTTTATTTTGACCTCTAAAATTATTTCTATCTTCTTGATATTTTATGTATAAAATATTAATAGTAATGTTAAATAAAAAAAAAAATTTGAACAAAATCCGCCAACCGGAAGTAGAACTTTTGTCTTGTTTAAGTTTCCCTACATTAGCGCTCAAACTTACATATATATAAAATGCTTTCATAGCCGGTATTTTTGCGTCATTAACATGATTTTTTTCAATTTAGAATCAAAACATTTGGTATACTGAATGGAGAAAGCATGCTTTTTGTATCCAGAATTATAAGTTAACCTGGCGACTTACAGTCAGCCTGCAGTATTGAACTAAAGTTGAACAAAAAATGTATGAAATGTTCCGCAATTGAAACCTCAGTTCATTACAATAATTCTCACAAGGTAAATAGTGCCAGTTATGAATGATTGAATCTTTTCAAAAAAGCAATTCCAATATTTAAATGATTCTAGCATGAGATCAGAGGGTGTCATCATACTTGACTTATTTTAAATATAAACGAGAATAACTTTCGAGATACTCACCATCACCCATTTCGAACAGTGGATTGAAGAAGCGTTCGGCTCAAGTTTCTGCAACAAACGAAATAGACAAACATAAATACGATACCAAACAATAGCGTCGCAGAAAAAATCAACAATCGCACAAACGTGAGCAAACACATCAACAAACAGGCGAATAGACGAAAATATGACATAAATAATACACAATAAACATTGCATAAACGCAAAAATATCTCGCTAACAACACAACGCTATCTTGCACGATGATAACACTAAAGAAGTCATTAAATTAGTACGCATCAAAACAACAGCATAATTTACTATGTGAATAATTATGTGTTTATGTATGTATGTATGTATGTGCAGGTTAGATATATACATATATATACGTAGTTCCGTGCTCCACCTTAAGACAAGTCTTGCGACGTTTAGATATACGATTGCAAATCATGCTTAATTTCGTTCGAAGGAAATTGTTCTGCGGCTAAGATTGCATCAGTCTGTCCCCACAGGTTGTCAAACTTTGTTAGAATTAGCTATTTTGAACGTAATTTCGCAGCCGATCAACATTTGAACTTGATTTATGCAACGATAACAAATACGCGTATTAAACTTGCAAAGTATATGTCGAACCGAATTAAAATCTACGTCTTTCTATTACGATTTTAGCTGAGAAGATGATTCTCAAGCATGATTTAATTATTTTTTTGTAAAATATTCGGTTTTAAGGTTACATATGTATGTTAAGACCCACGACCCAATATTTGATGTGTGAAATAATTTGAAAAATATATAAATTTATTTGCTTATTAGTGAAAATTGTGAATGATATTATTAACTTTAATTTAAAATTGATTCAAATATCAACGTTTAAGCTTCCGAGATTTATTTCTAAATAAACTGCAATGCACCAGCAAGTAGAGTCGTAGAAAACATTTTTGTTTTTGCAACTTCAAATGGAAATTACCCCCACTACACACTAGATATTACAATATTGCAAGTTTAGAAATGAAGGTTTAAAAGCTTAAGGTTTGATATTTGACATAAAATTTAAATAGAAAATGTAGGCAAATAAGTTTATTCGCATTTTAATAGTAAAATGTTAAATGGTATCATCTAATGGTTCATATGTTCTTTAGTGGAGATTGCTAGTGTATGATAAAGTATTTATGTATATATGAAATATGTATTTATACACGGTCTGTTATTAAGTGGCAGTGAGTGTTGGTCAGTGAGGTTTTTTGGTATGAAATGAGCTTCAGGTATATTACATAGGGATGTAAAATCCCTCGTTTTGAGTTTGCTTTTGACAAGCTCTGGTTGGAGCTATGCGCTGCAAGTTTAATGTCGTTTTGGGCCGAAACGACGTCGCGTCTTGAATATTACAAAGGGTTCGCCATTTAATATTCGAAAAGGAATGGGTAGAGGAAATGGCGTGCAAAATGGTCGCCGTCGTCTCTCAAAATGGCGGGAAATGTGCAAATCTGCGCTTTACCGTTCCTCCTGTTTTCGCCGAGGAAGGCAAACGATCCACGGTAGCTGCTTGAAAGCCTCTGGAAAAAGTCAAATTAGAACGATACATAAGAATTTGCATAGGAAAATGAATTGTGCTCTTTTATAGTAAGTGGTTAATCAAGCAGGGGGATTAAACGAGTTACGTTAAATGTGTCATCTAACCTCTTTGCCCCCTCGATTCGATGCAATGTCAATTTCTAACCGTGCGATTTGTTAATTATAATTATCAATATGAGGATTTATGTGAACAGTGTGTTTGTATTTGAAAAAGATAAGACGTGCCAAGCATATGACGTGCCGTTCTTCCCTGTGTGATTTCGCCCTAACTGTCTTTTAAAATCAGAAATGGTAGTAGAGATAATATGGTAGTATGTATAGGTATATCCCACCGAAGGAACGATTTGTAGGCAGACAGTTCGTGAAATTGCTCACTAACGAAATTATCAAAAAATGCGTAGTTTATGAAAGCGTGTTATATCTGCCGAATTAAACATTTTTGAACAAAAGATTTGTTGGGCATGGTCGAGTTTGGTTCGTTATTCATTCCTTTCCCTTCTTCATCAATTATCACCAGGGGGGAGCCCTATACATAGGTGCCCTAGTACATGGTTGAGATTGAACCGATTCGACCATATTGGTAGCTACTACTTTACTTCCTGCCCACCCGTCATATTAAACAGTCGTGTTTACAACAATACTGTCAATTCATTATTTTCACATCCATATCTAGACTTTATCCACTATCACTATGGGAAAGTACTATAGGGGCCTACTTAGGAGGCTACTACTTTGCTTCCTTCCCGACCGTTACATTAAACTGCACTGTCATTGCATTTCTTTCACCCCCATAGATTGCAAAAATATTTTGTTAAGCACCATTTAACTAATCTAGAATTAGCCCCCCCCCCCCCAAATTTGGTTAGGTCAGAAATATGACATCATTTGATATAATATCTATATATAATATCATAATATCTATGATAATAGATGTGAATATTGACCTATTTCACGATAGTTCAATTACTATTAGGAACTTATTTGCAAGATTTTTTTTTAACCCGTTATTTATTTTTTACCTTAATCCTTTTTGATTAATTTTCTACTATTATACACCATAATCTATTATTACTTTCTACTATTATTTACAAATTTGTCACTATTTTCTTTTTGTATTGTTATTTTTTTTCTTTTTTATTGGCCTTCATAGCAAGTTCCATTTTTAATTTTTATGCTATTTGAAGAAACTTTTAACTGGCTTATGTTGAACTATTTATTTTTTTATCTTGATTTTAGCTGTAAGTTTCTCTCTGTTTATTAAATAAATAAATAAACATGATATTATTTGACATAATATCTAGTCGAACCAATCTAGCATGAGATTTACGAAAAATGTACATGCTATCGCATTCACCTCCCCTGGCCAATTACATTTCGTTTCAGTTTCGCATTGCATTTTTGTAAAGAAATACAAAATTGTTCGTGTGTCTATACTATTGACTTTTATTTTTTGTTAGTTTTGAGTTCGTATTTCGTATTTTGAAATATTTACATTAATAAAATTTTAATTTAAAATACGTAAGTTGTTGATATTGTTACGTATATTAAAAAGAGCCGCCGAGTAATTGCGATCGGATTAGGCCGGGTAGCGTCCTGAGAGACCGTGTGACCGGTGTAAGTGGTTTTAAGGATTAGCGATAAGCTAAGTGCATGTAGGCTAAACAATGGCGACCGAGTTGGCTGGTATTGGTCCTTTCGCAGAATTGACCTGTACCGTGGGAGCGAATGTCGGGGGAAGACATACCCGTACGTGACCATAACAATAGGTAAACAAATTAGACGTCGAAGATGTCCTGAGAGATCTATCACTTTTAAGGCGATACTTAGGCGATATCAGATCATTCTGGACTGAGCACTGCCAGTGCGTGTATCTCCTTAATCATCAATAAATGCTGTGAAACGACTTTTGGCCTTTTACATGGATCCTCCACCCACCCCGACGCAACAATATTATTCGTTTATTAACGGTCGGTAGAATTTGACTTTTATTTTTTGTTAGTTTTGAATTCGTGCTTAGTATTTTTAAATATTTACATTAATAAAATTTTAACAATAAAATACGTAAGTTGTTGATATTATTCGTTTATTATTGGAATACGTATAGATTTTATATTAATGGAAATTCGTATTATTTAGATGATAAAAATAATTGTCAACGTCATGTTGTGGACAGCAAAGCTTACAGTATTATTGTTACTAAGACCATGCATTGAATTATACTGTAATAATATATGTAGTTAAATAAGATATAATTAAAAATAAACTTAATTCTCGAAAGTCTCACGCTAATCAGATCGACTATATCTATTAAAATCAAACCTTTCGTAAAGCCAAATTTTGCTCCCCCCCTTGAAAATATTGCAATGACTTCCAATCAATTCCAATTTCGAAGCGTACATGTTTTACCACCGAATACTTACATAAATATAATATTTTTTATGGCTATTTCATAAAAATTCAATGTCGCTGTAAAATATTATCTTATTAATAAATGCATAATACATGTTGCAATGTGTTCATAAAAAATTTGCCATTTTTTACTAGCTAGTATCGCGACGACGTTCACGTCATTTCCTTATTATACATTCTTTTTTTTTTTTTTTTGGTCGTGGCATTTTCAATAAAGACCGTTATCGAATGGTGGAAGCCTATTATCACACATTCTTGAAAATTGGCCAGCAGATCGTGTAATTTAGTCGGTAAATTAAACAAGAAAGTGAAAGTAGGACAGGCGAGTGATATTACGCGCTTGACTTGCCGCAACTCTCGTCAAATACAAATCGATGTGCTCTCTGCTGTGAAACTTACTGTAAGCGACCTAGACCTCGAAGAAGTCATGAATTATTTCCTTTAGTCATCATTTTTTTCAAACATGGCCTATTTAAGACAAAGATTCAATCGTTCAATTTTTTTTTTGTTCGTGTATGCCAAAGTCACTATGGCAAAACCGTCCGTTGTCTTAGTCAAAGTGGATTATTATGAATTTGATGGCTCTGAATTGAAAACTGTAGATTTGCATAGCGGCACTGTATACACATAAGAATTCCTTGGATGTTAAGGTACCATGATATACTAAGTTTGGTGGTTTTAAATCGAAAACTGTAGATTTGTGCAGCGATATGAACGAGCATACATTCATATTTGTATCAACCTTGTCCATATGAATAAATTACGAATTCCTTTTGAAAAGTACTAATATATACACTTTGTCATTAGATAGTAAAATGGTACTCGCTCATTGGTCGATGGCAAAATCATGGGTTGAAAATTTCTGTATTACTATTTATATTTAACCAGAAGCGTAGTCTAGTGGTGAGTATTGAATTATTTCGTGCTTGACGTCACGGGTTCGATTACCAGTAAGAGTCTCGTTGTTGGTCAGACCTTGGTTCGTCGAGGTCGATCGTTTCTTATCAGAGTTATTGTTATATCTCAACGTTCACCAGATTTCTCACCATAGATGTCTCTGTGGTTGTTTATCGAATGTAAAAATTCGTATTGTTACATGAAAAATGTTATTAATCGTATTTATACGATGTTCGTAATGTCTGATCATAGATGTCAGGTATTGTTTCGATTTACATGAGTATGTATGTAATAATTATGTATTTAGATGTCTCGTTAATTACGAGTTTTCAATGTCTTGTAATAAATTAGCCATAGTGGCGACCTGGAGCTAATCTGTAATGTCACTATGGCGAAATTGTAAAAAAAATAAATAAATATGAAACGTATTAGGTTAGGTTAGGATTGTGATTAGGCGTATTAGGTTAGGTTAAGTTTGGATTAAATTTTGTTAGAATCATTGTAAGCATGAATCAAGCTTGTCATGATGCCCTTTAAAATATAATGCATGTGTCATTTTCGATACCATGACAATCAACTTTTATTTTTAGCAACGGCATTTATGGCAAAAAAATCGGTTGACATGTCAACGTAACCGACCAAACTAAAAAGAGCATCATGCGTTTCTAAAAAATCAGCAAGTCAATTTTTTTTAAATCAATTTATTCATACGGTCAATATTATAAAAAACCTAACCTAAATTCCTGGCTTTTTTACACTCGGTATGGAAAATTTCGAGTATTTGATATTTTATTCATGCAGATCAAAATTTGAATAGGTTACATTTAAATTCAGCCTATTACGAAATATATCACGTACAAAGAATAGTATTTTATAGTTTTAAACGAGCAATTATTGTCATTTATTTAATTTTATCTTGAAAAGAAGC
The DNA here is from genome assembly GCF_051622035.1 of Arctopsyche grandis. Classification (NCBI taxonomy): domain Eukaryota; kingdom Metazoa; phylum Arthropoda; class Insecta; order Trichoptera; family Hydropsychidae; genus Arctopsyche; species Arctopsyche grandis. The sequence continues at coordinate 34,621,423 of NC_135356.1, forward strand.
GTTAATATTTTGAAGAAATTAGACGAACCTACTGACACGAAAAAGTGATGTAAATAGGCATAGATTTTGAAAAAAGTCATTTTAGAAATAAATCATTAAATTGAATCAAGTCTTACATATGCCAAATGGTTGCTATTGAATTAATATTAAATTAAAAAAAAGATCTGAACAAGCAGATTGAATATAATAAGATGAGATGAAATAATAAATTAATTTTGAAGCCGTTTACCGAGAGATGCTCGTTTTTTTCTAAATATTTAATATACTATGCCTTTGAGCTCGTATTTTTTTCAATAAATTTCAAATTCTTATGTTTATTTTAAAATATAAAATACAACATTTTTTTCTAGATTTATCTTATAAAAATGTATGTGAGATAATTTTTCAATATTTTATAAATATAAATATACAAGAACTTATACATACATACATACATACATATATCGATATATGATCCGTTATAACTCAAAATGGCATAAGTCCATTTTTCAAGAACATTAAATATAACATTTTGCATTTAACAGTATTAAAAAATTCTGGTGCCATGTAATACGTTTATTCTGCTTTTCTAAGATTCTGAACGCATCGAATTAAAAGAAGTGATAATAATTTGTGAATTAATTCAAGCAGAAATAACGTTTTTGGATCTGAAAATTGGACTTCCGCCACTTTTAAATATAACGGCTCATATGTACATATATGGATATACATATGTATGTAGATAGTCATAACTTACGACTATCATAAGATCATAAGTTCATAGAAAAAGCATAAAATCAGTTTTTGGGTGTTTAAATACGTCTATTCTTCTAAAGGATTCTTCGAAAGGATTATTTATATATTGCTTAATTTAAAAAATATTCTTCATCCCCAAAAGATATTATTCTATTTGCAAGATATTGATACAAGGATAATACTACAATTTTCTCGCGACGAGCATACATATACATATTTGAAGGATAGAAAAAACGTATCAAATTAAAATAAGTGATAACAATTTGTGAATGAAGTCAAACAGAAATAGTTTTTTTGGAACTGAAAATTGGACTTCCGCCACTTTCAAATATAGTGGCTCCTATATGGATATATGTATGTAGATAGTCTCAAGTTCATAGAAAAAGCATAAAATCAAACTTTTGTGTTGCAATGCTTAAGGATTATTTATATATTGCTTAATTTTTAAAACATTCTACATCCACAAAATATATTAATTTATTTATATACAAGGATAATATTGCAATTTTCTCACGACGAGCATACATACATATATTTGAAGGATAGAAAAAACGTATCCAATTAAAAGAAGTGATAACAATTTGTGAATTAAGTCAAACTTCTGTTTGACTTCAACCGCTTTCAAATATGACGGTTAATATGTACGAGTGGAAAGGGTTGGAAAATATGTAAATACTATATATTTGGCTAAAAATGTATCGTTTTCTATTAAGGAATAATTGATTTTGAAATGTAGTACATGCACATGCATGTAAATACGTTTGCATGTAAATTCACCGTATATTTTTTACCACACGTATTATAGATTTAGTTGCGATAATTTCACAAGAAGTCGCAAGTTGGTTTCTGTGTGCAACAACCGGTAACCAAAACACGTGTTGTACCACTTTCGTTTAGAAATGAACGAGTAACCTTCTGATATCCTTCGTTCGACTTCACTTCAGGTTTCCTCTTCCTGGTTTAACACAAATTCCACTTGATGTATGTACATACATATGTATTATATATTTACTACGCATACGATTTCTGGGACCGGAGTAGATTCGTATCTTCGATTAAATAACCTAGCAACATAACCTGTATAGATTGACCTTTTTTTTGTTCTTCTTTTTTGTTTTATTCATTAAATTATAATTTTGGTCGGACGATGAATGGCAATCAGGTTTTTCGAGTTTCACCTATTGCACGATTCGAGCCGAAGAGAAGATCTCATTCCTTTCAGATCTAAGTTTGAGCTAATGAGTAATGGTTTCTACAAAAGTGTATAATGTCTCGTAAAGGTCAATGTCTAAAATGTCAAATTATATATCTTAAAATTGATCAAAGGAAAAGTTACAGGTGTTGGCGTGCGAAGTTATTACTTATTAGCCATTTGAATCAAAGGTGGGAAATTATATAGCCAATAAATTCCGACAGACAAGTATCTCATGGGCTTTCTGGTTGTGGTATTTTATTAGACCTATCTATTGGCACACAAGTTTCTAGTCTCTGAGATCACTACATCAGGTAAATTGCTTGCCTGCCGATTTGCTTTCAGACAAATCTCTACGTAGATGGCCTCTTTGAAACAACACACTAATAATATATGTATTTCTATTATTTAGAAGTATACGAGAGCATCAACCGGGACACAAAATATTCTCAGTAATAACAGGTTTCTTATTTTTTAGATGTAAAATCTAATAGTATATTTCGACTGGCTAAAATTCACGTAAAACAAGTATTAATTGAAACTAACCCATTTGAGTGGTTTTATGCATGGATCGTTTCAAGCATAATATAAAAGGACGTTTAAAATTTTGTGTTGCCAAAAGATTACTAGACGATTAGTATTTTGAAAATGAATTCGCTTTAATTTAATAGCCAACCAAATAACATGATGCCAAGATTATGTCAGAAATTATGCTAAGGAAAGTGATAGACAACGACTGAGATGTCTAAGCTATGCCAGATTTGTGCCATAATGCTATATGAGCCGTTATATTTGAAAGTAGCAGAAGTCAAATTTTCAGTTCCAAAAACACTATTTCTGTTTGTTTTAATTCACAAATTGTTATAACCTCTTTTAATTCAATACGTTCAGAATCTCGGAAAAGCAGAATAAACATATTACAGGCTACCTTTATTTTTAAATATTGATAAATGTAAAACATTATATTTAATGTTTTGCGAAATATTGAAGAAAATTAAGAAAAGTGGACTTATGCTACTTTTAAATATAACAACTCATATTATGTACGTATGTAGTTAGGTTTTATTTAGCTTTTAAATTAAAATGTTCACTTACTCTTAAGATACTACTGATCTATTACGTATTACGTGACTTACGTAGAATGTATGTACATATTATCGCATTCACCCCCCCCCATGGCCAATTACATTTCGTTTCAGTGTCGCATTACAGTTTGGTCAAGAAATACAAAATTGCTCGGTAGAATTTGACTTGTTAGTTTTGAGTTTGTTTTTAGTATTTAGAAATATTTATATTAATAAAATTTTAATATAAAATACGTAAGTTGTTGATATTATTCATTTATTTATGGAATACGTATATATTTTATATCAATGGAAATTTATATTTTTTAAACGATGAAAGTAATTGTCAACAACAAAACTTACAGTAATATTATTAAAGACCTTACATTGAATTGTATTGTAATAATATTATAAAGTTCAAAAAGGAATAATTAAAAAAAAATAAAGAAATTATTTTACGCCCTTAAAATGTCACAACACATTGCACGAATGCGGCAGCATGCTCGGCTCTTGTAAATCTCACGCTACATCGAATATAACTGCTTATCTTATATATAATTTGGCAAGAGACTTTGTATATATGTATATATGTATGTATGTATATAGCCTTCGTTCGTTGGTTCGTAGACGACAAATTCGTCTACGAACCAACGAACCAAATTGAAATCACCGGGGGCGAAGGCGCAGGGGGCTAAGCTCTAGAGGGCGCAGGCGCCGGATTCTGGTATACATATAATTTCGAAAGAGACAGTATATATATATATATATATATATATGTTTGTTTGTTCGTGACATTCAATTTAATAACAAGTGAGTATTCAAATGAATTTATATAAAATAAAACTATTCAAATAAATTTTATAAAATGTTTACTATTAGATTAGTCATGTTTAAGCGGTTTATATTACAAATACCGAGCAAAGCCGTATAAAACCACTAGTATTATATATTTAAATATTATTATTTGAAGAATGAAAAATCGGATATATGTATAATACATATGATCTTAATTGAAAAAAAAAACAAAAATAAGAAAGCATATGCGGAAGATGAACCTCGAAGAAGAAGAAGGACGCGATTGGCTCGGAAAAAGCAAGAGAGCAGTATAAAAAGTGAAAGTTGCTAAAACAATCAGCGACCTTCATCTGAATGTGACAGAAATTTTATATGCAAATAGATTAAATAAACACTACCGAAATCATAGTTTTTAATTCTTTCATCTCCAGAAGGCAACGAGAAACCGCTGGATATAGAAACCTTTTCCGAGACAACTTCACGAGTGTTCAACTGCATGAATCAGCATGCACTTCAGTTGAGTGTGCATTGGAAAAAAAAAATTGTTATTTGTATTAAGTGCATACATATAAGGGTTCGTGGTTCACAATTGGATCCGCAAGGTGGAGCTTCGATCGCTTTTGGCTGCCATTGCTAATTATTTTACGCCATTATTGGCCCGATCAGCTGTTGCGTTGGGACAGGTCAGGTCGTTCGCCACGCCGCCAATTCCAAGGTCGCAAACTTCAAATTTGATTCCGCATCGTTCGATCGGATCAAGATAAAAGTCGATATATTTATTGCATTTTCTCCCTGACATATTTCTAAGCAGACTCACGCTTTCCTCGTCCATTTTCATTTCATCGATTAGTTAGGTTAGGTTTGAAAATGAAAGCTCGACTGTTCTTATACTGGCATTTGATTCATTGCACAATTGGCCATAAGCTTTGTCGTTTCCGTTCATTCTTTTGTAATATCTATGCTTCACCTGTATGGAATAACGCCTCGAATACTAGCCTTTCCAAGCTCCAAATAATACAAAATAAATCCCTAAAAATAATCTATAACACACCCATATATATTAACTTGAGAAAACTGCATGCCATAAATAACATTCCGTTAGTTATAGACATTACTAACAAACTAACCAGTAGATTCTATGACAGAATCACTAATAATCATACTAACACACTTGTGAAGAGTCTCAATGATTACAACAAAATGTCTATACCCTTCAGGTATAACACACAGATTACCTAAACACAATTTGCTTTAGGTCATCGAGTTTACAGAGTCTTTAATTAATATTATGTATTAGATGAATTATGAGCATTTATAAGAATTGTAAATAGGTTTTTGAGCTCTTTTTCCCATTATGCTGTACATTAACATTAGAATAATATAATACTATGATTACTAACACAATTAAATTAAAATTGTAAAATAGAAAATGATCAGTAGATCAGTAGCTATTAAAATAGACATAAACTGAAACTGAAACGAAATGTAATTGGACATCTTATTGGCCATTTTATTTTATTTAGCATGTCCCGTCTCAGGCTAGATTGGTTCAACTATAGCATCAGTTACTGAAATTTTTATCGTTTTTTTTCAAAATTTTAAGTTGACTGGATGTAGTACTTCCTCTTATAAATACACAGGCTTAAGGCCTTTTTTTAAGACACAGCGAGAACCACTTTAATATAAATTGACACTTAGTAAGTTGGTTCAAAGCAGAAGCATCGGATCGATGTTTTAGAAGTCGTTGGAAAAAAAATGTCAAAAAATTTTCGCGCCTTGGACAAGTGTTATCGAATCGGTTGCATTCGATGGATATTTTGGTCAGCGAGCCAGGGTCAGTGCATTGACGGTCTGTCAATAGTGCGATGCACTTCCGCGTGCATGAAAATCTGAATATATTCATCGTTTTCAAAGATTCGTTGTTTTGGCAACGGTTCAATGCCACTACGAAAGAGCACACTGTCCTTTGATCCGCGCACATGCGTCATGTGCATCGAAAGTGCATGTCACCTAGTGCATCTCACTTGCATTTATTTCGAGTTCGTATTTGTGGCCCCAGTTGAATTCTTTGTGTATTATTACGAGATTCCGAAAACAAGCGCAAAGACGTTGGCCGTTTACGTAGAGATTTGTCTGCGTCTATAAACCGAAGTAAAGGTCTGTAGGGCCAGGAATTTCTTCAACCACCTCACCGTCAAAATGTAAAATGAAAGTCGCAATCTACAAATTTAAAGTATTATTTATGTGTATGCATCCAGATACTGACGTTTACATATACAAAGAGCGTAGCACTCGTTCTAAGATTGCATAAGCAGTTTTATATTGTTGGATTGCGATATTTACAGTCGAGTATCATTAAAATTTATTATCTCGATCATTTTTCGATTCTTTTTTTTGTATTTAATTTCAAAATGTAACATAAGTGTAGTAGCAGTTATTCGTAGCAATTGGTACTAATGGTGTATTAATATTTCTATATTGATACAATTGATCCTTCAATTAAGCACTTGTCTAATAGAATATATGTACATACATACACACATAGGTACAAAGAGTTATACGAATTTTCAAAAGATAGTCATAAAACATTAAAAATCTTCAATATTTATCATTCTACATACATATTTGAAAAGACAATTCTGGTCGTATGTGCTAAATTTCGCCCGTCGTCGTACCATAGAAAGAGTTGCGTGGAGGTCACTTGCGAACAATATATGTTCATGAGTGATTGCTGAATGAACATCAAAGGTTTATACTATATTTCACAATTTAAATTTTTAGTTTTGAGTAAACGGTTTAAAAGTTGTTAAGAAAACAATTCGTAATACTTGTGAGTGTCTTACATATGTACGTAGTACACAAAAATTTCGTTCAGATTAACACTCTACCGTCCGAGAAATTAGTTTCTATTAAAAAAATACGAAGAAATATTTTCGAGGTCGATTGTCGAACAATGGTAAAATATGTACAATGTGATGTCTACATACGTATGACACAAGTACCGATTACACAACGAGCTCGATTACCTCGATTCCTCTATCCAATATTGACACTAGTCTTTGTGTTCTAATCCATTTGTCTTCTCTTTTTTTGTTTGTGAATTATTGTCACATCGTACACTTTTATAACGCGACACTGTGTACAATTGCGATACCTACTATTCATATCGAACCGACTATCTACATACAAACTTTTATCTGTTCATATATGTATATAATATATACATTTTTTTAAATATTTTGAGACGCGTTTTTTTATCGTGATAATGTTTCTCAAAAGGTTGAGAGCGTTCGATTTGAAAAATAATTTTGATTTCATTCTGAAATTCGTTATCTCGACCCGAAAACTGGGTCGCTCTTGATAAATCGACACGAGTGTCATCGTCTGCGTTTTAACTATCTCAATTTTGACAACAAAAATAATAACAAAATGTCTGCTTTTAGAAAAAAACAAGAAGGAGATAGCTACTAGCTCGAAATGTATTAATATCTATGATGTAATTTAATTATTTTATAATATTATACACGTTTAGTGTAAACATCGAATTTATGTTTGGTTGCTATGAAAATAATGCCTTGGATACGACAGTTGTGATATCAGTGGTCCTGCTCGTGCACAGAATGATTTGATGATATGTATGTATTGGGTGGCTAATCAATAAGCATACAAGTAATCTAATTGCGACACTTTTGTATAATGATTGCGAAATATTTGCCTTGAATTATTTAAATATTGACTGATAAAATTGACTTTCCATTGAAATTTCTGTCTGATTTCAATTTATTTTATTATTAACCTTCAACCTTGATTATATAGTATAGCATATACAATATATTTTATCGTAAATGATTTATCGCATTCTCTTCTAGTCATTTTCATGTATCGTATGTATGTAAGTATAGTTGAATGATTTATACACAGTTCTGTAATTGTTGCTAAGACAAAAATAAAAAGATTAAATATTTTATATGAATTGTTTTCAGTACTTTTGATTAATCTAAATAAAACTTTGGACATTCAATTCTTCTCGTCAGTACCTATTAATCTACTAAACAGATTTACATAAGATTATTACTTATTTGGAGGATATTAACTGAGCAATTTTTGAATAGAAACGTCTCAATGGTCGATTAGGATTTATTTACATTAGCATCCATATTTTGCTATCGACCATAGACCTACTTTTAATCATTGAATGAATCAACTGAATCATTGGTTTGAACCAATGACCTCTCAACCGGTCTCAAACTATCAACTAGTGAACTACGTTCTAGCTTACTTGTTGGCTTAGTCATATAAATATACATATATCAGTTTATATGTACATATATCCTCTTAGAGTGAAAATACTGAAATGAGATTTTCGATGTGAAACATTCCACGGACCAGTTTACAATTATACGTTCATATAAACACAAAATTAAGAGTCAATCAATACAATAATTGAATTTCATTGTTATTTTGCATGAAATTGAAATAAATCTAGTTTCAACGAAACGGAGTCAAACAAGTTCAATGATTGCATCATATCCAGAAATGACAAAGTAAATCAACTTCAATTTAAATTTAAAGTGAATGCCAATTATCAGAAAACACTTCGGCACTTGAAAGACAACATTCGAGCTGCCTTAGATGCACTTTTGGGTCGAAATTTTGTCTGTAAACAAAGCCATATGATCAATATATCTTTTGATATATGTATGTATAATTGTCATAGATCAAACTGTCAGATTGTCAAAGCCCACTCATAAAATATGTTTTGTATTTAAAAATAAATCCGTGCAAATTAGAAATGGATCACATACATAATATGGAGAGTGTTGAATAACAAAGGGTTTCAACCTATGACATGATCGGCTTTGTTCACGGCTGCAGTCATCGTCTGACGTCAGAATGACGCTGGAAAATCACTCGGTTTGAGCCTGGTCCAAAACGACACATTGACACGTCAACAACGTGTTGACAAAAGATGCGCACGGAGTTATTTGCGCGTTTTGGCATAAATTTAGCATTAGATGCGAGGTCGTCCGTTTTTGTGGCGATGCATCAAGTTCAAAAACGCTCCGGGTCTATGCTTTTGGCCAAAAAACGGTCCGAATTCAAAATTGAGGACACTGAGGAACATCCCGACTATGATATAGACCGATGATTAGACCCCACGTCTAAGTTACATATAATACCCTTCATAGTCATTACAACGAACTGTCGAGGTAAAGTTAAATTTTGATACACTTACGATAGTATAGATGCGGAATTGAATCCTAAAGATTTTGAAACTGTATATTATGTATAGAAAACAAAACGATTACTTATAAATGTGACTGTTCATTCTGAGATGACTCTCTAGCTACAATATTTGCCGTAGCTAGAGAGGCTACACACACGCGGTAGTATTTGGACAGCATCACAAAGATTTTGAAACTGTATATTTTCAATAGAAAACAATAAAATTGCTTATAAATGTGACTGTTAGTTTTTAAATGAGTCTCTAGCTACGATGTTTACCGTAACTAGAGAAGCTACACATACGCGGTAGTATCAGTACAGAATACCAAAGATTTTGGAACTGTATATTTTCAATAGAAAACGATACAATTGCTTATAAATGTGACTGTTCATTTTGAAATGAGTCTCTAGCTACGATGTTTACCATAGTTAGAGACGCTAGAAACTTACAATAGTATGAGTACAGTATTGAATCCCAAATATTTTGAAACTATATATTTCCAATAGAAAACAATACGATTGCTTATAAATGTGACTTTTCATTTTGAAATGAGTCTCTAGCTATGATGTTTGCTGTAGCTACACATCTAGATATGATACACACTGAGGGTAGTATGAGTACAGAATTGAATCCCAAAGATTTTAAAACTGTATATTTTGAATGGAAAACAATACGACCTGTTCTTTCTGAGATTTGAGTCTCTAGCTACGATATTTGCCGTAGCTAGAGATATTTCACACTTACAGTAGTATGAGTACATAATTGAATACTAAACTTTCACTAAATGTTGATGATTATTTAGATAGTTGTTAATAGTGAGTCTGTGATTATGACATTTATCCAAGCTAGAAATGCTTTGACAGATAAATTAAGATGGAAATCTCTCTTATAGCATTTACCTTAGGTAGAAACACTACGACAGATAAGACAACAGACGAATCTCTCAACAATCTTTTTTCGAATAAGAATTTATTTTGTAAAATGCATACATACATAAAAAATATCGTGATTATAAAGTCCAATTTGTTATTTAATAATAATTTGAGTCCTTGAAAGACCACCGTGAACACAACTAGTATCACCCGATGGATGAGATCCTGTTGACAGAAAATTTGCTGCTACGACTTGAACTTGCTGTCACTGAGTCACTTCTATATGTGTATGTGTTTGAAGGCGAGTCTTTTACTACTTATCTATTATACTAAACCCAATTGTGATATAAACCGTTTCGAAAAGATTAAGAAATCGGATATTTTGTCACAGTAAGATAGGTAGAAAGAAAAGGGTTCGCCTTAAAATAATTCGTTATCATAAATAATTAAAGGTAGAGCTAAATAATTGCTAAGCTTGCAACACGTGATGTCTAAATGTATTGTATATTTCAGTCCAGTTTCACAAAGTGAAATATAGACTTTCGCCGAAAATTAGCACTCTTCAAGGTCGGACAGGTTCATTTTAAAGGCAATTTTTTTCAAATAACAGGTGAAGAACGGGTTAATAGCGTCTGAAGATCGAGTTGCATCCAATGAGCTAACAACAGGCCACTGGGTCAACGGCCAACATTTAGTATTATTTTATATATATACTACGTATATACCAGAGAGAATATGTACTATATATCAGAGAAATAGCTGAACCCAGGGAAAATACTCGATCTACATTACCTTGATTATTTTCCGATATGTTGCATATTTAGAACGGAAGGTGATACCGCTACGATTTGGCTAAATTGAGTTGATCGTGTTTGCATATTGTATCAGAGCACTTATGTAGGTAATATGTTTTAACTTAAACTTCAATCAATTCATTTCAAAAACCACTCGTTGAAATATCAAAGGGTAATGTATGTACTAGTAGCAAATAACAAACAGAACTTACAATTGAAAGGCAATTTGTAAATGTGGTGAATACTTTCAGTTTTATCAAATATATAATTTTGAAAGAGACTTTGTATGTATGTATGTATGTATGCTTCGTTCGTTGGGTCGTAGAAATCCGTGACGTCATCGAACAAATAATTCGCTTTTTTCCGATTCAAAGGATTCGAAGTTCCCGGGGGCGTAGGCGTCGAGGGCGAAACCCTAGGGAGTGGACACGTCGGGGGCGTACATATATTTTTTTATAAGAGACTTACTGTATATGATTGTTTGTTCGCATCAATTTAATAAAAAAAACAAATGAGTATTTAAATAAATTTATATAAAATAAAACTATTCAAATAAATTTAATAAAATGTTTACTATTAGATTAGTCATGTTTGAGCGGATTATATTACAAATACCGAGCGAAGCCGGGTAATACAGCTATATACATATATATATATATATATATATATATATATATATATATATATATATATATATATATATATATATATATATATATATATATATATATATATATATATATATATATATAGATATACACAGTGGCGGACTGGGACTGAAATCAGTGCATGCCAGGAGTCAAAGGGGGCCCCCGGGGTTACAAAAATCTTCACATGGTCAACAAAATAAATAGACCATCAAACTGAGTCACTAAAAAACTATCAATTAACTTAATTTCTACCGATTGTCTTTTCACTTTACCTATGTACATATGTACGTAATAACAACAAGCGAAAATTCGAACTCAGAATCGATCACTGATCACTAGTCACCGGAGCCAGAAGGTGCGGCGTATTGTTCAAAGGTTGTAAATGCTGTGGCGGCTCGCTTATACGACATGGTCGAGTTTGGTTAAAGGTTTGCCGAACCTTTTTTACAAAGGATTTACAACAATGGAACAATGGATAGCACTGTGACTATCCTACCTCTACTGATCACGTTTACATAATATAGAAAAATGCGGCTCTGTGTGTCTGAATGTGTGTTTCTGTATCTTTTTATTATTTTATATATGTATTCGTATATATAAAATTATTTTTATCTCAACCGGAAGTAGTACTTTTACCCTATAAGATCGAGGTATTTTTATTTTTTTCTCGGAAACTTTTCGACGTATTGAACTGACATTTCATATCTATAATTATAAACCTAATGCTTGATATATAAAATTTCGTGAACACCCGTTGACTGAAAGTGACATTTTACTCCTGTTGGCAGTTTACCGGATTTTTCTTCCACTATTTAAAATTGTGTATTTAAATCTTACTATATCGTCGAAGTATGTATAATCAAATGTTATTTTGAAAGTATGAAGTAAATTTAAATCGCTGGTTGATAATGAATTGTCCTATCAAAATTGATTTAAGCAATTCAGTTTATATTATTCACAGAAATTCGTTTATTCCCATTTTTATTTCAGTAGGTAGTCGTTACATAGATATTGGTATATACATAATCTTGAGGTTGGAAATGGGCCCGGCAAAAGGGCCCACGTAAATGTTGAAACTTACATTTCGAGCCTAATAAAAAAAGTTAACCGATCCTTGCGCTGTTAAAGCTGGTATTAGTTGTTTGTGTATGTCGTAAGACATTTGTTTTGTTGAAATACCCAAACTTTATGTCCCAAAGTGCAATATCCTATAAATTTTTACACACGTGAAGTAGTTAAAAAGTTATTTAATTTTACTGAGGGCCCATATTTTCTAAAAGATAGTGGGGCCCCCATGCCATCGGGCATGTTCGCTTGTATGGCCAGTCCGCCACTGGATATACAGCCAGCAGCGTGGCTCGGTCGTTAAGCTTCTGCTTAACACTGAGAGGCGCCGAGTTCGATCCCTTGAGCTGACCTCGATTGAAAAGAATTTTTCTGAGTATATCTGTAATGCTGCTGGCCAGACCAGGATTTGTGACTCCTGGTTGATCGTTTCCTATCAGAGTTTGCCAATTTTCTCTGATTTAATTGTTGAAACGATTCCCGATTAAAAATTGGCTAAAAATCCTTCCTACCCACTATGTCACCACTATTTGAGTATGATTAATGTAAATATTACAATAAAAATGTATGTACAATTCATAGATGTCTCGTTAATTGTCGAGTTTAAGTCAGTGTCTCGTAATTTAGCGACTTATATAATAAAAAATGCTGTATTGTTTGTAATTTGGCCAGGAAGGCGCATTGGGGTTTACCTGTAATGCCTTCCTGGTATGAAATAAAAAAAAAAAAAAAAAATATATATATATATATATATATATATATATATATATATATATATATATATATATATATATATATATCATCATCATCAACATTTACAGCCAATCGCCATCCACTGCTGGATGAAGGCCTCTCCAACACGCTTCCACTCGTCTCTGTTTTGCGCAACACTCATCCATCTCACCCCGCACATTTTTCTAATTTCGTTCACCCATCTTCCTTGCGGTCTTCCTTTTACCCTTTTGCATTCTCTCGGGTACCATTCAAGCACTTCTTTTGTCCACCTTTCGTCAATCCCCCTTAGCTACGTGACCCGCCCATTGCCATTTCAATATCTTCACTCTATCCACTATGTCCACTACTCTTGTCATACTTCTCACCCACGTGTTCCACTTTCTGTCTTTGCTCGTTATGCCAAGCATACAGCGTTCCATACTTCTTTGAGTGCATTGGATTTTATGTAGCATCTTGGCGCGTTCAGTTTCCAATATATATGTATATATATATATATATATATATATATATATATATATATATATATATATATACATATATAGAACTGAATGTCTGTCTGTCTGTTTGTATGTCTCGTATAGGCTCCTAAGCCACTCAACCGATTATGATGGTTGTTAATTACTATTGTCAACCTTTGAATTGTACCGTATCGAATTGTTAATTATGTACTATTGTCAACCTTTTTTCGCTCTTTGTGTCCTACAAGAGAGTGAAGAAAACACATTGAAGGTGGACAGTGACCGCAGCAAGAAGTTGATTTTTAAAAGTACAAGGATCATCAAAGAGTTGAGAATTTTCCCTCAGTAGGTCAAAAGTAATGTTTCACCGCTAGGTAGGAAGTTTAAGGGGAGCGAAACAATCGATATTAGGGCCATGCCCCTACACACACAGGTCGGGGTTAAACAGCGATCACCGACCGTTCTGCCGATCGATTACGACAATATATTGTATGTAAGCACGATTAGAATGTCCGAACCGATTCGATCGCAAACAAATCTTTCGATATTCAAAACCCACGTACACAAACGAAAAGTTAACCGATTAAGTGCCGCTCAAAAGCACAACAAAACTGTTATGAACTGTTGAGGGAAAAACGGAGTATTGATCGTTCGCTTTCGGTAGTGGGTGTACGCCCGTAAGCTTATATTATATAGGTGTGTTATACGTACATACGTATGTACATATGTTCTCAGATACTATCATTTAATTGCGGCTCTATTACTAATATACATATATATATATATATATATATATATATATATATATATATATATATATATATATATATATATATATATATATATATATATCTCGTTCTCGTTCCAATTTATCGGAAAAATGGAGGCAGCGAACACATATAAAATTTTTCAATTTTTTGTTTATTTTACCCTAACAACGCAGGTCGCGACGCGAAAACATTTGAAATTATTGAGTTGCAATGCCACTCATTCTCGTTTTTCCCGATTCCCGTTGATTTTTTTTACAGTGAGTTTCCCGAACATGTATACAACAAATCCTGAAAGTTACATCGTAATCGGTTGAGTAGTTTAGTAGCCTATACGAGACAGATAGACAAACAGACATTCATTTTTATATATGTATGTATGTATATATAGATATATTAATATATTATATTATACAAACATTAGCATAAAAATCAAAATATTTTGAAATTTAGCGTTAGTCTTGGGTATATCTATTTCAGAAATACTGAATTATCTAAACCGGGCATTCTCAAACTTTTTCTGGGACGGCACACTTAGCGAATTTCGAAATTTCGACCTACATAGGTTAATTTATGTACAATATAGAAATCTAAGCAAAAAACATTTATTTCAAAAATCATTCACTGAATGGTACGCGAATGGTTTTCAGTTGGGAAGGGCGTTTTGTCATGTCATTGTTATATTGTACGATCTTATTATTTCGACAAATTTCTCCTATATTTCTTCAAATATGCAAAAACATTCTGGGGGGGATTTTTGGCATAGATCAAGCGTGCTAACATTTTTTTCACGTATGCAAACTTATCTAAAATATATATGTATTTTGTTCTGTGCCTTTAATCATTACTATTAGTGAAGTAAAAAAAAAATATATATAAATATATATGAGAGATATTGAGAGCCTATAATGCAAATTTTAAGATATAAAGTGAAAAATAAAAAGTTATAGGCGTTTAAACAATTAAAATCAGACAAAACGAGCGGGGTGCTGAAAGTCAAACATACATACATATAAGGCTAGTGGGAAAATATTTAGATTCTTAGAAGTGTTTATTGAGATTATACTTCACCATCAAACTAGCGCAAGCAATTGAAATCTCTATCGGTGGTTAAACCTCGCAAAATGGCAACGTTTCAAAGCGATCGGAAGAATGTAGGAATTTCATCAGACCGATTGGCGAAATGAAGCTAGTAAAAATAGTTTATCCTATTTGGATCACTGGGAAAAGCAACTTTTGGGCATTTCAGGCAAATGATTTCTCCTTAGAAAGTGAGGTGGGCGAGGGGGGGGGGGGTAATATTGATTAAAACTTATTAAATGAAATAAGAGTAGAAATATTCTATATTCAGAGTCGAAATATTATCCTCATTCAATATGCTTAATTGTAAAAAAATGTTTCACGCTGCGTGAAAAAAAAAATTGAATATCCCTGAGGAAATTGAGATTTTTCGTCAAAATATGCAGTTTTGTCTTTTGTATTTAATTTTAACCTAACACTTGCACACTTAACGCGGAACACGGTTTGGGAAAGCCTGATCTAAGCCACTGTTTCCCAAAGTTTGTGATATTTTCCTCCTGTGGACGCTGCTTTGGGGCTAAAGTCTCCCCTAAAAATATTTTTACATAAAAACTTATGAACTATATAATAAAAATTTTGTCTGCCATTTATCCAATTTATTAAAATTGATACTACTCGTTGTTGAAATAGATTTATAGGTTTCAAGCTAAGAATCACTATACGTATTCTTAGTGTGTATGTATCAACTAAACATCGATGACGTCTGAAATGGCAGCAGTTAATTCGATTTTAATTGCTACTATTGTATGATTGTGTTTCGTAAACGTATATGTGGAGATAGCCTCGTAAAATACTAGATTAATGTGAATTAATATAACGTATATTTTCATATTATATTATACAACTAAAATTTATATCCTATCTTAAAATTTACAAGACTTGTTAGCACTTGCATACATAAAGCAATAAAGTATTTCTTTGACGTTTTCAGATATGAGCTATTATATTGCACTATTGTAGCGAATTGTAAATATTAAATGAGGCCTTTTAAGATCGTATCTTTTCATCGCTTGTAGATAATATGGTAGTAATAACTGTATTGTCATTATATCTGTTATTATATACTGTCAAAAAGAATGGGCCATTAAATCATTTGTTGAATAATTGTATGAGCTTCGATTGCAGCGGGCATTCAAATTATTTTTATACGTGGGCAAAAAATTTGCTATTATATATAAAGGAGTTTTCACAAGCTTTGGAAATGTATATTTTATTTTATTTTACACAGATACCAGGAAGGCTTGACAGGAAGACCCCAATGCGCCTTCATGGACAATTAATTACAAACAATGCAGTATTTTATTATCACTTAATTCACTATATTTCCAGAAGTTGATAACATGAAATAACGATTGATTAATTAATTAATTACATAATTAATCCATTGAGACATCAATGGATTGAGATTTTGTACATATTTTTTACTAATTATACACACAATAAATACAGAAGATTTGTGACAACAGGAAGGATGATTTTTTTGTCAATTTTGAGGAGCCGTTTCAGCAGTAATCAGGTAAAATTGGCAAACTCAGATAAGAAACGATCGATTTGGAGTCACAAAAACCCCCGAAATCTAACTAGCAGTATGGCGGATCGAACCCACTGATCACTTGGTGCTAAACATACACGCTACCATTAAGCCATACTACTGGGTTATGAATGTATGTATATATACTTGGAAGGCCTAACAGGTATAGCCCAATGTTATGAGTAGAGGTAGGATAGCCAAGGGGCAGCTCTTTGTTCTATTGGTGTAAATCCTTTGTAAAAAAGGTTCAGCAAACCCTTAACAATGCATTTACAACGTTTGAACAATACGCGGCACCTTCTGGGTCCGGGCATTAGTTATGAGTAGTCACCGGAGCCTGAGGGAGCCGTGTATTGTTCAAAGGTTGTAAATGCATTGTTAAAAGTTTGCCGAACAATGGATAGCACTGTGACTATCCTACCTGTAGTTACGAGTAATTTTGAAGAGCATCATAGACACATATATGGATACATTTTTGATAAATTATACTTGAACATATTTTAAATATATAGAAAACAAACGTATGTATGTATGTACATCGAAACTGTACTAGTGACGAATAATTTAAAAAAAAATCGAGCATATTCGGTATATTGATAGATATTTTTTCAAGGTGAGATAAAAACACTGTACTAATTTAAAAAAAATCACCAAAGTGAGGGCCATTTCTAATCTAGATGAACTATAAAGCATTCCGGTAATATATTCAAATTTCTGTTTAGAGTTTATGGCCGAAATATCACAGACTGATTTTACAATCAGCAACATCTAACATATTTCCCAAAATCAAAACTACACACAAAGAAAACGATGTAATCATTTCGAAAACAGAGCGGTTAAAAAAGTAAGGGTTTTAAAAGTAATTCCGTAAATGCGTTAAAATGATATGTGTTGCTAGGCAAGTAATCTTCGTCTATAAATACATAAAGAAGACATCAAGCAATAAATATATCTATATATGTATACATACATATATGTATATGTACATATGTCCAATTCAATTTGAGAAATTATTGATTATTTTCACATGCCGCATTTTTACGATTCGTATTCGGAGCGTACATGGGTTATATTCCAGGCGTCGTTAACCTTTTTGAATCCCCAGACATGGTTAAATTTTGACGACAAAGGAGGATCCACACGGCTCATAAATAAATATACACGTGGCTCTCCACCGTGCCAAATGTTATGCGCCTCTGCGGAATAGCATACGATTCCTTCCATAATATATCAATCCGAAACGAAACTATTGAATAGATCATCTAATATAGTACATATAATTTCGGAAGAGACTCTGTATTTGGTAACGTTTAAAAGTTTGGGTGGGAGCATTGAAAACAAATCCTAGTTTCTATGACGATTGGAATTCAATTGGTTGAATATTATATTTTTTTCGATTAAAATAAATTTAATAAAAAAAAAACAAACAAATGAACTATTAGATTCGCCATGTTTAAGCTGTTCATATTTTAAATACTGAGCGAAGCCGAGTAAAACAACTAGTAATATGTATAAAAACGGACGCAATGTATGTGGGTATGTGCCGAACCGTGGACACACAGCCAATTAGAGTCAAGTGGGCGAGAAGACGCGGGGAAATGGGGGAGGGGGGGGGGGGGTCACATGTTATTTTTATCTTCTTGATATTAAAATAACAAGAAGATAAGAATAATTTTAAAGGTCAAAATAAAATAATGAAATATATTTAAAAAATGCTACTCCTGGCTTAAGAATTCTATCCAAATCCTCATCAACTCTAAGTTATTTATTATTATTTATTTTTACATACATATATTTCTGACATCTATCGTCAGATATTACAAATATCGTATTAATACGATAAATAACGATGAATAACTTTCATGTTACAATACGAATTTTATATTCGATAAACAACCACAGAGACATCTATGGTGAGCAATATGGCGGAACCTAAGATATAACAATAACTAAAGGTTCGCAACAGAAAATTGGGAAGGAAACGCCAATTTTACAGGAATCGTTTCAATGAAAATCAGAAAAATTGGCAAATTCTGATAAGAAACGATCGACCTTGGCAAATCAAGGTCTGGCCAATAGCGATAATCTTAGTGGGAATCGAACTCGTAACATCAAGTACGAGATAATTCAACATTCACCACTAGACCACGCTACTAAGTTAGGAGATATAAATTTTCAGCTTGATACGTTTACTGGTGTGAAAAAAATCGAGTGTTCACTACACTTTTGACTTTTCTATGAGGAAAAAATTCCACTTCCGGTTTATTAAATTTGATGATTTTTTTTATTTTCATCAAAATGATACAATAATTATACCGTATTTTTTTCGTGAAAGGTGTACATATATAAAGAGTCGAAAAAAATAGTAGAATGAAAAGTGAAAAGTGAATAGTTCGGATATGTCGTTATTCGTGTCCCAATATTAATGCGGTATACATAAATCATCGAAATTTCGAACGGAAAAAAGACATTAAACATTGAAATTGAGATGTCGTTCGTTTTGGAACACTCTATGGAAGGTTCATGAACCGTATGAAAAATGAATTGCATCAGATTAGTAGGAAACGAGACGAGCGGGTCAGGGATTGCGCACTTCGGGCACTTGTTTGAATTTTCGTATTAATGATTTTTATTTTCGGTGTGTCGTACGTTGCTAATTTCACTTTCAGTCGATCGCGTGACTCAACGCAGATTTTTATTTTTCTAATCTATTTTTAAAAAAACGCCGCAAAGGGTCTGACGTGACGTCAAATTGATTGATTCGTCAAGTGTTTGCTGTTGACGCGAGCCTTTATTACGATTTTCATCGAACGCGCAAGAACAAGTGACACCATCAATATGTTATTTTAGAAAACTAACAGCGATGAAATATCATCGCATAGATGTTGGCATATTAAGATATTAAATAAAAAAAAATTAAAAGAAATGTGTCGGTCCTGTGTTTCTATCCGCACGCGGTTGTATTTTTTTCAAATACCTTTTAAATATACATATTTAATTTAATATTTATATGTAATTGTTTGATATGAGAAAAAATTGGTAAAAACTATAGAAAAAATAAATAAATTTTCTATAGATGTCGCTAAATGCCCAGAGACTTAGCGCCATCTATTATCCTAGAGGAAACATTGGTAGCAAATAGTATATATATATATATATATATATATATATATATATATATATATATATATATATATATATATATCCATCAGCCTTGTCCATATGAATAAATTACAAATTCCTTTTGAAAAGTACTAATATATACACTCTGTCATTAGATAGTAAAATGGTACTCGCTCATTGGTCGAAGGCAAAATCATGGGTTGAAAATTTATTTATTACTATTTGTATTTAACCAGCAGCGTGGTCTAGTGGTGAGTGTTGAATTATTTCATGCTTGATGTCACGGGTTCGATTCCCACTAAGAGTATCGTTGTTGGCCAGACCTTGGTTTGTCAAAGTCGATCGTTTCTTATCAGAATTCGCCAATTTTTCTGATTTTCATTAAAACGGTTCCTGTAAAATTGGCTTTTCCTATCCAATTTTCTATTGTAAAACCTTGAGTTATTGTTATATATCAGGTTTTGCCAGATTTCCAGTGAATGATTATTGAATGTAAAAATTCGTATTATTACATGAAAAATGTTATTGATCGTATTGTTTACGATGTTTGTAATGTCTGACCATATTATGTAATAATTATGTATTTAATATATGTAATATATAATTTCTCGAGTCTTAATCCGTTTAGCACACACGCCGCTTTGGAGCAATCTGTTGCATGGTAAATTGAAATAAATAAAAATAAAATATAACCAGCAGCTTGGCTCGTTAGTTGGGCTTTTGCCTAACACCGAGAGGCACCGTGTTCGATCCCGTGAGTTGACCTCAATTGAAAAGAATTTATTGTGACTATATCTGTAATGCTACTGGTCAGACTTGGCTATTTGTGGCTCCAGGTCGATCGTTTCCTATCAGAATTTGTCAATTTTTCTGATTTCATTGTTGAAATGGTTCCTCGATTAAATTGGCTAAATAACTTCGTATCCTACTGTGTCACCACTATTTGAATATGATTATTGCACAATAAAATTCATAGATGTTTCGTTAATTACGAGATTTCAGCGTTCTCGTAATTCGGCAACTTTTGTAGTAAAAATGCTGCATTTTTTATAATTGACAAGGAAGGCGCATTGGGGTTTACCTGTTGGGCCTTCCTGGTATATACACATGTATAAAATATAATAAAATAAAAATATTCAACTGCGAAAAATCTAGAATATTCTTTGTAGGTAGGTAGAATGTACTTTGCAGGTTACCGAATATTGAAATTAATATTTTTTCATATCCTTCGTATACCTCGATTAAAATACAAATTATTAAAATCTCATACCATGTTGAAAAACGCGCAAAAAATATTACATATGTATGTAGGTATATTAAATGAACGGAACCGAAATTTCACCGTGCGTTTTTTGCCCTCGGGGAATTCGCCGACGTATGTACGTAATTACATCGAGACAATTTTCAGATCATTTATATATATTTTTTGTTCTATCTTGCCGTTGTCTTGCCTCTGGCTTGCCTTGCTCGTCTCGAAAATAGTGATGACGATCGGATAAATGGAAAATAAGCGATTTTTTCCCCATTTTAATTATACAAATCACTAAGTGGTATGCACAACGAATCGATTCAAGTTCAATTTGTAAAATATACATAAAATGGGGTGGCGCGGCCATATATTACGAATTATAAAACGTTCTGCCATCTAAAATACTACGCATAAGAAGTTTATTTACGTAAAAATAAAAAGAGCATATCGTGCAATTTGAATTTGCACGCTTCCGTAAACCGCACGTAAGAGAGGAACTTGATTTATATTCAAATCTTGATGACATCTTACAGTGAATTCGATAATCCGCGCAAAGATATTTAATCCCATATTAGAATGTTGTCCAGAACAAATCAAAATCATTGTGGAGGCTTATATACATACATACATATGTGACGGTTATAAACAATTATTATATATATCATCATCATCATCATCATCATTTACAGCCATTCGCCATCCACTGCTGGATGAAGGCCTCTCCAACACGCTTCCACTCGTCTCTGTTTTGCGCAACACTCATCCATTTCATTCCGCACATTTTTCTAATTTCGTTCACCCATCTTCCTTGCGGTCTTCCTTTTACTCTATTGCATTCTCTCGGGTACCATTCAAGCACTTCTTTTGTCCACCTTTCGTCCATCCTCCTAGATACATATATATATATATATATATATATATATATATATATATATATATATATATATATGTACATATATATATTATAGATCCGAGTAACCGTTGTAAGGACCAGTGCCGGTTTTAGGGGGGGGGGTTGGGTCAGGCGGGGCCCGAGGGCGCCAAATAAGTTAGGGCGCCGCACGATGCACCAAAGGCGCTTTAAAATTTAAAATAAGAGCGCCAAAAGCCGTTAAAAATTTTAGATTAGAGCGCCAAAGGCGAAAGTTTTTTCTAACGGTGTTTAGAAAAAAATGCCCGGGGGTGCCATCGGGTGTAAGGCCGGCACTGGTAAGGACGTAAAATTATTATTATTATTATTTTAATTATTTATGTTTTAATTATATAATATAATTACAATATAATTCAATGCAAGGTGTTGAATAATGTTACTTTAAGCTTTGCTGTCCATAACATGACGTTGACAATTACTTTTGTCGTCTAAAAAATATAAATTTCCATTAAATTACAATAAATTAATAATATTAACAACTTACGTATTTTGAATTAAAATTTTATTAACGTAAATATTTCAAAATACGAAACACGAACTCAAAACTAACAAAAATTAAAAGTCAAATTCTACCAACTATACGCACGAACAATGTTGTATTTCTTGACCAAAATTCATATCGTCACAATATTAATATGACGCAAGCAATATCGTCGCGCTCTTTAATGTATATATAAGCTGATTTTGCCTTGCATTCGATGAAAATTTGTCTGAACGCACCGAAACGTGCGTTGCTGTATAGCATGAATAGAAGCTGTAGTTTACGTGAGCTTCTATACAGTATGAATATACGTTAAAATGCATTTTCGATCACTTTTATTAGAATTTCAGTTAATCTCTTAGTTTCATATACATATATATGTACCTCTTCTCTAATGTCAGTGATGAGAAAAAGCTGCTTCTCATGTCTGCATATTGATGAATCACTGTTATCGCAACATGTGGGTGAATCACTCTTATCTTAATATATGTACATTCTTTAGTAATTCAATATGCATAAATGTATGTAGTTCCAAATTCCGGTAAAAGTGATTCACCAGGATAATTTCACTATCATTTGGATCCATGAATCCAAATGATAGTGAAATACATACGCAAAATGTGGAAAATATGTGGATGCGTGTGTAAAGAAAGACGAAGTGTCAATTTGGCACAACGCGTGCCCGTTTTGATTCATATTTAGATGAATTTGTATTGAACCACAAACGAATGCGTGTATATTTCATTCGAAATATGTGGAATATTTCCGTACGCTGCCCAACCGTCCGAAATTATATGCGAATCAGGCAGTATATGTCGGAGTATTTCATCAGGTAAAAGTCGAGTTTATTCACGGCACGGCAATACTTGAGTACTCGCAAAAAGCAGCCAAAAACAGGAAGGAGCGGGTCCACCTCGTATAGAAACCCGACTTTTACCTACATTAGACCTGTTTTCAATATCTATATTACTTTTTTTTGTATTTATCTTCTTGCTCATATTTGTTTATATATGCATTGCGCGATTTTGTAGCCGCGCGGTTTCGTCCGAGTGATTTTGTCCCGCGCGGTTTTGTCGGGACACCACTGTTTGTACTACAATATCGACTTTCTCTAGTGAAAATTAAATTGGTCTGGCGATTTGGCTACCCCATAATTTGGCATCGATTTCAAAATCGCGACCGGAAGTGATTTTAGCAAATTTGTTGCCGTTGCCATTATTTTTATTATTATTACTAGCGTGATGGTTATAATAAAAGGTTGTAGATCGCTTTCTAGGGCAATTGGCATTTATCACGTTGACACGTTATTGTTATCAATAAAAGCGTTAAACGCCGTCGTAGTCATTTCATATCTACTATTATAGTACGCGTGTGTTGTAATAATATACATACATATATGCATATTTATTATATGTACTCTTTTAATTGGCACGATTGACTAACAGGTTAGCCACCGGGCGATAACCAAAATTTCAAGGTCGGCGGTGAATGTGTTAACCGACTAAACATTCTTTCCGTTACGTATGCGTATATTAATGCGTGTCACATTATGTCATTTTATTTATAATATATGTACATACATATAAAGCACAACTTATAAAAAAAAATACAATTGATTTCACAGATTGTCATCTACTGGTCCGTTTTTTTTTAGTTGAAGAAAATGATGACTATATTTGCGGTTATATTTGAAAGTGGCATAATGGCTAGCATATTTACGTATATTATAGCTAGTTTTGTACCCGATGACATATCATCGCATGGGTGTTGTCATATTAAGTTATTAAATAGAAAAAAAATTAAAAAAAATGTATCGTCGATCATGTGTTCGATCTCCACGCGGTCGAATACCTTTTAAATAGATTTTTAATTTAATATTTATATTTAATTGTTTAATATGAAAAAAATGGTAAAAAACAACCTACTTACCTACATGTAAACAATATAAAACGCCAACAGAAAAATTGATTAATTAAATAATAATAGATGGCGGTTAATTCTCTGCCAAGAGGAAACATTGGTAGCATTATTTATTTATTATTTATTTATTAATAGTTTTGGACCATTGTGGCATTACACGAAGAACCTAATACGCCACAATGGCCTACATTTAAAAAAGATAATACAAGTAAAAAAAAACAGAAAAATTAGAAAGCAGAATAAAAAAATAAAAAGTAACAAAAGGAAAATAATAATACAAATAAAATAGTACATAAAATGTACAAAGGAGAAAGAAAAAGTAAAATAAATCAACAAAATATGAAAAATAAAATCACAGCGAGGCCCAAATGGAAGAGAATAGATTAAGATTCCACTCATTCATCACATTCAAATTAAGAAAGTAATGATGAGCGCAGGTAACCAGATAAATATGTTAAAATAACATCGGATAATCTACGCTCCCCAAGGTGGAAAATATCACATTCAGTGACGGCAGCAACGATTTCATTGAGAAGTCGAATAGCTCTTGGAATAGGAGCCATTCGAAAAAGAACTGTGCGAGCAGCAGGAACAACCATCAAATGATGATGTCTACCACGCACATAATTATTAGGGACATAAAGTCCCAACTGTTCCAGCAACAACGGGCATGACGTATTACCACGCAATAGCAATAGATAAGAATTTATGTATATGTGTATGTACATACACATATACATTTTTAAAAGCCAGCAGCATAGCTCGGTCGTTAAACTTCTGCTTAGCGTCGAGAGGCGCCGGGTTCGATCCCATGAGCTGACCTCGATTGAAAAGAATTTTGAGTATATCTGTAGTGCTGTTGGTCAGACCTGGAAATTTGTGACTCCAGGTCGATCGTTTCCTATCAGAGTTTGCCAATTTTCTCTGATTTCATTGTTGAAACGGCTCCCGGTAAAATTTTCTAAATACCCTTCCTACCTACTATGTCACCACTATTTGAAATTGATTAATGTACGATAAAAAATGTATGTACAATTCATAGATGTGTCGTTAATTTGCGAGTGTTTCAGTGTCTCGTAATGTATAATAAAAAAAAATGCTGCAATGTTTGTAATTGGCCAGGAAGGCGCATTGGGGTAACCTGTAAGGTCTTCCTGATATATATGTAAAAAATAAATAAATAATTATTAGCTAACCGGTTAACTGAGCGAATTTCACCGGTTTTTGGTGATGTCAAAAAACAATTAAAAACCGGCTAACCGGTTCTGGCGTAACCGGTGTTGGAAGCCCTAGCAGCCACTGCGATTCCAAATAATTGTAATTTCAAAGTACAACTGAAAAAAATTGCAGACATCCGATTATCGATCGATCACAATCGTAGTCGGATTCAGAATCCGATTTACAAAGATTACATTAACTACATCCGTTCTATGTACATGATTTGTGACGTGAGCAAACGCTTCAGACTCGAACACAACTTGCTATTTAAAAGACATGCATACATACATATATAAATTCGCAACAGGCACAAAAATAGAAAATCGAAGAAATTTCGCAAATTTTCACGCTAGATAAAATCAAACCCAAATCAAACAAACTTAAGCATAAATTATAAATGAAATACGCATTGCATACATAATTTCAATCGATATTATATAATATGTACGCTGTGTTTATAGTGAGACTGTCCGAGCGATTATTCATCGGTGATTACATTACAAAAAATAATCGATCGATCACATTAAACGGCAGTTTACACGGCGATTCCGAGATCCGAGGTAATTGTGGAAAGCAAACCGGTGTCTGACCGATATGGCAACTTGACTTCTCGCAAGACGTTTCTTGGGAAACGTTAACCCTCTAAAGCTCGGCGACCATTTTCAGGTCAAAAATACACGGACGAGATAAGACCGTGAAATTAGACCTCTCACACATACATATTTGTATTTTAAATCAACAAAATATGTATGTCAAATTGCGATAAAATTATTCGAACGTCTCAACTTTTAAATGTTGATTCAATTTGCGAACCTGATAAGGTCGAATCGTTGAACGGATCTTCAGTCAACATTTTATAAACCTCACTTGTTATGTATATTATTATTACATAATAAGAATTGTAAATAGGTTTTTGAGCTCGTTTTCCTATTGTGCTGTACATTAACATTAGAATAATATAATACTATGATTACTAACGAAATTAAATTAAAATTGTAAAATAGAAAATGATCAGTAGATCAGTAGCTATTAAAATAGATGTAAGATATATTGTGAACATAATTTCGTAATAATAAAAAGCATTTAAAAATCAAAATCAAAATATTACATAAGTGGTGAACCAGTCTGTAGAGCCTGTGCTGATAAATAGAAGAATCCAGAAGGCAACTGGATAAGTATGTATACACTTCCTTGGGAATATCAAATATCAATCAGGACGCGTAATTGGTAATCAGCTGGTGTTTGAGTTTTAAATTGACGAGGAAATTGAATCTTACTTTGGTTGATTTCCTCTATTTATCTACAAAAATTCGATGCAGAATATATGTATGTAAGTACAATGAGGAAAAATTTTGTTTTTTTTATCTCATATAATATTCTGCATATATATTTTTTAAGCTCTTATTTTATCTTATTTTTTAAGTTCAATCCAATTTCTGAATCGTCGTAATTTAATCAATAGATAGTAAATAAATATACCATATAAAGCGGTGGGTCAAATGTATTAGGTCACTTGTAATAAACGCGTTTGACCGAAAATCCTCGGGTATTTGAAGCAGCCACTACCTGCATCGCATCTTAATATAAATTCCTGTACTATTATTCCGAATTTTCTCTTTCTTGGGTTGCTTATTATTTAAAAAAATATGAAGTTGTCCTTTTTACGCAAATCACTGTTTTGAGAATAGTGGTTTGAAAAATTTCAAAAATATAGATATCAAGTAAAGGGCACACAGCTCATATTATTTTAATACATTTTAAAGGTTCGGAATAGATAAAAATTTCCAAGGAACTGAAATTATCGCAACGTGCGGTCCAAACGACATTAAAAGGATACAGTGAAATTGGTCTTATAAAAAATCGACCAAATACGGTTAGAATAAGGAAAAGAATACTGTGTCAAGATCTTAACGACAGTGACTTTCAAAATCCCAAAAACGGACCTTCTGAGCTAGCTGGAGAAGAGAAAAGGGAATAAAAATAAAAAAAACTCTTAGCAAATCGTTCAAAAGTTTTACAAGTGGTCTAATACATTTTTCCACAGCTGTATATGCATACTAAAGAAACTGACTCACTCTTAATACCAAGACAAACTAAAAGTTTAACTTTTTTATGTATCTATTATATGTATGTATGTATATACATACGTATGTATGCTTAATATTGATATGTTATACATCGAAAAAGGTTATGGTTGAGGGAGGGGGGGACAAATTTCCAAATCCCGTGCTTTTTGAAGGACTCTGACTATGGAGAAAATTATTAAAAGAATTTTGTATATTTAAAAAACATTCTAAATCTAAAAACATTCAATGGGTCATAGATATGAGAACATTGCAATTTTTTTTAGAAATATTTTTGAAATTCTAAAATAAATCTCTTTCACAAAAATTGTTCAGAATTGTTATCCTTGACTGAATTAAACATAATATACTCAGTAAATGCAATCATAATCATGAATATACTCAATACTTTATTATTATATAGGTAGTAAAAATTACGTATATAAAAAAAACCTCAATATGTATGTAATATAAACTTGTTAAAGGGTTAACCGTTCCCGTTTTTTGCGCGGCGCACATTTTGGCAAGCGTTTTTTTTGCATACAATTCTTGTTCGATCACAATACATACATGCATACATTTGTATGCGGAACTTGGAAAACGTGTAAATAATAATGCAATCGAAACCAAGTTCATTTAATTGCTTTTAAAATGATCACAGTTTGGTTTGATATATACAACGATTATGCATTCATACATATTTGTTTAGGCAAGTGTGAAAAAATCCCGATGCAACTGCATAATGCAGCCGACTTAGTAACAAACCATATACATATGTACATAGATAGTACATACGCATATAAAATATACGTGTGTGTTTGAACATACACACATACATACATATATGTATGTACGTCAATAGTAAAAATAGCTGAAAACTATATGCATAACTTTATATTATTATATGGACATATGCATATAGTGATAGTATAATCATTATAAATGACGATAATCCTTAACACGTGTACGCCGCGTGCACTTTCAAGGAAAATTGCATCAACTAATGATATTGTGGCGGAAATTACGTCAAGTGGCAAAATATCGAAATGTCAAACGTTTGTCGAGAATTGATCACATATCAAAATGTGCGAAAGATAAAATACTAGAAATTATTGCACATTGTTTGTAAATGCCGATGGGTAGTGCACTATAATGACTTCCGGTAATGTTGTACATAATTAGTGATAGGGAAATTATAGGCCCGAAGGCGAATTATTAATATAATATATACTAGGCGTTGCTCGGATGTATGATAGTTGAAAAAATCTTCAAAGAACTACAGCCCTTTTCAATACACATCTAATTAGTATGACAGATTGGCGGTTCCACATATTTATATTGAGCTATATGGAAGTTAATTGTGAACAAACACACTTGCCCGGCGTCACCCAGGTGTTTTTTTTTATTAACCTTGCGAACCCGTACTTCAAGCCCTTCCAATACCCGTACATCGAGCCCTTCCAAAACCGGTATATGGTGTAATTTTTTTATTTTACTTTTATATACGTATGTATATATACCAGGAAGGCCTAACAGGTAAACCCCAATTCGACTTCCTGGCCAATTACAAACATCGATGTACAATTTTGAGAATATTTCTAACAAAGCATCATAGAAACATCTATGGATAAATTTTTGATAAACTTGCATTTATTTTTTATTCATATATAAATCGTCAAATTTCGAGATGCTTAGAAATTTTCGAGACATTTACGGATAAATTTGCAGCATTTTTATACGAATCAGCGAAATTTAAGATGCTGAAAACTCGAAAATTGCGAGAAATGGATAAATGTTGCCAATTTGTTGGAACCGTTTCAATGAAAATCAGATAATTTGGCAAAATCTGATAGGAAACGATCGACCTGGAGTCACAAACCAGCAGCAAACAGTGGGATTCAAACCCGTGACTACTTTGTTCGAAAGCATATATGATAACCACTCGTCCACGCTGCTGGTTAAGTTACCACAGTATAATATACGAAATTTAGCAATTCTATATACAATTGAAAACTGTCGACTTAAGGTGACCCGGCGTCACCCGGGCGTTTTTGCATGAGAGCCCTTCTATCCCGAGCCCTACTAACTTGAAATCATAAAACAATTTTTTTCGTTAATATTAAGTCGAAAATTGTAAATTTTCATACCGAACAGACACACATACATACAACTATCCATGTGTGCATTTAATATATGCATAGTTTAATTTATAAATGTGCGATTATTTATTTATAAATTGACGAATGATTATTTTTTTCATTTAAAACCACCCCACGACAAGGAATAAAAACAGTGACGGGTTGATTAAACTGGCTTAAGTATCTTATCATGTTGATGTATTTCATATTGAAACACTGTGATTGACAAAACATGTCGATTACCAGTCGAATTGACCGGCGCTGCTCGGCCGGGTGAAAGTTGAATAGAAAAATGGAACATTTTCAGAAAATTTTACAGTCTACGAACCAAATTAGGATACCATTTTTTTATTTATTGACTATTTTATTTCGTTTTCAATATTATATAATCATTTTGCTTACACACATAAGAATAGCTTTGTACATGACTGCCCTAAAGTACTACTAATTAGGTCAACTATTATGTTTTGTTATCGTATCATAATTACAGTCTTCATTCGGCCGCTTTTGCAAACTATAATCACAATAAATTAAACTTTGAAATATATATACATTATGTAATAAACTAAAACACACATAATAATAAATAAACATATGTGTGTGCATTAAAATACGTATTGCACGTATGCTAAGACCGGTTGACATTTTTAGCCACTATCGTATACAATGAATGAATTATACACCCCACTAAATGAAAAGTATTCAATTTTCACAAAAGATTGTGTATATATACATACATATCTATAATAAATATGCATACAAAATAATTTTCTAGCACGTGCGTAAAATTTAATATCGCGTGATCGTAACGGATTCGCATGTTGCAAATTTACGCGCTTTAAAAAAAATTGTGACGATAAAAAACTGAAAATAAACTACATACATAGATAAATATACATACATATATAATATAATATGTGTTTGTATTGTGACGAATTGATTTTTTTATATTGTTCACATTTATAGTGTTGTTGTGTTATTTAAGATTCATTTATGTAAATTTGTTGTTTAGATGTTGTCAACTCCATCTTGTTGTTATTTGTGTGGAAATTGTGAAACCGTCAAAGTACGTTAAAATCATACATGTGTACATATGTATGTATGTATTTACACGTTCAGATAAAAGTGTGATCACTTTTGAAATCAGTAGAGGAAAAACAATAGGAAAAAATTATAGATGCAGTTTAATATTTACTCTCATATGTAGCACGGAATATTTTGAAAACTGATGTAACTTTAGATTTACAGTTAAAAACTAGCATTATGTAAGTATATATGTATTAATTAGAAAGATCAACTTTTAAGAGATAAAAGTTTTTTTATATAATAATTAATATATTTAAAGTTTATGACGACTTTATCAAACTTCATAAAAGTTACAACCAAAAGGAACAGATAAAAAGATAATAATTAGATATAAAGCGTATATGTATGTATATATGTATGTTAGAAGCATAAAGAATTACATAGAAAGTATATCGGAAACTGTTGTGAAATTTGGAAGTTTTATTCTAATTTTCCAGTTTGTGGCTGGTTTTATTAAATTAGACGGAAGAAAAACTGTAAGGTCTAGGAAATATCAATAAAATCAAGTTTAAATTTTATATCTTGCATATTATATAATCACAAAGATTTGCCCACACAGAAGTTAGATAGTGCATTTGAAGCCGTCCTTTCGAGGACGAATAGTAATGTTTAAAGGTTTCAAGCTTCAAAAAGAACCAAAAAACAAATAGGAAATATCAATGAAATTGCATTTAATGTTTAAATTTTGCATATTGTATCAAAATCGCAAAGATTTAGCATACATATGGATAAGATAATGCATTGAAAACTAACTTATCGAGGACGAATAGTACATAGATTATCTCAAACCAATACAAAAAAGATTTTTACTAGCCTTTCGTATATTTCATTAATGTCTGCATATAATGGATATCATAATCGAAAAAATTCCCAATCAAAGAGACGAATACTATTTTTTTAGATCTCAAATAAACAAACAAAAAAGAAAGTTCATTGAAAATGCATTTAAAGTTTCAATTTTGCATATTATAATACATATATCATATTCGCAAAGATAACCACACACAGAAGATAATGCATTGAAAACCGTCTCATCCAGGAAGAATATTAGTTTCTGGGATCTTAAACTACACACATAGAGACAAAAGAATAAGGAAATATAAATATAAAACTATAAGTAAATTGCAATCGAAAAAAATCCGAACCAGAAGACAGTACATTGGAAACTATTATATAGAGAACAAATAGCCGTTTTCAAACTACATTAAAGAAAATGTGAAATGATGAGTGTAGTGTTTAAATTTTACACTTTGCATTCGAATCGCAATGGTTCGGTGTATGTTTGAAATTAAAAAAAAAATTCGACATAATGAATTGGTTCGGGTTGAATGAAGGTATTGCCGAGTGAAAATATAAAATACATATGTAGCAAATTAGTGTACCTGTTATTCGGTGACAGGTGAGAGAGCGAGGGACGAACAACGAACAGAGAGCGAGAACACGTCAAAACCGAACGAACGTCGAACACACTATGGTGGTCCCAAGTGGCGCTCAGCGGTATATAAACGGTGGTGCGCACGCACCACTCCTTCTCAAAAGCCCCCCCAATCACCTCTTCTCTCCTCGACATTGCATTGTCCCTGTGTCTATTGTGCACCTCTGATTTCCTCTCCTGCAGGATCTCGTCATCATTCAGTTGCGTATCATCAACAGTGTGGGCCCCTGTGCACAGCTTGAAAATTGAGCCCCCCTTAGTTTTTTTAGAAGCATAATAAATTTGGCGCATTCATATCCATATTGTTTCAATTATTTTTTTATAAAAATAAACTATTATCATATAAAATAAATTTAAAGGTCCTAATTTAGTTCCTTGTGGTACTTCATGTGGTATTTTATTTTATTTTAACATATTAGACACAGTGACATTACAGACAGCTCCAACGAGTCACTGTGGCCTGTTATTCAATTATGAAAATATAATAATAATATAATATAATATATAATTAACAGGGAGCTGAATGAGGTTGATCTGTTCGTTATTTTCCTGCATCAATGCAGGACTAACATCAAGAGAATCTTGACCGATTGATCCATTTCTTCTTCTATTCTATTTTATAAGCTTTTTCCAATATTTTAATACTTTAGTTTAGTTATGCAATGTGCTATTTAGTCATGTTATAGCTTTCATTCTTTTCCTTTTCATTTGTTTATATTGTATTTACCTTTTTCATGTGTTTATCTTTGTGAATTTCCATTTCTTCTTCTATTCTATTTTATAACTTATTTCCAATATTTTAAAACTTTAGTTTAGTTATACAATGTGCTATTTTGTCATGTTATAGCTTTTATTTTTTTTCTTTTTCATTTTTTTTATCTTGTATTTATCTGTTTCATTTAATTATCTTTGTAAAAATCTGTAATTGGACTCGGGTGTTATATATACATATATTTAATATTTACTCTTTGTTTTTATGCATGTCTACATCTTGTTGTCTGTTGATTTTTCAATAAATAAAATAAAAAAATTAAAATAATATATCATAACATAACATCATAATAATAATAATATAACATCATTATAATAATTAATGGGTACAAAGGAAGCGTCCATTTTCCAGGAATCAGGGCGTTTTGGGTCTATTTACAAAGCTAGAGCATAAAAATGAACAAAGCACGGCGAACAATTAACAATGAATGTCACGCTTTCGGTCCTACCTCTAATCATTATAATAATAATAATAAACTATCATCACATTGATAATTGGTAAGAACAACTGCTGGCGTTCCTCAACAACCACTCAACCAGATTAGCATAGTTTATATTGAAGAGGTCAATTTCAGGAGCAAACCGGTTGAGCAGATAAATCGCCCTAAATATAGGAGATGTTGCCAAAATATTTGTGCGAGCCACAGGAGGAACAAATAAACGAATGTTTAGTTCGCAAGATAATTCCTTATTTATTTTTACCGCTTTAACCAATCTAGAACTATACACATCACTTATTCCTAACTAAATAAAAAAAATCTCTATCGATACTTTCAAACGCCCTTTTAATGTATAAGAACACCGTTTTGAAATTTAAGAATGATTGAGTTGTATCTACATATATTCGATACTTACGTACATGCTATCGCATTCACCCCTCACTCGACCAATTACATTTCGTTTCAGTTTCGCATTGCTTTTTGACTAAGAAATACAACATTGTTCGTGGTCGGTAGAATTTAACTTGTATTTTTTGTATGTTTGAGTTCGTATTTCGTATTTTGAAATTATTACGTTAATAAAATTTTAATATAAAATACCTAAATTGTTAATATTTTTAAATTATTTATGGAATAAGTATATATTTTATATTAATGGAAATTTATATTTTTTGGACGATAAAAGTAATTGTCCACGTCATATTATGGACAGCAAAACTTACAGTAATATTATTAAAAAACTTTCATTGAATTATATTGTAATAATATTATATAGTTAAATATGTAATAATTAAAAAAATATATTAAGAAATTATCTTACGTCGTTACGTCCAATAGAATGATATGTCATGACTAGAGGTAGGACCGGAAAAATGCCGTTTATTGTTCAATTGTTGTAAATGCTTTGTAAAAAAGGTTCGGCAAACCTTTTACAATGCATTTACACTATTTGAACAATAAACGGCCCCCTCAGGGTCCGGCTTTTAGTCATGACTCATGACATATTTTATAAAGCATTTGAATAAATTTGTTTATATATTTTTTTAAATACATAATATATATATATATATATATATATATATATATATATATATATATATATATATATATATATATTTTTTTTTTTTTATTTTTTTTTTTTAATTTTTGGTTTTAGAAGAGGGTAAGGGGAAATCAGGAATCCTCTCTCCCCCACCCTTTGTATATTATATGTATAATGACATATTTTGAGTGTGTATATTATCAAGTGGAAAAAAATTATTTTATATTCATGCAACGAATTTGTAAAAAGTGTGAATTAATTTTAACTAAGTGAATAATATTAAACCAGAGGTCGGAAATAATTTTGATCTAGCAGCCAAATACGAACAAATTCGCGGAGATTACAAATTTTGAGAACCACTGCATATCATCGGATTAATGCATAAGCAATGTCATATCTTTTAAGTGTCAAATGTCTTATGCATTAAATCCAATGAAACATTTGTTCTACATAAATGCAGCTTTCCTACTTCATGTACATGTTATATAATAGAGTATTAATGTGTATAATACGTATAAACATCCTCGTGAGTTTATTTTTACACAATATTCAGTTTAGAATCAGTGGTTGGACAAAACAGAGCCCCTGCGAATTCTCAAAATGTCACAACACAATACAATAAAGACATTGGAAAACTTTTACCATGTACAAATACAGAGCATTGAATACATCAACTTTCACGTTAGGAAATATTTAAAATTTCATATTTATTTACACGTCTATGATATTTTCATTATACATATACATATGTATGTAGTATCATGACTCATGAGAAATGTTTTTCTCGACCGATTTTCCGTCGAGACGGATATAAAGGAATGAGTGATAATTTAAGCCGATAGCGTTATCAACAATCATAAGAGAATTACAATCTCTTATATGTAAAATCGGTAAGAGATCATTTCTGTGTCAGTTCTAAAGTACACACTTTAAAACATTATGCAATAATAAACTTACATATGATTCAGATTAACAATTGCATCTAATAAATGTACATATGTACGTTCTAGCCTTTTTTATCAGTCTGATAAGTAATAATACGATCCACTGACGAGATTGGCCGTGATCGAGTTTTTTTTGTTTTATCAAAAAGATCAAAAGCGGGCGGATATTACTTTTTCCGTTTATCTCTAGAAAAATTCTGAAATCCCGACAAAATTTACAAAGATGTTGCCTTAGCAACTCAAAAATTAATGGCACTTAAATTTTTTGGTCGGTTACTACATAATGACGACAGGTATTTAACCGACCATTTGCTTACGAGCCTAATAGCTAAGGTGACCATACGTGCGTTCCGTTTTTTACGTGTTTTGCTTAATTAAGATATGAAACCATCATCATTCGAGTGGAATTTGGTGAATGCAATTATTTGGAATACGATAATGTTAACTTTATATAAACAAGAACAATACATTCTTCCCACACTATCTAATAACTGTATGCACATAAATATGTTTGTATATATGTACCTAATCTAATATGTAATTTCGAAAGAGACTTTGCATATACATATGTATGTAACCTTGATTGGTTGGTTCATAGACAACACATTCGATTAATTTTATTTTCGATTCGAAGTCCCCGGGGATGAAGGCGCCGGGGGGAGGGGGGCAAAGGCGCTGAATTCTGGTGTACATATAATTTCGAAAGAGACTTAGTATATATGTTTGTTTGTTCGTGACAATCAATTTAATAAAAAAAACAAATATTCAAATAAATTTATATGAAATAAAACCATTCAAACAAATTTAATAAAATGTTTAATATTAGATTAGTCATGTTTAACCGCTTAGCTGCCCAAAGCGCCTTAAGGCGCAAACAGCCGTATCTATTATACGCTCAGTGCGTCGGCTGGGCGTCTAAGCGGTTTAGAGGTTTATATTACAAATACCGAGCGAAGCCGGGTAAAACCACTAGTATATAAATACATATATTTTCAACAGAATACAATTCTTATTTATTTACTTTTACATACATATGTATGTATAATATATACCAGGAAGGCCTAAAAGGTAAACCGCAATGTACCTTCCTGGCCAATTACAAACATCGATATACAATATTGTTTTTTTTTCAGAATAATTGTAACGAAGCATCATAGAGACATCTATGGATACATTTTTGATAAACTTACATTTTCGGAGCATTTTTATATAAATCTTCAAATTTCGAAATGCTGAAAATTTTGAAATTTGCGAGACATCTGTGGACAAATTCGCAGAATTTTAATACGAATCAGCGACACTGGAGATGCTGAAAACTCGAAAATTGCAAGAAATGGGTAAAGGTTGCCAAACTCCGATAGAAAACGATCGACCTGGAGTCACAAACCAAGTTCTGGCCAGCAGCAACCAGTGGAATTCGAACCCGTGACCACTATATTCGAATGCATATATGCTAGCCACTAGTCTACGCTGCTGGTTATTTTACACGTTTCAGAAAAAAATAATGTGTTTTTTTGTATGTACATATATGTTTATAATATCAACAGAATACAATTATTATTTTACACCCATGACGTTCAATTTAGTACAAAAAAAAATGTTTACTATTAGACTAGACATGTTTGTGGTTTGTTAAAGTGGTTTACATATATTACAAATACCGAGCGAAGCCGGGTAAAACCACTAGTATAATATAATATATACCTAATTCCAAAAAAAAAAAAAAAATACATATTATTAAGAAGCAATGTACTACAAAAGATTCTCAGAATCGAAATCGAAAGATTTTTTTCTCGACAAGTCTACCAGTGTTATTCGCTACGGCAAAGATTCATGCATAACTTTATACTTTTAAACATAGAACTACGCAAACACATCTATTTCAATATCATCACCATTTGTGAACTTTATAATAAAATATTTAGCCAGCAGTATGGCTTAATGGTAGCATGTATGCTTAGCACCAAGTGATCAGTGGGTTCGATCCGCCAATACTGCTGGTTAGATTTGGGGCTATTTGCAACTCCAAATCGATCGTTTCTTATCAGAGTTTGTCAATTTTATCTGATCATTGTTGAAACGGTTCCTCAAAATTGGCAAAAAATCATCTTTCCTGTTGTCACAAATCTTCTGTATATATTGTATATACATACATTCATCACCCAGCAGCATGGCTTAATGGTAGCGTGTATGTTTAGCACCAAGTGATCAGTGGGTTTGATCCGCCATACTGCTGGTTAGATTTGGGGCTATTTGCAACTCCAAATCGATCGTTTCTCATCAGAGTTTGTCAATTTTATCTGATCATTGTTGAAACGGTTCCTCAAAATTGGCAAAAAAAATCATCTTTCCTGTTGTCACAAATCTTCTGTATTTATTGTGTGTATAATTTGTAAAAATTATTTACAAAATCTAAATCCATAAATGTCTCAATGGATTAATTCTGTAATTAATTAATTAATTAATTGTTATTTCATATTCTTCACCTTCTGGAAATACAGCGATTTATGTAATAATAAAATGCTGCATTGTTTGTAATTAATTGTCCAGGAAAGCGCATCGTAGTCTTCCTGTCAAGCTTTCCTGGTATATATCTAAGTAAAAATAAAAATAAAAATAAATAAAATAAGAGATTTGTCTCTAAATACGTCACGCAAAATCTATCATACGTCTCACAACAGAATATTTCGTAGCTATAGATCTCTCTGTCAACGTCAGCTTGCATTCAAATTGACGCGACAGATCTGTCAAAGTCAAAAACAGGTATTTTCTCTCATACATGCATATGTACGTATACAACCGTTTCAAATTCAATTACTATCTAAAACCCTTACGTGATGAAACAGACGGGTCATCACGCGAGTTTTGCATTTATGTAATGCACATAAATGCAACCGTTTTTATGTACCAGTCCATTTACTTAGATTAGAACCGGATCGAAATAAAATTGCACTTATCAACTTATCAATGTTTGTATGCATGTATGTACACAACCAGTAAGCATTTGCAATCGGATGCCCAAGTCCATATGAAGTCAATTTACAAATTGCCTTGTTTTTGATTTGAACATGTATGTATGTACGTATAAAATGATCGAAATATGCGCATATATTATTTTCCGATTTCAGATTTCATTTAGTGTATTGTGTATTGATAAACTGCAGAAAGTGTAGAATATAGCAATGCGTGCAATTTGATTTTGATTTTTAAATGCTTTTTATTATAACGAAATTATGTTCACAATACATCTTATATCTATTTTAATAGCTACTGATCTACTGATCATTTTCTATTTTACAATTTAATTTAATTTGGTTAGTAATCACAGTATTATATTATTCTAATGTTAATCTAAAGCATAATAGGAAAAAGAGCTCAAAAACCTATTTACAATCCTTATAAATGTTCATAATACATCTAATACATAATATTAATTAAAGACTCTCTAAAGTCGATTACCTAAAGCAGATTGTGTTTATGTAATCTGTGTGTTATACCTGAAGGGTATAGACATTTTGTTGTAATCACCGAGACTCTTCACAAGTGTGTTAGTATGGTTATTAGTGATTCTGTCATAGAATCTACTGGTTAGTTTGTTAGTAATGTCTGTAACAAACGGAATATTATATATGGCATGCAGTTTTTTCAGGTTAGTATATATGGGTGATGCGTGCAATTTCGAATGTAAGCAAACGTAAGAATGTTAGATGAATTGAAATGGTTGTATATAAGAAACTCTACCTATATTTTTCGCGTCGCGACCAAGGTGTTTGCTGCCTGAGTTTTTCCGACAAATGGGAATGGGAACGAGAACGGGAACGGCAACGGGAACGAGAACGGGAATTGCATATTTGTGGCATTGCAACTCATGCCGGGTTCAGCTATTAAATGAAATAAATATCCGACGCAATTTTTATTGACGATTTGAATACTTTGTATCTAAATTTTCCGAGGTGGCGGAGGGGGGGGGGAGGTCAACTCAGCTTACTGTTTATTTTTTTCATTGAAAGTATTTGTGTTAATGAAAAAGTTGGGGTGGTGTAATTGATTGGTGTCAAGTTAAATGAAACCATGCAATAATGTTACATATTGTTGTGAAGATGACGAAAAAATGCAAATTTTGAAAATGTGGTGGACAGTCTTTTATTTCACTGCTTTGTCCTTTAGATTTATTTATATTCTAGCATTGCCCTTTTGTCCTATATTGTGTAATATCGGCTTTACATAGTTAAACATATTTAAAGATGCAATTTATAAATTTTATCAAACTTGTATTGATTACACTAAGCAACAAATACAAATTACGGAAGCGGAGATTAGTCAATATTAATTGAGTTTAAACTACTGAATTCGAATATGAAAATGATTTTTGTTGGTTTCTATTTGTTTCTGAGATTTGAGCGTTTAAAAAAATGTGCAATTTTTACAGTTTTTTTGGCTTTTTCAGTCTTTAACTCAATCTAGTATTGCTATGCCAAAAGTAATTTGAATCTAATTATTTGCTTAATTTGAATCTAATTATTATTATTAGTTTATTGTTGTTATAACTATTATATAATCTAGGTAATCATTTTAATTATTATTAATATTATTATCTTGCCATTGTCATTGGTCATGTATTATTGTTATTTTTTTTATTTTTAATGTTTAAATTTGTCATGTATGTACATACATATATGCGAAAAGTTTAAAATGGTTTATCTTCTAATAATTTTTTTTTTGTTTATCAATTTAGTAAATTTCCGAAACAAAATAAATACACAAGAACAATAAATTCTTCCCACATAATCTAACAATAGGATGCGCATACATATGTACATATTTTGGTGTATATATAATTTTACCAGAATATATACGTATGTAAACAACACAGTTTACTTATTAATGTATAATTATAATATTAAAATTATGATCAATTTTAAATATATTAACGATTTTATATTGAAAATTTGCATTTAAACGGCGGATTTATCTATGTAATTGTAAAATTGTAATTCAATTCAGTCATAATCTCGGCTTGTTTAAATTAATATACATACATACATATGTATGTAAGACAATGATATTGTAATGGTTTGTTTACGTTTTAAATGTAAACTACAACACCCAAGTAGAAGTTCAAGGTTCGAGTGCTAATTATTATAAATACATTTAATACATGTAAACATTTATACGACTTTGTTTACCTGTTACGTATGCAAGTGGATAACAAAAACAAATACACACCCTAATTTTTCGTATTTATCGAATATATGTACATATATTATATATGTATATGTAAATAAGTGAGTTTTTCCAATTTCAAGGTAATTTTAATATTTTCTGAAGTACTAAGCTTCGTAAAATTTAAGATGAGATATCGGGTTCATACATTAATTATATTTACACACGGTTCATTATCTCTAAATAATCTTCAAATTTAATCTATAATTTTCAGCATAACATATGTACATACTCCTTGAAAGATTATTTAATTGCTGATAATGAAAGTTTTCATTTTGCTATTATTGTAAAAATAATGATATATACGTATTGATTCACAAATAAATAATAAATGTACATATGTATCATCATCATTTACAGTCATTCACCATCTACTGCTGGA
Organism: Arctopsyche grandis; assembly: GCF_051622035.1. NCBI lineage: Eukaryota > Metazoa > Arthropoda > Insecta > Trichoptera > Hydropsychidae > Arctopsyche > Arctopsyche grandis. Next base: position 34,662,834 of record NC_135356.1, read on the forward strand.
TGAAGGCCTCTCCAATACACTTCCACTTTTTCTTTGTTTTGCCCAACTCTCCTCCATCTCACACCACCCATTTTCCTAATTTCATCTACCCATTTTCCCGGTGGTCTTCCTTTTACCCTTTTGCATTCTCTCGGGTACCATTCTTGTACTTCTTTTGTCCACCTTTCATCCATTCTTCTAGCCACGTGGCCTGCCCATTGCCATTTCAATCTCTTCACTTTATCTACTACAATATATGCATCACATTTCCTCGATACGTCAAGCATATAGCGTTCCATACTTCTTTGAGTATATATATATATATATATATATATAAATATATATATATATATATATATATATATATATATATATATATATATATATATATATATATATATATATAAATATATATATATATATATATATATATATATATATATATATATATATATATATATATATATATATATATATATATATATATATATATATATATATATATATTTATATATATATATATATATATATATATATATATATATATATATATATATATATATATATATATACTTTTAATATTGATGGCTTACAGTATTGACAGTATGTATTATTGACCATGTCAGGTCCGTCAGAGAATGTCAATTTTCAATACCCAATTTGTTCATCATTTTAATCCGCGTGATGTCGAACTCTTTTTTCACGTCAATAAGCTAATATTAAACTAATTTTTTTAGCGATCTTTTGTTTCATTATGATCACAAACATTTTACCGCAGAACTTGGATGCAATTGAAAAATGGAGATTGCATTTTAGCACCTACTGTAAAAAGCAAACTGACGCATTTGGGAAGTCACGTGCAGAATTAGTTAGTACTGTGTTAGTTTTACGCGCAAATTATATTAACATATTGATTTAATCTCGTTAAGTGTATCCAGTAGACGACAAGACAAGTACTCGGCTCTTCTCGGTACTTCGTATATTATTGATTATTAACAAACTACCAGTTCGTATTTTAGTTTCAGTGCAATGAAATTGTATGTATGTATAATACATATGTTACAGTTGAAGTGTATCTTCTCCAGTTGTAATATATTTTGGCTAGTTGAAATATATTCCATCTAAACTGGTACCAACTACCGTTATAGTTGGAGTGTATTTTCAGTTGTGTATTTATTTTGTATTTTTTGTATTTTGACTAGTTGTAATATATTCCGTCTAACCCACATAAGTTGATTCATATGGCTAATTATATTATGATTTTTAATTATTATTATTATCCGCTATTATATAGCTTATTACTTTTATGATTGTGTTAAATGTGTTGTTTGTGTACATATGTACATACATATATGTTTTGTTTCTTTTCTGTTATATTTTTGACCATTGTGGAGTATTAGGAATTCCTGTAATGCTATTATACGATGGTCCAAACTTCAAATAAATAAATGAATAAATGAATAAATAAATGAATAAATGAATAAATGAATAAATGAATAAATGAATAAATGAATAAATGAATAAATGAATAAATGAATAAATGAATAAATGAATAAATGAATAAATGAATAAATGAATAAATGAATAAATGAATAAATGAATAAATGAATAAATGAATAAATGAATAAATGAATAAATGAATAAATGAATAAATGAATAAATGAATAAATGAATAAATGAATAAATGAATAAATGAATAAATGAATAAATGAATAAATGAATAAATGAATAAATGAATAAATGAATAAATGAATAAATGAATAAATGAATAAATGAATAAATGAATAAATGAATAAATGAATAAATGAATAAATGAATAAATGAATAAATGAATAAATGAATAAATGAATAAATGAATAAATGAATAAATGAATAAATGAATAAATGAATAAATGAATAAATGAATAAATGAATAAATGAATAAATGAATAAATGAATAAATGAATAAATGAATAAATGAATAAATGAATAAATGAATAAATGAATAAATGAATAAATGAATAAATGAATAAATGAATAAATGAATAAATTAATAAATTAATAAATGAATAAATGAATAAATGAATAAATGAATAAATGAATAAATGAATAAATGAATAAATGAATAAATGAATAAATGAATAAATGAATAAATGAATAAATGAATAAATGAATAAATGAATAAATGAATAAATGAATAAATGAATAAATGAATAAATGAATAAATGAATAAATGAATAAATGAATAAATGAATAAAGAATGAATCAATAAATGAATGAATGAATGAATGAATTAATGAATGAATGAATGAATGAATAAATGAATAAATAAATGAATAAATAAATAAACAAATAAATACATACATATGTACATACATAAACAAATTAATTAATTTATAAATAAATAAATATTCCAACTGGTCAAAATATATTACAAATGAAAATACAGCAATACAACTATAAGTTGGTTCCACAGATGAAAAGGTTTTTCCTTGAGAAGGTTGTACACTATCCAGAACTAACGTACAATCAGTGGATCCAAAATTTTTATTTCATGGTAGACGCGCAATCTAAATCATCTAAATCTCAATCTCATCTAAATCAGTTTAATCGTAAACTATAGGTGATAGGAAACACAATTTTTTCGATGTTAGAAAAAATTATTTCCTTTGAAAACAAATTATTCCTTTTTGCTCAAGATTTTGAAAGAGCAACTGCTGAAACATCACCAAGAAAATAATTCTGATATTGACATTTGATATTTCAAAACAATAATTTTAAATATGGGGGAAGCTTTTCTCAACAGGTTTCAGGTTCTCAACAACGCTAGCATTTGTTAAATAAAAAACCTCTTAATGCAACTATAACAGAATAATTTTTTTTCTCCCTTTAATGTTGACATTGGCAACTTTTAAATACAATTGGTGGATTTAAAAAACAAAGAATTATGGCGCTCTAAATTTGAACGTCTTTGTGTTGATATGGAAATATTAGAGTAAAAAGTGGTCTGCTTTAAAAGACCTGGAGAACGAAGACTCGGTGATTTTTAATACCTGGAATAGTATTCTTGACTCATATGATCAGTTGAACAAACTAGCCTTTTCTATTATTTTCCTTTTCGGTTCTACATATTCATGTGAACAATCCTTTTCAAGCATGAACCTTATCGAAAGTAAACTAAGAAGTCGTCTTATAGACGAGAACCTGGAATCGTGCCTAACATTCATAAAAACAACAACATATAAACCTTATTTACTACAAATTTCTATAGAGATGCTAGGCCATTGTTAACATTAAGTTGGGTTGCCAAAAATAATAATATTAGACCACTTAGTTTATTCCTCTACCCAAGTTTTTAACACACTCGGGCTGACATGCTTAGATAAAAAAAATATTGAGATAGAAAACAAATCCTTATAAACGTGGAGAAATAAAAAACTGGCCAAATAAACGCATAATAGCATGAAAAAAAATATATTTTTGACTTTTAAAATTCGCTAGATAATTAATTTTTTAAAGCAATGAGTTGATTTTGAGTTAAAGACCGCAAAAGCCAAAAAACTGTAAAAATTGCGCATTTTTTTATTCGCTCATATCTCGTAAACGAGACTCCACCAACAAAAATTATTATTAACATTATCATATTCGAATTCAATGGGTCAATCTTAGTTTGTTTTATATTGTTTTGATATTTTTTTATTATTATGTTATTATTATAGGTGCTAGCACCGGGATTAAATGAATAAGAAAAAAAAGGTCATTTGCATGTTTTCATATTTCAAAAACGTTCAATTTAATTTTGCAAACTCTCCCGATGTTTCACGCAAAAAATACTCCCATATTGGCGTTCTTATTTTGAGAGTTTGGCTACATTCTTTAAATTTTCGGTTCGAATCCATAGATTTCTAAGATTAAATAAAACACAATAAATAAATTAAAAAACATCACTTTGAATCCGCCGTGATAGATTGTACCGTCTAGTAATTATTCATCGAAACAATCCACCTAAAATAAAAATTGCAATTACATACATTGACTTTATGAAAAAAAATCGGATGTGACCAACCCACGACTTTAATCTATGTATTTGATGAATATAAGAAGGATAAAAAACAAAATTCGATAATCAAACATATGTACATATGTACATACACGTTCACACATACCAGCTATGAGCATTTTCGATACAAATTGAACACAAATGTAGGGAAACTTGCACAAAACAAAAGTTCTACTTTTGATTTCTGAGAAAAACATAAAAATGCTTGAATCTCTAGAGTAAAAGTAATACTTTTGTTTTAGGAAAAAATATTTTGGGGTATAATATTAATAATTTCTATTACAAGTAAAAAAAATCTGTCCTATTTGATTAGCGGTTTGGCAGATAATTGAATTCGAAAACTTAAAATAAGAGAACACCTATAAAGGGAGGTACCATTTCCACTTAACTTGAAAATTTGAAAAAAATTACGTCATATCGATAAGAATTTTGATACACTGACACACAATACACAGTTTTCTAAATCATGAAAAGGTGATCAGTGATCGATTCTGAGTTCGAATCAGACAAAATATGCATCAAATTTCATTGCGGTTGTGCACAATATCTGTGACACAATACGGGGCGTTCATACCATTTCATGGAAACGGCAAGCCGGCGTCGAAACGGGTTAGAGCAAACAAATGGACTATGACTGTCATTGCTCATCCCACAATTGTTCATTATATAATGTTGTTTTTTCCATATTATTTTTGTAAAAATAATATTTTTAAAGAAATTTCTGCCAGCACCGTAATCCCGGTATTCAGACTAGTTTCAGCACCGGGATTCACGGTACCAGAAAACACCGGGATCCCGGGATTGGAATCCTTAGTAGGTAGTGAAAAACTATCTCGGTTTTCTTGAACCCTTAAAAATTTTTAACATACCGGAAAAAGATATTCCAGACCATTGTTTGAATCTCAGAAAAAAATATCTAGTTTTAAGATCAATTCGAATCTCAATTTACACATGTACTTTTATTAATAAAGAAAGATCTTTTTGGAACAATGATCATAAGGCAATTTTCAGAATTACTTATTACCAATTACAGTTGTTTGGAAAGTGATTTTTCAGAAGTATATACCGCATTCATGTTATTTTTTACTCTTCCGGTAACTGTGGCTAGTGTAGAAAGAAAATTCAATAAATTAAAAATAATTAAAGGATACAAAATAAATTTGATCGGTCAAACCAGACTTAACCTTCCAGCGGGCGCGCTGTCGTAAAATTTACGACAAATGCGCTTTATCGCATCTCCTACTTTTGCCACTTAGTGATAAGTAGAGGTAGGATAGCCAAGGTGCCGCTCATTGTTCCATTGTAAAAAAGGTTCGGCAAACCTTTAACAATGCATTTACAACATTTAAACAATACGCGACACCCTCTGGGTCCGGGCTTTAGTGATAAGCATCGAGCTATTCGAAGGTCAGTGTTTCCCGAATATGCAGGCGAATCGGTTGTGCTTAGTTTAAGTTTTTGTGAGTCATCGATATTTGGGAACTTCCGTTGAGCGTTCCGTTGAGTCCTTTACATGCAAGAAGCATTCTGCAGTTGAGGTGTTTTGTAATAATCGTAAGGATGAAAATATTAATTCTGACTAATAGGTAATATTGATTATGTTTAATAATTCTGACTAATGATCAAATAGGTCGATAACATATTTTGTTTTGAAATGTTAGCAAATTAGAGTAATGTTTTGGTTTTTTGTTTAGAAAGTAAAATATATATTTTTTGAAGTATTATCATTTATCATTTTTCATAACTTTACAACATTTACATAAAGAAATCACTATTTACATAAATAAAACACCATTTACATGGAGAAAACTTGATGACGTAAAATTTACGACAAGCGCCCGCTCAAAGTTTAATGAACTATATTTGCTTACAATTGAGCACAAGGAATCAGCCAAAATGGACCTCAAACAACTTTTGCAAACAGTAAGATTCGAAAGAAGAAATTTTAAAATAGGCGAGTTAAATTAAGAAAATTATATTATGTACCTACATACATATTAACAATAATTATATTGATATTAATACTGCGCTGCGAAACCAAAAATTTGGTATTTAGATTAAAAAATTCGAGGGGGGAGGGGCCCTGATGATTTTTTGCTTATTATGATGATGTTATGATTTTATGTTATATTATTATTATGTTGTTATGATTGAATGACTGGTGACACAGTGACGCGTTTGGAGCTCTCACAGTAATGTCACTGTGGCTAATATGTTAAAATAAAATAAACAAATAAATAATGTATGTAGATCAAATCACTCGATTGCATTTTTACTATGTAAATTCAAGATTATTGCTAATTTCGCAGTAGCGAGAAACCCTTCTCAGAACATAAACACAACACAAACAAACCACACGTAGAACAAACAAAGCATTTGAAATATCGACATAATCCAGCATACATACATATTTATTGTATGTAAGTGGCGATTACTCATCGAGTGTGTACTTTTATTGCCCCAGTTAGGCGAACACTTCCTAATCGCAACACAAACTTAATTTCGCCCATATTTATCGAGTGCACATTTATCGTGCTAGGCTTGTTGATATTGCAAATTTTCCACGATTCGCACACTCCCTCTTATGGGTGACCGCAAACCGGAAACGATTAGCGTCGTTAATTGTCCACGCCAATGAAAGATGCCCGACCTATGTATGTCCACTTTTTCAACCGGTTGTTCACCAATTTAATCACTGACCGGTTCGTCGCGGTCACTTCCATAGGAAAAAGTGCACCATGTATGCATTTAAAAATTACCTCCCTTCCCCCCCTCCCGTCCCCATCCCACTCCGATTTAATCGACTCTTCAAATGAATCGAAATTTAAAAAAAATGAAAGTCATTGAATTTTCATGGATCACTATAATGAGTCTATAGACTTAAATTTAGTTAGGTAATTAATGAGGAGGGGGTGGGAGAAAGCCATAGACGAATTTAGAGCCGTTTCTAGCTAGTTTCAGCGATGCAACGAAGAAGAGGGAGGGGGGGGGGGTAGCAAACATCTTTTAACCCTTTGAATGCTGACCAACCCCGAACGGCTTTTTCATAACATGTCCAAAACGCCGATTGTTGTATTTTGAGCATGTACAAAGTAAACAAGAATACTATCTGCTAAGGTAGCATTGAAAAAAAATGCATTGAACATGAGTTGTATAGTGTCAATATTTACAATAAAGACTGATTGTCACCGGAATTTCTGAATTTATAACCGTAGTAGAATTTCTCGATGGAAATACCTAACTGCTGAGTATTTTAGATTGTGAGCATTACAGTTTAACAACAATGAAGAAGATGGAACTAGTTTTGGAAAAATACATTCATTAATAGACTTCTTTTGTTTATCTTTTATTGTTGCAAGATATATTAGAGAGTCTAAACACACCTTTACAAAACTCAAAATCCTCGGCAGTAGTTATCTAGGGTTTGTTTGGATTAGCTACAATTTTCATACCTGATTTTTATTGGATTTCTAAATAATTCTAGTTGGAAATGTTGGCGAAATTTTCAACGTGGCGGGCTTTCAACAGAAAAGACGTCAGCACTCAAAGGGTTGAGCGACTCGTTTCGTGCAATGGAAAAATGGATAGGGGGGTGGTTGGTACCTTCTAAGTATCTCAGACTAGTTTCGTGCAATGTTTCAGCGTTGAAACGGAAAAGAGGAAAGAGGAATAGTCGGCATCTTCCCAACGACCAACTTTGGTTTCGTGAAATGTTTCAGAATTGCAATGGAGAAGAGGAAGGAGGAGGGAAGGGGGGAGGGAGGATAACGACGAATTTTTCTATTTAGCATTTTGACGCGATGGAGATTTTCCATCGGGTCACTCGTGGGAAAGCCACAATTTTCATTTATCCATCTGATGAAATGCGCATTTACATACATATGTCCATATAATATGCAAGCATCTTATAGGTATGAACAGAACTGGCGAGGTCAAATCACTTCTATACCAAATCGACCCACAACTTTTGCATTCGACCGAATGATGCAATCTCCACGTACCATTTCGTCCGTTATCCATTTATCCTCGAAAGGTTTGATGAACTGCTTCTGCAAATCGAGAGACAAAAGTAAACATCCCGTGAGCACAAAAGTGATGGGCTAAAATCGATTGGTCAGCATTTTATAAAATATTTAACCGCTAAAACTTTAATTCAATTGTTAATTTATGTTAAGAGTCGAATTGTAATTTAAAACCAGTAGCGTGGTCTAGTGGTGAATGTTGAATTATCTCGTACTTGATGTTACGAGTTCGATTCCCGCTAAGTCTCGCTATTGGCCAGACCTTGATTTGTCAAGGTCGATCGTTTCTTATCAGAATTTGCCAATTTTTCTGATTTTCATTGAAACGATTCCTGTGAAATTGGCGTTTCCTTCCCAATTTTCTGTTGCGAACCTTTAGTTATTGTTATATCTTAGGTTTCGCCATATTGCTCACCATAGATGTCTCTGATAGATTTACATGTATCTATGTAATAATTATGTGGACCAGGAAGGCGCATTTTGGGGTTTACCTGTTAAACCTTCCTGGTATATTTGTATATATGTAAAATATATTAAGTTCTATTGTGGTATTATCGGAGCTGTGGGGTCGAAGTCAGATTTGGAAGAATGTCACGGTTTTTTTTATGACTCCAAAGCCGAAATAGGCGAGAGATAATTTTTTAAAATGGACATTTTGATGAATCTAATGAAAGTAAAGGATGTTTTTTTTAGCAGTTTGTTTTTTAACTTAACAGAACTTTTTTTTAATGATAGTTAATTTGACAATTGACAGCTGGTTTGTATTTAGTTTGGTTTGCCATTTTACTGTAAATATGTATGTAGACTTACGCCAGTACAATGCTTGCAAATTCTGGAAATCTATTGCGAAAATCGCGGTTCAGTTCAGTTCATTTAAATACTAATGACATACAATTATCTTCCAATAAAACTAATACCATGGCCATTACATTACATTATTTCTTTTTTAAGTTCTATACTTAAAAAAAACATCCTTTATTTACTGATCAAAGATCGAAAGAAAATACTATTATAAATAGTGGAATTACATAGAGAGTGATGCAATATTGATGAGGAGTCGCTCACCTGTGTGCTAAAAGCGAAAGGAATTCGAACGTTCGATTGTAAAGTCCTCAACATTTATTGGATTTGGTTCAATCATCATTTCGATTCGCACTCTTCGCCTATGACTTTTAAAGTAAAATAATAAAAACCGACTACACCGAATTTTATTATGGTTTTGTACGATATGAAAGAAAATTTACAAAATTTGACAATAATAGTAGTCGGGGTGTGCTGTTAAATTATTTACTCAAGGTTGAATCTGACAATACGGGAATTTTTCATTTATTGATTTAAAATTACAGCCTATAAAAATAAAGGAAATACGCAAAATATGATATAACAGTTGGGCTGAAAAGTTCATAGGCTAGCATAGAAAAAATCTTTTTTTTTGTTAGAATTTGATTTTATTATTCAATATAGTTGCCTTCGAGGGCGATACAACGATTATAGCGGTCATACAATTTTTCGATACCATTTTTATAGTACGATTTGTCTTTAGCCTCAAAATAGGCTTCAGTTTCGGCGATTACCTCTTCATCGGCACAAAATTTCTGTCCAGCGAGCATCCTCTTGAAGTCTGAGAACAGGAAAAAGTCGCTGGGGGCCAGATCTGGAGAATACGGTGGATGCAGAAGCAATTCGAAGCCCAATTCATGCAATGTTGCCATCGTTTTCATTGATTTGTGACACGGTGCATTGTCTTGATGAAACAGCACTTTCTTCTTCTTCAAATGGGGCCGTTTTTCCGCGATTTCGTCCTTCAAACGCTCCAATAACGCTACGTAATAGTCGCTGTTTATGGTTTTTCCCTTTTTAAGATAGTCGATGAATATTATACCATGCGCATCCAAAAATACTGATGCCATAACCTTGCCAGCCGACTTTTGCGTCTTTCCACGCTTTGGAGTCACTTCATCACGTGCAGTCCACTCGGCTGACTGTTGATTGGACTCCGGTGTGAAATGATGGAGCCATGTTTCATCCATTTTCACATATCGACGCAAAAATTCGGGTTTATTACAATTGAACAGCTCCAAACACTGCTCAGAATCATCAATTCGTTATTGTTTTTGGTCGATTGTGAGCTCGCGCGGCACCCACTTTGAACAGAGCTTTCGCATACCCAAATATTCATTCACGATATGTCCAACACGTTCCTTTGATATCTTTAGGGTCTCAGCTATCTCAATCAATTTCACTTTACGGTTATTCAAAATTATTTTGTGGACTTTTTTGATGTTTTCGTCGGTAACAGCCGCTTTGGGGCGTCCGCTGCGTGCATCGTTCTCGGTTCTCATTTCGCCTCGTTTAAACTTAGCAAACCACTTCTCAACGGTTGATTTTATTGGTGCAAGGTCCGAATAATGTTTATCAAGCCAAAGCTTGGCTTCAATAGTATTTTTTTCGCCGAAAAACAATGCTTTATTAACACACGAAATTCCTTTTTATCCATTTTTTCAAACTAATAAAAGTTGCTTCACTCAAAATGCTATAACTCACAAACTAATAGTACGACAGCTGTCAAATTTATACACGTGTCTTTTTAAGGTTAGGGCTAACTAAAAATCATATGGATTTAATACTAGTAGCGCTATCTATGTGTCAGCCTACGAACTTTTCAGCCCACCTAATATACAAAATTCGAATAAAGTAAATAATCTATGATTCGGTTATTATTGGTCACAAAGCGCTCGCTCAAAAGTCACTAAAATCTCTATAACGGAAAATCCGGCAGCCGAAAAGTCCATCATACTAACGATAACTATCATACTAACGAGAACTCGAGTGCCAAATATTCCATATTCGCAATTTTCATGGCAAAAATTGTCTTTTAGGCGATCGTATTGTGACTAATAATCCAATTACCATAATCTATATATACATACATATATAAAAATCAATGTTTGTTTGTCTGTCTGTCACGTATGCGTTCCTATACCATTCAACCGATTGCGATGAAACTTACATGAATCATTGTGTGGCATGCCCGCGATGGTTTCTGTAAAAAAAATTGCCAGAAAACATTGATTTATATATGTAATTAGATATATGTATGATCATATGCCGTATAATGTATCTACATTTTTAAAATTTAATTCTAATAATGCATTCATGGTATCTTTTTATCAGACCTATTTTCTTATTTCATTTACCCATCTTCCTTGCGGTCTTACTTTTACCTTTTTGCATTCTCTCGGGTACCATTCTACCAGTTTTTTTGTCCAACTTTCGTCCATTCTTCTAGCTACGTGGCTCACCTATTGCCATTTCAATCTCTTCACTTTATCCTCTATCCAACCCTTGTCATACTTCTCACAAATATATCCAACCCTTGTCATACTTCTCACAAATATATCCAACCCTTGTCATACTTCTCACCCACGTATTCCGTTTTCTGTCTTTCCTCGTTCTGCCTAGCATATAACGTTCCATACTTCTTTAAGTGCATTGGACTTTCATTATCTAAGTTTCACATCCATACGTCATCATTGGCAAAACGCATTGATCAAAGATCTTTTTCTTCAGGCATATTTTTGATTTTAAAACAACATTCATTCGTCCAAATGCACTCCATCCTAATTTAAAACGTCTCTTTATTTCTTCTTCTCTACGACCGAACATTTCTATTATTTGACCTAAATATAAATAATTGTTTATTACTTCCACTATTTTATCATCTAATGAAATACTATCAGGCATGCAATAACTATTGAACATTAGTATAATATGTAGTATGTATATGTATAATACATAGATTACCTAAACACAATCTGCTTTAGATCGTCGAATTTAGAGAGTCTTTAATTAATATTAGTATGTATTAGATGAATTATGAGCATTTATAAGAATTGTAAATAGGTTTTTGAGCTCTTTTTCCTATTATGCTGTACATTTATATTAGAATAATATTACTATGAATACTAACAAAATTAAATTAAAATTATACATAAAATAGAAAATGATCAGTAGATCAGTAGCTATTAAAATAGATATAAGATGTATTGTGAACATAAATTAGTAATAATAAAAAGCATTTACAAATCAAAAAAAAAAAAATGTAGAAAACATAAGTATTGTGTAGCTGTAATTCAATTGAAAAATTTAGCAGGAATTTAAACTAATTTGCTGAATTTTTCTTCATAATATTAAAGAGTCGATGTATTATTAACCATGTTATATGTTTTGATTAGTCTTGAGAAGCACAAGTTTTGAATACTATGCAAAAAGGGTAATGAAATTTTGGATGTCAAAAAAAAATCTTATGTTTGTATGTACATAATAGGTATATGCGATAATTCTATTCAATCAAATTTAGAAATACGTTACGCATAGTTAATAAAATATATAAACATTGAAAACAGCCATTATAATATTCACAAATGGAAGGATTGAAAATGCACACGTTTCAGAAATAGTCGTGAGTCAACTGTTGCATTCGAGGTCACTAAGAATGCATTCTAATTAGTCGGAACGTTCCAGGTAATGATTATAGATTACCTGCATTATTGAGGTACGAATGTGTGCATCCACACCTTCTCCATAATTGCATGTGAATGTGTATTCAATTTGAAAACATGTGACTTCGACAATTAGCTAATGGAAAACTGATGGATACGATGTGTAACAGGTTTGTATTTTTTTTTTGTCATGTTCATGAAATGAGTGAATTTACGAATTTGGTGTAGCGTACATTTGGCAAGAGCGAAAAACGTGAATTTTGATTTTCATAGATGGACCTAGTGGAAAACTTTTGACGTATTAAGAGGGCTGTACACCCAAAATCTTAATTTTGTTACCGTTCCTTTCTTCGATATATATATTGAGTGTATGTATATATTGAGTGAATGCGACAATATATATCATATATATATATATATATATATATATATATATATATATATATATATATATATATATATATATATATATATATATATATATATATATATATATATATATATATATATATATATATATATATATATATATATATATATATATATATATATATATATATATATATATATATATATATATATATATATATATATATATATATATATATATATATATATATATATTGAGTGAATGTGACAGTTGCGCTTCGACCAGATAAAAAGTACTTTAAATTGACAAAATCGAGGTTTCGTATTCTCCTATTTTCTCCTCCAAAACTGGACCAATTTTAAAAAAAATTTCATCATCGGTATGAGAAAGATACTTTCTGTGCATCTATCGGCGTATTTTTTTTAAAGTCGACCGTTAAATAAGCACGCTGGACTCGTTTCGTGGGTGTAAAAAAGAGGTGATAGAAGAAGATAGAAGAGGTGAAGAGATTTTATAGAAGTTTGGGGGCTCCTAGCTCCTATAAAAAATAATTAATCAAAAAAATAAAACGATAAATGCACCCCAATGGTGGATATCAATAGCATATTAAAAAATAATTTCTCTAGTGCCATAATTGAGGAACGGAGAAGTATAGTACGTTTGTATGGACAAGGCGCTGCTGTCCAGCCCTCTTAAGGGAACGATAATAAAATTCATTGATTTTAAACAATGTCCTGTGCCTCCAATCAATCAATTCATCTGATAAAAATTTCGTAGTAGAAAGTTTTTTTTCATATATCTCTTGTTTTTGCTATTTAAAAAAAATAAACGCTTAATATACATACATCTATTGAAGTTTATTTGGGTCGATTATGATAAGTTTTGATCAACAAGGCCCTTTACAAAGCGTGCAGCGCTCGCGATGGGTTTTTGTATGGGGGAAGCGTTATTTTCAGAAAATCGTCATTTTTTTCATGTTCTCGTGACTATTTTGAAAATGAATTTCGTTGAGAGCTTCCTTCGGTTTATAATTTTAATTTGAACACAAATATATAAATGTGGGTGTCGTTACAAGACAGTGGGGATAAAATCGGGCAAACCAAAATAGCGGAACGCATATACATATATAAAAATATAAACAAGAAAATACATAAAAAACAACAAGTAATATATATATTAAAAACAGGATTGTATAAGAAAAATACAATAGAACACAGTTATGATAACATTATAATTTAAAGTAGCTTAACGTAAAAATTCAATGCATGAATGTTTATATTTATTTCATTTTTATATACACATTTAATTAGCAACCTTTCTCGAAGAAAACCAACATTTGTGGTTAAATTTGGTTAAAATTTTTGGAAAATTGAGCGGTTTAAATAAATCAATGCGGGGTATCACAAATACGTCCACTTTTTCAAAAAGACAAAGTTTTCAAAGCTTTCATTAAAAAGTTGAAGTTATGGAAATCAAATTTACAAAAGAATGAGTTGGATATGTTTTCACTTTCCAAAGATTTCTGGGCCACAGCCAATATTGAAGCAAGTAAAAATGTTTTTATTGACCACTTAGATGATTTAGTGCTGCATTTTTCCTATTATTTCAAAGACCTCCATTCCATTTAACTATGTATGGGTTTAGTTACTAAACCCAAGATGTTTGTCTATGAGCTTTTTTCTTATTTCATAACATGTCCTATTGCGTGATTTTTCATCTTCTGGAACACGCTAATCAAATACTTCAAATAGTAATAAATGCTTTTTATTTATCCCATATTAATTGTATTGAAAAAGTTCAATAAAAATTTATTAAATCCTTACGCTACCGTTTTCCTACTTACGCCCATACTACTGTTCCCGATATTTTAAAAATCCTATCCTTTAACAATCTTTCTGTCAGGCGACGACTCGCCGATGCTACATTATTTTTTAAGCTCCTAAATGGTTTCCTTGATTGTTCCGATTTATTGAGTAAAATTGGTTTCAGGATCCCAGTTAGGTATTCTAGACACGATGCACTCTTTTCACTCAATCCTTTCAAAACCAATTCCTTAAAATATTCCTATCTACAGCGTGTTTATCGTATGCTTAACGGGGAGCTGAATGACGTTTTTTCTATTCGGTATTTCCTTACATCAATTCAGGACTGCCATCAGGAGAGTCTTAACTAATTCTATTTTTATTTCTATTATATATTCTATATCCAATCATATTATATCACTTTATGTTTAATTATGCATTGTCCTATTTAGTCATATTTTAGTTTTTATTCTTTTCTTTTTAATTTGTCTGTCTATATGTACTAGATATATTATGTATTTTGTAAAAATCTATAATTAAGCTCAGATGTTATTTTGTTATATTTATTCTTTGTTTTTATGAATTTCTACATCTGAGGCCTGCTGATTTTAAATAAATAAATAATAACTGATGACATTGCACAAACATGCCATGTTAAGCTTTTCATTCTCTTCAGAATTACATAGTATTGTTGCGTAGGGGTGGGTGGAGGATCCAAATAAAAGGCCAAAGTCGCTTCACAGCATTTATTGGGTGATTAAAGAGATCCACGCACTGCTAGGGCTCCACCCAGAATGCCTTCATATGGCCTAAGTATCTGCTTATAAAGAGCAGATCACTCACTGCATCTTCCTCGACACGTTTGATTACCTATTGTTATAGTCACGTACCAGATACGCAGTCCCACGGTCTCGCACTGTCAGTTCTGAGAACTGTAGCGGGAAGCGACCGAATGCCGTTACCGACCACTTAGTCAATTCGGGGGTCTCCATTGTTAGCCAACAGCACTGAAGCCTGGAGATAATACTCGAAAACCAATTATAACGGCGGCTCCTTTTAGCATATGCTACAGTATCATTCAAATTATGAAACATGTTATAAAATTTATCTATGAGGTTTTCCACGTGCTTTGGAAAAATAGCGTCATGTAGAACGACCACATATGTGTATTTAACGTTCCAGCGGGCGCGGGGAGTTATTTCCTTTGAGCGGGCGCTTGTCGTAAATTTTACGTCATCTAATTTTCTCCATGTAAATGGTGATTTCTTTATGTAAATGTTAAGGAAATGTTGTAAGGTTATGAAGAATGATAATTGATAATAATACTGTAACGTATACTAAACAGAGCCGCCGAGTAATTGCGATCGGATTAGACCGGGTAGCGTCCTGAGAGACCGTGTGACCGGGGTAAGTGGTTTTAAGGATTAGCGACAAGCTAAGTGCATGAAACAATGATTGCACTTCTCATACCGTGGGAATACATATCCGAATACGTGACTATACAGTAGGTAAACAGATTAGGCGTCCTGAGAGATCTACCCCTTATAAGGCGGTACGTAAGCGATATCAGGTCATTCTGGACTTAGCACTGGCAATGCGTATATCTCCTGAATCATCAATAAATGCTGTGATACGACTGTTGGCCTTTTACTTGGATCCTTCACCCACCCCTACGCAACAATACTTTAAAAATATATATTTTATACTCTAAATATGCTAATATTTCAAAACAAAATATTTTATCGACCTATTCGATCATTAGTCAGAATTATTAATCAGAATCAATATTACCTATTAGTCAGAATTAATATTTTCATCCTTACAATTATTACAAACCACCTCAACTGCAGAATGCTTTTTGCATGTAAAGGACTCAACGGAACGCTCAACGGAAATTCCCAAATATCGATGACTTACAAAAACTTCTAAGCACAACCGATTCTCCTGCAGTTTCAGGAAACACTGTCCTTCGAATAGCTCGAAGCTCGATGCTTATCACTAAGTGGTAAAAGTAGGAGATGGGATAAAGCGCATTTATCGTAAATTTTACGACAGCGCGCCCGCTGGAAGGTTAAGAAGGTGAATTATTAAAAATATGAACGCGTAGTCATCTCAGTGCAATTGTATTGCCGTGTTCCGATAATGGGCTAGTTGTAGAATTGTTATGTTTTGTTATGAGCCTAAACAGAAAATTTATTATCTCACTCATGTGAAATCGCGTTTCGAACCGGATTTTTGTAGTTGTTACGAGAACACAATTTCGGACATTACGCAACTTGAGATGATAATTTGTTGTGACTAATGGTCCAGTTATCATACAAAATGGTCGTTTTCACGATTCGCGCACGTGCTGAACACCAATAGAAATTTTTATGGAATTTTTTACACAACCAAAAATCTTACTAATATAACCAAACTACGCTAACAACATACATATGTACCTAAGTATGTACATATGTACATATGTAGCGAAAAATGTGAATTTTGGATTTTCATCGATGACCTAGTGGAAAATTTTCATTGTATCATGGGAACGTTAAGTGAAAAAAAAAAGATTTTAAATAGGGGTGTTTGTATGGGGAAAGCGTTATTTTAAAATCGTAATTTTTTTCATGTTCCCGTGATTATTTTGAAAATTAAACTCATTGAGAGCTTCCTTGGGGATATATACATAGTTTTAAAGTGAATATAAATATATAAATGCTACAGAAGCTTCAATAAAAAATATCATTGATTTTAAACAATGTTCTGCGCCTTCGACCAATCGATCTTTTTCGCAAAAGTAGGTTTAATCTCTTTTTCGAGAACAGTTTCGATTTTTTTTTACTATTTAAAATATATATAAGCTTAATATTCATCAATTGAAGTTTATTTTGGGTCGATTATGATAAGTTTTGATCAACAAGGCCCTATAGGAAGCGTGCCGCATTTGCGATGGGTGTTTGTATGGGGGAAGCGTTATTTTCATAATATTGTCATTTTTTTCATGTTCCCGTGATTGTTTTGAAGATCAAAGACGTTGAGAGCTTCCTTGGGTATATAATTTTAATCTGAATACAAATATATAAATGCTACAGAAGCTTAAATAAAAAATATCATTGATTTTAAACAATGTTCTGCGCCTCCGACCAATCGATCTATCTCGACAAAAGTAAGTTTAATCTCTTTTTCGAGATCAGTTTCGATTTTTTTTTACTATTTAAAAAATATATATAAGCTTAATATTCATCAATTGAAGTTTATTTTGGGTCGATTATGATAAGTTTTGATCAACAAGGCCCTATATAAAGCGTGCCGCGTTTGCGATGGGTGTTTGTATGGGGCAATCGTTATTTTCATGTTCCCGTGATTATTTTGAAAATAAAAGTAGTTGAGAGCTTCCTTGGGTTTATAATTTTAATTTTTTTTATTTTTTGACTGATCAACAGGAATTCAAAGTCGCCGATTCGTCCATATTCAAAGTCTCCATACAAGGGGAACTGAGCTCGCAATGGGTGCTTGTATGGGAGAAGTTTTTCTATGGTAAACAATCGTTTAAAGTTGCCAGTGGCTTGACAACTTCTACGATTAACAAGTTGCCACAGATTTATCTTTAGACATATTTCCACATGAATGGTCACCTTAACCTTTGAAGAACCCTAGCGTCGAGATTGAACGAGTGTCCCGAATCGGGGTCGAGTAAGACCCCAGTATTTTTTAATCAAAATACAGCTTTTCTCAATAAAAATGGGTTCAATATATATCTTATTAATCATGTTATACATCAACATAAAAAAGTTTTAGTCCTATAGCATATTTTTGACTATTTTTGTATTAAAAAATAACGACAAGCATCAACACGCAAACGCACATATGTAGGTAAGGCCAACAGGCGACTGCACGACTCAATAATAACGCGCCAAAAGCGACAAAAACAATAGCTTACGAAAATATAGCTGTCTCTTTCTCTCGCATTGATTCATCGATAAACAAGAATATGCAAGCGAACAGTCAAAAACACGACTTATCGCTACCGCCTTTAAATCATACTTTGGAACGTAGAAATATATAAATGTATTTTTTACGATGCAACCCTTTTCTACATCATACAAAATCTATTGAAATAAATCAAAATAAATATGGTGTGTATATCTTTGAAAACCACATAGTTATTACGAAAAACGTGAAAAATGGGGCACTTACATACATACCTCACTTCGGTGAGGGAGGGTTAAAAAATGGTATTCTTAAAAATACATACATAAAACCGAGCTTAGAACGCTAAGAAATAAATGTGCAAATATGAAAAGGGACAAGAGAAACCCTGTACATGTTTAATACAAGTTGAAGCAGGTTTCAAAACTTAATTGTATAATATATGTATAGTTTGGCCTTGTTTCTCGTGCACCGAGAACAATTTGCTAATTTGAGTGGCTGTTGGCATGATATTGTGACATTTCGATTTTTAATCAAGCAACAATTTGTTTTAAAGTACAAATAACACGTATTAAAATTAAAGATCAGATAAAATGCATATACAAACTGGTTATAAAACTGGCAACAAAATATAATGATATTATTAATTTATTTTTAATACTACCTTCTTGTTCCGCAATTAAGTGTTCCTTGCTACAATTATTTAGCCATGTATATCTAATTATCATATCTTTATATACTATCTAATATACCTACACATATGTAAATATATATTATAGAAAAATATTTAATACGTGAGCATTGTATATATGTATGTACATACTACATACATACATACATATACTAATTACAACATACAAATCGAATAAATTTTGAAAAAAAATCGAATGTCAATTTGCATCATTTAAGAGGGCTGGACACCAGCGCCTTGTCCATACAAACGCATTAGACTTCTCCCTTCCTCAATTATGGCACTAGAGAAATTATTTTTTAATATGCTATGGATATCCACCATTGGGTTGCATCTATTGTTTTATTTTTTTGATTAGGTATTTTTTATAGGAGCTAGGAGCCGCGAAACATCCTCTTTTTTACACCCACGAAAAGAGTCCAGCGTGCTGATTTAACGGTCGATGTAAAAAAAAATACGCGCATAGTTGCACAGAAAATATCTTTCTCATACCGATGATGAAAGTTTTTTAAAAATTGGTCCAGTTTCAGAGGAGAAAATAGGAGAATACGAAACCTCGATTTTGTCAATTTAAAATACGTTTTATCTGGTCGAAGCGCAACTGTCGCATTCACTCAATATATATATATATTGATATATATTGTCGCATTCACTCAATATATATATCGAAGAAAGGAATGGCAACAAAATTAAGGTTTCGGGTGTACAGCCCTCTTAACTATGGAAAGATTTTGGGGGGCAATCATCTTTATTTCAACTGACCTTGAACTGAAATTTACATTATATGTACTTCCGGAATTAAAGATGCTAGCCTGGCAAATTATGAACTTATTTGACGCATTTTATTGACTTTTTTTTATATTTTTTAAACATATATACATATGTATATATACCAAGAAGGTCTATGAGGTAAACCTCAATGCGCTTTCCTGTCCAATTATAAACATCGATAAACAATTATGTTTATACAAGATCATGACTAGTATAGTAAAATGTACATGCTGTCCCTTTCACCCTATCTCTACCAATAGCATTTCGTACGTACAATCTTCTATTGGGGTTTGCTACAAATGGTTGCAAAACACGCGGCTGCATGCTCATTTCGATTTGAAATTCAGCATGTACGAAAGACGAGATGAGATATTCATGGGGTTGCGCAGATGACATTTCGATGTATGTACATTGATGATTGGCAATTCTTAAAATTGAGTAGGATCTTTCTGACAAGTTTTAAATGGCAAAAGCCGAAACAAAAGTATGAAATGAGCATGCGGCCGCGTGGTTTGCAATCATTTGTAGCGGAGCGATTTACATATCATTCAGGATTTGTTGTATGCATGTCCGGGAAGCTTACTGTGAAAAAAAAACTGGAAAAAACCTCTTAATAATAATATTCTTAATTAAGATTTTACCGACGCGAAAGTTTGAAGCGCCTTTCTGTAGTCGAGGAAATGTGTTCGTTGGTAACCATGTTGCCAGTTGGTTTATGATGACACGGCTTTTGCCGCCTGATGGCATGATCATTCACTGCCTGCGTTTTTCCGACGAATTACACTGAGCAACAAAAAATCACGTTTTTTGCCCAAAAACACCCGCTGCATAGTTACGCCACTCCATCACAATAATAATAAAAAATATATCAAAACAATAACATACCATCATTATAATTATAACATAATCATAATAATAATACTGAGCAACAAAAATTACCAGAGCGGAGACTAACCAATCTTTACTAACTTTGACCCACTAAATTCGAATATGATAATGATCGTTTACGAGATATGAGCGTTTAAAAAAATGCGCGATTTTTACAGTTTTTTGGCTTTTGTGGTCTTTAACTCAAAATCTAGTATTGCTGTGCTCAAAGTGAGTACTGGATTCAATAGTCAGATGTTTTTTCTATTGATTGTGATTTTTTATTGTTTTAAAATACTTATAATTAATTGTCTAACGAATTTTAAAAGTCAAAAATATATTTTTTCTCCGTGTTATTTTGCATTTATTTGGCCAGTTTTTTATTTCACCACGTTCATAATGATTGGTTTTTTCTATCTCAATATATTTTTTGAGATAGAAGGGAAGGGAATGCTGATTTTGTTGGAACTGTGATAGCAATTAAGTTAGATAAATTGGCAAAGTCTAACAGAAGACAGGCGATTTGGATTTTATAACAATCCAGATATGGGCGTCAAAGAAAGACGTGCTTTTAAACATTGGAAAATCATATATATATTTTGAAATCGCCAGTGAGCTACGCTTTGTGTATTTCCGCATTCATACTTGTGCATATGTATATATGTATGTATGCGGATGATTTTAATTAAAGCAAAGTCGGAAGCGAATGTGTTAAATACTCGAATTACATATACGTATATCTGTGAACGAGATGAATCGACCTTAGCACAATTGTTGTCACAACGATATTGTGAAAATAACAAATGCAACACATTCGAATAATGGATGCATTTGCATTGATGCAATATGCACTGATGATTCATTCGAGGAAATAATAACGACACCACATACATACATACATACAATTTGCCATAACAATACCACAAACGTAAACATGACAAAATACTAGTACGATTTATACTTTATCTATGTACGTAGTAACAATAGATGAAGATTTGTGATTATACAAAAATTTGCAATCGAGAGTTTGACTGGTTCAAACTCGGAATCGATAACTGATGATCACGTTTTCATGATTTAGAAAAAATGTGTGTTGTTGTGTGCATTTTGGGGATTTTTTGAACACTGTTAGTCTTATCGAACTGAAACTGACTATCCGTTACTGAAATTCTTATCGATACGACGTTAATTTTTTTCAAAATTTTAAGTTGACCGGAAATGGTACTTCCAATTATAGGTGTCCTCTTTTGAGTTTTTGAATTCAATTATTTGCCAAACCGAATCAGACTGAAAATTTATACATGTACATATGTAGAAGTTATAAATTTTATACGCTAATGTTTTTTGAATATTTTTACCTAAGCCAGAAGTAGTACATTTACTCTATAAAATCGATGTTTTTTAAGTTTTTCTCAAAAATCTTTTGGTTTATTGAACTGAAAATTTCATATCTAGAAGTCTAAGTTTAATATCAAGCTATATGAATATAAAATTTGGTGAGCATCCGTCAACCGAAAGTGGCAGTTTACTCTTGTTCGATATTTCTTCCATTATATTTTTCGAATCCTTGTATCAATGTGATGAAAAAAAAAAATCATTAATTTGAATAAACTGGAAGTGGGATTTTTTCCTTTTCGAATAGTCAAAAAAAATCGTGACTACACGATTTTTTCCACGCCCTTGAACGTATCAATCTGAAAATTTATATTTGTATTTTTTATATACTAACTTAGATTTGATAAGGTTTTGGTCATAATTCGTAAACCGGAAGTAGTAATTTTTTTTAAAACAATAATTCATTATTTTATTTTGACCTTTTCAATTACTGCAATCTTCTTGATATTTAATGTGTAAAATATTTATTGTGATTTCAAGTTTTAAAAAAAATTTGAACAAAATCCGACAACCGGAAGTAGAACTTTTGTCTTATGTAAGATTCCTTATATTTGCCCTCAATTTGTATCGAAAATGATCTCATAGCCGGCATGTGTGAGCATAGAACATAGAATTGCATTAGATTTTTTATTAAAAAAACTACCATCGTGAAAATTGTTTTCCCGCCGTCCCGGAAACGACACGACGACGATCGGGGATCATTGAATGACACAATGGGACATGATGACGGTTTTGCTGATTAGATAAGTGAGCGATTTGCGAGGGTGTCCTCTTCGCTAGCGCTGATTTTTATATTATCATCAATCACTATTAACGAATTTATCATCATTATTGCATTGCATGTGTCCGTCTGCGTGCGACCTTGTTTGACCTTGATCTTCACCTGCGCAAATTTTGGCCATTGTCTTGAGTGAAAGTGTCATTCAATGTCTCAAGTGCACATACATATGTATCGGTAAAACATGGTTTAAACGTAGACTGGTAATGTAATCCTCATCTACATACATATGTATGTATATGTAATGCCATAATCAGGATGTGGTTGACACTAAATCATGAGCGAAAAATTTCTTCAGAGTCTGATGAATAAATTGTTTCAATCTTGAATATATTGACTTAATGAACTGGGCTGGGCTAGTCTACATATGTATGTACATTCATATATACAGTTTGTTAGTTTAATTTTTTAACATTTGTTTAAACAAGAAAATAAAATAAACATATTCAGAATTGAAATTGAATTATTATTTATTCTACGTCGTTTAGAGAATAAAATAAAGGTCTGACCGCACTATGCGTCAACTAACGATCCGAAACTTCACAACAGTACGCGACCAAATATTGTCAACACCTCGTCTCCGTGACGAGCCCGAATGTGAAACGCCGGAAAACGCAAATATCAGAAGGCAAAGATCGGAAATCGAAAGATCTTAAGTCGAAAGATCAAAAAAAAAGGGCGCATGGTAAACGGTACATACTCACTTAATTTGCGCGAGCAGGATATAACAGGAACAAGAGGAAAAGCCTGTTCCTCTTGTGGTGTGAGGTAATTTTCGTGCAATATTTTAAGTTTCGTGCAATGTTTCAGATGCGTACAATTATATGAAATAAGTGCACCATACCGACCGAAAAGAAGTTTTGGTTCAGATATGAATTTTCTTATAGATCTATGCCCAGTAACCACGAAGCTGGTAATAAAAACCTAACTACTAGTCCACGCTGCTGGTTATACTACACACTAAGTAATAGATTAGGTTTGTGAGGTACAATTATATGAAATAAGTGCACCATACCGCCCGAAAAGAAGTTTTACTTAAAAAAAAAAAAAAATTTCCCCTACAAACTGTACCACATATGTATATAAATGATTACAAACTATTTATTCATACATATCGAGTTGAGTCCGATTTTTTTTTTAATTATTTTATAAACACAATTATTATTATAAATAACGTCGAATGATTTACAATTATTATAAATCATTCGACGAAGATTTCTGCCAACATGGCAACCCAATTTTGCGGTTCACTTGATCTCAAAATTTAGTCTCGGGGTTCAAAAGGACACTACTAACACCATTATCGGACACATTAGCTTTGCAAATACCGGACATGCTATATCGCTAAAATTCAGCGAACCGGCTAAAACCGATTTCGGACCGATTATTGTGTAAATATCACAATCGAAATTCGCAATGATGGGCCGTCAGTGCTCGGAAAATCGTCGTCGTATTTATTATATTATCACACATTTGGCAAAAATGCGCTCGAAAAGTACCAAAAAAATCTATCTGAAGAACTGTTTGTTCACAGTGAAAGTTTGATGAAATTTGTTTTAATTCAATATTAAAACTTTTGGAAATATGTATATTATTATAAATATACTCGTGTGTGAATTACAGTAGTTGGTTAAAAATAAGTGAGAATTGTTAACTGTAATTTGCATATACATATGTATACAAATTATGCTCAGGAAAGTGCTGTATGATCACCTGAATGAGATTATCTCAAAAAATAAAAACTTATAGAATAGTGAAGTGTTGTCAGTCGTGATAAAGATTGTTTATTTTTATTAAATGAAAAGTGTATGTGTATGTTAGTTCAGGGTGAATTAAATCATCCCTCGTTTGAGTCCTATTGACGTTTTATGTATGTATATTAATAAAGATAAGTCACAATCACGGTAAAGTGCAAGCTATTTCTTATGTGTGTAAATCAATCAATCGATCGAAAATATTTTTTAATAATCGTATATGTAAGTTGTATTATTTTTTTATATAAAACAAACAATTGATATATAAAGAATTGATTTAATTTTTATTAATAAGACAAAAATATTTAATACTTAATATTTTATTAATAATCGTATAAGATATTTTTGTGTAATTAATAAAAATTAAATCAATTTTT
Source organism: Arctopsyche grandis (assembly GCF_051622035.1). Lineage (NCBI taxonomy): Eukaryota > Metazoa > Arthropoda > Insecta > Trichoptera > Hydropsychidae > Arctopsyche > Arctopsyche grandis. Next base: position 34,688,096 of record NC_135356.1, read on the forward strand.
AATATGTCAATTGTTTGTTTTATATAAAAAAATTATTAAATAAAAAAGTTATTAAAAAATATTAATGGAAATATTAAATAGAAAATCTTATATTTTACTTTTATTATTTTAGGGATGTATAATAACTAGTGAGCGGATCGGAAGCGTGCCACTCATTGTTAATTGTTTGCGGCGCTTTGTTAAAGGTTCACCGAACCTTTTTATTGCACTCTGGCTTTGTGAATAGACCCAAAACGCCCTGATTCTTGGAAAAAGCACGCTCCCTATCCGCCCTTTAATAATAACCAGAGATAGGCGCGAAAATGCGCTGAAATGGGTTCCTATTGTTAATTTCTACTATTAATCTTTTTTTTTGGTCTCTAGAGAGCAAAAAAAAAAGGTAAACAATAGAAATTGACAAAAGAAACCCATTTATTTCCAGCTGGCGCATCCTAGCGCCGCTGACTGATAATAACTGTAAATACGTTAAGTATTATATCTCGTCATATATGTATAATATCGCTATTATGTGTGTCTGTGTAAGATAACGCCCGCCGTACTATAATATTCGTTTTGATTCGAAACATATGTACGTCACAGCTAAAACACTACCAACAAAACGTACGAATATAATAACAAAAGAAAAAATTCTATATATACTGTTTGCTACCAATGTTTCCTCTAGGCTAATAGACGGCGCCAAGTCTCTGAGATTTCTTCAAAACTTGCGACTTGAGATTAAGACACATTTTTTATACATCCTGAAAGAAAACATCATAGTTTTCGAGAAATTGAGGATCATTCCAATATATGTAGGTTAAATACATTGATATGAATATATGATAAATGGTTTTTATTTATCAAGAAATATTTAGAAATATAGAACGCAAAACTTAAACAATTTTTTTTTCAATGAAATGGGTCATTTGATGAATTTTCCTATTTTGCCTAATCAAATCTGATATCTTAATTTTTTTCATTTATAACCATGACCCCGTCTATCACCTCCGTTTTTATTTAGTTTTTATCTAACTTTATAGAAATGCGTACCGCTAAACAAAATGAATATTTGCTGAGGAAAATGTATATAAAATTTTGTATTTTATATGAAAAAAATCAATAAAACAATATATATTACCATAAAAGTTTGCCACAATCTGAAGTGACAGCTATTTTGACATTATTTCAGTCAGACTTTTTCTTATTTCATTTTACTTACAATATAAGATTATTTGTTCGTCGATTTTTAATTTCATTTCATATGTATGTAGATAGCAAATATTTATTAATATATTATACAAATTGATTTAACCTCTTCAGTCCTGAATTTTTATTTTTGTAGAATATTTTTTTGTGCCATAATTTTATTTAGTATGTATGTACAATAAAATATTTACAATAAAAATGCCTGAAATTAATTTGAAAATACAGCAGGTTATGTAATTGATTTTTCATAATAAAACAGTGAAAATAAACATGCTAGGCTACCTGGAGCGGCGAGACCGGGCGGGACAAAATCGCACAATAAGCAATAAAATAAATACAAAAACAAGTAATATAAATATTAAAAACAGGTCTATAATGTACACAAAAAATACTATGGAACACAGTGATGATAAAATAAGAATGGTATGTTTATTTTGAAAGTGTACTTTTGAATTTGTGCTGATCCTTCAATATTATTTTAAATGAAGGTCGCAAATTTAAATTTAAACTAAATTAAATTTAAATTTAAATTTTTAAGTTAATATGTCTTTTCTTGTTATTCAAGTTTCAATAAGCAGCCAGCAGCATAGGTCGGTCGTTAAGCTTCTGACTAACACCGAAAGGCGTCGGGCTCGATCCCATGAGCTGACCTCGATTGAAAAATAATATATCTGTAGTGCTGCTGGTCAGACCTGGATATTTGTGGCTCCAGGTCGATCGTTTTCTATCGGAGTTTGCCAATTTTATCTGATTTCATTGTTGAAACGGTTCCCGATTAAAAACTGGCTAAAAACGCAAAGAGTATCAAATAAATTTATTCGCACTTTATTAAATTATCATGTAGATATGGTCGACAATTTCAATAGAGTAATTATTTTCGAAAACGCATTTAAAACTTACTGAAAAAATTGATTTTGCGCTGAATTGCCGTTGCACTGAATAGTCCATGCGCTGAATTGTCATCCGCTGAGTTGTCTGCACCGAAAGGTCGGCGCTAGGTTGGTTTGCGCTGATTTGTCGTGCCACCGCTTACCTCGATTGAAAAATAATTTTTCTGAGTATATCTGTAGTTCTGCTGGTCTGACCTGGATATTTGTGACTCCAGATCGATCGTTTCCTATCGGAGTTTGCCAATTTTATCTGATTTCATTGTTGAAACGGTTCCCGATTAAAAACTAGCTAATAACCTTTCTACCTACTATGTCACCACTATTTGAGTATGATTAATGTACAATAAAAATTCATAGATGTCTCGTTAATTTGCGAGTTTTCAGTGTCTCGTAATTCAACGACTTGTATAATAAAAATGCTGTATTGTTTGTAATTGACCAGGAGAGTGCGTTGGGGTTTACCTGTAAAGCCTTCCTGGTATAAAATGTAATAAAATAAATAAAGTGTGAATAAAAAGTACACTTTGAAAATTAATTATTTTATCATATCTGTGTTCTATCGGATTTTTCTTATACATTAGAGCTGTTTATAATATCTTCATATATTAAGTATGTACATACATAATATGGTGTACTGTGAAATATCTTATATTAAATTAATTGACCATCATCATTTGCACGCATTCAACGCCCATTGCTGATCTAGCTATGTACATATGTATTATATATAATCACCAACAATCAAAAGTAATTATATATTTGAAGCAATCAAATTCAGAAAACTCAACGAAAAGTTTGTACCGAGTAGGCAATTTAATATTTGAATAGACAGTATGCTAGTTTAGCATATAAATATTTAATCGAAGGTTTCGACAAATGAGGGGGTAGAAACATTCATATTTTCCTGTCAAAAGATAAACGATATGCTCATAGAGAGCTCATTATATGTACATATTAAATGTCAGTTATTATGAAAGTGGAAAAAGGATTTTCATTATAATTGCCTGCATGTTTATCATTCTAAATTGGCCCTTTTTTCATTTCAAAATAAACCTTTTTCATTGAAGAGGGGTCAATTTTAAATGATAAACGGTCAATTTTAAATGAAAAAGGTCAATTTGGATTGAATAACCTATAGAAAATGATGGAAGTTACTTTTATATGTATTTATATATTAAAAATATAATTGAAAATACTTATTCCACTTTTATTTAATTAAGGTATCTTTAATGCTAGTTATAATGAGGTGGTCAATCAAATCTTACGACATCCATAGTATTTATTGTTGGCAATCTTGTATATTTTGTTTATTTTTTCTCATACATATATACATATGTATATGAGAAAAAATAACATACTTATTTCCCAGTAAGTTTGTCATGGGCTCCTTGGGTTTTGACTCCTTAGCTTCACGTAGAAACAATCATCTTGGTAAGCTTTTTCTAAAAATTCTAAGGGGTGAATGTCATCTTCCTGAAGTTCTGTGTAATCTTAAACTTAGGGTACCTGAGAAACTGAGAGAATCTCGCTTCAGAACTCTATTCCTGCCTATTCGGGCCAGAACTAATGTGCTTGATGACTCACCCCTTTCAAGAGCCATTCGACTATTTAACCTGCTTTCTGGGAGCCTTGATGTTTTTACTGCATCGTACAGTTCTGTCAGGCAGCATATTTTAAATGACTTCTAGCTATGTACATACATACATATTTACACATGTTGTTTTCATTTTGTAATTTTATTATTTAGCATAATGTGTATGTATGTTGGTTTTATCTTTATTTATATATGTATGTTTTTTTTAATTTTTATATATATGAGTAATTTATCTTTATTTATGTGTTTATGTGTATATGTATATATTTAATTATGTTTAGTTATATTAATTTATGTTTAATTGTTATTTTGTTTTTTTTGTGTTATATTTTGTGACCATTGTGGCGCTTTAGGAATTCCTGTTATGCCACAATGGTCTGTTTAGAATAAAATAAAATAAATAAATAAATATATATATATATATATATATAAATATATATATATATATATATATATATATATATATATATATATATATATATATATATATATATATATATATATATATATATATATATATATATATATATATATATGTGAATATATATATATATATATATATATATGTGTAGGTGTGTATGTATGTATATGTATATATGTGTATTTTTATATTTATGTGTATTTGTGTATACGTGTAAGTATTTGTGTATATATGGATGGTGTACATATATGTTTATAAAATTGTCTATGGACAGGAAGGCGCATTGGGTTTACCTGTTAGGCCTTCTTGGTGTAAATTAAATAAAAAATAAAAAATAAAAAAAATAAATAAATAAAAAAATATGCGGTTTCCAAGCCGGCTAAAACCGAGACCGAAAAACCAGCTTTTTTGGCTCGATCAACCGACTTTTAAAGGTGTCCTTTTATTAATGTTCTTTTCCTACAAATTAACAATTATGAATATCAAATTTCTATGAAAGATCAAAAATAATCTGTATTGGATCCAAACTGTCTTAGGGAATCGGCGTATATTTCTTTGAACAACAAAATAAAATTACGGCACTTAGCGGTGCCTTTAAGATACATGTATGTAGTAATGGATGAAGACCAGGTCATAAACCAATAAAATATAATATAATATTATTGAAAGTAGTTTCAATAATCTACACAACGCGTTTCAAAATTTCGACAAATAGGGTTTTCCATTTTTTGTAGTTTTTGCGCGTTCTTCTTCTTGATAGTGGGTTATTTAAATCATTCAATTATTTGTACGTATTCAGGATCTGTCATTTTATGGCTGTGATATTTGTAAAAATAATAATGTAATAATTAAAGGGCGGATAGGAAGCGGGCTTCTCTCGGGCGGTTTTTTGAAACCCCTAATATGAGCCGCTATAGTTGAAATCTATTCGAGAAATATTACGCAAAACATTAAAGAAAATTGGACAATATAGCGGTTTATATATTTTCGAATACCACGGCATTTGATTTACATTTCAGGATCCACATAAGATTTGCCTACCACTGCATTACTATAATGCATATTGCTTATTATAATGGATATATGTAGGTAGGTACATACGTGTTTGGCCAATGCAATTGTTTTTTAACGACATCGATTATAATTGCATAGTGATTAACTATTACAAAACAAACCCACGTTGATTGACATATGTATATTGTTAACCGTAATTATATATGTACATATGTATATATGTATAATGTATTAATTGCAAGCACCAATTATGCACATCAAATGATTGACATATTATATACATGATATGATATTATGATTTATAATATGTACATGTTATGATATTATGATTTCTAGCATTGCTTGTTTGTTTACGAACACTTGTCCAATCACTTATACATATATTTTAACAATGTACATATCTATGTATGTATCTAGAATACTAGATGATTAGTCAATATATTCCACTGACTTCAAATTTACATAGGGATATGTGCATGTACATATAGAAAAATAATGTAGCAAAGTTTGTAGATAATTGAAAGGATATTTGCACCTATGTATATATGTTTTATATGTCTGTGTTGTTTTTGGAATCAGAATTTTTTTGGCAATTTGTTCGGCAATTCAATGAAAGGTATTTTAGGAATCAAAATATTATTAAATAAAGACTTATAATATCCAAGTCTGAATAAATTATATTATATTAAATAAATATTATATTAAAGAATATAGTCGGAGTAAATTATTTTCAATCGACGTCAGCTGACGGGATCGAACCTGGTGACTTCTCAGTTCTCAGTACCTACTCAGTATCAACACAACCACCGAGCCACGCTGCTGGTTATAACCCTGTTTGTATTTTTTTCTAGTTAAGCTGTGTCAAATGCATCTAATTTATAATTTCGAAAGAGACTTTAAAGAGACAAATTAGTAAAATAACCCTGCCAAGGCCAAGGGTTATTCTACTAATTTGTTTTGGATATTGTTTGGATATTGAATTATATATATATATATATATATATATATATATATATATATATATATATATATATATATATATATATATATATATATATATATATATATATATATATATATCAGTGGCGTGCGGTAAAATTATCTCTCTTTTTGTCGTACAGCCTTACTGAATGTGCGCGAGCAGGAGGAGGCATAGGCTGTTCCTCTTCATGTAACCTTCGTTCATTGGTTCGTAAGCAACACATTCAATTTATTTTTTTCGATTCATAGGCGCCGGGTTCTGGTATAAATATAATTTCGAAAAAAACGTAGTATATACATACAATGTTCGTTTGTTCGTGACAGTCTATTTAATAAAAAAAAACAAATGAATATTCAAATAAATTTGATTAAATGTTTACTATAAGATTAGTCATGTTTACGCGGTTTATATTACAAAGTAAAACCACTAGTAATATATATTTTAAAGTTAAAAGTATCTATATATGTACATATATATAAAATTGAATGTCTGTTGGTTTGTCTGTCTGTCTCGTATAGGCTCCTAAAGCACTCAACCGATTACGATGGAACTTTCAGGATTTGTTGTATACATGTCCGGGAAGATTACTCTGAAAAAAAAAACGGGAAAAAACCTCTTAATAATAATATTCGTCATTAAGATTTCACCGACGCGAAAGTTTGTAGCGCCATTGTGTAGTCTAGGAAATGTGTTCGTTAGTAAGCACGTTACCAGTCGGTTTATGACGACACGGCTTTGGAGATACGTTATTTGTTCTCCAACCATCACTTGTAACGGGAACGGGAATTGAATGCCCTATTCTGGCATTGCAACGTATGCCGGGTTCAGCTAGTTCCATCTAAAGTTAAGGTGTACCAAGTGAATGGTATCTAATTTTGAGTGTAAAGTATCCGAATTAAAGTTATGTAAGTTATCTACTTGGTTCGTGAATACTATCTAAAGTAAATTTAAATTATATATTCCCCACCATATAATATCGATAACAAGTATCAAATGATACGTTTAAAAGTTGTGTTTATGCAATAAACTATCATACATTGTATTGACCGACATACATTGTATGATTGGTTCCGATTGTAATGTGTCGAAGTTTTCAATAAGTATGCCGTTCATATAGAATGATAGTAGGCGGAATCGCACGCGATGCATCTTATTATTATGGATGCGGCGCATTAAAGTGTAGATCCATGAACAATGTATTATACGAGCAATTTGTGCGGTCACGCAACGGCAAATGCACTGAAAGTGCACCTGTTAGCCCAACAATTTAGTACACGCAACTGCAATTGCACTTTGTGTATGATTATGTATCCACTTACGGCCAATTTAAGATGAATATTAGAACGAACGAAACTAATGAAAAGCGTGTAAAAATAGGAGGATAATACCATGGTAGATCAATTGAAATTTGAAAATCAATTGAAAATTAAGTAAAAACGAGTTTATTAATGCAAGCTTTATTTTATTCATTACGTTCTATTCCGTTTAAAGGCTCGTTTATACCAGTACAGCTCAAGTACTACACGTAAACAGGAGTACGAAAAATATTCTTTCGTACATTCTATATATGGAGACATTCATATGTTTCGTAATATGTACGTGGCGTAAACGCAACAGCAGTAGCCGACACGATCTATTAATATTAAACAGCAGTACATGTCATCACAACGTATGCAGCAGAACCAGTTTTTTTTGGCCACTGTGAATATATTCACATTATGTATTATTTAAGTTTGGACCATTGTGACATCACAGGAGTCCCTAATGAGCCACAATGGTCGAAAATATAATAGAGAAAAGAAAAAAATATATATACAGACAAAAATACATTGGTAAATAATCATAAAAACTTCGGATGTGACCAACCCATGACTTTATCTGTGAATTTGAGGAATATAAGAAGGTCACAAAACAAAATATCGACATTGAACCGTACAGACGCATTCACACATACCGGCAGCATTATGAAATAATATCGATACAAATAAGAATTTCAGTAACCGACACTAAGTTTCAGTTCGATAGGACTAACGGTGTTCAAAACATCCCCAAAATACACAGACACACAAAAAAAAAACACACACACACATACACATATTTTTTCTAGATCGTGAAAACGTGATCGATTCTGATTTCGATTCAGTCAAAATCTCGAAATCACAAAACGTCATCTATTGTTACTACGTAAATAGATAAAGTAAAAACAATAGCATGGTAATGATAATAAAGTAAAAATATCAAATAATAAAATACAAAGTAGGGAATGTTTTTGCATATATAGCCAAAACCAATGTATAAGAACGAGCCGCAAATACAAAACATCCCTGCGAGGCCCAAATGGAAGAGAGGAGATAAAAATTCCACTCATACATCACATTCAATTATGAAAATGATGATGAGCGCAGGCTACTAGACAAATATGTAGGTTAAAATAATATCCGATAATCTACGCTCATTGAGGTGGAAAATATCAAATTCAGGCTCAGCAGCAACGATTTCATTGAGAAGCCGAATAGCTCTTGGAATAGAAGCCATCCGATAAAGTGCTGTGCAGGCAGGAGGTACAACCATTAAATGATGATGTCTACCAAGCACATAAGCTGATTTTGCCTTGTGTTGTCCAAAACAAACACGAATGTACTGAAAACAGGCGGTGCCGTATAGTGTGAATAGAATTAGTCTTTTCCGTTTATTTTCGTGCCAAGCTGTTGACGTACAGTGCTGGATAATATAAGCAGACCTTAATTCGTACTTTGTGACATTGAAATTGTTATGTTAACAATTTCAATCAAATCAGCTTAATATTTTGTCTTAAATTGAAATCGTTTTTATGTACATACATATGTACATTAAATACTAAGGGCCGGGCCGCACCGTGCAACTTTGTCGGCTTACTAGTTGCGACACGAAAAAATGTATGGAAATGTGTGCGACAAACGAGTTGACGGATGTGGCATATCGCTCGCAAGTCGCTCGCAAGTCGCTCGCAAGTCGCACGGTGCGGCCCGGCCCTAATAAAAATGATGATGATTTCGAATTTTTTGTAATAAAAACCACAAACTAAAGAAAACTGACCATTGACTAATGGATTTTTTGACACCCGTCAACCGGAAGTGGCAGTTTAAGGCGAAAACACATTAAAATGAACGACAAGACACGTCTTCATGGCTTCCAGTCAAGAAAGGGCGTTCCCAGTTCATTGTTAATTCGTACGATCCTACGAAGTTTCTCCTACATTTCTTCAAATATGGCATTAGCCGTTATAAATCACTGTCAAGCTTATATCAATACAACATATTACCGAAAACACTCCAGGGGGTGATTTTTGGGACTACGCTTTTTTTTGCATGCTAAAAAGTATATAAAAAACCACGTGCCACGTGCCTCTCTGTGTGTTTTTGCCCTTATTTATGCAGTATATATATACATATGTCAATATCGAAGTCAGAGACCTTACAAGAGACAAATCTGCCGACGACTTACAAACGTACGTCACGATATTGAACGACTTTTAAGATGATTTCCCAAAAAGACAGCATCGTCAAAATAAGTGAGTAGCTAGCCAAGAGCATGGTTTGGAAGATGATTAACTCAAATTTGCTTTTTATGTTTCGAAATGTCTACATTTTGATCTGTATTATCTCGTCGCAATGGTTGGCCTCACCAGGGCAATTAACGCAATTTACTATGCAGCGTGTAGGGTCGCTGGCAAGGTTGTTCGTCAAGCATTTGAAGCTAATTATGACATATATGTATACATACAGTACAATATTATGTATGTATGTATATAATATTCACAGAAAATCGTGTTGTCGACGTGTAAAAGCAAAGCCAAGGTGAAGAAAAACAGTGCCAAGATCGTGGCCGCATCTCGCTCTTGACCCTCTTACAATACATACTTATGTACATACTTTCTTACGTTATCCTCAAACTTGAACTCTCGGTTTCTTTGAACGAACAGTTAACTTATAAAATCAAGTTACATTTAGGGCGAATATGAAATACTAGTGTTGTACCCGATGACATATCATCGCATGGGTGTTGGCATATTAAGTTATTAAATAAAAAAAAAATTAAAAGAAATGTGTCGTCGGTCCTGTTTTCGATCCCCAGGCGCTTGAATTTTTTCAAATACATACCTTTTAAATGTATTTAATTTAATATTTATATTTAAATGTTTAATATGAAAAAAATGGTAAACACTGCCTACATTTCAACAATAGGAAAACTAATTAATTCAATAAATTTTCAATAAATAGCGGAAAATTCTCTATTAAGCGGAAACATTAGTAGCGATCAGTATATATAGAAGTTTTTTCTTTTGTTATTGTATTCTTACACATATACGATTTGGCAATGGCTGTGACGTATATATGTATGTTGGATCGAAACGACTATTATAGTACGGCGAGCGTTATCTCAGACAAACACACAGACGGAATAGCCATATCATATGTTAAAAATTTGCAAATTTATTGTTATTATCAATCGTTTTTATATTAATTTTAGAATAATTCTATACATGTTCACCGTTTTATATACATATTTGGGGTATCCCAAAGATATATTTCAAACTTCATAAGCCGGTGAACGGTAAATGATTCTTCCTACCACCGGTATACCGGTATATACCGGTAAATTAAAAAAAATCGTGAATTAGATTATTTTTTCTAAATCAATCAAAAATAATTATAAATATATCTCAGGATAATAATATCATAAAAGCATTAAAGTAAATTCGTAACAATAAATATTTTTTTTATTTTTAAGCCAATCATATTTATTTATTTAAAGTTTGGACCATTTTAAAGTTTAGATCATAATTTGAAACAACCATATGATCCTATTTATTACGATTTGGTTGGTTTGTGAGTGTTGCCAGTGAATTTATCAATTTAAAATTGCCATATTTAATACTGAAAATAAACAAATTCCAGACAACCTAATCTACAATACGCCATTTGCACCGACTTTTTAAGTGATAGTATGCGATCAAATGCGTATTTATGTACTTAATTTGCGATAAAATAGTGTCCGGTAATTACCGGTAAAGTTTAAAATTTACCGGTATTAAACGATGCCGAAATTTTGATGATTTAACGGTTAACCGATATACCGGTATTGTAATCCCTAATTGTAGGTATATTACAAACATCGATAAATAACATGTTTATACAGTATCATAGATACATCTATATAATACTTATATTTCGAGAAATACATACATTTTACAGAGGGTAGCATATTCACGAAATCAGCAAATTCAAGATGCTATAAAGTCAAATTTTCGAAAGTCAGAAAAGGTTTTTGTCAATTTGGTGGAAAATTTTCAATGAAATAAATTGGCAAACTCTGATAGGATGTGATTTACCTGGAGTCACATGTATCTAAAGTCTAGTCAGTAACACTGGGCTATGGAATGAAGCTATAATCACTCAGTTGAAAGCATTACACGCTAACCACTGAGGTATGTTGCTTTTATGTAGTATGCCAATTTAAATCTGGTTTAAAATGGTCATAATCGATCCAAGCATGGCAACTTAATCATTAAAACACACACTCTTCTGGGTTTGAAAACTAAATCTTGCGTAAATATCCCTAAACATTTGCCTTTAATCCTTAAATCCAAATCCGAACTGGCCAAGAGTAGTTTATAGATTTTAGCTGGTTGGTTAAAATATTATAAATTAATGCAGTTTTCGTTGGATTGTTCGCATTAAAATAAATGTGCAGACATTTGCCAACAAAAAAACGCCAGACATGGTTTGCAATGGCATCATTTGAATGAAAAACGAACAAACGTTCAATGTACCAGTCTCCCTTGCAATAATATTAAACCTAACGATGCATAAATCGTTTGCCAGAGTGCACTTTTATGACGTTATGCACGTTAATGCACAGAAAAAGTAGTATGTTCGACATTCTTTGTCGACTCCGAGTAATAGCAGGGAAAAGCCCATTTAGGTGGACGAGATTGTAAAATGCGTGCTGTTATTTATATCTACTTATTTTTTCTAACAATGGAATTACTGTCTTTCACTTATACAAAACCCCACTACGGTTAGTTTATCTCACGAGGGCGTATTTTATTTGATTTTGATTTTTAAATGCTTTTTATTATTACGAAATTATGTTCACAATACATCTTATATCTATTTTAATAGCTACTGATCTACTGATCATTTTATATTTTACAATTTTAATTTATTTTGGTTAGTAATCACAGTATTATATTATTCTAATGTTAATCTAAAGCGTAATAGGAAAAAGAGCTCAAAAACCTATTTACAATCCTTATAAATGTTCATAATACATCTAATACATAATATTCATTAAAGACTCTCTAAAGTCGATGACCTAAAGCAGATTGTGTTTAGGTAATCTGTGTTTATACCTGAAGGGTATAGACATTTTGTTGTAATCACCGAGACTCTTCACAAGTGTGTTAGTATGGTTATTAGTGATTCTGTCATAGAATTTACTGGTTAGTTTGTTAGTAATGTCTGTAACAAACGGAATATTATATATGGCATGCAGTTTTTTCAGGTTAGTATATATGGGTGTATTATAAATTATTTTTAGGGATTTATTTTGTATTACTTGGAGCTTGGAAAGGTTAGTATTCGAGGCGTTATTCCATACAGGTGACGCATAGGTTAATAATGGTAATATGAGCGCGGGATATAATTTTATTTTATTTAGCGTTGATAAATAACTATGGCGATTAAATATTGGATATATTGAGGATATACCCCGCATCGCCTTGCATTTCGCTGCCTCAATGTGAGGTGCCCATCTCATTATTTTATCAAACGTTACTCCTAAATATTTTATTACTGACTGCCATTTCAGACTTTCTCCAGAGGGGATTTTCAGATCTGAACTTGGCTTATGCTTTCTAACACTAAAGAATGTGGCGTCAGTTTTGGTTTGATTAATTTGAATTTTCCACTTAGTGAAGTGTTCAGTCATTGTTTCAATTGCAAATTCAAGATTTTTAAGAATAGTGTCTGGTTTTTTGCTACTTGTGAAGCAAGCTGTATCATCTGCATATAGGGCTATGTGACAGTTTTTTGGAATAGGTATGTCATTTATATATATGGAGAACAAGACTGGGCCAAGCAAGCTCCCCTGCGGAACGCCAGCTGCGATTATTTTTGGAGACGATAATTCATTATTTACGCTAACCACTAGCTTTCTATGAGTTAAGTACGATTTGATGATGAGAATTAGGTAGTTTGGTATTTTGTTAATAAGGAGCTTATGAATGAGTCCATCGTGCCAAACCGTGTCGAAGGCCTTTTCTATGTCGAGACATACCATTCCGGTACTTCTCTTCATATTAAAGTTCTTCGTCACGTGTTCAGTTAGTCTTGTTAGTTGTTGGGTCGTGGAATGTCCAGTGCGAAATCCAAATTGCTCATTTATTAATTTCTTATTTACGACTTTAAGTAAACGAGTGTAGATAATTTTTTCCAGAATTTTTGAAAGCGTGCAAAGTAAGCTAATGGGTCGATAATTGGCCGGGTTTTTTGAGCTGCGTATTTTATAAAAAAAAATCTATTGGGTAGGTTTTGAAGAGTGGTTATCGACTTATCGCGCAGCCTCGCTACAGTTAATTCTTCTTTTTCCTTGAAATTTTCTTTATATTTAGAAATACCATAAAAATACAAGAGTGACGCAAATAATTGTTTATTTGAAAAAAAATTACGAAGGATGGGTCACGACCCAAAAAAAGTATTAAAATCGATAGAGAGCTCTCTAGAGGTGACCTTAAGTTGAACGTTAGCAAAGCACTACATTGATAGATTCTATCTAAAATTAGTACATAACATATTATAGAATACTAGTGACAAGGTGCACGAATTCGTGCACCCACAAAAAGGGATCACCGTCTAAAAATCTACGTATTGTCGTGATGTGATGTCTGTACGAATGATCAGTGTGATGTCAGTTGACGGGCTGTGACAATCAATATGACGAAATAACCATTTTATATATAATACAAAATAATGATTTTAAATATATAAAAAAAATTCTAATGCACAGTTATTATTGTAAGATCTTGTTGTCAGGAGACGTGGGCGGTGGAGTAAAGTGAGACTCGTTGAGTGGTTTAAATGGTACTAGGCGGAGCGCCCCAAAGGTCTGTCACATTACATGTTACCAACTTAATCATTCACACATGAATTCTGCTAGGTTATAAAACTAAATTCCACACTATTAGTTTTAGGCAACAAATTAAATGGCCCCAGTATTTTAATGAATTTCGGTAGGTATATAAATCAGTTTTAGGCGAGTATTTTACTTACAAAATGGTCAGTATTATATTAATATAAATGCCAGTAAAAATAATAAATGGACAGTATAAAAATCTGACGTACATTCGCCAGAACAAATAGCAATGACTGTTGGATGTAATTGTTATCCAGATCGTATCAACCTTGTGGTGATACATTAAAATAAAACTTACCATGTTACATTTATACAGACCATTTAATATAAATATTTACCTTATATTATTTATAGCGACCAATTGTACATATTTAAATATACCGAACGATGGATACTGGCCGTTCAATATAAATACTGATCGTTTAATATAAATACTGACTATTTAATATAAATACTGACCATTTAATATAAATACTGACCTTTCATATTTAAATACTGACAAAAATTAGACTAAAATACTTACTTGTATTTTACAAGCCTTGGTTTTATTAAATAAAAGACGGCTTTTTTATATCTAAATTATTTATAAAAAAGCCCAATTGTCCTTTGTCATAATTAGAATAAAAAAATCTATATTAATGGGAAACTGGGTAATTTTAAGTACATATGTACCTATTTAATAGCTTAAGATATTTGTTTTAAAGCATACCATTTTTTTAAGTTATCCATTCTACAAACAAATCATCGGAAAAGTCTCTAGAAATATATCGATTTCGACATAATAATCTCTACACATCCATCTTTAAACTTAATAAACCGCATAGATATCTATATTGCATTTAATATATGTATATATATATATATATATATATATACCGCATAGATATCTATATCGCATTTAATATCTATAAACCGCAAGCATATATGAAAGCTTGCAACAATCAACAAATTCAGACCAGCCGAATTTGCGAGGCTGGAAGAGGACGACGATTTTATTGGAACCGTCACAACAATTTAGATTGGAAAATTGTCAAACTCAAACAGTACACGGTCGGTTTGGATTCAACAACCATCCATATATTGCCAGTGATGACAGATGTACTCGTGATCATTTAGGAAATCGAATAATTTTGGTTCGGGCCAAAATTGAATAATCGGTTCTGGCTGAGATTCGAACCCGCGACCTCTCTACTGGTAAACAATCGCTTAAACAGTGACCTACGTTGTGGCTCATATTAATTAAAAAAAAAATACTATTCCTCATTCCAACTAACTTGGCAGTGGGTAAACTATTTATTAATCTTGATTCCTATTAATCTTTACGTCTATAGTCGATCCGACTAGTGTCAGACTTAAGAAAACCGAGGATGCTGTCGAATTTTTGCAATGTATTGTAATATTTATTGTAAGGACGTAAAATAATTTCTTTGTTTTTTTTTTTAAATATTTCTTATTTAATTTTTTTTTATTATATACATTCATATATACCAGGAAGGCTTAACAGGTAAACCCCAATGCACCTTCCCGGCCAATTATGTACAAACAATGCAGCATTTTTATTACATAAGTCGTTGACTTACGAGACACTAAAAACTTGAAACTAACGAGACATCTATGAATTTTAACTTGTACATAAATCATACTCAAATAGTGGTGACATACTAAGTAGGAAGGTTTTTGGCCAATTTAATTGAGGAACTGTTTCAACAATGAAATAAAAAAAAATTGGCAAACTCCGATAGGAAACGATCGACCTGGAGTCACAAATATCCAAGTCAGCATTACAGATATACTCAGAATAAATTATTTTCAATAGCGAAATTGAAACGAAATGTCATTGGCCATCGCGGGTCAGGTTCAACTATTTATTATAGCCAGCAGTGTGGCTTAATGGTAGCGTGTATGTTTAGCACCAAATAATCAGTGGGTTCGATCCGCTATACTGCTGGTTAGATTTGGGCGCATTTGTGACTCCAAATCGATCGTTTATTATCAGAGTTTGCAAATTGTATCTGATAATTGTCGGAGCGGTTCCTCAAAATTGGCAAAAAATCATCTTTCCTGCTGTCATAAATCTTCTGTATTTATTGTATGTACAATTTGTAAAAATTATGTACAAATCTAAAATCCATATATGTCTCAATGGATTAACTCTGTAATTAATTATAATTAAATAATTGTTATTTCGTGTTCTTCAGCTTCTGGAAATACAGTGATTTATGTAATAATAAAATGCTGCATTGTTTGTAATTAATTGTCCGGGAAGGCGCATTGGGGTCTTCCTGTCGAGCCTTCCTGGTATCTATGTAAAAATCGTGTGACTGATCAATAAGAATCGTGTATTTTTTTTTCTTCCTACTGAAAAATTAAGAGGAATGGGACCTACTATAATAAAAGTGCACATGAAAAAAGTGCTGGTATGGTTTTATTCGATCATCCTCGCAAGCACAGAGAACGAAGGTAATTTCGAAACCGTACACCGTCATATAAACGGTTAGCCTTTAGCGAGTTAAACCGCGATATGCGATACGTGAAGGGGGATTGCCAATAAGGATGTGCGCTTTCAATTCGTATTACGGAAACGGAAACGACCTTGACGCATCCAATCGAACGATATACGGATAAGTTATCGTGGTTCGAGGTGGCCGGATATCGTCTGGTTCAGCTGACGAGGAGATGGCAAGGGATTGGGATCCCACAACGAGATGATTGGTGTGACGCAAGTGTGACCCACATGTCCCCCATGGGAAGTCGGCCAGATTGCCCGTCATTGCTTAATCGCTTTGTGGTACCGAAGTTCAACGAACAACAAATTGTCCTGCCAATTGACACTCCAAATTGGTCCGACTTCCTTGCTGCGAAACTCGATCCATAAATCTTCAGACTGGATGAAAAAATAATTGCATACCTCTGTAAAATGTTTAAATTTCCCTTTCGTTCGAACTGTAGACATCTCTCTCAAGCATTTTCTTCCATTAAAATTCAATAAGAAGAATGTGCTGTGAAGCTTAACTTTCATCATTGCGTTCCAAAAAAATCAAATTAGCTGGTTTTGTAATAGATATTAACTGCATTAACAGTGGTGTCATCCAATTTTAGTAACAACGGGATTCCAATAAAAAAATTTCTCCAGTTCATGATGTCACCTAGTCCGTTGTGCGAAAATAAAAAAAATATAGGTATTTCCACAAAAAGCAAATTAGCTAGTTTTGTAATAGGTATTAACTGCATTAACAGTGGTGTCATCCAATTTTAGTAACAACGGGATTCCAATAAAAAAATTTCTCCAGTTCATGATGTCACCTAGTCCGTTGTGCGAAAATAAAAAAAAATATAGGTATTTTCACGGCACGCCACTGATACGTATGCTTATATTTTATTCCTTATTATAAGATATCAGTATTTGTGCATTTATTATTGCCTAATTATTCAGAGCCAGATAGCCTTAAAATACATAATATAACACAAAGAAAAGTGTTTGATTACAAACCGTCAATGCGTTCCAAACTTAACATATTTAACACATTGTTTCTCATACATATCAAACATGTCAAATATCACGGTGCCGCCATTATGTTCCCATACACATGGTGAGAGCAGGATGACAATTCGCAATGGATGGTAGCACCGTGGTGTCACCTTTCCCCCCGTTATCAACTTGATGAGGGGGAAAAAGTGAAACGACTAAAACAAGAAATACAACTGAAAAATAATTAATATATAAATAACATAGGACTATTTTAATATAAATATAATATTAATTTCGTCAATGAAAAGGCTAAATTTTGAACTTCGAGAATCATACATATATATGATTCACTTTTCCGCAGACGTTTTTATACCAATTTCACCGCAGTGACATTTTTAGTGATTCGTTATTCACTGGGGCCTTCAACATAGTCAATATTTCTAACAGTATAACCCGTATTCAGCTCTCATATAGCCATAGGCGGCACTGGATACGAGTGATGCTTTTAGAAATATTGGCAGTGTCGAAGGCCCCAATCAGCATCTTCTAATGCCGAATCCGTATCCGGACGTACGCGACTACCATGTGCAGACATCATTTATGGCCCATGCGAATTCCTCCCTATCATGGGCAAGCCGAAATAACTTTTCGAGACCTATCCATGACCTGATGTTTCGGAGCCAAGAGAGCTTCTTTCACCCAAGCCACCGTTTGCTTTCTATTTTCTCCTCTATGATTGTTTGTAGAAGACGATATTTGGGGCTGCGAATAATGTGTGATCGCTTCACCGTGTTAAGAAGCTCTCTCTTTTTATGAAGAAGCTGGAGGACCGTTTCGTTTCTTACATGCTCTTTCCACGAGATCTTTAGCATCCTCCAGTAACACCACATTTCTATCCTGTTCATGGATGCCACTAACAGCGTCCACGTTCAGCATGCACACACATTAATGAGTAATGCTAAATATGTAAAAAGAGGAATCAGTTAGGCTTTCAATTATACCTATATGCGTATACTGTAACTTCGAATTGGGTGTTATTAAAAATACTCCAAATCTTCAATTTAGATAACTATTGTTCCTAACGTTGTCTTTTTCCTCAATGACTTTTTTTAGAGGAGTGTATATGTATATAAAAAAAATATTATATTGGTTAGCTATTTGGATTAAAATAATATAATGTATATGAACCATTGATGTATAATACACTAGATTCGCCCTCACACTTTATACTGGTCTCACTTTTGGCGCATGCAAAAAAATGGCGCATGCACAGTTTCTCTCAGTAGGTAGGTAGGTACCGCTGCGTTGTAGGGAAAAAAAACATTTTTTCCCAACTTCCCCGCTAGTTAAACCCCCCGCACCCATCAGTTAGTGAATACAAGATCTCCGAACAAAATCACACGTCAGGGCCCGTCTAGTGTATTATACATTAATGATATTAACGCATAAAAGTCACATTTATTTTAAAATTCAATTGGCTTGGTAATATTAGCAAAACTAACAACCGTACTATTTTCATATTATATATTATCAAACGTATTATTAAAAATCATTACATAGTATCAAACGCTGTTATTATTTTCTAATTCTTATCCGCCTCACTGGTAGTGCGTTCGTTGCATGCGAGCGCAAACGCTATAAGTTGGCAGCACTGCTCGCCGCTGTTTGTTGGCGCGTGCCTGTTGTTGAGCTGCGTCGCCTTTCGTTGCCTCTTGCGTCGATTTCAACCGCAGTTACAGGTTAGTGAGAGCCCCCAAGCAAGCGGGGGGGTGGAGCCCCGGGCGTTCCGCCACGACCCCCCTTCAAAAGTTGCCCCCCCCGGCGCCCCGGCATTAACCGGCGTCTCGTCGCCCCTAACGGCACTGCCGCCATACTCATTGTATTTCCCCGCTATTGGGCGTCGTATTCCCACGATCGGCGGGAATCCGCCCTCCAGAGGCACGACCCCCTCGAATGGGGCGCGTGTGCACCGGACCGATGAGTCAACCACGACGGGCGTTGTTCGACCCGGTTTGAGGTTATGTTCCATTGGCATCTGTGCCGCTTGTTTGGTGACACTTGTCAGGTGCAGGCCGTAGCGCTATCATTAACGACCATCGTGTCTGTTTTGTATCGAATTTTTGCCCAGTGCTAAAACAAAAGAGTTTTTTTTTTCTAACATTTTAAACCGTATGGACGCGTTCGATTAATCCCCATCGATGTAAAAAAAAAAATGGCCACACACCTGCCCTTTCGCAAGGTGTGACAAAAGTTTCATACAGACTTATTTTTTTTTCTTTTACCCCCACCAATGAAATGTAATGAATAAAATAAAATAATTTAAAATGAGAGCTTATTATTTATTTTTACATGTTCGCAAATCCATATGAGTCAGTATGTTATAGTAAGTATGCCCTTTTATCATCCAAGGTCATTCCATACAATTTTTATTTCCGAATAGGATTGACGACAATTCCGGAACAATAATCACAATGTCTACCCATTGAAAAACTGCTCTACACTTAATACCTGTTTTTTTCTATGAAAAAAAAATACGGCGTCATAGGGAAGAGACTATTCTTATACTGTATTAAATTGATTATTAGAAATAAACAACGGCATAGAGGCTTCAATATGGAAACGAAAAAAATTTACATACAATACATGTGAATGAGCACCACTTCAGTATGTTATTATTGCATCATTGGAACTGCATAGAATCGGTTTCAAATTATTCTGAATTATTAACAGGTGCATATGTGCGCAGAAAATCGATTTGTATGCCATCAAGAGAACTCGCGTATTGATTTTCAAAAGAGTACGCCATTATTGATTCCGGAATTTTCTTCCCAGCAATACAAACTCAGTCTGCAGGTTTGAACGCCGAAGCTTTTTTTTATTTGGTGTCCATTCACAATAAAGCCTCATCATGCTCTTTCCTTAAATCATTTGTTAATTGAATAATCAAAAGATTTTACATCTTTTGACAACGATTAAAAGAA
The DNA here is from genome assembly GCF_051622035.1 of Arctopsyche grandis. NCBI lineage: Eukaryota > Metazoa > Arthropoda > Insecta > Trichoptera > Hydropsychidae > Arctopsyche > Arctopsyche grandis. The sequence continues at coordinate 34,708,807 of NC_135356.1, forward strand.
TGCCATTCTATATATACATGTTAGGTCTACCGGAATGTTCTGTCTGAAAATGTTTTCTCGAATATGTTCATTTGAAACATATATCACTTTCTTTTCACTGTTGTATTTCTACCAGGGATGAGGAGTCTTAGCTTTGTGACGAAAGTCGGAATCAATTTCGCATTTTTATTAACTTTATGTCAGGTCTACCGGAATGTTCTGTCTGATAATGTTTTCTCGAATATGTTCATTTGAAACATATATCACTTTCTTTTCACTGTTGTATTTCTACCAGGGATGAGGAGTCTTAGCTTTGTGACGAAAGTCGGAATCAATTTCGCATTTTTATTAACTTTATGTCAGGTCTACCGGAATGTTCTGTCTGATAATGTTTTCTCGAATATGTTCATTTGAAACATATATCACTTTCTTTTCACTGTTGTATTTCTACCAGGGATGAGGAGTCTTAGCTTTGTGACGAAAGTCGGAATCAATTTCGCATTTTTATTAACTTTATGTCAGGTCTACCGGAATGTTCTGTCTGAAAATGTTTTCTCGAATATGTTCATTTGAAACATATATCACTTTCTTTTCACTGTTGTATTTCTACCAGGGATGAGGAGTCTTAGCTTTGTGACGAAAGTCGGAATCAATTTCGCATTTTTATTAACTTTATGTCAGGTCTACCGGAATGTTCTGTCTGATAATGTTTTCTCGAATATGTTCATTTGAAACATATATCACTTTCTTTTCACTGTTGTATTTCTACCAGGGATGAGGAGTCTTAGCTTTGTGACGAAAGTCGGAATCAATTTCGCATTTTTATTAACTTTATTGACGTATTTTCTATTGAAAATTTCACCAACATTTCCAACTAGAATTATTTAGAAATCCAATAGAAAGCCGGTATAAAAGCCTTAGATAACTTCCGTCGAGGATTTCGAGTTTTGTAAAGGTGTGTTTAGACTACAATATATCTTGCAACAATATAAAATAAACAAAACGAGTCTATTATTGAATGTATTTTTCCGAAACTACTTCCACCTTCTTCATTGTTGTTAAAATGTAATGCTCTATGCTCCTAATCTAATTTGCTATGGTTATAAATTCAGAAACTCCGTTGTAAACCAGTCTTTATAAACGTTGATAAATTAATGATATGGCTTACACAACCCATGATCAATGCTACCTGGAAAGCCTTAGCAGGGTAGTATTCTTGTTTACTTTGAACATGTTTAAAATACAACGCTTATCAGCGTTTTTCTGGCCCCACGAACTTGTTGGGAAAACGCCAATCGGCGTTTGTCAGTATTCAAAGGATCAATAATGTATGCGAAAGTCTAAAAATTGACAACTTGGTGGAAAGAGTTGATCATTTCAGATATCTTAGGTGCTATCTGGGTGAAATGTATGAAAGTAACCAGGAAATTCGCGTTAGAGTGGAGCAGGCAAGAGCTGCGTTCTTAAACATGAAAAATTTACTAACCACACGTGGCATCAGCATAGGACTTCGACTTGGACTTCTACGATGCTACGTTTTCAGCATTCTTCTGTATGGGACAGAAGCATGGACCCTGACAGATGCCACGTGTAAAAAGCTACAGGCCTTTGAGATGTGGACATACAGATTTAATAATCTCATGGATGGCGCGTCGAACCAATGCCGAGGTGCTGGCCCTGATGGGAAAACATGTCGAAGTACTCAACAATGTGAAAAGGCGTTAATTGGAGTACCTTGGGCATGTGATGCGGAACCAGAAATACGATCACCTGCGGCTAATTATAATCCAGGGAAAAACCGTAGAGCAACGCAGTCGGGGCGGGCAGGTGGAAAACATCTTGGTTAAAGAATCTTCGGCAGTGGTACGGCATCAGCACCCGAGCACTATTCCCATAGATAAGAGTACGGATGGGAAGTCTAGTTGCCGACGTTCTGGGCGGACAAGCCACATGAAGAAGAATAACGTTGAGATACGTACAAATGTATTCACATTCAACGAACAGATTCATATTCAACACTCGATATATGCAGATCTGAGACGCAGTGCTTCTATGCATGCTAGAAATATTAAAAGCATTTGTGAATGGTCTCATGATGATTATATCGGATTTGTTTGTTATTAGTCTGATCACATTAAACAAGTATACGCACTTAAATGCATGTAATGTATGTATGCGTGTAATCACGTTTATATGTATGATGACAAATTGCGTTTCTCGAAGCATCTCTGTTGACGATATATGATGAAAGGTGATACTGGTTTTAGTAAGTGATGTAATTGAAGTCGACTTTGCTTAAGATTAGTGTTCCGTTAGCTCATCGAGTCATTTAGTATCCTGAAAATGTATAGAAATCGGATATCTGAGATTATATCCGAGCAAAAATTCCCAAAAGTGATGGCCTCACTTGACTTGCATTATCTTTTTTTAAAAAAAAAAAAGACTGGAATAAATCTATCGTATATATTGCTTTTACATAGTTTAACTGGTGAATATTTGGTTAATTGTTTCCACTTACATCTGCGTCTTTGCCTCAACACCACACACTACTCCCAGATTTGTCTTAGTCCTGGTGAACAGACATGTATTGTATATTCAACATATTGTTTCTTTTCAATTTCAGCAAACAGAAGATAGCAATGTCGGACGTAGGTAATGGTAAAGGCGTCAAACGTCCGTCGTCTGGTGGCACTCCGGTGTCCAAGAAAAACGATTTCGGGAGCTCCGACGAGAGCATAGACAGCGATGGATCCAACGATTGCAGCACTCTCGAAGACAAGGAAATTGACACTAATGACATTGCCGAACCTTTAATCAAGTTGCCGGAGGTGCGCGTCGGGTTTATTTTCTTCTTTGCTCTTATGCGCTGTGCGAATTGGAATTACATTGGAGTTGTGGTGTGAAATTTCAGGAGGTGTGCAAGCGGTATACGACAGATAGTTCGGTTCTGATGATCGCCGGCCACGTCTCGTGGGAGCTCACCGGCAAACGGGAGACCAAAACTCTCATCAAGACACACCCGAATTTAAACGTTTTCCACCGTTTCACCGATCAGAAGGTTTGATTTTGCTGGATTATTCTTCATATATATGTATGTGATGCAGAGTTTTTAATGTAATAATCGTGTTTTTTTTTTCTTTTCAGTATCGTTTGGTTGTTAGCGGATGCACTTCGGCCCATTCCGTAGTTGTGAATGAAGAGGGAAAAGCGATGACTTTTGGTATATAACTTGTAATCTTTTCTTTTTTGTTTAGGATTTTTGACATTTGAATCAGTAGTAATAATAGAGAATGAAAGTCTGATTAATTTTTATTTACTTTCGACTTTATTAATGAAGCTTTATTAGTGAATTTATTAATGAAGCTTCTATAATGATATACCTGGTCTCGCTATAAGTTCTGTTACGAATATATATTTCATCATAGAACAAAAACTAAAAGACACATTGACACAAAACAAATTTTATTTACAACATATACACATACATAATATGAAACTCAAACCCATACTTTCTATAAGTCTACTTGACGTGATCGGCCACGATCTTTTTTTTTCGCATGTTTGAAAGTATCAAAAAAACCGATTCTTTTCTGCGTGATTTTGCCTTAAGGCTAGAACTTTCAGAAGGTCATTCTGCCATACATATGAAACATTGTTATTATATAATTTGATAGTATCGTATTCAAAATAAGTGATAGTGGAAGGTTTATTCAATAGATTGAATATCTTTCTGCTTCTTCCTCGTTTGCTCAATGCTGAGTGTCGTGGTCATCGAAGTTTGGAATTTGATGGACGATCCGTCTCCACTCCTCCTGTGATCCTGATGATGATCCTGTCAGTACTTCAATCTGGTTTAAACATTTATTGTGAGACCGTCCTCTCGCTTGCCTTGCCTCCAGCGTTCCGATGACTACCAGACTCTCCATGCCATGTGGCCAAAGTAGGAAAGAATCCTTTTCCTACTTGTTGTGGAGTCTCTCTGAGGCTGCCAGCTCTTTGAGTATGGAGATGTTCGTACGTCTTGCGGTCCATAGTATGCGTAGTATTTGTCTCCAACACCACATTTCGAATGCATCTCGACTGTCCCTTTCTCTCTACTTCCGGGTCCATGTCTCAATATTTTAGTGTTTCGCAATTGTTAATTCGCATCAGTAATCGCAATATTTTTGCAAGGAGGGCTGCAGAGTTGGATTCAACGGTCACTTCTTTCAGTATGGAAATATGTGGTGAATCTTTTGATTCTCGAACATTCTCGAAAGTCTGAGTAATTACAGCCATACAGTTTTTGTAATCGCTCAACTCCGTCTTAAAATAATGAAGGATCAACTGAAATTAATCCAAAACTAATCCAGATGTGTACCCTTAACTTCTTTGTAGTCGGTCTTATGCAGAGGCGCATTTGAAATTTGAGGCCCCCGCTCAAGTTAAAAAAAAATGCTATCACTGTTTTTTTTACCATGCTTTTCTTTATATGGTTTTTGTTTAGGATTTTAATTTATAAGTTGTAAATTTTGGTAGCTAAGGCCCATTTTGGGGTCCCAAACGCGCGCTTATTTTCAATATATTCCCAAAAATATTTTTATCTGCAGCGCGTTTATCGTATGTTTAACAGAGAGCTGAATGAGGTTGATCTATTTGGTATTTCCCTACATCAATTCAGGTCTAACATCAAGAGAATCTTGACCAATTGATTCATTTCGTCTCCTATTCTATTTTTCCAATATTTTTATACTTTAGTTTAGTTATGTAATGTGCTATTTAATCATATTATAACTTTCATTCTTTTCCTTTTCATTTGTTTATTTTGTATTTACCTTTTTCATTTGTTTTATATTTGTAAATTTCAATTTCTTCTTATATTCTATTTTATAACCTTTTCCAAATATTTTAATACTATAGTTTAATTATGCAATGTTCTACATATTTTGTGATGCCTTTATTCTTTACTTTTTAATTTGTTTTCCTTATATTTATCTTTTTCATTTTTGTAAAAATCTATTATTGGACTCGGATGTTACATATATTATTTATTTACTATTTGTTTTTTTATACATATCTATGTACATCCTGTCTGTTGATTTTTCAATTAATAAAATAAAAATAAAATAAAATAAAATATATGATAAACTGCTGCTGGTCTTATGGCATGAATAGGTATATTCATTAAAATAATGTTTATTTAATTTAGATATTACCTTTGGGTATCTCAAAGCGTACAATGCAAAATATAAAATATACGGTTAAAATAGATATTATTATAATTTTTTATTATATTTCTTCAAAAAAACAGGTCGCAACAACTGTGGCCAACTCGGACAGGATGACATTGTTACGAAAGACGTACCGACGGAGGTTGCCGGTTTGAAAGAAATGACCATCATATTTGCATCCACTGGCCGAAATCACACTCTGTTCTTGACAGGTAGAGTACACGCATTGTAGCTTCAAAGCAAATTTATATAGCAATTCTCGTGGATTCATATTTCAATTCCGTATTCAGATTCCGGCGTAGTCTACGCTTGCGGCGATAATCGCAACGGTCAATGCGGCATCGGCACCATCCAGATCAAGCAATTGACCACTCCAACTAAGATCCGCTACAGGTTTTTATTTTGTTCATTAAATTTTTGAATTTGTGTAAAATATGTGTTGATTATAATGTGGTCATCTTTTAGGGGACCACCGATCGTCAAAGTTGCCTGCGGTGGAGACTTTTCGATGATTCTCGATGCCGAAGGCGGTCTTCATTCTTTCGGCCTACCCGAAAATGGACAACTCGGTAATTATATATAACATTTTTTTAGCATTCGCATTCGACGTTGACCAACATGTCAAATTTTTTACTTTCGACTCTACGACTACGATCTGACATGACTTTTATTCGATGCACAATACGAGATTGTTTGATGGACCGAAAATAATGCACAAACATTTTTTTTTTTTTAAGATACAAAGTATTTTTCTCAATGTACAGTCGAGTACTGTTGTGAAGTGTCGCATAGTGCGGTCAGACCTTTACTCTAATTAAATATAATCGATGTGAATTTTACAGGTCACAATACCGATGGAAAGTACTTGGTGACGTCCAACAGGCTGTCGTACAATTTTGAGACGTCTCCGAAGCGCATCATAGCCTACATCGAAAAGTCCAAAGACGGCCATGTTACTACGGTCGACGATGTTCAGATCACGGACGTCGCCTGCGGCATCAATCATACAGTACGCTTCCGTTATTCGTACGTGTATGTAAGTAAGTCTAAGGCAGAGTTTAATGTTTGTGTTTTGTGTGTAGGTTGCACTAGATTCCAAGAAGAGAGCGTTCAGCTGGGGCTTCGGCGGCTTTGGTCGTTTGGGTCACGCTGAGCAAAAGGACGAGCTGGTGCCTCGTCTCATCAAGTATTTCGATTCTCAGAGTCGCGGAGTGCGCTCCATCTACTGCGGCGCTTCTTACAGTTTGGCCATCAACGATTTGGGTATTGTATCGTCCACGATCCGCTATTCGGCATGTTCGCTTCTTTCATGTGTATTGATTAATATTTGCATGTGTTTGTCCGTTTCAGGCGCTTTGTTTTTGTTCGGTCAGACGAAACGGACTGGAGAGGCTAATATGTATCCGAAGCCTGTGCAAGATCTTGCAGGTGATTTAAATAACGGTTCATAATTCAGCGGTGGACAAATTTGAAGTTATAAGTCGGAATAATTTATTTAAAAACGAATTTTTTTGTGTATTGAATGAGTTTTTGCAGTCTATTAGTATTGTTATTGTATATATATTTTTTATTATTGTTGAGATTTGTCTACAGACGAGTTGGCAGGCATGTCTAGCATTTGTTCACAACACAATCAGACTCGAAATGTTATTAAATAATGAACATAATCATGATACTTTTTTTAAACAACGAGTTTTACAATTTTCGTATACAATCTTTAGATGTCGATGCTAGAAACTTGTCAGCAGGCAATTTGCCAGGTTTTTTAGTACCCGGGTAGTACGAGTATATACTTAAATAAGGATGAATAGATGCAGAACTAGTAAGTGAATAAAGAAAGGTACAAAACTAGCTTTCAACTCAAACAATAAATCCATACCCGAATACTTGAAAAGTCGAGTAATTTGGCATCCTTAGTGACCACTTTTAATTGAAAAAAAACGGACTAGTCATTAAATTAAGAGATTTATCTCGTGATAGGTATCTCGGTAGGATTTATAGCTATGACAAATGTATTTTCTGTTGAAAGTTGAAGTTCTGTTGAAATTCGAACTAGAATTATTTAGAAATCCAAGATAAGTACCGCCGAGGATTTCGAGTTTTGTAAATGGTGTGTTTAGACTCTCCATTATATCTTGCGACAGTATAAAATAAACAAAACAAGTCTATTAATGAATGTGTTTTTCCAAAACTAGTTCCATCTTCTTCATTGTTTTTAAAATGTAATGCTTACAATCTAAAATACTGCGCAATCAGGGATTTCCATCGAGAAATTCTGCTATGGTTATAATTTCAGTCTTTGTAAACATTGACACAGATTACACGATCCATGTTCAATGCTACTTGGAAAGGCTTAGCGGGTAGTGTTCTTGTTTATTTTTTACATACTTAAAAAACAACGCCGATAGGCCGTATTTCAGGCTGATGGACTTGTTGACAAAACGCCGATCGGCGTTTGTCAACATTCAAAGGGCTAACCAGCCTCTGTGTGAGACATGTCTGCAGATAAATCTCTTTGTAAATGGTCCAATGTACTGTACGACTAAAATTAAATTTGCAATTTACTAAATACAACTTGAGCATTGCACTAAGTAGCGATGAAAACATTTATTTTTTGCTGAATTCAAATGTGTATTTGATTACTGTCGGCTGCGATTGTACAAAATAATTTGTCCACCTCTGATTTATGTCGATTAATTAAGTTCAAAAAAATTTTAACGGTTGTGTTTTCGTTTAGGTTGGAACATCAGATGCGTCGGCACCGGTAACACTTCGGTTGTTATCGCCGCTGACGATAATCTGATAGTCTGGGGGGCTTCTCCGACTTACGGTGAATTGGTATGTAGTTGTTTATTATTCGAATTGCGAAATTTCTCTCATACTATATGTATTGTGTGTGCGAAGCATTCATTTGTCTCGTCAATGTTTTCTATATGGCTATGCGTTGATGTGATATTTTGCCTTTGCGTATTTGAAATGTGCGTTCGCAGCAGCGAAGTGTGTATGTGTGTATTTTCATTTTCTAAGTTGTTATGTTTTAATATGTGAATGTTTTCTAATCGAAATTCTAGGGACTCGGTGACTTGACTAAATCGTCGACGAAGCCGGTGGAAGTTCCACGGATGGAAGGTACCAAAATAAGCCTTGTTTCGATGGGCTATTCTCACACGTTGCTCTTGTGCAACGATTCGTCGGAGACGGCCAAGGAGAAACTTGCCAAAATGCCGACATTCAAACCTTAAATGTATTTGCGTGTCGCCGCCCCGGCAATTTATGTAATTGTTTTTTAAATGTATCTACTTATTTTTTACTTCAAAATTCCAGTCTGATAAGACAACAATATATAAAATATATATTATTACTTGTAAGTAAGAGTATTATCGAACTGAGTGTGTTCCATTGGAATGCGTTTTTTGTTGTTGTTTTTTTTTTTTTATGATTTTTTCGTCAATATGGTTTGATGTTTTATTTTCGTTAAAATTTTAAATGTTCACATTTAAAATTTTTTTCTTTTATTATTTCGGTAATTTCAAACTTTGAGCTGAGAGTTCAAGTTTTTGAGCCGAGAGTGTTCCTTTGGAATGTGTTATTATTTTAATTTCGTTTTTGATTTTACGTCGATGTTTTTATTTGAAGTTCACATTTTAAATTCCTTTTTATTATTATTTGGGTAAATTCAGTCAAGTTGTTGAACTGAGAGTGTTCCATTGGAATGCTTTTTTTTTTTTTTTTTTTATATATTTAGTTTCGTTTTTTGACTTTACATCGATGTTTTTATTTTCGTTAAAATTTTTCAGTGGGTTTTAATTAATCCACATTTTTAATGTAGTTCCTTTAAATTCCTTTATTACTCGTATTAGTTCAGTTAAATTGTTGAACTGAGAGTGTTCTATGTGTTAGAACGCAGTTTTTAAATTACAATTTAATTTTGATTTTTCGTCGATGTGTCTCGTGATTGTTTTTTTTTCCACTAAAATTTTGAAGTCTGCATATTTTGAGTTTCATTACTCGGGTTAATTCAATTAAATTTACATAGATTTATATATAACAGTGATTTTGTTATCAGGTTATTTTATATATGTTAAAAGGCGATTCAAAACACACAAAAAATATTCAAGATTGTTTGTATTTTGTTGTATTTGAGGCGTTTTGTCACAAATTTTTTGATATTCAACACATTTATAAATGGTCACATATTCGTTAGTTTAATTGTGGTATACCCAGGGTTAATATTAATATACATATTACAGTTATGTATGTAATGATTATAAAGTTTTAAACAAAGTACAATATTATTTATGTAAATTCTGTTGTTCGTACTGATGTATACATATATACGTATGTATGGGGTAACCTGTAGAAATCTGACATGCCAATATAATATTTAACACGGTCTATGTCCGAATGTCACACACATAATTCAATATGCATTTTTTTCCTCAAGATTTCGCTCTAACACTCGTGTTATCGAAGTTTTCTCTTTTTATATTAGTTTATTATATATTTACATGGGGTATTTTATATATAGTGTAGTTTTTTTGACAGACCGTCGTCCATTCGGGTTTGTGTTGAAGTTTAATTCGGATGGGTGATGCGTCTAAGGTATTCTTGACGGGTTTTAAATTAAGATCAAAACAGTCGTACTTAAAAATGATTCCGTTCATTTTTTTTTTTATATTAAACTACTGGTTTTTATTATATTGGTTTTTCGGCTTATATATATATATACGTGTGTGCGTGTGTCTGTGTGTATTAACGATAATTTACAAATCGATTCTGAGCCAAAGTTAAATAGAGATTCCAAAAAATTAAAAACAAAAAAAAAACCAATTTATTTTATTTTGTAATTTAAAATAGAAACTCGCACGCTTACTTTATGATGTGTGTTTCAGTTGTATACTTATTATTATTGACGACATTCGAGTTCTTTCCGCAAGGACTCGTTACACTGTCGTTTGATTGTAATCTCACGTTTTGCGAATGTTTGAAAGTCGGCGATTATCGAATGTTTGGGGAGCGATCGGAAATGGGACAGTCCACAAATCTTATATCGAAAATAGTTAAAAAAAAAAAATAACTATCCGTTCATACAATTTAGATAACATCACATGTTACGTTACATTACATGCTACATTCCCTGTCCCTGAATGTTGTTATAAGATGCAGTGAATGTGAATATTTGGCACAAATTCAATTCGGCCATCCGTTTAATAAACATTTTCAATTTGTGTAATTTAATTTAAAGCAAGATTCGTCACGACAAAGACACTTTAGATGTTTTCCGATCACTTCTTCGCACCCACCGGTGTGTATGTGTGCAAGTGAGTGTATAAACGACCTGAAATTTGCTCTCTCTGTTTTTTATTACACATAAATTACACCCCGTAACATGCCGAAGGCACTAAACTAGACCTACCAATCGTCCGATTGTGATTTACATTACTGTAATTTTCTTTTAAATACATAATACGCATTCTGTTTATAATATTTATGTAATAATTAAAATCATATACGAAAATATAATTACTATTTTAATGAACAAAAAAAAAAGACTAAACACATACCTCAATACATAAATGAATATAATTTTGATCAGTTTTTCGAAATGTAAGCTTGTATAAAATATAGTGATGAAAGCAGAGCGCTGTGTGGGTACTTAAATATATACATAAATATATATATATGGGAAAAATATAAGTTTTATTGAATTTAAATCCCTTGAATACATGCGTAGTATTATAATTATTGTATAGACTATATATATATATCTATAGTATACATGTGCACAGGACGGGCCAGTTTGTATCGGCGAAGGCTTTGCAGGCTTTTGACGGTCGCTTATGGCCCGTCCTGTATATATGACACTGTTAAATTGTAACAAAATTTGAAACATCCGTCATTCATTCATTCATATGCTTGTTTTGGTACAGTTTAATCGGTCGCCATTTTTGGTTGATTAGTTCTTTTTCGTATTATTGCGTCGTATGTAATTTCATTTTATCGTAAGACTATTCGTCTGATGTATGTGCTGTGCGAGTTTTCATCGACAATTTGCGTTTAATTCTTAGTATTATTATTTTTTTACATTTATTAAAGTACTATTATGCCATACATCGTATGGTATTTTTTTTTTATATTACGTATTTTTTCATGTCGAATAGAATTGAACGTTACACAAACATATAATTATAGAGTTGTAGATTAATTTGAGTTACACTCGCGGAGTGTTAACAGAGTTTAATTCAAAGTTGACTGATTCTGTGTATACTTATTTCTCGTGCGAGAAATCCGAACGGCTAAATTGACATTAGGGATTGACTCGTCATATATTTAGTGTGACGGCAATCATTTTACATCAGGGTTGTGTTTGTTTAAGTTCTTCTAATGATAATATGTTCTATTATATATTCAAATAAATATACTGAATAATTGATATATTTCTGTCTATTTTATTTATTATCCTTATTATGCCCTGTCCTACAAGGTTCGGTGATTATTGGTCACAAAGCGCTCGCCCAAAAGTCATTAAAATCTCTATAACGAAACATCTGGCAGCCAAAGAGTCCATCATACTAACGATAACTATTGTTTCGTTGGGGTGGGTGGAGGATCCAAATAAAAGGCCAAAGTCGCTTCACAGCTTTTATTAGGTGATTAAGGAGATATGGGTTGGTTACAATTCATATTTATCCTGTTGCTAAAAAAGAGTAACGCAAGGACATGTAGCGACTTAAGAATAATTAGCCTAATGAGTCACACATTGACGATCCTACTAAGGATAATACAGGGCAGGATTTATTCACGGTGTGAAGAGGCGATTAGCAGAGGGCAGTTTGGGTTCAGACAAGGCTTGGGTACCCGAGAGGCCCTTTTCTGTATGAAAACACTACTCCAAAGATGCAGAGAAGTCCGTAAACCTGTGTACATCTGCTTTATAGACTTTGAAAAGGCCTTTGACCGTGTCCAACACGCTCGCCTGATGGAAATTTAAAAAAATATTGGCCCGGATGACAGATGTCAGATTGCTACGAAATATTTATTGGAATCAGACTGCAGTAGTATGTGTCGATGATCAATTCACCGATGAGATTCCTATAGAACGGGGCGTCAGGCAAGGATGCATCCTATCACCTACATCAGCGGTTTCCAAACTGGGAGGTGCGCCTTCCAGGGGAGGCGCCAAAACTTTTTAATAAAAAAATGATTTTCATACCATAATATCTACAAATAAATAAAACTTCATATCGTAGCGCCTTGTCCATACAAACGTACTAAACTTCTCCCTTCCTCAATTATGGCACTAGAGAAATTATTTTTTAATATGCTATGGATATCCACCATTGGGGTGCATCTATCGTTTTATTTTTTTGATTAATTATTTTTTATAGGAGCTAGGAGCCGCCAAACATCTATAAAATCGCCTCTTTTTTATGGTGCGTACGCACCAAGCCAACGAACGGCCCACAGGCCAACTTTAAAAACCAGTAGCGTACAAAATATCGAAATAAAAATTAAATATCAAAATTAAAACTATTATTATTATATTAAAATTAAATTCAAGTATCAAAATAAAATTATAATCATTATATTAAAATTAAAATTAAATATTGAAAGTTAAAACAGAACATGCACAATTTAAATAAATTTTCGAGATTGACCTAAAATTAGATCATCAACAATCACATACAGGTAATCCTCGACTTTTGTTTGTCGAAGATGTTTTGACTTACGAAGATACGCACTAAGATCGAAAAAAAATCAAAGAATTATTATTTTTACTTCCCCGTAATGGTCCGTACGCACCAAACCAACGACGATTTTGGGCCAACTTTTAAAACCAGTAGCGTACAAAATATCGAAATTAAATATCAAAATTAAGCTAACGAGCGAGATTGAGCTAAAATTAGATCATCGTTGATGTTTTGAATTACAATAATGTTTTGAATTACGACGATGCGCATTACAACCAGAGAAATATTATAATTACGAGCGAAAAAAACCTTGTTATTGTTTCTTATAAGTCGTCACGATACATCAATGTGTTTCGCCGTCGATGAAATATTTAACAAAAAAAATGTCGGTGATTTGTCAAAGGGTTTTTTTTTTCTTTCGTCGAAATAAAATTAATAATCACACATTATCCGATAAATTTTACCTCTGTGATGGATTTGATTATTTGATTTATTTCGACGAGAGAAACAATTGAAGACATTATCCGATAAAATTTACCTCTGAAATGATTTAATTAATTGATTTATTTCGACGAGAGAAACAAATGAAGACAAAAAAATTTCCTTTGATAAACAGACAACGTGTCGGGTTGAAACCATCACTCGGTCACCCATACTAACACATGATATATTCTCAGTAACTGCGCATTACGGGGAAGTAAAAATAATAATTTTTTGATTTTTTTTCGATCTTAGTGCGTATCTACGTAAGTCAAAACATCTTCGACAAACAAAAGTCGAGGATTACCTGTATGTGATTGTTGATGATCTAATTTTAGGTCAATCTCGAAAATTTATTTAAATTGGGCATGTTCTGTTTTAACTTTCAATATTTTATTTTAATTTTAACATATTGATTATAATTTTATTTTGATATTTGAATTTAATTTTAATATAATAATAATAGTTTTAATTTTGATATTTAATTTCAATTTTTAAATTTAATTTTTATTTCGATATTTTGTACGCTACTGGTTTTATCCTGCTGGTTAAATCGTTGGACCAAAATCGTCGTTGGTTTGGTCCGTACGCAGCATTACTCAATATATGTGCGGGGGTCGGGGGGGGGGGGTCCGAGGCTAGTACACGTACACTATACACACACACACACTCGCACTCACATACGCTTTTACGACTCCACTGTTCACATGACAAGTTCATATATACGATATACAATTCGCTCGAATCGTAACTACACAATATGTACGTATTACATATTTCGATACATAAGTACTATATTCGCGCACACCAAATTGCAACTTCTGACTTGTCAATTTCTTTTTATTTCTCCAGATTGGTGTGTCTATGTATGTACGTGGCACTTTTATACGAACTTCTAAAATAAAACAATGTGTTATGTAAAGTAATTATTGAATTTATTCAAAATATTTTTTCATTTTGTTTGCGGAGAAAATGAAAATAAAATACTAAAATCTATTTTCTACATATATATTAGTGAAATATTCACATTTTTAAAAATACAGGAAAAGATTATAGTAATTAAACCCTTTCACGGGCAAATTATTTTAAATTGATATATACGATTTTTTTCTTCTTGAATATTGTTCATAGGTACAAACAGAAGGCAAATATATTTTTTATTTATTTATTTTTTATTAAAACAATTAGTAATAAAAGTGGGAAGTATATTTTCCAGGGATCTTTCCTTGGTGCAGTTTTGAAAAATGAAAATGCATTTACAGATAACAAATATACTGAACATAAAATAATAAATGAAAATAAAACACACATTATTAAATAAAATATAGATATATTTAAATAGACTTATCAGCTTCCATGGCATTAGCGCTGTCACGCCAATTTTTAAAACACTTGTGCTCAGTTGCATCTATATTTAATTTTGTAGCTCTGGCACATATGCAGCAGTAAGGGCGGTTTCAGACTAGCGTTTTTTTCTGCGCGTATACGGTCGTTTCGGCATACGCGCTTACACGCGCGCTACTTTTCGCGCTTCAAAAAACCGAACGCGCGTACACGGGCTTGTTCCGGCGTTTTCGCTCGAACCGGTAGTGGTGATTTAGCCCATTTGAACCCAGAGCTCGCGTGAAAACACATGTCCCATGTGCCCAGGACTATTTTTTCGTTTATTTTCCAAAATCTTTGAGTTATTTCATGGGAAATATTTTTTATAGGATAGGGATGGATAATTAATTGATTTTTCAACATTTTTAATTTTTTTCAAGGTGGTGTCGTGAACGACCTTTGGGGCTAATGAAACATGTTTTTTAAAATAATACAAAAATCATAATTGAGTCACATAATCAGTTATAATACTTTCTCACTGGTTATTTGTAATTTTATTGCTAAGAAATTTATAAAATTAATTTTAAAAATAACAAACACGCATCTCTTCGATAAAATGATATTTTAAAATCGCATAACATAACACACGTAGGTACATATATTGTGACATATACACATCGTCAACAAAAAAAGGGTGCACCCTTTTAAAAGAAGAAATGTCATAAACGAGATTTTGGGTTCAAAAGTCGTAAAAACAAAATACATGAAGACAAAATAATTAATTATTATGATACGGTACAAAACATTTGTCATGCAATGGAATTTCACAGTTATCACAAGCGGAAAACGTTTTATTTTTACAGTGTCCACAATTTCTCCTTTTCTGTTTGACCAATATCAAATGTCTTCCAACTTCCTTTTGATTTTGATTAACTTTGCCGGGTCTGAATGGGACCAATTGTTTTCGTTTTTGACCATAACACTTGCACAACGTCTCTGTCTGATAAATCCTAATTTATCAAGTTTACAACCAAAAGTTTTGCTAAGAATCCAAGCGTTATTCACAGCTACATCGATGTTCCAAAACAGAATAGGCATGTACCATTTTTTCCCTCTAATACTTAGAAATATGGTTATCCATTTGATCAACCCCACCCATATATTTATTATACATATTTATACTAAATGGTTGGTTGATTTCCACCCTACTTTTTTCTTTAACCGAATATCAGTTTCCAGGGGTGGTAATATGTATGTATATGGAATCCGGAAGTTGAGACTCGTCCCAATTATCAATTTCTTCCCGTATCTCTGCAGTAGTAAAATTGCATTCTCTGGAAAAAAATATGTGTCATTATCCCAAGGAGTCATATACGACTCCGTCGACTTTTTTTGATTTGATTTGATTTTTTTTTCAGGAATATGAGATATGTAAACGCAATTTCTCTTATGCATATTATACAATAAGTCCTACTGTATAAGAAACATAAAGATAAATAAAAAATATGTAAAAATAAAAAACTTACGTATGTTTTCTCTTCGACATATCTGCAAGTCGAAAAGCGCTCGATGTTATTCCCGCAAAACTCCAAAAGGAACTGATTTAATTTCGTGTGACTTTCTTAAAATTCATCACCAACACCAATCGTAACGAAAGGTTTTACGGCCGGCCTGAGTGATCCCTTTATTTTACGACGCAAAATTGTAAAATGCCGTGAACGACCGCGCTGGCATACATCGTGTAAGTTCATAACTGACCGCGTGGGTTCAAATGGGTTAGTATCAACATGGATAATACGAGCTTATAAGCGCGTCTACGCTCGTACGAGTTGCGCGTATGGAAAACGAAGCGCCTATACGTGCCTACATGCACTTCAAAAAACGAGATTATACGCGCGTATAAAACGCTAGTCTGAAACCGCCCTAAGAGTTTCGTACTCCGAGATATAAAACTTTTTTAGTTCGGAGCCCTACTATGCACGCTGCACCAGACAAGGAGCTAAACCCACTTTTATATGATCTCTTTGCCCAAGAACCGTCTGCAATGACTGTCAGTAAGGGATATCCTTCCTCGTCTATGTCACCATTTAAAATGGCGAGCCTTTTTTCTTCTTCACCAGCGACAATCATTTCATCAAAGGCACATTCTTCGATTGTAGGCGCTAAATTTTGTTCTATGCTTGTGTAAGTTCCACGACTCATACATGGCATATTTAATACACCACAAATTTCATTTAATTGTGAATAGCCATTACCTGTACAAACAATTCCTTCTACGAAAGCAGTATTTGCGGAAACTTGCAGTTTCGGATCTTCGGAGTATACAGTTTCCGTTGCTAAGCACATTCTACACCGAAAAACATATTCGCTGAGAAAACCTTTTCTTATTTTTTTCACAAAATTTAAGTCAGATAATGTACAATTAGTGTGTTCATGCTTAATTTTTGAAAGCGCTGAAAATAAATATTTAATATCTACTATTCTGTGCCCTTCTAATTGTTCATGAATATCTGTTTCGTCGGGATTGTCTGCTTCTGCTTCTATAACTAAATCATCAAGCCTCGTTGATGACGTTGAACTAGCTGTTTCTGATAAATTTTGATCGAATAAATCTCGCGGAACTGTATACAAACATGTCGGTCCAGAACTTGTGGAGGCTACAGCTAAGTTTCCAACAGCAGCAGCATTAGAGACATCGATGTCACTGTAAATCGAGAATACTATAAAGTATACAGGAATTCCTCGACTTACGACGGAGATACGTTCCTGACCGTCGGTCGTAAGTCGAATACATATGTATATGTATATGTATGTATGTATGTATATGTATATGAATGTATGTATTTGTGTGTGTATGTATGTATGTGTATATATATATATATATATATATATATATATATATATATATATATATATATATATATATATATATATATATATATATATGTATATGTGAATATTTATATGTGTAGGTGTGTACATATGTATGTATATGTATATATGTGTATTTTTATATTTATGTATGTATGTGTATTCGTGTATACGTGTAAGTATTTGTGTATATATGGATGGTGTACATAAATATATGTTTATATAATTGTCTTTGGCCAGGAAGGCGCATTGGGTTTACCTGTTAGGCCTTCCTGGTATAAAATAAATAAAAATAAAAATAAATAAATAAACATAATCATTTTGAGAATATTCTCGACTCACATCACTACATTTTGCATAGTAGCATAAAGTTTGGAAACCGCTGACCTACATTGAATCCATCTTCCACGATGCTCTCAAAGAGGCGGAGGGCATCAAGGTGGGCGGCGAGACGATCACCAATATAAGATATGCTGATGATACGGCACTAGTCGCTGAAAATTTAGCATACCTGCAAATATCTCTAGACCGTGTACATCAAGAAAGCAATCGAAGAGGTCTGCGCATAAATCTAAAGAAGACAAAATTTATGATAGTAGATAGAATGCAAACAGACACCGGTGATCTAACGTTGGATGGAGAGGTGATAGAAAGAGTAAAAATATTCAAATACCTGGGTACCTGGCTGAATGAAGAAATGGACCCAGGTGAAGATCTAAGAATCCGCATCGAGATGGCTAGAAAAGCATTTATAAAAATTATGAAGGCGGCGCTTACAAACAAGCATCTCAATCTTCATACGCGGTTGAGATTCGCGAAGAGCTACGTCTGGACAGTATTACTACACGGATGTGAGATGTGGACTCTGAAGACCAAGATGATCAGCCGCATTGAAGCTTTTGAGATGTGGGTCTACAGGCGTATGCTGAATATTCTGTGGACCAAAAAGATATCAAACGAAGCTGTCATCAGCATGATGGGGAGAGGCAGGAAACTTGTTTCTGTCATCAAGCGGAGAAATATGGAATACCTTGGACACATGATACGGGGTCCAAAATACGAATTTCTCAGTTTGATAACCATGGGGAAAATAGAAGGAAAAAAATGGATTGGCAGGAAAATCCTGGCTTCAAAACATGCGCACGTGGACCGATATGAGCGCCGAAGATCTGTTCCGAGCCGCTGAAGACCGATGTGAATATCTTCAAATAATCGACACAGTGGTCGCCAACGTCTGGATGCGGACAAGGCATTAACAAGAAGAAGAAGGAGATCCACGCACTGCCCGCGCTCCGTCCAGAATGCCTTGGTATGGCTTAAGTACCTGCTTATAAAAGGCAGGTCGCTCAGTGCATCTTTCTCGACACGTTTGTTTACCTATTGTTATAGTCCCCTTATGTAGCAAATGCTACGAGTGAAATCGAGTGCCAAATATTCCGTATTCGCGATTTTCATAGCAAAAAAATTGTCTTTTGGGCGATCGCAATGTGCGGAATAATCCAATTACCATTTAACACACCTTATTTGGACATTCCGAAAATTTATTGAAGTTTGCCGTCCAGGTTATGTGTATATGTTGGTAATTGGACTATTCGTCACATTGGGGTGGTCACAAAGACAATTTTTGCCATGAAAATCGCGAATACACAATATTTGGCACTCAAGTTCTCGTTACTATGATATTTATCGTTAGTATGATGGACTTTTCGGCTGCCAGATGTTCCGTTATAGAGATTTTAGTGACTTTGTGACCAGTAATCACCGAACCGTATATGTATGTTCATATGTAGTTGAACTTCTGGATTAGAGAATAGTGGATTTAACCTAAATATATTGTACGTAGGTCATGGGAAATTGCACTGGATGCCATTCATTTTCAATAAATATGTTTATGACGATTAAATCTCTCCAACGACTTGGCGGAAACAATTGAATTCTCTATCGGGGGCCAAACTTCGCAGAATGCCAAAGTTTCAAAGCGAAGGTTGAGTTTAAAAAAATATAGTTTCGTCCTTTTCTTGCTGCTGCCAAGTTAAAAGAAGTACAAAATATGCCTAAATTGACAAGCTAAAGCTGACCAATTGCAATCGTATACTATCAAATTAAGTATAATGAATTAGAAATACAAAATGTGTCTAATTTAACAAGTCAAAGAAATATTTTACAGAACAACTTGCCGACCTAAATTCCTGGAATTGAATTAAAAAGTTGAGTCGAAAGTGATTTGTTTCTTATTAATACTACCGAGTTTCACGACACTCAATTACGTTCTGTCAATTTGACAAAACCTCTAATCAGTACTTTGTAAATAATTTCGAAGAATAACTAAATTTCAACGGTAAGGCATAGTCGTCCTTCATTAAATATGAAACACTAAAATTATGAATACACACTATGAATAATTAAGTATCAATTTTATATGCTTGTTACGATTAATAATTCAGGGCCAGCAATTGGATGATTAATTTTGTAAAATAGCGGCCAATCAAATCAATATAATGCCCTTTGCGTTTCTTCTGCAATTATCCACTTGGATAGAATTATTTATGCTGAAATTACACATTGAAAATGGATATGGTCAATTTCCTACGAGAACTTGACAGCGCAAAAATGAGTACAAAACCCGACGATAAAGTAGGCTAGATTGATTTATTAATGCAGTCTTGTTCACGTGTAATTACACGTTTCTAACTTGTAAAACAACGTTCCATTTATACAAATGCCAAAGTAACACACAATAGCTATAAGTTGTATACTATCATTACAAATCACGTGTCAATTCCTTTTTATTAAAACCACCAATTTACAAATTTTGGAGGGGTTTAGCCATAGATATATAATAAACATAGATCCGCCCTCACGCTTTATACTGGTCTCCCTTTTGGCGCATGCAAAATACATGGCGCATGCACAGTTTCTCTCAATAGGTAGGTAGGTACCGCTGCGTCGTAGGGAAAAAAACCTTTTTTTTCCCCAACTTCCCCGCTAGTTCAACCCCCCGCATCCCTCAGTTAGTGAAGACAAGATCTCCGACCAAAATCACACGTCAGGGTCCATCTAGTGTATTATACATCAATGGGTTTAGCATTCTTTATGTCATGTATCATCGACATAACGAATGCGTACACCAGACCACTACAGTAGATCGGATGTACCGTGAGACCTACGAGAATCGAGCATGCTGTCGCATTCGTGCAATGTGCTGGAACATTTTAAGAACGTAAAATTATTTATTTAAATTTACTAATTATTTATTTTCTGTTGAAAGCCCGCCACGCTGAAAATTTCCAACTAGAATTATTTAAAAAGTATGTATAAAAATGGTAGCTAATCCAAACAAGCCCTAGATAACTACCGCCGAGGATTTCGAGTATTGTAAAGGTGTGTTTAGACCAGTGGTGGCTCGTCCATATGGGCTGCAGTCCTCCCAGTACAGTACAAATGCATGCTATTTTTGGGATGCGGTGTATCCGCTCTAAAATCGCCAGACAAATTGAACGACAGATTAACGGACGGCTGCTTTAAATGCAATTCTCGTCTTCTCGAATGATAGATTGCACATCAGATGACGGGTAACCTTTCGATGTGCACAGATGCAATTATTAAAATGGTAATTATTAAAATTGAGTTGGATCTTTCAGGCGAGTTTAATAAGGCAAGATTCGATAAGTTCCGAATCTTGCCTTATATTCTCGTAATCTCGCCAGAAAGATCCAACTCAATTTTAATAATTGCATCTGTGCACATCGAAATCTTACTCGTCATCTGATGTGCAATCTATCATTCGAGAAAACGAGAATTACGTTTAAAGCTGCCGTTCTGTTAATCTGTCGTTCGTTTGTCTGGCGATTTTAGAGCGGATGCACCAAACCCCTATTTTTGTCGTCCACATGGGCTGCGGGGCTGCAGACCTCCCAGTATAGTACATATGCATGCTATTTTTGTTTTCATTCGGTCATCGGTTTGGTTAACGAGCTATTACAGCCTGATTAATCTCTGCAGCCCCCCCCCAAATATTTATTAATTTTTATTATATTTTTATTGCATTTTATACCAGGACGGTCTTACAAGTAAACCCCAATGCGCCTTCCTGGCCAATTACAAACAATGCAGCATTTTTAATTACACAAGTTGCTGAATCGCGAGACACTGAAAAACTCGCAAATTAACGAGACATCTATGAATTGCATATAAATTTTATTGTACATTAATCATACTCAAATAGTGGTGACATGGTAGGTCGGAAGGTTTTTAGCCAATTTTAATCAGGAACCGTTTCAACAATGAAATCAGAGAAATTGGCAAACTGTGATAGGAAACGATCAATAAATATCCCGGTTTGACCAGCAGCACTACAGATATACTCAGAAAAATTCTTTTCAATCGAGGTCAGCTGATGGGATCAAACCCGGCGCATCTCGGTGCTAGGCAGAAGCTTAACGACCGAGCAATGTTGCTGGCTATGAATATGGATTCTCACGAGCCGCTACTGGTTTAGAATCTAATATCTCTTTCGACAATATAAAATAAACAAAATAAAGTCTATTAAGAGGGCTGTACATCCGAAACCTTAATTTTGTTACCGTTCCTTTCTTCGATATATATATTGAGTGAATGCGACAATATATATCAATATATATATTGAGTGAATGCGACAGTTGCGCTTCGACCAGATAAAACGTGTTTTAAATTAACAAAATCGAGGTTTTCGTATTCTACTATTTTCTCCTCCAAAACTGGATCGATTTTTAAAAAAATTTCATCATCGGTATGAGAAAGATATTTTCTGTGCATCTATCGGCGTATTTTTTTTAAAATCGACCGTTAAATAACCACGCTAGACTCTTTTCGTGGGTGTAAAAAAGAGGCGATTTTATATATGTTTGGCGGCTCCTAGCTCCTATAAAAAATAATTAATCAAAAAAATAAAACGATAGATGCACCCCAATGGTAGATATCCATAGCATATTAAAAATTAATTTCTCTAGTGCCATATTTGAGGTAGGGAGAAGTATAGTACGTTTGTATGGACAAGGCGCTGCTGTCCAGCCCTTTTAATGAATGTATTTTTCCAAAACGTCTTCGTATATTTTTATCGCCTAATTGTCTTATTGCTGCTGCATCTTCTCATTTACATTCTTCATTGTTTGTTCGATGGATGGAACTACTCCACCGACCGCCTTGAATAGGCATTAAATTATTATTATTTATTATTAGTAATATTAATTTATTTATTTTTTGTTTACTATTTTTCAATAATCTTTTTATTATCTATATATTATTTATATGGGCGTTGGGGATTGCACTATTCTCCCCATCGTCTGGAATAAATCCTATTATTATTGTTGCGTAAGGGTGGGTGGAGGATCCAAGTCAAAAGCCAACAGTCGTTTCACAGCATTTATTGATGATTAAGGAGTTACACGTATTGCTAGTGTTAAGTCCAGAATGACCTGATATCGCCTACGTACCGCCTTATAAGGGGTAGATCTCTCAGGACGTCTAATCTGTTTACCTACAGTATAGTCACGTATTCGGATATGTATTCCCACGGTATGAGAAGTGCACTCATTGTTTAGCTTTCATGCACTTAGCTTGTCGCTAATCCCTAAAACCACTTACACCGGTCTCACGGTCTCTCAAGACGTCTACCCGTCTTAATCCGATCGCAGTTACTCGGCGGCTCTGTTTAGTATACGTTACATTATTATTATTATTAAAACTACTTCCATCTTCTTCATTGTTGTTAAAATGTAACGATCACAATGTAAATGCCAAGCCACAATCTAAAATACTCAGCAGCTAGGGATTTACATCGGGTAATTCTGCTTTAGTTATAAATTCAGAAATTCCGGTGTAAACGAGTCTTAATGAACGTTTACAAATGAATTACACGGCCATTGTTCAATACATTTTTACTTTATTTATGTACGTAGTAACAATAGATGAAATTTTGTGATCATGCGAAAATTCGAACTCGAGATTTTGACTGATTCGAACTCAGAATCGATTACTGATCACGTTTTTATGGTCTAGAAAATGTGTCTGTGTATTTTGGGGATTTTTTCAACACCGTTAGTCCTATCGAACCGAAAATTAGTATCGGTTACTGAAATTCTTATAGACACTACGTAAATTTTTTTTTCAATGCTACCTACCTTTAAAGAACTTTCAATTGAAAGACAGTTAATTAAATTTTTCATTGTTGTTTATTCCCCTATATTTAATGTGTAAATTTTCAAAACATTATCCCGAGCGATTGGGTATTGTGGAGTTATCGCCTTTGGGCTCTAATAATGCGATATGCCATGCGAGCTAATACAAATGTACTTACATAGATGTCACTGTTACGAATGCTAGCACGTGAAAGTTTATTCCAACCAGTTATTACGGCGTTAAATATGTGCATATTTTAAAATATCGACAGTAGTCGAGCGATTTTTATTTGAAATTTTTATCAACATTTGTTTTTAATTGACAATTTGATGCAATTTTAAATTGTCCGGGGGTCGATATTTTCTAAAAGTAACTAGAATATTCGATCTTTAATTACTGCATACAGATGATTTTTTCACTATTCGATAGAACTAGCAAATTTCTCATCAATTGTTTGATGCAATTCAAAAGTAACTAGAATATTTTCGATATTTTCAAAAGTAACTAGAATATTCGATCTTTAATTACTGCATACAGATGATTTTTTCACTATTCGATAGAACTAGCAAATTTCTCATCAATTGTTTGATGCAATTATGTAATCATTTATTTAATACAATTTTTTTATATTTCTTTTGTGATGGGTAGCGAGCTAACAGGATTTATAGTTTATTTAATCCATCCGGTATTCTTGTTCTATGATAGTTTTGCCAGAATATTATGGAGGCTGTACAAGCGCTTGGATATCGTCTATCTCGGTGGGATCTAGCATACATATAAATGCAAAGTTGGAAACTTTCGTATTATATAATAATTTTAAGCGTAATATTATTTATTTAGCGGACGGTTTTAGCCAACATGTAAAGTTAATTAAGAAATAGGAAGTTTGTTAAAATTTCATTTTATATGTTATAATATTAATTGTTTCTTCCGACCTGTTTGATATTAAGTTCTCATTAAAGTAAGCAAATGTGTTCGGCATAAAGCTAGAAGAATTTAATCATTAAAAAATACATACATCGGAAATATCTGTCAGATCGACGTGATGACAACCATGTAATAGTGAAAAATATTAATGCCACCCACTCAAGGCTTCAACTTACTGTTGTGACAGTGACATCTATAAAAAAAAAAAAAATATATATATATATATATATATATATATATATATATATATATATATATATAGCCAGCAGCATAGCTCGGTCGTTAAGCTTCTGCCTAACACTGAGAGGCGCCGAGTTCGATCCCATGAGCTGACCTCGATTGAAAAAGAATTTTCCTGAGTATATCTGTAGTGCTGCTGGTCAAACCGGGATATTTGTGCTCCTCGATCGTTTCCTGGCGCACCGACATCTCAGCGCAAACCAACTTAGCGCCGACCTTTTGGCGCAGACAACTCCGCGCAACGACAACTCAGCGGATGACAATTCAGCGCACGGACTATTCAGCGGATGGACTATTCAGCGCAACGACAATTCAGTTCAAAATCAATTTTTTTGATAAGTTTTAAATGCGTTTTTGAAAATAATTACTCTATTGAAATTGTCGGCCATAACTACATGCTAATTTCATAAAGTGCAAATAAATTTATTTGATACTCTTAGTGCCTTGAAATATTACGCAAGCAGGGTTTCTTAACTAAGGCCGCAAAAATTTATTCTTAAGCAGGGTTTCTAAACCGGGCAGCATTTTTTTTTAAATAGTTTTTAGCTATCCAAACCCTTGCGTATCCAGGGTTTCTAAACCAAAGTTCGCAAATCGTCACTATGGGCTTTGCTTTTGATAAAAAAAAATGGGAGAATATTTGGTTTTCGATTTTTTCCCCGAAAATTTTGTTTTCAAATCTTACGGATTTAGGGTTCGCCAAATGAGTTCCGCAAAAAATATTTCTTAAAAAGAATTTCGACACCGGGATAGGCAGCAAAAATTTTTACGTATGAACGGATCTTAAACGAAGGTTCGCAAGCCCGTCTTGATGGGTTCTGCTATTCATATCTAACATGTACGTATATATGTATGTATGTATTTATTGACGTATTTATCGACCTTTGATTTAAATTATGGTGCATTTCAATGGGTGACCATATCGTGCATTTCAACCAATTGAAAAAATATGCATTTGCTGTTCGTACTAATCAATCTTCGGGTCTGCATATTCACTATTCGGGTCTATTTCAAATATACGAATAATAACTAAAGGGCGGATAGGAAATTTCGGAAATAGTGGCAGGTATAAAAGCTAAGTTCGCAAAGTTGTTCGGCAAACAGTTACAAAGACGTTACAAAGTAATGCATACTATATTTCAAATTATGGAAAAATTGTATTTCTATATCTGAGTATATATGTAGTGCTGCTGGTCTGACCTGGATATTTGTGCTCCAGGTCGATCGTTTCCTATCAGAGTTTGCCATTTTTCTGTGATTTAATTGTTGAAACGGTTCCCGATTAAAAATTGGCTAAAATCCTTCCTACTTACTATGTCACCACTATTTGAATATGATTAATGTACAATAAAATTAATGTAAAATTCATAGATGTCTCGTTAATTTGCGAGTTTTCAGTGTCTTTGTAATTCAGCGATTTGTATAATAAAAATGCTGTATTGTTTGTAATTGGCCAGGAAGGCGTATTGGGGTTTACCTGTTAGGGCTTCCTGGTATATACATATGTACATATGTTACCACTAAGCCAGCAGTTTGGCTTAGTGGTAGCGTATATATTTAGCACCACTGAGGTCATAGACTCCAAATCGATCGTTTATCTATCAGAGTTTGCCAATTTTATCTGATCTTTGCTGAAACGGTTCCTGAAAATTGGTATTAGATCTAATCCTGTTGTCACAAAATCTGCCTGTGTATAATTTGTAATAATTATACACAGTAATCTGAAATCTATAGATATCTCTATAGACATCTCTATAATTTCGTATTTATTATATGTATAAAAATTGTAAACAAAAAAAAAATCTAAAAATAATCCATAGATGTCTCTATCATTATTACTTCTGATTAATTGTTATATGCTATATATTCTGATTGTATATGTATGTATTACTGTATTTCTGATTGTTTATGTATTCTGTATTTCGTTAACGTACGCCCGTCGCATTGGAGCAAATCTGTAATGGCGAGTGTATATTGATTTGTAACAATAAAATAAATAAATAAATATGTAAAATTATTAAAAAAAATTCGTAGCTTTTGCATATATGCATGTGAATCTATATATACCCTTTGGATTACTTTTTTTGGGCTCATTTGTAAAACTCAAAAACAATTGGAATCCGAAATAATATGACACTATCTCTATACATGTATTACATATGTTATGCATGTAATCATTTTTAAATACCGTCATATTCATAAAGCCATCCTTAATCCTGTTTTGCGAAAAGTTCTGAAACGTATGTGAGTAATCTAACGTCAACTAGGATCAAAAATATTACATTAAAGTGTTTAATCCTCGCATTGGGGTTTACACTGCACTTATTTTATATTATTCGACCTCCGTAAATACATAATAAAATGATTTTGTCGCTAATTACTATAATTAACCACACATGTTCACATACATGGACGCTTCGAGTCCAGTGGCTAGCGGATTTACTATTTTGCACAGTACGACTACTGTAAATCATATTAGGGCTTGTTAATTGTAATTTTAAGCATTCTTGCAAATTAAATTTAATAGTTTTTTGAAAAAAGACACCTGTTTTATCTCAAATTTGAAAAATAAGTTTTGACCCAGTATAACATGATATTATATTTATTTGTAGTTTTGGACCTTTGTGGAACTACAGAAAGAACCTAATGCGCCAAAATGGTCAGAATATGAAAAAAAAGCATAAGACTAATTAAAAAGCAATATACGAGTAGGTATGATAAAAAATAATAGATAAATATTAGTCGTTAAAAATCAACCAACCGAGACTATTTATTATTATTATTTTTAATTAATATTATTACGGTATGCGTCAACTAGTCTCAAATTTTGATTAAATCCACTAATAAATTGAAATTTAATAATTTTTTATAGAAATCATGAATTTAAATTACATTACAAATAAAATCGCTGAATTGCACATATTTTATTTTATTTATTTATTTATTTTATTTTTTTATTTAATTTACACCAAGAAGGCCTAACAGGTAAACCCAATGCTTTCTTTTGATGTGATCTGGCCGAAACCGATTGTTTTCTCCGTCTCGTACTTTTTTTTATTATATTGACTTGTTTCTGTATGAAATTCATCCACATGCACTATGAATGTACTTATTTTTTATTTATACCTATTTAATTACCAATAATTCAATGAAATGGGTTACATGTCAATTTTTAGTGATTTTTTCCTTCAATTTTTTGTATATTTTGAAAATCGCTTTTATTTTTGAAACTAATAATTTTATACGTTGGCAAGAAAAGACGAATAATATAAATAAATCGGAGTCGGAGTCAGTAAATATAACTGAACATAAAATACAGAAAAATGTATATAAAAATGAATATCTGTCTGTCTGTGTGTCTCGAATAAGCTCCTAAGCCGCTGAACCGATTACGATGAAACTTTCAGGATTTGTTGTATGCATGTCCTGGAAGATTACGGGAAAAAACCTCTTAGTAATAATATTCGTAATTACGATTTTACTGACGCGAAAGTAAAGCTATCCTCCCGCCTTCAACGCATCGCGCCGCGAGTGTGACCATAATCGCGCCGCGCCTACCTCGCACTCGAATGTGCTCGGGAACGGGATTTGCTCACGTTATTGTGGCATTGCAACGCATGTCGGGTTCAGCTAGCATTAAATAAACAGAATACATATTAGGGAATGCGTTGTATCCATAGTCAACACCAATATTTTACTTTGACATACATATATATATACCAGGAGGGCTTGACAGGAAGACCCCAATGCGCAATTTCCAGAAGCTAAAGAGCACGAAATAAAAATTAATTAATTAAATAATTAATCCATTGAGACATTTATGGATTTTTGATTTGCACATAATTTTTACAAATTGGACATACAATAAATACAGAAGATATGCATACAAGAACCAAATAAAGATCAAATTTCCACTCATACATCACGTCCAATTATGAAAATAGTGATGAGCGCAGGCTAACAGACAAATGGGTTAAGATAATCTGTAATAACTAAAGGGCGTTTTGGGTCTATTTACGAAGCGAGAGTGCAAAAAAAACGTTCAAATAAAATTGGACAAAACACAGCGAACATTTAACAATGAACGGCACGCTTCCGGTCCGACCTCTAGTAATAACCTACGCTCACTGAGGTGGAAAATATCATATCACAGGCACGGCAGCAACGATTTAATTTGTTTATTTATTTTTTTGTTTACTCATTAGATAATAATACCACTAAAATAGATTTTATTGAACGTTCAAACTTCAAGGAAATTGAAGAAAATTGACAAAATGAAATTATTAACTAATTTTTTATTATATTGTACCTATGTACTTACTTAGCTACGAAAAGATTATGTGATCGTTGTAAAAGTATCCGCTTTACGTCATTGGCCCATTTCTCGATGACGACCTTTTACTTATGAAACAGTTATTATATTTAGCAAGCAATGCTTTTACTTATGAAACTTTTACTTATAAAACAATGCTTTTACTTGTGAAACAGTTACTATATTTAGCTAGAAATGCGTGGCATTGCAATGAAAAACTTTCAAATGATTCCAACCCCTTTCGAATTCCGTTATCATTCAATCTAAGTTATACAATATTAAAATATATACATATATACCTCATTTCATTCCTATTGTTCAGCTAGGATTTTCTGACAAATATTTTTTAGCTTGTCATATTAAATATACATATATATTACAGAGAAACCATATTTCAAATGAATATATATTTTCGCCAATTCAAGCAGTGAAAATGTATCAAACAATGAATTTACAACGTTTAACTCTATAAATTCAACCCTACCAATCTAATCTGAAATTAATGAAACCAACCCTGAAAATGTAACTGGTTATGATTAGACACCGGACCCAGAAGGTGCCGCGTATTGTTCAAAGGTTGTAAATGCATTGTTAAAGGTTTGCCGAACCTTTTTTACAAAGGATTTACAACAATGGATAGCACTGTGACTATCCGGTGTCTAGTTATGATTTCACTGAAACGTCAGTGAAAATATATTTTCACTTGAAATATAATTTCACTGTGACATATAAACGTAGTTGGTCCGCTGTGAGGGCGGTTTCAGACTAGCGTTTTATACGCGCGTATAATCTCGTTTTTTGAAGTGCATGTAGGCGCGTATAGGCGCGTCGTTTTCCATACGCGCAACTCGTACGAGCGTAGACGCGCTTATAAGCTCGTATTATCCATGTTGATACTAAATCACCACTACCGGTTCGAGCGAAAATGTCGGAATAAGCCCGTGTACGCGCGTCCGGTTTTTTGAAGCGCGAAAAGTAGCACGCGTGTAAGCGCGTATGCCGAAACGACCGTATACGCGCAGAAAAAAACGCTAGTGTGAAACCGCCCTAAGAAGAGACTTTGGTAAAACGTGCGTGCTGTCTCTTATACCGCCTCTCGACGAATAGCCTTACGTACACACAATAAAACATTGTACGTGTGAAATGCTATTGGTCGAGATGGGGTGTAGGGGACAGCATGTACATTTTACCCAAGTCTCTTCCTAAAGCGGACCAAATATGTATGTACATCAGTGGCGGCTCGTCCTAATGGGCTGCCGGGCTGCAGACCCTCCTATAAAATTCTAAAATATATTTATAATAATACATTTAATATTTTATTTATTAATGATATTTTTTTATTAGTTGGATGGACGAACTATTGGGGGCCTTCGACAGAGTAAATATTACTTACAATATCACCCGTATCCAAAAGGGTGATATTGTAAGTAATGTTGACTGTTTCGAAGACCCCACTAACTTGTATGGTGACAGATGAATTAAAATGTTGCTGTACTGGCTGTGAAGTGTGACAGCGCCGCCCTGAACGCCGCGCAGCCCGGAGTTTCGGAACGAGAAAGAGAAAGAGCTATTTGCAACTGCAGATAGCTCTTTCTCTTTCACTCACTCTGCCAGTTCGTTGCCTCTGGGCTGAGTTTATTTCAGACCTGGCCACGGAAAAAGCCATATCGGCAGCACTGTCGCAATTCAACTGTCACTTTGTTTAAGATGTTGCGCGTTTATTCTTTCAGTTGATTCGTTGGCTCGCACAATCACAGCTTTATTCGTTTCTTTTATACGTTTTCGTTACTCTTAATTGTTTGTGTTCGAGCCCTCATCAAATCTCCAGTGAGTCGTTTTCATTTTGATAACAACAAACTTTTGTATTCTTCTGAAAGCCTATTTGTTTACTCCTGTTTAACTTTTTCTCGTAATTTTTATTTAAATATATTAAGATTTTTTTCTTTTAAAAATGGAAGAACAAAATAATTCAGTAAAATATTTACAAAATGTACACTTTTCGCGACTAGAACTTACCGAAAAAGTTGCATAGAGTGTATAAATTCTATGATTAGCATAGAAAAAGAAATGGTTGGGGAAATACCGGACCGAATAATGGAATGTAATTTTAAATAGCAGCTTTTTTTTCAATTTTTCACCACCCCTTTAATGGGTGGTGAATTTTGCTAGTTTTTTTTCAATAATACTTAAATCCACATGTAAGTGGTCGTACGCCAAAAACTATGCTTATCTTGTCCTGTTATGACATGAATCATGAAATTTTTTCAGTGCAGCCCCTCCACTAAAAATTGGCACGAGCCGCCACTGATGTACATACATACATAGTTGTCTTCCTACAGCGGAGGTACTATAGACAAATTTTGCATACTTAATTATGTAATATTTAACTTGACAGCAGTAAGAAAAGGACGAGATTCCTATTGGTCGGCAAAGTTGTTCTGCAAATTTTTTTTTTGACTTGTCAAATTAGACGCATTTTGTATGTCTAATTCATTATACTTATCTTGGCAGTAGAGAGAAAAGTACGCGATTGCAATTAGTCTGCTAGAATTTTCTGACAAATATTTTTCATCTTGTCAAATTGGGCATATTTTGTGTACATCTTTATTAAACCTTTGTGTTGCCAGTGGTGCCGTGGAATGACCATTATTTTTCCCTAGTGGTTCCATTTCGACACCACTTCGATTTTAGCGTTACCAAAGAAATGGTTGGGCCACAAAGGGTTAAGGCTTCCAATCCCGGGTTCCCGGGCACCGAGATCCCGGTGTTTTCTGGTACCGTGAATCCCGGTGCTGAAACTAGTCTGAATACCGGGATTACGGTGCTGGAAAAATTTCTTTCAAAATATTATATTTGTATTAATTTTGTACTAACAGAGTTGATAAGGTTTTGGTCGGAATTTGTAAGCCGGAAGTAGAACTTTAGACTTGTGTAAGTTCAAAGTTCTACTTCTTCGGAAGTAGAACTTTAGTCTTGTTCCTACATTTGTATTCAATTTGTATTGAAAACGCTCATAGCCGGTATGTGTGAACGTTTATGGTACGTACATACATATGTTCGATTATCGAATTTTGTTTTTTTTCCTTATTATATTCCTAAAATACATATATAAAATCGTAGGTTGGTCACATCCGAATTTTTTACATAAAGTAAATGTAATTGGAGTTTTTTATTTTATTTCGTGGGTTGTTTCGATGAATAAAAACTTGACGGTATAAATTATTTCTAAAAAACGAATCAATGAATCAAAGCGATGTTTTTTACTTTATTTAATTATATTTTCGGATGTGTTTTATTTAATCTTAGAAATTTATGGATGCGAACCGAAAATTTAAAGAACGTAGCCAAACTCTCAAAATTACTACGCCAATATGGGAGTATTTTTTGCGTGAAACATCGGGAGAGTTTGCAAAATGAAATTGAACGTTTTTGAAATATTAAAACATGCAATTGAACTTTTTCTCTTATACATTTGAAATCCGATCCCGGGATCGGAAAATCCCAGCACCGCGATCCCGGTGCTAAATTAACCTTCCGGGATTGGAAGCACTAATCTTTATATTCAACTTGGCAGCAGTAAGAAAATTACGAGACTCATATTGGTTAGCAAGTTGATCTTTAAAATATTTTTTTGAATTGTCAAATTATACATTTCTTATACGTAATTCATTATACTTAACTTGGCAGTAGAGAAAAAAGTACAAGATTGCTATTGGTCAGCTAGGATTTTCTGACAAATATATTTTAGCTTGTCAAATTAGGCATATTTTGTATATTGTACTTCTTTACATTTAACTTGGCGGCAGTATGAAAAGGAAGAGACAGCTAGATTCTGATAAATATTTTTTATCTTTTCTAATTAGACATACATATGCATTTATGTTTTAAACAATTTCGTCTGGAATAAAAGCTAATTTCGTCTAACTTCGCAATAGAAAGTAAAGTACGCGAATTCTGTTAGTCAGCCAAGTTGTTCTGTCAAATATTTATGAACTTGTTAAATTAGAAATATGTAAATCTATATATACATATATATAAAAATGAATGTCTATCTTTCTGTGTATCTCGAATAGGCTCCTAAAACACTGAACCGATTACGATGAATCTTTCAGGATTTGTTGTATGCATTTCCGGAAGATTACTGTGAAAAAAACACGGGAAAAAACGAGAATGAAATAAAATAACGCTATAATTTCAAATGCTTTCGCGTCACGACCAACGTGTTCGCTGCCTGCGTTTTTCTGATAGATGGGAACGGGAACGGGAACGGAAACGGGAACTGGAACAGGAGCGGGAACTAGAACGGGAATTGCATGCATTATTGTGCCTTTGCAACGCTTGCCGGGTTCAGCTAGTCTAATATTTATTTTCGAAAGAGACTTTGTAACTATGTATGTAAGGTTTTATAGGAGCATCGAAAAAAAATCAAATTTTCTATGACGACGATATCGATATCGTTGAGTATTATTTTTTTTCAATTCAAATAAATTTAATAAAAAAACAAATGAATGTTTACTATGAAATTGTAATTGCCTTAAATTAAATTAACAAAATTAAATTTATAGTATAAATTTCAAATAATTTAAAATTTTATTTAAAACTTAATATAAAATTTTAATTAAGATCTATAGGGTCTTCATTTTTCTTTTTAAATACTAAAACTTTAAAATTACATATTATTTTTTTTTAATTAATTAATCTTATTTTATATTCAAATATTTCTCAAATATCAAATTTGTATATATACACAATATTTTAATTAAATTGCTAAATATTAATATAAATAAATCGAATAACTTCATTTACAATTCACTATTTTTAATAATTTTTATACATTAACAAAATTTTAATTAATTAAATTAAAATTTGAATATTTAATAATTTTAAAATAAATATATATTTATATTATATATCTTATTAAAGATAAATTGATATAGATTCAATATTTATTAAATGCAAGTAAATTATTATCCTAAGATTTTCAATTTAAGAGATTTTGATTTCATTCATATTAAAGCTGTTTATATTATATAGGGTTGCCATACGTCCCGTATTTCACTACTTGGTCCCGTATTTGTCCCGTTTTCTCCCTAAACTTTTCTCCAAAAACAGACTGTCGATTTCTCAAACACTGCTGTGGAATACACTGATAAGTGGTCCCAATCATTCAAAAAATTTAATGCTTTCGATTGGATGACTCTCAAGCAAGTTCCTGAATGGGGGGAAATATAACGAACCGTTGAATATTTTCAAGTAAGGAACATCGATGTTGGAAACAATGAGTTCGTATATTTAAAAGATTATTTAAATAAAAATAATACCAACGAAAAGTGGGAGACAACGCTGAAATTGAGTATGGAAGAGAAATGGCTGAAGTTTTTTAGAGATACGAAGCATATTGAACAGAAGTCATGTTAAATAAAACTATGCGAGTATATATTTGCCGTTCCAGCCCTGTTATATATTTTCCCTGATGTCAACACAATGTTCGGATGAAAGAAATAAGCTGGCAGTTGAGACAGTTGAGGCAATTTTCGTTTGACAGTATAATTTTAAAATGACTTGCGTCCAATTTTATCATCATATAAAAAAGGAAAACGATTTAATTAAAAAAGTTAAATCATCGTTAAAATACGATTGGACTAAAAAAGACTAATTTTAAAAATAAACTATTACCTACCTACTTTTCCATGTTTTATTTATGTAGCACTTAATGTCCCGTATCAATGCTTGACAATTATGGCAACCCTATTTATATTACAAATACCGGGCGGAGCTGGGTAAAACCACTAGTTTTATATATTTAATAATTTAAATTGAAATCATAAAAATGCCCATTTTAAATTAATTAAAAAATGTTCCCATTTTATTTATCTATTAATTTAAAATATGACGCATATTTAAAAGTTCATAATATATGTAGTAGATCGCCGATGAAAAGGAATCGAGATCCAAAATTTGTCTATTGCCCGGTTAAATGAAATCGGGTATACAATGTATAGATACATATATATATATCTATATATATGTTCGTATATTATACTGTGGTATTTTTTTTATTATTAGCTTATGCAAAGGGTAAGGGTAATTTTGAGTGTTTGTTATTCGTTGCACATGTTGCACGACATTATGTGAATGGTCACGTTTTCCATTCATAAATGGGGAAAATTGGAAAGCTCGGCGAGTTTTTCGCTATCGGAAAAATTTCCTACCATATTGTCAGCATTTTCATTCATATTTGCGTCCCTGGCGTGAACATATTTCGAATGTAATACACACATGTAATGACAATGCTTATTGATATGGTTCGTGTTTGTAATTACAATAGAATTGTGATACAATATGCTCGTGTACATATATCGAATTTGTCCACGGAACGGTTGCGTATTAAAATGAATTAGAAACGTTAATACATATTATATACATATCTGTATATATGTATGTATGTGTGAATGTAATTGCTCGTCGGCTTCAACAGATCATTAGTCGAATTGTATGCACTTTAAAAGAGTAATTAATTCAGAAAAGAGAGCTTTCAATTCATTGCTAAAGGCAGTCTTTGATTGTGATATGAATGGACGTCGCCATTCGTCGATTAACCCTAAATGTGACGCAAATTATAAATTTTCTATCGGTATAGCAATGAAAAATGCCAAAGAATGCTCAAATGAAAAATGCAAGCACGATAGAATTGAACGCTGAAAATACCACAGTGAAAAATGTGCATATTAAAAATTTTACCCATGCAAAAATGCTATAATATTTTCCCGTATCCTAGATAATAATTATCCACGTACAGAATTTTCAATAATTATTTAATTATTTTTCTACAATTGATGAAAAAAATGGGTTTTCTTTAAAAAAAATTCGTTCTTTAAATAGTTTACAAAATATTTCAATATAAAGCAAATATATATTCCCTGCCAAATAATTTTGTTAAATGACTTGCTTAATTGAAATGATTCGGCATGGAATATATATTTTTAAATTGAAATATTTTCAAAATTATAATAAAGAACGAGTAAATAATGATGAGCGCAGGCTATCAGTCAGATAGGTAAAACGGTCACGCTATCAATATTCAAATACATTTTAATAAAACAAAACTATTAAAATAAATTGTTTACTATGAGATTGGTCATTTTTAAGCGGTTTATATCACAACTATTTATCAAACAACTTGCTGACAAATAGGAGTGTCGTCCTTTTCTTACTGCTGCCAAGTTAAAATTTACGTCGTATCGATAATAATTTTAGTAACCGATACTAAGTTTCAGTTCGATAGAACGAACGGTGTTCAAAAAATCCCCAAAATACACTGACGTACAGACACACATACAGACACTAACACAGACACACAGACACGCGTGAAAACGTGATCAGCGATCGATCGATCGAGTTCGAATCAGTCAAAATATGCTACAAATATCATTGCAGTTGAGCACAAAATCTGCGACACAATACAGACCGTTGATACCATTTCGTGGCAACGGCGAGCCGGCGTCAAAACGGGTCAGAGAAAACAACGATGGAATACGACTGTCATTGCTCATCCCACCATTGTTCATTATATAATGTTTTTTCTTTATTATTTTTGTAAAAATAATATTTTAAAAGAAATTTTTTAAAGAAATTCTGCGCGCGCACATTAATACGGGAGGAAAAGCCTGTTCCTCTTGTTCCTGTTGTATCCTGCTCGCGCAAATTAAGTGAGTATGTACGTGAGTATGTACCGTTTACCATGCACCCTTTTTTATCTTTCGACTTAAAATCTTTCGATTTTCGATCTTTGCCTTCCGATATTTGAGTTTTCTGTAATTTAACATTCTGGCTCGTCACGGAGACCGAGATGGGACGGGTTTGGTGCATCCGCTCTAAAATCGCCAGATTAACAGAACGGCAGCTTTAAACGTAATTCTCGTTTTCTCGAATGATAGATTGCACATCAGATGACGAGTAACCTTTCGATGTGCACAGATGCAATTATTAAAATTGAGTTGGATCTTTCTGGCGAGTTTAATAAGGCAAGATTCGGAACTTATCGAATCTTCCCTTATTAAACTCGCCTGAAAGATCCAACTCAATTTTAATAATTAACATTTTAATAATTGGATCTGTGCACATCGAAAGGTTACCCGTCATCTGATGTGCAATCCATCATTCGAGAAGACGAGAATTGCATTTAAAGCAGCCGTCCGTTAATCTGTCGTTCAATTTGCCTGGCGATTTTAGAGCGGATGCACTGCATTCGATGAGACATGCTACACCCGTCAACTTGTTTGTCGCACGCATTTTTTCGTGTCGCGCAACTAGTCGGCCGACAAAGTTGCACGGTGCGGCCCGGCCCTTATTGCTGACCAATAAGAGTGTCGACCTTTTCTTACTGCTGCCAAGTTAAAAGAAGTGTATTTGCGATTTTCATCGCAAAAATTGTCCCATTCCCATCAGGCCAGTACCTCACTCTATATCGGATCGACTTTAGTTGTTTATAATAAATACCTATAAAACTTATTTCATACCTGTTTTTCTCTTCTTACATATTGAATTGTCATAGCTTGCATCGGTCACTGTGTCCAAGTTGGCCGATCCTGGGACTGCAGAATTGTCATAGCTTCCGATATTTGCGTTTTCTGTAATTTAACATTCTGGCTCGTCACGGAGACCGAGATGGGACATGCTACACCCGTCAACTCATTTGTCGCACAAATTTCCATACATTTTTTCATGTCGCGCAACTAGTCGGTCGACAAAGTTGCACGGTGCGGCCCGGCCAATAAGAGTGTCAACCTTTTCTTACTACTGCCAAGTTAATAGAAGTGTTTTCGCGATTTTCATCGCAAAAATTGTCCCATTCCCATCAGGCCAGTACCTCACTCTATATCGGATCGACTTTAGTTGTTTATAATAAATACCTATAAAACTATTTCATACCTATTTTTTTCTTCTTACATATTGAATTGTCATAGCTTGCATCGGTCACTGTGTCCAAGTTGGCCGATTCTGGGACTGCAGTATGCCTTCCGATATTTGCGTTTTCTGTAATTTAACATTCTGGCTCGTCACGGAGACCGAGATGGGACATGCTACACCCGTCAACTTGTTTGTCGCACACATTTCCATACATTTTTTCGTGTCGCGCAACTAGTCGGCCGACAAAGTTGCACGGTGCGGCCCGGCCAATAAGAGTGTCAACCTTTTCTTACTACTGCCAAGTTAATAGAAGTGTTTTCGCGATTTTCATCGCAAAAATTGTCCCATTCCCATCAGGCCTGTACCTCACTCTGTATTGGATCGACTTTAGTTGTTTGTAATAAATACCTATAAAATTAATTTCATACCTGTTTTTCTCTTCTTACATATTGAATTGTCATAGCTTGCATCGGTCACTGTGTCCAAGTTGGCCGATTCTGGGACTGCAGTATGCCTTCCGATATTTGCGTTTTCTGTAATTTAACATTCTGGCTCGTCACGGAGACCGAGATGGGACATGCTACACCCGTCAACTTGTTTGTCGCACACATTTCCATACATTTTTTCGTGTCGCGCAACTAGTCGGCCGACAAAGTTGCACGGTGCGGCCCGGCCAATAAGAGTGTCAACCTTTTCTTACTACTGCCAAGTTAATAGAAGTGTTTTCGCGATTTTCATCGCAAAAATTGTCCCATTCCCATCAGGCCTGTACCTCACTCTGTATTGGATCGACTTTAGTTGTTTGTAATAAATACCTATAAAATTAATTTCATACCTGTTTTTCTCTTCTTACATATTGAATTGTCATAGCTTGCATCGGTCACTGTGTCCAAGTTGGCCGATTCTGGGACTGCAGTATGCCTTCCGATATTTGCGTTTTCTGTAATTTAACATTCTGGCTCGTCACGGAGACCGAGATGGGACATGCTACACCCGTCAACTTGTTTGTCGCACACATTTCCATACATTTTTTCGTGTCGCGCAACTAGTCGGCCGACAAAGTTGCACGGTGCGGCCCGGCCAATAAGAGTGTCAACCTTTTCTTACTACTGCCAAGTTAAAAGAAGTGTTTTCGCGATTTTCATCGCAAAAATAGTCCCATTCCCATCAGGCCTGTACCTCACTCTGTATTGGATCGACTTTAGTTGTTTATAATAAATACCTATAAAATTAATTTCATACCTGTTTTTCTCTTCTTACATATTGAATTGTCATAGCTTGCATCGGTCACTGTGTCCAAGTTGGCCGATCCTGGGACTGCAGTGCCGCATTCCCAGTGGGGTGAAAAATTTAGACATGGCTTGCTGCGTCCATTGTACTGAATTTGGACATTTTTGTTGCTACAGTTTAGGGTTAACCAAGTACAGGTGGTGGGGATGAAGGCGGCTTGGTTCAGTATTGATTGGGCGGGCGCTGGCGATAACCGTAGCGCCCGCTATGGCATCGCTACTTGTGCTCGTCTTCGCTGCGGCGTTCGTGGCCAAAGTCATCGGAGATCTAGAATACTATCCAGGTAATATATTTTTATCCATATTAAAATCCCCCCTTAAATTATATATCAAAATAAAAAATAAATCATAAAAAAAAAACACTTGAAAAAAATTTTTTTTACCAAAACATTTCTACAACGGTAAACAAACACGAAGATGCTTCTTTGTGTACGCTTTTTTGCGAATTTAGCAGCTTTCGTGCCCTTTGCGAAAGTGTAGCCGAATGCAAACATATGCACGCGTAATTTTGACGATTTCGATATACCGGAATCACTTTTTTGTCTTCTCTTTTTGATGTAACATATATCCATGTTGAATTGTTGTAGATTGCTGTGTTTGAATTTTTTCTAGTTTGTCTTCCGACGGAGTATTTCATGCCGCGATTTGTATGTATTTGTCAGAAATGGGCGTATTGTACAAATGTCAACGGGCAATACTCTCTACTACAAGGTTTCCCATGCTTTTTCCAAAAAGGAAACTCTTGATATTTCGACGGAACTTATTTAATTTTTGTATTTTTTATATGATCTTATCTTATGCGGAATTTCATGATAAAACCTACATATTTCTAATTCAATGCCTGCTCGATACAATTGAAAAATACGAAATCGGTTTTTTCAACTTATGTATTAACATTAAAATAAGATAATACTCATAATTACTAACAAGAAAAATATTATGTAAAAGCATAAGCATTTAAAAATCAAAATCAAAAACTTTCTATAAATTTAATGCGATACATTTTCGAACGATAATAAAGGGCAAAACTTTCCAACTAATAATACGTACATACATGCGACGAACAAATTCTGCGAATTTCTTTCGTATTTTTTTTTATACGGAATGTTGGAATTTGCCGCAGCGTTTGAAACGAAATATTTTGTTTTATACACTTTTGCGGAAAATTAGAGCTCCGCGCAACAGTTTTAAAAATACTGTATTAGTCGAAAATGTAAGGCAAAGTATTTCAAAATCAAAAAATCACTTTTGATTTGTTGCAATATTGAAAACGCCGTCGGGAATAATTGAGCCGCTATATTTGAAAATGGCCGAAGTCCGATTTTCAGTTTTTCACAAAATTTTCACAAAATGTCCAGAATATTCCAAAATAAGAATAATCTTATAACAAGCCAACATTATTTTTAAATATTTTAAAACGCAAAACACTATATTTAATATTTCTCGAAATGATTGCAAGTGGACTTTGTCCAATTTTCAGATGCAGAAACACTATTTCAGTTTTAATTAATTCACAAATTGATATAATGGAAAAGAAGAATAATCTTATAATAAGCCAACATTATTTTTAAATAATTTAAAACGCAAAACACTATATTTAATATTTCTCGAAATGATGGAAAGTGGACTTTATCCAATTTTCAGATTCAAAAACACTATTTCAGTTTTGATTAATTCACAAATTGATATAATAGAAAAGAAGAATAATCTTATTACAAGCCAACATTACTTTTAAATATTTTAAAACGCAAAACATTATTTTAAATATTTTTCGAAATGATGGAAAGTGGACTATGTCCAATTTTCAGATCCAAAAACACTATTCCAGTTTTAATAAATTCAACAAATTGATATCTCTACTTTTAATTGCATATTTTTAGAATATTGAAAAAAGAAGAATAATCTTATAATAAGCCAACATTATTTTCAAATATTTTAAAACGCAAAACATATTTTAAATATTTTTCGAAATGATGGAAAGTGGAACACGATTTCAGTTGTAATTAATTCACAAATTGATGTAATGGAGAAGAAGAATAATCTTATTACAAGCCAACATTATTTTTAAATATTTCAAAACGTAAAATATTACATTGAATATTTCTCGAAATGATGGAAAGTGGGCTATGTCCAATTTTCAGTTCCAAAAATAATATTCCAGTTTTAATTAATTCAACAAATTGATATATCTGTTTTTAATTCGATATTTCCAGAATATTGGAAAAGAAGAATAATCTTATTAAAAGTCAAGATTATTTTAAATATTTTATAACGCAATACATTATAATTAATATTTCTCGAAATGATCGTATCACTTTCACGCTCTGAAGATGCGAACACGTACATATCTAATTGGAATTTGATATGACCATGTAAATGTTTATATTTGATGTTCAAAATATACTAATGTTACCCAATTAATCCAGTAACATAATCCGTTTTACAACGCATGATGTTGTATTTCATA
Source organism: Arctopsyche grandis (assembly GCF_051622035.1). Lineage (NCBI taxonomy): Eukaryota > Metazoa > Arthropoda > Insecta > Trichoptera > Hydropsychidae > Arctopsyche > Arctopsyche grandis. The sequence goes on from NC_135356.1 coordinate 34,750,662, forward strand.
TCTAATTAGTTGTAAAAAGAATTGTTGTTCCAAAATACACGTATTTATTTTATATACATTTAAAATCTATATAGTTAGTACATAAGATACGCCTCCGCTACATAAAAAGACTACGTGTATAAAAAACGGAACCTAATTAGGTGCGCAGCAGGTTTTTTACTACGAGGGTAATATTACTTTATTAGGAAGCTTTACTTTAAAAAAAATACGTGGTATATAATATTTTCAAAGATTAAAATGTCGGATAATTAATTCATACATATTATCCTTATTCGTTATGACTGGTAGCGAGAACATATTTTGCGGTTTTCTTTTGAGTGAGGGTTTTTTTTATACATTTCAGATGTCACTCACTTACATATGTATATGTAATATGTCCAAATAGTACAATTTCAATGTCCATAAGTTGGAATTTTGAAAGAAAAACTCATTTTTCAAACAAACCGAAGGGTGTGGCTCAGGCCTACGTAATAAATATGTACATATGTATCTAGTTCTTAATAATCCTAATCACGTTTTGCCGCAAATGTTGCCGATATGGACGATTTGAATTTGTTTGTAGGCTTTTTGATTTTATATCCGTAGGCAAATTTGGAAACGGTTCAGCGATTAATCAAAGTAAAAGCAAAATAAAAATAATTGGATGTATTTTTTCGACGTTTCCAAATAAAGCTTTTCGGGCTTTTCGACAGTCGTTTTGTATTAGTTGATTTTTTTTATTTTATTTATTCGCCTCATTTTTGATAGTCCGTGTGTATTTTCGTAACAGTCTATGTAAGCCGCCGGTTAATATTCGAAAGCACTCACTTTATTAATTGCTTTATTGAAGCTCTCATTCCAAGCGATCTTTTTTTGCGTATGAATTTTGCACACAAAAAGGCTTTTGGATTTTTTTTTAATTATAAACGATTTTCAAATTATTTTAACCTTTCATACAATACGCAATAAAAGTATATTTTAATACCTACTGATTCAGTGATCATTTTCTATAACATTTCACACATCATTAAATCTTCTTAGTATTTTTTATATTATCTTAGTTTAATGTCAATGCTTAAGACATACATACATACATACATGAAAAAGTTCAAAATCTAATAATTATAATTATTACCAAAAATAATTCATAATACATATACATTATTTTTAACATATTTTTCAACAATACAATAGAGGCGATAGAACAATGGAGTTCACCACTCATTTTTTTTTATTTTAGCAAGGATTTATAACCACTCACCAAATTATTTTGTTTTTAATTATGATTGAGTACTTTTTTAATCATATCTATTAAATAAAGATGAATTTTGGTTGTTTTTATGTAAAATATAAATTTCCATTAATATAAAATATATACGTATTCCATAAACAAATTAATAATATGAACAGCTTGCGTATTTTATATGAAAATATTATTAATGTAAACATTTCAAAATACGAAGCACGAACTCAAAACTAACAAAATATGAAATTCAAATTCTACCGACGGCTACACGCACGAACAATGTTGTATTTCTTGTCCAAAATTCAACGCGAAACTGAAACGAAATGCAATTGGCCATCGCGGATCGAACGTGGGGTGAATACGATATAATCGGTTCGCCTTATAACATTAACTTGAAAAATATAAATTTATAGTCTGAAAAATATAAATTTCCATTAATACAAAATATATACGTATTCCATAAATAAATTAATAATATGAACAGCTTGCGTATTTTATATGAAAATATTATTAATGTAAACATTTCAAAATACGAAGCACGAACTCAAAACTAACGAAATATGAAATTCAAATTCTACCGACGGCTACACGCACGAACAATGTTGTATTTCTTGTCCAAAATTCAACGCTGAACTGAAACGAAATGCAATTGGCCATCACGGATTGAGCGGGGGGGGGGGGGGGTGAACACGATATAATCGGTTCGCCTATAACATTAACTTGAAAAATATAAATTTATAGTCTGAAAAATATAAATTTCCATTAATATAAAATATATACGTATTCCATAAATAAATTAATAATATGAACAGCTTACGTATTTTATATTAAAATATTATTAATGCAAACATTTCAAAATACGAAACACGAACTCAAAACTAACAAAATATGAAATTCAAATTCTACCGACGGCTACACGCACGAACAATGTTGTATTTCATGTCCAAAATTCAACGCTGAACTGAAACGAAATGCACTTGGCCAGCACGGATCGAGCGGGGGGTGAATACGATAGAATCGGATAGAACGACTTTCTAAAATATTAAAAAGAAATCTAAAATCTTGCCATCATAGTACATATATAAAACGGGCTGAAAACCAAACTGGTGACATTTTTAAAGTGTGTAAAATTAATAGCATTCCATATATGCTATCATTTTTACGGGTCCACGTGACGAGACAGAATGTGAAATCAGAGAAAACCCAAATATCGGAAGGCAAAGATCGAAAAAAAACAGGCTTTTCCTCCCGTATTCTGCGCGCGCACATTAATACGGGAGGAAAAGCCTGTTCCTCTTGCTCCTGTTGTATCCTGCCCGCGCAAATTAAGTGAGTATGTACGTGAGTATATACCGTTTACCATGCACCCTTTTCTTTTGATCTTTCGACTTAAAATCTTTCGATTTTCCATCTTTGCCTTCCGATATTTGCTTTGTCTGTAATTTCACATTCTGTCTCGTCACGGAGACCGCATTTTTACACACTTAAACCAGATATTTTTAAAAATGTCACTTGTATCAGTCCGGTTTTCAGCCCGTCATATGTACATACATACAAATTATATTCATATTTTTTATGTATAATATTATACATAGGTAATAGAATTGACATCTTAAATGGTAGACAATGTGTACGTCATAGGAGATTATTAACCGGCTATCAATTTCTTTCTGAATTCACCTGTTGATATTATCAACGAGCGAAGAAAGCACTCATTATACACATGTGTATTTGATATGCATACTCCAGTGTTCCAACAGGTATTATATCATAATATGTAATCTAGAAGGTAGCTCCAATGACTGAATTACGCTTGTGGTTAACTATCGGTAACACGATTACTCTCTAAAGAGGTTGTCACATTTTCCACACCATATTGTGTTCAGATTTACGGTTAGCTATAATTAATACACTTATATTATTTTGTGTCCGCGGTCTACTCACTTGAATAATACATACATACACATACCTGCTGGTTAAGTTAAAACCAGCTGGTTGGTTGGTTGGGTTTAATAAATGCTCGACTTCCGTTTTTAAAGCGATAACAAAAATACACTCGACTAAAAATAATGCCCGTTTAAAAGTCAATTGCTGCCGTTTTGTTCACAATCTGTCGGAAACTTCACCCGATGATTTCAATTTGCTCCTGTTTTCAGTGACTCGGTAACGGAATGCGATTAATAATTCATAACGGCACTCAACTGGAAGGCATCGGGAAAATGTCAGACTAATTTCCGAATTGTCAAATCCCTATCAATATCAGACGCATGCCAACTACAATATATTATTGAAGTGTATATCTGATATAATACATATTTTATTTTTTACAATTTCGCCATATTGACATTACAGACTCGTCACTTTGCATAATTTATTATAAGACATTGAAAACTCACATTATTAACGAGACATCTAAATACATATGCGATTAATAATTCAACAGCACTTAACTGGAAGCCAACCGGGAAAGGTCGGACTATTTTCCAAATTGTCAAATCCCTATTAATATCAGGCGCATGCCAACTACAATATATTATTTAAGCGTATATCTGATATAATACATCTTTTATTTTTTACAATTTCGCCATATTGACATTACAGACTCGTCACTATGGCTAATTTGTTATAAGACATTGAAAACTCACATTATTAACGATACATCTAAATACATATGCGATTAATAATTCAACAGCACTTAACTGGAAGCCATCGGGGAAATGTCGGACAATTTTCCAAATTGTCAAATCCCTATCAATATCAGGCGCATGCCAACTACAATATATTATTAAATTGTATATCTGATATAATACATATTTTATTTTTTACAATTTCGCCATATTGACATTACAGACTCGTCACAATGGCTAATTTATTATAAGACATTGAAAACTCACATTATTAACGAGACATCTAAATACATATGCGATTAATAATTCAACAGCACTTAACTGGAAGCCATCGGGGAAATGTCAGACTACTTTCCGAATTGTCAAATCCCTATCAATATCAGACGCATGCCAACTACAATATATTATTTAAGGGCATATCTGATATAATACATATTTTATTTTTTACAATTTCGCCATATTGACATTACAGACTCGTCACTTTGCATAATTTATTATAAGACATTGAAAACTCACATTATTAACGAGACATCTAAATACATACACACACACACACACACATATAAATCGAAACAATACATGACATCTATGGTCAGATACAGAGAAATGTAATAATTAGTCACCGGACCCAGAAGGTGCCGCGTATTGTTCAAAGGTTTTAAATGCATTGTTAAAGGTTTGCCGAACCTTTTTTACAAAGGATTTACAACAATGGAACAATGCAACAATAGCACTGTGATCCGGTGTCTAGTAATAATAATAGAAGGGACATTTTGTCGTGTCAACATTAATTATGGCAAATATGGAAGGAGTGCTCAAATTTCGAACGAATTTTTTAACGCCGAAAATCAATCTTAAATCGCGAATTTTTAACAAAAACCGTAAATAGGTATAAGTACATAGTTAATACACTTTAAATAAAAACTCTCATAACTTCCAGCTGACTTTTAAAACGCCCCACCTTTTTATATAGAAACAAGGAGATTCCTCGTTTGTAATCATTCTAATTGCAGACACACATTATGCTGTGCTCGTATTACTGGCAATTCCGATTTGTGGCTTACCATCGCTAATTATTTATGTACGTGTGTATTATGGCAACACTCAGATAAGGAAATTCGATCGGTATATGTATGTCCTTTGTTTGTTTTGTGCAACTAATATAATATACATATGCAAACTGAAAATTAATTATGTGGTCGCCACGTTTCAAATTTATGTATAATATTATATTCTGTACGGTAATATGTAATTGAAATATACCATGATATTATTATATACGAGCGTCCATTAACTATAATATCCACTCAACGGAGCAGAAATGTTTTAGAGTGAACCGCATCGCTGCACGTGAAAATGCATTTACTTCGCTTATATGTATGTACATAGGTGCTATAGTTACGATGACCATTTTTTTTTCGAGAAAATAAACGACATATCAAATAGTGCTTTATAAGTTTATAGCATTTAATATATAAAATATTAGCATACACAATTTAGAATTTTAAACAATCATATTTAGTAGATATTATTGCAATTTAAAAGACATTTACCGCTCAGATTAGTAAGTTAAGATAAAAAATATTGAGATAGAGAACTTTTATTTAGAAACATTGATGAAATTAAAAAGGTAGAAAAATCAGATCATTATAACGCGAAAATGTAGATATTAATTTATTTATTTATTTAGTTAAAGTTTGGACCATTGTAGCATTACAGGAATTCCTAATGCGCCACAATGGTCAAAAATATAACAGAAAAGAAACAAAATAATAACTAAAGAAATTAGACATGACAAAAATAAAACATATTTATATACACAAACAACACATTTAACACAATCATAAAAATAATAAGCTATATAATAGCGGATAATAATAATGATTACAAATTATAAAAAAACGACAAAGAAGGGAATGTCTTATAAAGAAAAAAGAGAAAGAAAAATAAATATAAACATATGTATGTTTATACATAGACATAAATACATTTATACATAATCATAAAAAACAATAGCATATAACGTAAAAATACCAAATATAAAATATAACATAAGGAATGTCATGCATCTACAGCTAGTTCCAATAAATAAGAACCAACTGCAAATACAAAACATCTCTGTGAGGCCCAAATAGAAGAGAGTAAATCAAAATTCATGAAAGCAATGATGAGCGCAGACTACCAGACCAATAGGTAAGATATAAAATTTCAGTAAACTTAGGAAAAAATATTTAAAAAATATTGGGGTCCGAAATTTTTAATCTCTATTACATGTAAAAAAATTTCAATCCGATTCAATTAGCTGTTTGGGAGATAATTGAATTCAAAAAATTAAAAAAAAGAGGACACCTATGTATAAGGGGAGGTACCATTTCCGGTCAATTTAAAATATTGAAAAAAATTTACGTCGTATCGATAAAAATTTCACTACTAACAGACTAACAGTATTCAAAAAATTCCCAAAATACACAAAAACACCCACACACATTTTTTCTAGATCATGAAAACGTGATCAGTGATCGATTCTGAGTTCGAATCAGTCAAAATTTCGAGTTTGAATTTTTGCATGATCACAAAACTTCATTTATTGTTACTACGTACACAGATTAAGTAAAAAAGATTATTTTTTACTTCCGAAATAAATATTATAAAGCATTGAAAAGTCACAATCAAAAAGGAAAAGATCTGACTATTGATTTCAATACTCACTTTTGGCATAGCAACACTAGACTTTGAGCTAAAGACTGAAAAACCCAAAAAATTGCGCATTTTTAAAACGCTCAAATCTCAGAAACAAAAAGGAACCAACAAAAATCATTTCCATATTCGAATTCAGAAGTTTAAACTTAATAAATATTGATTAATCTCGGCTTCCGTAATTTTTATCTGTTGCTCAGTGTAATCAATACAAGTTTGATACAATTTATAAAATTCATCTTGAAATATTTCGGCGTTCATATTTTAACGATAGTCAAAATTAAGGACAAAAGGGCAATGTTAGAATGTTAATAAATCTAAAGGACAGAGCAGTGAAATAAAACAAGGAGTGTTCTCTTACATAAAGGACATGTGATCAGCGTAACTATAGTAGATGCGAATTATGTATATTGTGTGCATATAAATGTAATTTTGCCCTGAAGAAAAGATATTGAAGAAACTTATTATATATTTTTCCGTGCGGAAAACGTTTCACTTTGAACATTTTCTCGTTCGCTGTATTATTACGTTTCGCGTTGTGTTGTATAAAGACTGTTGGAAAAGGAAAATGGTGAAAAATTATTATGAAACAGCTATTATTACTTTTTGTATGCGTATGTATATATGTGGCAAGGACTTATTTATATGTTGTATATGTATTAATGTTGGTTTTCTCGAATTGACATGTTCAAAGTGAAGTTTAATTAAAATTGTGTTGCCGAGAAGGCGCGGCTCATCCCCAACTAATGCGGCACTGCAGCACTCCATCAAAGCCGGTTTTATTTTTTTGAAACTACGTACATATGTATGCTTGTATATCATTGAAAAGATTTTCAAGAGCCGGCACTAATTAAAACCCCGGTCCCTGCACACACAGCATTGAATCTAGGCTAAAAATCTTGACCCATAATATTAACACAGATCTCTCTTTCATGGAAGGTATTAGAGATACTATATTCCTGCTTGTAAATGAAGGACTTATATATCATTTCAAGAGTCTTTGCAGTGGACGAACTCCAATTCTAGAGTTCCATTGGTTCAAAAGCTTCATTAAGAACATAACATAACGACTTATTGTATAATTTTCTTTTTGTGTAGCCATAGTTACGACTTGGAGCTAATCTGTAAAGTCACTGTGGCGAAATTGTAAGAAATAAAATCTGTATTATACCAGATATGCACTTTAATAATACAGTTGGCATGCTTCTGATATTGATAGGGATTTGAAAAAAAAATCCGATTCCTATTGGTCAGAACTAAGGACTGCCGGTTTTAGTCAAAATTCGACTTTAAGTATGTACTTTGGAAGAATTTGACGTTGTATCAGTTTATGATTTTCATTTTTAAATGCTTTTTATTATTACGAAATTATGTTCTTATATATATTTTAACAGCTATTGATCTACTGAACATTTTCTATTTTACAATTTTAATTTAATTTTTTCAGTAATCATAATATGTATTATATTATTCTAATGTTAATGTACAGCGTAAAAGGAAAAAGCGCTCGAAAACCTATTTAAAATTCTTGTATTTTTAAGCAGTAAGAACCATGTATTATTCTACTTGTGAAATGAAACAATATTTGTTTTGCTTTTTTTTTCATATTTAAAATCGAGTTTTTTTTTTTAAATAAAACAAATATTTATAACTCGTCCTAATGGATCTGCATTTAGATTATACTTTTTTGCGCGAATCGATCAATAATTGACTGGGCTTTTAAGATTATTCTCAGGTTGTGAGTGCTTTCGAATATTCTGGAAAGTGATTTATTCATACATATTTACGTCTTGTATAAGTAAAAAAGGAATATTCATATTGAAAAACAAAATGGCGAACTAAATAATAAATTGAAACACATTTGTATATATATGTGTGTATTATATTCCACAAAAAATGTTTCCAATCATTGATTGGAATATTTCTAAACCTTTTCGTACTAAATATTCTGAAAAGGTTGTGAGAATACTAAATAACGATCAACATTTTAATAAAATTGCGTTTTTTTATTTATAATAAAAACTTGAAACAACAAACATTAAAACATAATTTATCAAAAATATGATTATGCACATACACATACACACACACACACACACTATGTACATACATATTTGATTGCATTATGTATGTATATCATAGTTATTTATATACAGGCATATCATATTCATGCATCCTGACTGATACGATACGTTAGGAAGCCAATTAGGTCACAATATGAATCTCAATTTAGAACACAAATACCTACATACATACATACATATGAAGTTTATTGTTACTGGTTTATAATATATTATATAACTATAATATATCTGAAATGCTTATATTCCCAATAGTGAATTATGCAAACGACGTGTATCAGTTACAAGTTATCAGTTGCAAGTTGTAGGTTACAGTTCAACAGGAGTTTTTATACAATCGGAATGATACTTCTAACCAATCACAGAATTTCAATTAAGTATACAAAGTAATTAAGATACAAAGTAGCATCCGTGTGAGACAGTTTTAGACCTCAATTGTTGGAGATAAAGACATAGTTTATTACACAGATTGATAGTAAAATGTATTTGAGAGTTGCACGGGTCATGGGACAGATGCAACTGCAGCAATAAAGATTATGAAAAATAATACTTAGGAATTGAGTAGTAGTGTCGTCATTTTATCTTTCATTTGTAGTAATTTTTAGCTTTCAAATCTCTCTAAGTAGTCGCCCAGTTCAAATCAAAAGTCAAAAGTACGTATTTTTACTTGGGATTTTTTCCCACTGTTAATACTATTTTATATTGAGTATTTTATATTGAAACATGTTTATTGGGATTGTGTTCTGGCCACACTATTTTTTGTTTTCGTTTAAATGGGCTTATTGGAAGTGTGCTGAATTTTAAATCGGTAAAATTGCGAGCTAAAAGCTCGCACTAGTATTTAAACGAATCTGAATTGAAGTAATAGGGTTTATTGTCTTTATATGAGAATTAAATAAAATTCCACTTAATAAAATCATCTATAAGAAAAGTCATATCTCGTCTCTGGACCAAAAAAAAGCCGTCATTTGTCGAACAGTGTTATTAGAGATAATATTTTAGAGCTTAACAGGTCGCGTGATTTTATCGTCTCAAAATGACGTACGTATCACAAACCCTAATAAATTTGAATAGATACGATTTTAGAGTTCAACAGGTTTTGACTGTGGAGCTTTGGAGTAATAAAGATGTTGAAAAATCTAATCTAAGAGTAAACATCAAGTATTTTATGTAAAAACGATGCTATGTAGTATGTACTACATAGCATTATACACAAATACATATGTATTTCTTCTACATGTTTAGAAATGAAGCTTTGGTGTTAAATAATCCAATTAATTCTATTCGCATTTTAAAGAAAAACGGGTGACGGGGATTGTATACACATGTACATATGCACGTGTGGTTACCTTACTTTGTTAGGGTTGCCTACTGGGAAAAAAGGGACATTTTTAAAAATATTAATAATTATTAAAGAATCCCAATAAAGATAGCCTCGACATTAAGAACTATATTCGATCCGATGTAGCGTGAGATCTACAAAAACCTAGCATGCTGTCGCATTCGTGCAATATGTTTTAACATTGTAAGGACGTAAAATAATTTCTTTATTTTTTTTTATATAATATTATTACAATATAATTCAATGGAAGGTCTTTAATAATATAACTGTAAGTTTTGCTGTCCATAACATGACGTTGACAATTACTTTTATCGTCTAAAACATATAAATTTTCATTAATAAAAAATATATACGTATTCCATAAATAAATTAATAATATCACCAACTTACGTATTTTATATTAAAATTTTATTAATGTAAATATTTCAAAATACGAAACACGAACTCAAAACTAACAAAAAATAAAAGTCAAATTCTACCGACGCACGAAAAATGTTGTATTTTTGGCCAAAATTCAATGTGAAACTGAAACGAAATGTAATTGGCCATCGCGGATCGAGTGGTGAATGCGGTAGCATCTATATTTTACGTAACTCTCTCGCTACATATATCGGTTCGACTTTATAAATGCTTATTTATTATAAAATAATAGTAAATACTTGTTTAATTATTACAAAATATTAAAAGTCGGCTAAATATAAAAGCATATTTGTCACAAAAGAGATTGAACCAAAGAATTTTGACAAAAAAGAGGCACATTTTATTTTGAAAACAGACCTGTTGGAAACCCTACCTTACGTTTATTATATTTTACGTTTAGTGAAATGTGTGATTAATTTTCTTTCAATATTAATATTACCATTTCAACTGCGATACTTCTTTTATTAATTTTTATACTACCGCAATCCGAAACCACAACCGCAAGATAGTATACTAGAGTTTATGCGATTTTATCCCGTTTTAATTCAATTTAAATCTAAAAACACTGTATTGGAATTCGACGTGTAAGTCAACGATTAAAATAAACATACCGTGCTTCGGTATAAAACGTGCTTCAATATTATGTTGAAATTTTTTTAATTACATTAAATTTCAGTATGACAAAAGTTTTACTACAAATTATTCAATTTTTTTAAACTTATTATTGCTTCAAGGAATATAATTATAAAATATCATGAATATCAAAACGGCAAAATAATATTGAAATATTTTTTCAGTTGACGGGTCTTCAATTTATTACGTACCCCAACTTTTACTTGAAACTTTTCAATATGAAATTTCAATTCCATATATTGAAGGATTTCGGAGAAAAACTTTTGAGAGTCGAGAGTAAATTTCCACTCGAAAAAATAATATTTAAAAATATATACACATTTCAAGTGATTGACAGTACTTGGTTATTCTCATAATACGGAGAAATGGACACAGTATAGGAGGAAAATAACGAAGATTGACGGTTTTTGCTGTCAAGTCACCGTTGGGGGTCAACCGGGTGTGCAAATATGGGTCGCTATCCAATCCGATCCGAGTGCACACGTATTTGCAAAAATAGCAACCTCACCGTTTTCTCATCGCTGTCATCCCTATATATTAATATAAAGACAGACAGAAGCCATGGATATTTTCGCGTCAATTTTTATTCACACTCACAATCTACATACATATTTTAAAATAAAAAGTGATGCATACGACTATCTTCGTGTTTCAAAACCACGTTTTCAAAAAACAATCAGCGATCCATACATTAGAGATAGACAAAATAATACCTTAATGTATTAAAACCTTATATGTAGGTACTCGTACATATAGATAAAATGTACACGTTCAAAAGTAATAGGGTTAAAAACTTTCCTCTACGCGATGCGACAGCTTGACGTTTCACTATAAACTTACTACGAGAGTTAAATACTTTAATGTAATGTTTTTGATCCTGGTTGACGTTAGATTACTCACATACGTTTCAGAACTTTTCGCAAAACAGGATTAAGGATGGCTTTATGAATATGACGGTATTTAAAAATGCTGCTAGACACATGCATAACATAATCCATGTACGGAGATAGTCTCATATTATTTCGGATTCCAATTGTCTTTGAGTTTTTCAACCTTTTTCGGAATATGGATGCACATATGGATGCACGTGCATATATGCAAAAGCTAGACATCCAGTTAAAAAGTTTAGCACCCTCGCATAACATACAAATACCCCTTCACGCTTTATTGTGGAATTCTATTGCATTACTTCTCCTTGAACATCTTTGAAGGTTCGGATGTCTCGACAGTGCAACTATCTCGAGTGTATTTTTCCGTTCACCAGCAACTTCAAAGTGGAGTTTGTCGCGCAAAAATGTTTTCTGTCAGGTGTACGATATATAAGTGGTTTTGAAAAGACTCGAATTGCATCTACTGGGGATACCAAACAAACTTAGATACATTGTTGGAGGTTTGCTACAAATGGTTGCAAACCAAACGGCTGCATTCTCATTTCGATTGAATTTTGACTGTTTGAATTTCAGCATGTACCAAATACTAGACATTCATGGGGTTGCGCAGATGACATTTCGATGTACATATTATACATTGATAATTGGCAATTCTTAAAATTGAGTTGGATCTTTCTGGCAAGTTTAAAATGGCAAAAGCCGAGACAAAAGTATGAAATGAGCATGCGGCCGCGTGGTTTGAAACCATTTGTAGTGGAGCGATTTTCGGACATAATCTACGATTTTTTGGCATTTCTAACATGTTGAGGTACATACATACAACTAAAAATAAGGTTCGGTGATTATTGGTCACAAGGCGCTCGTCCAAAGTTCACTAAAATCTCTATAACGGAACATCTGGCAGCCGAAAAGTCCATCATACTAACGATAACTATCATATTAACGAGAATTCGAGTGCCAAATATGCCGTATTTGCGATTTTAATGGTAAAAATTGTCTTTTGGGCGGTCGCAATGTGCGTAATAATCCAATTACATCCGAAAAAATACACGATGAAAAATTTTCATATCAAGCTTTACCATTTAACTATAATATGTACATATAGTATGAGCCAGCCTTTTTTCAACTTTTTTTGGACCGTGGCCCCCCTTTTTGCGTTTATTATTTATCTGTGCCTCCACCCATATTTTCTCGGGAGTACATATTATATAAACTTTATTTTATAATTAGAAATTTGAACTTACATACGTAATATTTTTTCAAACATAATAAATTGTGCCTGATATGACAAAATATTCAACATAATAAATATACTTGTGGCTGATGTAAACTAGCGAATTTATTTATGTCTGACTCAAATGCTGTTAGTGAGATACGGAGATAGCCACTTTGTACAACATCGAGCCTTTGAGGGGAAATGCACAACTCGACTAAATCGAGTTTCGGAGAGATACGAAATAAGGAAATGCAGAAATGCAGTAAATAAGGAAATGAAATAAGGCAATGTAGAAATGCTGTAAATAAGGAAATGTGGTGAAATATAAACTTGCGTTCTCTCAAAGCTGCGGAAATATGTATACTAGCTATTTCAGTGCCGATCCAAAAATAATCTTTATTTAGTTTAAATCTTACTTGTGCATTCATATTATCAATTGCATTCACACTAAATGGATCAATCATTAAATCTAACTTGCATATCCTCATGAAGCTGCTTCAAATTTTCAATATACCTATGTATATATGTACATATGTGTGTAAAGATCATCATCTTGTAGAATTATTCATAAGAAATAACAGCCAATGATGGAAATTGTGTTAATCCACGTCGTCCAATATTAATTTTGAAAACATTTAAGTTTGATGAAAAATAAAACAATAAAGAAAGAAAGTTTGATGACAAATAAAACATTTAAGCTCTTCTATCGATATTATTTAAATATAAAATTTTATAATTTCATTCTAACTGTGCCTCCCCTAGAGCTTTTTATGCCTCCTCAAAAGTAGAATTTTGGTTTGTGGACTCAGGTTTAGAAACGCTGGTATAAGCGACCCGGTTAACCCATTTAAACGAAAACAAAAAATAATGTGGCCAGAACACTATCCCAATAAACATGTTTCAATAGAAAATAGTCAATATAAAATAGTATTAACAGTGGGAAAAAATCCCAAGTGAAAATACATACTTTTGACTTTTGCTTTGAACTGGACGAATACTTAGAGATATTTGAAAGCTGAAAAGTACTACAAATGAAAGATAAAATACTCGGCTATAAATTCCAATATTCATTTTGAACAGTAAATTGACAGATTTTGATACATCGACCGAACAACACGAAGATATAGAAAAATCACGCGATTTAAAAAACACATACGTATATTATATCTCCGAATCTCGAGCCAATCAACATTTTTTATTACCAGATTCGTGTTCACTGGGCATAGATCTATAAGAAAAGTAATATTTCGTCTCTGAACCATTTTAAACAATTACTATTTTAAAACCATTTTTATCCGCGAGCTATTTGCACGGGATACCGGGAGCTATTTGCACGGCTAATAATGTTAATTGGTATGTCTGCAGGGGATACGTGTCCGGATACCAAGCTACCCAAGAGGATTTTTCTTCTCTTTATCAAATGGAGTGTTTGTAATTGCATTGAAACGTTCGGTTAGTCATTTAATAATGCATGAATACCAGCGCACTCTATCGGCAGACTAATTGTACGTCTACGAGAAACTTTGTAATTGGTCAAGAAATCGAACGGTTTGCACAATAAATTGTTAATAGGCGACATGTAGTCAGTTTGAAGACATTAATCGTCGGATTTTTGCCGCCCCAACCTGCATTATGAAATCGTCACCGTGTTTGTAAAGTGCAATTTCAAGCTTCAAAGTCTTGCATTTTTTAATAGTAGAAATGCGGGCAGGCTATTGCTTATTGCTTAAATATTCAACATACATACATAGTTCAAAGAATCAATGCGGGCTCGAAGGAGAGTGACGTTAATCCTTAACCCCTTAGCGAAATTCAAATTGTGGTATCGCGTGAACCCCACATATACATACATATATGAAGATATGTACATACGTATGTGATACATTTACCGTCTCCTCAATTATTCACATTATCAACTTTCCGATGGCGTAAAATGGCCCCGCACGATTGACGTGCGCTGTATGCGTTTAATTAGATAAACATTGCAAATGCAAACTCGCACAAAGGCACACGTCATCTCGACAAAATGCATTGCGAATTTGCGGATTTGAATGTGAAAGACGAAAAGTCGTCATCACAAAGGAGTTCAGGTGTTGTTTTCGTTCCACGTTGCGAAACAATAGCCGAGAAAAACAAAAGGAGCGTGTGTATTGAAGACGAGACGAAGCGTGAAAGGTAGCGCATTAAATGCCAAGTGTCATCGAAATTTACAACGAATTTGAGATAGTCGTCTTTAAAGTGGAAAGTGGTTGTTATTCGAGAATAGGTTGCTTTGAAAGTTTTGTTTGAAATTCTTCATCGACGTATGTATATACAACTTATTTGCGGACGGGTGTGGTGTGGTTATTTGCAAAGCTGAAATATTGCATGAAACTAAAGGTACAAAGAGATGATGTTAGTTTGGCAGAAAGTTAGGTGACTGTAACAATAGGTAAACAAACGCGTCGATGAAGATGCAGTGAGCGACCTGCCCTTTATAAGCAGGTACTTAGGCCATATGAAGGCATTATCGACGGCTATCCTTAATCACCATTGAAGTTAATGTATAGAATAGTCATTCCTAACAAAAGTATCGCTTAAAAGCGAGCCATCGAAGAGAGAGACGGAATGTCAGAAGAGAGACAAAAGAGTGAGGAAAAAAAATTCGTGGAAGTGATCGTCCCTTATCGTCCCTTGACGTTCAGGGACGCACGGGCACATACATATGTTCGGACTTTGTCGAACTAATACTACCACACAATTTCACTAGTAGAGCCTACTGCTACAGAGTTTAACAATCAACTGGGCAAAACAGCCGAAATCTCCGTTCACACGGAGTTTTTGTAGCAACATTTTTGGAAGCTAAGAGCGCTTCTACCCATTCTACTTCAATGTTAATCACCCAATAAATGGTGTGAAGCGACTTTGGCCTTTCATTTGGATCCTCCACCCACCCCTACGCAACAATATTTTTAGTTCAGTGTTATTAGATATTGTTATATTAAATTTTTATAATGTATTATCAATAGAGCTCGGAATCTGAAGCGGCCGGAAACGTGCCGCCTATTGTTCAATTGTTGTAAATGCTTTGTAAAAAAGGTTCGGCAAACCTTTAAGAGGGCTGGACAGTAGCGCCTTGTCCATACTATACTTCTCCCTTCCTCAATTATGGAACTAGAGAAATTATTTTTTAATATGCTATGGATATCCACCATTGGGGTGCTTCTATCGTTTTATTTTTTGATTAATTATTTTTTATATGAGCTAGGAGTCGCCAAACATCTATAAAATCGCCTCTTTTTTACACCCACGAAACGAGTCCAGCGTGCTTATTTAACGGTCGATTTAAAAAAAAATACGCCGATAGATGCACAGAAAGTATCTTTCTCATACCGATGATGAATTTTTTTTTAAAAATTGGTCCAGTTTTGGAGAAGAAAATAGTAGAATACGAAACCTCGATTTTGTCAATTTAAAATACGTTTTATCTGGTCGAAGCGCAACTGTCGCATTCACTCAATATATATATATTGATATATATTGTCGCATTCACTCAATATATACATACACTCAATATATATATCGAAGAAAGGAACGGTAACAAAATTAAGGTTTCGGGTGTACAGCCCTCTTAACAATGCATTTACAATCTTTGAACAATAAACAGCCCCTTCAAATTCCGTTGCTCTAGTTATGAATGCGTCTCATTGGCAATTTTCCCCGTCCCAATAGGATATTGCTAAATCATAGCGACATAGTAGGTATACCCGAATTGTGGCTTTAATCAAAATAGTTTACCATTGTCATGAATCTGATCGTCAGAAATAAAATATACTAAAATAGAAGAAATTTAGGTCAAAACGTCAACAGGTGAACAGTTCAATATAAGGCTTTCAATCCTTCACCTCAATCCCCACTCCCTCCTATCTCGTTACTGATTAATGTTTGCTGGTTGCAACCTGACATTTTCAATATCCGGATATAACAGGTGTCCACGAAGGCACTGAGGTAATTCAATCGACTCTATAATGGCACGATAGCCTAGTTACATTATATAATATCTCCAGTGTAGTAATTGAATATTGCTCGGATGCTCAAGCACGAAACTCTCTGCTTTAAAATTTATAAGGAACGTCGAACGGTTTATTAATTCAATATTACGTATTCCCGTTATATAGACTGGTGTAATATGATTATTTAAAATTGAGTTATGAATAGCGTCGAGTGCCATATTTCATGAACCATATTGAACCAGATAAAACAAAGTCTTGCAATTTCAAGCCTCGAATACATTCGAACTTTAATTACTGCATACAGATGATTTTTTTCACTATTCAACAGAACTAGCAAATTCTATAAATTGTAATTATTTATTTATTTGTTTTAACATTTTTAACAGAAACTTACAGCTGATACAAAAATAATAAAATGAATAGTCATTTACGAGTTTCTTCAGATAGTATGAAACATCTGAGTAAAGTAGAACTACATAGCTAGGAAGGTTTGCTAAATAAAATGCTGCAATTATTTATTTCATTTTTTTATATTTATTATGTGATTTTTTACTAGCACTTGTCGCTTTGTGATGGAAAGCGAGTGATTTTATTTCTCCAAATATACTGAATGCAGAGTCCTTATATTTTATTTCAATCGAAAATGTACGTAAATTCGCCTTTACGGATCGCTCCAAAGCGACGAGTCTACAATACAGATACAATAGAATAATACAAACAATACAAGCATTTTATACAATGCGAATTCATACAAACAACATCCACAGTAACATCTACGGAGGGATTTGTGCCGTTTTTTACAGAAATTGTCGAATCTTAAGACGTTGAATAACTTGAGATTTGCAAGAGAGATTTAAAAGGAGATGTCAATTTACGGGAACCGTTTCAATGAAAATCAGAAAAATTGGCAAACTCTGATAGGAAACGATCGACTTGGAGTCATAAACCAAAGTCCTAGTGGGAATCGAACCGTTACCACTCTGCTTGAAAGTATAATATGCTAACCACTAGTCCACGCTGCTGGTTAATTATTATTCTTATTATGTATTCCTCATCAAAACCGCTATGATTCGAATAATGCCATTACGAAATAAAAGCTTATTTTCACGGGAAGCCCCTTGTAGACGTGCGTCATAGATGCGAGAATTCAGTACGCGCCGCGCTACATGATATCCACCTTGGAATGGCGGCTCTGCTTCAGCCGTCCTGTTTTTTTCATTTATTACACTTATTTTATACTATTCATTCGATTACGATTCGATTCGATTACACCTAATTCGATTTTACAAGAATGAATAAAAAATGAAACTGTTCGGAGCAAAACTTTTGCCATTTACTAACGACGCAAAAGTTCACGTATGTACATAATATATTTCTCGTTGGTAAAACACAGAGCGAACTTGTTATTTCTTTTGTATTTGGCAAACAAAATAAAGTTTGTACCCCGTTTGTCGATACCTTCAATTAAATATTTATTTGCAAGACTCGCAGACTGTCTATTCAAATATTAAATTGCCAATTAAGGGCAAACTGTTCGTTGAGTTATCTGAATTTAATTGTTTCCTTTTGATAGTTGGTTATTATTTAGTCAGTATAGCAATGGGAGTTCGACACGTGCAAATGATAATGATGAAATATTTTAATATAAGACATTTCACATTTCACAATACAAATATGCGCCTTGTGACACGTCTTATACTAAATATTATATCAAGTTTTTTACTGCTAGAATCCATTTATTCTATTCAAATTCTATCAAAAGTCATGTTGCCACAATCCGCTCTGTGAAGGCACTTAGGGAAAACGCATATAATGCCCCAGGGTCGCGCCTACCATATGTACAAATGTGTGCAACGCACATAGGCGGCCAAAAGTAATGAGTCGAAAAATGATATATACCTTAAAAAATACGAAACAAGACATCGTACTTTTTAAAATGCATTTAACTGCTTGTCTTGTTGTATACTTTTGGATTGCTGTTGCAAGTTACAACTATAATTCGGGATGGCAGGTATAGCTTCGGTCCGCACAGAGCTATAAAGTCTTTTATTTTCTATTATCTTTGCAACTGCCAGATGTATTTCTTCAAGGATGTATTGGTTGGTCATCGAAAGAATGTAGGATTGGCGGTAAAAACACTATATTTTCATGAATGAACTTGAAACGTCCAGTGTTTCTTGTCGTCTGGTCCTGTTCAGAGCTAAACGTTTTGGTTTGCTGTCTGATTTTCAGGTTATTTTTAATATGATAAAAAATTTTCAACACTATATTTCTCACACAATTAGTTTTTTTTTTATTAAAATGACTTATACAAATGCTAATAAAATGAAAGAGTGGCCGATTTAAATTTGCACACGGGTGACTGGTCTCCTAGGCGCGGCCCTGTGCTGTCCATTTTACCTCACATCAACCAATAGCATTTCGTACGTACAATATTCTATTGCAGAGCCACGTAACCTTCTATACACTTCTACGTGTGCTGCGGCACTCACGTTGCGATGCTCTGTTCTATTGTATATATTACAGTGAAAGCATATTTCAAGTGAAAATATATTTTCGCAAATTCAAGCAGTGAAAATGTATCAAACAATGAATTTACAACGTTTAACTCTATAAATTTAACCCTAACAGCCCAATCTTAAATGAATAGAGCCAAACCTTACTTAACCTAACCTATCCTAACCCTTAAATAATACCAAAGCTAGCAATATAATCTTAAATGAATAAAACCAACCCTGAAAATGTAAATGGTTATGATTTCACTGAAACGTTACTGAAAATATATTTTCACTGTGACATATAGGTATATACGAAATGCTATTGGTCGAGAGGTGGCGAAGAAGATAATTTGGAATACTATTTCATAGTACTACGTTATTACTACTACGACATTTTTTTTAACAGTCTACCTTTAATTCTCACCCTCCTGATTAGCGCCTGGTGATTCGGCTACTAATTATTTATAAACGTCCATAAAATTCCTTATGTAAGAAACGAACCTGCTGAAAAATATATAGACACGTTTAGACGAGGAGAGTTTCGTGTTACGTGATGGGCGAGGCCACGTATCCTTAAATAGCTTCACTAACTTGTAATTAATTGAATAACCACTTCAGACGTCCCATTTCATTACGTTTATTTTTATATATGGCATCATTCGACGAAAGAAGCCTCCTTCAAACAGTTCATACCCGAAAAACTTTAAACTAGGTTAGGTCGGTGTGTGCGTACACAAACGTGTTATATATTTTTCATCATTATGTACTACGAATTGAGAAACGTGAAACGTTAATAAATACAATACACAATAAATAAATAATTAATACGAACCCATTTAAGAAATACGGATTATATTCTAGCATTATCAAGCATTCGCCCGAACATTTAACGTCGAGCGTGTAGATCAGTGGTCGCCACGCGGGCTCTTTTTAGGCGTAGTTCATTCTTCCAGTATTATTCTATTGCCCTATTTTTTCTATAGATGCAATTGACCGGGGTTTTCTATATAAAATATTATAGTAACAAAATAAACCAATAACAATGTAAATATTTTCGTATTTAATATTAGAATAGATAAGATTCGTCTTTTCCTTTTTTACTATTTACTTTTTTTTTAACTATTCGACTCCTTTGAGAGTATTATTTTTACAAGGTTTTAATTCGTTTTACTTTCACATTGTTTTGGACAAACCTCCTAAAACTCTTCCGATCGCTTTGAAACTTTGCCGTTTTGAGAGGTTTGGCCCCCCGATAGAGTTTTTAATTGTTTCTAATTACATAGTTGATAGTGAAATATACATAGACATGTTTAAAAATTCTAAAATTTTGGACACAGTGACAGCTGACTCGTTTCCAAGGGCCGGTAGCATTGTTTGTTTGACTTTCCGCCCCCCACTCGTTTTGTCAGATTTCAATTGTTTAAAGGTCTATAACTTTATCTTCTTCGCACTATATCTTATATCATTTGCATTATAGGCTCTAATTTTATTTCATATGTAGTTTTACTACACTAATAGATATATTATATAATGAATGACAAAATGTTTATATGTATTATAATGCTGTTAAACATGTGTGTTACGACCAAATTCAGCCTCTAGATTTTGGGTTCTCTTTAAAACTTGTTTATCCTTTAAAATTATTTTAATATTAATATTTAAATCTTTCAAAGCAAGACAAACAACAAAACAAAATATATTTGCGAGATAACATTTTTTTTCTGGGAAAAATCGACGTGCTTATACCTGACAGTGTTCTAAAGAATTTCAATTTTATATTTTTGTCGGTTTAGTATTTTAATTCAAATTCATAATAATACATTAAACAACGTGGATAGTCTCGTTCAAACCCCGGGGGGGGGGGGGGGCTGACCCCCCCCCCAAATGACGCCCTTTAGATTAAAGTATTTATCTAACATTATTTCCATACAAAAATAGTCACAATGAACGGGCATAGCCGGTACTAATCTAATATATAATTTAGAAAACGACTTTGTAAGTATGTAAGAAAATATGTAATGTTGGTTGGGAGCTTCGTAAACAAAACAGAGTTTTTATGCCGACAATTCAATTGGTTGAATATTATATTTTTTTCAATTCAAATAAATTTAATAAAAAAACAAATGAATATTTACTATTAGATTCGCCATGTTCACGCAGTTTATATTGCAAATACTGAGCGAAGCCGGGTAAAACAACTAGTATACCACAAGTATACATTGCAGCTATTTATTTTTAAAAGATGCGAGAACACTGTCGATTTTTTGACTGGTATTCGTCCTTTATAAGTAATGGTAGGACCGGAAGCGTGCCGTTTTTGTTTATTGTTCGCCGTGCATTGTTCATTTTTATGATGAACCTTTTTTTTTGCACTCTAGCTTAGTAGTTTACTCTATTTCCTGGAAAATAGACCCATAACGCCTTGTAACGTCCTGGAAAAAGCACACTTCTGGTCCTACCTCTATTTATAAGTTGAAAAAAAGGTTCACGCCTGAAAAGAGCCCACGTGGCGAGCACTTATGTAGATGGCCACTCGCCGCGCCTCGGTCGAAGACACCTGAGATATTTAAATAGCGATCGCACAATTGTCTGCCTGGTGGTTGGCTCTTGTGAATGAATGAATTGTAAGTTGTAGCAATTTTCCTTTGACATTTAAAGTTTGCCTTTGTTTCAGACATAGGTGGCCCGTCTGACGAATACACAATGCAAGAGCTGAAGGAGCTGTTTAAAAGCGGAGAGTACTTACCTTTCGACGCCAAGGACGTGGAGTATGAAGGGGGTCAGATGCCTCCTTATTATGGGACTCAGCCGCAGGAAAAAGGGTCTGCGCCCCCGTTGGACGAGCATTCACCCCCTGACCCGAACCCAGCCCCAGCCCCGGTCCCAGCCCCTGCCCGAGACTTCAAGAGACACTTGAACACCAAGAATAAACTGTTCTTTCGCGAGAACAAATCTCCATCAGATCGGCAGGGGTATTCCGAAGAGCCTGAGTTTTATTACAATATGAAACGTCAAGAGGGCCCGGAGACAAAGACGCCATTCGCGGTGCCACCTGTTGATCCCAGGTACTATCAACAGGTACCCAGCGCCACCGACAACAAGGCCGGTGAGTCATACAAGTGTTTTATTTACCTACATACATACACCCACTACCTTATTCTACTCGGGATTTTTAGTCGACCTTTTCTGAAATATACACGAATATGTATTCAGTGCCGAAAATAACTTTTTCCACCCGTAAAAGATTTCAGTTTTTTTTTAGAAATAATAATACACACGTAAATACATGTTTTTGAGGTGAAAATTCTATGCGGACTTCTATCGCTTTAATGTGAATATTTCGCAAAGCTCAATTCCGAACATTGTCGTATCCATCATTGTTAATATAATATTATATTTCAGTAAAAGCCGAGTTTACGGACGAAGCGAACCTTCTCGGTTCGCTTGTCATTGGCTATTGTGAGTAGTCACCGGACCCAGAAGGTGCCGCGTCTTGTCCAAAGTTTGTAAATGCATTGTTAAAGGTTTGCCGAACCTTTTTTACAAAAGATTTACAACAATGGAACAATCGATAACACTGGGACTATCCTACCTCTAATTGTGAGAGTACTCGAGTATTGCCGTGCCGTGATTAAAACAGTGCGCAATTATTACACGTACCTATGTATACATTATTATACGTACATATACAGTTTACCAACAACAAGACATTTACCGATATAATTATTACGCCTTTAAAACGAAAATTGACGCCTTTTGAACTAAGCATATTTTTGAATTCAAATTATAAAAATAAAAATATTGTATTTATACGTAAAATATCGGCTTTTATACGTAACATATAATTTATATAAATTGGTAAATGTCTTGTTGTTGGTATACTGTACAGGGGTGCAACTCACGGGATCGAATTAGAAATGCATGAAAAACCAAATATCGGTAAGCAAAGATCGAAAATCGAAAGATAAAAAAAGGGTGCATGGTAAACGGTACATCCTCACTTAATTTGCGCGAGCAGGATACAACAGGAACAAGAGGAACAGGCTTTTCCTCCCGTATTCTGCGTGCGCACATTAATACGGGAGGAAAAGCCTGTTCCTCTTGTTCCTGTTGTATCCTGATCGCGCAAATTAAGTGAGGATGCACGCGAGTATGTACCGTTTACCATGCTCCCTTTTTTTTTGATCTTTCGATTTTCGATCTTTGCCTTCCGATATTTGGTTTTTCGTGCATTTCTAATTCGATCCCGTGGGGTAGACCCACTGTACAGGTACCTATAATAATTAGATGTAGGACCGGAAGCGTGCTTTTTCCAGGAAACAGGGCGTTTTCGGTCTATTTTCCAGGAAACAGGGCAAACTACAAAGCTAGACAGCATAAAAAAGGTTCATCATAAAAATGAACAAAGCACGACGAACAATTAACAATGAATTGCGCAAAGTAGGTCCGCTCTTTAATAATAATGAATAGGTACTACTAATAGATAACTCACACAGCAGCCAATGAAAGTCCAGAACATGGCGTTGACAATTACTTTTACCGTCTAAAAAATATAAATTTCCATTAATATAAAATATATAAGTATTCTGTAAATAAATTAATAATATCAGAAACTTACGTATTTTATATTAAAATTTTATTTATGAATATATGTATTTCAAAACACGAAACACAAACTCAAAACTAACAAAAAATTGAAATCAAATTATACGCACGAGCAATGTTGTATTTCTTGTCCAAAATGCAATGCGAAACTGAAACGAAATGTAACTGGCCGTCGCGGGTCGAGTGTGAGGTGAATACGATAACATCTACATACATTTTTCGTAAAACTCATGCTAGATCAGTTCCACTCATTGATGTATAATACACTAGATGGGCCCTGACGTGTGATTTTGGTCGGAGATCTTGTCTTCACTAACTGAGGGGTGCGGGGGGGTTTAACTAGCGGGGAAGTTGGGTTTTTTTCCCTACGACGCAGCGGTACTTACCTACCCACTGAGAGAAACTGTGCATGCGCCATGTATTTTGCATGCGCCAAAAGGGAGACCAGTATAAAACGTAAGGGCGGATCTAGTGTATTATACATCAATGGTTCCACTACAAGATAATATTTAAATCTTTGCTATATATATATATATATATATATATATATATATATATATATATATATATATATATATATATATATATATATATATTTAATAGCCACCACAATTCCAAAGAGGAGTCACTTTTGTAAACTAAATGCTAAAATCGTCCCCGTTTGGATCCTGAAGCAAATTATTCCGACGAGGACCCAAAACTACTATACGTATTATATACTGCATACCTAATTACGTATCAATACCCGTCAACATACCGGCCCGAAGTTGAATAATCGAGTTATATTTGTTTGTACATAAATGATTGATTGCATGCAGATGCCTATCCCATTATACAGGTTGCAATTGTAATCGGCCTTTCGAAATCGATTTTGTTATCCTTTCGGAATCAAATGACGCAATGTGCGTAATATAACGCTAAAAAAATCAATATGTTTCAACAGCATCGTCCTTGCTGTATACACACAAACATGCATATATGTACTTTGGTGCGGTCTTTTTTTTTTGTTGTCTAAATTTGCAAAAACCATTAAAGGCGTGACCATTAAATCATCTTATTTGGATCAATCCACATACATAGCATGTACCTATGTATGTATATATATAATCCAAAGTGTCATTTTTTACGTTTTTATGTAGAGTTGAAGCGTGCTGTCAACGAAAAACTCCGCTCTCGATTTGATTTGGAAGAGAAAGACGTCAACTACTATGACGAGAGAAGCTCTGGAGATGCTAACGATCCTCAAGAATATGAGAATGCTTTTGAAGAGCCTCGCCAACATAGGCAGAATCCAAATTTGGCCGCTACCAAGATCAACAAAATGATATATCCAGCTGAAGTTGGATCGGAATCCAATTCACAACGGTAAGAAATTACGACCAAGTGGTGTTGTGCAAGGAGTTGATACACATATTAAAATAAAGCAATTTTGTTATAGTTATTTTTATTTTAAAGTTAATTTAATGGCGCGCGCGCGTATTAATACAAAAAGGTCGAGCATTCAAAAAAATACGAGCGCGTGCAGATCGAACACAGGACCGACACATTTTTTTTTTTTTTTTTTTTTGATTTAATAACTTATGATGATATTTCATCGGCCACAACACTAGTAAATATATATATAATATAAGACGTATTGAAGTGACCAAATATGTCAATTGGCACCTGAACTTTTGTTTTTTAATAGTGAATCACACCTGAAATGTTTTATTTGCACAGTGAGTCACGCCACTCTAGATACTGGCATTTTACGTATGACTCCTATAGCGGTCATCAGCAGTCTTCGGCGGTGGAGCGTGGGAGTTTTGGGGCTATTTTCCAGGAAAGAGGGCAAACTACAAAGCTAGAGAGCAAAATAAAAAGGTTCACCAATAAAAATGAACAATTTATACGGCGCAGGGTCGCGCTGAAGCTTACTCATCATTAAGGCTCGGCGCGACCCGGTGCTATTTAGACAAAAAATGGGTTCATCATTTTTTTTTGCTCTCTAGCATTGTATTTAATTGTAATAGACAATGGTCAACCCATTTTTTGTCACGATAGCGCTGGATCGCTAATACGCTCGAAATGATGAATGAATGTGTGTCTACGTCTACGATTAAAAAGAAGTTGAATCAACCAAAGTAACCAAATCATTATAGAACTCAAAGTAAATGTGCTTATATATGTATTTCAAGGGGTCCGACCATCACTCGGTTGAATATAGAGCGGGACATTCCGACCTCGTTGGTTCCAACATCCCATCGTCATCAATACGTGATCCAGCAAGCTCTGAAGAACAATCCAGGATATTATCAGGACTCCAATGTATACCTCTTTGCTATGATCGCTGGAATCGGAGCTGCTGTCACGGTCGCCGTTACAGCTTTTATCGTAGGATGGTACACGTTAGTCACGAAAAGTTCTAGAAACATCCACTATAGTCGCTTCCATGCCTTGAGGTCTGATCTTGCTGACCCAACCATTGTTTCAGGATGCGCAAGAAGTCGAAGGCCGCGAACGACGTGGAGTATCCAGCATATGGAGTGACTGGACCCAATCCAGAGGTGACACCTTCTGGAGATCGCCAATTGGCTCATTCGGCACAGATGTATCATTATCAGCATCAAAAGCAGCAGATAATTGCTATGGAGAGGTTAGAATCGTTTCGGAAAAAAGAAAATAAATCTTATATACACCACCAAATTAAACTTGTCGCACTTTATTAACTATATACTTTGCAATTGTTTGCGATTATAATGTTTCATATAATGCTGTGTATGCCTGTTTTTTTTTTTTGTATATAAAATAATGTTTATATTTTTGTTTGTTCGTAATGCAAAACCATAGCTTTCGACTTTGGTATAGTGTGTATATATTTCATAGTACTTTAACTTCGACCATTTGAAGGTTTTTTCTTTAACTTTCACCCATCTGAGTAACGCCAGGCATCACCGGGCATCGCCGGCTAGAATATTATAACTAGACACCGGACCCAGAAGGTGCCGCGTATTGTTCAAAGGTTATAAATGCATTGTTAAAGGTTTGCCGAACCTTTTTTACAAAGGATTTACAACAATGGAACAAATCCGGTGTTTAATTATAACAGTTCAATTAACTGGGATTGCTTATCTGGTTGAAATTTGAAAAAAAAAAGTGAAAAACAAAACGTTGGACTAGATTATGGTGATAAAAAGTATGTCAAATTTGTTGGTATCAAATGGTAAAATGTGGATTTGCATTGCGAATATGAACAAGTATTCATCTATGTATTAGTTCGTTTAGTTTTCAGTTGAGCGATAAATAACATCATGATTTTTATTAATAAAATTTAGTTACCTGACTTTTTTACAAAAAAAAAAAATTATCGAATGCGGCGTATTTTTTTTATATACATTTCGAATAAAATCAATTTTTAATGCGGTTTAAGAAATTCATTTATTACACTTTTAATGGCGTATTAATTTGTCATGGTGATAGATGGATGTTATAATAAAATTTGCTTTTTATGAAAATTTTCAAATAGCAAATATGTTCAAAAAATTTTGCAGGCGGCGCATTTATTTTTAATTTCACAACAGAATTGAAACAAAGGTATGTATATATGTATATATATAAAGTCATAAAACCATTAGTTTTGAAAAAACATATACATATTTTTTATGCGTTTATTGATTTTTTTTAATATAAAAATTGTCTATTCCTCTATAATGTCATTATATCTGTATATTCATTGGAATAATATTATGCAAAGCGATTTATCTACAAAAAAAAAAACATATTAATCAAACTGTTATCTTCACTGTACATACATATATATGTATATATATATATATATATATATATACATATATGTATGTATTTATCGTATGAATAAGTGCGTTTAAAGAGCAATACAACCATAAATGAATTAAAATAATATTGTATTACTTACATACTTATAACATATATGTATATGCCATTGCGTGTGAATAATTTATTTACCTGGTATTTGGGAATTAGGTTAGGTTAGTTTTGGTGTTTTATTTATTTTAGGTTTTATATTTACTTATTTACTAACATACATATGTATATATTTGTAAATTATTCCATTTGAGGGTTAGGTTCCATTAGGCTATGTGTTCAGGTTAGGTTAGGCTATACGTATATAAATTTGTAATACTTTCATTTGAGGGGTGGGTTCTATTGGGTTATTTATTTTGGTAAAGTTAAGTTAGGATATATATGTATTTATGTATTTAGGCTAGGAAAGGTTCGTAGCTTCACTAAATCCAGACCTAAACTAGAATTTAGAAATGTGTAGAATTTGAAATAGAGTCGGAAGATTAATAATTCAAAAGCAATATTGAGTAGGTAAATTATAAAATAAAAATCCTGTATGTGTCCATAGTAGGGTTTCAATTTACTACCCTAACTTGTCAATCTCGCAAATATACTTTTCAAAAACAATGTTTGGTACTTGTTCATTATTAAGGCTTAGGTTTCGCTCTCGAAAACCAATTATTACGCTTCGCTGCGACATCAAGCTTCGACCATGTATCAACAGATGTCTCAAGTGCTGAAATCGATATTCGCGCGCGTTTTTCACGTTTGGAAACTAACACATGTGATATACGGTAATTGGACTATACGTCACATTGGGGTGGTCACAAAGACAATTTTTTTCATGAAAATCGCGAATACAAAATATTTGGCACTCAAGTTCTCGTTACTATGATAGTTATCGTTAGTATGATGGACTTTTCGGCTGCCAGATGTTCCGTTATAGAGATTTTAGTGACTTTGTGACGAGTAATTTGTGACCAGTAATCACCGAACCGTGATATACATATGCACAGTGCCGGTTTTAGGGGGGGGCTGGGTCGGGCGGCGCCCGAGGGCGCCGCTCGATGCGCCAAATGCGCTTTAAAATTTAAAATTAGAGCGCCAAAAGCCATGCAAAATTTAAGATTAGAGCGCCAAAGGCGAAATTTTTTTCTAAGGGTGTTTGGAAAAAATTGCCCGAGGGCGCCATTGGGTTTAAGGCCGGCACTGCATATACATATGCTTGAAGAATAGTCCAGCTGGAGTCCATAAAGTTTCGGTTAGTTCCTCGTCTCCGCTCATTTCCCCATTTGATAAAGTCCCACATTCATTCTATCCGTTCACGGACGCCATTATTACATATGTAAATAAGTGAAAAATGCACGAACGTCATGAAGCGTATATCATCTACAGCCATTCACCATCCACTGCTGGACGAAGGCCTCTCCAGCACGCTTCCACTCGTCTCTGTTTTGCGCAACTCTCATCCATCTCACCCCACATACTTTTCTGATTTCATCCTCCCATCTCCCCTTTGACCTTTCTTGCACCCTTTCACATTATCTCGGGTAAAATTCGAGCACTTCTTTCGTCCATATATAACCCGTTCTTCTAGCTGCGTGGCCTCTCCAACACGATTCCACTCGACTATGTTTTGCGTAACTCTCATCCATCTCACCCTACAGATTTTCCTAATTTCGTCTACCCATCTTCCCTGCGGTCTTCCTTTTACCCTTTTGCATTCTTTCGGGTACCATTCTAGCACTTCTTTTGTCCACCGTTCGTCCATTCTTCTAGCCGCGTGGCCCGCCTTTGACTAACATACCTTTGACTAACTTCTAACCTACCTATTCCGTTATGCCAAGCATACAGCGCTTCACACTTCTTTTAGTGCACTGGACTTTAAGCAGCATTCTGGCGTTTAATGCCCAAGTTTCGCATCCATGCGTCATCGGTTGACGGACTATTAGCCAAATGGACACTTTGCCGACTGACGTTTGGCCGAATTGACATTGCACTGACGGAAATTTGGTCGAACGGACACTTGGTAGATCGAATATTAGACCGACGGATATTGGCTGAATGAAAATTTTAATTGCTATAACCACTACTCTTTTCATACTTCTCACCCACGTATTCCGTTTATTGTCTTTCCTCGCAATGTCAAGCATACAACGTTCCATACTTCTTTGAGTGCATTGGACTTTGTGTAACAACTTGGCGTTCAATGTCGTTCAAAGTTTCACATCCATACGTCATCGGTTGACGGACTTTTAGCCGAATGGACACTTGGCCGACGGACGATTGGCCGAATTGACATTGCGCCGACGGACACTTGGCCGAACGGACGCTTGATCGAATGGATATTGATAGCAAAACACATTGATTTGAAGATCTTTTTCTTCAGGCAGAGTGGCATTTTTGATTTAAACACCGCACTCATTCGTCCAAATCGCCATTAAACACCGCACTCCATCCTAATATCATACTTCTCTTTATTTCTTCTTCTTTACTACCGGACCTAAATATAAATAATTATTTACTACTTCTACTATTTTATCATCTAATAAAATGCTATCAAGCATGCGATAAATATGATAATAATAATATTGAAACGTATATACATACACACATGTGTATAAATGTCACTGTTGGAAACTCGCGCGAATAGATTTTATCAATTGAGACATCTGTTGATATATTGTCGAAGCACTTTCTAGAGCGAAAACTGAACCTTAATAATGAACAAGTACTCTACTTTTTAAATTTTGTCTTTTAGAATTATTCCTAATATGCCAAATATTTTTCACAACTAAAATAATTATTATAAAATAAAATTCGAATTCAAAATAAATCATTCATTTTTTTCCAACAATTTGTAAAATTTGTATATACAAAATTTGTATGTAATTTTGTAAATTTGTATTTAATTTGTATGTAAAATTTGTATATACAAAAAAAATTATAACTTCATACAATTGAAATATATTTTGTATACAGATTTTTCATTCCAAATTGACCCTTTTGCATTTAATTTCAAATTGACCCCTTTTCAGTGTCAATTTTGAATGAAAAAGGGTCAATTTTAAATGGAAAAGGTTTAATTTCAAATGAAACAGGGTTAATTTCAAATGAAACAAGGTCAATTTGGAATGAAAAACCTATATATCTGATCATACCTTAATCTGTGTAGCCGTGGTGGTGTGGCTGAGCGCAACGGATCCGTCTCCGATGCCGAGTCCGAGGATGAAAACGACGAAGGCGACTATACCGTATACGAATGCCCTGGATTTGCTACGGTAAGTTGTTGCACTGAAGCGATGGCAAAAAAAACACACACACACACACAGTTCAAGCGTATATTACATCCGAATTGTTTTCAGACCGGAGAGATGGAAGTGAAGAATCCGCTGTTCTTGGACGAACCGGCACCGGCTATTCCCGCACAACAACAATCGGCCTCCTCCTCCAACCCTAAAAAAAATTAAAAGGATACAATTCAGACAGACTTACACGCACGCACACATATGATTAACTGATTGATTGAATTTAGCATATTTAGTATTAAAAAAATTTTATTATATAATACATACATATAAATTTGATGTAATGGGGTTACCATAACCTGGCCAGAAAAGACAACAACCAATCCATATGGATTTTAGATTTATATAGTTCAGAGCCCTTACTCATTGTTTTTTAAATACAGTTTCATATACTATTAAATGTCCAGGTCAAGGTCTTTCATATACCCACATATTGTCTAAAAAATGTTCACATACCTACACAGATACAACTGTTGGGTGTCCAAACGTCTAAACTAACATCTTATTAAATGACATCTTATAGAACATGCAGTGGCGGCAGAGCCCCTATTTAGGAACAACTGGTGCACTGACCCACAAATCTTTCTCCTAACCAAAAAATATAATAAATCATCTCACCTGTCACTTGCGAGTGGCACTAAACAAAATTTTGAACGGTATGCTTTAGATGCAGCGGCGGTTCGTTAGAATTCAAAGGGGGTGAGGCTGTAGAGAGATTAACGGAACTGCAGTTGCTCAGGCTGAAGTACCGGTTTATCAAATGCAGACAAAAATATCATGCATATGCACCAACTGGAAAGTCTGCAGTCCCACGGCCCATATGGACGGAAAATATAGTACGCATTTGTGCTATATAGGAAGGGCTGTTGCCTCGTAGCCTACAAAGACGAGCCGCCCCTGTTTAATTGTCAATTAAAATGTCACAATTTTATCATTGCATGTTTTTTCAGAATACATAATGAACGAAGTCGATAATTTTTTACTAAAAATATGTTTAATTCGTTTTTTAGGTAAAATGAACTGAATGTATTTTTGGCTTTGGTCTGATTATGCCCCAGCTGTTTTTAAATTTAAGAGCTTCCTCTGCAAATATGTATATGTAGTTATTTTGTGAACATTTTCAATTTATTGTCCGAAATGCACTATATATAATAGCCTTAATTGCCATACCAGCCATATGGAAATTCAAGGCCTCAGTAAAAAGAGGCTGTTTTCCACATAGAGAAGACGACCGCATATGGTAACCCTGGGTAAAATTATACTATATTAATATACATACATATATAATTATTTGTATTCAGTCACTTCGCACAGTCTTCATCACTTGTTAGATCAATAAATAAATAAGCAAAAAAATAAAAAGAGAGATATTGTATTCCGTTCTGTAATATCATACACTTCTGTGATTCTTTATACAAGTATATCTATACAAAAATATATGTATACACCCGGCTTTGAAAAATCTTGACTATAGATAAGTCTTAATGTTTTAAATAAATTATTAATATATATAAAAAAAAAAAATTATTGAATGTTTCAAAATGTGTAAATTTTATTCATAGTTTATAGTGCGTGTCTCATGGCTGAGGTGTCACGCATAGTGTTTAAGATCCATTTTTAAAAATGTTTTAAATGTATACTCACATATATATATTGAAGTGCATATTACAGGCAATTTAAAAATATTCAAGTATAAGTAAATATAACCCATGTTTAAATATATGCATATATATGTACACACATACATATATATGAAAATTATTTAGATTGTACGGTTGTCTATATTTTTTATTCGTATATAATACACATACAATACACATAAAAACACATACACACGAGTATAATATATAATTAAAGATGTTAAATGTATAATCTTAATCTATTATAATGGCAAGTAAAAAGCCACTTATTATTAAAATTTAATATTTTTAAATTATATCATAGATAAATGAGAGCATCTAAATTGTATTTGGAATTATTATAATACAAATATTTTTTCTTTGTTCATATTATTGTTATATATAATCCGATAGCGGAAATTAATTTATTTATTGTAAAAAAAAAAAATAGAATTAATTAATAGAAGCTTTTTGTTTCAATGGATAGATCAATATTATTCACAGGATTTTGATCTATCCATTGAATTCGAGTAATTCTAGTCAATTCTATCCAACAATTTTGATGAAATTACTCGAATAAAAAAGCGATATGTTAAAATCAGAGTGTTGAAGTTGTAATTAAATTAATTATATTTATATGTAAAGCACTTATTTTATGTATACTTAATTTTAAATAATATATGTAATTTTGCGAGCTTTCGAGACTTTGAAAGTTCTGCTTTTATTCGTGTTAGTAAGTAAGCAAGTGTATACAAAAAATATATTTAAAAGAAAAAAAAATTAAAAAAAAAAATGGCATTTCCAAATTATTACGTCTATATTTAAAGACGATGCCAATTTAAATTTATAAACTATTTTTGGTGTATTTAAAAAAAATGAACTTTAGAAAATTGTCAATTATGTATACTTTTCTATACCTTTTATTCATTTTTCAATTAAAAAAAAGGAATTTTAAAATTTTACGAGGGATTTGAACATTTGTCATGTATGTAATAATATTAAAATTTTCACATATATACGTGTGTAGACTTTTAAGGATTTGTATTTTTAAGAGAATAGCTATTTCACGTTGATTTTAACGCAATTAATAAAACCACTTGACGTTTTTCGACCAAAATTTCGGTCAAAACGGGCTGAAAAAAGCATTCATTACTCCCACTAATTTTTTCTATCTGTCACATGTTTTAATATGTATGCATATTTGCAAAAAAAAAAAATATAAATGTTTTGAATTAAATTTATGTATAAGATAAATGTGGACATTGAAGTCAAAATCTATTGTCACCAAATATATCATCTGCAAAAATACTTAGTTAATTATTTAAATAACTGAATGTATTTTGATGTGAAAAGTATTATATATAAGAATAATAT
Organism: Arctopsyche grandis; assembly: GCF_051622035.1. Classification (NCBI taxonomy): domain Eukaryota; kingdom Metazoa; phylum Arthropoda; class Insecta; order Trichoptera; family Hydropsychidae; genus Arctopsyche; species Arctopsyche grandis. Next base: position 34,784,990 of record NC_135356.1, read on the forward strand.
AACAATACACACACACAAGTATTTCATGAAATGAAAAAGGCTTAAAATAACGATTTATTCGTAATATATATATATATATATATATATATATATATATATATATATATATATATATATATATATATATATATATATATTTATATATATATATATATATATATATATATATATATATATATATATATATATATATATATATATATATATATATATATATATATATATATATATATATATATATATATATATATATATATATATATATTACACAGTAGTCAAGCTGTGCGTCCAGGTAACGTTTTCTTACTATACACACATATATTGATTGATAACGGACAATTCAAATTATGATCAAGTGAAATGTGAGTATTTTTCGTGCTCGATGCATATACATATACTAGCTGTATTACCCGGCTTCGCTCAGTATTTATAATATAAACCGCTTAAAATAAAATTAAAAAAAAATCAAAAAAAAGGCCCCTGAGCCTTTGCCATTTAGGGCTTCGCCCCCCTTAGCTGATGCATTTAAGGGCTTCGCCCTTCTGCGCCCCCATGATTAAATGCCGTCTAGGGCTTCGCCCCTTTTAGTTTTTGCCTTTTAGGGCTTCGCCCCTCCGCGCCCCCATGATTGAATGCCGTCTAGGGCTTCGCCCCCCTTAGTTAATGCTTTTTAGGGCTTCGCCCCTCCGCGCCCCCATGATTAAATGCCGTCTATGGCTTCGCCCCCATGATCAGTTGCCGTTTAGGGCTTCGCCCCATGAGGCTGCGCCCCCTTCAGGGCCCCATGCGGCTGAGCCCCATAAGACTGCGTCGCATGAGGTTGCGCCCCCCTGCGCTCCATGAGGCGGCGCCCCCCTGCGCCCCATGCGGCTGAGCTCTATAAGGTTGCGCCCCATAAGGCTGCGCCCCATAAGGCAGCGCCCCATAAGGCTGCGCCCCCATCGGGGCCCCATAAGGCTGCGGCCCCTTCGGAGCCCCATGGGGCTGCGCCCCTTGTGGCGCCCCTGGCGGGGCCCCATGAGACTACACCCCTTGCGCCCCCGCGGGGGTGAATCCATTGAATCGAAAATAAACAAATCGGCGCCTATGAATCGAAAAAAAAAAAAAACGAATCACGTGCCCGATGACGTCACCGATCTACGGACGACGAACCAACGAACGAAGGATACATACATACATATATATATACAAAGTCTCTTTCCAAATTATAGATTACTAGCTGTATTACCCGGCTTCGCTCAGTGTTTATAATATAAACCGCTTAAACATGACTAAGCTAATTTAATTAAAAAAAAAAAAAAAATTTAAAAATTTAAAAAAAAAATAAAAAAAAAAATTAAAAAAAAATAAAAAAAAAAATTAAAAAAAAAATAAAAAAAAAATCAAAAAAAAAATTTAAAAAAAAAAAAAAAAAAAAAATCAATTTTTTTTTTTTGCCTTCTAGGGCTTCGCCCTCGGCACCCCCCTGAGCCTTTGCCTTCTAGGGCTTCGCCCCTCCACGCCCCATGAGCAATTGCCGTTTAGGGCTTCGCCCCCATGATCAGTTGCCTTTTAGGGCTTCGCCCCTCCGCGCCCCCATGATTCAAAGCCGTCTAGGGCTTCGCCCCCCTTAGTTAATGCCTTTTAGGGCTTCGCCCCCCGCGCCCCCAAGATTAATTGCCGTTTAGGGCTTCGCCCCTCCGCACCCCCATGATTAAATGCCGTCTAGGGCTTCGCCCCCCCTAGTTAATGCCTTTTAGGGCTTCGCCCCCCACGCCCCCAAGATTAATTGCCGTTTAGGGCTTCGCCACCCTTAGCTAATGCCTTTTAGGGCTTCGCCCCTCCGCGCCCCCATGATTAAATGCCGTCAAGGGCTTCGCCCCCATGATCAGTTGCCGTTTAGGGCTTCGCCTCATAAGGCTGCGCCCCATGGGGCTTCGCCCCATGAGGCTGCGCCCCCTTCGGGGCCCCATGGGGCTAAGCTCCATAAGGCGGCGCCCCATAAGGCGGCGCCCCATAAGGCGGCGCCCCATAAGGCAGCGCCCCATAAGGCGGCGCCCCATAAGACAGCGCCCCATAAGGCTGCGCCCCACGGGGCTGCGCCCCTTGTGGCGCCCCTGGCGGGGCCCCATGAAACTACTCGCGAAACGAATAAAACAAATCGGCGCCCATGGATCGAAAAAAAAAAAAAATCGAATCACGTGTTCGATGACGTCACCGATCTACGGACGACGACGACGACGACCAAGGATATTTACATACAAAGTCTCTTTCCAAATTATAGATTAGATATAATTATAGATTAGAAGAAGATATGATATGATATACAAAATTAAATATTTTAATATTAATACAATCGAAACGTTTCCTTTTTAAATAACAAATCATAAAAATAAGTCGTTTCGAACGACGTAATCAAATCACAACAAATTCTCACACGTTCAATTTAAAAAATGTGTGTCCAAATGTTTTATCTCTTTTTTTTTGGAATTGTATTATGACTTTTTCCAGTGTTTTCTAAAAAGACTTAAATAAATTTAATTCTCACCGTTCGTTTTGTTGTTTTGAACGAGACGTGTGACGAGTGAGATCTTCGCGGAGCCGGAACGAACGCCGCAACTGAACCGCTCGCTGTATAAGGAATAAGGTTTGTTCGGAGTGTGGTTGTTAAATAAAGAAACGAAAATAATCCATACGACTTTGGGAGAGTTCAATATAATAATAATTATTTTAATATAAAAAGATTTATCACAATTATACATTGATTGGTCTGCTCTGGCTCTACCACTGACAAGTACAAAGGTTACAAAGTGTTATTTGCTTACTATTTTTCTTTCACATTTCGTTCGATACACATTTATATTAAGTAACATATCACATTTATTCAATAAAAGGTACAATTATCAACATAATCATAGCTTTCGTTCCGTCGAGTTGGTCTACAAAAATACCTACGGAAAGATCTACAACACTTTCAAACGACGATCACAAATGAAAGTACACAAACAAAATAAGTGAAATTTCAGACAATTCAAACACTATAATAATACTTTCGCATACATTACAGCGATCTTCACACAATTCAAGCCGAATAATCATCATTGCTTTGGTTTTTTAATAAGTTAAAAGCCTCTGAAAGTCCCCGGGTGTAATTTATTTTTCATTAATATGGGCTGTGGGGCTGCAGGCCTCCCAGTATAATACATATGCATGCTATTTTCGTTTGCATTTGGTCACCGGTGTGGTCCTCAAGCCACTACAGCCTGATTCATCTCTGCAGCCTCCTCAATTTGAATTATCAAGAGCCGCCACTGCTTATATTACATATAAAAAGTTTAAAAATTAAAATCTGATTAATTTTCTTCAAAATATTTCAGACTGAGAAGCTTAAACGCATTGCAAAGCCAAAACAATGAAAAATTTTCGTCAAATCGAAGACCACTCTAATATATATATACATATACCCTCAGCAACGGAGTCTGATCTGTATTATATGATAGATGCGCCGATTAAAACGGCATAACTATTGCTTATACACATATATAATTATAATATCTTAAGTATCTATGTACATATAGGCACAGTTTTTATTTTTTTTAGGAATTTTTATATAGAGCAAATCGCATACGACGGGCCGTAATGTTGAAAATGTAAACCATATTTAGGGCACGGTTCAAATTCGTATCTAATCCCAATCAGTATACTTAGCATTTTATATATATATATATATATATATACGACTAGAGTCTGGGAGATTTATCGCAGATGTTCTGAATGCTGAACGGCAGCTAGACACTCCGTCTGCTTGAATTCATGTCTGGATTGATTGAAACAGACTTAAAATTGATGTAAATGCATCGAAAATGAATCTGCTGTCAATACTTCATTGGACAAAGCTCCCAGCCTCTATATATGACACATTCTGATCACGTTTGTCCCCTCGATTGGAAACCTTTTACTCGTATGAAAAAAGTAAATGTGATATTGCATAATAATAACAACAAAAAAAGTGTAACCTATTCATAAATTCATTCTTTATATGATACGATAGTCGTGTTTAAACAAAAAATAGACTACACTTAAATGTATATAATTATTTTTCTACGCAAGTATTTGCTTAAAAACTAAAAGTGTATAAATTTGGAATGATTACAACCATTTGGGACGGAATAATAACAATTCACAATAACTTAAAGTGTAAACTTATTCGATAGTCAAAAAAAAATTCAACTAATACACCGATAAAAATACTGAGTTATGTACACATTTAAAAACAAGCATATAATCTGTCTTCTTAATTACATTTACATCTCTATAAAATCATGTACACATACGGATATGTACTCATATCGGATGCATCAAAGAAATGGATAATTGATTTATTAAAATATATTATACGTATCATAATCATATGAAACTATGTCATAAAAAACAAACCTAAGAATTACTTAAATACGCTAATCACAATATCATACTGAAGTTTTGTAATATTAAAAGATAAACATAATCAACATTTTGCATCATCGTATAATAATAATCTCCGCATAACTAAACCCCGTTTGGATATATCGAAGCCGTTCACAGATCACATATCGTACAATAATGAATGATATAAAAATCTAAACAACCTATCTAAATATCAAAAGATTCTATATAAAATTATAAATAACATTTCATCAATGTCTATAAATTATCATATACATAAATTGAAAACAATTTTTTAAAACGATGTCTTGGCAAGAGTGTTTTATTTCCTTATTTCTTTTTTTTTTTTTTTAATTATTTTTAAGAGAACAAACTATACTTTAAAATCATACACTACAGCTCTCTTTCAACATTTAAATATCCAAAACATCTAGAATAATTTCCACGTATATTTCATCCCATTCATTGCCAGTGAAGTCCTTGAAATTCATCACATATAATATTTTGGGTTCTATTATTTAATAAATAAGAAATTCCATTACATGAGTTCTCTTCAGAAAATTTTTTCCCAGGATTTTTTGCATTTTGAGAGCCAGTTTTTGAAAGCAAAAGAAATTTGAAATCATTTATTTTTAAATAAAACCGTTTTTTTTTTATTATATTACCTACATATATATATATTTACAATATAATTTTTTTTGAAATAATCTAAGCTATGCCTGGCGAAAATGAGTCTGGAGATAACACTGTCATTACCCGTCATAATTCTCGTTTGAAGTATCGAATATTTTACACATCACTATAATAATATTGTATTGATTTACACTTGAAAGGATGAAGTCGTAATTTTTCACACTTTGTTAAGAGTTAAATAAAAAATTTGTTCTGTATTAAATGGCGAAAGTGAAACGGTTCATAAATCAAATATGAATTTGGGCAGATGGAATATCTATTTTGTCATAAAGTTCCCAGCCTCTAAATAGAAAATTTTAATACAAATAAAAATATTTATTAATTGCTGGTTTTGCAAACTTTAAAAATAATTTCACTAAAATTTAAACCCTTGTTTGAAGCCATACATGCCGATTAAAAAGGAACTTAAATTAAAGTTAAAATTAATTCTCAAATATCATCAACAAACATATACATATATATCTTAATATTGTTAGTATAAATTTCAATATTTAAGCAGACAATTCAACCAAGTTGAACGGCCGCATGTTGTGTACGTATATTAATATAAATTCGCTAAGCAGAATGTTCTTTAATATATAATTCAAATAGAAAATAAATATAAAATTGATAATTACAGTTACGTACAGTGTTTGCATCTCACGACGGCGTATTTTCCGTCGATTTTTTATAACTTTTACAAAAATTGGTCACCAATACAGTTTCAATGTACACACACATACTTGTTTCTTATACATTTAAAACCTGCCCAATAGAATTTGTAAAATACGCCTTCGCGAGTTGGAAACACTGTAAGTCGCTGTCAAATTTGAAACTACTCCAGCATCATTTGTTTGGCCTACATGGTAGGATTCCTTCCGAGCTGCTCTGCGGAAGCTCTCGCACGTCGAACGTCAAATTTAACTATTATATATTCCATTAGTTAACGCTATCGAAACGCAACGCGCTCAAACGTAAACCTCGCCTAATTTACTAGAACTTTGTTTGCGGTTTGGTTTACTTTCTTTGCTTTCGTTTTCGTTATTCTGAGAGGTGCATGTGGCCGCTAGCGATGATAACATTGAAGGCATGGTCAACGTGGCGTTCGCCAATCCATTGGAATCCAAAGCTGAAGACATAGCCTGATCAGTCGCCTCGTTTTGCTGACCGCTGTCCATCTTAGACGTGGCTATCAACGACGAGATGGTCGTTATCGGAGTGGACGCCGTCGACGGAGTCAACCTTGACGTGATCAGCGACGGGGATAGTCTAACGAGGGATTGCATAGTTACAGGCGTGACAGTGATCGAGTGGAGCGAGTTTGAAGAAGTGGAAGATAAGTTCAGTGCGGAGCTATTCGTAGTGGACATCGGTGCCGTAGACGTGGAAGACGCTGATACAATTTGAGATACGGCTACCGGAGTAAATGTCATAGGCGTGGCTGGAGCTGTCAGTATTGGACCGAGACCTGGAGATAAGACGGCTTGAGCAAGTGCAGCTGTCCCCGGGGAGCCGGGACTGAGGGTGTTATTCACAGACCCGCCGTCCAATTCTTGAATCGGAGACAGAACGAGCGCTCCTAGGACGGGAACTTCGTTCTGAAGAGAGTGGTGTGCCATCAAAGCAACACCTACTGATGAATTGTTACTCAAAGCTGTAGCTATCTGCTCTCGGTCCGGTGTTGGGATGCGCGGACGGTTCCGAACGTTCAACGGAACGGCCGAACCGTTCATCTTTTGAGTGCCTGAAAAGCATACGGAGAAATTTGTAGTGCAATTTCGAAATGAATACATTGAAATGTGAGTGAAATGTTACCTTGTCTTTTTGCGTGGCCTCGTACTGATTTGCCGCCGAGGACTCGCTCGTTGACGGACGTTTTTCTCTGGTGACCGGTCGTCGGCTGGGTACCGTTTGGAGATGAGGTCACGTCTCCAGCTTCCGGATTCGAATACACTACTGAGTTCAGAGAGTTTTTGGTGAACACGCCGCTGGAGGAGTATGCCGTAGACACGGAGCGCATGGATCCCATTCTTGATATTTGACGCTGGAACCAATTCTTGCGTCTCTCGACCAACGGTGTATCTACGCTTTCCTGAATTTACATATAAAATATAAATATATAAAAGAAACGCTAAGGATGGCATTTACAAATGTATGAAAGTGTTTGTATATTAGTCCTAGATTTTGTCTAATACTAACTGAAATGCTCGGCGTTTCTCCGGAGGGTGAAAGTTGAAAAAAATTCAACAGATAAACAAACAAACATTCATCTTTATATAGTAGATTATTTATTTGATTTATTATTATAATAAATACATTATAAATTAAGGTGACCATTTTTTCCAAATTCAAACCAGGACATTTTTTTCCAAAAATATGTTTCTAAATACTTCAATTATTTAGAGCGAAGATTAAAGAATCATGGACGCACATTTATGAAAAAGAAGAATTCATTTTCTTGATTAGCAAACATTTTAAGGTTTCAACATTCAATTACTAGACTATATATTGTTCATCAAAGTAAAAAATCCTTCGGCTGGTATATTTGTTCCTGATAAATGGAAACAACACGTGACTTATTTGCCAATGTTTTTGTAGGAGACATCATTTTCGCCGAAGAATTTATATATTTATCCATCTATTAGATAAAAATAATCTATTTCATAAAATGGGTACTGGTTTTATCTCACGACTTACCAGGACAGATACTCAAATATGTAACTAGTACTGTCTTGGTAAAATCAGTACGAATGGTCCCCTTATTATAAATGGATAAAGAATAATAATAACAAATTAATGACCAATGTAATCACATCAGTTTTATAAAAAAAAACAAGAACAATAACAAATTAGCAATCATTCATCTCATTCAAATAGACTCGTGTTGAATTTCATAACACTGACAGTTCATCAACACGACAATCAAACAGGTCCAAATACTCATCTATCACATTAAGGAACCGGATAGCCTTTACAAGAGACGAGTTATTGAAAGCAGACGTTTTTGCAAGCAATAGGTTGGAAAAGTCGACGATGACGCAAAGCTCTACCGCATTCAGTTTCAAAATTTAAGTTCTGATAAAACCGAAGGGTTGTCAATACTTCCCTTTAAAACTCCAAAGAAGTGTTTGGAAATGGCAATAATTCTTCTCGAAGATAGTGAGTCAAAGCCTAGTACACCTTGTAAAAAGGCAGTGGAAAATAAATAGAGGTAATATTTATATATCCTCATGTAAAGGCATCGAAGAAACTTTTTTTTAACTCTTTCTAATCAAGAGAGAGAATTTAATTTCAGTGGGACTCCAAATTACAAACCCAAACTCTAATATGCTTCGGACAAGCGAACAATAAAGCAACACCATTATACTTGGATCTTGGATGTACATAGTGAGCATTGCGCAAAACAAATCCAAGCATTTTGGTAGTCCTACAGCACATATCTGAAATATCTGGGGTCAAAAATTTGAAGTCACTCCTAAACAGTATGACAAGATCCACAGTTGAGTCAGCTATAAGAGAACTCAATAAGGGACATTATGATTGACAATTTCACTAATTAATAATAGGCTACATATTATTGCTCCTCATATGGTCTTGAAAACATCTTCAAGAATTTCCAGAGTCTATTCCTTTGTTGTGCATATACATATCTATATAGTTGGTGTTTGCATATGACAAATACTTAGAAAAGGCTTACAAAAATGTATACCAAGAAAAACTAAGTGTAGGATTAATATTGAATAATTCTTATAGCTTCCCTCGGTGAGGATTTGAACCCACAATCTCTCAACTGACATACAAATGCTTCACCAATAAGCCACAATGTGAGTACAATATGATAAAAATGCTTACATAGTCTGCGTATGTGTCATCAGTGTGTGATTTTCTCGGAGAGGTGGGCAGATTGGCATATACAGACTCAGACGGAGGAACCTTATAGTGATCTGCTGAACCAGGAGGTTCCCCTTTTCTATACTGTTCAGCAGCTAACGTGTACGGTAAATCTCGAGGCACCACATCCTCCCAGTACTGATCTCGCAGCAGCTCGGGATGTTCCTCGTGCATCTCGTCGACGATCATGTAGGCGGCCTACATAGAAAACATAAAATTAATATTCACATACAGTTTAAAAAGATAGATGCACAGTCAAATTTTAATTTTTGATATAAGTAACAGCCATAATTAAATGTTGAAAATTTATTTCACTCACCTTAACATGTCGGTCGATGAGCCAATTCAGTTCAAAGTCGTCGTCGTCTTCGCCGAAGGGATTAATAAGGACTTCAGCAACCTTGAGCCATCCGAGGTACATACTGAACTGCAAAAGATAAGTCACATACTGTATTTATAAGCTCAAGGATAAATCCAATATGACATTTTCCTTGTAACCAGCATTGAGCCTAATACGGTATATACCAAATTTATAATGTTAAAAGTGCCCAATTCAATTCTCTACACACACATGACAATAATTTGGTGTTATTTATGCAAAAAGGATCTATCTGTTTGATGTGAGTAATACGTATTTAGACAGCTGTATATTTCAGAATCTTTTTTTGTACAATACAAAAGCAAACTTGGAATGAATTTTAAACATGAATACAGATGTATGATTGAATATCATATACACATTTTAGGTTTCCATGAAACTTTTTCCATGAAATTAAATATAATTGCTATAACAGTCTGATATATAATATTAAAAAAGTCGGAATATTGAAAGGTTTCAGAAATACATACATATATTGTACAAAAAATATATTTTACATATAATTTATTTACAAAATATATATGAAAATCAGTAGAAGTAGTAAATAATTATTTATATTTAGGTCAAATAATAGATATGTCCGGTTGTAAAGAAGAAAATAAAAAAAAAGACGTATGAAATTAATATGGAGTGCATTTGGACGAATGAATGCGGTTTTTAAATAAAAAATGCGACTTTGTCTGAAGAAAAAGATCTTCGATCATTGTGTTTTGCCAGTGATGATGTATGGATGTGAAACTTGGACAAGTTGCTACACAAAATCCAACGCACTCAAAGAAGTATGGAACCTTGTACGCTTGGCATAACAAGGAAAGACAGGAAACGGAATACGTGGGTGAGAAGAATGACAAGGGTTGTGGATATAGTGGATAGAGTGAAGAGATTGAAATGGCAATAGGCGGGCCACGTGGCTAGAAGAATGGACGAAAGGTGGACAAAAGAAGTGCTAGAATGGTACCTGAGAGAATGTAAAAGGGTAAAAGGAAGACCGCAGGGAAGATGGGTGGACGAAATTAGGAAGATGGATGAGAGTTGCGCAAAACAGAGACGAGTGAAAGCGTGTTGGAGAGGCCTTCATCCAGCAGTGGATGGCCAGTGGCTGTAGATGATGATGATATGAAAATCGTCGCTGCAGAAAATTTTGTTTCCAATGTTGTTTCGATGTTATAAAATGGAAAAAATATGCATCGCAGGCGAAATTTTATCTACACAAATAATTGTTTATACGCCATTTCATAGGAGAATTTATTTGGAATGTACGCGTTCCTATTTTATCATGACTTCTTAAAGTATACCTGTAAAAAAAAGGGTTTCTAATTTGGTATTAATAAAATCTAGCTATTTTTTATATAAAAATAATTATTTTTTTATGAAAATACACATAAACAAAGACATTCTTATTAAAAAGGGAGTCGTTGGATGAAAAATATAATAGATAATGCAGAAGAGTATCCTAGATAGTAGATATATGTATGTAGATTGAAAGGATGTTGAACACAATGAGATGTTGAATCATAAAATGAAATGCGAAGATGACCAGTGCATTAAAATCTACAATTAAGAAATATAAAAGAGATTTTAAGACTCTTATTAATCTGACCATTTCAGATATAAGTCGGATTTTCTTTGAACCATTTCATCAATAAATGCTTGATTTTTTTAAAAGAAAAATTTTACTCCCTATTTTTATAATTTTCTTGTTTAAACTATTATTTTTGGCAGTTAAAAGGTGCTATTTTGAACAGAAATGTTTGTTTTTTCAAATTCAATATATTAAATGATTAAAAACTTTTCAGTGCAGTTGTTCTTGATTTTTGAATTTATTATTATAATACAAATAAATCTAATCAAACTTGATTAGTTATAAGCTCTGTTTTCTTTTATATTTCACGCCAAACAAATAACCTAACCTAACCTTGAAGGATTTGTAGCAATCATTAAGTCGACTTTCGTTCTTTGCAATAAATAACACAACCCAGAGGTGCTCAACTGAGCTAGTTTGTTTGAAATATTCTATACATATTAGATTACATGAACAAATTCAAAAAAAAATATATTGAAACAAAAAAACAATGATTTTGATAAAATTACTCTTATAACTCTTTTTGGCCAAAACATCCAATGAAATAAACTTCAAATTTATAATAGAACCAACTCGAACAAAAAAAAAAAACGATTTATGAAGCAGCAATATATGTACGTTCCTCATATTTTTCCTTGCATATTCTAACCCTAACAAGCTTTGACGGAATTATAGTGATTTTGGCTCAATTATTTCTGTATACACTTGTCAACTTGGCATAACCTAACTTAGACGGACTTGTAGCGCTAATTTGCCCAATTTTGTGAAAATCTGTTTTATATTTTGGGCAATTTGGCTCGGGTTGGCGTCACAAATGGACAAACACGAGCCGGCGGGTTGTTATTCTGTCTGTCAACATGTGCAAACATTGTTCGGTGTCAATAGACGTGTGCATTCTTTGTTTGCACAAATGTTGATCGTAGCCGATGTCAAAACTAGCCGAACGTGTCGCAATACGGTTTCCGATGAATAAACATGATACGATCATCGCCATTATTGCGAACAAGTAAGAGTGAAAACGCCATTTATTGCCAGAGTGGAAATGAGGATCGACATCGTTATCGAAAATGTTATCAGGAAAAAGCATGCATATAATGATTCAATAGAAATTGGTCACTGGACGGTCGCTTGCACTTTGCCATTGCGTAATATTACCTGCATAATGGCGAACAAGGGCACGTACACGTCTGGTTCCTCTCCTCCCTTCTCGTCATCTCGAGAGCTGATCATTTGCTTGCCCATCAGAGCAGCCAGGAAGTACGAGTACAAGCCGAGGGTTACCACCTGAAATATAAATAAAAAAAAACCGTTAGAAAACTAAAGCTTTGAGCAAATGTTCGGACAGATTCATAGGCATAAATTAATTGATAGGTACATGCATCAAATTAAGTTCTATGTATAATTATAATAACAAACAACAATTGTCGTCTTATTCGGAACCGTAGTCAGAAATGGAATAAGATTCGGAATCATAATCGAAACTGAAATAGGAATCGGGAATCGGAGCCAGATCTGAAAAAGGAACGGGAATCGCAATCGGAACCGGAAAAGGAATGAGAATCGGAACCAGGACTGAAATAGGAATCGGAACTAGAATCGTAACTAAAATAGGAAGCGGGAATTGGAACTGAAATAGGAATCAAGAATTGGAACTGAAATAGGAAATGGGAACAGAAATACATAAGAATCTGGAATCGGAACCAGAATTGGAACCAAAATCGAAACCAGAACTGAAAAAGGAATCAGAATCGCAATCGGAACCGGAATATCATTCGGAATTGGAACCGAAACTGATATAGCAATCGGGAATTGGAACTGAAATAGGTATCAGAAATCGGAACTGAAATAGGAATCGGGAATCGGAACTGAAATTTTAAATTAATTAATTCTAAGCTTTTTTTGAAATCTTCATTCTTGTTGATGCACTCACCACATAAAAACATACAAACGTACCGATGAACATGAAAAAGGTTTAATTTGAAATTGAGCAAGTCAATTAATTCGAAAATGTAAAAAATGAGTTATTTTTGATAAAAAATTTAGGCTGCAGTGGACTATTTCTTACGGCTTTCTTTAATATAAAAACGTACTATATATATTTTTTAATAATTCGTAGAGGGGAGGGTAGTTGGTAAGAAACATTCTTGGTTCAGAAAAAATTGAACCCTTTTACAATTGTTGATTTTTTTTAAATTCTAAGCTGAGTTTTAGATTTTTAGCTCAAAACGGTTCACCACCGCTGCTGTCGATGTAGGTGTACTGTTTTAGGTGATAAATTCTTACCGTTACAATTTATCATGTAAAAAAACTCTAGAAAAACACGTGTGATGCTTTCAAAGTGGTTTTCAATACGCATACATAATATGTACATATACTAGGTATATGTACATACATATATGTACATATATGATCGAAATCTGTGTATATATGTATGTAAAATTAAAAGTGCGTTAAATTTACGTCTTCTTCGAAAGGTGACTGGAAAATGTTCTCCCAAGGATTCCCAATTGCTAAATTTACTTTTCATGGCAGCAATTTCATTCTCACATCAACATGCTTATTTATTACGGTGTAAATTTTTCATCACTGAATCAGACGCTTCATGAATATTCGAACGATCACAGGTAAAATCAAATATTTGCATTGTGATGTGAACGGCTCTTTTAGCTACGTACGATTTCATACACAATAAACAATTATATTGTACTTATATACTACATATACAATGTATACTTGGGACGTGTTATTGATATGTGAAAAGACGGAAGAAGACATCTGGCGAAGAATGCAGTTCGGATGAAGTACATAGTATATACATTTGGAAGAATGAATGCTGCATCATTATTCACAGTCATTCGCCGTCCACTGTTGGATGAAGGCCTCTCCAACACGCTTCCATTCGTCTCTGTTTTGAGCAACTGTCATCCATATCCTAAGGGCCGGGCCGCACCGCTCAACTCGCGAACAACTTGGTTGAGGGCGACCAGACCAAAGCATGCAGGTAGATGGAACATGCCGCACTCGTCAACTTGTTTGTCGCACACATTTCCATACATTTTTTCGTGTCGCGCAATAAGTCGGCCGACAAAGTTGCACGGTGCGGCCCGGCCCTAAGCCCAGCTCGGTCGTTAAGTTTCTGCTTAACACCAAGTTATGTAGTTTAGCAAGACTTCCACTATAAAGTTGCCATATGGGTTGACCAAATGTGCAGAAGACACTATCTGAGTCAACCACGTGCATGTGTTCATGCAAATAGCACAGAAGTATTGCATTGAACTAAAGGTGCAAAAAGATCGAGTTGGTTTAACAGGATTTCTGCTATGAAGTTGCCATGGGGGTTGACCGGATGTGCAGAAGATACTATCCGAGTCAACTGGAGTGCACGTGTAGAAACCAAAAAGCTCATAAGTATTAAATTAAAGGTGTTGGTTTAGCAGAATTTCCGGTATGAAGTTGCCATAGAGGCGATCAAGTGTGCAAAAGATACTATCCGAGTCGGTCAGGGTGCACGTGCACAGAATAAGCCAGCAGCATAGCTCAATCGTTAAGCTTCTGCCTAGCACCGAGAGGCGCCGGGTTCAATCCCATGAGCTGACCTCGGTTGAAAATAATAACTGTAGTGCAGCTGGTCAGACCTGGATATTTGTGAGTCCAGGTCGATCGTTTCCTATCAGAGTTTGCCAATTTCTCTGATTTCATTGTTGAAACGGTTCCCGATTAAAATTGGCTAAAAACCTTCGTAACTACTATGTCACCACTATTTGAGTATGATTAATGTACAATAAAATGTATGTACAATTCATAGATGTCTCGTTAATTAGTGAGTTTTCAGTAAATATCATTTCGATTCGACATATATATGTATGTACGTCATAGTAAAAACACTGACAACAAAATGTACGAATATAATAACAGATCAAGAAAAAACTTCTATATATACTGTTTGCTACCAATTTTTCCTTTAGGGCAATAGTCTAAGAGCATTTAGCGCCATCTATTGAAAATTAATTAATTCAGTAATATTTCTATTGGTGTTTTATATTGTTTATATGTAGGTACGTATGTAGTTTTTACCATTTTATTTGTCATATTAAACAATTAAATATAAATATTAAATTAAATATATTTAAAAGGTATTTGGAAAAAAGTTTTTCTTTTATTTATTTTTTATTTAATAACTTAATAATGCCATTACCCATGCGATGATATTTCGTCGGGTACAACACTAGTTTATTATAGTTATGATTTTAAAAATTTTACATAGAGGCGGATTTGGAGTTGTTTTAACAAAACACCGAAAACAAAGAATCGGTGAGGGAGAATTATAATATTATTGATGTAATTTTGGTCATGTCGGATTTTGAAAACGGTCTGGTTTCGTCACTGGTGCACGTGTTCGCCTCTGGGCAAGGTCCCGCTTCGATTCACCTTGACATTGGTCACACTGATTGAATTGGTTCGAAATGGAACTTTTAACCAATCGAACAATTTACTCGTTTGGAATTTGAGTGTTTTAAGTGGCATTTTGTAATAAAATATATTATAATCTGTATTCGAGATTTCACAGTGTATAACGTTTGTACTATTTATAATGTGGTGAAGTTGTATTGGGAGAGTTTGCAATCACCATTGATTTCTCATTTGAAAAAACAAATAAAATAATGAAAAAAATATGAATGGATGATGATTTTGGTATGATTCTGGGTAGGTGTCGAACCAGTGACCCTCCTAATGATAACTCTTTGTATGTATGTATGTATAATGACTAAAGCCCGGACCCAGAGCGTGCCGCGTATTGTTCAAATGTTGTAAATGCATTGTTAAAGGTTTGGCGAACCTTTTTTACAAAGGATTTACGACAATGGAACAATGGGCGGCCTCTTGGATATCCTACCTCTAATAATGACATTAGAATTATGCTGAAAACGAACGAGGTGATGACGGTTAGTCATTTCACACTAATGAATAAGTACCAGGTTGTAAAAAAAATAAAAATTGAATTTTATAATATAACCAGTGGTGTAGTGCTAAATAATAAAGAACCAGAAAATATGTATCAAATATTTATAAAAAAAAAACAAATGCTAATTAACAAATATTCTTGTTGAAATTATGATGTTTTTTTATATTTTCTTAAGACTTCATAATAATAAGTAACATAATAACTAAATGAAAACAAAAATATAGAAAAGATATTGGAAAAGCGGAATTACAAAAATCATAATATTTTTAATAATTATGTTTTTCCGAATTTACTAAATTGTTGGGAAGAATATTTCAAACTTTAACCACTCTGTTTGAAAAGAAGAACTCTCTGATGAATTTATTCGAATTTTCTTTTTGGAGTCTGAGAGTGTGACCTCTAAGATGAGGGTTTTCATTGAACGGAATGAGTTTGGACAAAAGACAATTATGATGATTATTAATTATTTTAAAGACTTAGATTAAGTCGCCTCTTATTCGTCTCGTCTCAAGTGCTATTAATATTAGACAACATATTTTTTAATTTTACTCATAAAACAATTTTCATATCAATCAAAGTGCCAGAGCGGCGACCTGCCCCGACCACACCACTGAATATAACTAGTGTTTTTACCCGGTTTTGCTCGGTATTTGTAATATAAACCGCTTAAACATGGTCAATCTGATAGTAAACATTTTGTTAAATTTATTTCAACAGTTTATTTTATTTAAATTTATTTGAATATCCATTCGTTTCATTTATTAAATTAAACGTCACGGAATCTACGACCCAAACAAACAAACATACATACATACAAAGTCTCTTTCGAAATTATATATTAAGGCCTGACCGCACTATGCGGCTGCGACCTGCTGCGGCACGACACGACACGCCAAAGTTGATGGAAAAGGCAACGTGACGCGTAGTGCGTTTTATCTCATACAATTTCATACAAACAATATTTGGCAGCGCACTGCCGTGTCGTGTCGCTGCCGCATAGTGCGGTCAGGCCTTTAGACTAGTTGAACCCGGAATGCGTTGCAATGCCACAATAAGGCATGCAATTTCCGTTCCCGTTCCCGTTTCTCCATGTGCGTCGATAAGTGAATGTTTCAATTTCAAATTAATTAAACAAATTCCGACAAATTAAATGACAGTAATGATAATTTGTCGGAAAAACGCAGGCGGCGAACACATGTGAAATTATTCAATCGTTAGTTTATTTTACCCTAACAACGCAGGTGGTGATCCGAAAACATTTGAAATTATTGCCCTGCAATGCCACTCATTCCCGTTTTTGGGCTATTGTTTTTACAGGAACTATCGCGGATATACACACAATAACTCCAATTAGTTTCATTGCAACCGGTTGAATGGTATAGGAACGCATACGTGACAGACAAACATTGATTTTTATATATAGGTATATGTATGTATATATATGTATATTGTAGATAATTTTTTTCAATTAAAATTTTGACTTTAATTAATTTAGAATTGAAAGGGGTTTACTTGAAAATTATTACAAAAGTACGAAGAGAAAAATACAATACACATTAATGCATATGTGACGAGGTCAAAGCGTTTTTGTGCTTCATGAGTCGTAATTAATTCATTTAAATATTTGTTGTAAGATTTTAACAAATGTTCCTTTTAAGGTTATATTATAGATGCTATCGAAGCGTGACAGGTAATGTAAGCATACTGACAAAATTGACGAAAATAAATCGAATAATTTTTGATTTTTAGCCTTTAAATACATATGTATATTAATCATCGAGTTCTTCATATATGTACATAAATAAATAAATATACAATTTGATTCACAAAAGCCGTTCAAAATAAACTACAAGGCTTAAGGCCTGACCGCACTATGCGTCAAATGAACGATCCGACGCTTCACAACAGTGTGCGACAATATTAGGTAAACCGCACTTAAAGTATCTTTGAAACGGACGCTATTATAGTATCTTTGATAAGCGAGGAAGAAGAACAATCGAGAAAAACCAAAAGATTATGGCTACATGCTATTTCAAAGTCACGATATGAAGAAGGAGAATAATTGTCGCAAGGCAACCCCCACTCAACGACACTTGCATCACGTCGCAAACGACACCTTGCGTCAAAGTAGGTCGAAATGACGACTTTGACGAAAGGTGTCATTCTACGTTATGCGACTGTCGCGCAGTGCATTATGTCTCATATAATTTCATACAAACGATATTTGATCGCGTACTGTTGTGAAGTGTCGGATCGTTCGGTTGTCGTACAGTGCGGGCAGACCTTTAGGGCGCAGACGCATTAAATCGTACGGCACGGCATGCGTAGATTGACTCCAGCTGTGATGGGTGTATCCTTTTATTGGATCCGTCACAACAGTTAAATTAGGTAAATTGGAAAACTCTTGCAGGAGACGGTCGATCTGGTTTCAACAATCATCTAGAGTCCGGTCTATCTGGATTAAAAAATCATCGAGATTTCGGCTGTAATATGAACCCATGACCTCTCTACTGGTAAACTATTGCTAAATCAACGAACCACGTTGTGACTTTTGAGTCTTTTGGATCTTTGTGAACAAGCTAGCAAAAATCAGCAACTTTTTTGACATTTGATTTGCGAATTGACGTTTGACAGCTAAAATTAAAATGATTAATTTAAAAGTAATGAATATTTGAAAATGTGTATGTACACAGACGCACTGAATCGTACGGCACGGCATGCCTAGGTAGACTCCAACTGTGATGGGCGTATCCTCATTCGTCCGTTATTTATAAAAATTTATCCTATATTTCATCAAGAGAATCATAAGTAGAGGTAGGACGGGAAGCGTTCTTTTTCCAGGAAACAGAGCGTTTTGGGTCTATTTTCCAGGAAATAGAGCAAACTACAAAGCTAGAGTGCAAAAAAAGGTTCATCATAAAAATGAACAATGCATGGCGAACGATAAACAAAGAACGGCACGCTTCCGGTCCTACCTATAATCATCACTGTCAAACATATATGTATATGTCAATAGAAGGATAAAATATCACCGAAAACACTCCAGGGGGTCAGTTTTGGCGTGGGTGTCATAGCATAGATCAGGCGAGCTAGCATTTTTTTTATAAGTGCAAAACTATCTATGTATGTACGTATATAAAAAGGTTGTGGCTATTTGCAGGTACTATATCTGCAAATAATTGGCTATTTGCAGGTTCTATGTCTGCGAATTATTGACTATTTGCTGGTACTATATCTGCGACAGGCGCAAAGCCTTCTGCGCATGCGCGCGAACTGTCACTGTCAGCGTGTTTACTGTTAAAATTTTGTTTTATACCTCTTAAAATTTAGTTCGAACTCGTAAAGTGACGTAGAGTAAAAATATAATAAAAAAATAGTTAATATTATTAATTGTTAGAAAATTATTATCATATACAACGTATAATACCTACATACAAGTACAAGCCGCGAACTAGTTAAATGATATAAATGTATTATAATAACGTGCGAAATTTATTTTCATCATGTATAATGAACGATTGAGTAAACAAGTCTAGCATACATTAAATGTAAGAAATTATAATCGGATTATAAGTTCACGCGCATGCGCAGAAGGCTTTGCGCATGCGCAGAAGGCTTTGCGCATGCGCAGAAGGCTTTGCGCATGCGCAGAAGGCTTTGTGCATGCGCAGAAGGCTTTGCGCATGTCGCAAATAAAGCACCTGCAAATAGCCAATAATTCGCAAATATAGTACCTGCCAATAGCCACAACCTATAAAAAATAATAGCATGGAATTCTCGTGTTAGCAATACTCGTGTGCTTTGAACAAACCCTTATCTGGTGCCAGATAAGTTACTCGTCGCCGAGAAACGCCTTACGGTTGCCAAACTCATTCAGTTTCAATTTATATAAAGTTGTATTAACACGTCGCAAAATAACTATGCAGTAGGTTAGATCCATTTGGCAAAACCACGTCTGTGTCTGTACAACGTATTCGTAGTAGAATTACTTTCGCGTGTCAGTTTCTCACCGGATATTACTTCAATACACTTAATTAGGTTTAAAATTACACATACGAAACACAGGTGTGAATTAGTATGCGCAAATTGATTAAACAAGTACGTGTTCTATATTAATGAATTCGACTTTTTTTCAGCCTCGTTTTCAGAACTGAATCGAGTATTATAAAGTGAAATTTAAAATGATTACACTAACTATTGTAGCCATGTATATATGTACATATGTACGTGGAAGAAGAAAAAATAAATATACATTTATGATATGCATTTCTCAGAAATAGTTCGAATGCTTAGAAATGTGTATGTAATATGAATTTACAATACGTACTGTAATATTATACATATTATGCAAGTGTATGACTCGGCTCCACCCACGTAATATTTTTCGAGTTCTGAAAATTTCTGTAACGTCGTCGGTTCCATACAATCATTGAAGTATAATGTATAGAATAGTCATTCTTAACAAAAGTATCGCTTAAAAGCGAGCCATCGAAGAGAGAGACGGAAAGTCAGAAGAGAGACAAAAGAGTGAGGAAAAAAATTCGTGGAAGTGATCTGGACAAAACAGCTGACATCTCCGGGCACACGGATTTTTTGTGGCAACATTTTTAGGGGCTGAGAGCAATTCTATCCATACTACTTCAATGTAGATAAAGCAATAATTAGTTTTAAAAAAGAATACGGCCCTGTTTTTCAATGAGTGAGGCTGGTCCGAACATCTAGCACGTGCACATACAGATGTTTGGACTTTGTCGAACTAATACTACCACACAATTTCACTAGTAGAGCCTATTTCAAAGAGATCCTACTGCTACAGAGCTTAACAAACAACTGAGCAAAACAGCCGAAATCTCCGTCTGCACGGAGTTTTTGTAGCAACATTTTTGGAAGCTGAGAGCGCTTCTACCAATTCTACTTCAATGCATACAATAGATATTATTACAAACATATGTATATACTTGCATTTGAATTTTATTTATAATATTTTACAATATGTTTCCTATGAACAGTTTCGAAAAATCGTTGAAGTGGAAAGTGTGAAATTTTTATATGGATATTTTATTTTATTTTTACATAGATATTAGGAATACCCCAATGCGCCTTCCTGGACAATTAATTACAAACAATGCAGCATTTTATTATTACATAAATCACTGTATTTCCAGAACCTGAAGAATACGAAATAACTATTAATTATTTAATTAATTACAGAATTAATCCATTGAGACATCTATGGATTTTAGATTTGTACATAATTTTTACAAATCGTACACACAATAAATACAGAAGATTTGTGACAAAAGAAAATATGATTATTTACCAATATTGAGGAACCGTTTCAATGATAAGATAAAATTGGCAAACTCTGACGAGAAACGATCGATTTGGAGTCACAAATACCCCCAAATCTAACCAGCAGTATAGCGGATCGAACCCACTGATCACATGGTGCTAAACATACACGCTACCATTAAGCCACACTGCTGGCTATAAACAATTTATTAGAAGTTTTATTAAATCGCGGGGCCAATTACATTTCGTTTCATTTTTTCATTGCATTTAGTCAGAAAATTCAACATTGTTTGAATTTTACATAATCGGCTAAATATCCGTTCGGCCAAATATCCGTCGGCCTAATGTCCGTTCAGCCAAGCATCCGTCGGCCAAGTGTCCATTCAACCAAATGTCCGCGTACGCTTCGCTCTCTCTACTATATACTATGTATATCCAATATCCTTGTCATATTTATCACCCACGTATTCCGTTTCCTATCTCTTCTCGTCATACCAAGCATACAGCGTTCCATATCTCTTTGAGTGAACTATTTTCGATGTGAAACTTGAAATATGAATATGACCATATGAAAAACTTAGGTACTTCAGTTTTGTGCAATGTCTCAACGTTGCAAAATTTTCTCGATGAGTGAGGTCATCCCAAAAAAAATTTGCTTTACCGTCCGTAATTACTTCCTCATAGTTCCTCATAAACCTAACCTAATAACTTTTACATATTCTTGATCAGTGGGTCCAAATTAATAAAAAATCTTAAATTTTAAGATATCCGGTAAATTGCTCGCACAGCAGTTGCTCGAAAAACGACTTGCTCAAACAGCGGTTGCTGGAAAACCAAGTTGCGTGAACATCTATTGTTCGATTCATATTGGAATCTCATTTAAAGTATTTTCATTAATTGACAAGTTCATCTCAGTTAATATTAATCTTGGTAGAACAATCAAATATAATATTATATTAGTTGAAGAATGTTCCGAATTTATTGTATCACGTTTAATTTTATTATATATACCTAGATTCAAAATTATTATATAAATATGTATAAAGGTCTGCTCAAGTCTGTTAAGATAAGTCTGAACGTGCGCTGCTGTATGGTATGAATACAAATTGTATTTTACGTGCACTGCTGTGCCGGGCAGATAGTATGAATAGACTGATTTTTCTATTCGAGCAACTGTTGAGCAGCTTACCAGCTATTTTGAAATTGAATGTTTGTTTTTATTTAATTAGTACTACATGTATGTGTATGGTATCTGAGTAACTGCAGTCGAGCAAGCTACGTATAACCAACTTTAACGGATCAAAGAAGCGAAAAAATGAGTCAGCCGGTGCAATTTGTTGACACGTGTCAAAGAAAAAGCCTTAAAGTATAATAAATCGAACGAAAGAGTCATTGATATGTAAAAATGAGATGAGAAGAGACACAAGAGACTTTCTCGTGCATGAGATGCGGGACGCTGTGGATGCACGGGCGTGAAATGCGAATTTCTCGGAGTTCTATTGGGCATGCATAATACGACTGGGTAGACGATAAGCACAATAATAGCATCACGTACACATTTATGACCGTGTCATAAATATACATAAATATACCTTGTACATGTATGCAACGTGTGGTATATGAGCCGTGGCTTTTTCCGATGCAACAATCAATTTGCGGAAAATTGTCCGTGGCCCAATTGCGAAGACTCTTTAAATTCAAAGTCATAAATACATAAAAATACAATCATTCAAATTCAATTTTGGATTTATAGAGTTAATGTAGTATCTGGGCATGTAAAACTCTTACGGCAACTTCTATTTCCTTTTAATACATCATACTTGATTTCGAGTTTGGCCGTTACGTAAGCTTTTTGAGGGTGTTTTCCACACTAAAAAAAGAAGATGTTCATTTTTTGGATGTGATAAATATTTCCAAGAAGGGCATAAAGCTGTTGAGGGTGCATCACGGTTTTGATCATCTGAATAGCGGTCGGTGTGAGCATTTGAAGATTGCAAAACGCTTACGAATGGCGCCGGTTGCACATTCTCTCGATACAGTTTCGGTTGCACAATACCTGTTGCATGCAACGCTTCTATCTGCTGTTTTTGCTCTCGTTGCACATTTCGAGCTCATTTGAAACGGTTCGGCGGTGAAAATTAAACAAGGACACCGAATCCTCATCGAATGAAAATTAATGCTTTAAAGTCACCTATGAAAATCCACAGTTTCAACTTAGGATTGGCAAATTTGGTATATACATATAATTTAATCTGATGGTACATTAGCCGTATTTTCATACATATGTAGATTTTGGAAGAGCTCGGAATCGAAGGACTCTCATACAAAAATGTCCGGGCAATACCATCTCACAGTAACTGTCATCCAATGAAATGCCTGACTTTGCCGGACAACGCCGGTTGGTTATTGAATATAATACAAAATTCAAAACTAGTTGGACGGGTCACGGTCGAAGTCAGATTTTTTCACTGACTCCACAACCTTGATTCTAAAAATATTGTCATTACTGACATTTTCCCCAGATTAAAGCGTGATGTACATATGTAATTTTTTAAAGAATTCAAAATTACTAAAAAAATAAGCCACGGCTTAGCTTACCTGTAAAAATATTTACTCATTCTAGACCAAATCGACCATCATATCAACTCTTTGCCCGTGGCAACTTTCGCGGTACTTCGACCAGATAAAACGTATTTTAAATTGACAAAATCGAGGTTTCGTATTCTACTATTTTCTCCTCCAAAACTGGACCAATTAAAAAAAAAATTCATCATCGGTATGAGAAAGATACTTTATGTGCATCTATCGGCGTATTTTTTTTTAAATCGACCGTTAAATAAGCACGCTGGACTCGTTTCGTGGGTGTAAAAAAGAGGCGATTTTATAGATGTTTGGCGGCTCCTAGCTCATATAAAAAATAATTAATCAAAAAAAATAAAACGATAGATGCACCCCAATGGTGGATATCCATAGCATATTAAAAAATAATTTCTCTAGTGCCATAATTGAGGAAGGGAGAAGTATAGTACGTTTGTATGGACAAGGCGCTGCTGTCCAGCCCTCTTAAGGTGTGGATTAGGTTGTACGGGTCGGTATTATTCAGTCTCACTGTCGCACGCAAGAACTGAGACAGTGAGACCGCATATGCAAGTAAAAACGTGAAGGTAGATCGCATACTAGAGTAGATACCGCATACTAAAGTGGCACCTCCTCAATATACCTATACAATGAAGTGCATTAAGATAAGAAGAAGGAATAAAAAATCAAACCTGGGTGTAAACTAGTGGCACGCAGACTGTGTCGTATCCAATGAGGGCACCGAGCTTCTTCCTGATGTCTACCAATTCAACCAGCATTGTCTGGACGATGTGGTCATTGGTGATCTGTCCGTCCTTCCTGGCCCTGTTGATGATGTTGGTGGCCCACACCAGGGGCATCCAATACTTGGACATGGTGCTCTTGGCATCCATCTTCTCGAAGACCTGCCTCTCGCTCTCCAACATAATGCCTGAGGAATACGCACAAATGCATTATGTGAAAACACAATCGTGGGTTAAAAACATCACTATCCACAACGCGCATTA
The DNA here is from genome assembly GCF_051622035.1 of Arctopsyche grandis. Classification (NCBI taxonomy): domain Eukaryota; kingdom Metazoa; phylum Arthropoda; class Insecta; order Trichoptera; family Hydropsychidae; genus Arctopsyche; species Arctopsyche grandis. The sequence goes on from NC_135356.1 coordinate 34,809,757, forward strand.
TTAATAGCACTAAATATGTATGTACATGAACATGGATGCTGAACAAATGATATATCAGTGAAGTGTTCGAAGAATTCAGAATTCGAAGGAGTTATGGTCCAAAGTGAAAGGCTCACCATAATGGATTATCTTCTGAGAAGGACTGTCAATCCATTGTGTTCAGACTTTCACTTTTGACTATTCCTAGAGTAAACCGACGACGGAGAAATATGTTGACACGCAAATATACATATGACTATGATAGACTCGTCTCTAGAAATTTGCTTGTCGTAGCTGTTTCTCGGCAACGAGTAGTTAATTTGATATGATTTTTGTATAATTGGTTGACTCAAAATCTAGAATGTGTCGTAGCGTTGTTGGCTACGATCAACTTTGTGGCTAGAAATTTATTGTTTATTTTTTTGAATAATTATGTACCATATGTAGAAGAATAATTTTAAGCACATTGAAATGGTTTCAGTGTCATATTATTTTATCATATAATGGAATATGAATACCAAAAATGTCAAAATTTGGTAATGATACCTGAATAATACGAAATTTAATTATCAATAAATTTATTATTCAGTGTAACTTCTAAATTATATTCGACAAATTAAACGTAGAGTGCACATCGTAGCGTTTCTGGCTACGACAAAATTTTTTGTAGCTAGATGTTTAAAGACAGATTTATTTACTGTCAAGCCGGCGAAAAATAAGGGTAGGTAGCCAATTTGATAGGACCCGTTTCAAAAAAGAAATAAGAGACATACAGCTTACTCTGATAGGAAATCGACCTACCGAGTCACATACATACTATATGCAAAGTCTGGCCAGCAGCACTGTACCAGGGATCGAACCCGTGACCCCTCAGTTGCTAGCACTATACGCTAACCACTGAGCTATGCGATTGGTTTAACGAAATTCCAAGATTTGCGTATCTTTTGAACACATTGAATTGATTTCAGTGTATTCACATTATTTTATCATATAACGAAGGATGAATACTAAAAATTCGTAATAAAACCTCAATAATACGAAATTTAACTATTAATACAATTTCACTATATATGTATGTATATATATATATATATATATATATATATATATATATATATATATATATATATATATATATATATATATATATAGATAGAAAAATAATTAATTTTATTATTCGATGCGTATTTAAGAACTATAATCGATCTAGCATGAGACTTACGTAAAATGTACATGCTATCACATTCACTCCCTATTTGACTCGCGATGGCCAATCACATTTCGTTTCAGTTTCACACTGAAATACAACATTAGTTGTGCGTATAGGTCGTTGGAATTTGACTTTAATTTTTTGTAAGTTTTGAGTTCGTGTTTCCTGTTTTGAAATATTAACATAAATAAAATTTCGGTTCCCGGAAAGATCCACTATGTATATTGCACTGAATAGTAGCGCAGTTTCGAGAAGTCATAATTTTCAAAGGCGCTCAAAGAGAACTTATGCAATAGAATTCCACAAAAAAAAGTTTAACACCCTCGGATAAATCCCCCTTGACGCTTTTTTGTGGAATTCCATTGTGTTCGTTCTCCTTGAGCATCTTTGAAAGTTTGGATGTCTCGAGAGTGCAACTATCTCGAGTGCATTTTTCCAGTCACCAAAATTTCAATATAAAACAAGTAAGTTGTTGATATTATTAATTTATGTATGGAATACGTATATATTTTATATTAATGGAAATTTATATTTTTTAGACGGTAAAATTAATTTTCAACGTCATGTTATCGACAGCAAAACTTACAGTAATATTACTAAAGACATTGCATTGAATTATATTGAAATAATATTATATACTTAAATAGGAAATAGTAAAAAAATATAAAAATAAATTATTTAAAGTCCTTACAACGCTACATTGCACGAATGCGACAGCATGTTTGGTTCACGTAAGTCTCACGCTATAGAGATTAAATTATTTGATAAATTATATAATTAATAAAATTATTATATTTTTTACTTTGTTTGTTACAGACATTACAAACAAACTAACCAGTAGATTCTATGACAGAATAGTGATTCAGAATATTAGTGAATAACCATACTAACACACTTGTGAAGAGTCTCGGTGATTACAACAAAATGTCTTTACCCTTCAGGTATAACACACAGATTGCCTAAACACAATCTGCTTTATGTCATCGACTTTAGAGAGTCTTTAATTAATATTATGTATTAGATGTATTATGAACATTTATAAGGATTGTAAATACGTTTTTGAGCTCTTTTTCCTATTATGCTTTAGATTAACATTAGAATAATATAACACTGTGAATACTAACCAAATTAAATTAAATTGTAAAATAGAAAATTATCAGTAGATCAGTAGCTATTAAAATAGATATAAGATGTATTGTGAACAAAATTTCGTAATAATAAAAAGCATTTAAAAATCAAAATCAAAAAAATATTTTTTACTTCCAGAGAAAAGAAATTCGGAAACATTCACAGGTTATATTATAATTACATGCTTTTAGAAACATTTGGATTAAAATACAAAAGAGCACTATAAAATTATAATTTTCATGCAATTGAAAAATAAAACAACAAATGAATATACATACATAAGATGGAGGCCATAATGCGACAATGAAATGATATAAAACTCGCCTTTGTTGCATAGATATGTATATTATCATATAGAAAATATATTAAAATTCGACACACCTTCACACATATATATATATAAGCTTAAATTAAAAAAATCCTTTGAATAAACTTGGAAATATCCATAACATTCAAGAGAAACATTCTGTCATAAATAGTTTACGATTGCAACCTTCGCTCAATTGAACCAAAGCGGCCGTCAATAGCAAAGGCCAGGGCTCTAAGAGCGAGAAAGTTCCACACTCTCTGAGATTCATTAAAATCATTAAAATCGTGACAGAAATTCACTGTAAGATCGAATAAATCGTCGCGACCTTTGGTCAATTCGCTCACAATGCAACCAAACAATTATAAAAAAATAAAAAGGATACGTGAATTGAATGAAAATTGGTTCAAGACAACAGGAAGCTCAGGATGTGATATTGAAATGGATAGGTCGCATATTTCGATTATGTTTTTATAATATAAAATATATACATATATGTGTATCTGACCTCCAATTATCAACCTCGTTTTGTATAAGTGTATTTGACTTTCAATCACTGACCTTTGAAAAGGTCCTCTTGGCTAAAGTAAATAAAAACATTGATTACTTATTTCGATTGAGTAACGTTTCTCATTCGAGAGCTCGTCGTTGCACCCAAATGTTTCATTTCAATATACGAGGGTTTGAGAATCTTTTATGAATCGATGAGGATGAGTTTTATCATCTCATTTTATTCCTTTGTGCTTGCAGAATAATTGTAAAAAAGAGGTTTGTAAAAATATATTATAGCTGATCCGATGTATTCGTGCAATGTGTTGTAACATTCCAAAGACGTAAAATAATTTGTATATGTTTTTTTAATTATTTCTTATTTAACTATATAATATTATTACAATATAACTCAATGCGAGGTCTTTAATTATATTACTGTTAGTTTTGCTGTCCATAACATTACTTTTACCTTCTAAAAATATAAATTTCCATTAATATAAAATATATACGTATTCCACAAATAGCGTAATAATATCCACAACTTACGTATTTTATATTAAAATTTTATTAACCTTTGAATGCTGACCAACGCCGATCAGCGTTTTGCCAACAAGTCATTGAGCCTGAAATACGCCGATAGGCGTTGTTTTTTGAGTATGTAAATAAACAAAAATACTACCTCGCTTAGCCTTTCCAGGTAGTATTGAAAAAAAAAAATGCATTGAAAATGCGTCGTGTAATCCGCGTCAATGTTTATAAAGACTGGTTTACACCGGAATTTCTGAATCCATAACCATTTTTCAGATATTTTAAGCTAACCACTAAATGTATTAATTTTTATCCTATATTCGATTCGATGTAGCGTGAGATTTACGATAAACGAGTATGCTGTCGCATTCGTGCAATGTGTTGTAACATTGTAATGACGTAAAACAATTTCTTTATTTATTTTTAATTATTTCTTTTTTAACTATATAATATTATTACAATATAATTCAATGCAAGGTCTTTAAATATAGTACTGTATGTTTTGCTGTCCATAACATGACGTTGACAATTACTTTTATCGTCTAAATTAATATAAATTTCCATTATTATAAAATATATACGTAGTCCATAAATACGTTAATAATATCAACACCTTACGAATTTTATATTAAAGTTTTATTAACGAAACACGAACTCAAAACTAACAAAAACAAAAGTAAAATTCTACCGAACGCTATACGCACGAACAATGTTGTATTTATTGACCAAAATGCAATGCGAAACTGAAACGAAATGTAATTGGCCATTTCCGGTCGAATGGGGGGTTTTACATTTTTTGTAATTCTCATTCTAGATCGCTTCGACTATAGTCAATATTAAAGTATTTAAAAATAATGAAGATGGCTTTTCATCAACCCCCTACCAACTTATACTGGATTATATGTACATATGTATTATATTTTAACTTAAAGATATTCGATTTTTTTCCCGCCTGCAGCGTATGTTTTAATTTCGTTAAGCATTGACGATAATATTTTATTTTTTGGATATTTCAAGTACCTATGTATGTATGTACCTACATAAAGATTAGCTCCCCCTCTATAAAATATATATATATTGCGGCCCCCAAAATAGACACAAGTTGTTTTGCGGCCCAGTGACCCAAAAAGGTTAAACTGCCTGTTTATATACATATACATATATGATTAACGTTTGAAAATAAATGTTTTTGGCTTATATTTTTTTTTATTGCAAAATAACCAAGGTCGGAATTTCAAGATCGTAAAAAAAATTGAAAAACCCCTTTTATGCGGTATTTCGGAATATTGTATGTCTTTAATTGATGTAATTTTAAACTTAAATGTTTATGTATTTATGTATAATTAAAAAGTAAACGAATCGACTATACATTTTTTTTTCAGTTTAATTGAAAAAGTTTTCATTTTTTTTTTTATTATATGAGCCGTTCTATTTGAATATGGTATAAGAAATGAAAAAGGGTCAATTTTAAATGAAAAAGTATCAATTTGGAACGAAAAACCTGTATATATGACAATGTCTTGCGTTTAACAATAATACGTTTGCTTACTAATGCCTGTAATACGTTTATTCTGCTTTCCCAAGATTCTGGACATATCGAAGTAAAATAAGTGATAGCATTTTGTGAATACCTTCATATAGAAATAGTATTATTGGAACTGAATATTGCAATTCCACAACTTTCAAATATAATATAACGGCTCATATAAAATCATTTGACTGTGTAGCATTTTTGATTAACGGTTTAATCATCAAACAAAGAATCTATACAACTTTAAAGTCATCTGAAATTAGTCTTCACCGATCGTATTATGTCACAGTGACATTACATATGTACATATAATAAAACTACGTGGAAATTCGTGTCTTTTTCTTCGAAATCGCATACATCGGCTTGCAACGTGATTGAATTCGATTAAAATTTTCCTCAAAGTTTCGTCTGATTTCTGGGAAACTTTTCCTCGTTTCGAATTCACCGATCGCACACTACTCGGCTCTGCAATTCGACACACAGATCTTCCAAAAACGACTTTGACCCATTTCTCTGCAAACGACCGGCCATTTCGCGATTTTTAAACGATTTTAAATTACCCGAGAGTCTGCACCGTTTGCCATTTTTCTTCTCGCACGCGAAACTTTTACCGAACCATTCATAGAATCGTAATCTGGGAAAAAAAAAAAACCACAACCAAACTGAAACGTACGGGCTAAATTTCATCAGATCTAGAATACGCTTTTAGCAAATGGAATCGTCATTTTAAAAAACAATATTACATGTATCGAAAGGGTAAAATGGAGAATTAAAAGAAATTCCTTTTGAACTTAATTCACTTTCTTATAACGAAAGATTGAAAAGAATGAATCTCAGTACACTTCAGACGAGAAGAATAAGAGGCGACTTAGTTGAAGTCTTTAAAATACTAAATAATCATTATAAATGTTATATATATGTTCAATCTTATTACATTCAACGAAAACACTCACCTCAGAGGTCACTCGTTTAGACTCCAAAAAGAAAAATCTAATAAATAGATCAGTGATTCCTTCTTTTCAAACAGAGTGGTTTCAGTTTGAAATAGTCTTCCCAATGATATTGTAATTTCTGACAACTTTAATATTTTTAAGAAGAAGCTTGATGTATTTCTTTGACTTAAAAAAAATCTGTAATTCTTCTTTCCCAATATCTTATTTCTGTTTCTTGTTTACTTTTTTTTCTCTCTTATTTTTATTTTTATTATTATATTGTCATATTGAATGTATTTTACTTTTTTTTCTCATTTAATTTACAAATATGTATAAATCAAACCCCTTGGGTCTATCGGCTTTGCCGCCTCCCCCAAGTATCTAATATATAATTTCTAAAGAGATTTTGTAACTATAGTTGCGCCGGGGGCGCAGGCGCCGGATTCTGGTATACATATAATTTCGAAAAAGACTTAGTATATATGTATGTTTGTCAATTTAATAGAAACAAACAAGTGAATATTCAAATAAATTTATCTAAAATAAAGCTATTCAAATAAATTTAATAAAATGTTTACTATTAGATTAGTCATGTTTAAGCGGTTTATATTACAAATACCGAGCGAAGCCGGGTAAAACCACAAGTGTTAAATAAATAATAAAATATTTGACTTTCAATTTTCATAAATGCTTTTTCTATTCAGTCGACATATCAAGCTTGAGAGTATCTGGTTTGTGATATACATATGTGAGGTTCGAGTTTAGCCACATTCTCGGACTATCCTCGTCTATCCAGTGGCTCGGCGAGTTCTCTAGTTACTAAGCCGCCATTATGGGTTTTGCCGATCTATTTTTAAATGATATAAACAATACTGATGTTCTAATAAGTTTAGCCAGCAGCGTGACTCGGTGATTGCGTTGATATTAAGCACCGAGAGGTCACTGGGTTTAATCCCGTGAGCTAACCTCGATTGAAAATAATTTATTCTGAGTATAATCATAAATGCTGCCGGTCAAACTTGGATATTTCTGACTCCAAGTCAATGTCTGGCTAATTCTTATATAATTATAAGCACCAAAAGGTCCCTGGGTTTGATCCTGTGAACTGACCTCGATTAAAAAAAAATATTTTGTGTATAATCATAAATGCTGCTGGATAAACTTGGATATTTGTGACTCCAAGTCAATGTCTGGCTAATTCTTATTAAATAGACTATGAAACTTTCACGAGAAAGAAAAAAATCCGCATATATTAATCAGAAGCCTGGCTCGGTGGTTGCGTTGATTTCTACGAACGAAGGATACATACATATGTATGTATATACAAAGTCTCTTTCCAAATTATATATTAGATAAGGAATAATTAAAAATAAACAATGAAATAATTGTACGTACTTTCAATGTACAACACATTGCACGAAGTCTCACGCTAATATATTTTTATTTGTTTATTAAAATTTTGAATCTTTAAAAGAAATGGATCGTTCAACTATGTAGAACCACTAGATTGATTGTACAATTGTTTTGCAAATAAAAACCTCATCTGTTGGCAGACAAGCTGTTGGTCTCTAAGAAGCCATTACAGTGGCCAATGTAAGTGGCCACCTTCATATGTAAATTCCCATTTTAATCAATTCACATAGTGCATAGGTTCAGACGAAACATGTTCATAAATTCAAAATTATTTAATTAGGGTATCTTAACTATACACGGCGTCTAACATGCCAAGGCTTTCGAGAGATGTCCAATATTCGATATAATATAATATACCTGCAAATTACAGACACGAAGGCTCACGTGCCAAGTGTGCTTCAAATTTTGCCAAACAACTTCACCTTGACGTATGTGTGTGTGTGTGTGTGTAATGAGTAATGTATTGCTGACAATGATGATAATGATAATGATGATGATGATAAGCGCTTTACGTGACGACAGACATCGATTATAAAAGCGCCGGTGAAATCGGCGCTTCTCAAACGTTTAGCACGAAAGTATTTGCATACATACATATGTATGTTAGCGACCGTGTGTATTTATATAGGAAAGGATTTTTGTGAATATTAATGTACATATATATTGTATGTATGTAGAGCGGATGGCCAAAGCGATGATTTGAATAGTTTGAAGGCATTCAAATTTTCGCACTTAAGAGTCGTAATTGTATGATTATGCTAATTATATGTACATATTTGTATCCAATAAGTTTTGCTTTGAAATAAATTACATCAGATGTAATACTGTTACTAAAAACTACTGTAATTAAAAATCATATGTATGTATGTAGGTTTTTGAGCTTTTTTTAAAAAAAAATAAGATATTACTACAAATACTAGCAAGAAAAATAATGTGTAAAATGGATAATGATCACTGGATCAGTAACTATTAAAATATACTTAAGGTGTATTGTGAGCATAATATATCATACATATGTACATATACAATCAAAAACTATTACAAAATACACTTTAATGTAAAATATACGCTAAAATATGACGGTTAAAGGTTTCGGTACCATTCAACATTATGAACCAATTTTATTAAAAGTTTTTTATTGTACTAAATAACAATTTTTTACAGATTTTTTATTTAAAATATCAATGATTAAGCTTCTTGAGTTTATTTATAATCTTCATAGCTACAATAAAATGAGTACTAAGTAGTGGGAATGGTCGGAATCTAAAGTCGCGAATATCAATTTTGAAGAAATCATCATTTTTGGAATGTAAAATGTTGATTACTTCTACTATCCAACATTTATTGTAATATAACTGGTTTCAAAATAAAGCCTTGCTATTTGAAATATTTTAAAATAAAATTTGAAATACCAATGCAAGTTTGGATCATGACGGTGAATAGTACAATTACCTATAATATATATATGTGTATATACATACATACATATACATATAATAAAATCAGAATTATGTATATGTAAAAAGCTCAAATTAAAATTAGAACATAAAAATATATATATGTATATATATTTATAAATCTCTCGTATAAACGTCGTAAAAATGTAATATAGATAAAGTAAAACGAATAAAAGATTAAAAACAGCGGTTTTTTTTTGTATTGAAATAATGTTGAAATTGTAACAATTTTTGTATTTTTTTTTAAATTAATTGAAAGATCAATATTTAGAAATTTTTTTCATTATTAATTAAAAATGAAATAAAATATCAATTTAAAATTGGATAGACGAATCGCATATTTACATATGTACATATGTAAATAAAATATATTTTAAATCAAATTGACAAAAACATACGCATGACAACGGCTCGAATAAAATTAAATCATCAGCATTCAGTAAAAAGAATGTTTTATTGTAGAAATAATTTTTGTACTTTTTTAAATAAATTAAAGATCAATTTCGAAACTATTTACAAAATTTTTTCTTCATTTATTCAAAAAGAAATAAAAAATCAATTTAAAACATAAAGTTATTATATTGAAAAATTCGACAAACGTATCGCATATGAAAGTAAATACAAAATCAATCAATTTCAAATAAAAATAAAAAAGGTACGCATGACAACGATTTGAATAAAATTAAAAACAACAGCATTCATTAAAAAAGTAAAAAACAAAAAAACGCGCATATTAAAAATCATAAATCATTTTTCAAAATATCACATTTTTTAATCCAATATTAAAAAAAATCAAAAAAGAATTGGGCAATTTAAATTAATAACGCACAACATTAAAAAAATTTAGAACAAAATAAATTTAAAATACAAAATTGGATCGCAAGCGCGAAAACACATCACACACTCATACATACATACATACATATATAAAATGAAAACGCAATGATAATGGTATTTAAATACGGTGAATACCAAAAGAAGAGCTGTAATGCTGTCTCACCCGAGTCCACAATGTGCTGCAGGGTTGGAAATCTCTTCTTGACCCTTAGGGACACCCTTTGGAGAGTGACGACAAAGGCCAAGATGGAGTATCGGACGATGTTGCGCCTCATCAACCTGGCCGTCTCATCCTGAAATCGGAAAATATATATATTTATTCAATAAGTCACAAAGTCAATAATTCATATTTTGCTGTGGTTTCTTAGACCACCCCAACTTTTATTTAAATGTTGCCATAATGCCATGACAAGTCCCCCTAAGGGCGAAATCACACAGAGGTGAATGTGGCACGTGGTTTTTTTTACATGTAGAAAAAAATATGACGTTCACGGCACGCATGCATGGCACACAGTGAAATGCGTCGTCTCGAAACGACACTTTCGACCCAAGTCGTTGAAATTGTATGGTATTATTTATTCTTGCTTGAAAGTGGTATATATACCAAAACGAACTTTTGGACCATTTTCGGTAAAATTGTATCCTTGCTTGACAGTGATCGATCCCGTGACGGTGTATCCCATATTCGTGTTTTAATATTGAAAGGATGTAAAATATATATATTTTTAAATTATTTCTTATTTGACTATAAAATAATATTACAATATAAATCAATGCAAGGTTTTTATTAATATTACTGTAAGTTTTGCTGTCCATAACATGACGTTGACAATTACTTTTATCGTCTAAAAAATATAAATTTCCATTAATATAAAATATATACTTATTCTGTAAATAAATTAATAATATTGTAGCATACGCCGCTGGTTAAGTGCAATCGGATTAGGTCGAGTGGCATCCCCACTATTTCCCAGAATTCAGACGAGCGTGAGACGGCGCATCCTTGACACTGTGCGACCGTTATAATTGGTTTCGAGGATTATCTCCAGGCTAAGTGCAAGTAGGCTAAACAACGGAGATCACCGAATTGACTTAGTAACGGCACCCGGTCCCTGACGACACCCGGAACTGACAGCACGATAGCGTGGGACTACGTGCCTTGGACCGTGGGAATGCATATCCGGGTACGTGCCTAAGCAATATGTAGGTAAGTAACCGGAGGTCGAAGATGCAGTGAGCGACTTGCCCTTTATAAGCCGGTACTTAGATGATATCAAGGCATTCTGGACGGAGTACGGGCAGTGCGTGGATCTTCTGAATCACCCAATAAATCCTATAAAGTGACTTTGGCCTTTTATTTGTATCTTCCACCCAATCCTACGCAACAATATCAACAACTTCCGTATTTTCTATTAAATTTTAAAACTCAAAAGTAACAAAAAATTAAAGTCAAATTATACGCACGTACAATGTTGCATTTCTTGACCAAAATGCAATGCGAAAGTGAAACGAAATGTAATTGGGTTGGTTGCCGTTTGGCTATTCATCATTCGAACCGGTTAATATTGACAATCAGTTACGCGTAGTGATACCAAGTGATTTCAGTACTACTTGTTTTTTTCATAATAATTTTTAATTATATAGAGCCAGAGAAATGTTATAATAATAAAAGTGGCCTAGGCGTTATATTGTTGTCAAGTGACGATTGTCCACAGACAATCCTAAATAATTTTAGCATCAGTCGTATTTGATGCTTGATGGTCGATGTATGTCTGATAAAAACTTCTCTGGGCAAGGGCAATAGGCAAGTGCATAGTTAAAAATTGCACAATGCAATCAAAAACATAGAATTAACAACATGGGATATATATAAGTAAATTGATCATTTAAGTAACATATTATTCAAATATCATCGTAGTTTGACAGTTTTTAAAAGTGTCATGGCGTTCGCCCGCATTCTACATAGCATTTCAGGGGTGGTACCAGAGAAATGTAAAAAATATTTTTAAATAAATGTAAGAACATTTCTCTTGGTGGCGCCGAATACTCAATTATATTAATAACCAATTATTTAAGTTTAATTAATATAAATATTGTTCATTTTATATTATATCACAATAAAAAAATAATTTATGTAGTAAATATGTGATGACCCTGATTTTATTTCGTGCATTTTAGCATTGTTGGGGAGAAGTACATCATAATATTGAAACAAATTATTTATTCGTAATGGCGTTTCTATTATTATAACATTTCTCTGTTTAGAGCCGTGTTGAAATTTTCCTTCGCGTGTTAAAAATCAATTCATTAGTTTTTGTATAGAGTGAATTTAAATTATGAAAATGATTAATATCATTTAAAATGGTATGTAAAATAAATACCAGTTTGCTAAATTATGTGCAATCTTTTTAAACGTGCATTGAAGAAGATGATTGGCAAATATCACTATGGAAAATGCATACATAAAGCTGGTAAATTTTCAAATTGTTTTACATACATACATACATACATACATTGCTGTGCAAATCTGTTGATTTTAAATATTATATTTAACTTTATAGGTCGCAGCTAAGATAGGAGATTAAATTTAACTTGCGCAGATGATTGACCTGTAAGCATATTTTATTTATTTTTATACAAACAATTTAAATCGTCTTTAAATTTCGCCGTATCCCTACTGCATACCAGCAGCGGCATAGACTAGTGTTTACCATATCTTGCTATGGTCAGTGGGGTGATGAGTTCGAGTCACACTGGTTGCTGCTGGCCAGACCTTGGTTTGTAACCAAGTCGGTCGTTTATTATCGGAGTTTGCCAATTTTTCTGATTTTCATTGAAACGATTCCTGCAAAATTGGCTTTCCCTATCCATTTCTCTCGCGAAAGTTATTGAGTTATTGTGTTATATCTCAGGATTCAGTGGGTTACTCTTCATATATGTCTCTGTGGATGTTTATTGTATGCATTCGTATTCTTGTATATAAATGGTTATTAATCGTATTGTATTTGATGTTTACTGATCGTATTGTATATGATGTCTGACCATAGATGTCATGTATGGATTTACCTGTAAGGCTTTCCTGGTATATATGTAAATAAATAAATTAGCTATCCCCCCTCCCCTCCTCGTATGTCGGTAAAATATCAAAGCGATCCAAATAATGAAAGTGGTTCAAAATCAAATCATAATTTTTTGACGGGCAGGAATAATGTCACTGAACACACAGAGTGAAGCTTTTAAAAAGACATTTATCCCCACTAAATTGTTCAATTAAATATGTAGTTACGAAATATGCTGTATATTATAAAAGAAATGTTTATTAGAAAATAAAATAAGGAAGTCAATGATTTATCGAGTAGCAAGATTTGTAATGTGTTGGTTTAATTATGACTGTTCGCCTTGTAAGGTAAACGATTGTTCCATAAATTTTCTTGCTTGGTATAATATCTCTTTCCAAAACACAATTTATTTAAAGTGGGAAGAAGACATGATATGGTGGGTGGGTTTGATCGTGTTAAGATTTAAATTGGATTTTTTTCCCTCCGATATATGTATGTATATCTTCTGTCAAATTTAATAATAATATCACTTTAATACTGTCTAATTTGATATATGTATGTAGTATAATACTAAGAAGAAAATATCTAATATAAACAATTTACCTTTCCGAGAATCGGTCAGAAGCGTGTTAAGGCTCTTTTGGAATGTAAATACATATATTAACGTATAGAAATAATCAGGTTGATAAGAAAAAAAAAATAGTAATCAATATGTTACCAAAAATTTACTTTCCAAATTTAATAGTTTAATAGTATTTCCAAATTTAACAGTTTCCTGATATTTGATCTTAGAACGTCAAATAATTGTCGTCAAACGTTTGTGTGATGTCACAAGGCTATTGTTGACTAAAATTATGCATCATTATATTATAATTTCCGTGCGATATATTAATGGGAGAATGTGTGAAAAAAAATAATACAAGCCGATTAAGAATGACGTCATAATGTTTCCTATAGAAGTGGAAATAATATCACGAAACCTTTGCTATATGAAAAAAAAAATACAATTGGTAAATCAGTTCGACTATAATTTGCTTGTTTTTACCTCATTTTATTTATTCTCTTTTTTTCTAGATAAAATAAATGATTAAAAATTGTTTTCGTATTTAACAATAAAATTTTGATTGAATTTGAATGAAAAAAAAATCTGATTAAGTGCACCTTTTTCAAAGCCAATGATGTGAGATACAATAAATTACATACATCTTTAATAATTATCAAGAACCGAGACCTCATCAATCATGATTTTAATCAACGAATGTGCTATCGGAGTAGACTTCATTTTGCTGCAGTATTCTATTGTATAATTATTTTGAAGAATTTTTTTGTTTATACTTTTTTCCTTTTAGTAAAAACAATATTCAAAAATTGTATCTTAATTTTTAAATAACTTGTTTTTGAAACTTTCACCAATAATCGTACTAAATGAAAGAATTAAAAAAAAATTGTTGATACAAAAGCTCAACTTAATCGATTCATCATTCTGTAACTCATTCTAACCATTACTTATGATTTTTAGATAAGATTCCAGTGTAAAAATACTCATTTTGAATAGTAGTTACTTCCAATTAGTTTTTTACTGTGTCATACATACATACATATAACTATATATGTATGTTCTACATACTTTTGGATACTTTGATAAATCACTCGTTTCTGATGATGATATCGATAATGATACTGACAACGAGACGGGGTCAATGATCTCCGTCAGCCGTTCATTGTGGCACTCGCCATTGTCCTTTTTAACACTGCCATTTCTGTTCGAGGGGAAAAAATACCAAATAAAGAGTTGCGTTGCAGAATTTCTTTGGAAGAAAAGAACTCGATAAGAAACAAAAAAAAATAACAACAATAAGAAAAGAACGCAATAAGCGACAACGCAAAGTAACGTGTTGGTCGCACTTGACTTGGCAACATGAAAAATCACAAAAAAACGTCCTGACACACTCGATTTACTACCTTTAAGGTGGCCATCTACATAATAATTTGTCTGCTTACAAGTCTTTGGTCATGACATTTGTTATAACAAGAAATGCTACGACAGATATATCGAAACATTATATAATAAATCTCTTACAGTACATTCCTTGTCTGATGGTTTCAAAACCATAAAGGTGGACATCCACATAGTAAGATTTATCGAGAAATCCTTTCGATTACGATTGGTTAATATATGTTTAGTAGCTAGAAATCCTATGAGACACATAAGAAGGAATCAGTTTCCTAGCTTCAATAGCTACATATAATCTCAGTTTTTTATTGGCTTCACTTTGTTAGTTCAGTGACATTCCTGCTAACTTTGAATTAGTTCCACCGTTTATTCAAAATTACATAAGAGTCATGTATCAAATCGGAGCGATGACATCCCGCTTTCCATACGTCTCTTTCTACCACCCCTTTACAATCAATCGAAACAGTGGTAAAGCCACTTTTTTCACTCTCATTTACTCTCATCTTATATAAACTTTTGTTTTTTTTATACACATGTATGTCAAAATAGAAATTATAAATTTTATACCTTAGTATTTTTACTCCAACCAGAAGTAGTACTCTTACTCTAGAGAATCGAGGTTTTTTATGTTTTTCTCAAAAAACTTTTTGTTTATTGAACTGAAATTTCGTATCTAGAAGATTTAGCTTAATACCAAGTTATAAATGTATAAAATTTGGTAAGCATCCGTCAACCGGAAGTGGCAGTTTACTCTTGTTCGATTTTTCTTCCACTATTATTTTCGACCCCGACTTTTCTTCCACTATTTTTTTGACCCATGTGTGTTCGAAAAAATTCAAGTATAATTCTTGTATCAATGTGATGAAAATAAAAAAAATAGTGGGACTCTTTCCTCTTAGAAAGTTCAAAAATGTTGTGCCCACTATTCTGTCCACACCCCTGAGCTAATTAAGCTGAAAATTTATATTTGAATTCTTTATGTATTAGCTTAGAACTGATAAGGTTTTGGTCAGAATTCGTAAACCGGTAGTATTTTTTTTTAAAACAATATTTCATTATTTTATTTTGACCTTTTAAATTTTTGTATCTTCTTGATATGACATGTTTATAATAAAGTGTATAGTTTATAAGTAATAAAAAAAATTTGAACACAATCCAACCACCGGAAGTTTTTAGTTTTGTGCGAGTTTCCCTACATTTGCGCTCAATTTATATCGAAAATGCTCAAATAGCCGGTATGTGTGAACGTGTATGTATTTATCATTGTTGAATTTTGATTGATATACTTCTTATCTTTTTGATATTTATTTTGAATAATACTGATGGTGTTTTTAAGTAATAAAAAAATTGAACAAAATCCGATGAATGGAAGTAGAACTTTTGTCTTGTGCAAGTTTCCATACATTTGCGCTCAATTTGAATCTAAAATGCTCTCATAGCCGGTATGTGTGAACGTGTATGTATTTTTCATTGTTGAATTTTGATTTATATACTTCTTGTCTTTTTGATATTTATTTTGAATAATACTGATAGTGTTTTTAAGTAATAAAAAAATTGAACAAAATCCGATGACCGGAAGTAGAACTTTTGTCTTGTGCAAGTTTCCATACATTTGCGCTCAATTTGTATCGAAAATGCTGTCATAGCTATTAGTATTTCATAGTGCTGCCGGTATCTGTACGGTTCAATATAGAATTTTTTTTTTGTGACTTTCTTATATTCCTCAAATACATAGATGAAGTCATAGATTGGTCACACCCGAATTTTTTAATATATGTGATTGAGTCCTTGAAACTTATCGATCATTACAATTACGATCACTCGAACGATTGTATTGTGTTGTGAACGAAAGCCTCATCTGTCATCAGACACGTTGCTGATCTCTATGGAAGTTGACAAATTGCTAGAGACTTTGCCGATTTAAAAACGCCAGTTAATACATATAAGTTTAAACGTATGGACGATATTATTCCTTCTATTGAGAATTCGGAGACTTTTTTTTATCGGGTGTCAACAATGAATCAGATGTTAGGGCGTGTCGAAACAGATTCGATTCGTTGACCGTTGACAAAATGACGTTTCCTGTGTCGTTCCGGTATTGTGACCTCTTAATCATCGACCGGTCATCGGAGTTAGTATCATAGCGGACATGCAAGATTCGAAGGATCTTCAAAACCGAATATTAATTCGATTTATGTATCATCGAATGAACAAATTAATACGTTTCATATAAATAACTTAAATGATTTATAAATTTTATAATATAAGTTTAGTGATTTTTTTTTTGCATATTTGCATGAGATCATTGTGTGTTTATAAAATGTATGGACGTGTATAAATACAAATATGCATACATATGGCTCGCCATTACGTTTCAGGAAATAGAATGTATTTATTCTTCGATTTACACGCTAGATTGGCTACACTACTTAATAACGTGTAAATCGAAACTATGTAGCATAAGTCAGTGCTTAAAATTGAAAGTGTACTCACTTACAATTACATACGTACGTATTTATATGTTACAGTCAAAGTGTATTTTCAGTTGTAATATATTCCAACTGGGATTTTAGGTCATTCATATTCGAATACGATTATATCTCTAGAAGCGCAAATACACTTTCCACATTGTGCGTCAGTTGTAATATAACTGTTGCGTTTTGACAGCTCTGGTGTTTTTATGAATGCTTTAGAATTCAAAAATGCGCTAATATTTGCTAGGTATTATGAATAAAGGTAATGAGTACCGTAATAAGATAGCTCTAAGAATGTGTTCAAAATAAAAATGTGACTTTCAAAGTCAATTTATTAATAGAGTGACGTTTCCTCGAAAACCTAACCTGTCATCTAACCTATTACCAACTTACATATAATTGAACCGTATTTTCAGTTGTAATATATTTTGATCAGTTGAAACGTAATTTGCCATATGAATTAACTTATGTGAGTTAGACGGAGTATATTCCAACAAGTCAAAATATATTACAACGGAAAATACACTTCAACTGTAACTGTTGTTGGTACCAGGTTAGTTGGAATATATTTCAACTAGTCAAAATATAATACACCTGAAAGATACATTTCAACTGTTACACACATATGTAATATATAATGTATTACTTATTTCGAGGTCTTCTATTCCATACGTGTAAGATTTTTTGCACTTGGTATACATATGTATGTACATAGCCAGCTGTATAGCTCAGTGTTTAAGTTGATAGCAACATCCAAGAGGTTCCCGAGTTCAAGCCCTGGATTGATCTCAATTGAAAATAATTTATTCGAAGTATTATCTGTAGTGCTGCTGGTCAGACATGGATACTTGTGACTCCAAGTTAATCGTTAATTTATGGGTCCCACTGTGGAAACGATTCCTCACTATGTATGTATTTATATAACAGCAGCATAGTTAGGTCGTTAAGCTTCTGCCCAGCACCGAAAAGCGCCGGGTTCAATCCCATGAGCTCACCACAATTGAAAAGAAATTTTCTGAGTATATCTGTAGTGCTGTTGGTCAGACTTGGATAATTGTGACTCCAGGTCGATCGTTTCCTGTCAGAGTTTGCCAATTTTTCTGATTTCATTGTTGAAACGGTTCCCGATAAAAGTGGCTAAAAACCTTCCTACCTACTATGTCACCGCTATATGATTATATACACTGTGATTAATGTACAATAAAAAAATATTTACCTTAATATTTAAAATAATACCTACTATGTCACCACTATTTGAGTATGATTAATGTACAATAAAATATATCTACAATTCATAGATGTCTCCTTAATTACGAGTTTTCGGTGCCTCGTAATTCAGTGACTTGTGTAATAAAAATGCTGCATTGTTTGTAATTGGCCAGGAAGGCGCATTGGGGTTTACCTGTAAGGCCTTCCTGGTATATACATATGTATGTAAAATAAAAAAATAAATAAAAAATATATCACCACTATTTGAACATGTAATTTATAATCCATAAATGTATGTAAGTATGTATGTACATACAAGTTTAATACTATGGGTGTCACTCAGGGGCAGCCCGTATTGGAAAATATAATTTTATTTAAAAAAATACATACATACACAGGTATATACATAATATATAGATATGCATATGAATGAACTAGTTCGTTTGTCAATTCGTTTTTTTCTGTAGTTTTTTTGTCGTTTTATGAGTTTCCAGATTGGTTCGTGTATGAAAAGTTAGTTTGTTCATGAACGAATTAAATTTACGCTTGGACTGTAACATATTTTCATATATGTATGTATGTATATATGTATATATATACAAAAGCTTAAGTTTAGTATTTTCATCGTTTCTAAATAAATATAATTTTTTTAAGTTAAAACTCGTCACTTCTAAAATAATAAAGTAAAAAGGTAGTTAACCGCGTAAATCAAGGCATAGGTGAACTCAACCTTGATGTATGTATGTATCTCCGAAATATTTGCATAAAATTTCAATAAAAAAAATAGTATTATTTAATCATCAATTTTATGACGAGTATATGATGATTTTATATCACTAAACTATAGATGATTTAGAGTAATTTAATTCTTCAAAATGATTGATGACATAAACGATTTATTATTAGGTACGTAGCTAAATATAGGATATGTATTATATGAATGTGAAAATCATCTTCATCATCGTTTGAAGATCGTGTCATATTTTTTGGAACTCGTTAAAATTATATTATAAATACGTTGTATAAGCGAATTATTAGGGCATGAAATTGATCGGAAAATGGCATTACTGGTAAATCGGTAAAACATATTTTTCGTTACCAGTTTACCGGTAATTTACAGATAATTTTGAAAGTATCAAAGTGTTTTATAAAACATTAATATCATTTATTATTTCATTCAAAAGATTATTACAAATAGCAATACGTTGAAAACAAAGTGATAAAACATTGTATGCACGTATGAATATGTTCGCTCATTTGCGAGTTTTTTAAACTTTTAAAAATCAAAATGTAATTTTGGCGAGTTATTATTAATATTTCACTATGGAATTTATTTCAAATTCCAAATTAATGCCAAGACTTTTTTTATTGAGATTTTTTTTACCGAAATTCCCGGGAATTCAAAATTATTTACCGATAATTCGGTAACGGAATTCGGCCATAATTACCGGTAAACCGGTTTACCAAAAACCGGTAATGCATGCCCTATGAAATATATGTAGACTCGCCAAATAACCAGTTTTATTTATTCTTACTAAGGACAAAAGTGAAGACGAATTTATATATATAAATGAAAAAAAAATGATAAAAAAAACCAAATAGTGTTGTTATGTATTATAATATCATAAATACTTGGCCAAACGACGCAGTAAATTCGACAAACATGTAAACATCATAATCAAAATGAGTCACATTTGTTTTATGCGTTTTTAATAAATTTCAATGGTTTATATACGTACATAAGTAAATAAAAAAAAATCAATCATTGGATTATATACGCTATTGTTATGTACATATATAGTGTATATAATCGGAGTTGCTCGGGATTTTTTCGTACGGGAGTCCTCCGATCCCGGGCTCCGAGCCCTTCTAAAACATGTCAACGGTCAATGTTAATATACTTTAAGACCGCGGAATTTTATAACAGACTCTTGCAAGGCATTGCCTGGTAAGTTTTGTACAAAAGCATTTCATAGAAAAGTCCGAGCTTTAAGTCCATACGAAACCAGTCTATGTACAGTCTTAAGTTAGGGTCGCCGTATTGCAAAGGCGTATATCCAGAGCTCCTTTTCTAGTATAGGCCCTAAGCCAGGGCGCAAACACGCGGCATGGTACGGGGCACGTGTTTTTTTTTTTTAGATAGTTTTGCACATGTAAAAAAATCATACTGAAAAAAATCTCCTCGCGGCACTGGTGGCATAAGAGCGAAAACACACTGAGTGGTACGTGGTACGTGTTTTTTTTAAATACTTTTGTACCCACATATATACATGATACACAGTCCTAAAAATCAACCCCTGGAGTGTTTTCGGTGATATTTTATTTTTGTATTTATTGCATCCTTGCTTGACAGTGATCGATAACGGTGAATCCCATATTTGAAGAAATGTAGGAGAAACTTGTCTGATGTCGGTTGCATATGGATATGCATACACGCGCGAGCTATCCCAAACATATGCACTTTGCACGTGAAACTTCACCTGAATTCGGTTTGGGGAACCCCCCAGTGTGAAACTGTCACAGCGGTGAGCCAAAGGACGTGACGTCCCGTACCACTCAGTGTGTTTCCGCCTTGAGTCCACTTTACTTCATTTCGTGATATATCTCGCGAAAAATTAAATATATGGAATATATTTAAAAAGAGGTTAGTAAAAATATGTAAAAATAGATTCTGGACCTATCAAATTAAAAGAATTGATTTTTTAATCAAGTCAATTTGTCATTTTGTGAATTGAACCAAATAGAAAGTGTTTTTGGAATTGAAAATTGAACATCCGCCACTTTAAAATATAACGACTCATATATAGAAGATCATCATCATATATATGTATATATAATATCGCTATTCTGTCTGTGTGTCTGTCTGTCTGACTGAGATAACGCTTGCCGTAAAACACATCCAACAAAACGTATACATATACGAATACTTAAACATATACAAATACAAAACGTATACATATAAAAACTTCTATATATACTGATCGTAACTAATGTTTCCGCTTGGCAGAGAATTTACCGCCGTCTATTGAAAAATTATTTAATTAATTTTTCGTTGTTTTATATTGTTTATATGTAGGTATGTACATAGGTAGTTTTTACCAATTTTTTTTCATATTTAAACAATTAAATATATTTAAAAGGTATGTATTTGAAAAAAAAATGGACCGCTTAGGGATCGAACACATGACGGATGAAGCATTTCTTTTAATTTTTTTTTTTTAATAACCTAATATGCCATGCGATGATATACCTATGTCATCGGGCACAACACTAGTGCTATAAAATGATGATGAGAGTTTCCCCGTATTTCGACCGGTCGACCTTCGTGCGGATTAGATCGAAAATCGTATGCACAAGAGCGAGGTGTTAAATTGCAATAAAATGTCATTTGAACCGTTGCAAATTGCACAAATCGAATGCCAGTTCACACCACAAGTCATATAAATAGCGTAGCGAATTCGGAAATCCGATATATTGCACTTCGTCACGAAGAAAAATACCAAAGCGATTCGATATGTGTGAATGTATGTATGTATGCTGGATAGCATTCCATAGCTGATGGGTTGTAGTTTTTGTGGTTTGTTAATAAAATTTGGACTTACCGTTCCAGGAATTGCGGCACTGACGTAGAGTGCCAAGTTGTCTGGCCACGGTAGCAACTTGTACTGCTCCCACCATCTTTTCACGATGAATGCAACATAGAAGCTGAGGGCGAAAGACATCGGTATGCTTTCGCTGTGTGAATTGCAATATCGCATTATGTTTTCGAAAACCCTGTAAAAATAATCAAAAAAAAAATCAGTAAAGAAGGTTATTAAAAATAATTTACATACATAATAGGTCACCCTAAATCAACACTGTCGCTAGCACATGCTTACAATAATCGAGAGGGGAGGGGAGGGGGGGGGGAAATTTTAGAGAACTAAGTTACATAGATAAATTGGAAAAGTCATCCAGATTCTGGTTGAGACTTGAACCCACGACCTCTCTACTGGTAAACTATTGCTTAATCAGTGAGCTACGTTGTGACTTTCGTGCCTTTTGGGTCTTTGTGAATAGTCTAAACAAAATTCAGCAACTCAATCGTACGGCACGGTTTGCCTAGGTAGACTCCAATTGCGATCGGCGTATCCTTTTTCCATCACAACAGTTAAGTTAGATACATTGGAAATGTCTAGCAGGAGGCGGTCGATCTGGATTCAACTACCATCCATACTCCAGCTGAAACTTGAACCCATGACCTCTCTACTGGTAAACTATTGCTTAATCAGTGAGCTACGTTGTGACTTTCGTGCCTTTTGGGTCTTTGTGAATAGTCTAAACAAAATTCAGCAACTCAATCGTACGGCACGGTTTGCCTAGGTAGACTCCAATTGCGATCGGCGTATCCTTTTATCCATCACAACAGTTAAGTTAGATACATTGGAAATGTCTAGCAGGAGGCGGTCGATCTGGATTCAACTACCATCCATACTCCAGCTGAAACTTGAACCCATGACCTCTCTACTGGTAAACTATTGCTTAATCAGTGAGCTACGTTGTGACTTTCGTGCCTTTTGGGTCTTTGTGAATAGTCTAAACAAAATTCAGCAACTCAATCGTACGGCACGGTTTGCCTAGGTAGACTCCAATTGCGATCGGCGTATCCTTTTATCCATCACAACAGTTAAGTTAGATACATTGGAAATGTCTAGCAGGAGGCGGTCGATCTGGATTCAACTACCATCCATACTCCAGCTGAAACTTGAACCCATGACCTCTCTACTGGTAAACTATTGCTTAATCAGTGAGCTACGTTGTGACTTTCGTGCCTTTTGGGTCTTTGTGAATAGTCTAAACAAAATTCAGCAACTCAATCGTACGGCACGGTTTGCCTAGGTAGACTCCAACTGCGATCGGCGTATCCTTTTGTCCGTCACAACTGTTAAGTTAGATACATTGGAAATGTCTAGCAGGAGACGGTCGATCTGGATCCAACTACCATCCATACTCCAGCTGAAACTTGAACCCACGACCTCTCTACTGGTAAACTATTGCTTAATCAGTGAGCTACGTTGCGACTTTCGTGCCTTTTGGGTATTTGTGAATAGTTTAAACAAAATTCAGCAACTCAATCGTACGGCACGGTTTGCCTAGGTAGACTCCAACTGCGATCGGCGTATCCTTTTATCCGTCACAACTGTTAAGTTAGATACATTGGAAATGTCTAGCAGGAGACGGTCGATCTGGATTCAACAAACATCCAGATTCGGGCTGGAATTTTAGCCCATGACCTCTCCACTAGTAAACTATTGTTTAATCTGTGAACGATATAAATTTGGAATCTTTTGGGTCTTTATGAATAAACTAGCAAAAATTCAGCAACTTGATTGACATTTTTATTTGCGAATTGACATTTGACAGCTAAAAATAAAATCGTTAAACTGAAAGCATGGTCAAGTACATGGTTCCAATGAATATTTGGAACCATGTACGTAGTATGTAGAGCGCGACTTACGGTGCGGATGCACTGAATCGTACGGCATGGCATGCCTAGGTTGACTCCAACTGTGATGGGCGTATCCTTTTATTGGATCCGTCACAACAGTTAATTGGATCCATTGGAAAAGTCCAGCAGGAGACGGTCGATCTGGATTCAACCACCATGTGAGCCCATGACCTCTGTACTAGTAAAAAGTTGCCTTATTTTTGAACGATGTGATTTTAGAGTCCTTTGGGTATTTGTGAATAAGCTAGCAAAAATTCAGCAACTTTATTGACATTTATATTTGCGAATAGACGTTCGCGAAGACACAAATTTATTCATCATTTCGAAAGGGTAAACGGGTTGGATCGGTGAGCGTGTAATGCACGCACTCAACTTTTTCTGTTAATACGCGCGCGTCTATAAATTACCTTACATTATCTATATATTTTTGCATTTTTCTTATATTTTACATATATACCAGGAAGTCCTTACAGGTAAATCCCAATGCGCCTTCCTGGCCAATTACAAATACAAATGCAGCATTTTTATTATAAGTCGTTGAATTGCGAGACACTGAAAAAACTCGCAAATTAACGAGACATCTATGAATTGTACATAAATTTTTATTGTACATCAATCAAATTTCAAATAGTGGTGACATAGTAGGTAGGAAGGATTTTTAGCCATTTTTTTTTTCCGGGAACCGTTTCAACAATGAAAATTGGCAAACTCTGATAGAAAACGATCAACCTGGAGTCACAAATCCAGGTCTGACCAACAGCATACTCTGAAAAATTCATTTTCATTCAGGGATAGAACCCGGCACCTTCTTGACGGTAAGCAGAAGCTTAATGTCCGAGCTATGCTGCTGGCTATATATAGGTATATACAATTGAATGTCTGTTTGTCTGTCTCGTATAGCCTCCTACTAAACCACTCAACCGATTACGATAGAACTTTCAGGATTTGTTGTTTGCATGTCCGGGAAGCTTACTGTGAAAAAAAATCTTAATAATAATATTCACGAAAGTTTGAAGCGCCATTATGTAGTCAAGGAAATGTGTTCGTTGGTAACCACGTTACCAGTTGGTTTATGACGACACGTCGTTAGACAGACGTTAGTAGAGCTCCAACTATCACTTGAAACGGGAACGGGAAGGCAAGATTCGGAACTTATCGAATCTTGCCTTATTAAACTCGCCTGAAAGATCCAACTCAATTTTAATAATTGCATCTGTGCACATCGAAAGGTTACCCGTCATCTGGTGTGAAATCTATCATTCGAGAAGACGAGAATTGCATGAGAATTGCAGCCGTCCGTTAATCTGTCGTTCAATTTGTCTGGCGATTTTAGAGCGGATGCACCGCATCCATAAAAAAACACGTGCCGCGTACCACTCTGTGTGTCAGCGTCCTTATAGAAGATGCTTTTTGGAGCAGCTTCAAAAATAGACAGATTAAAATATATCTATAGATCGCCAAGAATGGATACTATCGTGGAAGATGACTAGTTCGAATTAGTATTATGTCAAACGGTGACAATTCAAATTCATCTTTCGTGTCAATCAAATGCAAGTGGCTCACACGAAGGCGTTACATAGTAACACAATTGGCATAAGGTCGACTCATTTCTTTATTTTTTTTACACTTCATCATTATTCAATAAATATTTTTTCGCCGTCATTAACATCATCATCATCGTCAGTCTCCATTCAAGGCATAATAAGCTTCTTAGAAAGTTAGCGCGACATGTACGTACATATACATATGTGTACACAGTACACTCATATCGAGATCATTGCCGGCGAAATCATTGTTCTCAGACGTCGGCAACCTTCGGCGACATTTCGAACATTTTAGAGACGAAGTGCTAATTTTTGCGTAATTCGCGTCAGTCGGCTTTTGTGGGAATTCCTCTGCTTAGTCACACGAGCAGTTTGGGCAAAATTAGCACTTTCGCCGGTGATCAGTGAGATCGACGGATGCACAAAATTGCACGGCGATAAAAATAGCAATAGAATAAACATTTATGTACATAATAAAGTGACGAAACTTCAATGAGCCGGAACTTGGGTTTTTCATATAAATTGTGAAATGATTCCTTTATAAGCAGGATGAAAATTTGGGTCGATTCCACTTGTTGGGATCTATATATCATATGTACAAATATCTTGGACAACTTTCATTTAATTTTTCATATCAGTTTTGACTTCCTTTATATCAGAAGCTATTTCCAAAGACACTTCAGAGATATTGCAGAAGGTTTTATGATGAAATTAAGTTGGGCTTATATGTAAAAGTGATCCAAATGTTTTTGAAAGTTTTATACGTCCAAGCTACGTCCAAATTCGCATCGTGTCATCCCGGAATTATTGATCTTATAGTTTTAGCGACCTAGCATTAGACTTTACCATCGCATTCACATTTCATTTCAGTTTCGCCTTGAATTTTAGTCAAGACATACAATATTATTCGTGCGTTTTATTTTTTGTTAGTTTTAAGTTCGTGTTTCGTATTTTGAAATATTAATATTAATAAAAAATTTTATATAAACATAATTAAATACCATGCATTGAATTATATTGTAACGACATTATGTAGTTAAATAAAAAATAAATAAATAAATGGTTATGAATTCAGAAATTCCGGTGTAAACCAGTCTTTATAAACATGGACACGGATTACACGACCCATGTTCAATGTATTTTTTTTCAATGCTACCTACATAGAAAGGCTTAACGGGGTAGTATTCTTTATTATTTTTTACATACTCAAAAAACAACGCCTATCGGCGTATTTCAGGCTCGTGGAGTTGTTGGCAGAACGCCGATCGGCGTTGTTCAGCATTCAAAGGGTTAATAAAATTTTAATATAAAAAACGTAAGTTGTGGATATTATTAATTTATTTATGGAATACGTATATATTTTATATTAATGGGAATTTATATTTTTTAGACGATGAAAGTAATTGTCAACGTCATGTTATGGACAGCAAAGCTTACAGTTATTAAATATATTAAAGACCTTGCATTGAATTATATTGTAATAATATTATATAGTTAAATATGGAATAATTAACCTTTGAAGGATTTAGCGTCGAGATTGAACGAGTGTCCCGAACCGGGGTCGAGTAAGACCCCAGTATTTTTTAATCAAAATACAGCTTTTCTCAATACAAATGGGTTTAATATATGTATATCTTATTAATCATTTTATACATCAACATAAAAAAGTTTTAGTCCTTTAACATATTTTTAACTATTTTTGTATTAAAAAATAACGACAAACATCAACACGCAAACGCGCATAGGTAAGGCCAACAGGCGACTGCATGACTCAATAATAGCCACGCGCCAAAAGCGACGAAAACAATAGCTTACGACATGTTTTTAACTATTTTTGTATTAAAAATAAACGACAAGCATCGACATGCAAACGCACATAAGTAAGACCAACAGGCGACTGCATGACTCAATAACCACGCGCCAAAAGCGACGAAAATATAGTTGTCTTTTTCTCTCGCATTGATTCATCGATCAACAAAAATATGAAACCGAACAGTCAAAAACATGACTAGAAATGTATAAATGTATTTTTTTACGATGTAACCCTTTTCTAAATCATACAAAATATATTAAAATAAATTTCTTGTAGTACATTCTAGGAATACAAGAAATAGAGGGTGTATAGCTTTGAAAACCATATAGTTATTACGAAAAACGTAAAAATTGGGGCACTTGCATACCCCACTTCGCTTACAATGTTACAACACATTGCACGAATGTGACAGCATGCTTGGTTTTCGTAAATCTCACGCTACATCGGATCGAATGTAGCATAAAAATTAGTACATTCGGAGGTTAGCTCAAAATATCTTGCGTTTTCTGAGAGTAGTCTATCTTTAGGCTATTTCACTTGCAACGATGAATAAAAATTTGAAATCGATTACATACATAGATGTCAAATGTCACTTTGCAGTTTAATGTGAAGTGACAGTTGAGATAAAAAATAAATAAAATCTTCACATTGATACTCTGTCTTTGGAATGTAAAATACGACTACGTGCATATGATACAATTTTTGAAGCTTGGTAGAGCTTCATTTTGAAAAGTGTTCCATAAAAAATCAGTCCATAGAACAAACGAGGTGAAAAATCCCCGACATATGTATGTACTTTTGGATATTGAGGATTTCTTTTGTCCATATTCACACCTTTCTAATCATCTTCTATTAATTACATTTATCTTGGGTAACATTCATGGCCAAATACATGAATGAGATGTGTGCAAATCGGTCTTGCAAAGTTTTAGGTGCTATATGTAGGTGCTATGTAGATTGGTTAATAGAGTAATTTGCTTATTGAGTGATTATAAAATCAGTGTCGAACGTCTTCTACTTCATTAGGCAATGGGAAATTACTTGACAAGACACTTACATAGCTTCAAAGTGAAATATTGTCAATATAATTTATGCAAAGCGACTGCTAAGATGCTTTATTATTATACTGAAATTGAATATTCAGATTGAAGAATAATAAACAGTTAAGATTTCATTATTGAACGAAAAAAAAACCATTGCAGAAATAATACCACATGTTAATGACAACGAATACATAATATTATATTTAAATTCAATTATGAGTATTTCATGGAAAACTGAAATTAAAATACAATAAGCCATAATGATGGCCTTCGATTACAGGCAAAATGATGAGCCATTATAAATGTGCGATTCTTATTATGATTAAATATATACCATTCATATAGGTAGACGATAATGTATACATGACTTTCACTCGTTAACTGCATAACATTGGAACGATTTTTTGATAACACGAAAAGCGATTTCGATATTTGATATTAGTAAATATAAAAAAGACATGCCAAATTGTCCAGACACACGTAATTATATCCGCTAATTTTCTTTTTTCGCAACTTGACTGCGATTGTTATTATATCGAAGAGAAAGTTTCGCAATGATGACTATCGTTGAGCATTTGCAACAATCAATACACGATAGTCATTTAGAAAAATTCAATTATATACATCATATATTATATATACATATGTATGATTCGTTAGCATTTTCAATTCAATATGGGTTTTATTAATATTTAATTTTCCGGATTGATTTATGATCCCGGATTTCACTCTGTGGGCCCAAAATTTTTATATTATATTTATTTATTTTTACTCTTTACCAGGAAAGCCTAACAGGTAACCCCAACGCACCTTCCTGGCTAGAGAAGAGAGACAATGTACATTTAATACAAGTATTATACAAAGTAAACACCCACAGAGACATATACGGTCAAATTTGTAAATTTGCAGCATTTTATATAATTCGGCTAAATTCGAGATTTCCGAGAAAATGGGTGAGGTTGCCAGTTTATTGGAACCGTTTTAATGAAAATCAGATAAATTGGTAAACTCTGATAAGAAACGATCGACCTGGAATCACAAATCCGAGGTCTGGCCTGCAGAAACCAGTGGGATTTGAACCTGTGACCACTCTGCTCAATGCATTATATGCTAACCACTAGTCAATTCTGCTGGTATATGTATGATTCATGCGTAAATGTACCTCACAAAACCTAACCTGTTTATTATCTAGTGACTTTTTAATGTAATATTGCAGTACATAGTCGCATTCGTGCAATATTGAAATGACGTAAAATAATTTCTTTATTATTATTTTTAATTATTTCTTATTTAAATATATAATATTATTACAATATAATTAAATGCAAGGTCTTTAATAATTTAGTGTAAGTTTTGCTGTCCATAAAATGACGTTGACAATTACTTTTTTCGTCTAAAAAATATAAATTTCCATTAATATAAAATATATACATATGTATTCCATAAATAAATTAATGATATATCAACAACTTACGTATTTTATATTAAAACTAGCTTTATTACCCGGCTTCGCTCGGTATTTGTGATATAAACCGCTTAAACATGACTAATCTAATAGTAAACATTTTATTAAATTTATTTGAATAATTTTATTTTATATAAATTTATTTGAATACTCTTTTATTTTTTTTTATTAAATTTACTGTCACGAACAAACAAACATATATAGTAAACATAAAGTCTCTTATAAAAAATATATGTACACCCCGGGGTCTGCGCCCTCGGCGTCTGCGCCCCCTTTGAATCGGAAAAAAGCGAATTATTTTTTCGATGACGTCAGAACAATAGACTGTCGACTATTAATTAAATTGACGAAAAATACATAGGTAAAAAAAATACATATTTTATTAGTAAGATTTTATTAATGTAAATATTTCAAAATACGAAACACGAACTCAAAACTGACAAAAAATAAAAATCATATTATACGCACGAATAATATTGTATTTCTTGACTAAAATTCAATGCAAAACTGAAACGAATTGCAATTGGCCATCGCAGGTCGAGGGGGGGGGGGGGGTGAATGCGATAGTATATACATTTTTCGTAAGTCTAATGTTCGATCGATTCAACTTTAGTATTATGTATTTACATTATAAAGTTGTAGACAATTTTAAAGTCGATTAAATCCGGCATATATTATATTATACATATATAAGTGGTTTTCCTTCGTCGAGTGTTTACGTTTCCGATTGAATAGACAATTTGTCGATCTACGCATGAATATATATTAAATTGATGTTGTTTTTTTTTCGGTTCGCTCGGCAGAAATATGCAAAACCATCGCAATTAATTGCCGCGTTGAATGAACTCGAATTTCGTTTTCGTTCATTATGAAATGGCGCTATGAGTAATCCGGGAGATTTTGTGTCAGATGTGCGATCTCACTTCAAATCCGTCAGATTGACGTTGATTTTATAATTGTGTATTATCAAATGATTATATTAAGTGGTGTGCAAGTTTTGTATACTATTTCCGGCGATGCCAGGCGTTGCTCGGCCGGATGAAAGTTGAAAACAATATCCGCCCAAGGAGGTCTGAATCATTTACCGAAATACGTTTACGGTATTAGTTGGAGTACTGTGAGATTAAAATAGGCGATTATAAGTTGAAAATTGTAGATTTGCATAGTGGATAAACATCCATACAATAATTAGAGAGGTTCTTAGTTTGTCAAAATTATCATCTATGTACGTAGTAATAATAGATGAAGTTTTGTGATCATGCGAAAATTCGAACTCGAGATTTTGACTGATTTGAGCTCAGAATTGATCACTGATCACGTTTTCATGATCTAAAAAAAATGTGTGTGTGTGTGTGTATTTTGGGGATTTTTTGAACACCGTTAATCCTATCGAACTGAAATTTAGTTCTGGTTACTGAAATTTTGATCGAAACGACGTAAATTTTTTTCAAATTTTCAAGGTGACCGGAAATGGTACCTCCCCTTATAGGTGTCCTCTTTTTTCAAGTTTTTGAATTCAATTATCTCCCAAACTACCAACTGAATCGGACTATATATTTTTTTCATGTAATAGAAATTATAAATTTTATAAGCTAATATTTTTTAAATACTTTTACCTGAACCGGAAGTAGTACTTTTACTCTAGAGAATCGCAGTTTTTTTAAATTTTTCTCAGAAACCCTATAATTTAATGAACTGAAATTTCATATCTAGAAGTTTAAGCTCAATACCAAGTTATATATTAAATTTGGTAAGCATCTGTCAACCGGAAGTGGCAGTTTACTCTTGTTCGATTTTTCTTCCACTATTTTTTTCGACACCTTAAACATGTGTGCTCTTCACGAAAAAAATCAAGTATAATTCTTGTATTAATGTGATCAAAATAAAAAAAAATCACTAAATTTAATAAGCCGGAAGTGGGATTTTTTCCTCTTAGAAAGTTCAAAAATGTTGTGGCCTCTATTCTTTCCACACTTCTGAGTGTATCAAGCTAAAAAAATATTTTTGTATTCTTTATGTACTAACTTAGAGCTGATAAGTTTTTGGTCAGAATTCGTAAACCGGTAGTATTTTTTTTTAAAACAATTTTCCTTTTTTTATTTTGACCTTTTAAATTATTTTTATTTTATTGATATTTAATGTCTATAATACTAATAGTGTTTTTAAGTAACAAAAAAAAATTTGAACAAAACTCGACAACCGGAAGTAGAACTTTTGTCTTGTGCAAATTTCCATACATTTGCGCTCAATTTGTATCGAAAATGCTGTCATAGCTATTAGTATTTCAAAATGCTGCCAGTGTGTGTGTCTGTACGTTTCAACATCGAATTTTGTTGTATACTCCTCAAATACATAGATAAAGTCATGGGTTGGTCACATCCGAATTTTTTTCATAGTGAAGAATGACATTTTATATAAAACTATGTGTATAATTTGAAAAAGGTAGTTTTGTACTATAATTTTGACGTTTTTACATGTACATATGTATATAAATCTGTAATATTTGAGTGTTGATTCACAACGGAGACTGCCAGCTCCCGTCGAATCACCCAA
The DNA here is from genome assembly GCF_051622035.1 of Arctopsyche grandis. Classification (NCBI taxonomy): domain Eukaryota; kingdom Metazoa; phylum Arthropoda; class Insecta; order Trichoptera; family Hydropsychidae; genus Arctopsyche; species Arctopsyche grandis. The sequence continues at coordinate 34,842,173 of NC_135356.1, forward strand.
AAATATTGTATTATATTATATTATATATATTTATATATGTATGTATGTATTCGTGATGTGTTTTGTTTATTAGTGTACATACATATGTACATATATCCTAAGAACGGACCGGCTCACGGTTTGACTAGCGACTAACAAACAAAAACCAGTTTCTGCTGATTGACGTAACAAATGTTTCAATTACACGCTCGGTCGAGAACCAAACTGGTCCAATAGTCCAAAACGTAGCCAAGTTGGAACAACACCGTAGAAAAAAAATCACCTGTTCGTAGTCCGGCAAGGGTTAACGTCTCCGATGGCAGGCGAAATAATAATAAAATAAAAAAATATAAACTAGAGAGGAATTCGCATCATCGAATTTTACAGCGGCTGTGAAACCGACTGTAATACAGTGGGCGGGTTTCTCCTTCATGACGTTCGAAGCATAAATACATAGATGTAATTTCGGTATAAACTTACAAATTGCACTATAATTTGAGTGGATAAACTTTTTTCTGCGGGATTGTTTAACCTTGCACTTTGAATTTGCGATATGAAAAAAATTAAACGTACTTGAGGAATTCCACGAAACGCAACTGACCAGATTCGATCTTTCAACGGTAAGTATGTAAGACTTGTTTCTGGCAATACGTCTGCCGTAGATATTTTTCAGAGTTGAACAACTGGTTTGCCAAATGAATAATCTTTCGCATGATTGTGTTATTATAGATAACTGAACGCGGCGTGCGTTGCAATGCCGCAATAACGCATGCAATTCCCGTTCCCGAGCACATTCGAGTGCAAGGTAGGCGCGGCGCAGTTATTGTCACACTGTAAAGCTCTGACCGCACTATGCGTCTGCGACACGAACGGCAGCGTGCGGCCAAATATTGTTTGTATGAAATTGTATGAGATATAACACACTGCGCGTGACGCGACGTAGTAAAATCGTAATTACGAATATTATTATTAAGAGGTTTTTTCTCATTTTTTTTCACAGTAATCTTCCCGGATATGTATACAACAAATCCTTAAAGTTTCATCGTAATCGGCTCTGTGGTTTAGGAGCCTATTCGAGACACACAGACAGGCATACATTCATTTTTATATACGTTACACCGAATCCGTGAAATTGTCTATTACACGCATTCGGCAAGAGAATTGCCGAATGCGTGAAAAATGCAAGCACGTTGCCCAGTTTACGGATTCGGCAAATTCTTTGCCGAATGCGTGTATTCGGCATGAATTTGTCTGCTCAAAACGTGGAGTCGGCAAATAGACAGCAGCGCTCCGGTGCTGTTTTTTAGAACTGGACAGCGTGGACAAGTGTCAAAGTGACAGCTGAATGAGGATGTTTAATTTACATATTATTATGTATAATATGACTACAAAAATATGTTTCGATCATCTCATATAACTTACACTGTAACAACTCCTGTGAAATGCGCCAAATTTAAATTTGAGCAAAATCTATCTGTGACGGTGGGAAAAGTTGAAAAAATTGTTAAAATTTTTAATGTTAATTTATATCATGTAAAAATTATGTACTATGTATGAACACACAGTTATTTCTGGGGGGGATTTCTCTTTACGGTGAATTTTAATTCCAGATAATAAGAAGGATAGTGCAATTCCTATTATACTTGAAAATTACATTGAAGAACTATTTTGTGGACTTGTAGAGGATCACTTTCATCTTCAACTTTCAAGACAAACAAATTGAAAAAACTGAATCGTACGGCACGGGTGCGTTCTTGCGCTCATGTGGTAAAAAAACATTTTTTTTTCGACAAGTTTCTGCTACATTTCTTCGAATCAAACATTAATTGTCAAACCTACATATATTTGGCAATTTTGGCCTGGGTGCCTAAGCATACATATATCAGGCGTGCTAGTGTTTCATTAAAAAAAAAAAGTGCTGCATATCTCTCTGTGTGTATGCGCCCTTAAGATCCCTATATAGCACAGTTCGTTTTCGGCACGTTCATACTTGTTTCGGACTAGTGCAAGGAAATATCGGCTTACATTGTAGTTTACATTACACGACGATACGGTGCTTTATTTATTTATTTGCTTGCGTCATACCGTCGATAAAATATTCATATGATAATTTTCCATGACATGTACTTCTGTATAATATGAATAGATCATGCTGCTGTTTCAGATACGCCACATACATATTACGGAACATCAGCGTGTCTCCAACAGCGTGGCTCGGAAGTTTCGTTGATACTAAGCACCGAGGGGTCACCGAGTTACATCCCGTGACGTATCCCGTATTTATTCTGAGTATAATATTTAATGCTGCTGGTCAGACTTAGATATTTGTGACTCCAAGTTAATCGTCTCCTACCATAGATTGCCAATTTATCTGATTTAATTGTTGAAGCGGTTTCTCCATCGAATTGGCAAAAACCATCCTAACCACTATGTTATTTGAATATATATGTCTCAATATTATATATAGTATCTGTATTATGCTTGTATGTCTGGTCACAGTGACGCGTTTGAGCATTCTGTTATATCACTGTCTCAAAAAATATGTAAATTAATAAAATAAAAATAAATAAAATATACCCATAGAATGTACTAGATAATATTTTTCGTGCTGTTATTTACGTGTAGTTGCCGTTTTGAGCTCTGCTGCTATAAACGAACTTTAATCCGTGCTTGTAAACTATCCTGGTATGCCTATTTACTTGTTATCGTACATATGTTTACTGCCTTAGTGGTTTTTTTTAGACTAAATCTTCTAAATTATACTACATAATACATAAAAATTAGAGTTAAAAGGGTTAAAAACTAGGATACATTATTGCACTGTATCAAAAATTTTGTCAAAAAGTCTTATTTTGCTCTCAAATACAATACATATGTACATATGTAGAACACTCTTCAAACGAATAACATACATACATACATATGTACATACATACTTACATGCATATAATGGATATGTCTGTATCCGGGGTTTGGAAATGTTGAGTTAGTCAGTTGCGATTTATTACATTTGTACAATGTCGAATTGCACTAAAGTTAATTCGCATACACGTTTGTATGTGTTCGTACATATATATGTTCGGGGTTTTTTGCGGTGTGAATGGGTTAAAATTGAAAATGACAATATAATTACAGTCGTTAACGCTTCGATACGTTCATTGCAAATAAAATCTGTGTGTGTGGCGTTTGATGATAAAAAATACACTTTTTTTTTATTTGCACTGACTGTTGTGCTAATTTACAGACAATATGTCTCTTTAAGATTTTTCTTGGTTTATATATAATATTATATATATGTACATGTATGTACGTTGAATTATGATGATACAAGGAGAGGAAATTTTAAGCAATGGAAAGATATAGTTCAGTTTTGTCATATTGTTAAGTTCACACTTCAGCTTTATAATAGAATTCCCCAATTATAATACACGAGTGTTGTGCCCGTTGATTTCAACGGGTGGTTTCGAAAATGAATTGAAACACGAATAAAAAATATTAAAAAAAAATTCAGTCTGATTCAGTTAGTGGTTTGGGAGATAATTGAATTCAAAAACTTTAAAAAAAGAGGACACCTATAAGGGGAGGTACCATTTCCGGTCAACTTAAAATTTTGAAAAAAAAATACGACGTGTCGATAAGAAGTTCATTAACCGATACTAATTTTCAGTTCGATAGGACTAACGGTGTTAAAAATATCCCCAAAATACACACACACACAGACGCACACACATTTTTTCTAGATCATGAAAACGTGATCAGTGATCGATTCTGAGTTCGAATCAGTCAAAATCTCGAGTTCGAATTTTCGCATGATCACAAAACTTCATCTATTGTTACTACGTACATAGATAAAGTAATAAAGTTATATGTTATATGTATATAAGTATAATGTAAGGTAATTTATAGGCGCACGTGCACGTAATTATATATTTAACAATCCAACCCGTTCGAAATGATGAATGAATGTGTGTGTGTGTGTGTGTGTGTGTACACCTCTAGAATCCAGAATCGAAATCGAAACAGCTGGTTTCGGAAAGAAATTGATGCACGAATTATAAATTAGAAATTACGGAATGATACGTTTTGTGCATCGACGACGCCCCCAGCGCTTCCGACGCCCCCAGCGCCCCGACGCCCCCAGCGCCCGGTGCAAATGCAAGTGACGCTCGACACCCCCCTTCCCCCACTTCCCCACTACCACGCTTCCCGGCGTCTCGAATACTCAGCTGTGATTGGTTCCCCATACTGGTCCACGGTCTGTCACATATTTATATACATACGAACAAAGGTCGCCATTTTTATACTCAAATTAGATATACAGTGTACTGTTTAATTTTTGGTGAAAAAAATAAATTTAAAATATATAATGGTACATACCTTTTTTGATCTACGTTGAGTGCATATCGATAGACAAAATTGATTAAATAATATAAACTCAGGTAGGTGAGGAGTTCTCTCCAAACCAACTTGTAAACGCTCCCCCGCCATCTGTAAATAAGAAATAAATCAATTAAAAACGACTTTATAAATAAGAGGAAGCATACATAACAATATCCTGTCGTTCGATTACAATATGCACGATATTCGATATTGTGATCGTTTCGCATAAGCGAATTCCAAAACGCATGAGTTAGCTATGATATCGCAAGTACCGTACAGACGAGCTTTTTTTTCTAAATGAAAAATCAAACATATGTATGTATGTATGTATGTACATGCATACTTTCAATCGAAAAAGACCTAGATTAAATTCTCGGAAAAATGCCTAAGCGTTTATGTGTATAAACACAAATATATGTACATGTTTTTGCGATGTATCTGACGACTGTTCAATTGACGCGATAATATAATATGAGCGTTCTCTGTATTTAATTTTTTTCGGTGATTTTTTCAATTCATTTTCGACCGAAAAAAATCTTGATGTTTCGTTTGACCTTCGTCGAGATTTTTGAAATATCTCTCGGTACAAATCGATGCCGTCAGATTTGACGGGAAGTGATTTATCGACGGGTTCCCCCTTTCGGTCGTCCGTTTCATTTCTTACGTGCGTTCGAATCCCTTATCCGTAATGCAGAATGTGATTCCATTAAAGTCTTTACAGAAATAATACCTGTCTTGTGAATTTATTATATATGTATGTATGTATGTACGTTACAGTCGAAGTGTATTTTCAGTTGTAATATAAAATTCCAACTGCCGTTTTTGGTAATTCATATTCGAATACAATTCAGCTAAGAAATTATATCTCTACAAGCGCAAATACATTTTCAACATTGTGCGCCAGTTGTAATGTAACAGTTGAGTTTTGAGAGCATGCTTTAATATGCTAGGTATTATGAATAAAGGTAATGAGTACCGTAATAAGATAGCTCTAAGAATGTGTTCAAAACAAACATGTGACTTTCCAACTCAATTTATTAGTCGAGTGATGTTTTCACGAAAACCTAACCTCTCCATCTAACCTTGTGCCAACTTATAGTTAAAGTGTATTTTCAGTTGTAATATATTTTGTCCAGTTCGCCATATGAATCAACTTAGGTGAGTTAGACGGAATATATTCCAATTAGTCAAAATATATTACAACTGAAAATACACTTCAACTGTAACGGTTGTTGTTACCAGGATAGTTGAAATATATTCCAACTAGTCAAAATATATTACAACTAGAAGATATGATATAAAGGCGACCCAAGCTTTTAAGTAATAAATTTGATTACATTAATCCTTTATGTTAATCCATATTATATCTTTATATCTCGTTTTCACGAAACCAAACCTGCTGTCTAACCTAAAACCAACTTGTAATTGAACTGTATTTTCAGTTGTTTTATATTTTGACCAGTTGGAATGTAATTCGACATATCAATCAACTTACGTGGGTAAGACGGAATGTATTCCAATTAGTCAAAAATATATTACAACTGAAAATACACTTCAACTGTAACCGTTGTCGTTACCAGGATAGTTGAAATATATTCCAACTAGTCAAAATATATTACAACTAGAAGATATGATATAAAGGCGACCCAAGCTTTTAAGTAATAAATTTGATTACATTAATTCTTTATGTTAATCCATATTATATCTTTATATCTCGTTTTCACGAAACCAAACCTGCTGTCTAACCTAAAACCAACTTGTAATTGAACTGTATTTTCAGTTGTTTTATATTTTGACCAGTTGGAATGTAATTCGACATATCAATCAACTTACGTGGGTAAGACGGAATGTATTCCAATTAGTCAAAAATATATTACAACTGAAAATACACTTCAACTGTAACCGTTGTCGTTACCAGGATAGTTGAAATATATTCCAACTAGTCAAAATATATATTACAACTGGAAGATACACTAAAACTGTAACATATACAAATGTACATACATATCTTCGAGATCAATAATTCCAATATTCTAAGAAGCGAAGTTGAAAAAGCGTGTCTAGAATTTCGTTTTGAGACCTTACATAGTTTATGAGTCATAAATTATGACAAGAGAGGATTGTTAACGCTACAATTTACGTACGACAGAAAATAAACAATAGTGCATCATTTTCAAATTAGCTTATAATAAATTGTAAGTCGCTATCGATCGTTTGAAACATAATTATTACACGCAAAGAACAATTGTATTCAATGTCCAAGCAGGTATGGGAGTTTTTATGACTCAATCTAATCGTAAACTGCGTTTAATAAGTATAATACTAATGAAACATTCACAGCGAACATGAATATTGTTTCGTAATGCCGATAAAGTCACTTTAGTTATCATATTTTATAACGACTTCTTGACGTGTAAAATATTTATATATAAATACATACATACATATATACGCCAGAATTGACTTTTATTAGCAAACGTTTCGAGTTGTGTACATAATAGCAAAATGGTCAGTTATATTTCATACGGAATCATATCGGAAATGACTGCTATTATTATAATCTGTCAAATTTTAGTGCAATCAAATTTATCTACATACATATATGACAATGACACTAATAAAAAGCTTTTTACTAACCTCTTCTTATTTTTTACCACGTTTAATTTATTTTATGCTCTTTAGTATTTCAGAATTTTGGGAGTCGAGATCAAACGAGTGTCCCCAACCGGGGTCGAGTAAGACCTCAGTATTTTTAAATCAAAATACAGTTTCTCTCAATACAAACGGGTTCAATATATATCTTATTAATCATTTTATACATCAACATAAAAAAGTATTAGTCCTATAGCATGTTTTTGACTATTTTTGTAATAAAAAATAACGACAAGCATCAACACGCAAACGCGCATAGGTAAGGCCAACAGGCGACCGCATGACTCAATAATATCCACGCGCCAAAAGCGACGAAAACAATAGCTTACGAAAATATTGCTATCTCTTTCTCTCGCATTGATTCATCGATCAACAAGAATATGCAAGCAAACAATCAAAAACATGACTTATCGCTACCGCCTATGAATCATACTTTGGAACGTAGAAATGTATAAATGTATTTTTTTACAATGTACCCTTTATCTAAATCATACAAAATCTATTAAAATAAATTTCTTGTAGTGCATTCTAGGAATACAAGAAATATAGGGTGTATAGCTTTGAAAACTACATAAAAATTGGGGCACTTGCATACCCCACTTCGGTGAGGGAGGGTTAGTCTGTGAGCTGTGACAGGGTGGGAGGAATAGTAATCAAAGAAAATAGTTTTGAATCAAAATTTCGAAGTTAAGACACAATCCTAACGGTGATATCGAAATATGATTTTTTAGATCAGCTTCCAAAACAATTGGAACTTTCGTAACAAGTACATATCTTGGCCCCTTACTATTCATTTTATTTGTTAATGATATTAGGGAAATAGTCCACAACTGCAACTTCTTATTATATGCAGATGATCTAAAACTTTTTAGGTGCGTTGAATCTTCTTCCGATGCTCTACTGCTACAGAGCGATTTAGATTCACTCGTTATTTGGTCACACTCAAATTGTCTTCCGATAAGCGTTGAAAAGTGTCACATTGTCTCTTTTTCCAGATCTCGATCATCAATTGAATTTGGTTACAATATTGATGGCTCTATTCTTGCCCGTCACACACATATCAAGGATTTGGGAATTACTTTTTCAAATATCTGGAATTTTAATTCTCATATCCAAGATGTGTGCAATAGGGCTACAAAAACTTTAGGCTTCGTCATCAGAAACTCACGCGCCTTTAATAGCACCAGAGTGACGCGTTTACTGTATACTACATTGGTGCGCAGTTTGCTTGAATCTGGTTCGGCCATATGGAGTCCTAATCATTTAAGGTACACGCTAATGTTAGAGAGGGTGCAAAGAAAATTTCTTCGCTATCTCTACATGAGAGAGTTTGGGCGCTATCCCTACTTATTTCCTAGTAAGTTTGTCATGGGCTCCTTGGGCTTTGACTCCTTAGCTTCACGTAGAAACAATCATCTTGGTAAGCTTTTTCTAAAAATTCTAAGGGGTGAATATCATCTTCCTGAAGTTCTGTGTAATCTTAAACTTAGAGTACCTGAGAAACTGAGAGAATCTCGCTCCAGAACTCTATTCCTACCTATTCGGGCCAGGACTAATGTGCTTGATGACTCACCCCTTTCAAGAGCCATTCGACTATTTAACCTGCTTTCTGGGAGCCTTGATGTTTTTACTTCATCATACAGTTCTGTCAGGCAGCATATTTTAAATGACTTCTAGCTACATACATATTTACACATGTTGTTTTCATTTTGTAATGTTATTATTTAGCATAATGTGTATGTATGTTGGTTTTATCTATATTTATATATGTATGCTATTTTTTATTTATATATATATATATATGTATATATATATATATGAGTAATTTATCTTTATTTATGTGTATTGATGTGTTTATGTGTATATGCATGTATAATGTTTGTATGTTTATGGATGTATGTAATGTATGTGTATATGTATATGTATATGTGTATGTATGTATATGTATGTATATATGTGTGGGTATATATATATATGTATATATATATATATGTATATGTATATATGTATGTATGTATATATATATATATATATATGTATGTGTATATGTATATATGTATGTATATGTATATATGTATATATATGTGTATATGTATATGTATATATGTATATGTATGTGTGTATGTATATATATATATGTAGGTGTGTATGTATGTATATGTATATATGTGTATTTTTATATTTATGAATGTATGTATCTGTATTTGTGTATACGTGTAAGAATTTGTGTATATATGGATGGTATACATATATGTTTATATAATTGTCTTTGGCCAGGAAGGTGCATTGGGTTTACCTGTTAGGCCTTCTTGGTGTAAATTAAATGAAAAAATAAAAAATAAAAATAAAATAAAAATATGTATGTGGTTAAACCAAAGCTACGAAGAAGTCTGACTGTATACAATGTTGTTTTTTTTTTTTTAAATAACATGTATGTATTTTTTGTAACAGTTACATTCACCTGTGCGATCACACCTCGAGTGTCTATGATGGTGATATAAATAAAAAAAAGTCGATGGCACGTGACATGTGTACCTATATATGGGAAGGAGATTGCCCTGCCCGCCGAGCCGAGCCATACAATTTTGTGTGCTATTACGAATTTGCGAACAAGTATAATACAAACATACCAGTGCGGTTTTTGCGAATCGTGAGCCGCAATAATGATGTTAATTTGAACCGAGGTCTCGGGTTCAATTTTTGATATGTCTGTCTTTGTGTACGTAGCACGTACATACATACATACGTACATGCATATGAACATACACGATGGGTCCGAAAAACAGTACATGTGTAGTTTTGGAAATTTCGGAGAGCCGATCGTGCTGTTTGCCAGCCTGATTTTGGTATACATATTAATTAACGGTGCTTTTTTCATGAAGTCGTCAAAAATATTTGCCGATTTCATGGAATGAGCAAAGTTAGCCAGCAGTATGGCTCGGTGGTTGGGCTTTTGCTTAGCGCCGAGGGGACGCCGGGTTCGATCCCGATCGACCTCGATTGAAAAAGAATTTATTCCGAGTATAATCTTTAATGCTGCCGGTCAGACTTAGATATTTGTGATTCCATGTCGATCGTTTCCTAATTGAGTTTTCCAATTTATCTGATTTCATTGTTGAAGCGATTCCCCCATCAAAATTGATAAAAACCATCCTACCCACAACGTAAATTATTTCAAAAAACTATTATCTATTATATGACATAGATGTCTCGCAAATTTTCTTATATGTATATAGTATTTGTACATATACTGCTTATATGTATGTCTGGTCACAGTGACGCGTACGAGTAATCTTTAATATCATTGTGGCTAATATGTATATAAATAAATAAAAAAATAATTAAGTGTTAGGTTATTATATGCCGAGATTTTTTGGCGATTTCATGAAATGAGCAATTTCGCGAATTGATGGGTAGCCTTTGAAGACCATTTCATTTTACACAATATGTACGTCTTAAGGTAGAAATTCAACGACAGACAAATCTCTGTCAAGGAAGTTTTCCACGAAAAATGGACACATTTTCTATTTCTTCTTCTTCGAGGCAGTTCTTCACAAGACAATTTCTCACTAGAAAAGCTCTTACTTTGTGTTTGATGATAAGCACAAATATGTAGTTTTGAAATAACATGCACTTTTATTTTCCATAAATACGTCATCATCATCATCATCATCATCATTCATAGCCATTCGCCATACTTCCATCCGTCTCTGTATTGAGCAACTCTCATCCATCTCATCACACACATTTTTTTTCTGATTTCATCCACTCATGTCACCTGTGGCCTTTCTTGCTCACTTTTACATTCTTTCGGGTACCATTCGAGCACTTCTTTCGTCCGTTTACCTGTTGGGCCTTATAATATAATAAAAATAAAATATATGCACGAACTTTTTAACTTAAAGAATTTCCACAATGATTTTTCGCACGTTTTTATTTGCTCACAGATTATTTGTGTACATTCAATATACATAAATATGAATGTATTTCTATATTCAGTATAATTTTTTTATCGTATGTCTACGCAATTTCTTTTTTCTTCTCGGAATAAAAAGTTCTCTATGACGTGTTTTATATGAGTCATATATGTATGCATTTCTTTCATACATATGTCACATGAGAAATTTGAATTATTATTTGTATTTCATTATACATAATATATGATGCTTTTGAATACTGATTTTTTATATTTATGATAATGCCTTTGTACATATGTAAATAGTTTTTTTTATCGTAATGTACTATGAATGCAATTTCATTTGAACAAATCTTCGCAGGAAAAATCAATCAGTACTACAGAAATATTTAAACTGGTGTCGGTATTAAGTATTGATTAAATATTATGATTTTTTTGTACGGTATGAAAAGTAAACTCGTTCAATTGAATGATAGTAAACAACAGTTTATCGGCTAATACCACCGAATTGAATAAGTTTGCTTTAAAATTTCAGAGTAAATATTATACATAAATCGCCGTGTATTTTTCTCACTCGCGTCGATTGATGCGTTTAAACGTTTGTTTATTTTTTGCGTTTACATTCATTCCTGTTATTATCAATCGTTTACTATAATATCGCGAACACTCATCTTTGTTGCTTCAAAGTGCGTATGTACATATGTGTTTTCAATTCGAATTTAAGCTATGTATTTTTAGGCATGGAATTGGGTTTTTTTCATCGATTTTTGATCGAAAATGTCGGCTGCCTCGTTTTAAACGACATAAAATCAAGAACGATTTTCTATATATGAATATAATGTTTTTTTTTTTTTATTTGACTGATCGATGTCCACCGATCGAGCTAACGGTACGCTTTACCGAAAAATAAAGACCTTTATTGATGCTAATAAAACGAAATGATACTTTTTTTCCGACGTCGAATTCGTTATACGATCAAAAGTGTTTTAAAAAGTCACGACTTTACCGTTACCTTCCTTGTCGAATAAAAGTATTATATAATATATAATTAACCAGCAGCGTGGTCTAGTGGTGAATGTTGAATTATTTCGTACTTGATGTTACGGGTTCGAGTCCCACTAAGTCTCGTTGTTGGCCAAACCATGGTTTGTCGAGGTCGATCGTTTCTTATCAGAATTTGCCAACTTTTGTGATTTTCATTGAAACGGTTCCTGTAAAAATTGGCGTTTCCTTCCTTCCCATCCCAATTTTCCGTTGCAAAACTTTTAATTATTGTTATATCTTATTTTTCGCCATATTGATCACCATAGATGTCTCTGTGGTTGTTTATCGAATAAAAATTCGTATTGTTACATGAAAGTTATTCATCCTTATTTATCGTATTTATACGATGTTTTTAATATCTGACCATAGATGTCAGATATTGTTTAGATTTACATGTATCTATGTAATAATTATATGGGCCAGGAAGGCGCATTTAGGGTTTACTTGTTAAGGCTTCCTGGTATATTTGAATATATATGTATGTAAAAAATAAAAATAAAATAAAATACAATATATTATGAAGTGGAATGAGTCTACTCTATCTCCGAATACATAAATATATTCAGCATATATGTAAATACATATATAAATACTAGTGTTGTGGCCGATGAAATTTCATCGCATAGGTTAGGGCATATTAAGTTATTAAATAAAAAAAAAATTAAAAGAAACATGTCGGTTCTGTGTTTGATCCACATCGCGGTGTTATTTTTTTCAAATATTTACCTTTAAAATATAATTAATTTAATATTTATATTTAATTGTATAATATGAAAAAAAAAAGATTCAAAACCGCACTAAATCAATTATCGTTATGTATTTTTTATATGGCGTGATGTAAGAAATTTCTATATCAGGTAACAGACCTGTAATATAGTAACAGACCCGATGAAATTTTAATCGAGTGTAATATAAGTAAAAAATACCTACCTACCTGCATATACATACATATATACCTATATAAAATACTAGCTGTATTACCCGGCTTCGCCTGGTATTTGTAATATAAACCGCTTAAACATGACTAATCTAATAGTAAACACTTTATTAAATTTATTTGAATAGTTTTATTTTATATAAATTTATTTGAATACTCAGTTGTTATTTTATTAAATTGACTGTCACGACAATCAAACATAAGTAAGGCTCTTTTGAAATTATGTGTATACCAGAATCCGGCGGCTGCGCCCCCTAGGGCTCCACTCCCTAAGGCTTCGCCCCCCGGCGCGAAGGTGGCTTCCCCCTTGGCGCCTTTGCCCCCGGGGACTTAAAATTATCAAATTATTTGTCAAATTATCAAATTATTACTTCATTTATCAAATTATTTGTTCAATGACGTCACGGATTTACGACCCAACGAACGAAGGTTACATACATACATAGTCTCTTTCCAAATTATATATTAGATAAAACAGCAATAGAAAAATTAATTGATCCATTCATTAAATTAATTTTCAATAGATGGCGCTAAATACTCTCAGACTATTTTCCTAGAGGAAAAATTGGTAGGAAACAGTATATGTATATAGAGGTTTTTTCTTGATACGTATTGAAAATATATGAAATATATGAACATATATTTTGAAATATATGAACATATTATATAAAATATATGTTCGTATTATATTCGTACATTTTGATGGCAGTGATTAACCATTGTTTGTCGTCGATTGTTTCTTATCAGAGTTTGCTAATTTATTTTATTTTGTCCCTTGGCATCCCCTTTCCTATCCCTCTTGCTAATCTCAAGTTATTCAGCGTCTTGAGGTTCGTCAATTTGATTGTAAAAATCCTGCAAAAATTTCTCGTCAGATGTCACTGTAGCTGTTTGTATTAATTCGCATTTTTATAAATGATTATGCACATACATATATTGATTGTATTGCATCTGTATAAGTTACACTAAAGTAAAGACGAGTGTACATGTTCGATGAAATAAATAAATAAATATACGCACGTTCAATATAAAGCTGATTTCCAAATAATATTTTGTATAATTGCATGTGTAGACTATTTGCATTCGAATATTGATCTGTTCAGTTTCCTTGACACGTAAAACTCTTTTCATTCATAAATCAAAGACACGCGAATTCTAAGGTACACACTTACTTATGCAAAATGCGAATTTATTCGACTGTTCATATTGTTGTGTGTACTTAAATTCGTTTCAAGGTACCTGTTCGTATAAAATAAAATCGCATTAATTCAATGTATTGTATGTATGTACGATTGTGTGTACGACGAGCCTTTGGATGATTCAAACCAATCTACATACATAAATAATATGAAATGTTTAAAAAAATTATACAAATGTATTCAACACGAGGACGAGTCCGTTTTCCTATGAATTTGAATGTTCTAGTTGTCGATTGTAATAAATTATACTCACAATTAGTGTTTTGCCCGTTGATATATCAACGAATGGTTTTAGAAAGGGATTGATAATTGATATTAAAAATCAATTTCAAATATTTTATAGTAGAAATCTGAATTTCGTGTGTTGAACAAAAAAAACTGATCAAAATGGGTGAAAGATTAGCACGTTTGCGGACTCATATATGAGCCGTTATATTCGAAAGTGGTGTGAAGTCCAGTTTTCAGTTCCAAAAACACTATTTCTGTTTGACTTAATTCATAAATTGTTATCACTTCTTATAATTCGAAATGTCCAGAATCTCAGAAAAGCAGAATAAACCTATTACAGCGCAACGCAACATTTTAAATATTATATTTACTGCTTTGTGATATTGTTTCTGGAATGAAATAAAAGTGAACTTATGCCGCTTTCGATTATAATGGTTCATATATATTTATTACAGTGAGAGTCTAAAGCTCGAAACAGTACACACTGACTAGTAAGAGTAAACATCATCAAATTCACCCAGTAACATTATACGCGGGAGAATTAATGAACACTTTTACTAGTAAATTCATACACTGGCAGTCCGTACGCAGTAAATGTTTACGAACGGTAGTAAGTATGTAGTCGGCCTATGACGGATTAAACTGAAAACTCAAAGAATGCGACTTTTATATCGAAGAACATATGCATTATTAAAGAACAAAATAAAATGTAACCTAACCTAACCTTATCTGAAAATATGGATGTATGTAATTGTTAAACTTCTACATACAGTGAATTTAACGTAGTTAATTATTGTCTATTTCGTATTAATTCAACATTAAATTAGTTATTTGAACACAATCAGCTATATTCTTGAGCATAAAATTCATTGGAAGAGCAACTTCAAACTTTGGTCAGCTGTCAAACCACCAAAACTTCATTCGTTAGCAGATTTACTGGTGCACAGCAGTAAGTGCATGAATTTGCGCGTTAGTGTATACTTTGTCTAATAAGAGTATCTGCGGAATCCAGAGTCGTAAGCTTAAGCAAAAACCAAAGCTAGTATACACACTTACTAGACGGTGTACGCTGATGGGAGATTTGACAATCTTACTGTAACATACATATTGTATTTTTCACAGTGAAAATATATGTTCACTGACGTTTCGGTGAAATCATAACCAGTTACATTTTCGGGGTTGTTTTTATTCATTTAAGATTAGATTGCTAGGGTAGGTATTGTTTAAGGGCTAGGATAGGTTAGGTTAAGTAAGGGTTGGCCCTATTCTTTTAAGATTGGATTGTTAGGGTCAAATGTATAGATTCAAGCGTTGTAAATTCACTGTTTGATACATTTTCACTGCTTGAATGGGTGAAAATATTTTTTCACTAGTGAAAATATATTTTCACTTGAAATATGCTTTATTCTTGAAATATCCACTTGAAATCTGCTTTCTCTAGCTTCCGCTCCTGTCCATTCCCACTCTCCTCATGGTTCACTATCTTGATTGAACCATCGTTTCAATTTGGCTTTTTTTTAATCCGAATGTGTGGGAATGGATACGGAAGCAAACACATTGTAATATTTTAGTAGCCAACACTTATTTATTTAAAGGTTAGGTTAGGTTAGGTTAAGTTAGGGTTGATTTTATTCATTTAAGATTAGGTTGTTAGGATTGGTAGTACATTGTAAATTTATTGTTTGATTCATTTTCACTGCTTGAAATGGTGAAAATATGTATATTTCCACTTGAAATATGCTTTCACTGTGAAATATGTACCAAATGACAAATGGTACATATTGACAAATGGACAAATGGTATGGTCAAAAAAATGGCAAATACGGTAGTCCTTTGCCTGCAGACAAACTATTATACAACTTTACACACAGTGTTGAAATTCATCAGAGAAGGACACGACATTAAATCATCAGTTTCGTCATTCGTATACGTTTGCCGAACTTTTCAATCGCACCTCGTACACATCGACGTATGTTTTTACAAACAGATATACAATTTGTTTTGTTATTCGCGACGCAATCGAAGGCGCTGACCCACAAAAGAGGGTCGTAGAGAGGTGAGATGGGGAGGGAGGGGGGAGGGGTGGGGTGGGGTTATAAGGTATAGGCGAGTCGGAGGAAGTTGGCCGTGAACCGTCGAATTGTCGACGAGATGGCGAGTGCATTAATAATGCAAGTCAATCGGATGGAATCTGGCTCGTGTCCGAGCACGTACCCGATAACATGATTTATCGAAGTGCATTTGCATCGTGTACGATGCACACGATGGTATTTCCCATTTGTAATTAATTATTCTGAATGTATACGTATGTACGTACGTACGTACGTCTTTTATATGTAGGTACATTTATCGTACGTTTGAGTCGATTCACACGACAGTGGGCTATGTCTGATTTAAGTTCATTTGGACTGCATGTGCTACGGTGAAATTGTTATTGTCAGTGAAATTATAATTTCACTGACTCAAGCAGTGAGTACGGATATAGCAGTAGATTTACAAATTCCCTTAACAATGTCAGAGAATTTGTAATTCGAATTACAACGTACGAATTCGAATTACAACGTACTACCGACCCTAACAACCAATATATAATTTCGAAAGAGACTTTGTATATATATATGTATATATATATATATATATATATATATATATATATATATATATATATATATATATGTATATGTATGTATTACGTAACATTACGAGGGGCCAGTGAAAATGTAATTGGATATGATTTCACTAAAGTATACCCAGTGAAAATGTAACTGGTTATGATTTCACTGAAACATCAGTGAAATTATAATTTTACTGTGACATATGTACATATGGGTCTACGTGACGAGACAGAATGTTAAACGACAGAAAACGCAAATATCGGAAGGCAAAGATCGAAAATCGAAAGATCTTAAGTCGAAAGATCAAAAAAAAATGGTGCATGGTAAACGGTACATACTCACTTAATTTGCGCGAGCAGGATACAACAGGAACAAGAGGAACATGCTTTTCCTCCCGTATTCTGCGCGCGCACATTAACACGGGAGGAAAATAGAGACCGGTACATATATATGTATATATATATATATATATATATATATATATATATATATATATATATATATATATATATATATATATATATATATATATATATATATATATATATATATATATATATTGCGTGAATGTGACAGTTGCGCTTCGACCAGATAAAACGTGTTTTAAATTGACAAAATCGAGGTTTCGTATTCTACTATTTTCTCCTCCAAAACTGGACCAATTTTTTAAAAAAATTCATCATCGGTATGAGAAAGATATTTTCTGTGCATCTATCGGCGTATTTTTTTTTAAATCGACCGTTAAATAACCACGTTAGACTCTTTTCGTGGGTGTAAAAAAGAGGCGATTTTATAGATGTTTGGCGGCTCCTAGCTCCTATAAAAAATAATTAATCAAAAAAATAAAACGATAAATGCACCCCAATGGTGGATATCCATAGCATATTAAAACATAATTTCTCTAGTGCCATAATTGAGGTAGGGAGAAGTATAGTACGTTTGTAGGCGCTGCTGTCCAGCCCTCTTAATAGACTTCTTTCGTTTATTTTATATTGTTGCAAGATATGTATATTAGAGACAATTAAACACACCTTTACAAAACTCGAAATCCTCGGCGGTAGTTATCTAAGGTTTGTTTGGATTAGCTTCAATTTTCATACCTGATTTCTAAATTCATAATTCTAGTTGGAAATATTGAATATTTTTCACCATCGTATGGGTAGAAGCGATTTAAATTTCTATCGTTGACCTGATGGCAAAGTTTCAAAACTATAATTTAGGAATAGTCCCAGACCAGCAAGCGAAGTGAAACATAGAACAGTCTTGTAAAAAGCTTAACACTGTGCCTCGGTTTCGATTTAGGGCACATATTTTCGATACTTTTCCATTAAGGTAAGCTTCACACATTTGATCAAATACGTGAAAACAAAGACGCGATTCGATTCAAAGGTTCAACCGGTCGTAATTACAGACGAAATTGAATGGTGTCGTCGAAGTAAAAAAAATTAGAATCAATTGTTTCGACTTTCAAATGGCACGCGTCGCGCCTTTTATACGCAATGCGCGCGTGCCACATACGAACGATTGCCACGCCAAATTTAACTGTGTCACAATGCGAGTGAAATGGACTGAAGATGAACGACGTACATATACATATGTATATATGTGAATAATAGAGCGATTTGAGAAGCGTTGAAAAGTTGAGTGTGAAGTTCAAGGTGAGTGACAGAAAGAGAGTGCGTGACGACTTGACGTGCCGCATACGCATATTTTTCTCTTCTGTTATGTTTCAATCTACATATCGCAGCCTGATTCAAACTCGAATTCATAGAAAACTAGCTGTGTTACCCGGCTTCGCTCGGTATTTGTAATATAATCCGTTTAAACATGACTAATCTAATAGTGAACATTTTATTAAATTTATTTGAATAGTTTTATTTTATATAAATTTATTTGAATACTCATTTGTTTTTTTTTATCAAATTTACTGTCACGAACAAACAAACATATGTAGTAAGTCTCGTATAAAAAATTATATGTACGCCCCCGGCGTCTGCGCCCCCTAGGGGGCAGAGCCCTAGGGATCCGCCCCCGACATCTGCGCCCCGTAGGGCTTTGCTCTCGGCGTCTGCGCCCCCGGGAACTTCGAACCCTTTGAATCGGAAAAAAGCGAATTATTTGTTCGATTGCGTCACGGATTTCTACGAACGAAGGAAACATACATACATACATATATACAAAGTCCCATTCCAAATTATATATTAAATATGTGCAAAAATCTGGTTCAGATGAAATTATAAAAATTCCGACCTGACCAAACCATGGCTTTATGATATGACGGGCTGAAAACCAGACTGGTACAAGTGACATTTAAAAAAAAATCTGGTTTAAGTGCTAAAATAATAGCATATAATAAATGCTATTATTTTAGCACTAAACCAGCTTTTTTTTAAAATGTCACTTGTACCAGTCTGGTTTTCAGCCCGTCGTATGAAATGCTGTTATTTTAAATACATATATTTATATTTAATTATTTAATATGAAAAAAGGTAAAAACTACCTACATATAAACAATATAAAACAGCAATATAAAAATGAATTAAATAAATAAATTTTCAAAAGATAGCGGTAAATCATCTGCCAAGAGAAAAATTGGTAGCAAATAGTATATATAAAAGTTTTTTCTTTTGTGATTCTAATCGTATATATGTATGTACGTTTTGGGAGTGGTTTAGCTGTGACGTACATATGAATGTCGAATCGAAACGCTAAAATAATAGCATTTCATATTACGGAAATATGAAATATGAAAACCAGACTGGTACAAGTGACATTTAAAAAAAAAATCTGGTTTAAGTGCTAAAATAATAGCACATATGAAATGTTATTATTTTAGCATTAAACCAGATTTTTTTTTAAATGTCTCTTGTACCAGTCTAGTTTTCAGCCCGTCATATAAAATGCTATTATTTTAAATACATATATTTATATTTAATTATTTAATATGAAAAAAGGTAAAAACTACCTACATGTAAACAATATAAAACACCAATAGAAAAATGAATTAAATTAATTAATTTTCAAAAGGTAGCGGTAAATCATCTGCCAAGAGGAAAAATTGGTAGCAAATAGTATATATAAAAGTTTTTTCTTTTGTGATTCTAATCGTATATATGTATGTATGTACGTTTTGGGAGTGGTTTACCTGTGACGTACATATGAATGTCGAATCGAAACGTTAAAATAATAGCATTTCATATGACGGGCTGAAAACCAGACTGGTACAAGTGACATTTTTAAAAAAATCTGGTTTAAGTGCTAAAATAATAGCATATATGAAATGCTATTATTTTAGCACTAAACCAGCTTTTTTTTTAATGTCACTTGTACCAGTCCGGTTTTCAGCCCGTCATATTTGAGGAACATAATAAGTATAAAAAAACAAATTTCGATAATGACACACATAGCACGTCTATGCGCTTTGGTATAGAAACTCGATCATTTTGGACCCATGCCTTAGATTTCAAATCAACAACTTACAAAGGTATCGCACGTACAATGTTCTGTTGTCTATACGAAATGCTATTGGTCGAGAGGCGGTGTGAGGGACAGCAGGTACGTGGCTTCCTACAGTGGAACAACTATAATTGATTTTTATATATATGTATAAACTAGCTGAAACCGGCATGCGTTGCAATGCCAGAATAAGGCATGCAATTCCCGTTCCCGTTTCAAGTGATGGTCGGAGCTCAACTAACGTCTCTTCAACGCCGTGTCGTCATAAACCAACTGATAACGTGGTTACCAACGAACACATTTTTTTGACTACACAATGGCGCTTCAAACTTCCGTGTAATTACGAATATTATTGTTAAGAGGTTTTTCCCCGTTTTTTTTTCACAGTAAGATTGAAATCTCTAAAATCCTTTTACGGACCCCCAATAGGGCTGGACCTCAGCGCCTTGTCCATACAAACGTATTAGACTTCTCCCTTCCTCAATTATGTCACTAGAGCAATTATTTTTAATATCCTATGGATATCCACCATAGGCATGTTTAATTTTTTTTTTTTTGATTTTTGATTTTTTGATTAATCAAAAAAATAGAAACATGCCTATGGTGGATATAAATAGCATATTAAAAAATAATTTCTCTAGTGCCATAATTGAGGAAGGGAGAAATCTAATACGTTTGTATGGACAAGCCGCTGGGGTCCAGCCCTCTTAAGGGCGCAGACAGTTTTTTTTTTGTAGTTTTGTACAAAAAGCGATAGCACGTCTGATCTACGCCAGGCCAAAATTCAACTGCTGAAGTGTTTTTAGTGATATATATATATATGTTTCTTGTATTGACCGTGATTCTTATATTTGAATAAATGTAGGAGAAATTTGTCGAAATAATGGCATAAAATAACTAGGCATGCCAAGGTGTACGATTCTGTGTGTCTGCGCCCTAAAAATCCACTGAAAATTGGTTAAAAAGTCCAAGACTAACAATTCGAATGACCACTCTGCTTCGAGACCATCCTCTGCTCTAATATGAGAAAACTAATTCGAAAATTCCATGTCGCTAACGGGACCTTACTCCTGACCCTTAGACGATTGACCTTCCCGTCTGCAGCCGCGGTTGACTTTTCCGGAATATTGCAATTCGAGTCACCGAAACGATGACTCAATTGCAATTTGCATACGTCAACAGTGCACCGAGCCAGAGGCCGATTCAGCAAAGGCGACCCTCGAGATATCGAATCGACGAAAATCGCGCAAAGCATAAACACGACGGTGACTAATCGAGAAAATGGGTCACGTGTCGAATTTTCCTCGACCGGATTTTAAACGTCATTTAAAATTAAATGATAATCAGTATCGAGCGTTGATTGGTGTCAAGTTGACACAAGTATTACGACTGATGAAATTGCGAATGAGTAATTAATTCGCATTGCGTGCCTAATGCAAAATGTAAAAAGAAAAACATGCTCATTGTGCGTGCAATTCTTTCATTTTGATAAAGTTCAGTGTCGTGCAGTAATTCTATACCAATATATTATATTATAACTAGTGTTGTGCCCGATGACATATCATCGCATGGGTGTTGGCATATTAAGTTGGCATATCATTTTTGTATGTTATAAAGCGGGTATTCAATATTCTAAATTTAACTATTTTAACAAAAATATATAAAACTTTCATCAGACCTAGACTTGAATACGCTTTTAACATATGGAATCCTCATTTTAAAAAGGATTATTACATGTATTGAAAGGGTTCAAAGGAGAATTTCAAAGATTCCTTCTGAACTCAAATCACTTTCTTATAATGAAAGATTGAAAATAATGAATCTCACTACATTGGAGACGAGAAGAACTAGAGGTGACTTAATCGAAGTCTATAAAATTCTTAATAATCACTATAATTGTCATATGTCTAATGTTATTTCATTCAACACAAACACTCACCTCAGAGGTCACTCGCTTAGACTCCAAAAAGATAAATCTAATAAATTGATCAGAGATACATTCTTTTCTAACAGAGTGGTTTCAGTTTGGAATAGTCTTCCCAACGATTTAGTAATCTCTATTAATATTAATATTTTTAAGAATAAACTTGATACTTTTTTTAAAACCAAACGATTTTTGTGATTCTTCTTTCCCATAATCATATTTCTGTATTTTTATCTTTTTTGTTTATATATATTTTTTTCTTCCCTTATTTTATTTTATTTTAATATTGTTTTTTTTTTATGTATTTAAATTTTTCTCATTTTTTTATTGCAAATATGTATAATTTGTAAAATATGTTTATTCAAACCCCTTGGGCCTATCGGCTTTGCCGCCTCCCCCAAGTATATTAAATAAATAAATAAAAAAAATAAGTTATTAAATAAAAAGAAAATAAAAGAAATGTGTCGTCGGTCATGTGTTCGATTTTTTCGGATTTTTTTCGAATACCTGTTAAATATATTTAATTTAATATTTATATTTAATATGAAAAAAGGTAAAAACTACCTACTTCTATTGGTGTTTTAAATGTAAACAATATAAAAAACCAATAGAAAAATGAATTAAATAAATAAATTTTCAAAAGATAGCGGTAAATCATCTTCCAAGAGGAAAAATTGGTAGCAAATAGTATATATAAAAGTTTTTTTCTTTTGTGATTGTAATCGTATATATGTATGTATGTACGTTTTGGGAGTGGTTTAGCTGTGACGTACATATGAATGTCGAATCGAAACGACTATTATAATACGGCGAGCGTTATCTCAGACAGACAGACATAGAGATACACAGACAGAATAATATTTATAGTCAAACCGATCCAGCGTGAGACTTGCGAAAAATGTACATGTTATCGCATTCACCCCCCACGTGACCTGCAATCACATTTCATTTCAGTTTCGCATTGCATTTTGATCAAGAAATACAAAAAATACAATTATAAATTTTATGCCCTAATATTTTATAAATATTTTTACCTGAACCGTAAGTAGTACTTTTACTCGAGGTTTTATATGTTTTTCTCAGAAATCTTTTGGTTTATTGAACTGAAATTTCATATATAAAAGATTATGCTTAATACCAAGTTATGTGTGTATAAAATTTGGTAAGCATCTGTCAACCAGAATTAGCAGTTTACTCTTGTTCAATTTTTCTTCCACTATTTTTTTCGACCCCTTAAATATGTGTGCTTTTCTCGAAAAAAATCAGGTATAGTTTTTGTATCAATGTGATAAAAGAAAAAAAAAATCACTAAATTTAATAAACCGGAAGTGGGATTTTTTCCTCTTAAAAAATTCAAAAATGTTGTAACCACACGATTTTTTCCACACCCCTGAACGTATCAAGATGAAAATATAAATTTGTATTCTTTATGTTCTACCTTAGAGTTGATAAGGTGTTGGTTAGAATTCGTAAACCGGAAATAGTAATATGACATAGTAGGTAGGATGGTTTTAGTCAATTCAGTGCAGGAACCGTTTCAACAATGAAATCAGGAAAATTGACAAACTCTCATAGGAAACGATCGACCTGGAGTCATAAATATCCAAGTCTGACCAGCAGCATTATAGAGATACTCAATAAGTTATTTTCAACTCACGGGATCGAACCCGGTGCCTCTCGGTGCAAGGTAAACCACCAACCACCAAGCCATGCTGGCTTGTAATATAAATTATAAATTTTATTTCTTTAAACTGCATAGCGATAAATAAATTACAGCGATATTTTTATTTTATTATTTTACAACGAAAATCATTTGAGTAGTCTATTTTTTTCTATTATATATTTATTATAGAAAATGTATAAAATTAAAAAAACATATGTACATATGTATGTACATACATATGTACATACATCTCGACCCTTAAAGATTCTGTTGTATTTATTTAAGAATAAAATTTAATATAGTTTTAGAAAAAAAAAATTAACATTCCAAATTGAGAAACGTTAATTTTAAACTGACGATTTCCCTAACGAAATTGAAATTGAAACGATTTTTTTTTATATCCTTCAATAATTTATAACCAAACAGTATACCGGCTGCGCGATACCCGGTGAATATATTATACATACATATATTAATTATCGGCATATTATTCGCATGCAAATTTCGGGTGAAATTTTTCCGAGACGTCGCGCAGTGTTGCGAAAACCGAATTTACCCAGACATTCGCGTATTTTGTTTTAAAACAACATTTCTCGAATACTTATACATATATATGTCACAGTGAAATTATAACAGCAGTGAAAATATATTTTCACTGACGTTTCAGTGAAATCATATCCAATTACATTTTCACTGGTCCCTATCAGTGAAAGTATATTTTTTGATACTTGGATGATAGCGCGTCGCCCCGCTCCTGTCCATTCCCACTCTCCTCATGGACCTCATGCTCAGCCAACACTTATTTATTTAAGTTTAGGTTAGGTTAGTTTAAGTTAGGGTTGATTTTATTAATTTAAGATTACGTTATTGCGGTTGATATTATTTAAAGGTAAGGTTAGGTTAGGTTAAGTTAGGGTTGGCATTATTCATTTAAGATTAGGTTGTTAGGGTTGGTGGTACGTTTTAAATTCATTGTTTGATAGATTTTCACTGCTTCAATAGGTGAAAATATATTTATACCAGTGAACATATATTTTCACTTCAAATATGCTATCGCTGTAACATCATATAATATTTAATTTCAAAAGAGACTTTTTAATGTTGGTTGGTAACAACGAAAACAAATCAAAGTTTCTATGACTGCTAAAGAGAAGTTTCTATGACAAAGTTTCTATTTCTATGTTTATAATACATATAAAACCGAACATGTAAGATTTTAGATTTTGCAGGTAAGTAAATACACACAATCGGTATAAAATAAATCGACATAAAATACTACTTCCGGTATAAAGATTTGAATTAAAATCTGAAGAATGACATATTTGCATCAAATATAAATTTTCAGCTTCATACATATACATACATATGTATGTTGGTAGTTGGATTATTAGTCACATTGCGATCGCCCAAAAGACAATTTTTGCCATGAAAATAGAAAATATTACGTATGTAAGTTCAAATTTTTAATTATAAAATAAAGTTTATATAATATACAAAAATTCCGAGAAAATATGCAAAAAGGGGGCCACGGTACAAAAAAGGTTGAAATAAGGCTGGCCTATACTACACATATGTACATACATAGTAAAGCTTGATATGAAAATTTTTAATCATGTATTTTTCGGTAATTGGATTATTACGCACATTGCAATCACCCAAAAGACAATTTTTGCCATTAAAATCACGAATACGGTAAATTTGGCACTCGTGTTCTCGTTAGTATGATAGACTTTTTGGCTGCCAGACTTTCTGTAATAGAGATTTTAGTCACTTTTGGGCGAGCGCTTTGTGACCAATAATCACTATATCAACTTTTTCAACGCTGTGCGTCGCCGCCACTATTAAATGGAGTCTAAAATGTCACGTCTCATACGCATGTATGTATATATATACATATGTATGTAGATTTATTTGTATTATTGGAGCGTTTATTTGCGAGCCAGATGGTACATGTAGTACGGCAATATTGCGCACATTGAATTTTTAATGGGCGATCGAATTCCCGGCGAAACAAGTTGATGAACTTGTTCCGAGAGCTCGTTGCAAATTAGCCTCCTCTCTGCTACCTTTTCTGTCGCAATCTCTCTGTCAATTCACGCCGAATACATTCTTTTCAATGATAGATTTGTATCGGTCAGCGTTTCTCAATCTTCTTTCCGGCCGTGTCAGGGCTACCCGGTGAAGGTGGTATGATGTATCGATAAATATAATTAATATATACTAGGTTTCAAATATGTAAACATATTACTGTAGCAGCTTTTTCAAAAATTATGTGGCTTTTTATACAGTTATTATAGTCGGGAGATATGCGAGAACCGAGCATGCTGCCGCATTCGTGCAATGTGTTCTTACATTGTAAGGACGTAAAACAATTTCTTCATTTTTTTTAATTATTTATTATTTAACTATATAATATTATTCAATATAATTCAATGCAAGGTCTTTAATAATATTACTGTAAGCTTTGCTGTTCATAACATGACGTTGATAATTACTGTTATCGTCAAAAAATTTTAATTTCCATAAATATAAAATATATACGTATTGCATAAATAAATTAATAATATCAACAACTTGCTTATTTTATATTAAAATTTTATTAATGTAAAAAATTCAAAATACGAAACACATACTCAAAATTAACAAAAATTAAAAGTCCAATTCTACCGACCGCTATACGCACGAACAATGTTATATATCTTGCTTAAAATGCAATGCGAAATTAATAATATCGACAACTTACGTATTTTATATTAAAATTTATTCAATGTAAATATTTCAAAACATGAAACAGGAACTTAAAACTAACGAGAAATAAAAGTCTAATTCTAATTTTAATTATATAAATATAATCTAATCTATAATTTGGAAAGAGACTTTGTATGATTAGATTAGATTCGCCATGTTTAAGTATGTTTATATTATAAATACTGAGCGAAGCCGGTATATATATATATATATATATATATATATATATATATATATATATATATATATATATATATATATATATATATATATATATATATAAATATAATAGACCGGTTCGACTATATCTACATACTTGTATGTACGTATGTATATATAAGAAGTATCGATAGATAAGAGTATTGTGTTCGAGAGAAATTTAAATTTTGACTTATTTGTATACAGCATCGATTTTAGATTACACTTTAATGGTTTCTAGATGTGTGTGTGTGTGTGTGAATTTTTGTGATAATCTAAATACCATTAGTTATATTTATGTATTATAAGTTTATAGTTGACGTGTATCTTCCAGTTGTAATATATTTTGACTAGTTGGAATATGTTTATTTCGTATAATATTTTGATTTTTAAATGCTTTTTATTATTACTAAATTATGTCCACGATACATCTTACATATATTTTAATAGCTACTGATCTACTGATAATTTTCTATTTTACAATTTTAATTTAATTTTGTTAGTTATCATAGTATTATATTATTCTGATGCTAATAATGTACAGCATAATAGAAAAAAGAGCTCAAAAACCTGTTTACAATTCTTATAAAGGCTCACAATACACCTGATACATAATATTAATTAAAGACTCTCTAAAGTCGACGATCTAAAGCAGATTTAGTTTAGGTTATCTGTGTTTATACCTGAAGGGTATACAGATGTTGTTGTAATCACCAGACACTCTTGACAAGTGTGTTAGTATGGTTATTAGTGATTCTGCCATAGAATCTACTGGTTAGTTTGTTAGTAATGTCTGTAACTGACGGAATATTATTTATGGCATGCAGTTTTTCAAGTTAGTATATATGTATGGGTGTGTAATGGATTATTTTTAGGGATTTATTTTGTATTATTTGGAGCTTGGAAAGGTTAGTATTCGAGGCGTCATTCCATACAGGTTCGTATAATATTGTATAACTGGTACCCACTACCGCTATATATTTGGAACATATGCATGTATGTATGTATATACATATATGGAGAATTATTTCCATTATAAAAAGTTATCTTTTACATTGAGTATCGTAGTTATAGCTTTAGACAAAAAAAAACGTATATAAAGATATAAAGACAAGGAAAGCGCACTTGACCGATTCGATTCGGAAGAGGAAGAAATGAGATTATCATCCACGTGGGACAACTTTTACGATGGCGAAGGTCGAACCAAGTAGGAGAAGGGAGGTGAGGCTCTGGAGTCGACAACCTCGACCGGAAAACCGGTTTATCCGGCGGGGCCGTAATTATAAATCATAATCGAATCGGCAAGGGCCAAAAATAACGTAACTCGGAAGCCGCGATGGCGCACTTCTTCGGCTGCGAAAAGTCCGGAAAAACTGCGACCGATTCGCGAACCGGTCGACAGTCGTTACGTAACGTCGACGCGATTAATTTTTAATATTGTCAGTCGTCGCAAACGTATGTACGTGCTTCTATGTATTTATAGTTCCGCGAACGTGGAGTAATTTATTAACGATTACCATTATATTGCTGAATGTAAATACAACAAATATTATGGTGTGAGTCAGAAAATATTGTTTTTCAAATGCGATGTGTTGTATGTATGTATGTGTGTGTGTGTGTGTGTGTGTGGTTTCCGGATATTTCGCTCTCAATTACATTTATATATGGATGTTTGTTTGTCTTTGATGCGAATTCGGTGAATGTTCAGGTATTCTCAATTCAATTTACTTTGATTTTTATTTATTTTACTTATTTTCTATAGTTAGAGTTATGGACTGGATATGGAGTTATGGACTGTAGTGAATTAGTGGACCTCATAAATTTTCATACACCGGGAGGTTTACCAGATGCAACTATTTACTGGAAACGAATTTAGCCAATTTGATTTTTTTAATATTAGTAAACATAGTTTAAAAAAATTGTTGCATCATAATTTTTCTGATTTATTCATTTATTTATTCAATTAGTTTTAAAACTCATATTTTTTCTTATATTAATATTGTGTTTTTTTTGTTTTTGTTTTATTGTTCTATTTATAATATTATTGTTCAATGGTCCTTGCGGGCGTATATGTATAAAAATAAATAAAATAAAATAAATAAATAAATACAAATATTATATACATATATAAGAATATAGACATATAAGCATAATACAAATAATATACATATATGTATGTATGTATATATAAGAATTAGCGAGACATATGTTATATTTATTTATTTAATATACTGGGGGGGGGGGGGGCAAAGCCGATAGACCCAAGGAGTTTGATTTATACATCAAATGCATCAAGCGTATTCTTAAAAATGAACAAATTACAATTTCATTGGGAAGTCTATTCCAAACTGAAACCACTCTGTTTGAAAAGAAGGAATCTCTGATCAATTTATTACATTTTTCTTTTTGGAGTCTAAGCGAGTGACCTCTGAGGTGAGTGTTTTCGTTGAATGTAATAAATAAGATTGGACATATGACATTTATAATGATTATTTAGTATTTTAAAGACTTCGATATTATATGTAGATAATATATATATTTTTAAATCTTATTCAAATCGTGGTGACATAGTGGGTAGGATGGTTTTCGCCAATTTGATAGAGGAACCGCTTCAACAATGAAATCATATAAAGTGGTAAACTATGATAGGAAATGATCGACTTGGAGCCATAAATATACAATTCTGACCAGCAGCATTAAGATTATCGGAATAAAGTCAGTTCACGGGCATCTTCGACCCCGGCAACCTCTCGGTACTTAGTATCAACGGAACCACCGAGCCACGCTGCTGGTTAATATATGCTCTGCATAATTAATATAATTATATAACTTTTCTCTATATAATTTGCTCTATATAATTTTTTTTCTTCTCGTGAAAGTTTCATAGTTTAATTATAGTCTTCAAAGAATAAAAATATGTTGGGTTTATATCGAGATAATAAGTTTTTAGGAGGTCATCTTCAATAACGTGAAAATATATTGAAATATATAAATATAAATATAAATTCTATACAAAAGTAAATATATAATCAATCACCACAGTTGGAAAAATTTAAAAGTCGAAGACAACGTTAAAGAAGCTGTATTCCAATTTTCAATTTAATTGATAGAAAGGCATCGAAGTGATGTTTATTTTACAAAACCTATAATTTATACTGTTACTTAGAGAAGAATATGGGGAAAATTCGGGTGGTCTATGGACCACCCGAATGAGTTAAGAATAAGATAATTTTTACACAATCCTCTTCAGTTAATGTATTTCAATTGTATGTGAGTTGATTTAGTGTTAACTGTAGTACTGAAAAAAAAAAATGAAAACAGGAACAAAAATGCATCAATAACTCAATTTATCCAATTTGTGAATTTATTACTATTGCATTTTTTTATTTACATAATATGATTGAAGCAAGTTCTTATATCTCTAAAATCAATAATTTGTAGCCCAAATATGACCTATCAAGGAAGATCCTGGCATTGCAAAGCCTAATCAATAAGTATTCCAAAAGGCAGTATATAAAATAAGAGCAAAAAGTTTTGCAAAAGAGATAGTATATGTATGTAACCAATCAAAGATGTTGTAAAACAGTTAATTATAAATCAATATATGTGCATGTGTATGTGTCAGTTATTATGACAGTGATATATTTCATCTCGAGATAATTGATCTTTTGCGTTTTTGCATGCTTAAACATCATTTCATTAAATGATTTTGAAAACTTCAAGTAACCGTTGTCTTGATGACGAGTATATATTAAATTTATATAATACTGATTCTAGAAACTTCGAAACCACTCCAAGTCGTTTTTATACGCGTATGTATGTATATGTATTATTTCGACTAAGATTACAATAAAGCCTATAAAAAAGCTGCCATTCAAATTACATGTCATTATTTAGTCATCCTACAGATTTTGAAAAACTACCAATTTAAGATCTTCTCGTACATTCTAGCTCATTTGTTCCAATTGGGTATTTTAACTTATGTACATATAAAACGATCGTTTCGAAATTCGTCAAACTCACAACTCACAATAAATTAATAACATTTTATTAATTTATTACTCGATAACATCTCGCATATCGTATTTGGGTTAACATTTTAAACTTGTAAAACCTATAAACGTTTCACATGCGTTATTGCGCAAAAGTTACTATTGCAAAATTTTTATTGCAAAGATGTTTGTGCTATTGAAATTTTCGACCTAGATTATACCGGGTAGCTCAGAGCAAGCAAAAAAAAAACAAAAACATGGCTGACAGAAAACATGTGCATGTCACACACGTACATATAAGTATGTACAATACATTAAATACATAATAATCAATTATGATATTATTGTTATCGTTTTATTGTGTGAGATATTTGAATAAACTACTGGTATTCATTGATTGCATCGTAAAAAAAATGTATTCTGCATAAAATGCAGTGTATTTTGGTTCAAATATGTATATATGTAGATATATATCATTTATAATGTAAATAATTGGTGTTTGCAAAAACAATATATCTAATGTTATATTTTAAAATTCTTCCACCCATACAAATATTCTAAAACGTTAATATAACGTGATATTAATATAAAGGTTTAGAATTGTTTCTAAATATAAAATAAAAATACCATGAATTATCACAACTACGATAAAATAATATGGTGTTTTGATAGATTTTTGATTTTTCGTTTCAATGCTATTTAATTATTTTTCATAAATACATATGTGTCACAGTGAAATTATATTTCAAGTGAAAATAAATATATTTTCACTAAGGTTTCATTGAAATCATAACCAGTTACATTTTCAGTGTTGGTTTTATTCATATAAGATTAGATTGTTCGGGTTGGTATTGTTTAAGGGTTAGGTTAGAACTGGGAGGAGGTACAAACATCAAATGATGATGTCTACCACGCACATAATTATTAGGGACATAAAGTCCCAACTGTTAAATTTAGCAACCCAACAATAAAGTCCCAGCAACGAGAAGGGCATGACGTATTACCCCGTAGAAGCTGGATAAAAAAACGAATGATGAGAAGTTTCTCCGAAGTTCAAGGGAATTATACTCAAGCATGCCCAAAAGGAAATGAGTAGGGTAGAGATATGGGTGATACCCATACTCTTTCTTTTATAGGAGACGAAGAAATGCTTTTTGCACTTTCTCAATCATTAGAGAGTAATTTGCTTCATGCAGATACCACACAATCGCATTATACTCATTAAGCTTGCTTCTCACAAGCGAGTTCAAAAGCAAACGAGAAGACAAAGGGTTGGAGAATAGCCTAGTATATCTCAAGACAAATCCGAGTCGACGAAAGGAAACGTCAGCAACTGTCTTGATGCTATTGTGAAAGGTGAGTTGAGGATCAAAAGTAATACCCAAGTCGACAATAGATTCCACACGCTTCAACAAGACGGATCCAATGGAATATCCGTGACAATAGAGCGAATGCGCACGCGTCCATAACCCATAATGGCACATTTACTAATATTAAGTTCAAGCCCTAAACTGGAACTGAATTCTAAAACAGCGTTAATATCCACTTGAAGGAAAGAGGCTTGCCTCTCATCCTTAACAACAAAGAATAATTTAACGTTGTCTGCAAACTAGAGACATGAAGCATTGCGTAACACTCTAGGGAGGTTATCAATAACTATTGTAAATATTAAAGGGCCTAAAGTGGACCCCTGAGTTACACCAGATTGAGTAAAAATTGAAGGACATTCATAACTACCATATGTAACAAATTGCTTCCTATCACTAAGATAAGAAGCAAAGATCCACTTCAGCTAATCTGATCAATAGAGCGTCATTATTGACAAGATCAAAGGCTTTACGAAAGTCAAAGTAGGCTACATTAACTTGCTGACCACCGTCAACTTTAGACATGGTAACATTAGGAAAGCAGGCCCAAGTGACCATAGATTCGTATAAATAATAGTAAAATCAACGTAATTTTCATATCATACAATACTTTGATAATATTTGATGTGGTTTTAAGATGAAAGTACACGCGATATGTAATACATTGGCTTTGCATACGTATATGGAATATACGTATATTTAAATAAGTACAAAATAATATGCCATTGTGTGCATTGATAGTGTTGCATCTGTGACATGATGCAATCTGGGAATACATACATACATAAATAGCTAAGTGCTCATGCGATATGTGTGTCGAGCATGCAATACCCAATGTTATCATTATCACGGTTTTGTCGTTATCGGCTTCTTCTTCTTCTTTTCCTGATGACTTGCATCCGACCTTCAATCGTCGATAGATGCAAGCGCCGTGCATCCGCCGGCGATTTTTTTTGTATTATTATTTTTATTTATTCCTTTCGTCTGCACGAGCACTTCCTGTAGTTACCTGAAGAATGGAACGTGTCGTCTCGGCGATTTTTTTTTTATTTCCTTCGTACGATTGTCTTTAATTAACATTCTCTGATTTGTGCAGAACACCTCATGTGCAACACTGCGAAGGCTACATACAAATACTATACTAATGGTATACATATATTATACGAAGTCCTAGTCGTGATCAGTTTGGCGAGCCTAGAGAAGTCCATTCCGATTTTAAGTAAGGATATGTACTTATGTACTTAATTGTGTTAGCAAATATCAGTCTTAAAATTGAAAAATTCCTTTCAGTTGTTATCTATTTACTACTTTTCCAAAATTAATGTTTATTTGTTTGTCTGCTATGCAAATCTAGAGTTTTCAACTTACATACACGAGACACCAAAGTTGGTATATTATCTCATGGTACTCTAACTTATGTAAACTGGGCAATGCAAAATTTTCTTAAAAAGCTTACCCTCCCGAGCGATGCCAGACAATTTTTGCCTGGTTAATTATTTATGCCTGGCTAACACCTACTTATGTATTCTTTTTTAGGGTTGTTTTATTATAATGTTTTATTGAATACGTGTCTGTGTATATTTTAGAAGTTTTATTTCTTATAAATTTAACAACAATTTTTCAAGACAATAAATCTATGATAAGCGATTTTATTAGTGTAACTTTTCCTTTTGGGATTTTTTTTAAATTTGAAGTTTAATTATGAAAAAAAGATTCATTATTCCAAAACCTGTTTTCTCAATTAATATAATATATATAATACTTGACGTGATATGTCAAGCATTATATTTAAAATCATTTTATTATTTTTGATTTCTTATAAACATATGTATGTATACAGTAAGTACTATATATGTACATATATTATTTAATTTTTAAATTTCAAGCTATGACCCAAATTAGAATCATACTCTCAAGGTCACTCCATAGTAATATTAGTTCTGTCTTTCATTTTAGATATGTATTTATGTGTATCATAGCCATAGCCAGGTTTTTTTTTAGGGGGGGGGGCTGAAACAAACCTTTTTTTTTCAAAAGAATAAACGAAACTGGCTGGTAAGGGCTAGCACCCCTATAGTTCTCGACTGTATGTCTGTATATATTGATTTGCTATTTACATTTATTTCATTTTATTTGTTTAAAAAACAGAAACAAACAATTACAACGTTTATAAGAATTGAATAATGGTAGATATACATACATACATACGTACATATGTATTAATAAGAAAAATCATCAAATAATTTAAATTTAGAGCAAGAAAAGTAAAAAAAAGCATCAATATGAGCGGGAATATTGTTAAAAGAGCCAAGATCTACATAAAAAGGAATTATGTACGGAAATAGATGGTGGAACGAGATTCTATATGAAATAATGAAGAATTGATAAATGAGGGTTATCAATTATGTAATTCAATTATGTAAATCATAAATATTCCCCGTAGATTGTAAGGAAACAAAACGATCATTGCGGAGAAATCTGAAATTCCAGTAGGAATGGAAAGCTTAATTTATGCATTTTAAATATTAATATATACCCGATAGAAAAGATTGTGCTAGTTAATTCCAGATGACTTCTTGCAAATGAATTAAAAAACAAAGCAACAGTATTAAGAGCTTGGATAGTCTAAAAATGAAACCTAAATTCCCATTGATTATTATTAAATTAATATGAAAACGTCAAGATATATTGATATTTAGCATAATTTTGTGCTATTTTCTTAATCGTTTTTTGAAGAAAGCAAATAATTGCATCCAACACTTTCAAGAACAAATTTAAACCACTTGAAAATATTCGAATAATCTAATATTTGCACACTAGTGGCCTGATGTACTCATTCACCAAATAAAGGAATTGCTCGCGCAATATTTAAATATCTTTTATATAGAAAGATATTTAACGCAACTTCGGAAATAATCATATATAAAAATATTACACGATAAACTTTAAATGGAAATGTAAACGCATATATAGAACGACATATGTATGTATGTATGTACATATGTAGTTTTTAAAGTCAACAAACTCGATATTACACACTAAAAAGTTACGAACGTAATTAAATTGGCGCAACCGAACAATACTGTTTATAATTTCACACAACAAACAGCGCAAGACCGCACAATGCGCTGTTTATCATTTAGTACTTTATTGCATACACGTTGGGATGTAATATTATACATATGTACATATGTACGTATGTATGTATATATTTATTGACGATGAAATTACAGGTCGTTCGTGACCTTTGTTTCGATCGCACAGCTCCAGTGCAGCGGGAATTAATTATCGACAGCGAACAGAGAAGATGATAACCGGTCAATTACATATACCGTCACGTTATCCCCCGCAACAGTTTGATAAGCATCGGGGATTGCAAGTATGACGTGTGACGTGTGACGGCGTGTCATATGCACATCTTATGCACTTTCAAATTCACCGCACTCGTGTGTGCGTTCTTGCGCATTAATAATTCGTGGTGCACTTCGCAGAACGCAGACGAACCCATCGAGACGACGGAAAGTGAAAATCAATGCAAGTTATGTACCTACATACATATATACATACGTATAATACTAAAATATACATGTGTTTCGTTTCAGTTTTCGTTCATGGTCCAAGTACTAAAATAACAACGGACCAACACACGCCCGGCGTTGCTCGGGCGCTTTCGTATGGCAGCCCTTCTATTCCGGACTCCGAGACCCTCCAAAATGCATCAACGCATAACAATAATAATATACGTATATATTTATTTATAGTTAGTTACATAGTTAGTTTTGGACCATTATACCATATACGTATGTATATATGAAAACGCATGGGATATTTGCATGTTTGTATAATATGAGGCGAGTGCTTCGACTAGTATGGAGATTTAAAAACAAATTTGATTTGATTTTAAAACAAATAAAACATTTGAGAATTATTAAGAGACTATATCGATTTCGATTCCAATTTCGGTTCCGATTCCTGTTTCGGCTCCGGTTCCGGTTCCGATTCCCGATTCCTATTTCAGTTCCGATTCCCGATTCCTATTTCAGCTTAGATTCCCGATTCGTATTTCAGTTCCAATTTCTTATTTCTATTTCAGTTCCAATTCCCGATTCCTATTTCAGCTTAGATTCCCGATTCGTATTTCAGTTCCAATTTCTTATTTCTATTTCAGTTCCAATTCTCGATTCCTATTTCATTTTCAATTCCTGATTCTTGTTTCAGTTCCAACTCCAGATTCCTATTTCAATTCCAGCTCCCAATTCCCGATCACTATTTCAGTTTCAACTCCTTATTCTTATTTCAGTTCAAATTCCCGATTCCTATTTCAGTTTCAATTCCCGATTCCTATTTCACTTCCAATTTCTTATTTCTATTTTAGGTTCAATTCCCGATTCCTATTTCATTTTCAATTCCCGATTCTTGTTTTGTTCCAACTCCAGATTACTATTTCAATTCTAGTTCCAGATTCCTATTTCGGTTTCAATTCCCAATTCCTATTTCATTTTCAATTCCCGACTCTTGTTTTGTTCCAACTCCAGATTCCTATTTTGATTCCAGTTCCCAATTCCTATTTCCGTTTCAATTCCCCTTTTACTATTTTGGTTTCGACTCCAGATTCCTATTTCAGTTACGATTCCTTATTCCTATTTCAGTTTGATTTCCCGATTATAATTTCAGTTTCAATTCCCGAATCCTATTTCAATTCCAATTCCTTATTCCTATTTCAGCTCCCATTCCCGATTCTTATTTCAGTTTCAATTCCTGATTCTTGTTTCAGTTCCAACTCCAGATTCCTATTTAAATTCCAGTGCCCCAATCCTATTTCCGTTTCAATTTCTGATTACTATTTCAGTTTCGATTCCATATTCCTATTTCAGTTCCAATTCCCAATTCCTATTTCAGTTCCGATTCCGATTCTGATTTCTATTTCGGTTCCTATTTCAGTTCCGATTCACGATTCTTATTTAAGTTCTATTACAATAAATTCTGATTCCTATTTCCAATTCGGTTCCAATTTAAGTTCCAACTTCGGTTTCAACTTCAGTTACGATTACGATTATGACGACAATTGTTGTTTGTTAATATTATTAAACATAGCTTAATTTTAATTCGTGTATCAATTCTTTTTCCGAAACCAGCCGTTGAAATACCAACGTGCACAAAACTATTGTAATAAAACTAGTGTTGTATTTTTTTATATATATTAACGGGTGGTTTTTGAATTGCAAACACGAACCACACCCGAGGCTATTGTCACTAGCAGACCGTGTGTAGACCAGTTAATAAACGGGTTTGTTAATCTCAAACTCTTTAATTTTCTGAAATAAGATTTACATAAAAATATCCGTCTTGATATGTAAAAATAAACTGAATAATTTGACCACCTCTGTCTGACGCAGCTATAGTACGAAACAGTAGCAACAATATACTGATGTTAAATACCATTATATTTTACGACTTTGTTGTCATATTGTACAAAAAACATTCACAATATTGTAAACATTACTCACAAAGTCACAAACTCGTGAAATCGTACGGGTTGGTTCCGTTAGGCAAAAATCATAATATGTACATACAATTACAAAAGTGGCACGAGTTCCTTTTGTGTTTTTAATTGCAACCGTTTTCAAGGATTAAAACATATGCATCGAGACAAAACAAAGCCACTTAATAAATCAAATTATTTTTTGGCCAACACTTACATATGTATGTACATACTACATAATCACCGACATACATATGTATGTATTTATATGTATGTACATAAAATATTTGTGTATCTTAGCTCGTGATCGAGACTTACAAAGACATTCAGGTGGTAAATTCATTATAAATAGCGCTTTATTATTATTTATATAACAGAATTTGATAGCATAACGTATTAAATCCATGTGCGCATTGGATATGTGACGTCACTTGTTGTGGCCACAGGCGCCAATTTAAACCTGTTGATTTTGATCAGATGTTTCTCTTGCGAATGCGTTTCATTATTAATAATATGTTTTTGGATTTAAACATAAATTTTTGGGCATTTTATTTATTGTTAAACTTAAAATTAAAAATTAGATTTTGGGCTTTGGGTTTTGAGGGAGACCGCGCGTTGATATCTCTAGACGGTAAAATGTAATTAAAATTGTTAACTTTTGAATACAATTTTCTATATCAAATACTAATAGTTATACCCGGCTTCGCTCGGTATTTGTAATATAAACCGCTTAAAAATGACCAATCTAATAGTAAACATTTTATTAAATTTATTTGAATGGTTATTTTAGTTATTTTATTTTATATAAATTTATTTTAATATTCATTTGTTTGTTGTATTAAAATGACTGTCACGAACAAAAAACATACTGTCTCTTCCTAAATTATATGTATACCAGAATCCGGCACCGGCGCCCCCGGAGCCTTCGTCCCTTAGGGCTTTGCACCCTAGGGCTTTGCTCCTTAGGGCTTCGCCCCCTAGGGCTTAACCCCCGGCGGCGCCTTTGCTCCCGGGGACTTCGAATCCTTTGAATCGAAAAAATCGAATTTTTCCTTTGAATCGATTGAATCGAATTTTTCGTCTACGAACGAACCAACCAACCAATATTACATACAAAGTCTCTTTCGAAATTATATATTAGATGTTGAATTCAAATAGATACATTTATATTTTTAACTAGCTAGTATATTTTTATAGCTAGTATTACTAAATATGTTGCCAGGCGTTGCTCGGATGGAAAAAAGTAATAAAAAACCTTCTAAAACCCGTTTACAGTTTAGTATACCAAATTTGGGGACTTTAAGTTGAAAATTCTTGATTTGCGGAATGTGAAATAAATGTGGAACATTCATTTTTATGTATATATGTATACTCAAATTGCCCGGAGTTGCTCAGGTGGGTAAATATTGTAAATATGTAGTCTACGGGCAAACTTTTGGGAATAGTGAGAAGTAGATACATATGTACATATATGAAACTTGTTGGCCCTATTTGATTGCAGATTTGCAGGTGGACAAATACATAAATACAAACGAAAAAAAACTTTCTAGACATTGTCTAGATGTGGTTTAGTTATTCACTTGACAGTGAACTGTAAAAAAAGCAAACAACAACATAAATTGTATCTCAAAACAACCGTCGCCGAAGAATGAAATCTTATCTGTGTTTAGCATTCATTCAAATGCAAAATCTGATGATGTCACAAAGAAAGTAAAAGCGGTGAGATATGAATACGTACAACATATGTAGCTGTGCAGAATTGATCAAACTTTTACCAAAGTTCAACAAGTAAAACGC
Organism: Arctopsyche grandis; assembly: GCF_051622035.1. Taxonomy (NCBI): domain Eukaryota; kingdom Metazoa; phylum Arthropoda; class Insecta; order Trichoptera; family Hydropsychidae; genus Arctopsyche; species Arctopsyche grandis. The sequence continues at coordinate 34,881,750 of NC_135356.1, forward strand.
ATAAATTTAAACTCGGATTGGAAGTGTGCATTTGAAATGCACAATATTTCAGTTGCACAACGATTCATACACAAGTGGGACATTTTAATTCTCAACTCCACATCGGTGTTATTGCAGCGAGTGCAAACCGAATGCAATTCTAACCGCAAACGAAAATTGCATACGATTGAACATCTCGCTGTGCAGTTATCTTCGAGCCGCAGAGAAAATTACACCATGAAAGTTTAGACAGAATTGTAATCAACACACTCTGAGATTAAACAGGAAGAGGTTTCACGAAACTGTGCAAACGTCTATTGTACGAAGTATTGTAAAACGTGTATAAAGAAAGCGATATCCAATTTTATGCTTCATTATTTTATGGATACTCAGTTTACAACTTATGACCAACAAATTTTACTACCATTACTTACACCGTAAACAGGTGTTGAAACTACTCGAAGGCTTGTCGAAGGCTTAAAAAATCGCCTGAGAAACGCCGCGCAAGTATTTTTGTCCACTATGCAAATTCAGTTTGATACCATATATTGGATCGTAGGCGGGTGTTGAAGTCCTCCCATATACCAGATCAACGCCGGGCAATTGTTTATGTCCGCTATGTGAATCCACAGTTTACAACTTATGACCAACTAATTTGATATATTATACTTTCTTTTGGTACCATAACTTAGACCGTAGACGGGTGTTAGAACTACTTGAAGGCCTCTCATAAAAAACGCCTGGGCAACACCGGGCAAGTGCTTTTGTCCGCTATGGAAATCCATAGTTTACAACTTACATGCGACCAACAAATTTCATATATCTATATTTTTTTATGCCATCACTTAGACAGGTGTTCGAACTGCTCGAAGACCTCTCATGAATAACGCCTGGTTAACGCCGGGCAAATGATTTCGTCCTTTTTGCAAGTTCACAGTTTACAATACATGTATGTAAACTATTAAATTTTGTACGCAATCTCACCAGTTTTTAATTACAAGTATTAGTTTGTTAAGGTTGTAGACGTGTTTTAGAAGGGCTTGGAAACAAAGTGCTCTGATATAATAACGCCCAAGCAACGCCGGGCAAGTGTGTTTGTCTATAATTCTATATGTAATTAATGAAATAAGCAGCTTACAAATATACTGGAGGGTTTTGGAAGGAATCTAAGTTGTTTAAAGACGTTTTTTTCAAAATCTAGAACAACGAACTATGTATGTACATACTTTGCCGAACAACGCCGACTAGATTATTATGTAGTGAAATTTTTTTAGGTAAGGTTTAATCTCCAGTGGCTTTTCATTAGCCTGGAGTAGGTCTGCTAGATTTATTGATAACTAAACCTTTACATTTTAATTGTATTCCCCCCCCCCCAGGCACAGATATTACAAGAAAGACAAAAAACTTACATTTAAGATCCTTCCTTTTATAAACTAGTATTTCCTTTATTTTTTTCAGTTTATTTATCATAGTTATTTTAATATTAAATGAAATTAATACATATTGCCAAAGAAGATTGAAAAAAAAAGATTTTCTCAATCTCGTTTTCTTGGTTTTTTAACCATGCATGTGGATCTACGGTGAGATTGAGATTCGTGCATTTTCATTTTTTTGTGCATTCGTGCATTTTTTTGCAGAAATACCGACCCTCTGCTGGGGTTCGGTATTTCTAAACAGCGAGAGCTTATCTAAAACCGGGATTTTCGGCTGTCCCAAAAGGTCCCCCTGGGACGCCGGGACGAGAGGCTTGAAACCGGGACAAAACCAGAATACCGGGACACCTGGCAGCCCTATTCTGGAGCAGTGTGAATGGATTTTTACTGATTTTGTATGGAGCCGCCTCAAAAATTACTGTCAAACTTTGACAGGAGATGGACCGTCTAGATTTTACAATCATCCAGATCTAGCCAGTGACGGTAAATAAGAAAACAATCGTTTCGTTATGGATAAAGTTAATTGGTATGTCAATTTAATGGGGAGGGTCTTAGTTTATGTGGTATGAATGGGCTTATTCCACTTTCATATACATGTGTTGAAGGTATTTGCGGCTCACTGGCGATGTCTTGCGGATGAGAGAGAGAAAGAGAGGGAAAGGTGGGGTATTAAGTAACCGGCGCCCATTAGTCGTTTTCTTAAAATAAACTTAGCAAGTAGCCAAGTAGTCAACATGTCGGACAGGATAGAAAGTCGTTAATCAAAACCAAGGCCGCGCATAATCTCGCCGATTGGCCGCGGATATCGAAAGTGCATAAAAATGCACGCGGAAACGAGAGCGCGCATAGCGAGTGCACTCTATTCGAAAATCACAAATTTAAACAGTAAACAATAATATATTTTGGAGAAGGTTCTTGTCAATTCGTAGACTGTATACTCCTGTAAGAGCGCTAAGTTAGATATGTACATATATTCCATCAATACTTAAGAAGGCTGTACACCTGAAATATTAATTTTGTTGCCGTTCCTTTCTTCGATATATATATTGAATTAATATATATATTGAGTGAATGTGACAATATATATCAATATATACATATATTGAGTGAATGCGACAGTTGCGCTTCCACTAGATAATACGTAAATCGACAAAATCGAGGTTTCGTATTCTCCTATTTTCTCCTCCAAAACTGGACCAATTTTTAAAAAAATTTCATCATCGGTATGAGAAAGATATTTTCTGTGCAACTATCGGCGTATTTTTTTTTAAATCAAGCGTTAAATAAGCACGCTGGACTCTTTTCGTGGGTGTAAAAAAGAGGCGATTTTATAGATGTTTGGCGGCTCCTAGCTCCTATAAAAAATAATTAATCAAAAAAATAAAACGATAGATGCACCCCAATGGTGGATATCCATAGCATATTAAAAAATAATTTATCTGGTGCCATAATTGAGGAAGGGAGAAGTATAGTACGTTTGTATGGACAAGGCGCTGGTGTCCAGCCCTCTAAACAATTTGACTTCACATTTTGGGTTGATGTATAAAAAAATCAACTCAACACCAAATTGCAAAGAAAACATTTCAATAACATTCTGGGAAGCTCAAAAAATACACGATAACCATTTCTGAGAACATTTTGAGCGTATTTATATAAAGTAAAAAAAAACTTGATATGTATAAATGGACAATATATACAAATGGCATCGTACTATTTTTTTGATACGAGATGTACATACATATGTATGCACTTTTAAGATGCAACAGTCAGTTTCGCGAACGATAATAACCAGTCTGACACTCGGCACGTGAATCACGCGTATCGTCACGTGATTCGTGGCTGTGATACACGAACGTTAAGCTAACCCATAAATTAGTCTGTAATAGCAGTTAAGCATGTTTGTGTATTGATATACCCGTTTCGCGCTAAACCGATTGTTTGTCCATCCAATTGACAATGTGAAATCAAGAGCAATCAACACGAAACTCTAATCCGAGGCATTATATACCTACATATGTACATACAATGGTGTCATCCGATTCCCGCAACAACGGGTCTCCAACAAAAACACTCTTCCAATAAATACTATAGTTAGAAAAACCATTATTTGTATACATAATACTACATGAGACTTACGTAAAATATACATGCTATCGCATTCAACCCCCCCCCCCTTCCCCGTTGATGGCCAATTACAATTCGTTTTGGTCAATAAATACAACATTGTTCGTGCGTATAGCGGTCGGTAGAATTTGACTTTTATTTTTTGTTAGTTTTGAGTTTGTGTTTCGTATTTTAAAATATTTACATTAATAAAATTTTAATATAAAATATGTTAGTTGTTGATATTATTAATTTATTTATGGAAATACGTATATATTTTATATTATTAATGGAAATTTATTTTTTTTAGACGCTAAAAGTGGTTGTCAACGTTATGTTATGGACATCAAAACTTACAGTAATATTATTAAAGACATTGCATTTAATTTATAATTGCATTTAATTATTTTGTAATAATATTGTTGCGTAGGGGTGGGTGGAGGATCCAAATGAAAGGCCAAAGTCGCTTCACAGCATTTATTGACAGATTAAGTAAGTCTACGCGCAGCCAGCGTTCGTTTCATTTATTTCATTTTTATTATATTTTGGGATTTACCTGTAAGGCCTTCCTTGTATATATGTAAAAATAAAATAAAATAAATAAAAATATCAGGAAGGCCTTACAGGTAAACCCCAATGCACCTTCCTGGCCAATTACAAACAATACAGCATTTTTTTTATACAAGTCGCTGAATTCCGAGACACTTAAAACTCGCAAATTAATGAGACATCTATGAATTGTACATAAATCATACTCGAATAGTGGTGACATAGTAGATAGGAAGGTTTTTAGCCAATTTTTAATCGGGAACCGTTTCACCAATGACATCAGAGAAAATTGGAAAACTCTGATAGGAAACGATCGACCCGGAGTCACAAATATCCAGGTGTGACTAGCAGCACTACAGATATACTCAGAAAAAATCTTTTCAATCGAGGTCAGCTCACGGAATCGAACCTGGCGCCTCTCGGTGTTAGGCAGAAGCTTAACGACCAAGCTATGCTGCTGGTTTCAGAATAATAGCCCATGCCAAGTGTACTTCCATTTAAAGGACAGGTTGCTCACTGTAGCGTCCTCGACCCGTTTGTTTATCTATTGTTTAGGCACGTACGGTCTCACGGTCTCAGGCACGCACAGTGTCACGCTTTCGTCCGGATTCTGGGAACTAGTGGAGATGCCGCTCGGCCTAATCCGGGGGTCTCCATTGTTCACTTCCGAATGCAAGTAACCGACGGCTTATTTTAGCCTACGCTACAATATTATATATTTAAATAAGTAATAATTAAAAAAAATAAAGAAATTATTTTATGCCCTTACAATGTTACAACACATTGCACGAATGCGACAGCATGCTCGGTTGTCATAAGTCTCACGCTACATCGAATCGAGTGTAAGTCTCCATACAAATATATGTATGTGTATGTATATTTTCACGATTTTTAAATATAAACTTATATTATTTAAGCTTGAGAAGTCTTGGTACAGGCTAAAAATAGACAGTTCCAAGTATCATTGTAGACGCTAGCAGTGTTTAAATAATAATAAATCAAGATCCTGTCAGAAACTGCACCATTAAATATGCATCCAACCTGCCAAATAATTCTCCCTTCGTGGTTTCAATTCTGCACGGTTGCCACAAGTTCACGAGACGAAATAAAACAACTCGCTTAAAATTACTGTTATTCTAACAACTCTGCTCTAGCTTATTATCAATAATTCGGGTCTGGTAATGATTGAAACTACGATCCAAAAATGTTATGAGCAATTTATGATGTACATGTTTTAGAAAGACGGTATCGTACGCGTCGTAATTTGTACGCAAAGACGTTTGTACGAAATTTGTACGCGTAGCATGGATTGAAAGTGGAACACGTGTGTTACATAGAAGTATGATTAGAATTGCGAATAAACCCGAATGCAATAAAACGAGAAGGATTGAATTAACGTTAGACAGAAAAGAGTTGAGGAAAGTCGAGCAAGTTAGTGTGTGAATGAGAAAGTCCATAATCATCGGAGAGGCTGTGTTTTGTGATTGGTTCACAATCATATTCCCTTCCGATGACAGTTCACTTGCGACTCGATCCAATATTTACTTGAAATTATTTATTTTGCTCAAGGGCCAAAAGCCAAATATACACTGGGCAAATGAAATTGTGTAGAATGCAAAATGAATAAGAATAGGACATATTTATTTATTAATGATATCTCATACATCTTCAAACATTCCTTTATACTTCTTTACGCTGATGATTTAAAATTTTACAAACCAATATACACCATAGACGATTGTCATAAGATACAAGAAGATCTAGATATATTCTCTATATATATTGTTTAAATAATGATCTTTTTATTAATCTAGAAAAATGCTCTATTTTAAATTTCACTAGAAATAAGTCAATTATTACTAATCAATATCAATTAAATCATTCAATCCTTAACACGTCATCTTCTATTTAGGATCTTGGTGTAATACTCAATAATAAATTAGATTTCTCTGAACATATTTCTTTTATTACCAACAAAGCATTTAAATCTCTTGGATTCCTACTCCGCTCTACAAAACCCTTTAATGATCCTTATGTACTAAAATTACTTTATTTTTCCTTTGTAAGGTCTCACCTTGAATTTTCCTCAATTATCTGGTCACCTTTTTATTTATCCCATATTAATTGTATTGAGAAAGTTCAACTTAAATTTATTAAATCCTTACGCTACCTTTTTCCTACCTATACCCATTCTACTGTTTCCGACATTTTAAAAATCCTTTCTTTTGACGATCTTTCTGTCAGGCGACGACATACTGATGCTACATATATTCTTCTTTAAGCTCATAAATGGTTTCCTTGATTGTTCTGATTTACTGAATAAGGTTAATTTCAGAATCCCAGTTCGGTACTCTAGACGCGTTGCACTCTTTTCACTTGATCCTTTCAATACTTATTCCCAAAAATATTTTTATCTGCAGCGCGTTTATCGTATGTTTAACGGAGAGCTGAATGAGGTTGATCTATTTGGTATTTCCCTACATTAATTCAGGTCTAACATCAAGAGAATCTTGACCGATTGATTCATTTCTTCTCCTATTCTATTTTTCCAATATTTTTATACTTTAGTTTAGTTATGTAATGTGCTATTTAATCATATTATAGCTTTCATTCTTTTCCTTTTCATTTGTTTATTTTGTATTTACATTTTTCATTTGTTTTATATTTGTAAATTTCAATTTCTTCTTATATTCTATTTTATAACCTTTTCCAAATATTTTAATACTATATAGTTTAATTATGCAATGTTCTACATATTTTGTCATGCCTTTATTATTTACTTTTTAATTTGTTTTCCTCATATTTATCTTTTTCATTTTCGTAAAAATCTATTATTGGACTCGGATGTTACATATATTATTTATTTAAATATTTGTTTTTTTATACATATCTATGTACATCCTGTCTGTTGATTTTTCAATTAATAAAATAAAATAAAATATTTAGCCAGCAGCATAGCTCGGTCGTTAAGCTTCTGCTTAGCGTCAAGAAGGTGCCGGGTTCAATCCCTGAATGAAAATGAATTTTTCAGAGTATGCTGTTGGTCAGACCTGGATTTGTGACTCCAGGTTGATCGTTTCCTATCAAAGTTTGCCAAATTCTCTGATTTCATTGTTGAAACGGTTCCCGGAAAAAAAATTGGCTAAAAATCCTTCCTACCTACTATTTCACCACTATTTGAAGTTTGATTGATGTACAATAAAATTTATGTACAATTCATAGATGTCTCGTTAATTTGCGAGTTATTCAGTGTCTCGAAATTCAACGACTTGTAATAAAAATGCTGCATTTGTATATGTAATTGGCCAGGAAGGCGCATTGGGATTTACCTGTAAGGCCTTCCTGGTATATATGTAAATAAATAAATAAATACATATCCATGTACATATAAATTTCTTCATTACTAGAGGTAGGACCGGAAGCGCGCCGTCTATTGTTCCATTATCGTAAATGCTTTGTAAAAAAGGTTCGGCAAACCTGTAACAATGCATTTACAACATGTGAACAATGAACAGCGCGCTCTGGATCCGCTCTTTATTCATTACTAGTTTTTCGTATCAAAAAACCCAAAGTTCAGATTCCTATGAAAAACGTACATCTTATGCTGTTCGCTTTGAAAATGCTACCTATAAAATCATTTTCCTTTTAGGTGACCTTTCCTCGAACATTCTGGGTACATGTCAGCAGCGTGGTCTAGTGGTGAGTTTGAATTCTTTCGTGCAAGGTGTCACGGGTTCGATTCCCACTACTAGAGTCTCGCTGCTGACATTGCAAAAATCGTATACAATACGATCAATAGCATTTTTCATGTAACAATTCGAATTTCACGTTCAATAAACATCCACAGAGATATCTATGGCGAGAAATCTGGCGAAACTTGAGATATAACAATAATTCAAGGTTTCCAATAGAGAATTGGAGAGGAAAAGCCAATTTCGTAGGAATCGTTTCAATGAAAATTAGAAAAATTGGCAAACTCTGATAGAAAACGATAGCAGCAACCAGTGCGACTTGAACTCATAACCACACTGACCATAGCAAGATATGCTAATTTGGCTTTATGGGAAGATAATATTATGCCATTAATCTTAAAATATAATATTGGGCATGGGAATAAAGCATAATCTGGGAGTTCAATTTTAGACCACTTTTTCGAACAGCTGAAGCCGTATATTGGCAATAACGCGGCGAATGTTGGCTTCCTAGTTTTCCATCGTCTCTGATTTATCAGCATAGACTAGCGACTTCACATATCCCCACAGAAAATAATCCAAATGTGTTAAATCACACGATCTTGCAAGACAATTTACGACCGTAAAATAATTTAAGTTTGAACCACGATTTTCGAAATAAATTTGCACAATTTGCAAGCATTGTTTTAGCATAAGTCTATTCAAGGTAAAATGGCAAACTAAACTAAAGACAAATCAGACATCAGATGTCACAAAAACACGCTTGACAAAATCGCTTGGATAAAAACGGGCAGCGACAAAATCGCGCAAACCAAAAAGGTGCGTTGACAAAATCACGCAATGCAAATATAAAATATAAAAAAATATAAAAAAGAAAATAAATATTACAAACAGGTTTAAACATGATATGATAAAAATCATTTATTAATTTTGAAAGTGTTCTTTTGAATTTATTCATATTTTATTGAAACTTGAATAACAAGTATAAACATATTAAATATCATTACGTCCTAAATTAAAAATTATATCGAAGGATCAGCACAAATTCAAAAGTACAGTTTCAAAATAAATAAACGATTCTTATTTTATCATTGCTGTGTTCTATCGGATTTTTCTTGCACATTAAACCTGTTTTTAATATTTATATTACTTGTTTTTGTATTAATTTTCTTACTTACATTTGTTTATGTATGCGTTGCACGATTTTGTCACCGCGCTATTTTGGTTTGCGCGATTTTGTTGCTGCGCCATTTTGTCCCGCGCAGTTTTATCGGGACACCAAAAAAACATCCTTTATATATGTAGTTATTAGCTGAACCCGGCAATGCCAAAATAAGGCATGCAATTCCCGTTCCCGTTCCAGTTCCCGTTTCAAGTGATGGTTGGAACTCAACAACCCCTCTTGAGTTCCAACGCTGTGTCGTCATAGACCAACTGGTAACGTGGTTCCCAACGAACACATTTCCTTGACTACACAATGGCACTTCAAGCTTTCGCGTCGGTAAAATCGTAATTACGAATATTAATATTAAGAGGTTTTTTTTTCACACTAAGCTTCCCGGACATTAGGGATCCCAAATCCGAATATTCGAATACTTTTTATATAAACTTATGTTTTTATTTTCAATCTACAGCACATTTAGTTCTATTCGATGTTCCGGATAATGATTCTCTTAACATCTTAAAACTACACATAAATAATTTAAAGCCACCATTCGATTCGATTCGAATATATTCGAATATTTGGGATCCCTACCCGGACATACAACAAATCCTGAAAGTTCCATCGTAATCAGGTGAGTGCTTTAGGAGCCTATACGAGACAGAGACAGACAGACAAACAGACATTCAATTATATATACATACTAGTGTTGATTTCAACGGGTGGTTTCGAAAAGGAATTGAAACACAAATAAAAATAAAGTTATATGTAGTATAATGTAAGGTAATGTATAGGCGCACGCGCACGTAATATTAATCGTAATAAAAGTGGCACATTATACACTTAGCAATCCAACCCGTTCGAAATGATGAATAAATGTGTGTGCCCTGAGGGCTTCGCCCCCCGCACCCCCCGACGCCTCCAGCAGCCTGGGGGCTTTGCCCCGAGGGCCTCCGTCGCCCTGGGGGCTTCAGCCCCCACGCCCTCGACACCCAGCGCACCTCGAACGATCAACCAGAGTTTGTATGGTTCAGACATTCAATTTTATATACATACTAGTGTTGTGCCCGTTGATTTCAACGGGTGGTTTCGAAAAGGAATTGAAACACAAATAAAAATAAAGTTATATGTAGTATAATGTAAGGTAATGTATAGGCGCACGCGCACGTAATATTAATCGTAATAAAAGTGGCACATTATACACTTAGCAATCCAACCCGTTCGAAATTATGAATAAATGTGTGTGCCCTGAGGGCTTCGCTCCCCGCACCCCCGACGCCTCCAGCGGCCTGGGGGCTTCAGCCCCCACGCCCCCAACACCCAGTGCACCTCGGACGATCAACCAGAGTTTGTATGGTTGATCGTCCGAAACATACAAACATACATATTTAGAGACAGTCAAACATACATATTTAGCGACGATTTATATACATATATATATATATATATATATATATATATATATATGTATATATATATATATATATATATATATATATATATATATATATATATATATGTATATATATATATATATATATATATATATATATATATATATATATATATATATATATATATATATATATATATAGATTTTTAGACACGTTGCTGTTCTCTGGGAACTCTACGACAGATTTGGCTGCATACAAATTATTAAGTGAATAGTCACCTTTAATCAGCAGAAGTCTTTAAAAACATCTCGGTATTATTTCCTACTACTTTAACTACTACCTGTGATTAGTGCCAGTCTTAATTTCTGTTCTAGATGCTTCTGTTGTGAATAAAACCAACCTATACGGATAGCATGCCATACAGTGGCGGACTGGCCATACAAGCGAACATGCCCAATGGCATGTGGGCCCCACTATCTGTTAGAAAATATGGGCCCTCAGTAAAATTAAATAACTTTTTAACTATTTCACGTGTGTAAAAATTTAAACGATATTGCAACTTTGGGACCTAAAGTTTGGGTATTTCAACAAAACAAATTTCTTACGATATACACAAATAACTAATACCTGCTTTAACAGCCCAGGGATCGGTTAACTTTTTTTATTAGGCTCGAAATGTAAGTTTCAACATTTGCGTGGGCCCTTTTGCCGGGCCCATTTCCAACGTCAATATTATGTATATACCAATACCTATGTAACAACTATTTACTGAAATAAAAATGGGAATAAACAAATTTTCGTGAATAATATAAACTGAATTGCTTAAAACAATTTTGATAGGACGACTCATCATCAACCAGCGATTTAAATTTACTTCATACTTTCAAAATAACATTTGATTATACTTCGATGATATAGTAAGATTTAAATACACAATTTTTTAAACAGTTTCCGAATATAAAATCTATTCCTAATCTAGACACATCCATGTAAATAGAAATATAGGATAGGGGCCCCCTCCCCAAAATCCCGATTTTCGATTAACATTAATTGAAAATATTATGCATTTTTTTCAAGGACGTAATTTGGGGGGGCCATAGAGGGGCACTCGCCTAAATTAAGGAATAGTGTGAATTTAGAAAATATTATGAATTTAATGATTAATGAGATACTATGGATCTATAAATGCTACGTTTATTTCTTATGTATATTACTTTTGGGTAACTAATAAAATAATCGCTGCTATGTGCTTTGAAAAAAAACAAAACAAAACTTTATCTAATGTTATTACGTACATATAGATAAAGTGAAAAGACAGTCGGTAGAAATTAAGTTAATTGATAGTTTTTTGGTGACTCAGTTTGATGGTCGATTAATGTTGACCATGTAAAGATTTGTGGAAAAAATTTTCACCTGCGGCGCTTTTTTCTCTTTTTATTACATAATATTTTTTTATAATTACTTTTTCAAAAATAAGCTTATTTTTTTCATATTTTATAGCTCAATAAGGTAAAAAGTAAAAGCCGCTTTTATGCCGCATTCTATCTACCTAGGACAAGGTTTAAAACGAAATATACAATGTAATTTATGGGTCTATTTTGCTTTTGCCATTTTTCTTGTACCTAAATTTCTTTGTTCCCATTTTTGAAAATTTTATTTGTTTTTTCCCTTTTTTGAAAATTTTGTTAAATGGGGGGGGGGGGGGAGACAAATTTTATTAACCCTGGGTGGGCCCCCTTTGACTCCTGGCATGTACAGATTTCAGTCCCAGTCCGCCACTGATGCCATATATGTATATTGAATACCACGAATATAATTCATACGATCAATTTATACACATAATACGTTGGCGTGCGATTTTCGTTCGTTTGATAACACAAACGAAACGGACAGGAACCGGATGCGACTGGTCGATGTTGCCATTGTTGCTTTTCGCGTGTTTCCGATCGACAGTTGCACACAAACGCTATCAAACCGCACTGCAGCTAAAACTCGTATCGAAAACGGTCACATTTTATCAACAGCCCATTAAGAAGTAGACACGTCGAAGGCAAGTCCATTGTTTGGCATAATATCTGACCAAACGGATCAAACACTAGAACTTGCACGTGCGTATAAATACATTTATGACAAATTGAAAAGAAAAATGCTAACATACAAAGATTAAACATCTTGAAGAAAAGTTCTAGATCTTTGCAAGTTGTTGAAGTTATACAAGTATGTATATTGTATTATCATTATCATTCACCTCTTTGCCTCCCATCCATCTCACCGCAAGCATTTTTCATATTGCATCCACCCATCTTCCTTGCGGCCTTCTAACAATCTCTCGGGTACCATTCCAGCACTTATTTTGTCCAACTTTTATTCATTATTCTAGCTACGTGACCCGTCCATTGCCATTTCAATCTCTTCACTCTCTCCACTATATCCACTACCCTTGTCATACCACTCACACTGTAGAGTATGCAGCATTCCATACTTCTTTGAGTGCATTTGTTTTTCTGTTACATCATATACATATGTATATATATAATTCCATCTGTCTGTCTGTCTTTCTGTCTGAGATAACGCTCGCCTTTCTATAATAGTCTTTCGATTCGACATACATATGTACGTCACAGCTAAACTACTGCCAACACGAATGTATCTACGATTACAATAATTCTTCCATTTGGGCCTCGCAGGGATGTTTTTGTATTTGCAGGTGCAAGACTACTTATTAAATTATCTTTGAATTTTTACTACTTATTAAATTATCTTTGTATTTTTACTGATTATTAAATTATCTTTGTATTTTTACTACTTTTTAAATTAACTTTTTAATAAATAATAACAAAAGAAAAAACTTCTATATATACTATTTGCTACCAATTTTTCCCCTTGGCAGAGAATTAACCATTGAAAATTTATTTAATTAATTAATTAATTTTTCTATCGGTGTTTTATATTGTTTATATGTAGGTAGGTAGGTACTTTTTACCATTTTTTTTTCATATTAAACAATTAAATATAAATATTAAATCTAATATATAATTTCGAAAGAGATTTTATATAAGTATTTTTGGTTGGGAACGATTCGATTGGTTCGAAAAAAACAAATGAATATTTACTATTACATTCGCCATGTTTAAGCTGTTTATATTACAAACACTGAGCGAAGCCGGGTAAAACAACTAGTTAAATACATTTAAAAGATATTTGAAAAAAATACGACCGCATGGGGATCGAATACATGACCGACGAAAAATTTTCTTTTAATTTTTTTTTTCATTTAATAACTTAATGTGTCAACACCCTTGCGATGATATGTCATCGGGTACAACACTAGCATATAAATAATGGCTTTTGTTACTACATAAGTACAGTATATGTAACATACATATATGTCGGAAGATTTTTTGTCGGGAAGACGTTGTTGCTGATGACACTGGTGCAGTCGCAGCATTGCTATGATTACTGGGAAAGCATCGAGAGCGGACTTGGCCCACTTTTGACGGCAATGTCGCCGGTGTAAACGAGCCCTTACGTGCATTGGTTTCGATTGCAGTGTCCCGGTGCGGTACTAACCTCGTACGACCGGACTCGACCAGACGGTTCAACGAACCTCTTGACAACGTGCCTAAGTTTTGCCACAGACACTCGGCCTTCACTACCGCTTCCCAAACTCTAATATGTTGTGTATCGATGAAAATGTCAGGGGTGACTAATGTCAATTGCTCATAAATTTGCATTTTGCAATTTTAATTTGATTTTGCAATGAAGCCATTGCTCTTTCGTATGCGAGTTCTTCAATTCCAATCTTTGAGCTTTTTCAAAGCATATCTAAGGTCTACATAAGTTGGGGTATTATGAGGTTGTATATGGAATTCTGCAGTTTAAATTGACGACTGTGAAATTGCATAACAAACAAACACACTTACAAAGCGTTGCCTTTGCTTTTAACTTTTCTATAGGAGTTCTTCGATTCCAATTTTTGGCCTTTTTCGAAGCATGTCTAAGGTCTACATAAGCTAGGGTACTATGATATTATGTACGGAATTCGGCAATTTAAATTGACTACTGTGGAATTACATACAGACAAACAAACTTGCAAGGCGTTGCCCGAGAACTTTCATATATGAGTTCTTCGATTCCAATCTTTGAGCTTTTTCAAAGCATATCTAAGGTCTACATAAGTTGGGGTATTGTGAGGTTGTATACGGAATTCTGCACTTTAAATTGACGACTGTGAAATTGCATAACAAACAAACACACTTGCAAAGCGTTGCCTTTGTTTTTAACTTTTATATAGGAGTTCTTCGATTCCAATCTTTGGCCTTTTTCGAAGCATGTCTAAAGTCCACATAATTAAGTGTACTATAAGATTGTATACGCAATTCTGCAGTTCAAATTGACTACTGTGGAATTATATACAGACGAACAAACTTGCAAGGCGTTGCCCGAGAACTTTTATATATGAGTTCTTCGATTCCAATCTTTGGCCTTTTTCGAAGCATGTCTAAGGTCTACATAATTAAGTATACTATAAGATTGTATAAGGAATTCTGCAATTTAAATTGACTACTGTGGAATTATATACAGATACACAAACTCGCAAGGCGTTGACTTTACTTTTAACTTTTATATGGGAGTTCTTCGATTCCGATATTTGGCCTTTTTCGAAGCATGTCTTAAGTCTACATAATTAAGTGTACTATAAGATTGTATAGGCAATTCTGCAGTTCAAATTGACTACTGTGGAATTATATACAGACAAACAAACTTGCAAGGCGTTGCCCGAGAACTTTCGTATAGGAGTTCTCCGATTCCAATCTTTGAGCTCTTTCAAAGCATGTCTATATAAATTAGTGTACTGTCAGATTGTATACGGAATTTCGCAGTTTATATTGACAAATGTACATACAATTACATAGCAGACAAACAGACTTGCAAGGCGTTGCCCGAGAGCTTTCGTATGGAAGTACTTCGATTCCAATCTTCAGATTATACAAAGCATGTCTAAGGTCTACATAATTAAGGGTATTATAAGGTTTGTATAAGGAATTCTGCAGTTTAAATGAACAACTGTGGACTTGCATACATACAAACACACATACATGGCGTCGCCCGAGAACTTTCGTATGGGAATTCTCCGATTCCAATCTTTGAGTCCCAAAGCATGTCTACGGTCTATACAAGTTAGTGTACTGTCAAGTTGAATGCAGAATTATGCACTTTAAATTGGCTCCTGTGGAATTACATACAGACAAACTTCCAACACTTTCTAAGCTTTTTCAAAACATGTCTAAATTCTATAAATTATACATAAGTTAGGGTACTCTGAGATTGTATACGGAATTCTGCAGTTTAAATAACAACTGTGGAATTGCATACAGACAAACTTGCAAGGCATTGCTCGGGAATTTTCATATGGAAGCCCTTTAAGAGGGCTGTACACCCGAAACCTTAATTTTGTTACCGTTCCTTTCTTCGATATATATATTGAGTGTATGTATATATTGAGTGAATATGACAATATATATCAATATATATATTGAGTGAATGCGACAGTTGCGCTTCGACCAGATAAAACGTATTTTAAATTGACAAAATCGAGGTTTCGTATTCTACTATTTTCTCCTCCAAAACCGGACCAATTTTTAAAAAAATTTCATCATCGGTATGAGAAAGATACTTTCTGTGCATCTATCGGCGTATTTTTTTTAAAATCGACCGTTAAATAAGCACGCTGGACTCGTTTTGTGGGTGTAAAAAAGAGGCGATTTTATAGATGTTTGGCGGCTCCTAGCTCATATAAAAAATAATTAATCGAAAAAATAAAACGATAGATGCACCCCAATGGTGGATATCCATAGCATTTTAAAAAATAAATTGTCTAGTGCCATAATTGAGGAAGGGAGAAGTATAGTACGTTTGTATGGACAAGGCGCTGCTGTCCAGCCCTCTTTAATCGCGGGCTCTAAAACTATTACGGTTTTTACAAGGTCTTTTTTATTTAAATTCCGAACTACATTTGCTAGCCCTAAGTTAAAAATGTGGGTTTGTATAATACAACGAACATGGGTACATTAATTTTTAAGATGGAAAGATCAATCTTAAAATTTGTCGGATACATTGATATAAAATATTTAAGAATCTTTGAAATTGCAGGAATTTAGTGGCTATTGTTAAATAACTATTTGCAACTAAAAAAAAAAACTGAATAAAAAGACATCAACAATAGTTTAATTATGTATGATATTTTCGTGTGACTGTTGGTATTGTTTTAATCACAGGAATTATGATTTTTCTATGGATCTATTGTATAACCTTTTTATCCTCGGAGTAGAATTTGCCGATTGAACAGTCTTCTTATGCCATCACAATTAAAAGCAACAATGGCGGGTGCACGTACGACGTTGGTTACGTCCAACGATTTTACTTTCTAAAATCGAAAATTGTCTCATTTGTAATACAAATGAAAATAAAAAAAATACGTCAATCATCTGAAAACATCACAAAAATTTGTACACTTCTAATCTCCAATAGATTTTTTACGTGAACTAATTGATTTAATAGTGGAATATCTATTTTCGTATAAAAAAATAATTCAATAAATAAATAAATTCAATATAATACTTGAATGAACGGGTCGATAGATTCCTAATTGGTCTTTATATTTTTATGAGTATTTATTTACATTAAAAAACAGTAAATTTCGTTGAAAACTAATAGCCGATCGTTCGAGTAGAAATTTCGCCAATTTTCTCAATGCAATATCTACAAGAGAAATGCATTGATTTTGCAAGAATTGCACTTTCAATCGGGCGTTTCCAAATAACTTATACAGCGTTTTGATTTCTCAACAATAATTCAATATTATTTATGGACACCTACCTGCTGCCTAACATAGATTTATATAAAATTTTAAATTGAAAAGATTCAACTTCAAATAGAAAACATGGAAATCGATTATCAATTAGACTGCACGCGGTTCTATCGGCTTGAATTTGATGCCATATTAATATTGAAAATTAGCTTTATACGACGCAAACACATTTGACGGTTTTAACAAGTGGTTTCATCAAATTTTCGTAACAACGGGTTCTCGATAAAATTAACCCATGCATACTTTATTTACAAAAGTAACTGATTTAGAGACTACATATTATAATGATAGATTTAGCATAGGAAAAGGAGTAAGACAAGGAGACACCATCTCTCCTAACTATTCGATGCGTTGATTGAGGACGTTTTCAGGAACCTGGAATGGGACAGAACAGGAGTAAGCATCAACGGTCGCTTCTTGAATCATAAATAAATAAATATAGTTTTAATATCTCACGATCCAGCTGACCTACTTAACAGACTAACACAGCTGGACAGGAAAAGTAGGAAAGTGAGATTAAAAATTAGCGTAGATAAGTCCAAACTTATGTTCAACAGTTATTTCATACCTGATGGCATTTTATTAGATGTTAAAATAGTAGAAGTAGTAAATAATTATTTATATTTAGGTCAAATAATAGACATATCCGGTCGTAAAGAAGAAGAAATAAAGAGACGTATGAAATTACCATGGAGTGCATTTGGATGAATGAATGTTGTTTTAAAATAAAAAAAAATTCCACTCGGTCTGAAGAAAAAGATCTTCGATCAATGCGTTTTGCCAGTGATGACGTATGGATGTGAAACTTGGACATTGAACGCCAAGTTCCTACACAAAATCCAATGCACTCAAAGAAGTATGGAAAACTGTATGCTTGGCATAACGAGGAAATACAGGAAGAGGAACACGTGGGTGAGAATTATGACAAGGGTTGTGGATATAGTGGATAGAGTGAAGAGATTGAAATGGCAATAGGCGGCTAGAAGAGTGGGCGAAAGATGGACAAAATAAGAGCTAGAATGGTACCTGAGAGAATGCAAAAGGGTAAAAGGAAGACCGCAGGGAAGATGGGTGGACAAAATTAGGAAGATGGATGAGAGTTGCGCAAAACAGAGACGAGTGGAAGCGTGTTGGAGAGGCCTTCATCCAGCAGTGGATGGTGAATGGCTGTAGATGATGATAATGATGACACATGTACTTCTTATAGGAAAAGTATCATTATCATATTGCATGAACACTAATTCGTCATATACACACTCAATGATGGGATTATAGCAAAATAAGTGCTTGAATGGTACCCGAGAGAATGCAAAGGGGTAAAAAGAAGACGAAATAAGAAAAATGTGTGGGGTGAGATGGATGAGAGTTGCGCATCACAGAGACGAATGGATGCGTGTTGGAGAGGCCTTCATACAGCAGTGGCCGTAGATGATGATGATATTATAATAACACGTCCGTTGCTGTCCAATTGTATTTACTTGTAATCAATAATAACGCAGTGAATTGTGTGTATTATATGACATTTATAAAAATCTAATATATGTGAGTGCATTCAGAGCCGAATACGTCACTGGGTAATGTTAGAAATGCCAGTCAATTTTATACGCTCGTATATCATGTGTGAAAGCCTTAAGTTCGAATTGAAATATGTGTATACGTATGTAGATTTATTGCAATTGGAACATTATCGGTATTTACGACCCATATAACATTATGTACATATATTTCAAAGACCGACAAAACTCTACTTCCGGATAGCACGACGAGATTGAACTGGTTCGGTTTCAAATTAGATTTCATTTATCCGACTGGCTTTTAATTTGAGTTGAGCGTCTCTGCGAGAGGTTGAAGTGTTTCGAATTCATTAGTAAATAAATATGGATGTCTTATTCAAATCAACCATTGAATTATCAACGGGTACAACATTGGTTATATGTACGTATGTATATAAATTTGAAGTTATCAGACAGTGGTGACAAATAAAGTTAGGTTTCCAATATGATATGATCCGTTTCATCATTCAAATAAGATAAATTGGCAAACTCTGTCAGGAAACGATCGACTTTAAATGACAAATAGCCAAATCTGACGAATATTCGCAATATTTGCAACTCTACGACTAGATTTCGCACACGTCTATAGCCAAGAAAAGGAAGAGAAAGCGATCTCACCATCGCGAGATGTATGAAAAATGAGCGTGGCGCCTGACAAAAAAGACTTTTTGACGACGAACGGTGATTTTGCACATTCGCCGACCTGTCCGATTGAAGATTTGCACATGTCGACGTTTCTTAATTAAATTAATTCGTATCGATTCATTATGTATTATATTAATAACCCTACATTATAAGAACGCGCCGGCTGTGCATTATCCTGCACCGTGATGTGCAATTTGAGTTATGCAATTCTAAGTAATGTGGACAATTCGTATTATGGCGTGTTAATTTAATTAAATTAAATTTTCCTCGTTTGTGCATTTTTAAATAAAATTCGTATCGTGTTGGAGACATCGACGCATGCGGATTATTTTTCCTTAAAACCCAACGATGCGCATATTTAATTCAATAATGATGTTGTTTAATTATTTAATAATAACCGGCGTTGCTCAGGCTATGCCCTAACAATCTTCCGGAAACCTTTTATTAGTGATAAAAAATTGTCGAGCCGTTGTTGAATTTTTTCATAAATATTCATATAACTTTTCATTTCAATGTATAGGTATATTTGTAGGTACATATATTTGCTATTTATTTTGTATAAAAGTTGAAAAAAATGCTTGTTGGAAACCTGCTGTTACATCACGGCTCCCAAAAGCTTTTATTTTTTTCCGAAAACCGTGTTAAGTCACCGTGGTATAAAATTGTACGTATGTACATATATTAAAAAAACTGTAGATTCGCAAATTCATTTTGTATTTTCATAGTAAGTCTTTGAAGAGATGAAGTTTTTTGTGATGTGTGTTCACATTTATGTACATAAATATAAATTTCTGAAATAAAATGTACATTACGTAATTAAGACAAATTAATAGATGTTTTTAGAAATACTTGAAGTGTATTTTAATAAGACTGAAAATTGGATATGTCAGCTAACCAGTCAATATTTGATTACATACATACATATATGAGGAGTTTCAATGGATAAGTATAAAACGAAAAACGACATTCGTCAGTATATCTGACCTTGGGTAGTTTGAAAATAATTGACTTTTAGTTGAATTCAATCCTGCAATTTATAAATATGTATTTGATAGATAGAAATATAAAGTATTAATAAAAGTTTAATTGTGTGATAGAAAATTTTATATCAACTCTAATGAAAATAATTTATATTAGTTTCAATTGCTATTTTATCGATTTTCCAAGCATCGTTTTCCGCTAAGATCCTATTAAAATGCATTTATATACTGATACACCTAAAAAAAAAAGCTTAAGGTATCATAATGGTCAATAAAATGAAAAAAACATTAACATTGTATCTATATTTTTTTATTTAACTTCAAGAAAATTGATTTTGTTCTTTATATTTATTTATTTTTATCGTTTTTTGTTGATTTTTCAAATTGTATTTTCTTTTCTCAAGATTATAATGTTCTATATTTTGTATTGATTATTTTTATTGTCATATATTGATGCATTTCATGTTGAGAATTCTTATTATGCCTAAATTGAGTTACCTAATCTACCTAAATCTAGAATCTACCTAAAAATATTCTTAAAATAATTACATAAATACTCTCATCTATATTATATATGTATTTATATACTCAAGAAATATACATATGAGTCGCTATAATTGAAAGTCCACTTTTCTACATTTCTAGAAATATCTCACAAAACATTAAATATGTATGTATAATGTTTTGCGTTTAACAATATTTAAAAATACTGGTGTCCTGTAATACGTCGATTCTGCTTTTCCAAGATTCTGGATATATATAATTAACAGAATTTATGACAATTTGTGAATTAAGTCAAAGAGAAATAGTGTTGTTGGAGCTGAAAATTGAACTTCCACCACTTTCAAATATAACGACTCATGTGTATTACATAGTATATTTACAATCAAACGTATATTTAACTTTAATATTATATGTAAAAAAATTTCAATCTGATTCAATTAGCCGTTTGGGAGATAATTTAATTCAAAAACTTAAAAAAAGAGGACAACTATAAGGGGCGGTAGCATTTCCGGTCAACTAAAACAATTTTAAAAATTTTACGTCGTATCGATAAAAATTTCAGTAACCGATACTAAGTTTTAGTTCGATAGGACTAACGGTGTTCAAAAAATCCCCAAAATACACAGACACACGCACATTTTTTCTAGATCATGAAAACGTGATGAGTGATCGATCTTGAGTTCGAATCAGTCAAAATCTCGAGTTCGAATTTTCGCATGATCACAAAACTTCATCCATTGCTACTACGTACTAGGGTTTCTGACCCGGGTCGACCCGGGACAGACATTCCCGGGAATTCACGGAATTTTTGTGTCCCGGGAATTTTTATCTCGAATCCCGGGAAATGAATTAAAAAAAAACTTGGAAACATACAACATTTTCACGACTGCACGAAGGGAAATAATAAATCAAATACACAAAGAATCGTAAAATATTCTCAAAAATTAAAATCGAAGAAAGAAGAAGCCAAAAACTGATTTTTTTAAACACACATTTTAAATAATTCTGATTTTATACCGAACAAAGCATTCTTTAAATGTTGTAATAAAAGCGAATGTATATCCTACAGTGAAACTATTATGAAGCGAGTATATCCTTCTTGTATTGACGATTCCACAATGGAAGAAACTCTTTTCGATTCGGATGAAGATGAAACAATTGACGATGAATGAAGAATTAAATAAGGAGTTATCAAAGACGAATATACAAAATAACGTAAATAAAAATTAGCCTCGACTTTAAAAAAGAAATTAAAATATACATGCGGACCGGAGAAAAAACCGATAATTTAAAAAATTGTTTTCGTCCCTTTTAACAATAAAACCAACTTCGACCGAAACTAAAAGAGTTTTTTTCCATTGCTAGAAATTTTTGTACCAAATCTAGAATTAGACTTTCGGATTCTCATTTAAATATATATGTATTCTTAACATTAAGAAGCTACTTTAAATAAGTTTACTATCATAATTACATTTTTTCGTGTTAATAGATATATTACGTATTTTATTAATAAAAAATATATTAAATTGAAAAAAAAAATTTTTACATGCGTCCCGGGATCCCGGGAATCCCGGGATCCCGGGAATCCCGGGCTCCGTCCCGTGTTCCGGGAATTGAAAAAGTCCGGGAAATCATTAAACCTACTACGTACATAGATAAAGTAAAAATACAGACTACAGACTCGTCTTAAATCGCAATTTGTATAAACCAAATTCTTGTGACAATGCATCTTCCTTTCAAATCGGAACAACGTGAAACAAAAAGTATCGTACGATTCAAATTACGCAGTATCGCTTATGACGATTATTTTTTTTTATTTATTTATATATTGACAATTTTTTTCCAATGATTTGCATAGTCCACGGGTACACGGTTCGGCTCGCATTGAAATTCGCCAGCACCTTGAATTGTTATTATCGGATTAATTGGACTTATTACGAGATGGAGAGACGTGTGAGAAAGTTTTGTAATACGACCCAGAGTCGTGGCGATTAACCGATCGATGGTTTCGAGATCGTGTCGAGGACGTTCATGTTTATAATAATACCACAATTCGTGTTATGGGTTTACGTACATAGGGATATACATATATAATATATGTATGTAGGTATATTGCCGGTGCGTCTGCTACATGTCACGATTGTAACGAGCTCGCACTAGACGTGACGCTGCACTTGCACTTCGGCCATCGCCCAATATTCGACACGGAAACGACTTCTCATTTCGATGCAATCGTCACGTTCGATTGTTGTCGTATTATGCAAGGACGTTCTTGCAATTCTGCTCTTTCTAAGCGGTATTTATTTATAGCGACCTTCGCCAGATCGAGTTACTCAATATGAAAATAACGTACGTATGAATGTGCATATACGTTTCGTACGGCAAAGCCTGCAACATCTGTATATATAATATATAAAATTGAATGTTTGTATGTCTGTCTGTCTCGAATAGGCTTCCAAACCACGGAACCGATTACAATGGAACTTTCAGGATTTGTTGTATGCATGTCCGGGAAGCTTACGGTGAAAAAAAACGGGAAAAAACCTCAACAATAATATTCGTAATGACGATTTTACCCGCGCGAAAGTTTGAAGCGCCATTGTGTAGTCAAGGAAGTGTGTTCGTTGGTAACCACGTTACCAGTTGGTTTATGATGACACGGCGTTGAAGAGACTTAGTTGAGCTCTAACCATCACGGGAACAGGAAGAGCTGGTATGTATATATAATATCGCTATTCTGTGTGGCTGTGTGTGTGTATCTGTGTAAGATAACGCTCGCTGTACTATAATAGTCATTTCGATTCAACATACATACATACATATTTACAGCTAAACCATTGCCAACAAAATATACGGATATAATATCGAAAGAAAAACTTCTATATATATGTATATTGTTTGCTACCAATGTTTCCTCTAGGCTAATAGACGGCACTAAGTCTCGGAGCATTTAGCGTCATCTATTGAAAATTTATTTAATTAATTAATTTTTCTATTGGTGTTTTATATTGTTTATATGTATTTAGGTAGGTATTTTTAACCTTTCGTGTTTTAAAATATTTATATTAATAAAATTTTAATATAAAATACGTAAGTTGTTGATATTATTAATTTATTCATGGAATACGCATATATTTTATATTAACGGAAATTAATATTTTATAGACGATAAAAGTAGTTGTCAACGTCGTGTTATGGACAGAAAAACTTACAGTAATATTATTAAAGACCTTGCATTGAATTATGTTGTCATAATATTATATAGTTCAAGAAGAAATGATTAATAAAAATAAAGAAATTGTTTTACGCCCTTTCAATGTTACAACACATTGCACGTATGCGACAGCATGTTCGGTACATTGACTCACGTACGAAGTCTCACTACTCAGTACAAAGTCTCACGGTACATCGACTATTGATTAAATACATAAATTATATGTATATTAAGACGGTAATCTGTGTGTGTGTGTCCTAACGCTAGCCGAACATCGATAAAAAGCCTAAACTTTATATAAATTCTCATTCGGAGTCGAACCGGCAAACCCTCACACGCACACAAATATCCTCTCATAGGTATACCTGAATTCAGAGACTTTAACGATATTCGAAAAATAATATTAATTCCAGATCGCGGAGTCGAACCGTTCTACATATTACTCCACTATGTAGACCAATGCTCCACGGGGGCGGACAAAGGAAACGTTTTAAATTTAATATAGATGTAATTTATAATATTCAAGGTTACGAGGTCAATGACCGGGGTTTGTTTATACATAAGTGTAGGTATTAGGTTTTGTAAACTAAACATACAAAGCTCATATGTACACCTTTTTCCTTACATTTCATTCCCAAGGTTTTGAACATTTCGTTTTTTATATTATCCGATTCCCGATTTCGATTTCGACTTCGATTTTGAATTCGGATTTTATAATATTATTATAATTTTTTTGTCATGCATAATTTAATTGGCATGACCGATTCCCAATTCATGTTTCAGTTCCAATTCCGATTAATTATTACCATTCTTATTGTAAATTTATTTTAAATCATGCATCAATCCGAAAGCACCCGTTCAAATTTCAACGCTCATAAAACTAGTAATAATTATAATATTTATATACAGTATTTGCGTATCGTTTAAAAATCAATTCACAATAGTTGGCATATCATTGGTGATTTTAAATAT
Source organism: Arctopsyche grandis (assembly GCF_051622035.1). NCBI lineage: Eukaryota > Metazoa > Arthropoda > Insecta > Trichoptera > Hydropsychidae > Arctopsyche > Arctopsyche grandis. The sequence continues at coordinate 34,906,801 of NC_135356.1, forward strand.
TGGAAATCTAATACTTTGAATCGTTTTAATGTGAACTATCTAAAGTTGTGTTGTGTGCGATGCGTGTTAGCATTTTCCCTTGTGGCAACACATTGACTGAATATTTCAATCACATACATACTTCATTCGACTCTTCTAGTCGATTCTGGGCACGATTTGTTCCATAATCTTGCTTCTGTGCTTGCGTTTACAATACGAGTTTCTCTGACGACAATTATAATTACACGTAGAAAAACTACACATTAAAAAAACACTCATATGTACATCGTATGAACATATATATATTCACAAAAAAATATCTTATATGTATGTACTTGTTTCAATGCTAGTTTTGCCCTAGTTTTTTACCAACTGGTAGATAATACTATACTGGCTCTGATTTACAATTGAAATGCGAAACGAATAGACGTTCAAAGGATCAGAAGTTCCAAAGGAATACTAGTTTTATCTATTGTAGACCTCACAAAACGTTACTCGTATATGTATTATATACATATAAAACAGGGTTTCCGAAACATTTTCTGCGATGGAACACTAAACATTATTCTGATATATTACACTACAATCTCGCGCTCCAGCTGATCTACTTAACAGACTAACACAGCTGGATAGGGAGAGTAGGACTAAAAATTAACATAGATATGACCAAACAAATGTGTAACAGTTATTGCATGCCTGATGGCATTTTACTAGATGATAAAATAGTAGAAGTAGTAAATAATTATTTATATTTAGGTCAAATAATAGACAAATAAAGAGACGTATGAAATTAATATGGTGTGCATTTGGACGAATGAATGTTGATTTTAAATAAAAAATGCCAGTCTGCCTGAAGAAAACGATCTTCGATAAATGCGTTTTGCCAGTGATGACGTATGGATGTGAAACTTAGATGTATACTACACAAAGTCCAATGCACGCAAATAAGTATAAAAAGCTTTATGCTCGGCATAACGAGGAAAGACAGGAAGCGGAATACGTGGGTAAGAAGTACATATAACTAGGGTAGTGGACATAGTGGATAGAGTGAAGACATTGAAATGGCAATGGGTAGGCTACATGCCTCGAAGAATGGACGAAAGATGGACAAAAGAAGTGCTAGAGTGGTACCCGAGAGAACGTAAAAGGGTAAAAGGAAGACCGCAGGGAAAATGGGTAGACGAAATTGGGAAAATGCGTGGGGTGAGATGGATTAGAGTTACGCAAAACAGATTCGAGTGGAATCGTGTTGGAAAGACCACGTAGCTAGAAGAACGGGTGATATATGGACGAAAGAAGTGCTTGAATTTTACCCAAGATAATATGAAAGGGTGCAAGAAAAGTCAAAGGGAAGATGAAAGGATGAAATCAGAAATGTATGTGGGATGAGATGGATGAGAGCTGCTCAAAACAGAGACGAATGGAAACGTGTTAGAGAGGCCTTCATCCAGCAATTGATGGCGAATGGCTGGGAATGATGAATGATGATATTAACATTGCAAACTTTTGTTACATTATCCAATATATAATTTCGAAAGAGACTTTGTATGTAACTATTGTTGTAATTATTTTTGGTTCGTAGAATTCGTGACGTTCAATTTAATAAAAGAACAAATGAATATTCTAATAAAATAAAACTATTCAAATGAATTAATTAAAATGTTTACTATTAGATTGGCCATGTTTAATCGGTTTATATTAAAAATACCGAGCGAAGCCGGGTAAAACCGCTAGTGTTATATAAGCGTAGCAAACTTTTGATTGAAACGAAAAATTGTCGATCTATATTATTTGATCGACGTCGTGATAATCCATGGTATTTTCATTTAGAAACGAAAAAAAACTTTACATAATATTATATTGCTGTACATTAACATTAGAATAATATAATACTATGATTACTAACAAAATTAAATTAAAATTGTAAAATAGAAAATGATCAGTAGATCAGTAGCTATTAAAATAGATATAAGATGTATTGTGAACATAATTTCGTAATAATAAAAAGCATTTAAAAATCAAAATCAACATAATATTATAATATATCACTTTTATTGTGCATTTTTTAATATTATTTTTAGTTAAGCCTCTAGAATATTTGTATGGGTGAAATAATTCTAAAATTCATCATTTCCTCCAGTAGTGGATTATAAATGGCTGTGAATATTAGTTGAGATATTTTTTAAGTCAGAATATCAAAATATAACAAAACCATCGAAATTATATATTAGATTATAGATGTACTAAAAATATAAAAAATAATAACAAATTTCCGGACGATGAAAAATAAATCATGAATTCCAATTATTAAAAGGTGTATGTATGTATGTATTACATTAGTGCTCAGTGCGGCACAAACACGGGCGATTATAAAATGGCAATAATACTATAAATATTTCACATTTTACAATTTTTCAACTGATTCATTAAAAGTCAAGGGTTTGCCATTTGATTTAAATTTAACAATATAATAGGTTTGAGTAAATGTAATGAATCAAATATGATTTTGATCAAAACAATTCATTACTTTGGTTTATGTAATTCATACTTTGGTTTATGTGACGGAACACGTTCCATTCACATGCTCAAACAAATGCAAAAAAAAAGTAAGAATTGCAACAAGCACGATCTTTGAACAGGTTTCGAGAAGAATGATTTGTGTATTGATCTCAAAATTTACACGAACGTTTTGTCATACGACTGCAAATCCTGTTGCCAAGCAACATTAGACAACTTATTCAAACAGATTCGATCCCAAAACCAGAAGTGACAATTCAAAGTATACAAATAAATGCATGTATGCCATATACTTGATTTTCGTCACGTTTCTTTCGGTCCATGCTGTGCATGCACATTTTTGCGATTTCCATTCGAATTCATCGCAAAAAAAGTCGATCATCAACACTGTACGTGTAATTTATATATGATACACATATTTTTTTTGTATAATTTGATTCGGTTTGACGTAATTGCGATAGGAGAACAATGGTGCTGTTTAGTTCAGGTGTTTGGTGTTGAATAAACACACGCTCGGTTATTACATACATACATATGTACATATACATTATGTATATTACTTTTCAGTATAAACAAACAGCTGGTTTATTTGGACCGAACTTGGTCTTTGGATACTAAAAAATAGTGAATGGTCTGAGGAAACCTCCGTTGAATAGATTCCAATTGGATTAATGCTTTATATGCGCATACGTATAAAAATAAATACATAATTCGGTCGAAACTCGTCTTTGAAAGGAATCGTCCATTCGTGAAAATTCTCAATAAGAAGACCTCGAATTCTCGAGACGAGATTCTTTGAATATGCCTACTGCTTATATGTATGTATGTATACATATTTATATAATACGAAGTCAACTCAAACCCTATAATGATTCAATCGGAATAAAAAAAAAATCAAAAGAAATGTATCGGTTCTGTGTTCAATCCGCAATACAGACACAAACAGACCTGTAATATAGTGATATATCCGATGAAATTTTGATTTTTAATGCTTTTTATTATGACGAAAATATATTCACAATACATCTTATATCTATTTTAATAGCTACTGATCTACTGATCATTTTCTATATTACAATTTTAATTTAATTTTGTGAGTAATCATAGTATTATATTATTCTAATGTTAATGTACAGCATAATAGGAAAAAGAGCTCAAACACCTATTTACAATTCTTATAAATGCTCATAATACATCTAATACATAATATTAATTAAAGGCTGTCGAAAGTCGATGACCTAAAGCAGATTTTGTTTAGGTAATCTGTGTAAATGAAAATTTAATCGGGTGTTTTATAAGTAAAAACTACCGATGTACCTACATATAAATAATATAAAACACTAATAGAAAAATTAATTCATTAAATAAATTTTCAAAAGATGGCGCTAAATTACCCATTTTTTCTTAATTTGCTCTTATATTCGTACGTTTCGTTGGCAGTGTTTCAGTTATGACGTACATATGTCGAATCGAAACCACTATTATAGGACGGCGAGCGTTATCGCACACATACACACTCAAACAATAACGCTGTTATATTATTAAATAAACTTTCTCTTGTCAGAATATTTGTGAATAGATACAGCAATCTAAGATGAATTAATGAGGGATCTGGAAGTCGAGTGTTCACGAGATAGCTTGTGTTTCGGATTTGATTGAAACCACTGATTTTTATTCCAACGGGTATAAAGTTGACATTTGAAACTAGCAATCAATCAGATCAGATCAAAAAATCCATTGAAAGTCTTACAAATTGCAATTGTTAGACTTCTTACATCTTACATTCTTAAATCTTACAATTGATACTAGTGAAAATAAAAATAGCGCATGATAATAGCATTTCACAACTGCATAACGAATTTACGTTTAAAATTATTCGCATAACTGTTGATGAATCGATACTGAGCTCCGAACTGGACACATCTAGAGCATACAAGTTTCAATCTATCTTCACATCTGTATGTATCTACACAGGTTTAGATCGTCGAGGTAGAGGGGTTTTCACTGTACCAAGTTTCACATCCGTTCGTCACAAACACCTGTGAGAAAAATTGCACTAGCCATCGGAAAATCAGCGATGAAAATCATTTAAAATACAACGAACCTCTTCCAGGCTCGGTTCAGGTTGGAAAAAAAATCAAGTTGGAATCCAAAAAGAAATGTCATTATAAAATATACTTGACACTGTTTGTTCATATGGAATATTTCTGAATATTATATGTAGTATTCGGTTTTGTGTCTTAATTTCTTTGGGTATATTTTTTTTACATGTACATACATACGTATGAGTAAACTTAAATATGCATAAAAATAATCAATGAATAAATTGCATGGTAAAAAAGATCTGTATGATGAATCAGTTAGGATAACAATAATTGAATAAATTTATCGAGATTTGAACTCAGTTCGTAAGAAAACAATAGTCTTTATACATATAGAAGCAACAAGTGACAATATTCTCGTTCAAACATGCATATGTATGTACATATTAAAAGAAAGTTTAAAACAATTGCAAAATATGCTATTATCGCACTGTTGAAGAAACGTCATATTAATAATCATAGGTTTTTGAGCTCTTTTTCCTATTATGCTGTACATTAACATTAGAATAATATAATACAATGATTACTAAAAAAAATAAATTAAAATTGTAAAATAGAAAATGATCAGTAGATCAGTAGCTATTAAAATAGATATAAGATGTATTGTAAACATAATTTAGTAATAAAAAAAAGCATTTAAAAATAAAAATATTAATAATCGAATAAATTATTTAACCATTTTTATACAGTTTTAATAGAAAACTAATCGACTTTACAGTATAGTAAAGTATAGTATAGTATACAGAATCTATAAATATAAAAGCAACATACGTAAAACTTCAATCGATGACATAATAATGACTTGTATTAAAAAAAAGCCATGCTAAAAGTCGAATAAATATTTTGATATGCACCAGAATTTGATGCCAGTTACATATAAGCTCTGCAGTTGGTAACTACTCAATCTGACTTGTACACAAACTCGCATCTAACAATGTCAAAACACGTTTCAATCGTGCTATAAATAGAAAATCAAATAAAAAGTCGAGTAAATTCTTCGAATAAGTCGAAGAAACAGCAACGACTCAACGATTCTTGCATACGCGGAAGCAAAAAGTGACAAAACTTGCGTTCAAACACACACGAAAGTAAATCAACACAACAAGGAAATGCATTTCAGTCGCATCGAATGATTTTTTTTACTTCCGTTATAAAAATTTGAGCACAGTTAGTAAGGATGTAGAATCGTTGTATATACGGATGCAACAAGTGCCAAAACTCACGTTCAAACACACACCAAAGTAAATCAACACAACAAGGAAATGCATTTCAGTCGCATCGAATGATTTTTTTTACTTCCGTTATAAAAATTTGAGCACAGTTAGTAAGGATGTAGAATCGTTGTATATACGGATGCAACAAGTGCCAAAACTCACGTTCAAACACACACGAAAGTAAATCAACAAAACAAGGAAATGCATTTCAGTCGCATCGAATGATTTTTTTTACTTCCGTTATAAAAATTTGAGCACAGTTAGTAAGGATGTAGAATCGTTGTATATACGGATGCAACAAGTGCCAAAACTCACGTTCAAACACACACCAAAGTAAATCAACACAACAAGGAAATGCATTTCAGTCGCATCGAATGATTTTTTTTACTTCCGTTATAAAAATTTGAGCACAGTTAGTAAGGATGTAGAATCGTTGTATATACAGATGCAACAAGTGCCAAAACTCACGTTCAAACACACACCAAAGTAAATCAACACAACAAGGAAATGCATTTCAGTCGCACTGAAAAATGAAATCCATACATAAAATCGAATATTTGTATCGACTTCTGCCATCAGAATTTGGGCACAGTTAGTAAAGAAAGACAATAATTATTGTATACACGAGTGACAAAATTTACGTTCAAACACATGAAGTAACAAAACAACTAAGAATCGCATTTCAAACGTGCTAACAATTTAAAAACAACCATGATTTGAACCCAATTTATAAGGAACCCAAGTTTCAATCTATCAAAAAAATATACTTTTAGATTTGAGATGAGAATTTGAGCCCTATTTTTTTGTTTCATATACCACTACGTACTATTGACTACACAGAAAACTAAACTAAACATATAGAAGCAACCGTTCAAGTGTATGAAACCTTTAGACAGTCTTTAATTAATATTAAGTATTAGATGTACATATTATGAGCATTTATAAGAATTGTAAATTGGTTTATTATGCTGTACATTAACATTATAATAATATAATACTATGATTACTAACAAAATTAAATTAAAATTGTAATATAGAAAATGATCAGTAGATCAGTAGCTATTAAAATAGATGTATTGTGAACATAATTTGGTAATAATAAAAACTAAAATCAAAGTGTATGAAATAAAACTGCTAGCATACTTATAGTATGATATATAGCATTTCTCTGTATGTATTTATACAGAGTTTCAATATACCACTATATGTAGTAGATCAAAGACATGTTTTGATTTTCAGTTCAGTTTGTATATATGTATGTAGATACTATCAATTTAGTATTTCCTTACAAACTGAGCTGAAATCTTGGTGGAAGTCGACAAAACATCAGCTCAACAGGATAATAATATTCCTTACAAATTGAGTTCTGTATTTAGGTATACGTACAGAAGCAAAGAGTTCAAAAGTTTGAAATGCGTCTTCTAACTTCGTTACATATTAATGGAATGAATACTTCGACACGGTAAGCCATACAGCTGAAAAGTATTCAACACACAAACACAATATATAGTCTCACTGTGGAATAAAAACTACACGTTGACATCGAAACGAAACGCACGAAAGCAACCGAACAGAACAGAAGTGAACTGGTGACGGGGGAAGGAAGTAAGGGAAGGTTCCCTTGGTTGGTGGAAATTGGAGTAAATTAGAGGAGTTCGTGGACTGACCTGGTGAGTATGGGCCAGAAGCAGCCGAAGTTGCTGCCGTTGGGCACTTCACTAGTATATGATATGGTCATGTTTGGTGCGCGGCGCGAAGCGCGGCGCAGCTCGTAAGCGCCGGCTACACTAACGGACTCAACTCACGGGCTACACTCACCATCCCCACCATGGACATGAGCTCCCTCCATGTGCCATGCCATGCCATACCATCGTCATCGCCATGCCATGCCAATGCAACTGGTGGGGACACCTCGCGGACGAACGACTCAAACTCCACCACTCTACTCTACTCTACTCTACTCTACCGGACGTACTGTAGTCGCCCTTCGCCCACACCGACAGCCGAAATTGACACAGTTGGCGTTTCAGTGACATAGATACTGGTAGGCCTAAAGCCCTGTGGGCCTATTTTTATTTTTTTTGAGAAATTTTAAATGCGCATTTGTAGTAATTTGCGTTTTATGTATTTTGTGTGAATTAACCCATTTGAACCCAGAGCTCGCGTGAAAACACATGTCCCATGTGCCCAGGACTATTTTTTCGTTTATTTTCCAAAATCTTTGAGTTATTTCATGGGAAATATTTTTTATAGGATAGGGATGGATAATTAATTGATTTTTCAACATTTTTAATTTTTTTCAAGGTGGTGTCGTGAACGATCTTTGAGGATAATGAAACATGTTTTTTTAAAATAATACAAAAATCACAATGGAGTCACATAATCAGTTATAATACTTTCTCACTGGTTATATGTAATTTTATTGTTAAGAAATTTATAAAATTAATTTTAAAAATAACAAACACGCATCTCTTCGATAAAATGATATTTTCAAATCGCATAACATAACACACGTAGGTACATATATTGTGACATATACACATCGTCAACAAAAAAAAGGGTGCACCCTTTTAAAAGAAGAAATGTCATAAACGAGATTTTGGGTTCAAAAGTCGTAAAAACAAAATACACGAAGACAAAATAATTAATTATTATGATACGGTACAAAACATTTGTCATGCAATGGATTTTCACAGTTACCACAAGCGGAAAACGTTTTATTTTTACAGTGTCCACAATTTCTCCTTTTCTGTTTGACCAATATCAAATGTCTTCCAACTTCCTTTTGATTTTGATTAACTTTGCCGGGTCTGAATGGGACCAATTGTTTTCGTTTTTGACCACAACACTTGCACAACGTCTCTGCTACCTGTCTGATAAATCCTAATTTATCAAATTTACAACCAAAACTTTTGCTTAGAATCCAAGCGTTATTCACAGCTACGTCGATGTTCCAAAACAGAATAGGCATGTACCATTTTTTCCCTCTAATACTTATATTATAGTTAGAAAATGGTTATCCATTTGATCAACCCCACCCATATATTTATTATACATATTTATACTAAATGGTTGATTGATTTCCACCCTACTTTTTTCTTTAACCGAATATCAGTTTCCAGGGGTGGTAATATGTATGTATGTGGAATCCGGAAGTTGAGACTCGTCCCAATTATCAATTTCTTCCCGTATCTCTGCAGTAGTAAAATTGCATTCTCTGGAAAAAAATATGTGTCATTATCCCAAGGAGTCATATACGACTCCGTCGACTTTTGATTTTTTTTTTCAGGAATATGAGATATATGTATAAACGCAATTTCTCTTATGCATATTATACAATAAGTCCTACTGTATTAGAAACATAAAGATAAATAAAAAATATGTAAAAATAAAAAACTTACGTATGTTTTCTCTTCGACATATCTGCAAGTCGAAAAGCGCTAGATGTTATTCCCTCAAAACTCCAAAAGGAACTGATTTAATTTCGTGTGACTTTCTTAAAATTCATCACCAACATCTAACCAAGCGTAACGAAAGGTTTTACGGCCGGCCTGAGTGATCCTTTTATTTTACGACGCAAAATTGTAAAATGCCGTGAATGACCGCGCTGGCATACATAGTGTAAGTTCATAATTGACCGCGTGGGTTCAAATGGGTTAAATCATAGCATCTAGAACAGAAATTAAGACTGGCACTCAGTGGCGGACTGGTCATACAAGCGAACATGCCCGATGGCATGTGGGCCCCACTATCTGTTAGAAAATATGGGCCCTCAGCAGTGGCGTAGCGTGAATTCCTGGTGCCCCCTCGAGAAATTACTGGGTTTGATCCCGTGCTAATCTTTAACCTTTGAAGGACGGAGCGTCGAGATCGAACCGGGGTCGAGTAAGACCCCAGTATTTTTTAATCAAAATACAGCTTTCTCAATACAAATGGGTTCAATATATATCTTTTTAATCATTTTATACATCAACTTAAAAAGTTTTAGTCCTATAACATGTTTTTGACTATTTTTGCATTAAGAAATAACGACACGCCAACGCACATAGGTAAGGCCAACAGGCGACTGCACGACTCAATAGCCACGCGATGAAAACAATAGCTTACGAAAATATAGCTGCCTATTTCTCTCGGATTGATTCATCGATCAACAAGAATATGCAAGGAAACAGTCAAAAACATGACTTATCGCTATCGCCTTTAAATCATACATTTAAATGGAAAATTTAAATGGCCCTGGCGCCCCCCCCCCCCCCCCTCCCCATATATAAATATTAGCAAAATAACTTTCCAAATTAATATTTATACTTTTTTACGTATCGGTATTTGTACCTATATATCAAAGTGCATTAATAGTTTAATCTGGACGACCAACAAGCAGTGCACAATCTGTTTAAAGTAACTGATGGTGAATTTTCCTTAAAAACTTCCCACCTGTTAATGGTGGCAGCGAAAAATTTATAAACTTTATTGGTTTTAATCATATAATTTTGTTTTATTGTTTACACATTGAAAAAATATATACAATAATAAGAGAATTCTCAGCTAATAGGTTGAAGTGGCGCTGACGTTCAAAAGATGGAAAAATACGGTAATCTTCTAACCCTATTGGCATAGATCAATTACACAATGAGGATAAATTCAAAATATGTTAATGTATGCACATACACATAAAGTACAAATAGGTTGAAAAATAAGAGAAATTTTAAAAAAATTACGGAACAAATTAAAAAATCCGTAAAAGGGCGCGCTTCGAGGCGCCCCCCAGGTCTCGACGCCCCCCCGCATTGCGGGGTGTGCGGGCGCGGTAGTTACGCCACTGGCCCTCAGTAAAATTAAATAACTTTTTAACTATTTCACGTGTGTAAAAATTTATAGGATATTGCACTTTGGGACCTAAAGTTTGGGTATTTCAACAAAACAAATTTCTTACGATATACACAAACAACTAATACCTGCTTTAACAGCCCAAGGATCGGTTAACTTTTTTTATTAGGCTCGAAATGTAAGTTTCAACATTTGCGTGGGCCCTTTTGCTGGGCCCATTTCTAACCTCAATATTATGTATGTATATACCATTACCTATGTAACAACTATCTACTGAAATAAAAATGGGCATAAACAAATTTCCGTGAATAATATAAACTGAATTGCTTAAAACAATTTTGATAGGACGATTCATCATCAACCAGCGATTTAAATTTACTTCATACTTTCAAAATAACATTTGATTATACTTCGACGATATAGTAAGATTTAAATACACTATTTTAAACAGTTTCCGAATATAAAATCTATTCGTAATCTAGACACATCCATGTATATAGAAATATAGGATAGGGGCCCCCTCCCCAAAATCCCGATTTTCGCATGATCACAAAACTTTATCTATTGTTATTACGTACATATGTATGGATTTATGTACATAGATAAAGTGAAAAGACAGTCGGTAGAAATTAAGTTAATTGTTAGTGTTTTAGTGACTCAGTTTGATGGTCAATTTTTGTTGACCATGTGAAGATTTTTAGAAAAAAATTTTCCATTTTTATTCCGATATAAAAAAGATTTTTTGAAAAAAAATTCAATTTGACCAATCTTGCTGCCTGCCTGCCATGCCTGCGCCCCCCAAGAAAAAGCTGAAATGACGTCCCTGATTGTTTTCTACCGAAAGTAAAAGCCGCTTTTATGCCGCATTCTTTTATGATGCTTTCTATTTACCTAGGACAAGGGTTAAAAAGAAATATACAATGTAATTTATGGATCTATTTTGCTTTTGCCATTTTCGTGTGGCATGCACTAATTTCAGTCCCAGTCCGCCACTGCTGGCACTAATCAGAGGTGGTAGTTAGAGTAGTAGGAAAAAATACTGAGATGTTTTTAAAGACTAATGCTGATCAAAGGTGACTATTCACTTCATAACTGATCTGGAATCCTTACACTAAGTCTCTATCTGTGAAGCTTGAACTTGTCCAAAGACGATTTCTGAGACTGCTTTATAAGGAGCAATATGGGATTTATCCATACTTATTTCCTTCAAAATTCGTCATGGGTATGGTCGGCTACACTTCTCTTGACCACAGGAGGAGTGTTGCCCTCATCAAGTTCTTGTTTTCCATATTTAGAGGCTGTATCTCCTGTCCGTCTATCCTGGCTGAGTTGGGCCTTCATCCTCCAGAGAGTGTGATATGGACCCGCCATCGTCCCCTTTTTCACAATCCTTTGGCTAGAACTGTGGCTTTTAGTTATTCTCCCATTCCTCGCGGCCTCCGTTTCTTAAATTCACTGGATGGTGCCATTGACATTTGTCACGTCTCTCTTCATTCTCTGCACCACTTCCTAAGTTATGGAGGTCGCGACCATTTAGAAAGGTTGAGTTAGTGTTTTTAATTGTGATTTCATGTTTAATTTAGTTATCTTTTCCTTATGTAATTTGTATATTTGTATATATAATTTGTTTATTTAACTTGTATTTTTTCCTTTCGTACTTCTTAATCTTTTTAGCACACTCGTCGCTTTGGAGCAATCTGTTAGACGAGTGTGCTTGATTAATTGATTTTGTAAAATAAAATGAAATAAAATAAAAAATAAAAATAACACTATTCGACATGAAAAATGGTTCAGAGACGAGATATGACTTTTCTTATGCTGCGTACGCACCAAACCAACGAACGGCCCTCAGGCCAAATTTTAGAACCAGTAGCGTACAAAATATTGAAATAAAAATTAAATTAAATATCGAAATTAAGCTTAAGAGCGCGATTGAGCTAAAATTAGATCATCGTTGATGTTTTGAATTACAACAATGTTTTGAGTTACGAGGATACGCATTTCTGAAAAATAGTCTTGTTATTATTTCTTAAAAGTCGTTTTTTAATTATTTCTTAAAAGTTGTACGCTACTGGATTTAAAAGTTGGCCTGTGGGCCGTTCGTTGGTTTGGTGCGTATGCAGCATTATAGATTTATGCCTAGTGAACACGAATCTGGTTATAAGAAATGTTGATTGGCTCGAGATTCGAAGATATGTGTTTTTTTAAATCGCACGATTTTTCTATATCTTGGTGTTGTTCGGTCAATGTCTCCAAATCTGTCAATTTTCTTTTCAAAATGAATATTGGAATCTATAGTCGGGTATTTCATTTGTAGTACTTTATGTAGGATTAATAACAAAAATTCGTTTATTTTATCGAGTTAAGCCAGTTATCAATAGAATTTTTGTTATTAATCCAGAAGAATAGTCGAAATATGATTTTTTTAAGTGGAATTTTATTTAATTCTCATATAAATACAAATTAATATAATATCCCTATTAATTCAATTCAGATTCGTGTAAATACGAGTAAATACTAGTAAGAGCTTTTAGGTCGAAATTTTACCGATTTAAAATTCAGCACACTTCCAATTAACCTTTTTAAACGAAAAAAAAATAGTGTGGCCAGAACACTATCCCAATAAACATGTTTCAATAGAAAATATTCAATATAAAATAGTATTAACAGTGGGAAAAAATCCCAAGTGAAAATACGAACTTTTGACTTTTGATTTGAACTGGACGACTACTTAGAGAGATTTAAAAGCTGAAAAGTACTAAAAATGAAAGATAAAATACCCGACTATAGATTTCAATATTTATTTTGCACAGGAAATTGACAGATTTTGAGATATCGACCGAACAACACCAAGATACAGAAAAATCGCGCGATTTAAAAAACACACATATCTCCGAATCTCGAGTCAATCAACATTTTTTATTATCAGATTCATGTTCACTGGGCATAGATATAGAAGAAAAGTTATATTTCGTCTCTGAACCAAAAAAGGTCGTCATTTGTCGATAATAGATAAAGTTTTGTGATCATGCGAAAATTCGAACTCGAGATTTTGACTCGGTCACACTATTTTTTCACACTCAGTTAACACTTTAAATATGTTTTCTTTTCACTAAAAAATTAAAATATATTATACACGTAAATAAAAAAGTGGGATTTTTTCCTCTTAGAAAAGTAAAAATTTTGTGACCACACAGTTTTTCCACACCCCTTTAAGAGGGCTGTACACCCGAAACCTTAATTTTGTTACCGTTCCTTTCTTCGATATATATATTGAGTGTATGTATATATTGAGTGAATGCGACAATATATATCAATATATATATATTGAGTGAATGCGACAGTTGCGCTTTGACCAGATAAAACGTGTTTTAAATTGACAAAATCGAGGGTTCATATTCTACTATTTTCTCCTCCAAAACTGGACCAATTTAAAAAAAAAATTCATCATCAGTATGAGAAAGATATTTTCTGTGCATCTATTGGCGTATTTTTTTAAAAATCGACCGTTAAATAACCACGCTAGACTCTTTTCGTGGGTGTAAAAAAGAGGCGATTTTATAGATGTTTGGCGGCTCCTAGCTCCTATAAAAAATTATTAATTAAAAAAAATAAAACGATAGATGCACGCACCCCAATGGTGGATATCCATAGCATATTAAAAAATAATTTCTCTAGTGTCATAATTGAGGTAGGGAGAAGTATAGTACGTTTGTATGGACAAGGCGCTGCTGTCCAGCCCTCTTAACGTATCAAGTTGAAAATTTATATTTGTAAAATATAAATTTACTTGCAAACGACATCGATCTGTCCAAAATATACTTGCTTAAAATCATAAAACCTTTTTTTTTCAAAGTAGCTTATTGCATTGATTATTTTATTGGCCACTAAGCTACCCAAAAGTAGCATAAGAAGTAAACGTAGCATTCATAGATCCATAGTATTTCATTTATCTTTAAATTCATACTATTTTCTAAATTCACACTATTCCTAAATTTGGGGGGGGGGGGGGGGCAAGTAGTGTCGGGGAGGCTTAGGGTGAAATCACACAAGAAGAGTGGTTTTCTTTGGATACTTTTAAACATGCAAATAAAATGTGGCATGCCTTGCACATATTCACGGCACACACCGTCCCAAAATCACCCCCTGGAGTGTTTTCGGTAAAATTTAATCCTTGTATTTATCCTTGCTTGATCAATAACGGTGTATCCCATATTTGAAGAAATGTAGTAGAGCGCCCATAGCGGGGAGCAAAGCACATGACGTGCCGTTCTTCCCTGTGTGATATTTCGCCCTTATACCTACTTTTCTATTTAGGCTTGAACTTACATTTAACGACATCGATCTGTCCGTCCGTAATAAACATTATTTCTTGTCTTTAACCATTCGGCTCTTTTTACATGTGAGAGTATTATTTTTAAATATAATGAGCATCCCTGCTGGCAGCTAAATAATTTTTGCCCAAAAACAACTCACTGATATACAGTGTTGTTTTATATAAAAGGAATTCAATGTAATTAATAGAATGATATAATTTATATTTTACAGTAAAAAACAGTTGATTTCTATAATTTACTAATTGTGTATATGCACAAGACATAAGTTTAAAAATCGTACATTTGTTATTTAATTTGATTCGACACCTACATAACTATGAACAAATGTTTAGGTTGGCAATTTCATACTAAAATAAATTCTTCTTACTTGCAATTTAATGATGATAGGTTTTTAAAACTGGTTTTGATACTTGCTAAATATAAATATATTTAACAAAAATCAAATATTTCAATAGATGTCTCGATATAACAAAATATTGTAAATTTTCAATAGATGTATATGCATATGAATTTTTCCAAACAAACCAGTGATTCTCAGATCAACTGATAAATCGGTTTGCATGAAAGAACATGCGATTGATGTTGAGTTGTATAATAATTAAATTTTACATAATTTATACGATTCACCAACATATGTAGATTTCAAGCAATATATTTACATTATTAATAAACTCAAAGATTAATGAATTCGAAAGTTAGTCACGAACAAAATGATGGAGACCATTTAATAAATATCATTATTTATAATATATTATCGATTCAATTATTTTATTTCAAATTAGAAACAAACACAAGTTCCATTGTTTGGGATTTGAAGACACTTGAAGAATCTCGGGTTCACTTTAAGTGATTTCTTTGGAAAACTACACACAACAGTCTGAAGTGTTATATATATATTTGTTTTATGTAAGAGGAATAAGTAGGAAGAGTAGGAAGTAAAAATAGGAAGTAAGAGGAATAAATAGGAGATAAATATTATATATATATATATATGTGTGTAAATAAACTCGTGCCGAAATGATTGAGAACTAGTCGTTTAAAGAAGCCAGTTTTAGTTTCTTTCTAAAAATAAAGGAACTAAAGCTGGCCACCAAGCATCTTACCGAGCTTTAATTTCTTTCTTTATAAAAAGAGGTCCTTTAAAATTTCGTATGAATTATTTTTTTCTCCTGCCTAAAAATGGTATACTATATAAAGCAATGGCACTGGTTTCTCAATGCTTAATCATTTCGTGTATTTTTTTATATTGAAATAATTAAAAAGGATATGTATTGATTCTTCAATACGTATATATGTTACAGTGAAAGCATATTTCAAGTGAAAATATATTTTCACCAGTGACATGTTTCATATATTTGAACATATATTTTCACTAGTGAACATTTCACCAATTCAAGCAGTGAAAATGTATCAAACAATGAATTAACAACGTTTAACTCTATAAATTAACGTTGACAACCTTTACTTAACCTAACCTATCCTAACCCTTAAATAATACCAACCCTAACAATCTAATCTTAAATTAATAAATCCAGCCCTGAAAATGTAACTGTTTATGATTTCACTGAAAATATATTTTCACTTGAAATATAATTTCACTGTGACATATGTATACAATATGCCACGAGAAATTCAATGATTTTAAACCGATTTACAAAATGAAAGTTTTATACGTTTTCAGACGTTTTAAGAACTACAAAAAAAATGCATGTTTTAGTATTCATAAATAATAATAAAAATATTCAACGGCATATCAACTTAACTGTTTAATTGATCGTAGAAAATTTTATAGCTGCAATTAACCATGAATGATGATAGTCTTGACTGTTTAATATTTATACAAACGATTTTTGAACTGGGGTAACCAAATGTCAATATGAAGACATTTTTTTCTTATCTTGAATATAAGCAACTAGACAAGGCAACACGCATGTCACATTGGACATTGAATTTGAATTTAGAATCTTCTAAACTTCTTCTCTCAACTTTTTCAAGTTTATATTTTATGAGGGATTTTTCTGTCTAAGCTTTATATTTAAGAGAGTTTGTACCAAAAAATCGCGAGCAGAAATAAAATAATCGATGAAAAGAAGCAATTTATTGCGCAATAAGTTGCTCGCTACGAAATTTTTCGTAGCGAGCCATAATGCTGTGAGCCATAATGCTATGTACATATAAGAATGCCGTCTTATATGTACATAACGTCCAGATAAGTTGTTTCCTGTTAGAATTTGTTACTTTTGATTGATAATATATTTTGAGGCAGTTCAATAAAAAAATTGGCAACACCAAATATAATCTAGTAACAACCCAAGAGATGAAAACCCTTTCTCAATACAACTTTTATTACTAGTTTTCATTAGAAAATTATAAACCGCTATAAAAATGTTAGCTGCAACGCTGTTTTTTGTGAAAAATAACAAGAAATACATTTATATATGTGCCCATAATTATAAAAGTGGTCTAAGTCAAGAAAAATTTAATTTTTTTTAAGTCGATTTTATCTTTTAATATCGGTTATATTGTAATATGTAATTGATTAAAAAAAAATGTTTTTTTCTTGACTTTAACCACTTTCATAATTATGGGCACATCTTATGAATGAAATCAAAATTTAATTGTTATTGTTTCATACAATCTTCGATTCATTTGATTTCGGGTAAATTTCCTTTTCCCAATTATTACATCGTGTTATAATCTTTGTGCGGTGAGATTAAACGTGTAACATTGTTCGCAATTTATTAATAATATCAACTAAATCGAGAAATTTGTCACGATAAGAAATAAAAGTTTAATCAATCATCAAACTTTAGCAGTAAAAAATATAACTAAATGCGATAAAACTATTTTTTTAACTAGAAATTAATAATCGTTGATTTCGTTAAGGATAATAATAAATATTATATGTATGTATGTATTGTATCGAGTTTTGATAGCACATACATACATATGTATATGTATACATAAAATATCCCTTTCAAGTTAATAAATATTTTCGTATAGTGTAATGTTTTTCAAATTGGTAAAATAGGTACATTATCAATTTTTGATAACAGAAATAGCACTCACTTGGTATTTATAATCGTTGCTAAACAATTTTGGGAAAACCTGTTTACGTGTGCTATCATTACAATATATTTTCATACTACTCATACAGTCACGAAAATGGAAAGTGGAACAAGGAGATTATGCGTAAAATTTCAGCATTAAATGTTTAAAACCAACACCCAAAGTCGTTAAAATAGTAGATGATATCATAGTGCACTATTTAAAAAAAAGATAAGTGTTAAAATTATATAACAGAAGGGGGGCGAGACAAGTTTTATGGCTGTTTAGTTTTAACGACGGTGTGTCGATGTCGCGCAAGAATGATATTTGGGATTCAAATTACAGTTTACATGTACATTTTTCATTTTATTTCGATCATATAAACTATTTACAAATTAATAAAAAATATATTAATCTATCAAAACTCTCAGAATTTCAGAACCATTTTTTTCTCTTTTCATATAAAACAATTAAATATATATTTTTAAATTGAATTGAATTGATCTTATTTACGGGCGGGTGCCGGGAATCGAGCCTCGGACCTCTGATTCCAAACGCGATGTGCTCACGGGCCCGCGCCACACGCCATATCCTCGCCCAGGATATGTGTTGTAAATACACATCATATGAATATGTACATAATTTGTTATCTGTAATAATAATATTTAACGTTACGAGGTCAATGACCGTTTGTATATAATCGGAAAATTTTACATTTTGTTAACTTTAATTAACATATTGTTAACGTTAACTTTAAGAATTGAAAATTATTACAAATAAAGAATTGAAAACTATCTATGAGAGTCTACGAAAATAACGGTTCCGGTACCGGATTTTTTTTAGTTTTATACGAGTATATAATAATTTTATACCCATGCGATGATGTTTCATCGGGCTATTCACTAGTATTATTATAACATCGAAGGTTGACTGGAAACAAAATTTGTCTGCGGCGACGATTTTCATATCATCATCATCATCATCATCATCATCTACAGCCATTCGACATCCACTGCTGGATGAAGGCCTCTCCAACACGCTTCCACTCGTCTCTGTTTTGCGCAACTCTCATCCATCTTCCTAATTTTGTCCACCCATCTTCCCTGCGGTCTTCATTTTACCCTTTTGAATTCTCTCAGGTACCATTCTAGCACTTACATATTTTGTCCTCCTTTCGTCCATTCTTCTAGGCATGTGGCCCGCCTATTGCCATTTCAATCTCTTCACTCTATCCACTATATCCACAACCCTTGTCATACTTCTCACCCACGTATTCCGTTTCCTGTCTTTCCTTGTTATGCCAAGCATACAAGGTTTCATACTTCTTTGAGTGCACTGGATTTCGTGTAGCAACTTTGCGTTCAATGTCCAAGTTTCACATCCATACGTCATCACTGGTAAAACACATTGATCGAAGATCTGTATTTCATGATAAACTAACTTAGATCCAAGATGGATCTTAAAAGGCCCCGGAGTGCTGAATCAAAGGGTTCCCAATTAAAAATGCCCGAGCAATGCCGTGCAAGTACGTGTGTTCGAAATTCAATTCAACTGTTTTCAATGTACATAAGTATTATATATTATTTTATGATACTCCAATTTAGACCGTATACATGCATGTGCTTCAGTAGACGGAATTTAAAGAGCCCCTATACGAATGCATCCGTTTATTATATCAATAGTTAGATAATCAATTTACAATTTCAATTTGTACAAATTAAAGTACATATGTACATACGTATGTATGTACATATTGAGTTTTGAAAGGGGTCGAAATTCATTTAAAGTTTTTCAAAAAAAAAAAATAATGATTTTATTTTAAATAAAGTAAAAATGCTACGCTGCTGGCGTATTTTCATAATCAATTAATGGATTTTATTTCATTTTTAAATCATGTTAGATGTGTTTTAAGATTATGGTGACATGTTACGATTCATCTTTCTATTCATCATCGACGTTATTAAAAAGTGTCACGATTGAGAGGGAGAAATCTGCGTCAGATAAGATGATTATCGAAAAGATTGTTCGATTTATCGATGATTATCTTTATTGCCCCTTAAATTATTATATATAATATGTGAAAATGAATTTTTATATGTACGTATTTTTGTACACTACGCAAATCTAGTCTTCAACTTAACTAAGATCGTAGACAGGTTTTGAAATGGTTCGAACCCTTTGGAAGAGTTTTTCTAACAAAAATCCACTATTTTTTTCCCAATCTTATATGTACATATATATGCAGGTATGCACATAACTAAAAAAAAGCTTTCACATAAGCCGACCACATTAAAATGAGGTATATTTTTCGGTGATTTACTAATTAAATAGACTACGTATACTATTATTGTATTCAAGTGCATTTTTCATATAAAATTCCGAAAGTGTCTTTGAGACTGTATGCATTGGGTGGGATGGCCTCGTGTTGAGGGCTTAAATAAATAAATATAAAATCCAAAGATTCTTGTACTTTATCAACAAATGTATATACAATGTATCAATAGATGAAGAACAACATGTTTAAAAGTACATATATTACGAATATTCCAGTTTTGTCCAACATTTTTGTCTTTTCTTTTAAGAAGATTATCCCACAATGTATTATTAATATCAAGCAGTAGTAAAAGTGACTCAATATACATATGTATATGGACATATATAATATATTTACAATTATTGATCATTAATATAATCCAATACATACATACGTATTTGCTTCCTACGCATTTCAAACCTGAAAATTAACCTTAAAATTAAAATTAATTTTAAATTAACCTTAAATTTAAATTAAATTAATCTTAAAATTAAAATTAATTTTAAATTAAGCTTAAATTAAAATTAATTTTAAAAATATGACTTTGTTTCGTGAAAACATTGAAATACATATGTAGGTATGGAGAGAATATAAAATTAAAATTTCTGATTTCTTGAAAATATGCATCAAGTGTTTTTTTTACTGGCATACATACATACAGGGCCATGCCGTGCTATAATAAAGTGATGCGGCCGTATCAGGCGGCACCTTAAGGGGGGCGGCATAAGAAGCGAAATAAAAGTATAGGTCTTTCATTTGGCGAAGTCTTATCTATCAATAACTTGTATTGGAATAATAATAACTTGTATGTATTGGAAACAAATGCGTGTAAATTTTATACCGGTAGAAATATCGTTTAGTCAGCAGCAAGTATTGTTCAGTTTTATATCATGGTACAAATGTAAGCATAACATAATAAAAACCATAATTCCGATATACATACTTTTTGAACTAATATGAAAGTAAGAAAGGGTGTACAAACTATAATAATTGAATAGTATCCAAGGGCGTTATATGTGCCCTGCGCATGTTATTTTTTAAACTTAGTTGTGATTGATGAAGTGTCTTCTTCTACAGAAACATCTTTTTTTGTACATTACTATGGATTTTTTTTTAAATAATTCCATAGTACTATTAAATTTTTGTCGATTGTCATAGTTGATATCATTATTTTAAAGTAGTTTATATTTTCAAAATAAAAATAGTGTTCGTAGATTATGTGCAGTTTTTTTTAAATCACAATCGAAGGCTAGAAAAAATGTTTTGGGGGCGGCATTTCGAAGATTTGCATCATACTGAGAAAATCTACCGCACGGCCCTGCATTGTATATCATATACAAATATTAGAAAAATTCTAACATTGCAATTTTTAAAACATTTAAATTGTACTATATAATACACATGTACTAAAAAGCCAAAACCCAATTAAGTTTGATATGCATGCATACATACATACTTAAATACATATGTATATATGTATTATATATAAGTATTATTATTAGAGGTAGGATAGTCACAGTGCTATCCATTGTTCGGCAAACTTTTAACAATGCATTTACAACCTTTGAACAATACACGGCCCCCTCAGGCTCCGGTGACTAATTATTATGTATTTGGGTATTTTTCAAATCCCCTCTGTTACATTTAGTACCCATCGGCACATTTAATCAATACATATTAATATTCCCTTATTTTAATTACATTAAATTCTGCCCCCCCCCCTCTCCCAGGGTAATATAAATGATTGATTTCAGTATAATGTTTTCACAAGTCACAACTATTTTTGTATTTTGTTACTTTTGTGACGTCACAACTCTCATATTGTTCCCCCTTCATTACAAATTATTACATTAATTTAAACCCCCCCATATATTTGGGTGTGTCTCATTTTTAAACGACTATTTAAAAATGGTTGCTTTAAAAGTGCATATTATTTCAAATATATGCGTATGTATTGCATTTTTTACTTAAAAAAATGTAATTTTGTTATTTATTAATAAATAAATTCATTGGCAAAAAAATGAACTTCAATTCAATAAAATCGAAACGACACGCAATCAAAATTGCTTGATGATTTAATGCTATAAATGCTTTGGGAATTCTAAGCAAATTACTTTGTTAAAAGATAATCATTTTAAACGCTAAATGTGCGCTTTGTAATTATAAATTATATAAGATAACGATGTTTTGATAGTTTTAGCGATATCTGTTTCGAAAATGACTTGTCAATCTGTTTTCCACAGCTTGAAATTTAATTATTGTAAATAAATAATAATTTTTAGTAAATTATAAAATAATGAAATTTTCGTCAAAACGAAATATACATACCGTTAAAAATTGATGGATAAATTTGCCAATTAGTAAACGACACTTTTCAATTTATTTTTTGTTTTGAAGAAAATATGTTGAAAAATATCATAGTTATATTGGTTTTGAAATAGAGACGTTTATTGATTTCAGCACTGTTTTGACAATCAATTATTTATGTAATAAAAGCTTTCAAAGTGTATTACCGTGGTTATTTACCCAGTGCCGGAGTACATCGGCTACGTTCAAACATTGATAAAAACAGTGTTCGCGCGCGTCTTCAATATTTGGAAAGCGGTGGTCTGTTTGGCGAAGATAAAGTGTACAGATATATATGTATAGATATATATATATATATAAATACACATATCTGCAGATATATGTAGTTCAGTCCGAGGCAGAGACGCAGCAGTCACACAACAGCCGAGATGGTTGTCGCCGGCTGCTGCCAAAGTGCCTTAATTGCGCTTACGACTCTCGTAGCCATCTCCAACGCGGCTGTAACAGTCGACAATGGCATCCTCAGGACCAGGTTCAGGGCAAATGAAGACCACTACCAAGAGAGGGCGAGGATCATCGCCGAGGAGCGAACCCTCACCCTCGGAGGCTCCCAAACCCTCACCCCAGCAGAGAGTCTTCTCAACGAACGCCTGATGATGCACAAGCACCAAGAAGTCGACAAAGGCTTCGAGGACGTCTCCACCTTCAACCCAGCCCAGCACTTTTTCAAGAGGAAAGCGTACATAGACGCGTCCCCCGTCTTCAAGTTCTTGAGAAGGATGCCCAAGGGTGCCGTACTCCACGTGCATGACGCCTCTCTGATCGGCGTTGACTTCCTCGTCAAAAACATCACGTACATGGACAATCTGTACATATGTGTGACGAGCGAAGAGTTGAAACTCCACTTCTTCAAAACACAACCGAGGCCGACCAAGGACTGCGTGTGGCAGCTGCTGAAGAACGTGCGCGACAGCTCGCAAGACCCAGAAGAGTTCGACTACCAGCTCAGCAAGCACTTCACGCTAGAAGTGAAAAACCCAGCGGTGGCTTATCCAAACATTGACGTGGTGTGGGCAAAATTCAGCCAGATCTTCCTGACAGTAACACCTATGCTCACCTACAAGCCAGCGTGGGAGGCGTACTTCTACGAAGCCCTCACCCAGTTCAGAGCAGACAACGTCATGTACATGGAGATCAGGACGACCCTTCCCGACCTGTACGACTTGGAAGGGAACGTGTACGGCCCTGAAGAATGCGCTAGGACTTATAAGAAGATCAACGACCAGTTCAAGGAGGACTATCCAGACTCGTTCGGCGCTAGGATCATCTACGCCCCGATGAGACTTGTGACTCCCGAACAAGTCAGGGCGTATGTCAAAACTGCCGTCGCCATCAGAAACGAATTGGGCGATTTCTTCGCAGGATTCGATCTCGTCGGACAAGAGGACAAGGGAAGACCTTTGGAAGCGTTCCTGCCTGAATTAGTCACACTGCCCAGTGAGATGAACGTGTTCTATCATTCGGGAGAGACTAACTGGTATGGACTGTCGTCCGATTACAATTTGATCGATGCTGTACTATTGGGCGCCAAACGACTGGGTCATGCCTACGCTTTGCTCAAACACCCAGTAGTAGCCAACATGGTGAAAGAGAACGATATAGCCGTAGAGGTGAATCCACTCTCCAACCAAATCCTGATGTTGGTCGCCGACGTCAGAAACCATCCAGCTTCCTTGATGTTGGCCAACAACTATCCATTGGTCATATCGAGCGACGACCCAGGAATTTGGGGCAGCTTGCCCATGTCCCACGACATGTACATGGCTTTCGTCGGGCTGGCGAGCAGGGAGGACGATTTGAAGCTGCTGAAGCAGCTCGTCGTCAACTCGATCAAGTACAGCTCGATGCCATCCAAAGAGAAGTACTTCGCCATGTCGAAGCTGACCGAGCAGTGGGACCTTTTCATCCAGAGCGAGCTGGCCAACACGACGAGTTCGAAAAAAAATTAAAACTAAATATCTAAAACAGTGAGTACACATTTGCGAATTTTCATGAGTGGCGCGACTGTGTGAATGTGTGCCACATTGTGTGGATCTGACTATACTCCTACCACCAAAGAATCCCCCCCCCCCCACCTAATTTGTACCCCAGTGATTAGTGTAATGAAACATTGTTCGAGAATTTAATTATTATACATATTATATGTGGGTATATATATTTAAAAAATAAATATATGTATATATATATATATATATATATACATCTATATATATATATATATATATATATATATATATATATATATATATATATATATATATATATATATATTTAGCGCGAAACATATTGTAATCAGAGACGTATCAATAAAAAATGATTAATGCAATTAATACCTTTTGAATGTTATTTATATGCATGACGATGATACATCCTTCATATAATATACACACATACAAAACATCCCTTTCACGTATTCAATTTTCTTTTCTGTTTGACAAACAACAATTGTTAAATTAAATGCATCATTAGCATAATTGCGAGCAATACTTGTTACTGTATAAATATACGTTTGGCTTTTGCTATGTTTGCGTAGTTGGATTTCACATTTTTCAACGGAAATTTTATATATATATTTTCTTTTTTATTTTGTTGCAAAAATAAAAGAAAGTATTCGAAAATTCTCGTTTAAAAAATAATATTTGTTCACGCACTGCACGCCACTGCATCGGTGTGTATTATAAATATTAATTATGACACATTCGAGACGATCCTGTGTATAATGGAGCGCCACTTTGCAGAATTGTTAAAAGTTGTCATTACAAATAGAAATGCTATTTACTCTGTTGCATATTTAATTGTTGAACATTCTTATTTTTTTTTTTGCAGTTACAATTGTGTGATTCAGCGCTTCTCAAGTTTTACGGGCGCCAATTTATTTGTTCGCTAAATCTCACGTTAATTAAACGTATAAATGAAATGCGTGCGCCCGCTCGGAGATCATTGAAGTATTGTATAATATTGATTTAAAATTTTTATTGTAATTGAAAATCACTGTATTGAATAATATTTATATATTTAAAAAATCGTATCTTATTATTGCGACGATTTGTTTTTGTGATTATTTTACAACGGTGGTGTGCGATCGATAGTGAGCCGTGTAATTTGAATAAAAGTCTGATATTGAATTGAAATATTTGTTTTAAATTAATGTGAATAAATTCAATGGAAAAAAAATGCATTAATAATAATAATGAAAAAAACTGAAATATCTACAATTCAGACACTTTGAGAAATTTCGACGATTGACTTAGCTGTGTCTACAAATTTTATATAATCAAAATTAAAACCGATCATATAATCGAAAGAAAAAAATTTCAATCGGAAAAAAATTTAAATTTTTTATTTCAACCAGTTATGTGCCTTTCTTATTGACATAAATTTAAATTATTTAAATTTTACATTAAAAACACGGCCAATATTTACCTACATACATTACACAATATTAAGCTTTTTTATAATATGAGCCGTTTCGTTTGAAAGTGGCGGTAATCCAATATTCTAATATCCAATTCCAAAAACACCATTTCAGTTTGACTTAATTCACCGATTAGTATCATTACTTCTATTTCGATATCTCCAGAATCTGGGAAAAGCAGGATACACTTAATGCAAACCATCATTATTTTTAAATGTTGTAAAACGCAAAACATTATATTATATTTATTGTTTTGTGAGATATTTCTCTAAATAAAGAAAAGTGGACTTACGCCAATTTCAAATAAAACGGCTTATATAATCATACATAGTAATAAAAATAAACGAATCATTCAATAATTACATATATACCTTTATCAAAGATAATATAGGAAAATTATTGGATTTCCTCAATTTTTTATAAAACTATTTATTTTTCAATAATTTATTGTTCAATCAAAGTGTGCAATGTTTTAAAATTGAAATTTAATTTAATTTTCAGATTTTATTTTAAATTGGTTTTGATATATTGGCGCTTTTAGCGTTTAATGTTTCAAAAATGAAATCAACATGATATAATTTATCTAAATTTAAATTAAAAAAAAATATTGCGCATTTTTTTCATATTAATTGTAACAGAATGATTTTAAAATTGTTATAAGTAGCGCATTTTTTCTGATTTTTATACTGTATTAGATGAAACTTAAGTAAAACGTACATGCTATCTCCCCCACCACCTCTCGACCAATAGCATTTCGTGTAGACAGTATGTAGAACATTGTACGCGCGAAATGCTATTGGTCGAAATGGGGTGAAAAGAACAATATATGCGTTTTACATGTCATCTTACACCGGATAGACAATACTTACATTATAATGATCAAATACTGAGACTTTTTCAATTTTCTATATAAAAGATCATTTCTTTTTGAAAAAATTTAGCCCGCAGCGCATACATTTCACAGCTTTTTCATTAACAACTTAGCGATTTTTAAATATTTATCAAACAAATAAATGCCTGTGGTGAACTTTTTAATTGCAGATAAGTGACGTCACATGGCACATTTGGGTATTTTTCAAATCCCCCTCTGCTATATTTAGTACCCATCGGCACATTTAATCACTAAATATTTGTATTCCCTTATTTAAATTACATTAAATTCTGCCCCCCCCCCTCCCCTAGGGTAATATAAATGATTGATTTCAGTATAATGTTTTCACAAGTCACAACTATTTTTGTATTTTGTTACTATTGTGACGTCACAACTCTCATACTGTTCCCCCTTCATTACAAATTATTACATTAATTTAAACCCCCCCATATATTTGGGTGTGTCTCATTTTTAAACGACTATTTAAAAATGGTTGCTTTAAAAGTGCATATTATTTCAAATATATGCATATGTATTGCATTTTTTACTTAAAAAAATGTTATTTTGTTTTATTTATTAATAAATAAATTCACTGGCAAAAAAACTGAACTTCAATTCAATAAAATCGAAACGTCACGCACTCAAAAATTGCTTGATGATTTAATGCTATAAATGCTTTGGGAATTCTAAACAAATTACTTTGTTAAAAGATAATCATTTTAAATGTGCGCTTTATAATTTTAAATTATGTAATATAACGAAAAATTTAGCCCGCAGCGCATACATTTCACATCGTTTACATTAAAAACTTAGCGATTTTTGAATATTTCTCAACCAAATAAATGCCCGTGGTGAACTTTTGAATTGCAGATAGGTGACGTCACATCGAAATAAACAAAACCATTGTTTTGTAATTGTAATTATTGATTCAACTTCACAACGCCTTGACACTCACTACACAAATAAATTGGTCTCAATTCGCCGACGGACGGCAAAATTTGCATTCGCCAAAAGGTTAATTTTAAGTTCAAAAGCGTTTGAGAACATTTTAATTTGGGTTTCGAAAATTAAACGAGTTCAAGACCCTTCAATTGACACCAGTGCGTGCGTGTGTTATTATTTTCTTGTGTGCATTATTTTAATTATTGTATTGTTGAGAACGCTTCGTTTGGAAACGTTTCGTCGATTATTTATATTGAGGAAAATATCTAAACAGGTGTCTTTGGCGTCTTTGACGATGAGACTTTATTGGTGAGCGCACGTTCCATCATCGAGATATGTTGAATCGCTGTTGAATGATGACAGTGACAGGTGGGCACGTTCATGCCGTGTACGTACAACCTTTTCATTTTTTTTCATTTGAACTTGGAACTTTGGAACTCGGGAACCCGGGCCTCGAGTGCCAAATCATTCGAATTCCTGTCCGAAGGTCAAGTGGCGATCGGTTAATTAAGTCCTCCTTCAATAATGTGTGGCCAGCTCGCGATTTTATGCATAAATTATAACGTTGCGGCCGATAGAATCTTAACATTCTACTTTATGGTATGTACATCAATGCTCGCTTTTCAAGGAAACGTGATTGATCGATCGTTATCGACTAATATTACAGATAGGCGCTTTGGGTTCGAGGATTATGATAGTTGGATTATTAGTAGAGACACTAGATGCTTAATTCGTAAAATATGCGAATAGTTGCTAAAATATCAAACAAAAGTGAAATTTGCATTAAATTAATAGACAATTTAGAAGGGTCTTCCTATCCCTTTGCCCATTTATTATGTGAAGAAATTGAGGAGATAAAACAGAGCTTGCAGTTTACCATAGACAGTGTTTTTCCTGTCGTGACCAAGCAACTGCTTTTGTCTACTACTCTAAACAAAACAAGACAGTTGGAGCTGTGTATCCAAAGGGCTGCTCATAAAAGTGTCTTAAAACTAGACTCGCACTCAAGACTAAATGAGACAAATCTATTCCTCCAAACATTGAGTAAACTATTCAATCCATCTGTGGCAAGTACAAAATCTAATATTAATGTTAAAGAAACAGTTTTGTTTTTTAGAAACCTGCCATTGTTACAGATAGATGTTTTGGGTTCGAGGATTATGGTAATTGGATTATTAGTAGAGACACGTATTTTGGGCATTTTGCTATTAATGCTTAATTGATGCTAAAATTTGGAATAGATGCTAATAGATGCAAAATTCGTAAAATATGCGAATAGATGCTAAAATAACAAACAAAAGTGAAATTTGCATAAAATTAATAGCCAATTTAGAAGGGTCTTCCTATCCCTTTGCCCATTTATTATGTGAAGAAATTGAGAGGATAAAACAGAGCTTGCAGTTTACCATAGACAGTGTTTTTCCTGTCGAGACCAAGCAACTGCTTTTGTCTACTACTGTAAACAAAACAAGACAGTTGGAGCTGTGTATCCAAAGGGCTGCTCATAAAAGTGTCTTAAAACTAGACTCGCACTCAAGACTAAATGAGACAAATCTATTCCTCCAAAAATTGAGTAAACTATTCAATCCATCTGTGGCAGGTACAAAATCTAATATTAATGTTAAAGAAACAGTTTTGTTTTTTAGAAACCTGCCATTGTTTAATGTATTAACAGAGGCTCAATGTTTGGAAGGATATCAGCACTTTTTTTTAGACAATTTATAGAGAATATAAAAAGTGAATCCACACCGGATATATTGCTATTATTGATGGCAACAAAAATTAAATATGAAGAGTTTGGTTGTGCCGCTCTAAAATCTATTTGGTGTCCCGTCAATAGTCTGGATGCTGAAAGGTATTATAGTAAATACAATATAATTGTTACCGATCGTCGCACGAATCTCAAAAAATAATCTGTAGAAATATGCTCCATGTTGAGTTTTAATAAATTTTAATTTGTATTATATTTTTATATTCATGTTTTTTTCATTGTATTTTAATTCCAAACCATTTTTAAATTTTTCGATTATTTTTTAATTGTTGTGTTGTCTTTAAATTTAAATTTATATGTATATAAATTTTATTAATATTCATCGAAATTTTGTATTCTTTAAAATCATGAAAATAAATGCTAAAATTAAACATTTTTAATGCCCTAAAACGCTAAAATACAAAATGAAAATGCTAAAATTGACGTACATGCCCAAAATATAATACGTGTCTCTAATTATTATTAGTCACGTTGCGATCATCCAAAAGACAATTTTTGCCATGAAAATCGCGAATACGGAATATTTGGCACTCGAGTTCTCGTTAGTATGATAGTTATCGTTAGTATGATGGACTCCGAATGCCAGATGTTCCGTTATAGAGATTTTAGTGACTTTTGAGCGCTTTGTGACCAATAATCACCGAACCGAGGATTATAGCAAGACTATAGTGGTCTTAAATCACTATGTAGTGTAGCTGGTGGCTTGTAAATACATGCAATTTGATAAAAATAAAGGAGGTTTGTAACAATCAACAATTGTGAACTTCGACTAATGCACAAAGGCTTTTAATATTAGTAGATATGCAATTATAAACCCGACACAAACATATGTTATCTAATATACATATATGTATAATTTTGAGACTTTTACTAGTTATTTTACCCGGTTTCGCTCAGTATTTGTAATATAAACAGCTTAAACATGGCGAATCTAATAGTAAAAATGCATTTTTTTTTTATTAAATTTATTTGAATCGAAAAAAATATAATATTCAACCAATTGAATCGTCGTCATAGAAACTTTGTTTTGCTTACGAAGTTCCCAACCAAAGATACTTAAATATATATGTACATAAATACTCTATATATTTACATATTTACAATATATATTTATATATTTACATACATACATATGTAAAAATAAATACATATTTACATATCGATGTAAAAATGATCTAATTTCGTACTTTAAACTGTCCGCCTGTTAACTGCTTGAATCGGCCAAGGGATATTTTACTAATTTGTTTTAGATATTGTGACGAGGGAACTGACCATTCCGAACACCATAACGGATCTTTCCCTAAATTTTATTACGCCATAAGTAGGTAAAATCTGTTACTCGAAAACAGTTTTACCATACCATTTTGATTAGTGTCCAAAAAACCCTAAGAGCATAAAGGCCAAATAATGCTTTTATACTTTTGCTAAAAGTGTACATATTATTTATGGGGGCCTCGGCCCCCCTTCGAAAGCCGGGCCCGGATTATTTGCATACCCTTTCCCCCCCCCCCTCTCGTCGGCCCTGCCCATGCGATGATATTTCATCGGGAACAACACTAGTATATTATAATAACATGAATCATAAACACCGCTACACGGGATTTTATATCCATTTGGGTCTCCATTACCCTGGGCAATGTACATGAAAGTAGGTCGAATGGCGGGATGAGATTCAATGACCTTTACCCTATAAATCATCCCTGGGAGTCGAGAATAGATGTCTGGAGGGGTGGGAGTAGCAAAAGGGCGAGTTTGCGCACATCGCATCTCCTCCAGCTGACAGCTTCCCAGTGAGCAATTGCGCACTTGTTCATCCGACTGATCGGAAATATTGGCTTCCTGGTGAGGGAAGGCTTGCAGGACGAATGATGAAAATCTCTCTGGTCCTCGGAGCCCTCCTTTACTCGGCCAACGTGGTACAGATGCTGGCCGAGGATGGCACCTCAACCGCAGAACCACGAGGCGACCAAGTCGAAACCACCACTGAAGAGGGTAAAATTACAACACTCTTATTTATTTTCATATATTTATTCTTAGTTCACATTGTATATGGATGGAAGATTTGCAATTTGGGTCTTAATTTGATTATTACAGTACTTTTTATTGCGCCTTATTTCATATTACTGTTCTAGTGATCAATATTTATATGAATATTTTGTCGGTAATTGAATTATTAGTCACATTGCGATCGCCCAAAAGACTATTTTTGCCATGAAAATCGCTAATACGGAATATTTGGCACTCGAATTCTCTTTAAGAGGGCTGGACAGCAGCGCCTTGTCCATACAAACGTACTATATTTCTCCCTACCTCAATTATGGCACTAGAGAAATTATTTTTTAATATGCTATGGATATCCACCATTGGAGTGCATCTATCGTTTTATTTTTTTGATTAATTATTTTTTATAGGAGCTAGGAGCCGCCAAACATCTATAAAATCGCCTCTTTTTTACACCCACGAAAAGAGTCTAGCGTGGTTATTTAACGGTCGATTTTAAAAAAAATACTTCGATAGATGCACAGAAAATATCTTTCTCATACCGATGATGAATTTTTTTTAAAAATTGGTCAAGTTTTGGAGGAGAAAATAGTAGAATACGAAACCTCGATTTTGTCAATTTAAAACACGTTTTATCTGGTCGAAGCGCAACTGTCGAATTCACTCAATATATATATATTGATATATATTGTCGCATTCACTCAATATATACATACACTCAATATATATATATATATATATCGAAGAAAGGAACGGTAACAAAATTAAGGTTTTGGGTGTACAGCCCTCTTAATATGATAGTTATCGCGAGTATGATGAACTTTTCGGCTGCCTGATGTTCCGTTATAGAGAATTTAGTGGCTCTTGGGCGAGCGCTTTGTGACCAATAATCTAAATATTAGTGCCTTTTTCTCAGTGGTGTCATCCAATCTTTGTAAAAGTGAGTCTCTCACAAAATTTTCTCCAATATTGTAATTACAAAAGGCATTGTTTCAAACATTCAAATAATGCTATATTAAACGTACAGAATAATTTCTTATTTAACTATATAATATTATTTTAATATAATGCAATGTAAGGTTTTAAATAATATTACTGTAAGTTTTGCTAGTCCATAACATGACGTTGACAATTACTTTTATCTTCTAAAAAATGTAAATTTCCATTAATATATAATATATATATACGTATTATCAACAGCTTACGTATTTTATGCCTATGAACAATTTTGTATTTTTTGACCAAAATGCAATGCGAAACTGAAACGAAATGTGATTGGCCAATGTTGAATCAATATTGATTGTTGATTATTGAATCAATATTGAAATATCCTTAGAATTTGCTTATATGTACATACATACATAGTTTCGCGAAATTTAAAATATAATCTCATCGGTAGATAACATTTGACTTAATAATGTGTACATATACAAATGTAAATTAATTTAATTTTTATATTTTTTTTTATTATATTATTATAGGTTTGTTAAAATTATATAATCATAGCAAAATTAATGGAATTGTATTGGATAAATTCAATTTGTAAATAATATTTTATCTCATACGTATGTCTACAAATTATATTTATCTACATGCTTGTTTACAAATTATAAACGCAATTATTAAAATTGGTAGTATAACGGGCACAATACAATTTCACTTAATTGTGCATTAAATTTAAATTACACTATTGATAATTTTAAACACATTCAATTCGCACATGATATGTTTTTGATATTTTTTTTCCATTCATTTCAGATCACTTCAAATGTACACTGCCCGAGATAATAGTCAACGGCTCCGATCTGAACAAATCCCAGTTTCAATCAGACTACACATGGATTTCAGAGGTAAATTTCAATTGCATATTTACATACATCAACAATTTTACAATTTCATTGAACTACAATACACATATAGACGCAGTAGATATGCTTTCAAGGAAATATTTTGTAACCGTTTTTGTTAATTTGATGATGTACGAAGGCATACGAGATATTTTGACAGACTTGTGTGTGCATGTCAATTGATGAATATACGGATGACAAAATGAGCCTAATCGATTCTTCCACTTAACCAGCGTCGTTCTTACGAGTGAGGACTTGATTGAATAAAGGGCTTTTGATGTGTGTGGTGTGCATTAGACTATTGCGAGGTTTGTTTACGAGAGATAGAAATAACTTCAGAACGGTTTAATCGAGCATACGTTTCCGCAAGTCAACGAATATGTCATGATGGTATTTGCTCCAATCACTTGAACTAAACTGAACCTCACCGACACTTGTTCTCTGCAAGTGTTGAGACCATCGTCGGAAGCGGGTTTGAAGAGGAAGAACTATTTAAAGAGTAGAATGTCTGTGTTTCTTAGCAGGGGGGCTTTTTAATGTTGAATTCAAGTTTATACAGGTTTTTCATTCCAAATTGACCCTTTTTCAGTTCAAATTGCACCTTTTTCATTTCAAATCAAACCTTTTTCATTTCAGTTGACCCTTTTTCTTTTCAAATTAAACCTTTTTCATTTCAAGAATTATTTAATGAGTAAAATATCAGTGTTTCTTATCGGGTGCTTTTTAATGTTGAATTTAAGTTTATGCAGCTTTTTCATTTCAAATTGACCCTTTTCCATTTCAAATTGACCTTTTTTCATTTTAAATTAAACCTTTTTTCATTCCAAATTAAACCTTTTTCAAATTGACGCTCTTTCAATGTCAATTTGAAATAAATAAAAAGGGTCAATTTAAAATGAATTCATTTAAAATTGACCCTTCTTCCTTTCAAATTGAGATTGAAAAGGGGTCAATTTGAAATGAAAAACAGTCAATTTGGAATGAAAAACCTATATTATTGTTATTTTAACTTTTGCTGCTATTTTTTTTTACGTATTATGTATAAATATGTATTTTTTCCGTATATATGTACATATATATATATATATATATATATATATATATATATATATATATATATATATATATATATATATATATATATATATATATATATATAAATTTTTTTTTTGACCTTTGTGGGGCATTATTAATTCCTGTAATGCCACAATGTTTCCGAACTTAAATAAATAAATATGGAAATAAATACTACATGTATTAAATTCATAATACTGATAATTGATAAGCAAAGTCAAAATATCTCTCTAAATCTGTGCTGGCTTAAATATAATACAGGTTTTTCATTGCAAATTGACCCCTATTCAATGTCAATTTGAAATGGAAAAGGTTTAATTTTAAATGAAAAAGGGTCAATTTGTAAATTTTAATTTATTTTTAAATGCTTTTAATTATTACTAAATTGTGTTCCCAATACATCTTATATATATTTTAATAGCTACTGATCTGCTGATCATTTTCTATTTTAAAATTTCAATTTAATTTTGTTAGTAATCATAGTATTATATTATTCTAATGTTAATAATTTACAGTATAATAGGAAAAAGAGCTCGAAAACCTATTTACAATTCATATAAATGCTCATAATACATCTAATATACATAATATTAATTAAAGACTCTCTAAAGTCAACGATCTAAAGCAGATTGTGTTAAGGCAATTTGGAATGAAAAAACTGTGTTATATTTAAGTCGGCACAAATATAGAAAGATACTTGAATGTATGCAAGTTCCATGATTGAACCAATATCAAATTTTAATAATTCCACAATCTACTAATACATACATAATAGAGTTATTGACGATTTTATATTAACGAAAGGTTTGCTATAAATGTTTATAAATAAATTTAATTACAGGTAAAATTTCCCGGTATTATCGGTCCGCTGCAGGAGCGGCTAATATGCAAGATAAAATGTGTCGATGGACAATGGGTAGGTCCTTTGTGTGCCACGTCTGAAGGTATGTTATAATAATTTAAACCGTTTTATTTTTAAATATGACATTCTATTTATTATAGTGTGACATTAGATGTAAAGAGAAAAAAAAATGTGATTGTGAATATGAAACAAATACTATATTTATAGAAGGGAGATATCAACCGATATTCAGAGAGTGTACGATGCAATCCGATTATCCATATTTAACATTGACTTTCAAGAATAATAGCATTTTGGTAGCATCTCCAAATTATTTATATACATATACATATATATTTTGAATATCAAATGTCAAACATTCTTCAATTTTCATTATATGATCATTTTGATTTACAAAATTACTCACATTACAGCTCGGTTCAAGATTTGCACATGGATCCATAGTCCAAGCGAGATGTAAAGAATTGGGCACGTACAAGCTCTTGGGGGAAAATTCCATCATGTGTGCCAACGGCGAATGGACTTCTAAATTTCCCACATGCATTCCAACATCAATTCTAACCAACTTCACAGGTAATCCTCACGTTTGATTGTCTCATAGCAAAATCAACAGAGAGCGTTTCAAGCATGATACATTTCAGAGGACGCTCCGCCAACAATACTGATCAACGTGCCGATGGGCTCGGCGTCTGTGGAACCTTCCGGTGAGTTGTCCGTCTATCCAGACTCCACAGTGCATCTGGATTGTATTGTTGTACGACGAGCAGGCAGTCCTGAATGGTCTTCGACTATAAGCTTCCACCGGCATAGAATTGGTAGCGAGGTCGCGGGGTTGTTGATGTGTGTTTAGACGTGGACGGGTTCATGTTGTGTTTGGTTTTAGATTGGTCTCCGGATTCAATGGAAAAGGATTCGCATTATAGACTGATATTGGACCATATGACGCCTCAAGATTCTGGTATTTACACGTGTGCAACGCCACATGGAGTCACAAACAGCATTACCATACATGTTGTCAGTGAGTTTTAATTGATTTATTTTCTATAGTTGTATGAAATACCTTAGCCATTGTGTGGATTAATGAATTTAGCAGCGCGTTCAAAGCTGTAGATTTGTACAGCAGACAAGTTTACAAACATTCATCTTTGTATGGTAGGAGATATGGATCTTTTTTTTATAATTTTGTATTTTCATATTTCATTTAAGTGAATAGAATGTTCTTTAGAGATAAATTTCAATACTTTGTAATACAGTTTATGAAATACATACAATATAAAACTAACCTAATGAATGAAAAATAATATTAAATAAAAACTATAATATGAGAAACAAATTAGTATCTATTGTGATTTTTTTAAAAAAATGTTCTAGTAATTTGATAACCCAAAAAAATGCATGTTTATAAAAAAACAGGGCTGTAGAGTCACTTCAAAATTTATTGACTCCAAATCCGACTACGACTTTATGTTATGATTCCACTATATCTCCGAATTTAACTTGATCGATTTCAGTAAGATTGACTTTTCTCGCGAACGTATAAAATTAATAGTAATAAAAGTAATAATGACTTTCAAAATATAAAAATTAAAGGAATTGAAAAAAAAATTGACCAATTGTTAATGAAATAGGTATAAATAAAAAGTAAGTACATTTATATTGAATATGTACGAATTTCATAAACAAACAAATCAATTTAATAAAAAAAAATAGATTAAAAATAAGAATAAAAAATCATTTCCATAAACAAATTATTAAATTTCAATTTTTTATTGGATTTACTTGAATAAAATTGGAAACTCTAGTTGACACATATCGTAATACTATTAATTACAGAAAATAATAATAAAAAGTAGTCAAAGTTAAAGTTGATTTTTGACGACTGCGACTCCGCTTGAAATGCTGCGAATGCTGCGACTCCGATAATATAAGACTGATATAAGCAAAATATTATTAATAAACCAGTAATTACTATTATATATTTGAAAGATACCGTTTGTGATTCCATATTTCTAAATCAGCCTCACTATATTTCGACTTCTTGTTTATGTTATTCCAAACACATATTCTCGAATTTAAATTTGTCTCCAAATTTCATCTACATTGATGAAATTAAAAAAGTATTCTAATACGGAGACAAAACAGACTTATCTCCGTCTGCCGGCAACTTTAAGATTTGATAAGATGAACCGTTGTGTTGTCTCATTTATTTCTACATCGTGAAACTTTGGAAATTCGATACTAAAAAGTATGAAGAATGATGATATGTTTTTAAATGATTTTTAAAATATAAAAACATTCAAAGCAATTCTGTTACATAAATCCACACAATGGTACTCTGTGTGTTTAATATAATATGATTTATATTCCTTTCATCAATTATTACATTGTCAAAGGTATGCAATGTGAATCTATGGAGATAGTCTCACCCCATATAACATACTGGATGGAAGGAAATAACGTCGGACAAGTTATACGATTTTCATGCCCGGTTGGCTTTCGTCTAAACGGAACTGCTAATATAACATGCCAAGGATCTGGTAAGGATGCTGATTGAATCACAAAATCAAAAGCGTTATATAACCAGACCAATCATGCGAATTTTTATGTGTATATTGCAATTTTATACTGTTTAGTTGATGTCATATCATTATGTTATATATGTAGATATAAATCCAGTGGCATACATACATACATACAGTACAAGAGCATAAAACCAAGAACTGATTTTAGTTGTGAACCAAGTTTCATCTGAGAATTTATTTGGCCAAATATTTATGTATTTTAGGATATATATTTCAATTTAATGATTTACATAATAATATATATAATGTAAAATGGCAGTTTCTTAAAATTTGACTTTGAATTATTACATGTATAAAGTCGAAGATGTCATTCGATTGTTTATCATCAAATAAAGATGTTGAATTGAATTGATTCGTCGACATTTGACATGATTCGTGTTTGCAAATGATATTTCTTATCTGTACATTGACCACTATGCTCCACAATCAGTTTAATATTATGTAAATCGCCATAAATATTGAACAGTGATAGTGTATCATTTAATGTTTATGAATAATGACTAATGTGTATAATTGTATATGTATGTGTGTGCGTTTATATATTTGTTTGGTGTTTAATGCGTTGCAAATTTCATATACATACATTAATCGAAGTCAATCTTTCATTGGCAAATCAAACAGTTTCCTCGGAGTTTATTTATTATATTTATAGACATGTGTATAGTTTGTGATAAGGATCGAACCTTGCAGGAGTAATTTTTTGCAATTGTAATGTCAGTGGGTCAGAATTATATTAAAAAATCAATACTTCAATTGAGAAGAAAATAGTCATAGGTTTTTAATACATAAAGCTATGTTGTACCACAATATTAATATTAAGTTATAATTAAATAATAAAGATAATTCCGTTCAAATGAATTATACTGTCCACCACCGAGACTTAGAGCCGGGCCACATGTGCGACTTGCGAGCGACTTGGTTGATGGCGACCAGACCAGACGCATTATATGCAGTTAGATGGAGCATGCCACATCCGTCAACTTCTTGGTCGCTCTCATTTCCATACATTTTTTCTGGTTGAGCAACTAGTCGGCCGACAAAGTTGCACGGTGTGGCCGGGATCATAACGAGCAGAGTTTTTTAGACAATTTATATGCAATTTATACGCATCTTAGACAATTTAATCGCGGTAGAGTTTCTTAGACAATTTATATGAAATTTTGTGCAGTTTGCACTCATCTACATAGTTATGCCTCATCTTATTGCAAGCAATCCTTTGCATAATTTTAGAAATTTTGCTAAGAAAACGATTGATTATGTGTTGAGGTTTGATTGATGTCATTATCTTCACAAAACTACTCTGTGAAATGATGCTATATGTACTATGCTGTTAATAACTGTTTATGAATAGTTCTAAGTTCTATTTATAGCAGATCAAATCGAGTATATGAGTGGGATCCGTTCTCTTTTGTATCATGCGTTCACATTTCTTTACCCAAATGTCAATTATTTCAAATCACAGCGTCATTTTCTTCAATTTGATCACATCTCACATTCAAAACCTATTATTTAGATCACTCATCGATGTTCCGGCCATACATTATTGCATGCACTAGACTTTATAAACAATTTTTGCGTACACTGTTCAATATTATCATTCAAAAACAAAATTTGACATGTATTCTTTATCATATTTCCATTCCCCTACTGCTACAATCAAGACATTCCACTACTGCTACAATTAACAGAAATTGCATTCGATCAATTAGCGCGAGACTTACGAGAACCGAGCATACTGTCGTATTCGTGCAATGTTTTGTAACATTTTAAGGATGTAAAATAATTTCTTTATTTTTTTAATTATTTCTTATTTACATATATAATATTATTACAATATAATTCAATGCAAGGTCTTTAATAATATTACTGTAAGTTTTGCTGCCTATAACATGACGTTGACAATTACTTTTATCGCCTAAAAAATATAAATTTCCATTAATATAAAATATATACGTATTCCATAAATAAATTAATAATATCAACAACTTATCTATTTTATATTAGAATTTTACTAATGTAAATATTTCAAAGACGAAACACGAACTCAAAACTAGCAAAAAATAAAAGTCAAATTCTACCGACCGCTATACGCACGAACAATGTTGTATTTCTTGACCAAAATGCAATGCGAAACTGAAACGAAATGTAATTGGCCATCTCGGGTCGAGTGGGGGGTGAATGCTAGATTGTTTCGACTATAGCAGGTGATATTTTATAGTTTCTGTAGGTCAGTGGCATGCCGTGAAATTCTCCCTGTTTTTGTCGCACAGCCTTACTCACGTGTGCGTGAGCAGGATTCAACGTGAGGGAATGACGTCATACCGAGTCATCTTGTATCCTGCTCGCGCACATATAAATAAGGCTGTGTGACAAAAACAGAGATAATTTCACCACATGCCTCTGCTGTAGATTAAAAATACCCCCTCCCCCTACTCTTTTGCCTTTTTTATATTATTTGAATATGTTTTATTTATATTACATCATTTAAATTTACATATATTATATAATATACTTGTTGAACCTGGCATGCAATTCTCATTCTCGTTCCCGTTCCCGTTTCAAGTGATGTTTGGAGCTCTACTAACGTCTCTTCAACGCCGTGTCGTCATAAGCCAACTGGTAACGTGGTTACCAACGGTCACATTTCCTTGACTACACAATGCCGCTTCAAACTTTCGCGTCGGTAAAATCGTAATTACGAATATTATTGTTAAGAGGTTTTTTTTCACAGTAAGTTCCCAGCATGCATACAACAAATCCTGAAAGTTCTATTTTAGGAGCCTATACGAGACAAACATACATTCCATGTACATATATAGATTAATCATTTGTTATTTTTTTGCCAAATAATATATTGTCAATTTGTTTTTCTGCTGTGTATTTTTTATTAAATAATTAATGAATTATTTTGCAGCTCGCATTTATGTATGCATTAAATCGCCTATAGCGACCGTTTCTAATGTGTATGTATTGTGGTAGTAATAAATTTAATTTTAAAAAAAGGACAATGGTCGGCCAGCCCCCCTATTTGCGTGATAATATTTTGCCCTCGTCTTTCGTGGCCAAGTCCTCAATTATCCCTGGTGGAGCACAATGCCAGCTACGGAGGTCGTGCTGTGTTCCGGTGTGCTTGGGGATACAAATTGGCCGGCCCGCCCGGTATAGAGTGTGACCGTGATGGAAATTGGACCGGAGCACCACCGACATGTTTAGGTATTTCATTCGGTTCTGTTAGACTCGTGTACTCTCGAATGTGATTATATTTAAGCTTTATGTCATTTTAGTAATTCAGTGTCCTTCGCCGCTGTTGCCGGCCAACGGTGAGTTGGCCGAGTGGGTCAACACACCGTTTAGTGGAAAGTACGGTGTTGGAGATTTGGTGCAGTACAAGTGTCACGGTGGATACAATCTGACCGGAGAAGCTTCAATTGTATGCACTGAGACTGGCTTCTGGTCTCATCCTCCGCCGTTCTGCATCCTTCCCAATAAGTTCACCTACAAAGCCCAAGAGTGAAGACTGAACGAAATATTCTCATGCTGAATTTGATGATGGCCGGGGGAAACGTTTCACAAGAAGCGTTAGTTTCAAGAGTGTAATGCCCAATAAAACATAAATATTATAATTGTATTGAATGTATAAATGTTGAATGTTGATAAATTGTACTTATAGTGTATAATGTTTGTCATTTCCATTATACATAAATGTGTGGAGTTAATGTAATACACGTGTACGTATGTATACTTAACATAAATTAATATTGTGAAATAAATCAATGTTGAACTTCTGCCAGTTTTATTTATTTATCATCATCATTGCCGATATTTCAGTTTTCAGTTCGAAATATGTGTCAACATTTTATCATTTAATTGCTTTAGGCCAAAAACAATACTTTTGGTAATCGACATCAATGAGAAAAGTCAGGAAAAATAATCTCTATATTATAATGGATGTGGCCATTTGTAGATACAGTATCGATGAATCATTGGCCATTTGTACATACAGTATCGACGAGTTATTGGCTATTTGTACATACAGTATCGATGAATTATTGGCTATTTGTACATACAGTACATAGTAAAATACATGGGAAGATTATAAGAATTAGGATTTAAGGTTAATAAATTATAAGAATAGAAATTTAAAATTAATTAAAAAACTTTTCTTTCGGCCGTTTGGTATAAACTTTTTAAAAGTCAACAAAGTGTTCAAAAATTCTTATAACTATAATAATCTTCTAATCTTATAATTTTCTTTTGGAAGATTATAAGAATTAGTCAATAATTGAAATAGCCAATAATTCGTCAATACTGTATGTACAAATAGCCACACCCTCTTATAATAAACCTGTATTTTAAGCATTTACTTTTTTTCATTTGAGCAAATACAATAGAATGTTCAGTTTTAGTATTTATTTTAAATTTTCTTTTCAAAAAAAAAGATAAATTTAAATAATAATGTAAAAGAAAAATGTAACCGAATGAATAATGTTTTGAAATGAGAATTACTAAGAATTTATATAATATGTGGAAAATAAATATAAATTAAATCAAAAAATCATAATAAAATAATGAAATAAAATAATAACCAAGACCTTAGTTGATAACTCTGGATAAAATACATAAAGCATACAAATATAATTTTTTTTTTTTATTTATTTACAAAGAAATATTGATACAAGGACTATGCTGTAGTTTTCTCGTGAAGATCACATCTATTGAAGGGGATGAAAAAAATAGTAGAAGAAATAAGTAATAAGAGTAAACTGCCACCTCTGGTTGACAGATATTTATTAAATTTATTATCTTACTCAACCTAAATTATTTCAATTTGATAAACTGAATGGTTTCGGTAAATAATAAGTAAAAAAATCTGGGTATTCTAGATTGAAAGTACTACTTCCGGTTGAATATAATAATAAAATATTCGAAAAATACTACTTCATTTATGAAAATTTTTATACCTGTTGAGCGATTTGAAAAAAACTAAATAAAAAGACCTAAAAGTCAAGTAACACTTCCTGTAAACCCAAAATTTTTAAAAAAAATTACAAAATAACGACAAAGTTTCAGTTTGATCAAATTAATGATATTCGAATTATCTCCAAAATACACACAACTTATTTACACACCATGGAAACGAATCAGTCAAAACTTCAAGTTCGAATTCCATCATGATCACAAAACATCATGATACTAATTGGATACAGAAAAGAATATAAATTCAAAAACTGAAATTTAAAGAGTTAAAACTTAGGTTGCTTAAAAATTTAAGTAAAATTAAACCAAAATCAATTTTTTGTACACAAATTATGTAGATGTATATATGTATTTATTTATTTTATTCAGATTAATACCAGTGTAAATAATTATGAATTAAAATTGATGCGTGGTTTTGAGACATCTATCGGTTGTTTTACAAAGCTTTTGCGAAAATTTTTAGAAAAATTGTCCAAATCAAATATTAAACATGCATTTATGTAGATGGCTAAATTAATAAATAAGACTGTTTCAAATTTATTACGCTACTTACTTTTCAGATTTACTGCGCAGTTTCAAGATTCATGTTTCAACGTAGTTTCACTAATTAAAGCACTATGTACTTACTCCTTTCTAGTGCATTAAAAGCATGACAAACACGAGATGCATTAAATGCAATTCTGTACACATCAAAAGAATACACATTATGTTTAAACCGAACCACTCTTGCATTGTAGACCATCATAGGTTTATAATTAATTTAATCAATACATTTAAAAATAGTAACTATTAGCAAGCGTACGATTTATTTGATTTAAAAAAATATTTAACGATTTCTAACAATCGCCATTTCCATTTTTATGGCATTCTTCAGGCGTATTTTCGAATCGACAGCAAATAAAACGTTATTACGTGTAAATATTGTAAATTTATCCAATACCAAGCCAGTGCCAACTTCAATACAAAGATTTAATTGCCAATAAACTCTCGATTTTCCCGAAAATGTTTGTTTTTATGAAAGAATCCATATGAATTGATCATCAAATGCTATCATATATTATTCATTTTGAAAGTACTTAGTACTTAGTAGATGATCCAACAAAGAAATGTGCAGTTATATACATATATGTATGTTATAGTCGAAGTGTATTATCAGTTGTAATATATTCCAACTGGCGTTTTAGGTCATTCATACTTGAATACAATCCAACTAGTAAATTATATCTCTTCAAGCGCAAATACACTTTCAACAATGTGCGTCAGTTGTAATATAAAAGTGGGTTTTGACAGCTCTGATGCTTTTACGAATGCTTTAGAATTCAATAATGCGTTAATATTTGCTAGATATCACGAATAAAGGCAATGAGTACCGTTTTATGATAACTCTAAGAATGTGTTCAAAACAAAAATATGACTTTCCAACTTAATTTACTAGTCGAATGACATTTTCACGAAAACCTGACCTCTCCATCTAACCTGGTACCAACTTATAGTTGAACTGTATTTTCAATTTTAGTATATTTTGACTGGTTGAAATGTAATTCGCCATATGAATCAACATACGTAGGCTTTGCGGAATATATTCCAAGTAGTGAAAATATATTACAACTTAAAATACACTTCAACTATAAAGGTTGTCGGTACTAGGCTATTTTTACATAGATATATAACAGCAAGGCTTGACAGGAAGACCCCAATGCGCCTTCCTGGAAAATTAATT
Organism: Arctopsyche grandis; assembly: GCF_051622035.1. Lineage (NCBI taxonomy): Eukaryota > Metazoa > Arthropoda > Insecta > Trichoptera > Hydropsychidae > Arctopsyche > Arctopsyche grandis. The sequence goes on from NC_135356.1 coordinate 34,951,568, forward strand.
ACAAGCAATGCAGCATTTTAGTATTACATAACTGTATTTCTAGAAGCTGAAAGAACACAAAATAACAATTAATTAAGTAATTAATCCATTGAGACATCTATGGATTGTAATACATAGATGTCTCAATGGCTCAATGCAATAAATACAGAAGATTTGTGACAACAGGAAAGATAATTTTTTGCCCATTTTGAGGAACCGTTTCAACAATGATCACATAAAATTGGCAAACTCTGATAAGAAACGACCGATTTGGAGTCACAAATCACCACAAATCTAATATATTTCAACTAGTCAAAATATTTTATTTATTTATTCATTTTTTACATATATAACAGGAAGGCTTTATAGGTAACCCCAATGCGCCTTCCTGGCCAAATACAAACATTGCAGCATTTTTTTTTATTATACAAGTCGCTGAATTACGAGACAATGAAAAACTCGCAAATTAACGAGACATCTATGAATTGTACATAAATTTTATTGTACATTAATCAATCACTCAAATAGTGGTGACATAGTAGGTAGGAAGGATATTTAGCCTATTTTACCGGGAACCGTTTCTACAATGAAATCAGAGTTATATGCGATATATTCCAACTATTCAAAATATATTACAACTGGAAGATATGATATAGAGGCGACCCAAGGTTTTAAGTAATACATTTTGTAATTACATTAATCATCTAGGATACATATTATATCTTTATATGACGTTTTCACGAAACCAAACCTGCTGTCTAACTTAATACCAACTTATAATTGAACTGTATTTTCAGTTGTTATATATTTTGAACAGTTAGAATGTATAATAATTTGACATCAACTGTAACATAAAAATCCATATACACTCATGATTTGAATTATGCGGTAGATATGTTCAAGGAAAACGCGTTTTTCTTTCGATTTCGGCGTTAAATACCGTCATTTTCTGATATTGATCATCAGTTGACTTTTACATATTCATCAAACGGACTACACGAAAATATATGTATGTATGTACAATATGTTACACCGAATCCGTGAAATTGTCTATTACACGCATTCGGAAAGAGAATTGCCGAATGCGTGAAAAATGCAAGCATGTTGCCCAGTTCACGGATTCCGTAAATTCTTTGGCGAATGCGTGTATTCGGCAAGAATTTGTCTGCTCAAAGCATGGAGTCGGCAAATAGACAGCAGCGCCCCGGTGTTGTTTTTTAGAACTGGACAGCGTGGACAAGTGTCAAAGTGACAGCTGAATGAGGATGTTTAATTTACATATTATTATGTATAATATGACTACATACATATGTTTCGATCATCTCATATGACTTATACATAAATTAATGCCATTTTTATACATTTTGATCAATATTTTAACAGTGAAACATATGTATGTAGTCATATTATACATAATAATCTGTAAATTAAACTAAATTAAACATCCTTATTCAGCTGTCACATTGACACTTGGTTATAATTAGAGGTAGGACCGGAAGCGTGCCGTTTTTTGTTTATTGTTCGTTGTGCATTGTTCATTTTTATGATGAACCATTGTTAAAGGTTCGCCGAACCTTTTTTTTTGCACTCTAGCTTTGTGAATAGACCCAAAACGCCGTGATTCCTGGAAAAAGCACGCTCTCTATCCGCCCTTTAGTTATAATATAACACGCTGTCGAGTTCACGCATTCGGCAAAGAATTTACGGAATCCGTGAACTGGGCAACGTGCTTGCATTTTTCACGCATTCGGCAATTCTCTTGCCGAATGCTTGTAATAGACAATTTCATGGATTCGGTGTAACATATGTATATATGCATAGAAAAGTACTAAATAGTAAATTTATTTTATTTTGTTAATATTCTTAAGAAAAAACGATTAATTTGAAAGAAAGAACACTTGAGTATTTAATATGATATCTTTTAATTAAGGTCCTTTTCATAATGATAGGTAATTTTCAACGTTTTTATAAATTTTCTCTTAGAAGCTACTCAATGACAACATGCATACATGTACTCTTTCAGATATTCTCACAGGAACAAATCGAAAGATCAAAGATCCAGGAAAAGTGTAGGTAAATCTGGGATCTTCTTAGAATTATCCATTCGTCGAAAACCCATTTCCACATATGAGATGGGGAGGGGCGGGGGGGGGGGGGGAGAGAAAAGGTCCTACCGTTTCGTCTTTCGTCTTACAGTAAGCTTAGGACCTCTTCTCGGAAAATTACAGACTGAACCATTACCGGTTAACTAACCACTAGCCACGCCGCTGGTTACTTGATCATTTTACAGGAGAGCCTAATAACCGAGGCTGTGGAGTTGAAGTCGGAGCTAGAGTCGTGGAGTGGGAGCACTTCAAACGAAGTCGGAGTCGGATTCGTAAATAATGGAGGTTTGCAAACAACCGACTCTAACACCTTTTTATTATTTTCATCATTACGGCATGTGTCGACTAGAGTCTCCAATTGTATCGAAGCAAATCCAATAATAATTGAATTAAATTGAATTTGAATTGCATTATAAATAAAATCGTTGAATTCCACATTTTTTGATTTGTTCTGGCATTCAAAACCGATGTTTTTTTTCAAAGTTTATATTAGTTTATTAGTACTCTAAATAATCGACGGGTCTCTAGAGCAGTGCTTCCTAATTACTTTCATGTCACGACCCCCTAAATCTGAAAGAATTAATTCCCTAAAAATTTTTTTTTCTAGTTAAAAGGTTTATTTGGCAGTTATTATTATAATTATAATATACATATTTATATTCAGCACGAAATTATAGAAACTTGCTTAAACACATTTTTTTTTAAATAAAAACTATACACACATGAAACAATTTAATGCGATAGATGAGGTCGCATGTTTTTACATAACAAATCGATATCGGGTTTAATGTCAGAAATGCTAACTCGCAAAGCATCTTCCAAAGTCTCCGTGGAAAGGCATGACCTTTGCTTATTTTTTAAAATAAGTAATGACGAAAATGCTGTTTCGCATAGGTACGTAGTCGCGAAAGGAATAAGAGTAACTAGGGCTTCTTTTCCAATAGCAGGATATTCTTGCTGTCGCCTTAACCAAAATTATGAAATACTTTTTTCATTAAATTCCACTTCAAGCAAATAATCTGATCTGAATCGATCAACTCTTCTTTGGCTGTCCACGTAATATGATCATATTTTAAGGACTTGGCAAATGGTGTTATCTTATCCAATTGTTCCTTTCATCCTCATTCAAGTTTGGGAAATATTTCCTTAAATATATACATTCCCTAAATATTTAATGTGGAAAAATATTCATAAATGAATATTTGTACTTTCTATTGAATATTTTCGCGGCCCCCGCGAGAAATTCTACGGCCCCCCAGGGGGTCGCGACCCCCAATTTGGGAAGCACTGCTTTAGATTAAAAGTACTACTGTACTTCCGGCTATGGTAAATATATTTAAAAAATATTGGGGTATAAAATTTATATTTTCTATTACATGTATAAAAATTTCAATCTGATTCGGTAAGCAACATTGAAGTATAATGTATAAAATAGTCATTCCTAACAAAAGTATCGCTTAAAAGCGAGCCATCGAAGAGAGAGACGGAAGGTCAGAAGAGAGACAAAAGAGTGAGGAAAAAAAAAATCGTGGAAGTGATCGTCCCTTACAACAACTGGACAAAACAGCTGACATCTCCGGGCACACGGATTTTTTGTGGCAACATTTTTAGGGGCTGAGAGCAATTCTATGCATACTACTTCAATGTAGATAAAGTAATAATAACTGTTTTTCAATGAGTGAGGCTGGTCCGAACATCTAGCACGTGCACATACAGATGTTCGGACTTTGTCGAACTAATACTACCACACAATTTCACTAGTAGAGCCTATTTCAAAGAGATCCTACTGCTACAGAGCTTAACAAACAACTGAGCAAAACAGCCGAAATCTCCGTCTGCACGGAGTTTTTGTAGCAACATTTTTGGAAGCTGAGAGCGCTTCTACCCATTCTACTTCAATGGTAAGCAATTTGGGAGATAATTAAATTTAAAAACTTAAAAAAAAAAGAGTACGCCTATAAAGGGAGGTACCATTTCCAGTCAACTTAAAAATTTGAAAAAAAATTACTTCGTATCTATAAAAATTTTAGTAACCGATACTAAGTTTCAGTTCGATAGGACTAATAATAGTGTTCAAAAAATCCCCAAAATACACCGACACACATTTTTTCTCGATCACGAAAACGTGATCAGTGATCAGAGTTCGAATCAGTCAAAAATTTAATGTCTATGATGGAAAATCCGAAAATGAACACGCAACGCAACCGTGCATACAATATGCACTTTTCGATAGAAAAACCAGAAACGAAATCGAAATATTCCCTTATCGGTCGTAGACGGAATTAACGGTGATAAGACTGAAATGAAAACTGAGATTCAAATTAACCGTTTTACGAGTTTAAGCATATAAGCCGATGTGTCGAATATGATCGAACGTTGATAAAAAAAAAATCATAAATCCAGACACTTAGTTGATAGTTGATACTTTGCAGTTTGACTCGTGAACAGTTGGGTCTACATACTTGGCTGTTGGAAGGTTTTCAAACTGGCAAGATGTATTACAAGTAAGTTATACGATACCTGAGACTTTATAAGTGTTGTTTGTGAGACTTTAACTGACAAAGTATCGAGCGCTGCCCGAGACTTTGTCAGTTTAAACTCGATCTTGCATCTGTGAACGCAGATTCTTTATATTTATATTTTTATTTTTTAAATTTATATTTTTTAGACGATAAAAGTAATAAATTGTCAACGTCATGTTGTCGACAGCAATGCTTACAGGAGTATTATTTAAGACCTTGCATTGAATCATATTGTAATAATATTATAATTTTACAACACATTACACGAATTCGACAGCATACTTGGTTCTCGCAAGTCTCACGACTGTAACTATTGATTCAAATACTTACTTTTGGCACAAAAACACTAGAATTTGACTAACAAGACTGCAAAAGCCAAAAATGTTGCTATGATGAACAATAATTGTAAATTTTTTTATTTAAAAATTTGTAGATTTTTATATGATTATAAATAAAAATAATTGTTATCTAAATATATAAAAGTCAATATTTGTCTATCTGTCTATCTGTCTCAAATAGGCTCCTAAATCACTGAACCGATTACGATGGAACATTCGTGATTTGTTGTATGCATGTCGGGAATATTACTGTGAAAAAACCTCTTTATAATAATATTCGTAATTATGATATTATCGACGCGAAAGTATGAGGCGCCAGTGTGTAGTTAAGGAAATGTGTACGTTGGTAACCAACTTGCGCGCACGCATGCCAACGCCCTCATTACGTACCACTCATAACAATCCTACATATGTACATATATATAAAAATCAATATTTATATGTATGTCACGTATGCGTTCCTATACTTTACTATAATTTAATTTGATTGTTAAGTATTAATTTGAAACTGAAACATTCACTTATCGAAACGCATCGAGAAACGGGAACGGGAACGGGAATTGCATGCGTTATTGTACGATAGAACTATCAGGATTTATTGTATTGTATATTTATTGTATTCAATTATTTATTTATTTAAAGACGGGAACGGAAACGGGACAAACGGGAATGAATGGCATTGCAACGCAATAATTTCAAATGTTTTCGCGTCGCGACATGCGTTGTTAGGGTAAAATAAACAAATAATTGAATAATTTCAAATGAGTTCGCTGCCTGCGTTTTTCCGACAAGTGGGAATGGGAACGAGAACGGGAACGGGAACGGGAACGGAAACGAGAATGGGAATGGTAACGGGAACGGGAACAGGGATTGCATGCATTATTGTGGCATTGCAACGCATGCCGGGTTCAGCTAGTCTTATATATAAAACCGAAACGGCGTTTTTAATTCGTTTCTGATTAGCTGTCGTCAAAGTCGTTTCTGATTGGCTGAATTAATTAATTAAAAAAACAAATAAAGATTTTTTTCATTGTTCGACGGTATTTTAGTCGGCATTTATATTTCAAGTTACTTTCATTATATCCGTGCTAAAACGGAAGATATCGTCAAATGTAGAACCGAGCGAAGCCGGGTAGCATCACCGGTATTGTATATATAACCAACAGCGTTGACTAGTGGTTAGCATATATGCTTTCGAACAAAGTGGTCACGGGTTCGAGTCACACTGGTTGCTGCTGGCCAGACATTGGTTTGTGACTCCAGGTCGATCGTTTCCTATCAAAATATGCAAATTTATCTGATTTTTATTGAAACAGTTCCAACAAATTGGCAACGTTTACTCATTTCTCGCAATTTTCGAGTTTTCAGCGTCTCGAATTTCGCTGATTCGTATAAAAAAAATGCTGTAAATTTGTCTATAAATTTAAAATTTATCAACATCTCGAAATTTGACGGTTGATATAAAAAATGTTTAAAAAATTTATCCATAGATGTCTCTATGATACTTTGTTAAAAATTATTCTAAAAATTGTATATGGATGTTTGTAATTGGCCAGGAAGGCGCATTGGGGTTTACCTGTTAGACCTTCCTGATATATATGTCACAGTGAAAATATATTTTCACTGACGTTTCAGTGAAATCATAACCAGTTACATTTTCAGGGTTGTTTTTATTCATTTAAGATTAGATTGTTAGAGTTGGTATTATTTAAGGGTTAGGATAGGTTAGGTTAAGTAAGGGTTGGCCCTATTCATTTAATATTGGGTTGTTAGGGAATTTAAAGAGTTAAACGTTATAAATTCATTATTTGATACATTTTCACTGGATGCGGTGCATCCGCTCTAAAATCGCCAGACAAATTGAACGACAGATTAACGGACGGCTGCTTTAAATGCGATTCTCGTCTTCTCGAATGATAGATTGCACATCAGATGACGGGTAACAGATGCAATTATTAAAATTGAGTTGGATCTTTCAGGCTTAGTTTAATAAGGCAAGATTCGATCAGTTTCGAATCTTGCCTTATTAAACTCGCCAGAAAGATCCAACTCAATTTTAATAATAGCATCTGTGCACATTGTAAGGTTACTTGTCATCTGATGTGCAATCTATCATTCGAGAAGACGAGAATTACGTTTAAAGCTGCCGTTCAGTTAATCTGGCGATTTTAGAGCGGATGCACCAAACCCATTTTCACTGCTTGAATTGGTGAAAATATATGTACACTAGTGAAAATAAATTTTCACTTGAAATATGCTTTCACGGTTACATATACATACATATGTATGTATGATATGTAAGTGTATACGTCTAAAATAAAATGTAGTATAGTAAAATATGTAAGTGTATACGTTGAAGGAAAGCGATATTTTAAAAATGTAAAGAAAATTCTTTATGAAACATTTTAAAATTTGATACAATCTGGTAGATGAATAAAATATGAAGTGCATAAAAAATGCTATACACTTAATATCAAAGAACATTTTAATGTAATTAAACAACTTTGACCTTTGTCGCACCGGCTCGAGCACTGGATCGATAACGAGCCCCGGATTCAAGGGCATAGAAAAGCCCCCAGGTGACGCCGGGTGAGTTTGCTCGCTGTACAGGTTCGTTACTTTATCTAGTAACAATAGATGAAGTTTTGTGATCATGCCAAAATTTGACCTCGAGATTTTAACTGATTCGAATTCACGATCGAGAAAAAATGTGTGTCGGTGTATTTTGGAGATTTTTTGAACACTATTAGTCCTATCGAACTGAAACTTAGTATCGGTTACTAAAATTTTTATAGATACAACGTAATTTTTTTTCAAATTTTTAAGTTGACTGGAAATGGTACCTCCCCTTATAGGCGTACTCTTTTTTTTAAGTTTTTGAATTAAATTATCTCCCAAATTGCTTACCGAATCCGACTGAAATTTTTATACATGTAATAGAAATTATAAATTTGATACCCCAATATTTTTTAAATATATTTACCATAACCGGAAGTAGTACTTTTACGCTAGAGAATCGAGGATTTTTATGTGTTTCTCAGAAATATAAAATTTGGTAAGCATCCGTCAACTGGAAATGGCAGTTTTTGTTCGATTGAGTGGGGAATCTTCAAAAGACACCCTACAGTAGTGCTAAATTTTTACCGGCTAATCCCCACCCCCAATCTCCATTCTCTGGAAGAAACGAAGTATATGTTTTTATCGGAAACCTTTTCGTATATTGAACTGAAATTTCATATCTAGAAGTCTTAACTTAATACCAAGTTATGTATAAAATTTGGTAAGCATATGTCAACCGGAAGTGGCAGTTTACTCTTGTTCGATTTTTCGACTCCTTGAACATGTGTGCTTTTCACGAAAATATTCAAGTATAATTATTGTATCAATGTGAGGAAAATAAAAACAAATCACTAAATTTAATAAACCGGAAGTGGGATTTTTTCCTCTCAGAAAAGTCAAAAATGTTGTGACCACGATTCTTTCCACACCCCTGAATGTATCAAGCTGAAAATTTGTATTTGTAATTTTGATGTACTAACTTAGAGTTGTTAAGGTTTTGGTCGGAATTCGTAAACTCGAATTAGTAATTTTTTCTAGAACAATATTTCATTATTTTATTTTGACCTTTAAAATTATTTCTATCTTCTTGATATGACATGTTTATAATGTAGTAAGTAATAAAAAAAATTGAACAAAATCCAACCACCAGAAGTAGAACTTTTTAGTCTTGTGTGAGTTTCCCTACATTTGCGCTCAATTTGTATCGATAATGCTCTCATAACCGGTATGTGTGAACGTGTATCTTTGTTTAATTATCGAATTTTTGGTGCCACTTAAGTATGCGGTCTACCTTCACATATCTACTTTAGTATGCGATCTACCTTCACGTTTGACTTAAATATGCGGTCTCACTGTCTCAGTTCTCGCGTGTGACACTGAGACTGAATAATACAGACCTAATCTTAAATTAATAGGGCCAACCTTAACTTAACTGAACCTATCCTGACTCTCAAATTAATATATGTTGGCTGCTAAGATATATTTTTTTAAGTTTTATTTCATCAATATTTCCACACAAAAAAAAAACATATATTATCAGCCAACACCTATTTATATAAGGGTCAGGATGGGTTAGGTTAAGTTAAGGTTGGCCCTATTAATTTAAGATTTGTGGACAGACTTGTGTTGGTTACGACCTATTTCCCCCTCCATTCAATGTAATGCTCTATAAGTTGCAATGCGCACGCACAGTCAGACAGACACGTGAAATAAATCACTCGAGCCCACACATACACCCGGCAGCCGTCGGCACGCAAATTATAGAGCAAGCCAGGAAAGTGTACTTATCATACACTAAATGTGAGACAAAGAGAAGAGAGACTTTAATTATAACACTCTGATCCTGAAGCAATCCTCATACAAATCCAAACAATTTGGTTAAGAGATAGTACGAGTCTTGAAAGAAATGCTTCGACAACATTATGGGGCGGCAGGAAAAAATAAAAATTGTAATAAACATTTCGTTGCTACGATACAAATAAAAAAAAAATAGTCGACTGTGATTCAAAGGTAGATCGCATGCTATGGTAGACTGCATAATAAAGTAGCACCGAATTTTGTTTAATAAAGTCATGGGTTTGTCACATCCGAATTTTTTTCAATAAACACCCCTCAAAATTGGCTCATGTGCTCTGAAATAAAACAAAATGCCGGGTGAAACCCGCAAATGCACAGTTGTCAGGCAAATCCGGCTGGTGGGTATTATTTTATATAAATCGAAATATACTGCTGTTTTACGTTGATAACAGATTCATACAAATTGAATAAAAACGGACTGAAGTTTCAAATGAAACGAACTGTTAAATTGGACAAGTTTGCGCAATATCGATTGCATTGAATTTGCGACGTAGTTTTCGCCGAGTTTCAGTTAAATTAAGCCTACAATGAATGCGACGGCAAAATAACACTTTTCAATGATGCAATAAATAATATAATATACCAATAAAGTCGGATGTAAATTGGCAATAATTACAATTGTGATATCTATGTTTTTGTCTGATGATCATTCAACTAGTGTTTAACTGGAAAATTGTGATAATCGTCTATATGAAATTTTTATTATTGATTTTATATTTACAAATACGTATGTTTGTAAGGTTTTATTTACGGTGATATGTACTAAATAAGTATTGAAGATTTTCAGCGGAGAGAAAAGATTAAAATTCTCGCAAAATTCACATGGGAATTTTCCAGCATTTCTCGTGACACGTTCGCTGGTATAATTTAGTTTATTCGTAGAGATTCAAAAGTAATGCAATTTCATTCTAGGCGATGTATTGCATTTCTTCTGCAGTACTATATTGAATTTAGTTTGATACACTATATATCATGGCCATTTTTTTTTAAAAGCGCTTTATGAAAATCTTATTTATTATTAACCCTTTGAGTACTGACGTCTTTTCTGTTGAAAGCCCGCCACGCTGAAAATTTCGCAAACATTTCCAACTAGAATTATTTAGAAATGCAATAGAAAGCAAGTATATAAAATTGTAGCTAATCCAAACAAACCCTAGATAACTACTGCCGGGGATTTCAAGTTTTGTAAAGATGTGTTTAGACTCTCTAATATATCTTGCGACCAAAAAAAAATAAACAAAAGAAATCTATTAATGAATGTATTTTTCCAAAACTAGATAAAAATCTTTATAGTTTTTATCTTATGGAAATCTTATTCATTGTTGTTAAAATGTAATGCTCACAATCTAAATGCCAAGCCACAATCTAAAATACTCAGCAGTTAGGGATTTCCATCGGGAAATACTGCTATGGTGATAAATTCAGAAATTCCGGTGTAAACCAGTCTTTATAAACGATGACAAATGAATGACATAGATTACACGACCCATGTTCAATGCTACCTGGAAAGACTTAGCGGGTAGTATTCTTGTTTACTTTGTAAATGCCCAAAATACAACGCCTATCGGCGTTTTACAGGCCCATGGCCCTTTTCGCAAAATGCTGATCGGCGTTGGTCAGCATTCAAAAGATTAAGCTTTAATATGAGTATTATATTGATTTATAGATATTGTATGATTTATAGTTTGCTCGTCATTGATTCAATAGAGCTTTAAAATTTGCTTAATATTAAAAAATATACAAAGGTAAAGCAATACTATGCAATATTTAGTAAGTTTGACCCACTTAATTCGAATATGACAATGATTTTTTCAATTGTATCAATAGTAGGAAAAATATGTATACCTATATGTATGTATGTATGCATATTCGATCCCATGTAGCGTGAGACCGAGCATGCTGTCGCATTCGTGCAATGTGTTGCAACATTGTAAGGACGTAAAATCATTTATTTGTGTTTTTTAAATTAAATTTTCCCGTTTCTCGTTCCCGTTCCCGTTTCTGTTCCCGTTTCAAGTGATAGTTGGAGCTCTACTAACGTCCCTTCAAAGCCGAAAGTCTCTTCAAACCAATTGGTATCGCGGTTACCAACAAACACATTTCCTTGACTACACAATGGCGATTCAAACTTTCGCGTCGGCAAAATCGTAATTACAAATATTATTATTAAGAGGTTTTTTCCCGTTTTTTTTTCACAGCAATCTTCCCGGGCAAATCCTGAAAGTTTCATCGTAATCGATTGAGTGGCTTAAGAGCCTATACGAGACAAACAGATATTCAATTTTATTTATTTATTTTGGTAAAAATAGTCATATATAATTATTTAATAAAACACATATAAACAAACAGACCTAAATTAGCATAAATTTTCACAATCTTATGAATAAATAGCAGTCGAAATTAAACAATATACTTAATTACTATGAAATAATAACAATATACTCAATAAATATGAAATAATAACAATATACTTAATAACTATGAAATAATACAATATATGTATGTACTTATATAACTATGAAACAATATACTTGAAACATCTGAAACTAATGCAACAACAAATATATACTATAAACTATGAAGCTAATGCAACAACAAATCAGGTAATCTTTTCCTGAAATAAAATGTATCGGAAAATATATCAAGGTCATTCATAACTTTATTAAAATGTGAACAGGATCGTCTAAAAAAGGTATTTTTAGAGTAGTTCGTATGAAAAGAGGGGATATATATGTAGAATGTATCTTTTGAGGAGGAGGAAGACTGAGGAGTTTTAAAAAGAATTTATATATTTTTAATATGTAATATTATTAATAATATTATAGGTCTTTATAATATTATAAGTCTTTATTATCATATTATAGGTCTTTATAATATTATAGGTCTTTATTATTATATTATAATATCTTTATTATTATAATATTATAGGTCTTTATTATTATAATATTATAGGTCTTTATTATATTAATATTATTAATAATATTATAGGTTTTTATTATTATATTATAATATCTTTATTATTATAATATTATAGGTCTTTATTATTATAATATTATAGGTCTTTAATAATATTACTGTAAGCTTTGTCCATAACACGACGTTGACATTTACTTTTATCATATAAAAAATATTAATTTCCATTAATATAAAATATATATGCATTCCATAAGTAAATTAATGATATCAATAACTTGCGTATTATATATTCTAATTTTATTAATGTTAATATTTAAAAATACGAAACACGAACTCAAAAATAACACGAAATAAAAGTCAAATTATACCGACCGCTATACGCACGAACAATTTCTTAACCAAAATGCAATGCGAAACTGAAACGAAATGTAATTGGTCATCGCGGGTCCGATTGGGGGGGGGGGGGGGGTGAATACGATAGCATGTACATTTTAAGTAAGTCGGTTCGACTATAATCGTTGAAATTTATTCACGTTTTAAATAAGTGTCTACAAAAAAAAAAATTAAGTCAGCTCAATATTTTAGTCGTAGACGAAAATTATCATAAAACGACATTTTCCTGTAAATTTCCCGATATTATCGAAGTTTTTAAGTATATGAATTCATAACCACATTGTATATATGTATAGGACGCAATATGAATGCTGGGGTCTCGTCTCGTGTCGGTCTACCCTTGACCTAATTCGAACGAGGGATACACGAGCAGGTAAATTTCATACAAAGAACGCAATTTGCGAAAAAACTATGTATTATACATTTATACAGTGGCTGACAGACTTGCGACATTGAAATTAAATCAACACACACTGTGATTGTTGTCAAACAATGACTTATTCGCGGACGATATGGTGAATTGCTTTGATGAAAATTTGCAATGCTGAAACTACAATGAGACAACAAGGAATACCCGATAATATTCTCACAAACCTATTCCGTTTCTTATCTGCTCATTATATATGTATGCAGATACATATGTGGTAGATATTGTTGTTTAATAAGTTTTACTTTCGTATTACTGTAAACTATGCAGTGCTTTTCAGTACGTAGTAACAATAGATGAAGTTTTGTGATGAGACAACAAGGAATACCCGATAATATTCTCACAAACCTATTTTGTTTCTTATCTGCTCATTATATATGTATGCACATACATATGTGGTAGATATTGTTGTTTAATAAGTTTTACTTTCGTATTACTGTAAACTATGCAGTGCTTTTCAGTACGTAGTAACAATAGATGAAGTTTTGTGATCATGCGAAAATTCGAACTCGAGATTTTGACTGATTCGAACTCAGAATCGATCACTGAACATGATTTCATGATCTAGAAAAAATGTGTGTGTATTTTGGGGATTTATTGAACACTGTTAGTCGTATCAAACTGAAACTTAGTATTAGTTACTGAAATTCTTATCGACACGACGTAAATTTTTTACGTAAAGTTGACCGGAAATGGTACCTCCCCTTATAGGTGTCCTCTTTTTTTTCAGTTTTTGAATTCAATTATCTCCCAAACCGTGGACTGAATCGGACTGAATTTTTTGACATTAAATAGAAAATATAAATTTTATTACCTTATATTTTTTAAATACTTTTATCTGAACCGGAAGTAGTACTTGTTTTTTAGTAAATGTTTTTTTCTCAGAAACCTTTTTGTATATTAAACCGAAGTTTCACATCTAGAAGTTTACGCTTAATACCAAATTATGTATAAAATTTGGTAAGCATCCGGCAACCGGAAGTGGCAGTTTATTCTCGTTCGATTTATCTTCCACTATTATTTTAAACCTCTTACACATGCGTGATCTTCACGAAGAAATTCAATTATAATTCTTGTATTAATGTGATATTTGTATTAATAAACCGGAAGTGGCGTTTTTTCCTCTTAGAAAGGTCAAAAATGTTGTCGCCAATATTCTTTCCACACCCTGAACGTATCAAGCTGAAAATTTATATTTGTATTTTTTATATACTAACTTACAGCTGATTAGGTTTTGGTCAGTATTTTCATTATTTTATTTTGACCTTTTAAATTATTTTATTTTCTAGATATTTAATGCGTATAATAATTAAAGTGATTTTAAGTAACAAAAAAATTTCGAACAAAATCCGACAACCGGAAGTAGAACTTTTATCTTGTGTAAGTTTCACTACATTTGCTTTCAATTTGTATGGAAACGCTCATATAACCGGTATGTGTGAACGTGTATACATACATATATGTTTAATTATCGAATTTTGTTTTGTGACCTTCTTATATTTCTCAAATACATAGATAAAGTCATAAGTTGGTCGCATCCGATTTTTTTTTAAATGCGTTTTTATGTACATATATATATATGTACTTCACAAATAACAATTTCAACGTGTTTGTTATTCGACGTAGAACTACACTATTATATAATATACCAATATACAAACATATGTATGTACGTGGTGGTCGCGATATGAAAATTTGTAACTACATATGCTGAAACCACAATACTGCTAATTAGTAATAATATCACAAAATAATTGTATAAAATAATGCATTTGGGAAATTTACATACATATATATGTACCAGGTAGAACCAACATTTAAACCGCTATGCGCCTTCCTAGCCAATTACAAACATCGATAAACAATACAGAGCAATTTTACAGACCATCATATGTATATATCTATGGATAAATTCGATAAATTACAGCATAAAATATATCAGCAAATTCAAGTTGCTTTATATTTGAGAGATATTGCCAGTTGCCAATTTGTTGGAAACGTTTCTATGATATCAGAAAAATTGGCAAAATCTGGTAGGAAACGATCGACTTGGAGTCGCATATCCAATGTCTGGCCAGCAGCAACCGGGGGATTGAACCCATGACCACTTTATTCGAAAGAATTATATACTAACCACTAATCTATGCCGCTGGTTATAAAAAAACAATTACAGGAATAGTTGGTAGAACAGAAATTAATGTGAAGGACTAAGGAGGGATCTGATTGGGCATTGGAATAAGATATTGCTTTATAAATAAAGACTATCAATTATTTTATACTTCGAAAGCTTAAACAAAAGACATGCATCATAAAGTTTCCATCTAGATTGTAAGGAAATAAAATCATAATTGGGAAATAATCTGGAATTTATATACATATATCGAAGGATTGGCCAGCAGCTCCGGGCCAAGAAATGAACCCGTGACCACTCATTTCAAAGCATTATACACTAAACAATACGCAATGCTGCTAGTTATCTTCATAACTACAAATCGGTGTATTTTTTTTTATTAATTTTCATGTCCTGTATTCAGATTAATCACGATAATTAGATGTATATATATGTATGTACATATTTTTTAGTCTCTGCCTTTTCTTTGTTTTATTCTGGACCATTGCGGGGCATTAGAGATTCCTGTTATGGCACAATGGTCCAAATTTAAACAAATAAATAGATAATATTTTATATATAAAACCGAAACGTCGTCCGTATTTCTTTTCTGATTGGCTGTGGTCAAAGTCGTTTCTGATTGGCTGGATTGGTCAAAGACGTTTGTGGTTGTCGGTCGTTAATAAAATTTTTTTCGTGATTTTCATTTCATTTCCATTTATCGAGCAAAGTTGGGTAGCAGCACTAATAAATAATAAATAAATAATTCTGTATGATGGGTGTGTGAATAGCCGCATTGATGAATAGTCCGTTTATGAGTTGTCTTCTGATTAACAGTGTGCGTTATGTATTCATTTTTATTCTAAGTTATACATTTTATCAAAGCACATGCTCAAGGACGACATCTGGGGTCTCAGAGGGCGCGGCTTCCTCCCCTCCCCTTAGGTTTGCCCAGGACGGAAACTTTAATCAAATCAATTATTATTCTTTATTACAAGCTTAGGACAGCAGAAACTTCAACAAGTTTAAATATTTTGTTCCAAAGCATTAAAAAAACAACAAACTGGGCAATTTTTTGCCCCCTCCCCCCTCTGAAAAACGGCTGTAATATTAGTTGCAGTTTTAATAAGTCGACTATGATTAGTTTCAACTGATGATAATTCAAAGTCACAATTTTTCTCGAAGTTTCCACATACGACGCATTACGGTCGCACGGGCATTTGAATGAAGGTCGCGTATTTTTTACGAAAATCGTAAATATTTTCATGATCCAGATGTTATTTTGATTATAAAAATCATTAGGAACATTCTTAAGTATCTACTTTATTATTTAGAAATAATAAATTTAGAAAAATTGTGCTAGTTTTCTGAAATATTCGCAAAATATACTGGAGATGTGTTCCCTGGGACACGGGGCATTATTTAAAATCGATGAAATTTGTTATGTAACGTTTCATTATTACGACGCAAATGTTCCATTAGTCCTTGGTGGAAAATTTTAAATATGGATTTTCCGCCCCCGCCTAGTGTGTATGTATTGTATATCGTAGTGGAAATTTCCAGCGAAAATGAGCATGAAGGTCATCCAGAAGCTTCCCTGGCCAAACCCCTGGATTGCATGCATAATACCGAGGCTCGGATCTAAAAACGTCCGGAAAATCAATAAAGCAAAGGGTACAGCCTCAACAGGGGCCCCTGATTCCTGGTACCGGTGATGATGCACCAATGCGAGCGCTGCAACCTTGCAGTTGCAACTATCACGTGACCAAACCATGGAAACGGGGATGTTGGAAAACGCCCTTCAACCTTGAAATCAGAAGATGAAAACCATATCGGAAAGTACATAGAGCGAAAAAGAGACAGATTCTATACAACAGCAGAGGACCGATTCGGCCAACGGGATTTCAAGGGCACAAAGACACGCCTACTTGTTACGCCGGAAATGCATATACAGGATGTGACAAATTTAAAAAGGGGGTTGTTGTAATAAATCAACACCTTCAGTCAACATATCCTTCACCTGTATGGAATAACGCCTCGAATACTAACCTTTCCAAGCTCCAAGAAATACAAAATAAATCCCTAAAAATAATTTATAATACACCCATATATACGAACTAGAAAAAACTGCATGCCATATATAATATTCCGTTTGACATTACTAACAAACTAAATTCTACGACAGAATCACTAATAAGCATACTAACACACTTGTGAAGAGTCTCGGTGATTACAACAAAATGTCTATACCCTTCAGGTGGGTCTACCTCATGGGACCGAAAGTCGCAATATTATATAAACCGATTATCTAAACACAATCTGCTTTAGGTAATCGACTTTAGTGTATTATGAGCATTTATAAGAATTGTAAATAGGTTTTTGAGCTCTTTTTCCTATTACGCTGTACATTCATATTAGAATAATATAATAATATGATTACTAACCAAATAAAATTAAAATTGTAAAATAGAAAATGATCAGTAGATCAGTAGCTATTAAAATAGATATAAGATGTCTTGTGAACATAATTTCCTTATAATAAAAAGCATTTAAAAACAAAATCAAAATCCCTTCAGTCTATTTCAATTAATCAACGTTGAAGGTGTGGTGATTCGTTTGATTGGGTATAGAAGATGAGGTATTGCAAAGTCGGACTAGTTCGATTGCATTATTCATAACGTTGTTTAAGTTTGAGGCTTTGAAATCGTGCATGAATATTCATTCCCTTTGAGCTTTTCGGTGGAATATCAATGACTTCTTGAAACTATCTGCTTGCTTAGCAGTTGTCTAAAGAGGTTCACTGAATCCAAGACCTTGACTGTATTCGAGAAGATTTTCTGTATTCGAGAAGATTTTCTGTATTCGAGAAGACAAGGTGTAGTAAATTTCAATCAAGTAACTGCAAAAGCAACAGAATCATTAGCTGATTTTTTTCATAGCAAGCTACACTTTTGTAGATCAAATCTACAAGAAACTTTCTTTTCTGAAAATAATTAGTTGAATGAAAAAACCTTGTCAAATGTAGTTTTAAGATTGCATCATACAAAAAATCTACGCTTCATTTAGTTCCGATTGCATCATTTCAAAAAAAAATTGTTTATTTGACATTTCGTCGTCACCTACAGCCATTCACCATCCACTACTGGATGAAGGCCTCTCCAACTTGCTTCTACTCGTCTCTGTTTTGTGCAACTCTTGGGTACCATTCTAGCACTTATTTTGTTATAGTCACAGCCACATTATTCGTTATGGCTTCGGCGTGATCCTGCACACCATTTTTCTTTTTTATGGGGAACCTTTTATTTTTTGCTCTCTAGTTTTGTATGTAGTTTGCGCTCTTTCCTATAAAGTAGCCCCAAAACTCCGATTTTTTGTTCCAAAAGCACACTCCACCGCCGAAGACTAGTTATGACAAGCATACAGCGTTCCATACTTCTTTAAGTGCATTAGACTTTGTGTAGCATCTTCGCATCCATACATCATCAATAGTAAAACACATTGATCGAATGGTTGTATTATATGTTTGTCTGCTATAAAAATCTACAGTTTTTACTCAATCCTCCTCATCGGGAGTCATCCTCATTTCCTTGAGATCAATGCACCTATGTATATACATAGGTAGATAAATCCGTCGACTTCCTCATAGTCTTTAAGAGCCGAGACACACCGGGTGACTTGCGAGCAACTTAGTCGGACGACTTGTCGCGACACAAAAAAAAAGTATGGAAATGAGAGCGACCAAGAAGTTGATGAGTGTGGCACGCCTCATCTAAGGGCCGGGCCACACCGTGCAATTTTGTCAGCCGACTTGCATGGAAATGTGTGCGACAAACAAGTTGACGGTTGTGGCATTTCCCATCTACCTACATGCATTGGTCTGGTGGCCCTCAACCAAGTCGCTCGCAAGTCGCACGGTGTGGCCAGGGTCTTACAGCGTTGGACCTTACAAGAGTCTCAATTCTGTCAACGAAAATCGTGGACTCTTTCGTGGAACTTTCCAGAAGTTGCTTGTTCTGTCTGATGACCTATCATGAGACACATAAAATATACATGCTATCGCATTCACCCCTCACTCGACCCCCGATGGCCAATTGCATTTCGTTTCAGTTTCGCCTTTTATTTTGATCAATAAATATAACATTGTTCGTGCGTATAGCGGTCGGTATAATTTGACTTTTATTTTTTGTTAGTTATGTGTTCGTGTTTCGTATTTTGAAATATTTATATTGAACACCGAAATTTACATACGCAATTAGATGCGTTAAATCAAATATGTATGTTCGCATGCGTGAAAAACAACAATGAATAAAATTCGCATTCGAGGCCCCTTTGTTTTAATTTATTTTCCCGTCATTCGCATGTATTGATTTTGAGCATGTATTTATTTTGGAATTCCGCTGAATAGAACCAACTTTACATCCATACATATGTACGTATACCTGCTATAATCAAACCGATAGAATGAGACTTATGTAAAATGTAATATTATTAAAGACTTTGCATTGAATTATATTGTAATAATATTATACAGTTGAATAAGAAATAGTTAAAAAAAATGATTAGCCAACAGTATGTCGAGAGGTTACCGGGTTCGATCCTTGTATATCTGTGACTCAAAGTCGTCATGGAAAGTCTGACTAGTTTTCGAAGTTCCCAACCATTATCCAACCAACAATATTTACATACAAAGTCTCATTCGAAATTATATATTAGATATATTTTACGTCTTTTCAATGTTACAACACATTGCACGAATGCGACAACATGCTTAAGAGGGCTGGACAGCAGCGCCTTGTCCATACAACCGTACTATACTTCTCCCTTCCTCAATTATGGCACTAGAGAAATATTTTTTAATATGATATTGATATCCACCATTGGGGTGCATTTATCGTTTTATTTTTTTGATTAATTATTTTTTATAGGAGCTAAGAGCCGCCAAACATCTATAAAATCGCCTCTTTTTTACACCCACGAAACGAGTCCAGCGTGCTTGTTTAACGGTTGATTTAAAAAAAAAATACGCCGATAGATGCACAGAAAGTATCTTTCTCATACCGATGATGAAATTTTTTTAAAAATTGGTCCAATTTTGGAGGAGAAAATAGTAGAATACGAAACCTCGATTTTGTCAATTTAAAATACGTTTGATCTGGTCGAAGCGCAACTGTCGCATTCACTCAATATATTCTTCTTCTTGTTAATGCCTTGTCCGCATCCGGACGTTGGCGACCACCTCGTCGATTATTTGAATATATCCGCATCGGTCTTCAGTGGCTCGGAACAGCTCTTCGCGCTCATATCGGTCCACATGCGCATGTTTCGAAGCCAAGATAACTTTTTCCTGCCAATCCATTTTTTTCCTTCTATTTTCCCCACGGTTATCAAACGGAGAAATTCGTATTTTGGACCCCGTATCATGTGTCCGAGGTACTCCATCTTTCTCCGCTTGATGACAGAAACAAGTTCCCTGCCTCTCCCCATCATGCCGAGGACAGCTTCGTTTGATATCTTTTTAGTCCACGGAATCTTCAGCATACGCCTATAAACCCACATCTCAAAAGCTTCAATGCGGCTGATAATCTTGGTTTTCAGAGTCCACGTCTCACATCCGTGTAGTAATACTGTCCAGACGTAGCTCTTCGCGAATCTCAACCGCGTATGAAGATTGAGATGCTTGTTTGTAAGCGCCGCCTTCATTTTTACAAATGCTGTTCTAGCCATCTCGATGCAGATTCTTAGATCTTCATCTGGGTCCATCTCTTCATTCAGCCAGGTACCAAGGTATTTGAATCTTTTTACTCTTTCTATCACCTCTCCATCCAAGGTTAGATTCCCGGTGTCTGTTTGCATTCTATCTACTATCATAAATTTTGTCTTCTTTAGATTTATGCGCAAACCTCTTCGATTGCTTTCTTGATGTACACGGTCTAGAGATCTTTGCAGGTCTGCTAAATTTTCAGCGACTCAATATATATATTGTCGCATTCACTCAATATATATATGTATATACATCGAAGAAAGGAACGGAAACAAAATTAAGGTTTCGGGTGTACAGCCCTCTTAATTATACTCAAATAGTGCTGACATAGTAGGTAGGAAGGTTATTTTAGCCAAATTTAATCAGGAACCATTTCAACAATGAAATCACAAAAATTGGCAAACTCTGATAGGAAACGATCGACTTGGAGTCACAAATATCCAAGTCTGACCAGCAGCACTACATATATACTCAGAAAAATTATTTTCAATCGATGTCCGTTCATGGGATCGAACCCATGAGCTGACCATTCTTAAAGACCGAGCTATGCTGCTGGCTATAATATACTTTGAATAGTCAACAAGCACAGTTCAAATAAATCATCAACTCGTCTGGTACATCGTGAAAATTGGAAAATGAAAATTGTATGGAAAAATTGGCCACTTGGAGCAACCTGTATATTGTGCGGAAATGCAATATAAACCCCGCGAGTGCGGGTGCATCGCTAAGTGCAAAAGCAACTCTGTAGCAGAGCGGGGGAGTCTGCTCGCGGTCCACCATCATGGTGGGAGCCGCGTAAATACTTGAAGTCTAATACAAGCGATTTAGTAGCGCCAATGCTGCGCGTCGCTCACCCACGCGATTAGCACCATGGCAGAAAGACCCTCCGGGAGGAGGCTCTCCTTCCTCAGCATGGGAAAGGGGGTGAGTCCAAATTACACTATTTCAACCCCAACATCGTCCAAAATCAAAAGCCGACAGATTGATCCCATTTAAAAATCCACACTTCAAAAAAATCAACAATATACATGTACAGTAAATGTCATTGCCTCAAACAAAACTAGACACTCCTGTCTTTGTAATTCTTTTGCAATGCGTTCGAATCAATTTCTTGGAACGGTTTGGAATCCTTCCATATGCTAATCGTATTAAAATGGTCCGTTTTTATCCTGTATCGACAAGTTGTCTACATCTACATTACACATAGATAGAATTCGCTTTAGATCGTCTTTGTTTGAGAATAGTATTCGTATTTTTATCACACTTATGATACATCAAAAATAAAATAATATAATACAAAATACATTAATCATTCGAGCAGTGTGTAAAGGTTTGGACACTTTCCGTATGCTAATTGTATTAAAATGGTACGTTTTTATTAGATCGACAAGTTGTAGACAGAATTTTTCTATCGCACTCTATATTAAAACGCACACTTACATTGAAAATAAAATAATATAATACAAAATACATTAATCAGTCGAGCAGTGTGTAAAGGTTTGGACACTTTCCGTATGCTAATTGTATTAAAATGGTACGATTTTATTAGATCAACAAGTTGTAGACATAATTCGCTTTAGATCGTCTTTGGTTGAGAACAATATTAGCATTTTTTTCTATCGCACTCTATATTAAAACGCACACTTACATTAAAAATAAAATAATATAATACAAAATAAATTAATCATTCGAGCAGTGTGTAAAGGTTTGGACACTTTCCGTATGCTAATTGTATTAAAATGGTACGTTTTTATTAGATCAACAAGCTGTAGACAGAATTCGCTTTAGATCGTCTTTGGTTGAGAACAATATTAGCATTTTCTTTCTATCGCACTCTATATTAAAACGCACACTTACATTGAAAATAAAATAATATAATACAAAATACATTAATCATTCGAGCAGTGTGTAAAGGTTTGGATACTTTCCGTATGCTAATTGTATTAAAATGGTACGTTTTTATTAGATCAACAAGCTGTAGACAGAATTCGCTTTAGATCGTCTTTGGTTGAGAACAATATTAGCATTTTCTTTCTATCGCACTCTATATTAAAACGCACACTTACATTAAAAATAAAATAATATAATACAAAATACATTAATCATTCGAGCAGTGTGTAAAGGTTTGGATACTTTCCGTATGCTAATTGTATTAAAATGGTACGTTTTTATTAGATCAACAAGTTGTAGACATAATTCGCTTTAGATCGTCTTTGGTTGAGAACAATATTAGCATTTTCTTTCTATCGCACTCTATATTAAAACGCACACTTATGATACATTAAAATAAAATAATATAACACAAAATACATAGATCATCCGACCAGTAGGAAAAAGGTTTGGAATCTTTCCATATGCTAATTGTATTAAAATGGTCCGTTTTTATTCTGTATCGACAAGTTGTCGACATCTTCTTTACACCTAGATAGAATTCGCTTTAGATCGTCTTTGTTTGAGAATAGTATTCGTATTTTTTCTATATTTTTAAAACGCACACTTATGATACATTAAAGATAAAATAATATAATACAAAATATATAAATCATTCGAGCAGTGGGTAAAGGTTTGGACACTTTCCGTATGCTAATTGTATTAAAATGGTCCATTTTTATTCTGTATCGACAAGTTGTCTACATCTACATTACAACTAGACAGAATTTGCTTCACATAGATCGTCTTTGGTTGAATGTAATATTCGCTTTTTTTTCTACAGCTCTCTATATTAAAACGCACACTTACATTAAAAATAAAATAATATAATACAAAATATATAAATCATCCGACCAGTGGGTAAAAGGTTTGGAATCTTTCCGTATGCTAATTGTATTAAAATGGTCCGTTTTTATTATATCAACAAGTTGTCTACATCTACATTACACCTAGACAGAATTTGCTTTACATAGATCGTCTTTGGTTGAATGTAATATTCTCATTTATTTTTTTGGCTATCTATATACACTTACATTAAAAATAAAATAAGACAACACAAAATACATAAATCATTAGATCAGTCAGTGGCTATTTAGAATCGACCTGAAATGTGTTCATTTTCGAACGTATGAAGTACCTACTAGAACGTTTATCGACGTTTTCCTCGGAACGGTTCGGAATCTTTCCATATGGTAATTGTATGAAAATGGTCCGTTTTTATTATACCGACAAGTTGTCTACATTTACATTACACCTTGATAGAATTTGCTTCAGATCGTCTTTGGTTGAGAATTATATTCGCATTTTTTCTACCGCACTATATCTATATACCTACACTTGCATTAAAAATACAATAAGATAATACAGAATACATAAATCATCGGATCAGTGCCTATTTAGAATCGACCTGAAATGTGTTATGGACAGTGAAAAGCGTTTAGAATCAAATTCATCATAAATACTATTATGATGCCTGTAAACTAATATGAATATGAGCCGTTATGTTTCAAAATGGCAATGAGATATATGTATAGTACAATGAGGTATATGGAAGTTTAATTTGAAAATGGCGGATTTGGAAGCGAAGAAAAATTTATTTTAAATATATACCTACATATATACATATATATATGAGCCGTTATATTCAAAAGTGGCATACATAAGTAAACATACACTTTTCTTCATTTAGAGAATTATTTTGTAAAAAATTAAATATAATGTTTTGCGTTTGGCAATATTTAAAAATACTAGTGGCCTGTAATACGTTTATTCTGCTTTTCCAAGATTCTGGACATATCGAATTAAAATACGTGAAGATTTGATTTGTGAATTATGTAAGTCAAACAGCATTAGTATTTTTGGAACTGAAAATTGGACTTTCAAATATAACAGCTCATACGTGTAAAAATCAATAAATGTTAATTTTTTTCAATCATGTTCACAATACATTTTAAATACATATACTCGTATTCTACTGGCTACTGACTGATCCAGTGATTAATATCTATTTTACGCATTATTTTCTTAGTAGGATTTATATCTATATTACGCATTATTTTAGCGTATATAGAATAATATGAAAAAGAGCTTTAAAATCTTAAATTTACATTTACATCTTATGCATTTATATTATGTATTACTAAAAAAGACCGATCTAAATCAAATATCCTTTTGTTGATTTGCGCTCATACCTAAAAGGTATAGACATCTTGTTGTAATCATCGGGGTTATTACTTTAAAATGTCCTGAATTGCGATTTGAAATCAGTGAGTTAGATATATATGTATGCAAATTGGTCACAAATGAAAATATTTAGTCTTAAACTATTTTTTAAAGGCTGAAAAAACGAATCAATTGTATATGTATGTCATTAAAAGTCTCTGAAAGGAAGAGACGACTAGTTATTATCAGCTAGATTTTTTAGTGTGACTTTCAGCAGTCCCTTTTATGTAGAATCGTCTCAAAATTTATATAATACAATTTGAATATTGTATTATATATACTATGTATTCTGAATATTTTGAATATTGTGTATATACGGTCGATGTATACATATATACGGTCGATTTGTTTCTTATAATCTGCTAGATAGATTTTTTTCTTCTAGATAGATAGTCTTTATTGAAGTTTTCTTTAGAAATTTCGTAAAAGTTAAAACAAACGGTTGTGAATTGTGATAACTATGCCTTTTTGTTCTAATCAGTGTGCTAAATAAATTTTAAACCAGTCGTGAAAGTTGAACTTTTGATCGGTTTTCGTCAATAATACAGTGTAATGTTAACTTCCTCAATTGAATATATCTTGTTTATAAAACTAAAGTTCTTGCGATTGTAAATGATAAAAGACGTTACAATTAAAAAAATTACGATATGTTTATATTTTCATATAATAAATATTGTTGAAACTAATAAAACTATTCATTCAAATATATGTTTAGAATTTATTATATATGTAAAATGAATTTGTAGGGCATTGTTTCATTTTTATTATTGCGTATATATATGCTTGAAATCAAAACGAAAGTTATATCAAAATTTTCAACCGTTGTGATTCAATTTGTGAGCAATACGAATGAAATTGACTGAAACCAATTCTGAATATAAACTGTAATTGATCTCATTGATTGTGTATATATTTCTGAAATGAAATTTATGCCGTGCTTTGTTGAAAACACATTTTCTGCACTCGACAAGCAAATTAACACCGAATAGAAATGTACACGAGTTAATTTTCTCTGTATATATTGTATTTCAAATATCGAAATTTACAACCGCTATTTCATATATGTATACAATGCGTTAAAACAAACAAGTATGGTCAAATGCATCAAAAATAACGTTGGATGAAATTCGCATTGTCCCCTTTGTTTTCAATTATTTTCCCGTCATTCGCAGGTATTGATTTTGACCAATTCATTGTGGAATTTCACTGAAACGAGCCAACTTTTCATACGTGTATATGCACATATGTGCATAAATATTTATATACGTATACCGGCTAACTGATGAATTGATTGGTTTATTTTTTTATGAAATTACCATTTGATGAATTCGATCACGATAACCGACCGTTGGTTTTGTTTCTCGTTCATTTTTCAACATATCGTGATAGTAGATGAATGCGTCATACATAATGTATTCAAATAAATTCATGAATTCTACCAGCTGGTCTTGGAAAACTGCAACGATGCTAATTTTCAGCGCTCGTATGAAAAAACTGAAACGATTACTGAATCATCCAGATATATTCTATTCAAATATTTTTATCTACATACGTCTACTACATACATACATATGAACATATTTATATAAAGGTGAATAGTTTGTGTTTTAATACTATGCTAAATTTGTCATGCTATCTCATACTACTCCAATTTTTCTTTTCATTTATTAATCTTATTGACGATTGATTCATACATAACTCTGTAACAAAAGAAATAGAAATGTATGTGATTGGAATGTTCGATGAAGTGCACTTGAATAATGCAAATGAAACATATAATATATGAGATTATATCATTTGAAATGTGATTGTACAAAAACGTATACTCAAGTATTCACTTCTTGATAGTCGTTTTTTAGTAACATATACAAGAGTCGTACAATTTCAGAGTACCCGATTATTCGGAAGCTAAATCCGTTGTATAGATTTTATACTGTTTAATAAATCATAAATTAGAATGGCGTTTTTATATACTTTCAATCATTTAATGCTAGATCAGTTCGACTATATTAACTTTAATAATCCTTTGAATTAAAATAAACGGCCAGTATATTCAGATATGTAGACAGACAGCCAGTAATTACATCGAATATTCAGCTATATAGTGCATTGGTCAGTATTTTAATTGAATAGCCACGGTGACAGTTGGTTCGTAATTTGACACGTGAAGCTCTATTGTGCAAATGAAATGATTAATCTGAGGCTGAAAATACATCAACGAATTTGCGTTATGCATTTTGTATTATTCAATGGAAATTTTGTATGCGATTCTATTTTATACGCATATATTTTGCGAAGAAGGCAATTGATTGAGTCCATTTAATGTTGCTATTTTTTCCATGCTTGAAATACACTTACAAATGAGATTGTGATGTTTTCACTAAGACACTTTATGATAACTGAAAACAGCATTCAGAAAGACGAAGATCAAAATATGCGTATGCCAAAAAACGATTCTAGCAAACAGCGTATGATAATATAAATTATACGTAACGTCTGTTGCATTTTTAAACAAATGAATTGACCTTAGACATTTCAACCTGAACAGCCTTTTCTTATGCTGTGAGAATAAAGAAGGTGTACCGATCCGTATTATGTATATTTATGTAAAATAATAAAAAAAACGTATCCATAGATTTTTGTATGAATTTGCAACATACATAGACATAAGTTCAAGCGTACATAGATCACGTATAGAATCGTTATTTTTCCCCTCAACAATACGTTCAAACGAAAAGATCAAACGAGTGGATTCTCAGCAATGTATTGTAAATATGAAACCAACGCGAAAGAAGCTTAACGATTTCCGGAAAATATAATATATTAGTAACAAGAAATAAAATTGAATAGAGATTGCTTCGTTTGAGTTGAAGCATTTTTCATATGTGTTTTTCTCACCATTATCACATAATGACTCAACAAGAAAGTTTACATATGTACATATATTCAGCTTATTTTCTATAATAGAATGGTCCCTGAATATGCTTCAAGTCTGAGCCGGGTAAAGCCGGGTAAAACCACTATATGATACCTGATAAAAACGAGTCTGAAAAGGATTGCCAATTATAATAGACCCGATACATGCTATAGCATTCGGCAATGTACTGTAATATTGTAAGGAAGTAAAATGTATTTTAAATTATTTATTATTTAACTATATAATATTATTACAATATAATTCAATGCAAGGTCTTTAATAATATAACTGTAGGTTCTTCTGTCCATAACGTGACGTTGACAATTACTTTTATCGTCTAAAAATATAAATTTTCATTAATATAAAATATATACGTTTTATATTTATTTATTTATTTTAAACAGACCATTGTGGCATAACAGGAATTCCTAAAGCGCCACAATGGTCAAAAAATATAACACAAAAAAGAAAAAAGAAAAAAAATAACAATTAAACATAAACATAAATACATCCATACATACATAAAAAATAGCATTTAATAATAACAGATAAAGTAAAAATATCAAATAAAATATAGCATAAGGAATGCCTTGCACCTACAGCCAGTTTCAATAAATATGTAAGAAACAACTACAAATACAAAACATCCCTGTAAGGCCCAAATGGAAGAGAGTTAATCAAAATTTCACTCATAAATCACAATCAATCATAAAAACAATGATGAGCGCAGACTACCAGATAAATGGGTTAGAGTAATTTCCGACAATTTACGCTCACTAAGGTGGAAAATATCACATTCAGTCTCGGCAGCAACGATTTCATTAAGAAGTCGGATAGCTCTTGGAATAGGAGCCATTCGAAAAAGGACTGTGCGGGCAGGAGGTACAGCCAGCAAATGATGATGTCTACCACGCACATAGTGATTAGGGACATAAAGCCCCAACTGCTCCAGCAACAACGGGCATGACGTATTACCACGTGAGAGCAGGAGAACGAAACGAATTAATGAGATATAATGTAAATATTTCAAAGCACGAAAGATGAGCTCAAAACTAACAAAAAATAAAAGTCAAATTGTAGGCACGAACAATGTTGTATTTCTTGACCAAAATGCAATGCGAAACTGAAACAAAATGTAATTGGCCATCGTGAGTCGATTGAGAGGTGAATACGATAGCATTTTACATTTTACGTAAGTCTCAAGTTACATAGATCAGTTCGACTATACATAATTGCAAATACAGCATCCTTTTTACGAATCAATTACCGTTATACAATGTATAGTCTTTTGAAATATTGAAAATAAATCCTGTATAATTATAGCGAAAAATTGTTTCAATGAACATTTTATAACAAAGTAAATTTTTCTTTTCCTTCCAAGTTTTGAGCTGATTGTTAGCGCGATAACAATACCTCGATCGTCAGCTGGAGGGGCACTTTCCGATATAATACAATACAAGTATAACGAGCTGTCTCGTTCATTATTGGGCTATAGCAATACGCAGACATCGTTCGTTGTTATGATCTTGAAATTTCAGCCATTTCGTTAATATAATATATTGGAAATAAGCAACAATTTCATAACTTCGGTATCTTGAAATTGTGCTTCAAAATAATTGATTTTACACATGTACGCACATATTGGAGTCCTTGAAGGAAATAATTCCTAGAACAATACCTAAATGTTCAACGTACTTTGTAAAGCTTGCAATAAATTATCGAGACTATCAATTTATTATTTATAATAATAATAACAATAATATGACCAATGTGAACTGACACATTGCCCCAAAGTGTCACACCAGTCATACAAAAAAAGAAAATAACAAAGAAAAGAACAATAACCATCACCAATCATTCATCTCATTCAAATAGACTCGTGTTGAGTCTCATAAAACTGACCAGCTCATCAAAATGACAATTGAACAGGTCCAAATGGTCATCTATCACATTAAGGAATCGAAAAGCCTTTACAAGAGACAAGTTATTGAAAGCAGACGTTTTCGCAGGAACTATTTGTATAATTGTAAAAAGAAATATCGATTTTTCACTTGCGCTTCATCACATTTCATTCGAAATTGTTAGGTTTCGCAAATTATTATTTGAAATAAATTTTATAAAATTACGTAACATGTACATATGTGTTATATAAAATACAATTTTACATACACACACACATGTACATATGGAGGCAGGCATAGCTTAATTGCAAGATCATATCTCAAGTGACTCAATTGTACTTATTGAATGGATTCGTAATTGTTCATTTAATTGCAATCCTCGAATCCTATGAATCCTCGAAACTATGAATCCGGTCTGCGTCTACACGACATATATACGTACTACAAATGTAGTAGACGTCTAAATTATTAGTTCAAGCAGTAAGATTATTGAAAGTACATACATATATACGACTCTGACATTTTTCCACACTACAACTCCGACTCCAACTGACTTCAATTGAAACATAAAAAAATGACTTTTTCGCCATTTTTGTTCCATACCTATAAATATAGCCGTATTTTTACTAACCAATGCGACGAATTCGCTAATATTTCAAGGCCTCTATTTAACCGATCAGTAAAAATACATTTGGTAGGTAAAAATAATGGATTGATCAGTGACAAATGATCAGTTGCTATGCGATCAGTTATTAAATAGAATGATAAGTATTTAAATAATATGAGCAGTAATTAAACCAAAATGATCAATATATAAAACGAAATTGTATGAATTTTAAATAAATGATCAATTATTAAATGAAACGATTAGTTTTACGCATTCTGATGTCAGTTCTCGCGTGTCTTAAATTAATAAATACCGACCCTAACAACCTAATCTTAAATGAATAGGACCTACCCTAACTTAACCCAACCTAACCTGACCCTTAAATAAATAAGTGTTGGCTACTAAGATATTTTTTTTTTTGACCCTAATAACATAATCTTAAATTAATAGGGTCAACCCTAACTTAGCCCAACTTAACCTGACCCTTAAATAAAAAGTATTGGCTGCTAAAATCTAAGATGGGCGAAGCGCTATCATCAAACTGTCATTTATATTATTTAACTGATCACTTATTTAATAAATTACTGATCATGAATCATAATTTTTAACTGTTCATTTTAGTTATTTTTAACCCACTAAATATTTAGTTCCCATATTTCAATATATCTGGCGTAAAAATACAGCCTTAGTATTAGAATATCAGTATATTTAGTATAATGACATTCTTTAACTGGATGAATACTGATGATAGCTTCAGCCACTATAATCAGGGTTGTATTTGAAAGTTGAGAGAGACGGTGATATAGAAGCTGTCCTTTTATTATTATGAAAGTGGCAAATACAACGCTATTACGGCACTTAATGATGACACAAAGTGATGGCACTTAAAACGTTTTGTTCTCTTTATTTATTTTTTCAGATTATAATACTTCGCAGGAGAATTAAATGTTGTAAGACTAAATTTATGCATTATTTACTTATTTAAACAGTTTTAAGTCTCTTCTAAAAAATCACTTTTCTGGCACTTGAAACGTTATCTCACATATGTAACATATGTATATAGTCAGCTCACGTACATAAATCATTAACTTTTTTTATTATTATCTTTAATACTTGGGAATATTTTTACATTATTTGTTAAAAAGTATACGCCGCTAATTGCCGCCATTTTTAATTTTATTGAAATTTCAGGTCTTATCGCTTATCAATCTCTTGTTTTTTTTTATTCACGTTAACCCGAGATATTCAGAAGCTCCACTTAAAGGAGTTGAAGATGTCAAATCAATTAAACCAAATTAAGTTCGTTAGTAATACACTGTTAAATAAAAAAAATGCGATTTTAATCGGAATTTCACGACTCTGACTCCTACCAGAAAGCCACGACTCTGCGACTCCGACTCAACAGCCCTGGTACATTCTGACATATATGTAGATTGGAACTAAAGCAAAACAAAAATGATTAGGAAAATGGTAATTCATTTCAATGTTAATGTTTTTTTATTGCTACAAAATTCTCATCAAATTTGTCAATGAATATTTTATTCAACATTGACATTTACTTAATAAATACTTGCATATGTATATATGTACCTATATTATGTTCCTAACTATAGATTTCAACATCAATTTTAACTGAAGGTATACATGATTTTTAGCCGCAACGCTAAAACTGTAAAGATTTCAAAATTCAATATACATATGTACGTACATATCTATGTTTGTATATATAGCCTTTACCTAATGTAGAAATTCCGATGTTACATTCATGCTAAATGGATTCGAATTAGAAAGATTTTGAACTCAGTAAAATCGCACTATAAAAAGACATATATTTTTGGGATAATTCAATACGTTGATAGTTTAAAAAATACATAAGAAAAACAGCACTTTAAGAATTCAATCTACGATCTAATTTAGAGTATTGTAAAATTTTACGCTTCAATTTTAAAAACTGATGAATTTTATAGCGGACAAATATAAATGCCTGGCATTGCTCAGGATTTTTTGTCCAAAACCCATCTACGTCTAAGTTAGAATACTGTTAGATATGTAGTATACCAAATTTGGCGGTTCCATGTTGAATATTGTAGAATTGCATAACGGACAAATACACATGCCAGGCGTTGCTCGGGCGCTTTTGAATAAGAGCACTTCCAAAGTACAACTCTAAGTTGATATATAGATATAGAAGGTTTTGGATATTATTATGAATTAGTAGGTGTGTTGGTTTGACGTTATTATAGAACTGACCACTTCAGAATCGATTAAAATCATCATCACACCGCGAGATCGATCCTTAGGAGCATTGATGCGATGAAAAATATCATTAAAATAATCATCATCCGTAAAATCGATGTTTCATAATCGATGACAGAACTAATCTGTGATAAAACCCATGATGAACAAATACCAGTCATTTTAATAGTCGGGCACGTAATATTATTACGATAGGAAACTATGTAGACGACCACAATCCTAATCGATTTGCAATTGATAAGGCTTATCAATTTTTTGCATTTTCCCCACATACAGATGTACATGTATGTTTATCACATTTAATAAAAACGTTGAATGAATCGTCAATATTCAAAATTCATTTTAACTTATTCGGGATTTAAATATCATTCTTGATTTAATAATGATATACAATAATAAATTTGAATGTTTTTTTGACAATTCATATATTATATCGAATTTTGTACATACATACATGCATATATGCTGATCGTTTAAAAATTTGTTTAATTGTAATTTTATATATTTTATGTGAACAGACAAGTTTGGAATTCTTTTTATAACGCTTGCAGAGCTGGTTTTATAAATTGACGATTGAAAAATAAGGAAAAACACATTATAAAATATTACATAAGAAACTAATGGTTTCCGTAAAATGTAACTAAAACATTCAGTAAAGACTACGTATATGTATGTACTTTCATTGAAGTGAAAAGGAATGAAAATTATTAGACGAAATATAAAATAACAAAGAGGGAAATATTTAAAGGAAATAATAATGTGAGACATTCTCAATTAGTATTATATAAATGGTCAGTTTTTTTATAAAAGGTATTTATAAAAAAATATAAAAAAGTACATTCGAGTTAGTAGAAGAACGGTCAGTAATAATATGTAAATGTACAGTTGTATATATACATATATTAATCGCTCAATAGTTAAAACTTAACGGTCAATACTTAAATAAAATCATTATTATATTTTGATAGTTTGTTTCGAAATTTGACATAAATATATTTTTTACCATTGTATTTTGAAGACAAAAATAATTGAGTGATTTTTTGACAATATGTTAGTTCAAATAAAAGTATTTACTGATAAATAAACATATTTTGTATTAGATTGATTCGCTTATAACCTTGAATGCGAATAAATGCTCAGTAACTATAATAAACGGTCAGTAAATGAAATGAACGGTTAGTACATTCGAGTTAGTAGAAAAACGGTCAGTAATAATAAATGTACAGTTATATGCATATATTTATCGGTCAATAGTTTACATTTGACGGTCAGTACTAATATTAAATCATTATTATATTTTGACCGTTTGTTTCGATATTTGACATATGAAGTTTTTTTATATAATTATACTGTTGTATTTTGAAGCAAAAAGAAGTTGAAATATTTTCTCATTATATAGATTAAAGTAAATCAAATAGAAGTATTTATTGATAATATTTATATACATATGTTTACTGGCCATTTCATTTAATCACCAACTTTTATTTTTATTTTTAAAATAGTTTTTTGCAACAGTGTCTTTACAGTTGCCCAAAACGACAATGGCTAAACATTTAAACAACAAAAAATTCATACGAAAAAGAAAAATTATCATTATAAACATTGTAAAATTGTAACGCAAAACAAATTAATTAAACAAAATTTAAAAAAAGTAATAAAACTGGAAAGGTTAGTTTAAATCGGAAAATCCCCAAAATTTAGTAGCCTCGATAAACTTCACTTCATAATTTTTAAAATGTAACTTTTTCAAATTAAAAATGAAAAATGTAATAAATAAAAATAGAAAATTGTATATAAATTTAGAAAATTCTTCATTTCAAACAAAAAAAAAGATTTTTTAAGAATCTTCGGCCGACACTTTTATAAGGCACGAAAAGGCTTCGGACAAAAATTGAAAATATACATATTATACGCATAATCCCGACTCGATAATCGGTAATTGCGAGATGTTCACGTTTTCAAAAATAAAAAAATACATTTCGAAACGCCTTCTGACATTTTCCGCGGTTATTTTGTTGTTCATAAAACAGGATTCGGTTCCTTTTGTTTCAAGGTTGCGAACAACCGGTTAAATTTTTATTCACACACGTATATAAATAATTTGGTTATAAAATTTAATTATTTAATGTCTCGCAAATGGAATGCATTCAGCATTGGATATAACGATTCACACACGTATATAAAATAACCAGTCTTTATTGTGCTTACGTTACGAGATTTTACGTTTACTATGTTTATGTATCGGCAAACGACGAGTTTAATCGCTTTTTTCTATTTTTTTCCTTTCTTCAATGCGGTTATAATTTTAACGACATAACCAACGAATACATTCTATCCGTATTATCCCCCTTAATCGGTCTGAAAAATTCAAAGAAATTTTTTATGAACGAGACATCCTCTCATCTAGTCAAATCCAATGGACGATCCATATATGGATTATTCGTCAAGGGAATTTTCATCAAACGTACGGTTCATAAAATAAAATCCAATGAACAGGCACATTGCGTTTGAGAAATTGAGCTATACGAATCCGGACATTCTCATCAAGAGCTGAATCACGATTTAGAAATGTTGACATAAATTAAAACAAAGTTTGAATATGATAAAAGTAAGTGTGACGTCAACTACGTTTGCAAAAACATTAAATATAATGTTTTGAGTTTTACAATATTTAAAAATACTGGTGAACTGTAAAACGTTAATTCTGCTTTTTCGAGATTCTGGACATACCGAATTAAAATAAGTGATAATAATTTGTGAATTAAGTCAAACAGAAATGGTGTTTTTGGAACCGAAAAATTAAACATCCACCAAATATAACGGCTCATATGCTAAATTATGATATATTCACTGAACAAATTTGATCTCATGCCTACACATGTTGCGAAAATATGAATTTAGCAGCAGCTTCATAAAAGACCAGAGCTGTTAAAATAAGGGTGCGGCTTCTAAAGGACATCATTATAGAAATGAAAATTTGAATATTATCTTTGTATTTTAAAATATCCAAAAAAAAGCAAAAATCCAAAGCGACTGTTAGTTAAAGCAGTGTAATTTGTATTTTAAGTCTGAATAATTTTACACTGCAATACAATAGCAATTTGTAGAGGAAACCTGAAATGAAATGATATTCATTTTTATTATATATATAAAAATGCGATTGTGTGGAATCCGCATGAAGCAAATAACTGTCTAATAATTAAGAAAGAGCATTTCTTCGTTTCCTATATAGGATCTATATAGGAGTATGGGTATTACATCTCTACCTCTACCCTATCTCTACCTTACTCCTTCACTTTTGGGCATGCTTAGGTTTTTTTTTTGATTTTTAAATGCTTTTTATTATTACGAAATTATGTTCACAATACATCTTATATCTATTTTAATAGCTACTGATCTACTGATCATTTTCTATTTTACAATTTTAATTTAATTTGGTTAGTAATCACAGTATTATATTATTCTAATGTTAATCTAAAGCATAATAGGAAAAAGAGCTCAAAAGCCTATTTACAATCCTTATAAATGTTCATAATACATCTAATACATAATATTAATTAAAGGCTCTGTAAAGTCGATGACCTAAAGCAGATTGTGTTTAGGTAATCTGTGTGTTATACCTGAAGGGTATAGACATTTTGTTGTAATCACCGAGACTCTTCACAAGTGTGTTAGTATGGTTATTAGTGATTCTGTCATGGAATCTATTGGTTAGTTAATTATTAATATCTGTAACAAACGGAATATTATATATGGCATGCAGTTTTTTCAAGTTAGTATATATGGGTGTATTATAAATTATTTTTAGGGATTTATTTTGTATTACTTGGAGCTTGGAAAGATTAGTATTCGAGGCGTTATTCCATACAGGTGAAGCATAAGTTAATAATGGTAATATGAGCGCGCGATATAATTTTATTTTATGCATGCTTAGGTATAATTCCCTTGAACTTCAGAGAAACTTCTTAAATAATTCGTTTTGTTCTCCAGCTTCTACGTGGTAATAGTTGGGATTTTATGTCCCTAATAATGTAATTTTAAGGTACTTCCTGAAACATTTGCATCATTCGAACCATACGAGCCGCGCTTCCCCTAACCAATGTCGATTCTATTGACACTGTCCGTGCACAAAGTGACACTTGCGCAAACAAAAGGTACTGGTTACGGTTACTGTCGAAAAACATAAACATAAAAAACGTTCAATTAAAACGGCAAAGGTTCTCCACACGTGTGACTAAAATATATCATAAAGTAAAAAAAAATAAATAAAAACACCATATTTAGTATTTCATAACCGGTGTAAAATTAGCATATAAACTGTGTGTATACATACATACATACATATTTAGCTTATTGCCAAACGTGAAATAATTTTTGTCGGAATATTATTTAGAAACTCGCGGGTATATTGGTATGTACATATGTGTGTATATTATACGCATAAAAAGGCTAATTTCAATAACTAGTTTCGTACGGCGTTGATTAATCGCACGTATGTACATTTTACACATGTATTTTTTTATGTATTACAATATTAATTCGTTTGAAAATGTGTTGAATTTGAATAATCCGTACTACCGTGAACGGTTGGTAATTGTTTGCTAGAAATATGTATGTAAAGTGGCCCACTTTCAGATTTTATCTCCAGAAGCTGCTCTAAAATAAGGTGCTTTCATCTCGCGACGGTGTGGTATAAAAGGGATGTATTTTCCTCCTTTGTAAAATAATTGTCACGTCCAGTTCGTTAAACTGCTCATTTTATAAAATGAGCCTTTGTCATGGACATGCTCGATTCACAACGGTGCAATTCTGTTTCTTTTGTACAAACTTTGTATAAGCTTCAATTGTGTCATGTACAAAGCGCAGTTTATATAATTTTTAAATCACTTGGTTAACCCTCCCTCACCAAAGTGGGGTATGCAAGTGCCCCAATTCTTTCGTTTTTCGTAATAACTATGTGGTTTTCAAAGCTATACACCCTATATTTCTTGTATTCCTAGAATTAACTACAAGAAATTTATTTTAATAGATTTTGTATGATTAAGAAAAGGGGTACATCGTAAAAAAATACATTTATACGTTTCTACGTTCCAAAGTGTGATTTAGAGACGGTAGCGATAAGTCATGTTTTTGACTGTTCGCTTAATTATTCTTGTTGATCGATGAATCAATGCGAAAGAATGAGGCAGCTATATTTTGTAAGCTATTGTTTTCGCCGCTTTTGACGCGTGACTATTGAGTCATGCAGTCGCCTGTTGGCCTTACCTATGTGCGTTTGCGTGTTGATGCTTGTCGTTATTTTTTAAAACAAAAACATGATATAGGACTAAAACTTTTTTATGTTGATGTATAAAATGATTAATAAGATATATATATATATATAATAAGAAAAGCTGTATTTTGATTAAAAAATACTGGGGTTCTTATTCGATTCCGGTTCGGGACGCTCTTTCGATCTCGACGCTACGTCCTTCAAAGGTTAACAAACCAAGATTTCTTTATTATCATAAAAACGTTACATTTATGTTATTGGTAGATATGTATATTCGAAAACTGCAGATTTAACTATGGAACGATGATGAATTTAAAAGCCCCGAAGAGGCCGCAGCCTTATGGGGCCCCGAAGGGGTCGCAGCCTTATGGGGCGCAGCCTTATGAAGCTCAGCCGCGTGGGGCCCCGAAGGGAGCGCAAGGGGGCACAGCCTTATGGAGCTCAGCCGCATGGGGCGCCGAAGGGGGCGCAGGGGGGCGCAGTCTTATGGAGCTCAGCCGCATGGGGCCCCGAAGGGGGCGCAGCCCTAAAAGGCTAAAAGCCCTAAAAGAGGGGCGAAGCCCTAGAAGGCAAAGGCTCAGGGGGGCACTGAGGGCGAAGCCCTAGAAGACAAAGGCTCAGGGGGGCGCCGAGGGCGAAGCCCTAGAAGGCAAAAAAAAATTTAATTAAATTTAAAAAAAATTAAATTTAATTAAAATTAGATTTTTTTTCAATTTATTTTTTTATTTATTTTTAATTTTAAAATTTTTTTTAATTTTTTTTTTTAATAAAATGTTTACTATTAGATTAGTCATGTTTAAGCGGTTTATATTATAAACACTGAGCGAAGCCGGGTAATACAGCTAGTAATATTATATAGTTAAATAAGAAATGATTAAAAAATAGATAAAAAACTTATTGTACTACTTAACGTGAGTAAATACACAGTCTACCGAAAAATCGTTCATATTTGATCTTGAATTGGTCAATATATACAATGTATTTGTAATAATTTTCCACAATTGCATCCCCTCTTGCTTTTCCTTTTAATGATTGTACAAATAAAATATCAAAACGCGTCAAACATGCATCGAGTTGCGTATTTTGAGGTTTGTGTATGCTAGCATTAATTTTTATTGTTAGGTGGGTCATTTTTTAGTTTTCAGAAATCGTTCGGAATTGAATCCGAAATAATATTGCATTTATTTATTCTGATATTTTTTAAATGATTTATGATCAAACAGCTGCATTCATTTTCAGACAAATTTACAGCTTTTTCATGCACATCGTTAAATTTTTAAATATTATTATATTTTCGCATACCATAGCTGCGGCTTTTATTTTGCGATAATGACTTGTATGTATATATTTATGTATAATTATTTCAATTTGTATATATGAATGCACTCAGATTATACATACACTAGCTGTATTACCCGGCTTCGCTCAGTGTTTATAATATAAACCGCTTAAACATGACTAAGCTAATTTAATTAAAAAAAAAAAAATAAAAAAAAAATAAAAAAAAAATCAAAAAAAATCAAAATTTTTTTTTTAAAAAATCAAATTTTTTTTTTGCCTTCTAGGGCTTCGCCCTCGGCGCCCCCCTGAGCCTTTGCCTTCTAGGGCTTCGCCCCTCCACGCCCCATGAGCAATTGCCGTTTAGGGCTTCGCCCCCCTTAGCTAATGCCTTTTAGGGCTTCGCCCCTCCACGCCCCCATGATTAAATGCCGTCTAGGGCTTCGCCCCCCTTAGTTAATGCCTATTAGGGCTTCGCCCCTCCGCGCCCCAATGATTAAATGCCGTCAAAGGCTTCGCCCCCATGATCAGTTGCCGTTTAGGGCTTCGCCTCATAAGGCTGCGCCCCCCTGCGCCCCCTTGCACCCCCTTCGGGGCCCCATGTGGCTAAGCTCCATAAGGTGGCGCCCCATAAGGCGGCGCCCCATAAGGCGGCGCCCCATAAGGCGGCGCCCCATAAGGCGGCGCCCCATAAGGCAGCGCCCCATAAGGCTGCGCCCCATAAGACTGCGCCCCATAAGGCTACGCCCCATGAGGCTGCGCCCCCTTGCGCCCCCTTTGGGGCCCAATGAGGCTGCGCCCCCCTGCGCCCCCTTCGTAGCCCCATGGGGCTACGCCCCTTTTGGGGCCCCATGGGGCCCACGAGGCTGCGCCCCCTTTATGGCCCCATGGGGCTGCGCCCCCTTGCGCCCCATGAGGCCCCATGCGGCTAAGTTCCATAAAGCGGCGCCCCATAAGGCAGCGCCCCATAAGGCGGCGCCCCCCTGCGCCCCCCTGCGCCCCCCTGCGCCCCATGAGGCTGCGCCCCCTTTGGGGCCCCATGGGGCTGCGCCCCATGAGGCTGCGCCCCCTTCGGGGCCCCATGCGGCTAAGCTCCATAAGGCGGCGCCCCATAAGACTGCACCCCTAAGGCTGCGCCCCATAAGACAGCGCCCCATAAGGCTGCGCCCCATAAGACTGCGCCCCATAAGGTTGCGCCCCATAAGGCTGCGGCCGATAAGGCTGTGCCCCATAAAGCTGCGCCCCCTTTTGAGCCCCATGGGGCTGCGCCCCATAAGGCTGCGCCCTCCGGGCCCCCTTCGGGGCCCCACGGGGCTGCGCCCCTTGTGGCGCCCCTGGCGAGGCCCCATGAAGCTACTCGCCTTGCGCCCCCGCGGGGGTGAATCCATTGAAACGAAAAAAACAAATCAGCGCCCATGGATCGAAAAAAAAAAATCGAATCACGTGTTAGATGACGTCACCGATCTACGGACGACGACGACCAAGGATACTTACATACATACAAAGTCTCTTTCCAAATTATAGATTAGATATGTACGTATGCGTTTGACATTATTTTTTTTTGTAGAATTATAAATTAAATACATACATTAATTGATTGCGTTTAACTGTATGATTCATACGTTACAATATTATGTTAGTAGATATAAAAAAAATTGTAGATCATATATTAGTGATATTGTGGTTTTTTTAAAGTAGAACTTTATTTATGCCCCTAAGAGTGAATTGATTATATGCCACTGGATGCGTCTGAAACTTTGCAACGCTGAAACTATGTACATTGATCAGGATGATGCTTACGACTCCCCCCCCCCTTTCCACCCCCCTCTTCCTTAAGAATCACCTCACAAACCTGACCAATTTATTATTTATATGTAGATTTTTCGAAAAGGAAGTTTTTCTTCTGTAGTGTGTACAATAAAAACTAAATGTATGTAAGCTTATTGTAAATCATATAAACAATTAGATACAACATAACTTCTTATTGAATACTTATCTCACAGATAAAACTCACTGAAGAGATATACAGTGAAATGTCAGATCTGACATATTTGGCCAAAAATCAATATATATCGTGTATTACATTACATGAAGCCAGACGCCAAATTTGAATTTTATATATACATATGAGAGTTAAAATTATAAATATTTAAATATTAGAGATAACGAGAACCTATAGAGCAAATTTTATAAAATATAGAGTGAATTATAGGCGATTAAACAATTAAAATCTGATATGGCCGTATCATGGCGAACAGGTTACAATACAAGTGACAACGCTTGTTAAACGTCAGGAAGGTCTACGGGCCCCGTTTTTAAAACGCGTTGTATACGATATTTTATCTCGAACATTAACGTATATTGATGACCAAAATGAGCAATATGGCAAAGTATGAAAACGATCGGATAAGAGATAAGAGATATAAAAAATTTCCACTAACACGAAAACCATGTGAAATGCAAAGGAGGTATGTAAAAAAATACACCATTTTTTATTTGTGAACTTTAAATATAAATTAAATTAATATAATACTACTCCAATGGGAGATTTTAGTAAAAAATATTTGCAAACACTCTACAAGGCCAAATTAAAGTATGTTTTTGAAAAATTCCACGATGCAATACATAATATAATTAATCAGTTTCATAACATACATCAGTTTCAGTTTTGTAAACATAGGTGTAACATATTTACAATACATATTTGTAACAGATATGTGTTTCAGTTTTGGGCAATATAAACTAATCTAGTTTAATTTCAACCAAAACCACAACTGAGAAACTTCCCCAGGGAAGGAATAATGCTGTGGAATATTCGGCTGACGATACTGAAATATTTTCCTAACATATTACAATCGATTTATTTAACTCATTGTAACGTCAATTTTACTTGTTTGTCTTTCGAATTTTACGCTCTACGCTCACTGACATGGAAAATATCACATTCAGGTTCAGCAGCAACGAATTCATTGAGAAGTCGGATAGCTCTTGGAATAGGTGCTGTTCTATTAAGAACTGTGTGAGCAGGAGGTACAACCATCAAATGATGATGTCTATCTTTAATATAATCATCATTTGGCAAGAAGCATAAGTCGCCAACATACCCAGATGAACTTCGAAGCGTTTCCAAACTTGTGAAAATATCTTTGCGCGTGATAAATCAAAAGAAATCAACACTAATTATAAAATTATAAAAAATGTTTTTAATGAAACGAGTATGAAAGTTGGTCAGATTTTGGATATTTTCCCCGTTCGAGTCGAGATCGTTTAACCTTTTCGATGCGAGCGCTTTCCGGCGTATGTCTTCTAAGCGTATGCAATTATTTCACTATACCGGTTTGCTGGCAGCTGTTTAACGACTCGTTTATACGAGCGATACATCGAACTTGAAATTTTTTGATTCTTCGGTTATTAAATGGACATATCGGAGAAACTGAAAGTTTATTGCACACAAATATTTAAAAAAAAAAATCAAACGATTACATTTCATATTACATCAGATCGTTGATTAACAAAATATAATACTATGTAATTGATCCGATGTAGGGTGAGAATTACGAGAACCGAGCATGCTGTCGCATTCGTGCAATGTGTTGTAATATTGTAAGGACGTAAAATAAGTTCTTTGTTGTGTTTTTTAATTATTTATTATTTAACTATATACTATTATTATAATATACAATTCAATGCAAGGTCTTTAATAATATTACTGTAGATTCTGCTGACCATTTGTAGCAAACCCGTATCTAATATATAATTTCGAAAGAGACTTTATGTATATGTAACATTGGTTGGTTAGTTCGTTCGTAGACGACACGTTCGATTTATTTTTTTTTCGATTCAAAGGATTCAAAGTCCCCGGG
This sequence comes from Arctopsyche grandis, assembly GCF_051622035.1. Taxonomy (NCBI): domain Eukaryota; kingdom Metazoa; phylum Arthropoda; class Insecta; order Trichoptera; family Hydropsychidae; genus Arctopsyche; species Arctopsyche grandis. Next base: position 34,994,781 of record NC_135356.1, read on the forward strand.
GGCAAAGGCGCCGAGGGTGCAGGTGCCGCCGGGGGTAGGGTTGCCAGATGATAATTTGGGCAGATGGGTCTAAAAAGGAGGATTTTCTGTAAAAAAAGAGGACATTCAGAAATTAAACGAATTTTTTATATTATTTTACTTTATTTTAATCATATTTAGCTGAGCTGCCAATTTTGGAAAGAAGTTCTTGGTTTTTTAACAAATAATTATAAAAATCTTCACATGTCATGTTTTTGAAGTTGTATTGAGTAAGAATTAAAGATTTAACTGACTGCACACTTAGTCTATTCCTCTCTTTGCTCCACTGAGTATTAATCAGTGAAAAAACTCTTTCCACATTTGCGTTATGTGCGCTTATACAAAAATAAAACTCGCAGATCTTGAGCACTTCTGAGAACCATTCATTGTTTTTAACACTTTTGAAGTAGATTGTCCACTGCTCGTGCAACTTCAAATCATAATATGCATGCTTCATCTGATTTTGATTTAAGAAATGAAATCAAGTTACAAAATTGATCGTGTAGCTTAACATTTTCAATCTCTACACCCATTTTCGCCTCCCGCCAGTCCCGCCCGATGTTTAGCAAAAAGGAGGACTTTAAAGTAGGTAAGGGAGGACGGGAGGACAAAACATGGAAAAGGAGGACATGTCCTCCTTTTGGATACCATCTGGCAACCCTAGCCGGGGGTGAAGTTTCCGGGGGCAAAGCCCTAAGGGGCGCAGACACCAGATTCTGGTATATATATTATTTCGAAAGAGACTTACTATATATTTTTGTTTGTTCGTGACAGTCAATTTAATAAAAAAAAACAAATGAGTATTTAAATAAATTTATATAAAATAAAACTATTCAAATAAATTTAAAATGTTAACTATAAGATTGGTCATGTTTAAGCGGCTTATATTACAAATACTGGGCGAAGCCGGGTAATACAGCTAGTAATATATAATAAGAAATTGAACGTGGTGCCGCCGGGGGTGAAGTTTCCGGGGGCAAAGCCCTAGGGGGCGCAGACACCAGATTCTGGTATATATATAATTTCAAAAGAGACTTACTATATATTTTTGTTTGTTCGTGACAGTCAATTTAATAAAAAAACAAATGAGTATTTAAATAAATTTATATAAAATAAAACTGTCAACTATAAGATTAGTCATGTTTAAGCGGCTTATATATTACAAATACCGAGCGAAGCCGGGTAATACAGCTAGTAATATATAATAATAAATTGAACGCGGAGCCGCCGGGGGTGAAGTTTCCGGGGGCAAAGCCCTAGGGGGCGCAGACATCAGATTCTGGTATATATATAATTTCTAAAGAGACTTACTATATATTTTTGTTTGTTCGTGACAGTTAATTTAATAAAAAAACAAATGAGTATTTAAATAAATTTATATAAAATAAAACTGTTAACTATAAGATTGGTCATGTTTAAGCGGTTTATATATTACAAATACCGAGCGAAGCCGGGTAATACAGCTAGTAATATATAATAAGAAATTGAACGCAGCGGTTGAGAGTCAAAAGATGGCCGGATGTGTATATGTAGATATGTCGGACGCTCTCAATAGAATAATCGTAATGCAAGTAACGTGTGAACGGGGTTTGGTTCAATTTTGCGCGGAGAGTTTTCGGTATTTTTACATTTGGAAAATATCGAGAGTCTCGAGAGTCGAGCGTATCGAAGACTGGACACTTATCTGATATTATGATCTTCCAGCTTATGTATCTACTTATGCAAAATAGTTTTTTTTTTCGCACAAATGATCGCTGTTGTTCATTCAATTTTTTGCGACGATGTCTCGAGTGTTAGATTTCGTAGCAATTGGCGATATGTTTTTATTACTAATCGTCGTTTTTCTTAGAAGTGAAATACATAATTATAATGTACGTACGTACATATATAAGTTGCAATTTTTAGTAGGCTATTTATATATGTAATAGTATTTATAATTATAAAGCATTTTATAATTTAAAATATATATAAAAAAAGTTTTTCATATGAAAACATTTGGAGACTTGGTATAGGTATTTTATTTGTACTGCAATTAGAGTCACTATGACTATTCGATCATATTATGTATACTGTCAAAGCAATTATAAAAATGAAGATTGTAGAGTCGATACGGCTCCAATTATTTTAATGAAGTTCTGAAGGGATTCTGGCATTCGAGATTTTGCATAATCATCCAGATTTCATCGACATGCATATATTGTATGTACATATGTATGATTTGTTGTTTTTCTCAAGGGGATTATTAAACCTCATCATCTTCACTTATGCATACCACATACAAATAGTGTTTGATTTTCGGGATTCGGATATTCGAGATTTCGATTAGCATCCAGATTTTATATATATGTACAAAAATTCACATACATATGGATGTAAAATGCATGATTTGCTTTTCTTCTCAAAGGGATAATCAAACCTCATCGCCTATACACACTTACATACATATACCAAATAAGAATATCATTTGATTTTCGGGATTCTGACAATCATCCAGATTTCATCGACATGCGTATATTGTATGTATGTATGATTTGATGTTTTTCTCAAGGGGATTATTAAACCTCATCATCTATACTTATGCATACCAAATAAAAATAGTGTTTGATTTTCGGGATTCGGATATTCGAGATTTCGATTAGCATCCAGATTTTATATATATGTACAAAAATTCATACATATGGATGTAAATTGCACGATTTGCTTTTCTTCTCAAAGGGATAATTAAACCTCATCGCCTATACACACTTACATACATATACCAAATAAGAATAGCATTTGATTTTCGGGATTCTGACGTTCGCGATTTCGGATAATCATCCAGATTTCATCGACATGCGTATATTGTGTGTGTGATTTGATGTTTTTCTCAAAGGGATTATTAAATCTCATCAGCTATGTACATATATACTTGCCAAATAAAAAAATACTTGATTTTTTGGATTCTGATATTTTGAGGTTTTTTATTAGCATCCAGATTTCATACACAAAAAACATACATACGTATACTGCATGATTTGCTTTTCTTCTCAAAGGGATAATCAAACCTCATCGCATATACTGACATATACCAAATAAGAATAGGATTTGATTTTCAAGATTCTGACGTTTGAGATTTCGGATAGTCATCCAGATTTCATATACATATGTGCATATGTATAATATTTGTTTTTTTCTTCAAAAAGACAATCGAACATCATCGTCTTTACTTACATAATAAGTACATCCACAAAAAAATAATATTTTACTATAGGGATTCTCACGTTCGAGATTTTGGATAAGCATCCAGATTTCATACACAAAAATACATACATATGTATTGCATGATTTGTTTTTCTTCTCATAGTAATTGTCAATGCTATGCTTTAATATACCAAACAAGAACATCATTTGATTTTCCGGATTCTGATTGCATATATGTATAATATAATCCTGATTGCATATATTATAAAAGTAATAATATATTGTATGATTTGTTTTTTCCTCAAAAAGATAATCAAACATCATCGCCTTTGCTTACATAATAAATATGTACATCCACAAAAAATAGTATTCGATTCTCGGGATTCTCACGTTTGAGCTTTTGGATAATCATTGAGATTTCAAATATACATATATACATTTGTATATGTATGTACATATATTACATGAGTTGTTGTTTTTCCCAAAAAGATAATCAAACATCATCGCCTTCACTTACATAATAAGTACATCCACAAAAAAAAAATAGCATTTGATTCGAGGGATTCTCACATTTGAGATTTTGGATGATCTTCCAGATTTCATATTAAAATGTTTATATATCTATGTATACATATATACGTATATATATATATATATATATATATATATATATATATATATATATATATATATACATATATATATATATATATATATATATATATATATATATATACATATATATATATATATATATATATATATATATATATATATATATATATATATATGTATATATATATATATATATATATATATATATATATATACATATATATATATATATATATATATATATATATATATATATATATATATATATATATATATATATATATATATATATATATATATATATATATATGTATATATATATATATATATTGCGAGATTTGATTATTTTCTCAAAAAGATAATCAAACATCATCGCCATTACATACATATGAATGTACATCCACAAAAGAAATGATTTTCACGATTCTCACATTCAAAATTTTGGATAATTATACAGATTTCATATACATCTGTACAGATATTGCATTTGTTTTTTCCTTATGTATATGTACATGTACCAAATAAAAATAGCTTTTGAATTTTTAGGGAATTACCATTTGAAAAATGTCTCCCGGATTACGCAATCATCCAAATATTGCATGTTTTATATTTTTTATGTTTCATTTCTTTTCTTAAATTGGATAGTTAAGCTGTTTGGTAAATTTGATATAAGCTTTAAGATGTATTTAAAATCGAATATAGATTTTTTTCCTCTAAAAATCCCAATCAAAAGCTCGCTTGTAACAAAAATAAAAGTCACGTGATTGTTCACACGTGCATTTTGCAATAATATTATTGCGCTAAGTGGCAAATCGGTACACATCGTGTCAATCCGATTTGTGTAATACGCTTTTAAAACATACAATATTTTTCAATAACCAACGGTGTAAAGTGCCATAATAATATTACACATAAATTCAATATAATGCTACTATATTCAATATAATATTAATTTATTTATTACAAGTAGGACAAATGCTAGTGTAATCGATCATAATTGAGAACTTTTAATATCAGTTATTGCGATCTGCTAATGGAAATGTATATAATATGTACGTATAACTACATTATGCAAATGTTTAAATTGTCACTCGATGTCGAAATTTAGCGAAAATTGACAATTTCAGACATGATTAGTGTTGAATAGTTTTTCGAGTATATTCTCGAAACGATGAATTTTCTTTTTTAGACTATCTGAAGGATTTTTAGAAATATCCTTGCATTTAAATGGCGGCTGTATTTAAGAGGTTATTGACATGGCATTGTTCATGCGGATCATATTATTTACAGCAGTAAAGCATCGAACTTCCGGGATATAGTTGAATTTGCTGGATAAAAATCATATTTTCGGGATGAAATCTCTATATTAGAATAAATTAAACAATTTATTACAAAATCAATTATTAAAAATTCGTTTCAACTCAACTAAGAAATACAACATTGTTCGTGCGTATAGCAGTCATTATAATTTGACTTTTAGTTTGTTAGTTTAGAATTCGTTTTCGTGTTTTGAAATATTTACATGTGATTCTATTTTTTTAGAATTTTCTCGAATTATGTATGTATGTATGTATTCGAATTGTCTCGAATTATGTTACTATGTCGCCATATTTCATCATAACAGATTATACCAAAATCTATGATAAAATATTCCAAAAAGCTTTGTATTTATTTGCGGTGATAATCAATAATCATTTAAAAAAAAACATAAAATAAATTAATTCAAAATAAAATTACTAACGTGACGTAATATTGAGCAGGGTCTGTTCAGATGTGTGTGTGTGTGTGTGTGTAAAAAATATTGTTAAAAATCCGATAATTGTATTATTGCCTTCATTGATCGGTCACGATCAAAACTAAATGAATTATTCATATTCCGTTTAAAGGAAAATGTGGATCAAATACATGCAAACAGACGAGTGACAAGATATTGAGTTGCGAGTTATCTGAAATGAGCTTCAAATTGACGTTCAAGTTCAACAATACGAAGCCATCTTGAAAATCAACAAGGAGAGGTCGATCGAAGTAGAAAATCTATCTCATTCTCTTTTCGAGTTGCTTTATCTAACTGATGACATTACATACATGTATATAGATATTGACACAGTTGCATATAGTGTTGATATTTACAGATATGACGATAATACATGAGCTTAAAAATACAGTCATAACACTTTCTATAGGTGGATAGATAAACAAGGGCTTGGTGCATCCGCTCTAAAATCGCCAGATTAACAGAACGGCAGCTTTAAACGTAATTCTCGTTTTCTCGAATGATAGATTGCACATCAGATGACGAGTAACCTTTCTATGTGCACAGATGCAATTATTAAAATGGAGTTGGATCTTTCTGGCGAGTTTAATAAGGCGAGATTCGGAACTTATCGAATCTTGCCTTATTAAACTCGCCTGAAAGATCTAACTCAATTTTAATAATTACCATTTTAATAATTGCATCTGTGCACATCGAAAGGTTACCCGTCATCTGATGTGCAATCTATCATTCGATAAGACGAGAATTGCATTTAAAGCAGCCGTCCGCTAATCTGTTGTTCAATTTGTCTGGCGATTTTAGAGCGGATGCACCGCATCCCTCAAATACATATCATAAGAATGGGATGATGGATTAATTTACAATGTGCAGTCGGAATTGATATACAATGCAATTTTATTTTCATTGCATTCAATCATTTACATATGTAAATGTATTAATCAGTTTGGTAATATGTCGTCCCATTTTGTGTATACCTATATATGTATATGTGAAGTAATTATATCATTACATCAATCATTTAAAAATAAACTTGACTGATTACAGCGAAGACGATAGTAATAACTTATGGAAGAAGCTTTTGGGGCACTTCAAAGCGGGATTTTAGGTTGACTCGTTTTATTGCAATTTCACACAATTTAACCGACCGAAGCAAAAAAATTTGCATTTAAATGTAAACGGACGCGAGAATGAAACCCAATTCCGATCTTATTTGAATAATTTTGAATTTTCGCGACGATTTCAAAGTGCTCCTTTTAATATTTATGTATATTGACTATAAAAGATGCAAATTCAAAATTTGAACACTTGTGCATGTTGTTTAATATGACTATGTATGTACATATATATACATAGATAATTTATTTGATCTTGTATATTTAACATTATTTTATTATGTAGAATTTTTTTTTTTAATTAAAATCTGAATACATTTTTCTTGAAAAGCCGTCTAAGGATTGTATTACTTTGATTGTGAAAGTTTAATTAAAGCTATTTTTAATGTAAGATAAATAAAACGAATTGAGGCAATTCAAACGATGTAAAAAAGTTATTAAATAAATAGACGAAACGTCTTTGATACAAATTTCATAAAATTATAATAATATTTGTCTATACAGAATATAATTATTTAAATTGAAAATAAAATATAATTATTTATTTGAATATCATGAAATAAGAAACCATTAAATTTCAAACTTAATATAATGTCACATTTTGAATGGTCTGTATTTATTTGGTCGATAAATATGTAGATGATTAATAAGTTGCACTATCGATATTTTCCGTTTGTCAAAAAATACTTCAATAAATCAATAAGCGGCTTACTGACCGTTCATTTTTAATAATAATGCGAATACTGACCATTTACTGAAAATGCGAATACTGACCATTTACATTTATTTTCATGAAAAAACTAGCCTCTTAACATGTCTGTATTAAATTGGCAGGTAATCTAAACAATAAATCGTCAGTATATTCAGGTCAGAATACATATTTGTATACATATATCTTATATATATACATATGTATATCGATCGGTCAGTATTTTATAAACGTAGGTAATTTGTAATTATAAGAAATATATTTTCGTAATGATTCGTAATTTTATAATTGTACTTTCATTGAAAATCAAATTATTGTTGAAGACGAAAACACGCGAGCAAATCCGTGTATACATATTTATGTATATGTACATAGATGTGTAAAGCGTGTAAAGCTCGTATTAGTATACATTGACTAGTAAGTGTATGCATCATTAAAATCAGCCAGTAACATTATACAAGGGATAATGAATGAACACGTTTAATAGTAAATTCATAAACTAGCTATTCATGCGCAATAAATGTAAAGCTATTCATACGCAGTAAATCTAATAACAAGTATTATACATATATAGTCGGCCTATGACAGATTAAACTAAAAACTGAAAGAATGCGACATTATATCGAAGAACATATTATCAATGAACAAAATTAAATGTAACCTAACTTAACCTAACCTAAAATCGTAGGTAATACATGTAGATACTTAATAATGAAACTTCTATGTGTGTAAATTGGATTTAACCTTGTAAATTATTGTCTATTTCGTATCAATTCAACAATAAATTAGTTATTTGAACACAACCAGTTACATTCTTGAGTAAAAATTAATTGGAAGAGCAACGTAAAACTTTGGTCAGCTTTCAAACCACCAAAATTTCAATCGTTCGCGAATTTACCAGTGAGCACAGCAGCAAGTGGGTGGATTTGCGCGTCAGTGTATACTTTGTCTAGCAAGACAGCAATTGTTTGTATTAATTTAAGATTATATTGTTAGAGTTGGTATTATTTAAGGGATAGGATAGGTTTGGGTAAGTAAGGGTTGGCCCTATTTATTTAAGATTGGGTTGTTAGGGTTAAATTTATATACAAGTTAAACATTGTAAATTCATGGTTTGATACATTTTCTTGAATTGGTTAAAATATATTTTCACTTGAATTATGCTTTCACTGTAACATACACAATTACTAGTCAGTGCATATTGATTCTAGATTTGACGCTCTTACTGTGACATATATGTATATATGTGTGCATTTGTGAAATTCAATCACGTTCTTTCAAAATTTATTCAATCGAATATATATAATAGACTGCTAGATTTACAGTGACACGCTTCCTATTCAATTAAAAAAGAAGTGATTGGAAAATGGAAAAACGGAAAGTTTATACGTTCACGGGAAAATTCTTTCGCAAACAATTGTGTGGAAAATTTGCACCGATTGCGAAATTCGATTTTGGAATCCAATTCTGATTTTAGACTTCAATTATGACAATAAAAACTCAATTTTCGTATGAAATCGCGACCGGAAACTAGTTTTGTATTATTCTCGTGAATATGTTTTTTCGTGATGCAACGTCAAGAGCGCGTCATTTTGCCGTTCTTAGAATCGCGACCTGATTTTTTTTTATATGTCAAGATTGTCCTTTCAGCCGCTGGAACAGATGAAAATCATATGGTGATAACTGATGTTAAATCTTGACGTTTTTCATGCACTGTTTTAGTCAGTGCTAGTCGATCAGTGTAGCGGTTGCTTTGTGCGCTTCGTTTTCGAAGCTCTTTGTGTCGTTTTCTGAACTGAAACTAAACTATCTTAATTGTGCAATAATTACAGACCACGAAAATCAATATGACTAATTTTTTTTAAATAATCAATAGTGTTTGCATATTCCGCTGAAGTCCAATAAAAAAAAAAAAATCGCAATTGAAAACTCAAAGGTAATTGAATGCTTCTAAAATAATTTATATTCGATGTGAGACATATAAAGGTAAAATGTATTTTAAATTTAAAAATAAAACGGATTTCAATTTAAAATCATTTTATTAATGTCAATGTGTCAGTGTTTATGTAAAAATCCAAAGACAAAAGCTAAACGATGAAATTTTTCTAAAATATACATACATATACATATATAAAAAGACAATTAAATACGATTTATTTCTAAATTCATCTCATAGGTGCTGCAAATATTTTGAATATACTTATTTATGCTTATATAATATATTTTGAAGACATTTTCATACTTATAAACTGAAAGCTTTTATGTACTTCAACTTACATACATACATAATTACCAAGTAAAAAGTCAATTAGATTTTTCAAAATTGAAAATCTGCCCCAGATAGAGCTTTCATGATTTATTTAAACGTTTTTTTTATTTGAATAGTTCAGGCGTTTGTTAATTTTACCAAGTCGTCAATTTACAGCAATGAGTTTTCTTGTTCGGAAAATTCCTTGTTAGAAAAAAACCAAAAAAATTTGACTCAACTGGTCAGTATTTTTGTAAAAAATATCACAATTGAACTTCATATCGAATTAGGAATAGACTATTAAATAAACTGAACATTGATTAAAAATAGTCAACGTTAAATATAAAATATTGATCGTGTATTACAATTACTGACCGGTTTTCCCAGCCGTTTATATAATTACGGACCAATTTAAAACAGGCCTTATTCAGTATTAAATTTTACACATACATATACCTACATAGGTTCTAGTATGCTTTTCATTATTCGTAATCGGAAAATTACAGCGTTTGAATGTATTGTTTTTCCAGATATTTTCCAACTATGGTTTGAAAATTTAATGACTGTTAAAATAAACTAACAATTTGACTAAAAATACTTGACGTTAAATATAAAATATTGATCATGTATTACAATTACTGACCGGTTTACCTCCTAACACAAACGGACCAGCCGTTTATATAATTACTGACCAATTTCAAACAGGCCTTATACATATATTTAATTTTACACATACTCAATACCTACATACATATATAGATACAAGTATGCTTTTCATTATTCGCAATCGGAAAATAACAGCGTTCGAATGAATCATTTTTCCAGATAGCCAACTACGGTTTGAAAATTCAATGAAAATTAGCACAGATAAAATCACTTGCGTCCGACAATTACTAACAGATTTTCTATTAGCATGACAATACGAAATTATCGCGAGGATCACACCTCGACATATTATGCATTGTTACAATTGAGTGACGTCACAATTTAAAATCATCACTCCTCCTCAAGGCTTCTCGGGCCATACCGTTTCGTTTAGCGAATTTCCAATAAGTAAATATGCATTTTTAATGCACATCGCGATATGTCGAGTCCTATAAGATATATGTACATACATGTGTATATAGAAAACACAAAAGACATTTATTTATTAAAACATGCAGTTTAACGATATTTTTAATATTTCAATTAGAATATCGATATATTATACATAAATGTGATTTTTATCCGCTGTGTAAGTTCAATTCATCGAATTCGCTATGCTATCTATAGTAATGTAACTTAGACCGTAGACGAAAGAGCTTTTTCTGATCCGATTTCAATGACTCATTTTTTTTAATTAGTCTACTATTTCTTAACTAGCTTTATTGCGAATAAAAAAAATGCTTGAAATTTGTATACCCTTAAATGCATTCGAATTGAAGTGCAATCTATGAAAAAAACCTTAAAAATTTCATGTTTATTTTGTAGTACTAAATTTGTACTACAAAATTCCACTATTTTCCAAAGTATCTATAAAACGAATATATGTATATGTTGGTAAGTTCGAGTTATTTATTTATTTTTTTGTAAATATTTAAAGTAGTCAAAACGTAGTTAGAGAAAATCTATACGTGAACGCGTATGTGCGTTCGCGAACGCATCAGGGACGTGCGGTAGATTTTCTCAATGTTAGATAGCTACTGATCTACTGATCATTTTCTATTTTAAAATTTAATTTAATTTTGTTAGTAATCCTTCTTCAGTTATTCAAATAGACTTTTTGCCTTTTGTTGGATAAATATACTGTATATTGGCATATTACGTCAACTTCTATACAATATCCCCGTCAACAAGATCTTATCGTTGTTCTCAATATTTACATGTCTTTTAATATGGTGATATGTATATTCGATTTAAAAAGTTGTCCGCAAAGCGATATTCAACAAATCCACTCCCCAGTAAGCCTAATCTTGATTTTTTTAAATGCTTTTTATTATTACGAAATTATGTTCTCAATACATCTTATATCTATTTTAATAGCTACTGATCTACTGATAATTTTCTATTTTACAATTTAATTTAATTTTGTTAGTAATCATAGTATTATATTATTCTAATGTTAATCTACAGCATAATAGGAAAAAGATCTCAAAAACCTATTGATAATTCTTATAAATGCTCATAATACATCTAATACATAATATTAATTAAAGACTCTCTAAACTCGATGACCTAAAGCAGATTGTATTCAGGTAATCTGTGTATTATACCTGAAGGGTATAGAAATTTTGTTTTAATCATAGAATCCGAGACTCTTCACAAGTGTGTTAGTATGGTTATTAGTGATTCTGTCATAGAATCTACTGGTTAGTTTGTTAGTAATGTCTGTAACAAACGGAATATTATATATGGCATGCATTTTTTTCAAGTTAGTATATATGGGGGTATTATAAATTATTTTTAGGGATTTATTTTGTATTATTTGGAGTTTGGAGAGATTAGTATTGGAGGCATTATTCCATACAGGTGAAGCATAGGTTAATAATGGTAATATGAGAGCGCGATATAACTGTATTTTATTTCCATAAAATATAGTTATATCCATTCACAAGTGTTTTAGTATGGTTATTAGTAATGCTGTCATAAAATCTACTGGTTAGTTTGTTAGTAATGTCTGTACAAAACGGAATATTATTTATGGCATGCAGAAAAATAATAATATATACTATGACAATCTACCACAGTTTTAACCTTCTGTATTTTGATTTCGCTGCTTATGCCGCCCCCCTAAAGGTGCCGCCCGATGCAGCCGCATCACTGTATCATTATGTATGAAATCAATTTTCATACATGAAGATCACGGCACGGCCCTAATCTTCATGTATGAAAATCGAGCATGATATTTATCCAATATTTCCAATTTCCAATATTTCCAGTACTCTATATATGTAAATTATGTTTAATACTATGTATATATATATATATATTAAACTCTAATATACATTGGCCAATAATCGAAGTACCTCAAATATCGATCACGCGAACGCACCCCAATCCGATGCGTGGTCAATTTATGTGTGGGAGGGAGGAGGGTGGGTGGGTGGGCGCAGTTGTAGAAACAACACAACATTGGCCTAAACGATAAATCGTTTAAATTGAGATTCGCAACAGTGGACGTGTTCAAATTGACCGTCTTTCAGAGATGAACGAGAACGATAATGTCGGCGGTAATGCGACAACAATGGCCGGCCGACGTGTACAAATTCGAGGAGAGTCACCGGTAATGTGAAGCTTGATTTGTCACACGAGTTCGGGTGACAAATCGTTCGTGAAAAAATTTTTTGGGAAACAAATCGATTTCGGTCACTGACTGACTGTGCATTCGACATTCCGGCAGTGCTTCTCAGCATTTTTTGGAGCTTACACGCAGTCACGCGACTCACATTTTGACAAGCGGGTGCACTCGTGCGTGTCGTCACTTTTCAAGGAAAATTCGTCAAATGGCATTTTTCTATCTGACGCGATGTATCAATAAAATATTCATACATAATTACACACTCATATTATACAACTATGGCTCCGAAATTCGTTTATTTTATCGAGGAAAGCGAGTTATCAATAGAATTTTTTTTATTAATCCACAAGAATAGTCGAAATATGATTTTTCTAAGTAGAATTTTATTTAATTCTCATATAAAGACAATTTAATTTATTATCCCTATTAATTCAATTCAGATTCGTGTAAATACGAATAAATACGAGCTTTCTGCTGGCAATTTTACCGATTTAAAATTCAGCACAAGATATGACTTTTATTTAGTCAGAGACAGATGATATTTTTATAGTCAGAGACAAGATATGACTTTTCTTATAAATCTATGCCCAGTGAACACGAACCTGGTAATAAAAATTTTGATTGGCTCGAGATTCGGAGATATGTTTATTAAATCGCGCGATTTTTCTATATCTTGGTGTTGTTCGGTAGATGTCTCAAAATCTGTCGATTTCCTGTTCAAAATGAATATTGGAATCTATAGTCGGGTATTTTATCTTTTATTTATAGTACTTTCCAGCTTTCAAATCTCTCTAAGTAGTCGTCCAGTTCAAATCAAAAGTCAAATGCACATACGTATTTTCACTTGGAATTTTTTCCCACTGTTAATACTATTTTCTATTGAAACATGTTTATTGGGATAGTATTCTAGCCACACTATTTTTTGTTTTCATTTAAACCCTATTTAAAATTCGGCACACTTCCAATTATACCCGCTTAAACGAATCTCAATAAACATGCTTCAATAGAAAATATTCAATATAAAATAGTATTAACAGTGGGAAAAAATTCCAAATGAAAATTCGTACTTTTGACTTTTGATTTGAACTGGACGACTACTTATAGAGATTTGAAAGCTGAAAAGTACTACAAATGAAAGATAAAATACCCGACTTTAGATTTCAATATTCATTTTGAACAGAAAATTGATACATTTTGAGACATCGACCGAACAACACCAAGATATAGAAAAATCGCGCAATTTAATCCGAATCTCGAGCCAATCAACATTTTTTATTACCAGATTCGTGTTAACTGTCCATAGACCTATAAGAAATGTCATATCTCGTCTCTGAACCATTTTTCGTGTCGAACAGTGGAATCAATTCGTCCGTGCGCGTCCTTGGGTACCTAACTGTCTGCCCAGACTACTATCTGGACAAGCCTTTACATGTATGTATGTATGTCTGTGAGTGCCTTTTGAGCCTTTACAGCCAATTACATATGTATGTAAATGCATATATGTAGTATGTATATACGGGTACTTGCTGCACAGATGCAATGCACGCCCCACAATTTGTAAATCTGTCTGTCAGTCTATCTGTCCATTTATTCCCTCGTCCAGGTGGACATTAGTATGCAAATTTGCTCGCCTGGAACCTATTTCAGTGACGTCACGCGGTTTAGCCGCTCAGTCGCCTGAATTTTAGCGTTTGATACGCTCGGTTCAACATATGTAAATAAATATGTACATATGTAGTTACTCTCCATGCCATTTGCAAATTATACCTTTGTCTCAATTTGCGAGCCAATTTGGATACCTTTGTCTTCTTTCAGAATTAATTGTTACGGGGACAAGCAGTAGATGGTATAGTTTATAAACAATTTTGATGTTTATATTTTATTTATCAAAAGAAGCAGTTTGTGTTAGCGAGATGTGTGCCGACATGTTTTAAGATGCATGATGCAAGTCACAAATTACTATTTACAGATACAGCAGATACATACTTCTTTTTGAGCCGGGTCGCCGCTCTGGCACTTTGATTGTTATGAAAATTGTTTTATGAGTAAAATTAAAATATATTTTGGCTAATATTAATAAAACTTGAGATGAGAAGAATAAGAGGTGACTTAATTGAAGTCTTTAAAATAATAAATAATCATCATAATTGTACAATGTCCAAATTCATCACGCTCATCTTAGAGGTTACACTCTCAGACTCCGAAAGTAAAATCGAATAAATTGATCAGATATTCCTTCTTTTCAAACAGAGTAGTTAAAGTTTGGAATAGTCTTCCCAGCAATGTAGTAAATTCTGAAAACCTCAATATTTGTAAAAAGTCTTTCTTAAACTTGAAGATTTTTACTAACCTCTTATACGTTTCACATGGTTTTCGTGTAAGCGGTAATTTTTTATATCCCTTGTCTTTTAATCGATCGTTTTCATACTTTGCCATATTGCTTATTTTGGTCATCAATATAAGTTAAGGTATCATCCGCAATTACGATCGTGAAAAAATATCGTATTAGACACGTTTGAAAATACTGCATCGTATTACTCGGTGACGTTTATCTGTCACATTCATCATTCACATCGGTAGTTTCATTACTTTTCGCCCTGCAAATTTTAATTATTTAAACGCTTATAACTTTTTCTTTTTTCACTCTATATTTTATAATTGTAATTCTTTTATTCCAATTTCTTCTATATTTTAGTTTTCTTTTAGGTATTCTGTTACCGTCCCAGATATTTTTTTTCTCTTTTATCTTTTGGTATTTTCGCTTATTTCGTATTTTTTTTCATTTGGTTCTAACATTTGGTGACCACAACCGAAAAGTAAATTCAAAACTTAAAAGACGTTTTGATGAAAATTATGGGCTTTTTTGATAAACTTGAGGATAGTAACTAGGTAGTTACTTGTTGAATGGTTTAATCACAAGTGAGGTTCAATAGATCTACATATTTATACAAAAAGAATGATAAGTTGTAACCAATGACAGAATTTTGGTAAAACGTGATTAAGTGATTAAGATGTAAGCAGCATCCGCGTGTAAGACAGTTTTAGTATTTGATGTGTGTATCCTTTGAGAATATGGAGACATTATTGAGTATTATCATACAGATAAAGAGTGATACTAATATTTGAGGGTTACACGTGTCGTGAGACAAAATTGAGCTATAGCAATAGAGATTATTAAAAATAATACTTTATATTTCAACAGGTCATTGACTGTATCGTCTTATAGGTATAACAAGTGTATTAGAAACTCGTATAAATTATAGTAGATAAAAGTTAAGTAGATAGAATTGAACAGAATATGTAACTGTAGAGTCTGGAAGCAACAAAGATATTGAAAGTCTCATAAATAATGAGAGATTGCTCTAAGAGAAAATATCAATAATGTTAAAAAAATTAAGAGTACGTTCAAACAGTTAAGATTAGACAATACTCGAGGTAAAAAAGTATTATACATTAATACATACATAGGTTGTAAGATTATACCACATAACATTATCCTTATTTAATGTTATGCGCTATGCTTGGCTTGTGAACATTTTTGACGAACGTATAATTTTTATTACTTTTTTTACAAAAGCCGTTCATTATTAAATTTAATCTATGAAATTTTGTAATCATGAGATGATTTACATATACTCTATCAATGTACATATGTATGTGCGTAGTAACAATAGATGAAATTTTGTAATCGTTCAAAAATCGGACCTCGAGATTTTGACCGATTTGAACTCATATGTATGTATTGTCATATTATATAGTCCAAATAGTATTGTCTGAATAACTTGATTACTCGCCTGGAAACTTTCCGCCAAATATTGTTATCGACAAAAAAATCTTAACATTGACACATTTTTTTTCTGGCAAATTTTGCAATACGTGCGTGAAAAGTGTTAACACGCTAACCTCCGCGCATCGCATATATATATATATATATATATATATATATATATATATATATATATATATATATATATATATATATATATACATATATTGGTTACATCAGAATCAAAGAGATCGACTTCCAGCTCGTTTTTTCACGTGTCGATCTAGTTAGCCGGAGAACCGGTTCCGGTCGCCGAACCGGTCGACCGGTCGTTCCTCAACTTGACCACTCGGCGCAAGTGCACCAATAACAACAACAAACAACAACAACGACCAGCGCGACGTTTCATTGTCCGTCAATATCAATTCATCAACTTTTAACTCGCTCGCCACCGCCATTCAACACAATCGGTACCGACCGCGATTGTGCTGAATAACTTCGCGAAACAGCAAAAGTTTTCGGAGAGCAGTGTATTTCATGGAATTTCTTGGTCAAGGTCAATTTGTTTTAAATGTAAATCGTAATGAATTTATGGCCGAGTTGTCCAGAGTTAGGGCCGGGCCGCACCGTGCGACTTGCGAGCGACTTGGTTGAGGGCGACCAGACCAATGCATGCAGGTAGATGGGACATGCTACACCCGTCAACTTGTTTGTCGCACACATTTCCATACATTTTTTCGTGTCGCGCAACTAGTCGGCCGACAAAGTTGCACGGTGCGGCCCAGCCCTGAGGATATGCGCTAGGGTGCTATTTTCCAGGAAATAGGGTTTGTCTAGTGTCAACCTATAAAGTTAGAGAGCAAAAAAAAGGTTCACAAAGGCAACCTCTCATTCCTGGAAAATAGTACCCTAGCGCCTATCCTTAGTCCAGAGTATCCAGAGTGAAAAACTATCTACGGGAACTTTTTTTTTGTGCATGAACCTTTTGTTTTCGAATAATGAAGGACAAATACCATTTAAGAAATTGATATTTTTCTCTCATATTTTAAAAATAAAATAATTGCAATAAATACTTATGGTATACTAGTTGTTTTACCCGGCTTCGCTCAGTATTTGTAATATAAACAGCGTAAACATGGCGGTGGCACGACAAATCAGCGCAAACCAACTTAGCGCCGACCTGTCGGCGCAGACAACACAGCGCAACGACAACTCAGCGGATGAAAATTCAGCGCATGGACTATTCAGCGCAAAATCAATTTTTTCAATAAGTTTCAAATGTGTTTTCAAAAATAATTACTGTATTGAAATTGTCGGTCATATCTACATGATAATTTCATAAATGCGAATAAATTTATTTGATACTCTTTGTGCCCGGTTTAGAAACCCTGCTTAAAAATAAATTTCTGCGGCCTTAGTTGAGAAAACCTGCTTGCGTAATATTTCAAGGCACAAAGAGATAGCTCTATCTCTTTGATATCCCAACCAAAGATACAAACTTACAAAGTATCTTTCGAAATTATATATTAGATTAGTAGCTGCTTGCTGTGTTCGTTCATTGAGACTCTTTCTGTATGAAATTAGTGTTATATAAACACTTTTTTACTCTAAGCAACACATTATTTAGCTGCCAGCAGGGATGTTCATTTTATTTAAAAATAATACTCTCGAAGCAATCGAATAGTTAAAAACAGGAAATAATGTTTAATACGGACGGGAGGACCGATGTCGTTAAGTGAAAGCCTAAATACAAAAGTAGATATAAACCTACTCCGACAATTAGAAAAATAAAACGACAGATATTGTTTAAAATTAGTGTTGTGCCCGTTGATTTCAACGAGTGGTAGAGACGGTCCCCACCCCTCACTTCCCCGCTACCCCCACTTACCCGCTTCCCCGCGTCTCCCTGACACGGCTGGTAGACGCGTCCGCCACATACATACATACATACATACATCGCGTCCATTTTTATATATAATACATATATATTTAACATGAAAATATTTACATTATTATTGATTTATTTTATTAGAATACACGGTACTTGTTTGTTTATTTTATTATAATACATATTATATTTTAAAATGAAAGTCTATGTCAACTGAATCTATAGCCAGCAGCATGGCTCGGTGGTTGCGTTAATACTAAGCACCGGGAAGTCGCCGGGCTCGATCCCGTGAGCTTGCCCCGATTGAAAAGAATTTATTCTGAATATAATCCTTAATGCTGCTAGTCATACTTGGATATTTGTGACTCCAAGTCGATCGTTTCCTACCAGAGTTTGTCAATTTATCTGATTTCATTGTTGAAGCGGTTCCTCCACTAAATTGGCAAAAACCATCATATGTCACCAATATTTAAATATGATTTCAAAAATGTATTATCTATAACACAGATGTCTCGCTAATTTTCTTCTATATAGTATTTTTATTGTGATTATATATCTGGTCACAGTGACGCGTTAGAGTATTCTGTAATGCCACTGTGGCTAATCATATATGTATGTACATATATATATATATAATATCGCTATTCTGTCTGTGTCTGTGTGTCTGTCTGTCTGTCTGAGATAAAGTATACGGATTTCAATCGAAAGCTGTATATTTTCATTGGAGATGCTAATCATTAATCTTTATATTGAATACGGCTGAATTACCAAGCGTTGCTCGAGCCATAGAAAGTTGAAGTAAAAAAATAAATAAATCACTGTTTGCGTGTAATTTACCAAATAATCCCAAAATATAAATTGACATTTTTGGTATTTTTTAATTTAATCAATAGAAATATCTTCCGAAATTCGATCCAACCGACTAAAAATTCAATTCAATGGTGGTTGAAAGTTGCAGAATCGCATAAAATACACACACACACACATGTGGCCGGTGTTGCCCGGAGTTCTTTTGTATTGGAGCCCTTTTATTCCGGGCTCCGAACCATTCAAAAATCTACTCTCCTGCTTTCTTGGACAATGGAGAGGTCTTTTGTTATTTTCTGGCGGAAAACTGACCGCCGCTCTTTAATAATATATATGTATGTCGTGACTCTACATATACAAATTGAAAACTGTAAATTTAATAATATTAAGATATATAAATTTTTATTTTGAATAAAAATACCAATAATTTTATTTTACTACCGCCATCTATGTATAAAACTAAAGACTACACAGACGTCACCAAGATTTAAAATTTGCAAACTCCAAACGCGTCTTAAACGATATTTATCGATATCGTAATGGCGGAGGATCCATTTACTTATATTGATGACCAAAATGAGCAATATGACAAAGTATGAAAACGATCGGATAAGAGACAATTTTTTTCCTGAATTGTAATCGTAAGTCAAACGTAAAGGGGGGTTTGTAAAAAAACATATATAAATAGAGATATTCAATTATAGTAAAGTCCATGTTAAACCGGCATTTAAAAAAAAAACATTACATAATATTTAGTGCTTTTATTACGATCTTGGTCTACTAATACAATTAGTATTTTCTTTAGTCGAAAATATTAGCATAAAAATCCAGTTTTGAACAGGCTGTCAATTTCTTTTGACAAATTAGCGACTGACGAAATACTATTACGCTCGTCTATTGTATGCTAATACGGCAAAATTTTTGCACATACAAACATTGTATAAATTGCATGCTAACAACGAAATGAATATCAAATTGTATGATATATGTACATATGTAGCTATCAATTTGAATTGTTTTTTTTAAAACTTTAATATTTTTATAGCCATAATGACACTCTGGAGAAAAATCCGTGATGTTACTATGACAAATTAATTGTAATAAACAAATACTTTTATATAATAGCACCTTAAATCTACAGGACGTAAGAAATGGGTCAGGTTCGTGAGGTGATTATCATGCAACGTTTTCGCATCTGCGCGAATATGTAAATGGGCATCTACACGCTCGACGACCGTGCCAATACTCTTAGTTCGTTCGCTTTATAATGTTCGGTTCACATCATAATTTAAATTCTATACCGTCCGTGATGAAGGTATTCGCTTCAAGGAACCTAATTTGTAGGAAATTTCTGACTTATAATAGCGTTCAAATGGAATGATTAAAATTGTACGGTAACTAGCGGAACTTTACGCATCGTGTATAATTGCAATTTAAGCTTTGAACTTTAGTCAGAATATAATTTCAGATGAAAGTATTGCCAGTTAGTTAGCAAATGACATCGCAGTTGCAAACATCGCATGCTAATTAAACAAACTTTACGAGTGACGTTGCTTTTGCACATTTATTTTCTAGCATGTGCATTATTATGTTCTTATTTTGCTATGAAGTGAAGCGGCGATTTAATCTGGATAGTGCGGAATGATTTGGTTTTCCCTGGAGGCTGCAATTACTAAAATGGACTCCCCTTTGTCGTATAGGATATTTACAATGGGATTAAATCCGTGCACAAATTCATTTGCAAAATATGTGTATGAGAATTCTGTCCGCATATGAAATAAACTGCATTGTTATTGTGTAGTTTGGCATTTTTTTTTTATTGAATGCACATTCAAAGCCTATTTATATTTGTAGTTGGAAAATTTACTTGCCAGAGGCTTTAATATCCGGTGGTTTTAGTCTCCATTTATCTTCTGAAGCTGAAACAACATAAAGTGCATGTCGTGACGTACATACAAACTTCCTGTGTGAATTTGCTCTACTTCTCTTCAAAAAGTTAACGGTAGATTCAACTCATTGCCAAGTTTTAAGACAAATCAACAGGGGCGTGGACTAGTGGTAGCATATTATGCTTTCGAAGAGTGGTCACGGGTTCGTGTTCCACTGCTGGCCATACCTTGATTTGTGACTCCAAGTCGATGGTTTCGATGGTCTCGATTTTCATTGAAACATCTCCTTTCCAATCTCTCTTGCTAATCTCAAGCTATTCAACGTCTTGAAGTTCGCCAATTTGATTATAAAATGCTGCAAAACTTTCTCAAAAGATGTCACTGTGGATGTTTTTATGAATTCGCATTGTATAAAATGCTTATGTATATTAATTGCATTGTATCGTCGCTTTGGAGCGATCTGTAAAGGCGAGCGTTCATGTTCTATGAAATAAATACATTAAATAAATATTCTCATTTTATCTTTTGTGAATTTACATACGTATATATATATATAATTTATCTGTAACATTAAAGTCTTTTCCGTTGACAGACACACTTTTTTGTTTTGTTATGCTATCGAATCGTTTATATTAGTTAGTGTGGTTAGCTGACGTTTGGTGTGACTTTCGTAATTGATGTCAAGTGTTGTCTTCGCCCACGGTCTACCAAAAGACATACCGCTCCAATATTACAGGGCTTCTGTAGCGCCCTTTACTCGAAATTGCTTACGTCGTGCACTCTTTTGCCTTTTGTCATGTAACAAGGTGAAACGGCGGCCCGGTTGTTTTTCACGGTATTTTTAATGCTTCAAAACAATTCAAACGAAACAATGTTCGCACGTACACAGCGAAAAATCCATATTTTTATACATAACTCGTCAAAATGGTAAAATTTCTACGTTTTGAACCGTTTTGTGAAGAATTTTAAGTACCGCAAGGATGGCATCTACATGTACGTCGCTTTCGTTTAGGGCTTAACAAAAAAAAATCGCGTTTTCTACTTACCGGAACGGAATCTAATCAATCATTATTAAGTTTGACCTATTTAATTCGAATATGACAATACTTTTTTTATGAGACTAGCTGAACCCGGCATGTGTTGCAATGCTGGAATAAGGCATGTAATTCCCGTTCCCGTTCCCGTTTCAAGTGATGGTTGAAGCTCAAATAACGTCTCTTCAAAGCCGTGTCGTCACAAACCAACTGGTAACGTGGTTACCAACGAACAAATTTCCTTAACTACACAATGGCGCTTCAAACTTTCACGTCGATAAAATGTATTACGAATATTACACGTTATTACGTACACACGCACGCACGCACGCATTACACAATTATTATAATACTAGTGTTGGGCCCGTTGATTTCAACGGGTGGTTTCGAAAAGGAATTGAAACTCGAATAAAAATAAAGTTAAAGATATTGAATCGACTGGTTTCGGAAAGAAATTGGTGCACGAATTAAAAATTACTAATCACAAATTACGAAGTGATTACGAATTACCTTATGTGCATCCGACGCCTTTGCCCCCAACGCCCCCGATGCCTCCGGCACCCCGGCGCCTTTGACGCTCCGGGGCCTTCGCCCCCAGCCCCGAAAAATAAAATAAATTTAAAAAACTGAAAAAATGAAAAAAAATGGAAAATATGAAGAAAAAATTTAAAAAATGAAAAATATGAAAAAAATTTAAAAAAAAAAATGGGTTCCCCATACTGGTTGATGGTTGATCGTCCGTCACATACAAATATATAAATATATATATATATATATATATATATATATATATATATATATATATATATATATATATATATATATATATATATATATATATATATATATATATATATATATATATATATATATATATATATATATATATATATATATATATATATATATATATATATATGGGAGTTCGGTCTTTCGTGTCATGCGGGGAAGACGTGCTTCTGCGTTCTTCCCGCTATTACTCGCTTAAACCCGGCTATTGCACGAAATTTAATCTAAAAATTTAACCATCTAATCACTTATTTTACTAATTGCATCCTAGTATAATTTAAGTGTAAAAATAAACAGACGATCGGCCGTTAACAGCGTTTTTAATATCAGTGATTGCGAAAAATTTTGTGTTAATTTTGTGTCAGTTACAAAAGCGTATACGAACGAGATACATCTCCCTACCTGAATACAAAAAAAATAAGGGTCCCTGCTCGCCAGTCAAAATTCGGCCCCACAGAAGCAATAAATCTTCCACATAATTGCTTTCAGACAAAAATTTTTAACGAACTTTACTTAATAGAATAATAGCAAACAGAAACGGTGTTTCCCAACTGTCTAATAGTTCTTTTTCATATTTAATTTATATTAAAGTAATTCGTGTAATTTTATATTCTTTACTAAATTTATTATTAAAATATTAAATTGCAAACCGCACTCACATATATAAATCCGTTGTCTCCAAAGAGGCGTCTCACGATAAAGATCTGTAAAAAAGTAGTATAACAATTGCTAATCTATTATTATCATAACTAACTACTTTCACTTACAAAGTAACCCTGTTAAATGGCATGTAATAACTCATAAGTGATCCAAGTGATACCTAGGATGACTATCTGTCAAAGCTGACCACAGAGAAGAGTCTATGGCGGTAAGAACTCACTCCTTGAATGGAAATCTCTCTCAAGTACCGCCTTTTTCTCAACACATCTTGGATAAATGCGAGAAAAATAATATCCAAACCTCCAACAAGGTAAGAGTGACGATGGATGATAGCTTAGCTAATAGAAACCTGTATTTAGCCACGTACAATGTAAGAACGTTATCGAGTGAAGGAAGTGTGCTTGCATTAGAGAATGAATTAGAAAATATCAAATGGGATATAATAGGACTTAGTGAAGTAAGACGAAAACAGCAAAACCAAATAATCCTAAAAAGTGGTAACTGTCTCTACTGGAGAGGGCTACCAAATGGTAGAATAGGAGGAGTAGGGTTTCTTATCAATAAGAGAATAGAAAGAAATATTATAGAAATAAGCGACATATCGGAACGTATATGCTATATAGTATTAAGAATCTCGAGCAGGTACACTTGTCAAATCTTCCAAGTGTACGCCCCCACATCTAGCCACCCAGACGAGGAAATAGAAGACTTCTACGAAAAAATACAGGACGCATACGATAATAGCCGTCACCACTTTAAAATAATCATGGGCGACTTTAACGCAAAAATAGGACAAAAGGCAAATACTGAAAGAGCAGTAGGCAATTTTGGTACCGGCCAAAGAAACGACAGAGGCGATCGCCTCATAGAATTCGCAGAACACAACAGGCTCTTTATCACTAATTCATTTTTCAGGAAAAACACCAACAATAAGTGGACTTGGGAGAGTCCTAAAGGAGACAGAAACGAGATCGATTTCATCCTAACAAATGCCCTGCACTCCGTTAAAGACGTTAGTGTTTTAAGTAAAGTAGATATAGGTAGCGATCACAGATTAGTCCGTGCCAAGATGGCCATTAATATAAATTGCGAACGTAGGAAATTAATAAAAGGATGCAGTAACTCTCCAGATTTCGCTCAACTAAGGTCTAGGAAAAAGGAATTCGAACTCGAACTTGGAAATCGATACGGGAAATTAAACCCAGAAGCAGACATCGAGGAATTGAACACTGTAATTAGTTCGGTTCTAACCTCAACAGGTAAGAAATTAGGTGGATTCAGGAAACAGATTAAATTAAGCAAAATTTCAGCGGAAACAAAAAACCTAATTAAGCATAAAAGGAATTTAGATAGGGATAATAATAAGCAAGAATACAATCTAGTAAATAAGGAAATTAAAAAGAGAATAGTCAGGGATGTCAGGGATTTTAACAGCAAGCTAATAGAAAATACCATTAAGAATAACCGTAGCCTGAAAAAGTGCAAACAGGATCTTTTCTTAGGCAAAAACCAAATGATCGCAATCAGATCAGAGAGCGGAGTAATAATTAGGAATAGAGAAGAAATCATAGACAGAGTTTACACGTTCTATGCAAAACTATACGAGAACGACAACGGCCAATTCCCCGCTCTGGAATCGACACACGGCCAAAGGGTTCCTGCAGTATTGCCTAGCGAAGTAGAGGCCGCGCTAAAAACTGCAAAGAACGGTAAAACCCCAGGGGAAGATAATATTCCCATTGACTTACTAAAATGTGGCGGCCCCCCCCTAATTAATATCTTAGCTAGGCTTTTCAGCAAATGCATCCAGAACCAAGTTATACCAGAAGGATGGAATAACGCAACTATCATTTTAATACACAAAAAAGGCGACAAAAGCGATATCAAGAACTACCGACCCATTAGTCTACTTTCAGCGGTCTACAAGCTCTTCACGAAGGTTATTACAGAAAGGCTGAAGAATATCCTCGACGAGAACCAACCTATAGAGCAGGCAGGGTTTAGGGCAAATTTCAGCACAATGGACCACCTCCAAGTAGTTGGCGAACTAATCGAGCGCGCCAACGAATATCAACGGCCATTGTGCCTAGGTTTCGTCGATTATGAGAAAGCCTTCGATACAGTTAGTCATAATGCAGTACTTAACGCTCTAAAAACACAGGGAGTGCCGGAACCCTATGTGGGACTGTTAGCTGCAATATATAAGAATGCCACAGCTTCGGTTAAAATTTTTTCAGGTACAGATAGATTTAGCATAGGAAAAGGAGTAAGACAAGGAGATACAATCTCGCCCAAGTTATTCAATGCGGTGCTTGAGGGAGTTTTCAGGAAATTGGATTGGGATACAGCCGGAGTAAGCATCAATGGTCGCTTTTTGAGTCACCTTCGGTTCGCAGACGATATAGTTTTAGTAGCTCGTGATTCAGCTGACCTACTTATCAGACTAACACAGCTGGACAGGGAAAGTAGAAAAGTAGGATTAAAAATTAACGTAGATAAGACTAAACTAATGTTCAATAGTTATTGCATGCCTGATAGCATCCCCTTAGATGATAAACCAGTAGAAGTAGTAAATAATTATTTATATTTAGGTCAAATAATTGACATGTCTGGTAGTAAAAATGAAGAGATAAAGAGACGTATGAAATTAGGGTGGAGTGCATTTGGACGGATGAATGCTGTTTTTAAATCAAAAATGCCACTCTGCCTGAAGAAAAGGATCTTTGATCAATGCGTTTTGCCAGTGATGACGTATGGATGTGAAACTTGGACACTGAACGCCAAGATGCAAAATAAAATCCAATGCACTCAAAGAAGTATGGAACGCTGTATGCTTGGCATAACGAGGAAAGACAGGAAGCGGAACACGTGGGTGAGAAATATGACAAGGGTAGTGGACATAGTGGATAGAGTGAAGAGATTGAAATGGCAATGGGCGGGTCACGTAGCTAGGAGGATGGACGAAAGGTGGACAAAAGAAGTGCTTGAATGGTACCCGAGAGAAGGCAAAAGAGTAAAAGGAAGACCGCAAGGAAGATGGGTGAACGAAATTAGGAAAATGTGCGGAATGAGATGGATGAGTGTTGCGCAAAACAGAGACGAGTGGAAGCGTGTTGGAGAGGCCTTCATCCAGCAGTGGATGGCGAATGGCTGTAAATGATGATGATGATGATATATATATATATATATATATATATATATATATATATATATATATATGTATATATATATATATATTTAGCGACAGTCGGTTTTTATATATATTATTATTATTATATACGATGGCATATATGTATATAACATATGTACCTGCTCTCAGCTTTTCTACAAACAATGCAACCATGTAAAGAAGTGTAAATATAGCCTTTCTTAAACATATCGCAATCTGGGAATGATTCATCATCAGTAGACATTTCATGTTCTGTCGGCATTTCAGATTCTATGGACCCACATTCAGAGACCCTTTCGATATACGACGACGTTTCGGATCTGTATCCTGAAGACATCATATGTTCGGAAAAACTTGTTTTTTCGAAAGATGTAACGAAATCTGAAAAAAAAAGAAAACTGTGATTTAAGTTGAAAATCAGAAAATATATATTAAAATAAAAAGTCGTTTGCATGCGTAGCTAGAGCCTCCAATTCGAATATTCGAATACCGAATATATTCATCCGTTTATTAAGTACTAGTGTTTTTACACCCGGTTTCGCTCGGTATTTGTAATATAAATCTAATCGTAAAAAAATTATGAAATTTATTTGAATAGTTTTATTTTATTTAAATTTATTTGAATACTCATTTTTCCGATGACGTCACGGATTTACGAACCAACAATAATTTTCAAAACGTATTGAAGCTGTCACAAACATACTTATGTAAGCAGCGGCGGTTTATCATACATTGAAAATAAGCGCGTGCTTGGGACCTCCGTATCTTGGGGGGTGACCGTGAAAAAGTCGACAGTGAAAAAGTCGAAAATATTCGTTTATCATGCATACATGTGAAAAACGGTTAGTATATATTGTATATCAGTGGCGTGCGATAAAGCTCTTTCTCCCCCCGTCGTACATCCTCACTTAATTTGCGCGAGCAGGATACATCAGGAACAAGAGGGACAGGCTTTTCCTCCCTTATCCTGCGCGCGCACATTAAACAAGGCTGTATGACAAAAAGAGAGATAATTTCACCGCATGCCACTGATATATATTATATACACATAGTACCATTTACCATGCACCCTTTTTTTAATCTTTCGACTTAAGATATTCCAATATTTGCTTTTTCGACCTTTTCACTTTCGGTGCCGTGAAGTAGACCCGAATAAATGAAATTAATACCCATTTTATATAGTATTGTAAAATATAATACAGTAGAACCTCGATTATCCGGACTAATTAGGGATGGAGGTAGTCCGGGTAATGAAAAATCCGGATAATCGAAAAAATCACAATTAACAAGGAAAGACGAGTACATTCAGTATGAATAATTTTTACTTTGTCTCTGTTTTTTATTTGTCTACATCATCTTCTATATATATAAAAATTAATGTGTTAAAAAATAATTGGTTTTAACTATGCACATAGCAAGGCACGAATCAAATGTCAGATAATTTGCATTATAATTAAACAATAGCGTAACTCACTAGTTATGCGGTTGCAGTTGAGGAATCAAATCTAGATCGAAATCGATTAAGTAGATTTTGCAAATTTTTATATCGAAAGTTGTATTAAAAAATGACGATAAAAAAACTCACTTAACCACAAAAATTGTTTCAGCCCCCACTAGCAAGTTAGAGGTAGATACATGTCAAATATGATTTTAGTTGCGCGGAAGGCAATGTGTTGAATTCAGAGCGCTTAAGATACGTAATGTCACTGACGTTTACTGTGGAGATGATTAAGTGTTATTTTTTTTTACTATGCATAAAAAACATTCGCAAAGTAATCGCCAACCTTTTTTTCTCGTATTTAATTACAAAATATGTGTTTTTTTTGTCGATTGACTGCATATATATTTCGATGTTTAAAAGCTTTTTATTCTTCATATGTTTACTATAGTCGATCTGATGTACATATGTATGTGTAACTTTCGAGAACCAAGCAAGCTGTCGCAATCGTGCAATGTGTTGTAACATTGTGAGGACGAAAAGTAATCTCTATATTTTTTTATAATTATTTCTTAACTATATAATATTATTACAATATAATTCAATGCAGGGTATTTAATAATATAACTGTAAGTTTTGCTGTCTATAACATGACGTTGACAATTACTTTTATCGTCTAAGAAATATAAATTTCAATTAATATAAAATATACACATATTCGATAAATAGATTAATAATATCAACAACTTGCGATTTTGTATCAAAATTTTATTAATGTGAATATTCCAAAATACAAAACACGAAATCAAAACTAACAAAAAATAAAAGTGAATGCTAGATCGGACTATATGCATAGTTGGTTAAGTTTTTCAATTAAATTTTCTATGTAATATTATTACAATATTATTTTCAATGCGTGGTCTTTAAGTTTTACTGTCCATAACATGGCGTTGACAATTACTTTTATCGCCTAAGAAATATAAATTTCCATTAATACAAAATATAAATGTACGTATTCCGTAAATAAATTAATAATATCAACAGTTTACGTATTTTATCTTAAAATTTTATTAATATAAATATTTCAAAACACGAAGCGCGTGCTCAACTTCTATTATTTTGGATCACTTAGTACTATGAAAAGTATTGGAAGCATTATTTTATAATGCAAATGTATGTATGTTGATATAATATATAAATTTTGACTCAAAAGTGTGATGAGAGTGCTTGATCTCAGTGGACCTATTAAGATGGAAGTCTTCTGGATTTTGAGCTTAGTTATGATTTTATGTAAATGCTTTTCTATTGGAGGGATTCTGAGTTGTCGTTTGATCCTTTTAAGCTTCAATTTTAGACGACTTTTATAATGAAATGAATATAATATTATATATTTATGTATGTACATATATTATTACATTTAAAATTTAAATATACTTCATCTGAACACATTCGACTGCAAACTAAATGTTGTATAATGATTATATATATTTCGTATTATGTACATGACAAGTAGCGTCTGAAAAAATGAGAATATTTTATTAAAACAACGTATTTTCAATCAATATATATATTTATATATATATATATATATATATATATATATATATATATATATATATATATATATATATATATATATATATATATATATATTAAATAATGAATTTATAGCAGATAGATTAAATTATAATCTTGATATTAATAAAGATAATTTTTAATCGATAAAAGCGTAATTATTGTCGTGATTAGATACACATTGTGGTTATTAATGAGCTACAAAATATCACCTCTATTATTGTAGATCAAGCTTTGTTATGAACATGTACACATATAGATTAATTCACAATGACATATTATAAACAGTGGATTAATCAAAACATTTATCATCTGCTGACAAGCATTTAATTTAAACAAAGTATGTTTGTAATTCGATATATTCATGAATAATTTATGTCATATTACACAATTATAAAGACTAGATGGATGATCTTTATATTGATTTTTAATCAATTGTTAAATAGTATTTACTTACTAAATGAAACGACGTTACTGATAAAATAAATACAGGTCTTTTAGAAGTCAAATAAAATTAATGATCAGTTATATCTTGATCGGCTTATTTTAAAACATTAATTAAATGGTCAGCTAATATTTACTGACAATGCTAAAAATGATAAACATAAATGTCAATATGTGTGTTAGGCAACTATACAAATCCACAGTTTTTAATTTAGAATCACTAAATTTGATAGAAATGTTACAGTAAAAACGTTAAGTCCCGAATCAGTATACACTGACTAGTAAGCTTACGATGCTGGATTCCGCAGATACTCTTACTAGAAAATTTTTGCTGCTTTGCACTAGTAAATGCACTTGCTGCTTTGCACGAGTAAATCTGCTGACTAATGAAATGTGAGTGGTTAGATTTGATTTTTAAATGCTTTCTATTATTACTAAACTATGTTCACAATACATTTTATATATACGCTACTGATCTACTGATCATTTTCTATTTTACAATTTTAATTTAATTTCGTTAGTAATCATAGTATTATATTATTATAATGTTAATGTACAGCATAATAGGAAAAAGAGCCCAAAAACCTTTTTACAATTTAAATGCTCATAATACATCTAATACATAGTATTAATTAAAGACTCTCTAAAGTCGACGACTCGACAGCTGACCAAAGTTTGACGTTGATCTTCCAATGAATATTATGCTCAAGAATATATGTAACTGGTTGTATTCAAATAACTAATTTATTGTTGAATTGACAAGAATTAACAAGGTTAAATCCACTGTAGATTTTTTTACAATTATGTACATCCATATTACCTACGATTTTAGGCTAGGTTAGGTTAGATTCGTTTAAATTCTAATTATTTATTTAGAAGAACAATTTATTAAACAACTTTTTATTTTATTCATTAATAATACATATGTTTGTTCTTACTGTAACATACACATGTTTGTTAGTCTGTTGTACAATCTACAGTTTATAATTTGGGATCACTAAATTACTATACATATCATCACACACATTACTATACTATGTTATTCTAGCTTAAGCAGTAGGTTTTAAAGCTCTCCGAAAAAATCAATTTTGAATTTTTGTCAAACTCTGCCGTTTGAGAAACGCCGGGCATTTTGAATAGTAATTTATATAATTGATTTTCGTTTAAAATGATACGCGTGTCGTTGGTTGACGATCCCACGCTCGAAAACGTATAGTCATCGTATATATGAGTAGCCTAATTTCAAACATCTCTATGACGGTTATGTTAAAGAAAAAAAATCAGAAATGAAATAAATATAAAAATGACAAATCTGGATTAAAAAACCCATTAACAACCTCAAATTAAATTAATTTTGATTTTAAATATAATCAAACTTCAACCACCAAATCGATTTGAACTAATTTTTGGATTTTTTCGTTGAGTTTTATTTGTTTGGCATCGCATCTGGCTGCAGGTCGATTTAATCTGCATGCATAATAAATGTATAATTGTGTATATATGTATATTATTACGAATACAACGAGAGCTGTAAAATTCAAATCGACATTCGTCGACTGATTCGTCATCGAATTGACGATTAATAATTACCCAAAAGTATCTATGCATAGATGTAAATTTCATAGCTTTATTGAAAAAAACGATTGTCACAAATAGCAATAGTAATAAATTAAGTTGCATACATATTATACATATGTAAATAAAATGATACACAAAAGTTATAAGTTTGAACTGTAACTAAAAATTTCATATCAATTCCAAATTTCAATGGGCAAATAAAAGCGGAACAATTAGCTTTTGAAGAGCTTTCACTTTTGCGCTTTAAATGACCAAAAAGTATCTGAAAAGGTTCCGTTGTTTACTTATTATCCAACTTCATTCTGCCCGAGCAACTCTAGACGATTTGTCATAATCTTTAATACTTAAATAATGTTAATACGCATTTTTCACGCTTCTAAGTAATACGGCTAGTACATACTGTATAATAATGATATAAACACCTTTCAAAAAGAGGAATATACTAATCAAAAGCTTTATACGACTGCCGCTATATTTCACAATTGCTTAAATCCCTTTGAAACCCGCATATGTTTGCCTGTGCAAATTATAATTTTCACAGAATTTCAACTCTTTCTCTGTCGCTGTGTTTATATTTAGCCGACAACATAATTAACAACTCTATATTATAATTTCGAGTACACTAAGCCTTACATTTCACACGACCTGCACTAGTGCAGTGCTTCTCAAGCTCTTCAGTTTGGCTTGGAATTAATAGTTAAAGTCAAAAATGAATATTTTTAATATAGTAAATTTATATAAAATATATCGTTTTTATTTGAAAAATCAATCCCGTAATAAACATTTACAATGTTATGTATACTTTGCAAACGCCCTGTAATCTGGGAACGTGTGTTACAAAGCAGGCGATGAACAGGCATTCGAGAACTTGCGCTTTTGTCGACTTCAAGTCTCTGTTCGCCATAATGTTTTCTTAAATTTCGATGAAATGTCGTAATTTATGATGAATATTATAATTTATAATAAGTTACAATAAATTTAAAACCTCTTTACAATAAATTTTTGTATCAAACAACCTAACTTTAGACTTAAAATTCTTGGGGTCACTTAGTTCCCCCCATCGAAATGTGGCGTTGTGCGTTGGCATGTCGATGCTTGTCGTAATTTTTTAATACAAAAATAATCAAACACATGCTATAAGACTAAAACTTTTTTATGTTGATGTACAAAATTATTAATAAGATATATATTGAACCCATTTGTATTGAGAAAAGCTGTATTTTGATTAAAAAATACTGGGGTCTTACTCGACCCTGGTTCGGGACACTCGTTCGATCTCGACGCTTGTCCTTCAAAGGTTAAATGAGTCTTTTATGATCATTTTTGTTTAATTAACGAGAATTCAAAGTCACCGTTTCGCTTCAAAGTCCCCGTTCAAAGAACGTCACGCTCGCTAAGTGTTTGTATAAGGAGACGCTATTTTCAGTAAATTTCATTATATAAGAAATAAAATTGTTTGACGTAAAACATGACATTTCAAACAAGTATACAACTCTGGGAGTGGTTTATTTGATAAAATAAAAATAAAAAAAAGATATAAATATTTTAAAAATATTAGGATCAGTATAAAGATTCAAGATAACACGAGTCAAGAAAACTCCAGTTTCTTGACTCGTGTTATGGTGCGTACGAACCAAACCAACGAACGGTCTCTGGGCCAACTTTTTAAACCAGTAGCGTACAAAATATCGAAATAAAAATTAAATTAAAAAATTGAAATTAAATATCAAAATTAAAACTATTATTATCATATTAAAATTAAATTCAAATATCAAAATAAAATTATAATCATTATATTAAAATTAAAATTAAATATATTGAAAGTTAAAGCAGAACATGCACAATTTAAATAAATTTTCGAGATTGACCTAAAATTAGATCATCAACAATCACATACAGGTAATCCTCGACTTAAAATGTTTTGACTTACGAAGATACGCACTAAGATCGAAAAAAAATCAAAGAATTATTATTTTTACTTCCCCGTAAAGCACAGTTACTGAGAATATATCAAGTATTAGTATGGGTGATCCAACGACAGTTGCCGATCCGTTGCATTGTTTTTTTTCTGCAATTATTTCTCTCGTCGAAATAAATCAAGTAATTAAATCATTTCAGAGGTAAAATTTATCGGATAATGTGTGATTATTAATTTTATTTCGACGAAAGAAAAACAAACCCTTTGACAAATCACCGACAACCGACACCGCGGTTTTTTGTGAATTGTTTTTTTTATCAATCATCGACGGTCGAAATACAGTAACATATCGTGACGACTTTTAAGAAATAATAACAAGATTTTTTTTCGCTCGTAAGCAGAGAAATTATAATATTTCTCTGGTTTTAAATGCGTATCGTCGTAATTCAAAACATTTTTGTAATTAAAAACATCAACGATGATCTAATTTTAGCTCAATCTCGCTCTTTAGCTAAATTTTGATATTTAATTTCAATTTTTTAATTTAATTTATATTTCAATATTTTGTACGCTACTGGTTTTATCCTGCTGGTTAAAAAAGTTGACCCAAAATCGCTGTTGGTTAAGTCCTTAGGCACCATTATGGAAACTGGCAGTAATTGGTCCACCACCACTTTGGATAGCACTGTTGAAAGTTGGACCTACTAGAGTCTAGTGGGTTGAAGTTTCAATCCCATTTGAGCTAACCTATCAGCTTAAATTTCACATGTGAAATAACTCGAGCTAATTTCTCATATTTGTATATATTGTACATATGTTTAAGTACTTAAAATCCAATCAATATTAGTCACATTCGCCAAATTTTTCAAGAAGGCAATTTTTTTGTGTAATCAACATATGAACATACATACATACATACATACATATGTATGTATGTCTGATCATGTTTGTAATAGTTTTCTATAATATATAATTCTTGAATTATTTTGACTTGGGCGATGCCGAGTATTTGTTGCGACACGCATATACTTATGTATGTAAGTATGACTAAAATTTTCTCAAGATCGCGACGAATTCATTGATGTATTAAGCTTGTGATGAATGATCTTTTTTATTGCCATTGTGTGTAAATACTAATTTACCTTTAATTGGAGCCAAACGACTTTTGTCATCATCTTAAATTTTAATTACCGACAAAAATTTATGGTTTCGTATTTGGCACGCGATCTTAACCTTTAATGCTTCTGATGTCTTGTTGCGGTCAGCGCTTCTGAACATTAGACGCGTATAAATAATAAAACTTTGAAACAATAGGTTAGTACATTTTTAGTATATTTTATTGCTTTTTTTACACATACGAGTTTGAAGTATTTTATTTGACTAAATAATATCGAACGATTCGTTTGTCGTGTTTATGTCCGGTTCAGTTTGAGGGACGCTGATTACACCTACGCACAGATTAGATTTGCAGACGTGGTCAATGTCTTTTTTTTTAAGTTAACATTTGTTTTAAATTTAAAAATGTTTTTAACGGATTGCGTTAATTTTTTTTAATAAGTATTTATTTGTACATCATACATATGTAGATACATTTAAATATCACTATATGAACATATGTATACATATACATAGGTTCATGTACTAATAAAAATATCGGTGAATCATTAAACTAAAATAGCATCTCAACGAAATTTTATTATCAAAATATTCCATTTTGCAAAATATAAAAATTTAATAAAATAAAATAAACAAAAAATTTCCCTTTCATAATAACCCTTATGTAAGAGAAACGGTTATTTTTTATAGAAATAACAACTCAACAAAATTTTAATAAATACCTTTCGCAAAATTTAAAAATGAAATAAACAAAAAATACCCGGTTTCTAAATTACCCTTTATGTAAGAGAAACGGTTCATTACAATGAAATTATTTTCCTATATACATACATATGCAGGACTAAATTACAATAAAGAATATATATATATATATATATATATATATATATATATATATATATATATATATATATATATATATATATATATTCATTTAAATATTACATATGTAGATTTGAAAATATCGAGATTGAAATTTTACACGTAAATAATTAATTAAAAAATAACAATTTATAAAAATATCACGTTTTGTTTATATTTTACCATCACCTTTTCGGTATACATATTTTAACATTGTATCTTTCGAAACCTTTGAACTGATTTTCGATCCTTTGTTATAATTGAAAAAAGAAAATATTCACAATATATACACATGTATATTCATACCCGGGATTGGCAGGAGGGGTGGGAGGGAGATAAATTCCCAGGGCTCGTGCTATTTGAAGAGCCTCAATTCTGGAGAAAATAACAACAAAAAAACACAATAAAAAATAACGACCGCAAATAACGAATCAACACTCGCTGGATATTCCACCTTGAAATGGATTTTTTTTAATCAATAAGATAGTACGAAAGAGGTAACTCGTTCGGAAAAAGGTTCGATGCTTTCCACACATAAAATGGTTCACGATTGACAAATTTCTTTGAAAAACTATTTTTTGCTCTCTTGCATTGAACACTAATGGAGAGGTGTATTTTTATTTGAAAAACATCGAGCCGACGCCTACCTCTGGTTACTAGATCAGATGGTCGTCAGGGCAATTGAAAATAGCAATACACCCTTCCAATAGTGTATAAGCAATAAAAAGTTTTGTAAAAAGAGGATTTTTCTATGAAATTAACAATAGAAAAACCCCATGTACAAATTTCTAGCCTTTTTCTAGTCTAGTGATAACTATTCAACTACATATGTAACATGTAAAGTCACGTAGAGGTCTTCTCACGGTCGCCTCACCGATATGACAGATGATTCTGATGTAATTTTAAATTATTAAATTCCTCTAGTGTCCTCTATAGTCGATCCGATTAGCGTGAAACTAACGAGTATCGAACATGCTGTCGCGTTCGTGCAATGTGTTGTAACATTGTAAGGACGTAAAATTATTTCTTATTTAATTATATAATAGTATTACAATATAATTCAATGCAAGATCTTAAATAATATTACTGTAAGTTATGCTGCCCATAACATGACGTTGACAATTAATTTTATCGTCCAATAAATATAAATTTACATTAATATAAAATATATACACATTCCATAAGTAAATTAATGATATCAATAACTAACGCAATTTATCAAAAGACGAACTCAAAACTAACAAAAAATAAAAGTCAAATTCAACCGAACGCTATACGCACGAACAATGTTGTATTTCTTGACCAAAATTCAATGCGAAACTGAAACGACCTGTAATTGTCCATCACGACTTGAGGGGGGGGGGGGGTTGAATGCGATAGCATGTAATTTTTACGTAGGTCTCATACTACATAAATATCAAAGCGATTTAGAAGAGCAGAAGTGATTCAAAATCAACTCAAAAAAAATGTCGAACTCCATCTAACACACAGGTGAAGCTAGTAAAAAGCTTGTTAATATGAACTTTTTTACAAAAATGTGCCTGCAGTGCAACTTAAAGGTATTCAGATAGTATTGATTTCAACATTTGAATAATATATACATTACGGGTATTCATTTCTTATCGCCTGCGGTGCATTCTTTTTCTTTCATGATTATTTAATACACCAAAAAGGGAATATTTTCTTTTCCCTATATAAGAAAGGTACACAATTATTGTTTTTAGAGGGCCTGTGTTTGTTTCCAACGGCCCTGTATGATCATACATATTATATTATATATATATGGAGGCGTTCAAAAGTTTCAAACAAGAAGAATTCATTCCAAATGCGAATCACAGTTTGGCATTCCGCGACTCTTCTTGCGAGTGTTTCGCGCTTTCGCGGCTCGCCACTTCAATTAATTTCGATGACATGAGATATTGAGGCTTCAATCACGAGACTAGTTTTTCAATATGAGCGTGAGAGACCATTGATATATTGTCAGGGATCGGTAACAGTCGGCACGCGAAGCCAATTTAATATACCTATGTATATATGGTGATGCTTTATTGTTAGCTTGTCGGGAGCATATTAGAGTTTGGGTCTGTAATTCGGAGTCCCACTGAAATTAAATTCTCTCTTGATAGAAAGTAGGTCTTAGATGCCTTTATATGAGGAAATATAAATATGACCCCTATTTATTTCCCACTGCCTTTTTACGAGTATGGTAGGCTTTGACTCACTATCTTCGAGAAGAATTATCGCCATTTCCAAATATTTCTTTGGAGTATTAAAAGGAAGAATTGATGACAACCATTCGATTTAGTTGGAATTACTTTTCCAACCTATTCCTGCGTCTCTTGTAAAGGCTTTTCGGTTCCTTAATGTGATAAATGAACATTTGGACCTGTTCAATTGTCATGTTGATGAGCTGGTCAGTTTCGCGAGATTCAACAGTAGTCTATTTGAATGAGATGAATTATTGGTAATTTGTATTCTTCTTTTATTTTTTATTTTCTTTTTTTGTTAGACTGGTGTGACACTTTGAGCAACCCGTCAGGTGCCATTGGTCATATTATTGTTGCATAGGGGTGGGAGGAGGATCCAAATAAAAGGCCAAAGTCGCTTCACAGCATTTATTGGGTGATTAAGGAGATCATATGGCCTAAGTACCTGCTTATAAAGGGCTGGTCGCTCACTGCATCTTCCTCGACGCGTTTGTTTACCTATTGTTATAGTCACGTACCAGATATGCAGTCCCATGGTCTCGCGCTGTCAGTTCTGAGAACTCTAGCGGGAAGTGACCGAATGCCGTTACCGACCACTAAGTCCATTCGGGGGTCTCCATTGTTAGCCGACAGCACTTAAGCCTAAAGAAAATCCTCGAAAACCAATTATAACGGCGGTTCCTTTTAGCATATGCTACATTATTATAAAAATAATAAATAAATACGTGTATGTAAAAGTTGAAGTAACGCGCACCATGTGTCGATACTCGTACAATTAGTACAAGTAGTCATTTAAGCTAAAATAAATAGATAAAGTATTGTGTTGATGAAAAACTACAACTACGAAATTTTTTTTTTTTTTTTTTTTTTTTTTTTTTTTTTTTTTTTTTTTATATATACCAGGAAGGCCTTACAGGTAAATCCCAATGCGCCTTCCTGGCCAATTACAAATACAAATGCAGCATTTTTTTATTATAAGTCGTTGAATTGCGAGACACTGAAAAAACTCGCAAATTAACGAGACATCTATGAATTGTACATAAATTTTTATTGTACATCCATCAAATTTCAAATAGTGGTGACATAGTAGGTAGGAAGGATTTTTAGCCAATTTTTTTTTCCGGGAACCGTTTCAACAATGAAATCAGAGAAAATTGGCAAACTCTGATAGGAAACGATCAACCTGGAGTCACAAATCCAGGTCTGACCAACAGCATACTCTGAAATATAAAGTGTAATTAATATCAATGTGTTCGAGATAAAATACTGATAGGCATAGGCATACTGATAGGCATCCTGGAAGTGACATCTCTATCTCTCTCTCTCTCGACGCTTGCAAGTCTATACTGCTCCGAATGGATATCATTATAATTAAAATGCTGTCAATGTACGTATGTACATGTGTATAATATGTACATGCTGTATATTTTGCGGTTGAAGTTTCGACGCAATCGCGATATTCCGCGTGCAAACTAACGATAAAGTGAAAATTATGTCACAATATGATAAATCAGCTCGGCCGTCACACGAGTATGTGTAAAATAATACAGTTGTGTTCCGAGTCGATTTATGAGCGGTCCTGTTACGTTCGTTATATGTTAAAAGTGTGACAGTTTTTAATTGGGAAACTCAGTCACGAAATGACAATCAAAAAAATTCATATTTTTTTACTGAAAAATTAACACGTCCCCTCTTCCTAATGTCAAATTTTATATGATTATATACTTAAGATATCCATATATATAAATGTGAATGCTCGAACTGTCTGGTTTATTATACCTAGATATAGCACGAGACTTGCGTAAAATGTACATGCTATCGCATTCGCTCGAGCCGCGTTGGCCAATTACATTTCGTTTCAGTTTCACATTGCTTTTTGGTCAAGAAATACATCATTGTTCGTACGTAAGCGGTGGATAGAATTTGTCTTTTATTTGTTGTTAGTTTTGAGTTCGTGTTTCGTATTTTGAAATATTCACATTAATAAAATTTTAATATAGAATACGCAAGTTGTTGATATTATTAATTTATTTATGGAATACGTATATATTTTATAATAATGGAAATTTATATTTTTTAGACGATAGAAGTAATTGTCAACCTCATGTTATGGACAGCAAAACTTACAGTAATCTTATGAAATACTTTGCATTGAATTATATTGTAATAATATTATATAATTAAATATGAAATAATTAAAAAAATAATTTTACGTCACATTGCACGAATGCGACAGCATGCTCGGTTCTCGTAAATCTCACGCTACATCCAATCGACTATTAAAACTATTTACTTATTGTCAAAAAAATATATATATTGCTTTCACGTAAGCGAAAATTTTGAACTTATTGTTTCCGGAAACCCACTGGAAGACAGTATTGTATATATGTGGTGAAATATATGTGCGTGCATATATACGTATATATGTAATATTCTTACAGTTACACTTTGGAATAACTACCATTTGAATACTATGGTGAGTGCTTATATAATATTTGAAAAAACTATAAAGATCATTCGCTTTTTTCAAAATAAAAGATAATAAATACATTGTGCCTTTTATGCTTAAGATATATGTACATATGTATGTTCACATATATGTGTATATGTTACACCGAATCCATGAAATTGTCCATTACAAGCATTCGGCAAGAGAATTGCCGAATGCGTGAAAAATGCAAGCACGTTGCCCAGTTCACGGATTCCGTAAATTCTTTGCCGAATGCGTGAACTGGACAGCGTGTTATATTATAACCAAGTGTCAAAGTGACAGCTGAATAAGGATGTTTAATTTAGTTTAATTTACATATTATTATGTAAAATATGACTACATACATATGTTTCACTGTTAAAATATTGATCAAAATGTATAAAAATGGCATTAATTTATGTATAAGTCATATGAGATGATCGAAACATATGTATGTAGTCATATTATACATAATAATATGTAAATTAAACTAAATTAAACATCCTCATTCAGCTGTCACTTTGACACTTGTCCGCGCTGTCCAGTTCTAAAAAACAACACCGGAGCACTGCTGTCTATTTGCCGACTCCATGCTTTGAGCAGAAAAATTCTTGCCGAATACACGCATTCGCCAAAGAATTTACGGAATCCGTGAACTGGGCAACATGCTTGCATTTTTCACGCATTCGGCAATTCTCTTGCCGAATGCGTGTAATAGACAATTTCACGGATTCGGTGTAACATATATATTTAACCAGCAGCGTGAACTAGGGGTTAGCATATATATATGTACATACATTAATAAAATATCTCGCATAATAAAAATGCTACGAAAAGTTGATCAAAATTTATCCCTAGATGTCTCTATGATGCTTTGTTAAAATTATTATAAAATTTTTATATTATTGCTTGTAATTGGCCAGGAAGGCGCATTGGGGTTTACCTGTTAGGCCATTCTGGTATACATATACGTATGTTAATTAAGATCAAAAATCATTTTTAATCCACATCTTAATACGTACAATAAAAAGAATACTTTCGGTCAATGTCTTTTACATATGTATCTATGTATAACACTTGTTATAAATGATGAGATGAAAACGCTTTAATTAAGCTAGTGAATGCTTGCTTTTCATTTCTTTATGTTAATTTTCAAGTTATTATTAATCGTCAGATTGTTTCTGCTCCGTTCTGTACTTATAATGTAAATACTGCATTACAAACTCATTCCCGAATTCGCCTTTAATTACCAAACATTTTGAACATGCATATTCTGCGAATCGTTCCAATCAAATACACAACAGAGCATCCTCGAAGCTCTTAACTCCTCCATATCAAACTTATGTATGAAGTATTATAAGCCGTAATAAAAACTGGTCCATTAGTCTGTTCGAGAGGGATTTTACAACCGGGGAACAACGGACTTAGTATATGCAAACTTCAGTTGAACTATTGACCACTATCGACCTGCAAAACTAATAAGTCTTTGGCAAATGGAAGAATCGCAGCTTCCGATTTAATAAGTTTAGATCAATAGCAAAAATCGACTTATGTATCCAGTATATAATATTAACGGCCGGCACGCCTTAAAACTGACACAGAACAAAATACAAAAGAAAAACAATCTGAAATAATGTATTCGTCATAAATCTTGCCCTAAATAAAATTTTTCAAAACTTGGTTTATCATATGAGTAATTTATACACTGCAAGGCAATGATTAATAATATTAATTTTATTTTTTAGGCGAATATTGTTTTTTGAATGTATTTTAAATTTCATATAAAAGTATAGTGAAATGATAACACTGAACTACAAAAATAATAAACGGAGCGGAAAGCATTCGTAACTAAATTTGACCCACTGAGTTCGAATATGACAATGATTTTTGTTTGCTTTCGTTTATGAGATATGAGCGTTTAAAAAAATGCCTATTTTTTACATACCTCTTATACAGTTCACGTGGCTTTCGT
Organism: Arctopsyche grandis; assembly: GCF_051622035.1. NCBI lineage: Eukaryota > Metazoa > Arthropoda > Insecta > Trichoptera > Hydropsychidae > Arctopsyche > Arctopsyche grandis. Next base: position 35,037,295 of record NC_135356.1, read on the forward strand.
GTTAGTGGTAATTTTTTATATCTCTTATCTCTTATCCGATCGTTTTCATACTTTGCCATATTGCTCATTTTGGTCATCAATATACGTATCAAATATCCACAATTTTGGGTACGGTGACGTTTTGATCTTCTAGCAAGCTACTATAACCTATCTTTCAACCTGTTCGCCATGATATGGCCATATCAGATTTCAATTGTTTTTACACATTGCGTATTTTGTCTTTTGCAGTCTTTAGCTCAAAATCTAGTATTATGTCGCGACCTGCGTTGTTGGGGTAAAATAAACAAAAAACGATCGGAAAATTGAATAGTTTCAAATGTTTGCTGCCTGAATTTTTCTGACAAATGGGAACCGGGAATGAAACGGGAACGGGAACGGGAATTGTGGCATTGCAACGCATGACGGGTTCAGCTAGTATCTCATAAGCGAGAAGAAACCAATAAAAATCACTGTCATATTCGAATTTAATGGATTAAACTCAGTAAATATTGATTGGTTTTTGCTTCGGTAATTAAAAACGTGATTTTTTTGTTGCCAAGTGTACATAATTAATTTAAAAATATATTAAAATCCGATCATCGACTGTTGCCGACCGCTGCAACCCATGTGCGGGGTCGACTACATAATGATTTTGAACGCAAAAAATAGTATTATACATTTATTATTATTACAACATATTGTACATACATAGTATATGTAATGAATTATTGAAAAAATACACGCGTCCATCTTTCCTCTTCTAATGACGCATGTTGCATACTTTTTTCAGCGCTGAAAATAAGCACATATAAAAATTAATAATTCAAATAATCCGTCATTTATTATTTATTTTTTCGTGTTGAGAACTTTTAGTTATTTTATTTGCTACAATATATCGCATGTTCGTTCGCTTCCACGAACATATATCGCATCCGCTCACGATACAACTAGATATTCGCAATAAATAATGAAACGAAAGTACACGCTCGACGAACGTTACGACTTCTCCATTATCCACATCTATCTTTTAAAGTTTTATACTGTTAGAAAGTTTTATAGAAAGCGAAACACATGGCCGAAAACTATGACTTTAGAAGGGCTGACATAATGGAGCGAGTGAAGAGGCTAAAAGGTACTGAAATGCTACTTAAATATTGATGGGTGGATATCGGCTAACTTACTAGACACTCTATTTATTTTATTTTATTAAATAAGCACACATACAGAATAAAATATAAAAAAAGAAGCAGTACAGTGAGACAAAAAAATATACATAGATAAATTAAAAAATAATATTCCATGTACGGTGAGCACCACATGGTAATATAAAGCAAACAAAAAAGAAAAAATACAAAAACATATTAAAATTAATAAACAAAGAAGGACAATGAAGGTGAAGAAGCAAATCAACCACAGATTTGCTTCTTTACCCTAGCCCTAAAAGTACTATCGTAAAGACGGCATATACATACGTGCGATTGTACTATTAAATGAAGTGTTATTATGAAAAATTGGTGTATACATAGAATAGATTTCCACATCTGGTGAATCGAGCATTAACGTTAAAGTTAATTTCGTTTAAAACAGATGTGTCAAGGATACCATTAGCAATATTGTATAAAAGTAACAAATCAGAAACCCTTCTGCGATGAAACAAACTAGCGATCTTGAAAAAAGAGAGTGTCATTATAAGCTGGCAACAATCTTTTACAAGACCAATCTTATGGGATAGACGGCGCAGAAAACGCTTCTGAATTGTATCTAAATGATCTATGTATATGGGTTTGATAATAAGGAGACCATATGACTAAAGCAAACTCCATATTACTACAAACCAAACTATTATAGAGCGATATCAGAGTATGCGGACTCTTAAAGGACTTCGAAACTCGGCAGATAAATCCCAATAGCTTATATGAATTAGTGACTATATGGTTAAAATGCTCATTAAATGACAGTTAGCGATGTATTAGAATACCCAAGTCTCTGGCACAGTTTTTCATTATAAGGTTTTCTTTATTAATATTGTAAATGAAGTTAATTACATTATGATTTCTATTGGTGAACACGCTTTGTTATGAAACTCTAAATATGCGATTCCTACTTGTGAGAACATATTTTTATGGCTCTAACCTCGAACACTTGCTTTTCAATTTATTTTTCAATGATATTGGTAGGCATTTGGTCAATTGTCGTTTGCTTGTTTGGTCGTTAACTAACCGTTTGCCTCTTAATGTCTCCAAATGTAAGGTAATGTGTTACTCTATATGTAGATTTATCCCCGATTGTACATTTCCCTATCTTGCTGGTAACTCTATATTGAACTGGTTTGAATCTACTGTCGATCTTGGGGTTGCTTTTCAGAGCGACCTAAGATTCTCCAATCACATTTATTCTGTGTCTCAAGAATGCTAGGCTTTGTTTTTCGCAATTCCCGGCATTTCTATAATCCCATTGTTCTGAGGCTGCTGTATAATTCTCTGGTGTGAAGTATTATGGAGTACGCCTCTATGATATGGAGTCCTTCAGCCAAAAATCAATCAATTTAACTCGAACTTGTCCAAAGACACTTTCTCCGGCTTGTTTGTAAGGAGCAATATGGAATTTACCCATATTTATTTCCTTCAAGATTTATCATGGGTATGGTCGGCTACACTTTCCTTGAACACAGGAGGAATGTTGCGTCATAAATTTTTTTTTTTGTATTTAGAGGTTTTATCTCGTGTCAGTCTATTCTGGTGGAGATTGGCCTTCATGCTCTGGAGAGTTTGATTTGGGCCCACCATCGTCCCCTATTTCATATTCCTCTAGTAAGAACTGTGGCATATTTTAATTTTCCCATTCTCCGAGGCCTTCGTTTCTTAAACTCACTGGATGGTGCCATTGACATTTGTCATATCTCTCTTCATTTGCTGCACCACTTCCTCGTTTCCGAGGTCACGACCAACTAGAGCAGTTAATAGTTGACAATTTTAACTGTTAACTGCTGACTTGCTGTTAACAGTTAAAATTGTCTGTTATACTTTTATTTCTTGTAAGAGTTTTATGTCATGTAATTTTTTTTTCTCTTTTTTATCATCTATTTATGTATTTTTTTCTTATGTTCTTAACCTGTTTAGCACACATTAGTCGAGTGTGCATGATTAATTGATATATCATATAATAAAATATATATGTAAGGACACGTGGTACAGGCAAACAAAACTCGTTTAGAGCTTAAAGTTTTGTTGCGGTTTAACGCAGCATACCAACTTAAGCAAACCCCAAAATGCCAAATTAATCATTTATGCATTCACTCTTTTGGGTTCGAAAAACCTAAATCCCACATATGTATGTAGTTGAAATATGTATATGTAGGTGAGTAGAATGAATATTGAAAATAATGAAAGCGTTTATTCAGTAGTAATGATGGTGACAAATAGTGATAATGAGAAAGTTTCATACGTATGTATGTACGAGATAGCATCAGACAGCTCCTGTCATTTTAAATCGCATCTCTTTGAAAGTAGACTGACTTCCTTCAAACAACCTTCATAAGGCTAAATTGAATTTTTAACGAGTCTTCATATATTTTTTTTTAAGTAAGTTTTCTTATTGACTCACCGACTTGAAGGTGATAAAAAATATTTAGACTTTTCTTGAAAATTGCGACTGAAGGAAAAATCATATTTTTCACACCATACAAAGTCGTTATTTGTGTACTATTATTAGAATCGTTATTCATGTACATATTCGACTCGTCTCAATCTTTGAATTGATTTGAAACATATTTTATTTTTCCTTTTCATCGAAGCTGAAATTTCACGACCGAATCATTAGACCGAATCATTAGACATAAATCGGTCGTTAAAAATAAACTCGTCGTTAAAAAAAATCCGTAACATCAAACGAAAAGTGCAATAATGTGATTTCCACGGTGAATTGGTTCGTGGACGTGGAGCTCGAAATATCCAGCTCTGCTTGGAAACGCCGGTTTGTATGGATGTATAGAAAATACTGATCAATAGTTGTCTCGTTACCTGGTATAAAATACGCAGTTTATTATTTCTCCTGCCCCGCCCTTTGAAAATATACAGGAGAAATTACAACAGCAGACGATTGAGTGTGGGAGGTGGTGGGAGTCGGTGGGAGGAAACGGGTGGCGAGGGTTGTGCGAATCGCCAGGGGCGCTAGTTGTGCCAGGGCCCCGGCAGCTATTGATCGTGCATGACCCTGACCTTACACAGCACGACCCTGACACTGGCCCTAGACGTCACTAACTACAAATGCACACCCAATACACTCACGGACACTCATCCTATGCAATTAATGCAACGGCTGCACTCTACACCGTGCAATCAATTACGGCAGTATTTCGCAAACTTACATACATTTAGCCCCTACAATTTTGACAATAATAATTTGATATATACATAACTGTAGTTCTAAAGCAAAATTTTCTATATAATTGGCATCACTGGTTAAGCGATTGTTTACCAATTTTTTCGACTCCAAATCACAGGATTTGGAATCGAAAAAATTATATTCATTAAAAAATACTTAATAAGACATCGTACGTTTTAAAATGCATTTAGATTGTCTTGTTGAATACTCGTGGATTGCTGTTGCGAGTTACAACTTGTACTATAATTCGGAAAAATAACGGAATAGCAGGTATAGCTTTGTTCCACATTGAGCTAGGTTTTTTATGTTACATATATTATCTTTGCAAATACCCGATGTATTTCTTCAAGGATGTTGATTATTGTTTGGTCATCGAAAAAAATAAAATCAAAATATTTTCATGAATGAACTTGAAAACGTTCAGCAAAAATGAAGAAAAATTTGATGAAATAGAGATAAAGAAAGTCCTATCTATTTATAGGTATATAAAAATGAATATCTGTTTGATTGTCTGTCTCGTATAGGCTCCCAAAACCACTCAACCGATTACTATAGAACTTTCAAGATTTGTTGTAAAGCTTATTGTAAAAAAAATCGCCCAAAACGGGAACGGAAACGGTAAAAACGGGAATGAGTGGCATTGCAACGCAATAATTTCAAATGTTTTCGCGTCGCGATCTGCGTTGTTAGGCTAAAATAAACAAACAATTGAATTTGTATTCGCTGCCTGCATTTTTTCCGACAAATGGGAACGGGAACGAGAACGAGAACGGAAACGGGAACAAGAACGGGAACGGGTGCATGCGTTATTGTGGCATTGAAACGCATGCTGGGTTCGGCTAGTTATTAATAAAAACAGCAACAAATCATAACATATTTGGAATTTTTGCAAACAATATGGTTGAAAATTGGAAGAAGTATATAGAAGAAAATTTTTAAAGACAACGTACTTAATCAGAAATAAGGGAATAAATTCAAAAATCGGGTCTGAGTGTTTTACATTTTGAGGTTGAAAATGCAATCAAAAAGTCCAAAAATAGAACAAAGCTCCAGGAAAAGACTATATGTACATATGGAATTAATAAAATTACTGGACAAAAAAGGCATTTGATATTTTTCAATCGTTACAATACGAGAAAAATTTCTCAAGAATGGTTACAATCGGCAAATGGTTAAAAATAAAACCGATTGTGGCAATTATAGATTAGTTAGTTTAATTAGCCACACACTTATACTTTCCAAAATCGTTGAAGAGAGAATTAGATGTACACAGAAAGAAGGAGATTGAAGCTTTGTCCTGCACGTGCTCCTGCAAAAATGTAGGGAATCCAGGAAAAGGATATATGTATGTACATATGTACGTCTGTTTCGTCGACTTCGAAAAGGCATTCGATAGAGTGAAACATAATAGATTAATCCATGCAATAAAAAAAAAAACCACGTAAATATGGAAAGGATATTACCCTTGTGAAGAACCTATATTGGAATAAATCGGCGGTCGTGAAAGTTGAAAACTTGGAAACTGAAAATATATAAATTTGTCGAAGTACGAGTTTTGGATGTTTGTTATCGTCCATGCTCTTCAACCCGTATTTGGAAATGGTGTTTAATGAGGCAGTTGATAGCCGAATGGGAGCGCAAATATGTGATCAAATAATTGATAATATCCAATAGGAACATACTGACTGAAATTGCTGAAGACCTGTAATCGGAATTAAACGTAATTGACCAATCTTGTCAAAGATGCTGTGCAGCAATATTAAACAAAACAAAAACAATGAAAATAATAAGCCTTAAAACCAACAAATGATACCCAGAACCAATGATTAATATACATATGTATAAAATGCAAACAGACACTGGTGATCTAACATTGGATGGAGAGATGTTAGAAAGAGTTTAAATACTAAGGTACTTAGTTAAATAAAAAGATGGGCCCAGATGAAGATTTAAGAATCCGCATCGAGATGGCTTAGACAAGCGTTTATCAAAATGAAGGCTGCCCTTACAAACAAGCATCTCAACTTATAGACGCATGTACGATTGAACGCAACCCGCAAAAAAATTTCAAAATTATACATATAAAATAAATACAATACAACACTGATTGTATAGAAGTAATTGCTTAATCAATTTGTCAATATCATCCCTTTCAAACATTCAGTATGAAGTAGTGGGCAACATTTGATATAATATTGTTACGTACACCGCGGATTAAGCGAATACAATCCCAGAGACTGTGTGACCGGATTATCTGTTAACGGATTAACTAAGTGTATACCGCGCGACCGGGATAATTGGTTTCAAAGATTATATCTAGACTCTAAGTGCATATAGGCTAAACAATTACCGTTATTAATCCCTTCGCAGAACTGACCCAAACCGTGGGAAGACATATCCGAATACGTGACTGTACAATAGGTAAACAGATTAGACGTCCTGAGAGATCTACCCTTTATAAGGCGGTACGTAGGCGATATTGTCATGTCATTCTGGACTGTATCTCCTTAATTATCAATAAATGCTGTGAAATGACTTTGGTCTTTTACTTGGATCCTCCACCCACCCCTACGCAACAATATGAAACGAAACGTATTTTTCTATACCACCCTCAATTTCCAGGGGAATGTAGACATAACATTGTATGATAAAATGCCCTTTTGCAAAAAATATTTTGAAAAAATAAATTCACTACAAATAAAAGCTATTTATTTTTTTGCTCTTTTAATATTTAAAATCAACATTTTTTTACATTTAAAAGCAGAGGGACGCGTATAATACAGGTGCGTCACGCCAAGCCACACCCACCCCTTTACACCACAGATATGTACATATTTATTACCGGAGAATGAACATCTCCTGGAAGGAACACGTGGAAAACTAAACTTTCCTCTAGCTGCTTCACAAAAATAGAGAGTAAATAAAAATATACATATAGGAATTGCCTGTGTCCATTTCTATAGTTTTTGCCGCATGCAAAATTAAAAAATAAATATAAATAAAAAAAAATACAATTCCATGTGGAATATTTTATTTGCATAATGATCGTATTCAGAAGTGTGAATGAAAATAAATCTGTTTTTACTGACGTCTTTTGAGATTACGTCCAAAATAGTCGTGGTATAGCAATTCATAGTACAGTTAATTCCCACTCTAACAATTCTTTTCATATATTATTAGCTGAAGCAAAATAATTCCCGGCGTTATTGGGGAAAATTAAAATTAGAAAAAACCGCACTAAGCAGTACTAAACTTGATTATCTAACTACAAAAATAAGTTATAGCGGAAATACACTTGCCTGGCATTTCTCGGGCGTTTTTGTATGAGAACCCTACTAGCTAATGCCCTGGATTACGAACCCTTTCAAAACCCGTTTATGATTTAAATTAAAATACTATATTCGATTCGATATAGCGCGAGACTTACGAGAACCGAGCATGCTGTCGCATTCCTGCAATTTGTGATAACATTGAAAGGACGTAAAATAATTTCTTAATTATTTTTTAATTTTTCCTTTTTTATCTACATATATAATATTATTACAATATACATACATAATTCAATGCAAGGTCCTTAATAATATTACTGTGAGTTTTACTGTTCATAACATAACGTTGACAATTATTTTTATCGTTTAAAAAATATAAATTTCCATTAATATAAAATATATACGTATTCCATAAGTAAATTAATGATATAAGTAACTTACGCATTTTATATATTAAAATTTGTTTAATGAAAATATTTTAAAATACGAAAGACGAACTCAAAACTAACAAAAAATAAAAGTCAAATTCTACCGACCGCTATACGCACGAACAATGTTGTATTTCTTGACCAAAATGCAACGCGAAACTGAAACGAAATGTAATTAGCAATCGCGGGTCAAGTGAGGGGTGAATCTTTTAAATGAGAATTTATGTGTAGTGGATAAAAGTTCGGTTTCGGTAAATAGACCTAAATAAATTTGAATAAGTACATATATCGGTTGCTGCAATACATTGAAAATAATTTCTAATATATTTTTATTGTGATGTTTTCGTTCTCTGTATTTTTTACCACACGTCGAATGTATACGAATGAAACGAGTACACGACAATAACACGTGATTGAACCACCTTGCAGTGCACGTGCAAAAAATATATCAATTTCACATTCCAAAAGTCACGTTGTACACCTAGTGGAAAATGTGCTGAAAAATGCGAAGAAAATTGGGATAAATTTGACATTCGTTTAATAACGTATATATGTATATATCGAATATAATTGGAATTTGATATATGATTCCAATCATTCTGCTTTCGAAGCTGGCCTGAAATTTATATTCCCATATAATATTTCAAACTTTTTACAATTTAATTGTATATATTTTCGATACAATCTCTACAAACAAATATATGTCATTTGTAGCTAGATTGAATTACATATCAAAAAAATAAGTTAAAATTTAAATTAATAATCTTTTTATTGTAAGTGTATTTGTTGAATCACACGAATTTTGATGGTTTTGCTACTTTTTAAAGCTGTAAGAATTCAGTACGTTAGAAAATTAGTACTAATTAAAATCATATATCATTTTTGACAAACATTGTACTTATGTACTTGTTAATTTTATAAAAATAATTGTGATATTAATAACAAATTTAATTTAAGGTGTACATTTATAGAAGTGGGTTGGCAATGGTTTTGTGCAAAAAAATACCTCAGGCTTAACTGTCATTGTGACATTTGAGCATTGTGACATTTGAACTGACATCTGGCTGTACGAATCAACTCGTTGACATGAGATTTTTCAGGTTATTCTCTAGTTTAATATCTTACGTATGTAGGTGGCCACGGGAGCTTTTATTTCGACTAATAAAGGACGAATACCAGTCAAGAAATTGATATTGTTCTCGCACCTTTTAAAAGGAAATAACTGCAACGACTACTTATGGCCAGAAATCGACGGACGGAAGTTTATTTTGCCCACAAAAAATGGTTCACTATTGTCAACCTTTTTTTGACGGGAAAATGCACTCGAAATAGTTGCACTCTCGACACATCCAAACTTTCAAGAAGAACTAACTAACGCAATAGAAGATGCTCAAGAAGAACTAACGCAATAGAATTCCACTAAAATGCGTCAAGGGGTATTTTTATGCTATCCTACGGTGCTAACCTTTTTTTGTGGAATTCTATTGCGTAAGTTCTTTTTGAGCGCTTTTGAAAAAAAAAACTAGCTAGATTTTGCTGAACTAGCATTAGTTATTGTTCGGACCCATTTTTATGCCAATTTTTGAGAATAAAATCTCTACAATTAATATGACCGCATATTAGGGTTGTCAGGCGCACCGATTAATCGGGATTGTCACCAGTTTTAAGTCTCGTATCCCAGTGTTCCGAACAAACCTCTCGGGACGCCCAAGAATTATGATATTTATTTATTTAGTATTAAATAGCAAATTGATAATGAATTATTTCACAATTAACAATTTTAAACTGAAACTAACAACTATAATATAACATAGTTAGAAAAATTAACAAAACTATAATTAGTAACCCTAAAATAATATAATATAATTCCAAACATAGCATTTTATTAAACTTAGATATGTATATATACACGTCATCTTCAACAGAGGTATCCATTAACACCCCTCAAGAAAGCACCAATGTTACCTCTAAGGCACCTCTAATGCTCTCAGGAAGGGCATTATATTATATATATATGTATTTGAACACCTCTATGGAAAATACCTCCTGCACTTTTTGCATTCTTAACTCTACCTATAATTAATTTATTCCTATTTCTAGTTTTATAATTATGTACATATATCTCTATTCCTAACTATATGATTATTCAAATATTTGGGTAATAGATTCTTAACTAGCTTATATACAAATTTTAAAGTGCTTAATTTAAGACTATTTCTAATGTTCTAATATTCTTACGTTTCCTCACATTCAAAATTGCACGGATTGCTCTATTCTGCACTTTCTGCAGTTTATCAATACATAATCCACTAAATAGATTGAGCACTTTAGCGCAATATACAGTATGAGGCCGTACAATACAATTCTTTATTAATATTTTACTTTTTATACTTAATAAATTTCTGAAAAAATCAAAATAGCTGAATATAGATTTAATTCCTATTCATGTGTTCATGTAGACTTTGCATTGTATTTTTTTTTTAATTTAGATGTTTATGACTGCTTTTGTTCCTATTTAAGTAATTAATATAATTTAATTTTTTAATACTAGTTGTTTTACCCGGCTTCGCTCAGCATTTGTAATATAAAAGGACATTTGCTTCTCTACCATATAATGAAAAAGAGATTATTGTTAAGAGCCCGAAACCCACACCAATATTTATATGCATTTATTTTGATTACATTTTATAGCAGGTGAACCCCAATGTGTCTTCCTGACCAATTAAAAAAATACAGCATTTTATATTATACAAGTCGCTGAATTACGAGACACTGAAAACTAGCAAATTAACGAAATATCTATGAATTGTACATTAATCATACTCAAATAGCAGTGACATAGTGGGTAGGTAGGATTTTTAGCCAATTTATAATCGGGAACCGTTCCAACAATGAAACCAGAGCAAATTGGCAAAATCTGATAGGAAACGATTGACCTGGAGTCACAAATATCAAGGTCTGACCAGCAGCACTACAGATATACTCAGAAAAAATATTTTCAATCGAGGTGAGCTCGTGGGATCGAACCCGGCGCCTCTCGGTGTTAGGCAGAAGCTTAACGAACGAGCTATACTAAATTTAATTATCGAACAATATTTCATTATCGTAGCACGTAATTCTAAGAGCGAACTTTTAATTCACCGGCTTCTTTTTACAAATTAAATACATATATAAAAAACAATGCTTCGTCATTTCACATTTTCGTCCGAATGATAGCTATCCGGGACCTATGAGTATTTTTATTTGTGTAGAAATAGACTACACGTGTAATATAGAGACAAAGGAAAATTCACTCCTGAAATATTCTAATAAATAAGTATTTGAATACTGAACCTAAAGCGTCGACAAAAGCGTCTGCATTGACATACATACATACTGACCAGCAGCACTACAGATATACTCTTTTCTTTTCAATCGAGGTCAGCTCATGGGATCGAACCCGGTGCCTCTCGACGCTAAGCAGAAGCTATGCTGCTGGCTTAACACGATGTGGCCGCTGACTCATATTTGTATCATGTTTGGTGCACAACGCTTAGTGGCCGCTGTTACATATATGATTTACGACTGCGCAAACTGTTTCAGTCCACTGATATATTTTTGTATCACCTTTGCGTCAATCGTTTGTGGCCGATGATACAATTTTGTGTGTTTGGTGCATCCGCTCTAAAATCGTCAGACAAACGAACGACAGATTAACAGAACGGCAGCTTTAAACGTAATTCTCGTTTTCTCGAATGATAGATTGCACATCAGATGACGAGTAACCTTTCGAACTTATTAATTAATTATTAAACTCGCCTGAAACATCCAACTCAATTTTAATAATTACCATTTTAATAATTGCATCTGTGCACATCGAAAGGTTACCCGTCATCTGATGTGAAATTTATCATTCGAGAAGACGAGAATTGCATTTAAAGCAGCCGTCCGTTAATCTGTCGTTCAATTTGTCTGGCGATTTTAGAGCGGATGCACCGCATCCCTCAAATACATATCATAAGAATGGGATCATGGATTAATTTACAATGTGCAGTCGGAATTGATATACAATGCAATTTTATTTTCATTGCATTCAATCATTTACATATGTAAATGTATTAATCAGTTTGGTAATATGTCGTCCCATTTTGTGTATACCTATATATGTATATGTGAAGTAAATATATCAGCGAACTGAAAAATATCCATATATATCAGTCGTGTAATAGTCAAAATATACATATATAGCAGTCGTGAATCATATATGTATCAGCGGCCAGTAAGCGTTGTGCACCCAACATGATACAAATATGAGTCGGCGGCCGCCATAGTGTTAATATTGAACATTCATTCAAAAACGAAAACATATCAAAGTCATTTTAATAAATATAAATATGACAATGTTTGGAAGGATTATAACGAATGGCAATAAGCCCTAGATCGGACGAATTACGGATTACGAATCCAAGGATTTTTGTTGCCCTATCACAGACATTCTCAATATGTGGATGTTGAAACGGTTACCTGACAACTCGTTCACAGATTTTCCGTAAACCGATGATGCGCTCCAGGCATTACGTATACGGCCATCTCTTTCTCACCCCGTCTGTTCACCATGATCTTGTTTACTATGCCATTACGTATGCAGCCATCTCTTTCACAGACCGTCTGTTATCGGTGAAAAAATGGTCTGTGAAAGAGATGGCTGCATACGTAATGGCAGAGTAAACGAGATCATGGTGAACAGACGGGGTGAGAAAGAGATGGCCGTATACGTAATGCCTGGAGCGCATCATCGGTTTACGGAAAATCTGTGAACGATTTGTCGTGTCACCTGTTGAAACTCCAACTATTTTCGAAGACTATTCCCAGATCAAATATAAATAATTCTCTCTGAAGAAGAGAATCATGAAATTTATACGGATATTTAATAGGAGAACGAGAACGAGAGTAAGAAATGACCCGAAACTTTAAGATATTGAAGGGAAGTTTATTAACATTCAAAAATAGAATTCAAATCCTCTTGCAAATAAAGAGCGTCAGGTAAATCAATTATTCTCTTATAGATTTTTAAGTCATCCGTATATAATAAAAATGTAGAATGGTGAATAGAAGATTGAATATCGTTGATAAATATTAGGAATAATAAAGGGCCAAGATTTGATCCTTGGGGAATCCCAGTAGTGGCAACATACTCATAAGAAAAGCAACTCCCAAACTTAAGAGGGCTGTACACCCGAAACCCTAATTTTGTTACCGTTCCTTTCTTCGATATATATATTGAGTGTATGTATATATTGAGTGAATGCGACAATATATATCAATATATATATTGAGTGAATGCGACAGTTGCGCTTCGACTAGATAAAACGTATTTTAAATTGACAAAATCGAGGTTTCGTAATCTACTATTTTCTCCTCCAAAACTGGACCAATTAAAAAAAAAATCATCATCGGTATGAGAAAGATACTTTCTGTGCATCTATCGGCGTATTTTTTTTTTAAATCGACCGTTAAATAAGCACGCTGGGCTCGTTTCGTGGGTGTAAAAAAGAAGCGATTTTATAGATGTTTGGCGGCTCCTAGCTCATATAAAAAATAATTAATCAAAAAAATAAAACGATAGATGCACCCCAATGGTGGATATTCATAGCATATTAAAAAATAATTTCTCTAGTGCCATAATTGAGGAAGGGAGAAGTATAGTACGTTTGTATGGCCAAGGCGCTGCTGTCCAGCCCTCTTAACGAATTGCCGTCGATCCTGTAAATAAGAAATAAAAAGACTAACAAGATTATTAGTAAATCCAATAAAACTTTATCAAACGCCTTCTCAAAATCAGTATATATATATATTACATCCATTTGATTGTTACAATCCAAAGAGCTGGTCATGTCACTAGAGAAACATAACAAATTGGTGATAGCTGATCTGGCCGGACGAAAGCCATGCTGCTGATCAATGAGCGTATTTTGAAAATGACATATTTGAAAATGCTTTAAGCTGTCATTAGGACACTCTCGTTAATTAGACGCGGCGCAAAATGGCTTCCCGAAACGCGAAGACGAAATTCGCGTCTGTTTCCATTGTGAAGTACACCCGATCATTATTTCAGTCGGGAGAGTTACATATGTACATGCGTACAGCACACGTCGAAGGTGAAGGCCGTCGGCTGTCGATCGTCTTCGTCTGTTAAATCACGATCCCTCATTCAAACGACAGATCGTCGCTTATAAAGGCCCCGCCGCCGGTCCTCTCCCATTCAGAATGTTTCGTTCCGTTGCTTGAGTTCCACGCGCTTTTAAATTGTACCGCGATTGTGTGAGCGTGCGCGAGCCCAACTCTTACCCTTAAACTTACAATAAAACAAATTAAAATCAATCACTACTTAAACAATGAACGATTAACTATGTGTTTTTAAAAAAAAAAAAAAAAAATGGAGGACGATGTAAGTGATAGATTTCAAATATTACTGGCGTACTTCAATATATACAACGACAGAGGTGCCGCGATTGTATGAACGTGCGAGCGCCCAACTCTTACCCTTAAACTTACAATAAAAAAAATTAAAATAAATCACTATTTAAACAATGAACGATTAACTATGTATTTCTTTAAAAAAAAAATAAAATGGAGGACGATGTAAGTGATAGATTTCAAATATTACTGGCGTACTTCAATATATACAAAGACAGAGGTGCCGCGATTGTATGAACGTGCGAGCGCCCAACTCTTACCCTTAAACTTACAATAAAAAAATTAAAATAAATCACTATTTAAACAATGAACGATTAACTATGTATTTCTTTAAAAAAAAAATAAAATGGAGGACGATGTAAGTGATAGATTTCAAATATTACTGGCGTACTTCAATATATACAAAGACAGATGTGCCGCGATTGTATGAACGTGCACGCGCCCAACTCTTACCCTTAAACTTACATACAATAAAAAAAATAAAAATAAATCACTATTTAAACAATGAACGATTAACTATGAGTGTGTTTTAAAACAAATCAAAATGGAGGACGATGTAAGTGATAGATTTCAAATATTACTTGCGTACTTCAATATATACAAAGACAGAGGTGCCGCGATTGTATGAACGTGCACGCGCCCAACTCTTACCCTTAAACTTACATACAATAAAAAAAATAAAAATAAATCACTATTTGAACAATGAACGATTAACTATGAGTGTGTTTTAAAACAAATCAAAATGGAGGACGATGTAAGTGATAGATTTCAAATATTACTTGCGTACTTTAATATATACACCGACAGAGGATCACCTCTTACTTATTTATTATATACTGTAAATGAGATAAATTTATAGTTTCGCTCGATTGCCAATTTTCCGCATCCTTTTTATACGACGATATATGATGGTGATAAAATTTGAACTTTGACTCATTTGAACTAAAATCACATTTATTTTATATATATGTATAATATACTATTGCCTTTACCCGGCTTTACCGGCACACAAAGTCTCTTTCGAAATAATATATTAGATAATAAAAAACCTTTTTCAGAAATAAAGATCGTCGTCTATACTTCAGTCAAAATTATACATATAAAATAAAATGACATATATTAATATGAAAAAATATCTAAATTAGTAGATTTATTGTGAATTTACGCACCAATCATGATTTATTATTTCATTGTAAATTTAATCGAATGAGAATAATGCGTCGAGTTCAATTATCACCACATTTGCAATCGAATTTCGAGTGTAGCGAATTATATATGCCGTTCCAAATAGCGTAAATGTAATTCGATTATTTATTCATATAGACGTACGTAATTTGATTATTTATTAATATACGCATCGATATGTCTAATTTAGATAGTCGTGCAATTAAATATGTACAACAAACGAATTTATCGCATTTACAGTAGCATAGTAATTTTATCGAAAGAGAGAATATATAAATTAAAGTTGGAAACAAAGTGAAATTGCGGCGAGAAAATTACCGCTATTTAATATTAATTGAACGTATTCGAAAAAAAAAAACACGTTATTGAAAGAATACAATAAAAAGTACGTAAAATTTAATTAATTTATTTGGTGCTTGGTCCGCAATTGGGTATTACGCACAATTTACATCTATTAGAATTATTGCACATTGCTTGTCGCTTATTGTAATCAAACCTTTGTAGCAATGGTGAATAGCTACATTATACAGATATAGTCAACTATTCTATAACGCGCTAGATCTGTTACGCAAGAAAACGGAAAAAATAAAAATTATTTTGATTTACTTACATTTCTTACGCCTTTTTGCTGAACCGATTCAACGCGCTATAAAAGGGTTGACTGTATTTCATATTAAAAGCTTTTTAATTAACATACATATAATACATATGGAACTTTTGGACCCCGAACGATATGTACCGACCGTGATCCCCATCAGAAACATTGAAATACTGACCATTTGATCAACCAATTGATCACCGTAGTGGTAAACTTACAGTAATTTTATTGATTTATATTGTAATAATATTATATATAATGAAATAAGAAATAATTTAATAAAGATACAGAAATTATTTTACTTCCTTACAATGTTAAAACGGATCAAGCTACATCGGATCGACTATAGCATTAAATGCTTCTGGTCAGTTATTGTAATAAATGGTCAGTATTTATTATTTATACAGCTAAATTATATTTATTTTAACGTATAGTCAAAAAAGTATATCATGATGAATATTTAAACAGATAAATTAACTAACAAAAATTTTACTTGCCTCTAAATTGGATCTGTTTCAAATTTTATCTTTTGAAAAAAAATAGTACTTAAAATATCGTAGACTTCATTCGGGTTCCAAAATTTTCTAAAAATTTTAAATTAAAAAAAAAAAGATCATAGTAAATTTAATATAAATACATGTATTACAATTTTATCTAATAGATGAATTTATGCGAATTAAAAAAAAACTGTGCTTATCGATTCTGATTGAATGCATGAGGGGAAGGGGGGGGGGGGTATATCTTTATAAATATCTAACACATAAAGTATTAAATTCAAATATACATGGACGATATTAGGCTTAAAGCTTTTAAGACGTACATATCTTTGATTACAGTAACCGGCGAATTCGACCGCCATTTATTGTCCTCGCTTGTGCATTTCAATTTCGTCAATTTTAATTGGGTGATAACAATAACCAGCGGATTTATTTTTGCTGATTTTACCAATTTTATACTAATTTATAGTCGTATTTTACAATACAATCACGCAATTTCTCGCCGCACACGATGTATTATTTATATATTATGAAAATATTGATGCTTTTTATTGTAATTCTATTATTTTTCACTGTTCTTTTGTATTATTGGTCCTGTTGTATATTTTATTTTAAATGTATTTATAAATCAAGGTGAGCGGAATGGGTAAGATTTCCAAATTATATTATTTATTGTGAATTTTTATTACATGTATAAATGAACTTTATTTATGTTAAATTTAATTACATCACAAAAATGAAACATTAATTTTATCTCACGATGGCGTATTACACTGTTCGACAAATGACGACTTTTTTTTAGTCAGAGACAAGATATGACTTTTCTTATGAATCTATGCCCAGTGAACACGAACCTGGTAATAAAAAATGTTGATTTAAAATTCGACCCGATTTAAAATTCAGCACACTTCCAATTATACCCTTTTAAACGAAAACAAAAAATAGTAATAGCCAGAACACTATCCCAATAAACATGTTCCAATAGAAAATATTCAATATAAAATAGTATTAACAGTGGGAAAAAATCCCAAGTGAAAATACGCACTTTTGACTTTTGATTTGAACTGGACGACTACTTGGAGAGATTTGAAAGCTGAAAAGTACTACAAATGAAAGATAAAATACCCGACCATAGATTGCAATATTCATTTTGAACAGAAAATTAACAGATTTTGAGACATTGACCGAACAACACCAAGATGTAGAAAAATCGCGCGCTTCAAAAAACACAGATATATGTATCTCCGAATCTCGAGCCAATCAACATTTTTTATTACCAGATTCGTGTTTACTGGGCATAGATTTATATGAAAAGTCATATCTCGTCTCTGAACCATTTTTCGTGTCGAACAGTGATATAAAATTTGTGCTAAAAATGTATATTTTCTTGGTATAATATAACAGGTTATATATGTATGTATTTTAAATGTATATTTTATTTATGCAACAAATATTAAAAATATATTATACTTTTGGCGAATCAGCAAGTATATTGTATTATATTTGATTATATTAGCTTTTTATACAGCTTGGCTTTATTTCGTTGCCTACTCCTGTATGTATGTATATGTCGAATTTTAATTATATTTCATTTCGGGGTTACTTGCAGACATAATTAAAATACGCGATTCCTATTGGTTAGTTAATATGTTCCGACTAATAGGGATTCAGATATAGACTTTACTTACTGCAAAAACTACTGAAATGAAATTAGCACACTTCTTCTATAGAACTTTCGTTTAAATTCCGCATTTGAAGAATCAGTACTCTACCGTTAAAACATTGAATTATTTGCCCTTTTCGTTCTATAAATCGGTTTAATATACAGATGCAAGCCACGAAACTCTTCTAGAAATAAAGTTTTTAAATAAAATGGAATTAAATTACACAGGATATCATTCATACTAAAAGAGTTATCAAAATTAAGAAATATATATTTGATATAATGATTTTTTTCGGTCACTTAAACATGTGTGCTCTTCACGAGAAAATTCAAGTATAATCTTTGTATCAATTTGATGAAAATAAAAAAAATCATTCAAGAAAAGTCAAAAATGTTCTGATCGCACGATTTTTTCCTCACTACTGAGCGTATCAAGCATATAATTTGAATAAAATCGGACAACCAGACGTAGAACTTTTGTCATGTGTAAGATCCCCTACATTTTCGCTGAATTTTTATTTAAAATGAAAACTATCGAGTTTAATTTTGTGACCTTCTTATATTCCTCAAATACATAGATAAAGTCGTGGGTTGGTCACATCCAAAATTTGTATTAATTTTAGACACGTTTTAAGCATCATTTATTTGATTGAGAACATTAAACTGTTGTGTGGTTTTAACAAGCCAACGCGCATGTCATATCGTTAATTTAATCAATTTCGAATTTTTCTTTTCATTGTTATGAAAAACAAGTTACGTCTAATATGTTTAGTGTAATGAGTTAATACTAAATTTCAGCTTAGGACTAGTTGATATAACAGCAATGAGTCGATTATTTCCAATCACGAACCCCCAGAAATATTTCAACTGTTTGGAAATCCTTGGTGTACCGGACTTGGTTCACTTTTCCGCTGAGCGAGCACACATTGCAAATGTACAAATTCATAATTGCTTTGAAACGCTTTTAATTTATTTTTTGCCAATTTCTTCTCACTGGGTAGATTCTTTTTTTTACATTCGCTGAAAAGATTAATGATGATGCCAAATCGCCGCGTAATTTTCCTATCATTAAATGCATCGTGATGTTTCTTACCTGTCCAAAGTTTTTACAAATGTGAATCTCAAAAGAAATGTTTTTTTTTATTATTATTACTATTACTGTTTCAATGATATTTTTTGTGACCTAACTAAACTAATAATAGAAATATAAGCTCACATGATCGATATTATCTTTTGTAATTGCCGTAAATACCCTCTTAAACATCCTAGAGTAATAATTTGTATATGTTACAGACGAAGTGTATTTTCAGTTATATTATCTTTATTAAAATGGCCTTTTGGGTAATTAATATGCAAATTAAAATCAACTAAGTAAAATATAGCTCTACAAGCGCAAATACCCTTTCAACAATGTGTGCCAGTTGTATATGTAATATAACAGTTGAGTTTTGATAGCTCTGATGTTTTTACGAATGATTTAGGATTCAATAATGCGTTAATATTCGCTAGATATTACGAATAAAGGTAATGAGTACCGTATTACGATAACTCTAAAATAATATGTTTAAAACAAAAATATGACTTTCGAACTTAATTTACTAGTCGAGTGACGTTTTCACGAAAATCTAACTTCTCCATCTTTCCTGATACCAACGTATAGTTGAAATGTATTTTCAGTTTTGATATATTTTGACCAGTTGGAATGTATTTCGCCACACGAATCAACTTACGGAATATATTCCAACTGGATGCGGTGCATCAGCTCTAAAATCGCCAGACAAATTGAACGACAGATTAACAGAACGGCAGCTTTAAACGTAATTCTCGTTTTCTCGAATGATAGATTGCACATCGGAACTTATCGAATCTTGCCTTATTAAACTCGCCTGAAAGATCCAACTCAATTTTAATAATTACCATTTTAATAATTGCATCTGTGCGCATCGAAAGGTTACTCGTTATCTGATATATAACTATACGTTGGTATCAGGTAAGATGGAGAAGTTAAAAAATCTTTTAGCTCATTTTCTTTTCATTGCTAATCCTCAAGAGGACATAGTAAAAAAATTAAAATTCGCAACGCACTGGGAAAACCTCATTAAAAAAGACTCACTCGTTTCAGAGCTTAAAGCCTTATGAGATGTCGACTTTATATACTCGTACATGTAAAGTGATCCTCACATTTCACACACTTAATGCCAGACTTAACTCGCCAGAAAGATCCAACTCAATTTTAATAATTACCATATTAATAATTGCATCTGTGCATATCGAAAGGTTACCCGTCATCTGATGTGCAATCTATCATTCGAGAAAACGAGGATTAAGTTTAAAGCTGCCGTTCTGTTAATCTGTCGTTCGTTTATCTGGCGATTTTAGAGCGGATACACCAAACCCATTCCAACTAGTCAAATAAATTACAACTGAAAATACACTTTAGCTATAACAGTTGTACCCAGATTAAATGTTATATAGTATAACTGGTCAAAATATATATAATATTACAACTGGAAGATACACTTCAACTGTATATATTCCATATATACTTATATGCACATACATATATTTAATTTCACGGCTGTTTGCTTTATTCGATATTAAGATTTAAGACTCATAAGAACAAAGCTTTTCGATATTGAAAATTTTCCTACTGCTAAGCATATGCATAATATGAGGCGTTATATTTCAAAATGGCGGAAGTCAAATTTTCAGTTCCAAAAACACTATTTCTGTTTGACTTAATTCACAAATTGTTATATCTTATTTTAATTCGATATGTCCAGAATCTCAGAAAAGCAGAATTAACATATTACAAGCCACCAGTATTTTTAAATATTGTTAAACGCAAAACATTATATTTAATGTTATCCAAATTATTTTCAAAATATATATTAATATATATTTTCCAAAATATATATAGGTATATATTTAAAATTAATGTTTGTTCGCTTACAAAGCTGCGATTTTTAAATTAAAATGATATCTCATTGTACCTTATATATGTATCATGGTACTCTAACATCGATTATAGAAGGGTTTCGGTGCGGTTGGAGCTTTTTGAAGGCTTTATTCCACCATTCATAAAATATTAAATAATAAAACTGAATTGCAAGAGCTCTCTTAATACGGGTGAAGTCCTGAAACTCGCGGCATTACGCTGTATAATACCTATAAAATAAATTTACCACGATAAAGCACTGGTATAATTAAAATCGTATTTAAAGATTTATCCTCGTATAAAAGAACAATACTTTTTATTTGAAAACTTCATGTTTATTCTCCTCGTATTTTTAATGTTGAGAGAGCAAAGTTTATTATTATTCTGACTTGAACTTATTTAAGTAAGCTACGGATTTTTTTTACTTCAAAAGCTATACACGAATAGCAAGTTAAATCATAAAACTTTCATCCGCCGAGTTTGATTTATCTGAATGCGGAATTATTTCAATACATTTCAAATGTGTTTTTAAAAGCTTTTAGAATTTTTCTTTAAAATATCTTATATATAGCTGTAAAATTAAGCCACCATAAGCCCCCATTCACGGAGCGATTTATCGACAGTACATAAGTTGGCTCTACGTGGGATGAATCTCTCGAATTCGTTTCACAGAATCATTCAAACAAAAAAATATTTATAAAAGGCAAAAAGCGTTAAATACAATAAAGTGTTCGTTCCATTATTCAATGATATTTCACCTCCTGAAAGCCTCATACATATGTAAGTTAAATCTGCAACCGAAATATTGCTCTGTCGGCAGATAAATCTGGGCTTCGTTTTGATCTACCACAAAATCAACATCAATTGTGGCGAGAGGGAAATATATAATATTTGGATATCGTTTTTGAATAGCATCTCGGTCTTCATCGTCTTCTTAACCCCAAAGACCGTATATAATGGTATGTTTAAATATTAAACGGTGACTCTGAAGTTTAGCTCGAAGGCAGAGGATTTCCAAGGATTCAAGCAGAGATCTTAGCTCTAAATCCCTTGAGGATTAGCATTGTCTTGGAAACACAGTTTCTCTATTAATGTATTTTCTGAATCAATTAAAAACTATTCGATTTTAGTATCCAATACGAAGCGTGACAATTCAATTTCTATTAACTACTGAAGAATTAGTCTGTCTATATTAAAAACCAACAATGAAAAATACTCGTACATATGTACATATATATAGGTATATATTAATATCGATAATAATTGAGCTTTGCATTATTAAAATCGGTACAAAGCTTAATTACTACCTGTCTACAATAAACCCACCTGTCTACAACGAATTAACGTGCCACAATATACGCTAAATTTTAATTATTAATTACTAGTGGTTTTACCCGGCTTCGCACGGTATTTGTAATAAAAACCGCTTAAACATGGCTAATCTAATATAATATTTAACAACAGCCTATTAGAAATGAATTACACACACACACATGACGAATGGTTTTTTTATTTATATATATATAAAGGAACCGGAACTCAAATAATAATCCTGATAAGGGAACTGAAAAAGGAACCTGGATCCGGAAATGAAATAGAAATCGGGATCGGGAACTGAAAAAAGAATCTGGATCTGGAAATGAAAAAAGGAAACGGGATCCGGAACTGATCCGAAATTGAAAACGGAAACAAAATCGATATCGATATGGTCGTCATAGATTTTACCACCCAAACCTTACATACATACAAAGTCTCTTTCGAAATTATATATTAGATGAAGAAACGCAGTAAAAATCGATTCCGTATTCGAAACGATACATAAGCTTTCTCAAATATATACGTACATATGTATATAACAATATGATAGTAAAAACCAATATTCAATTTAATATATACGCGACTTATACATATGTCATGATTGTGAATAGTATCTTTGCCTCATCGTTTCATCTACGTATTTAACTTAACCCGACTTAACCGCGAGAGACAAAAACGCCTGACGTAACCGCCCCGACATAACCGCGAGGCGTCAAAACCACCTAGTAAAAAGCTTACGCGACTTATACATATGTTTTCAATTTTAAAAGCATTAGTTATTTAATTTAAAATGTGTCTGTCATTTAAATGTTGGTATTTGAGGCATAATAGGGGAAAATTTATAATAAATTCTTATACATATGTATCGCGAACGGAGATAATATTATTTTTTTAGCTCATTTTCTTTTCATTGCTAATCCTCTTGAAGTCATATGTCGTGGTGACATATGTAGAAAAAAATTAAAATTCGCAACGCACTGGGAAAACCTCATTAAAAAAAGACTCACTCGTTTCAGAGCTTAAAGCGTTATGAGATGTCAAGTTTATATACTCTTACATGTAAAGTGATCCTCACATTTCACATACTTAATAGATCGCAGAAGCTGTAGTGTGCAAGTTGTTATTTATAAGGAGGTACACACGGTAGATCAGATAATTCTGGGATGAGCAGTGGTTTCGTGTGGACCTCCCGAATCGTTGAAGCGACTTTAGTCTTTCATTTGGATCCTAAGCCCACCCCTACACAACAATATAAAAAAATAAACAATTAAGAAATTACTTAGATAATTATCTATGTGCTAATGAATTCTTGATATGTACTAATGAATTGGTAAATGTATATTGCCAATTAACGATACACATATAAATTTTAATGGCAACTACATATGTTCAAAGATACATACATACACAATTTTCCGCATTATTATTACACATTATTATACATACACATTATTATTCTAAGTTAAATTCTCAACTCGAAGTTATGGCGCGTTAATAACTTCACGTGTAGTTGAAAACCCCCACAGCATGCATACGGATCTGTGTTTCACCATCAAACCAGAATTAATTAACCACTTGAGAATGTATGTATGTATGTATGCCAATGCAGATGCTCTTTTCGATATAAGGATCAGTATTCAAATACGTATTTATTAGAATATTTCATTAGTAAATTTCCCTTTGCCTCTATATTACACGTGTAGTCTACTTCTATACAAATAAAAATACGTATAGGTCCCGGATAGCTACATCATTCGGACAAAAATGTGAAACGACGAAGCATCCTTTTTTTTATATATGCATTACATTTGTAAAAAGAAGCCGGTGAATTAATAATTCGCTCGTAGAATTACCTGCTACGATAATTATGTACGTAGCATGCAATTTGTCCAGCGACTTATCGCTCGATGAATTCCCTCGTCTGGTGTCTCTTTTACGGTGACCCGACAAAGCCGCGCACGCGACTACATAGCCAGCAGCATAGCTCGGTCGTTAAGCTTCTGCCTAACACCAAGAGGTGCCGGGTTCGATCCCATGAGCTAACCTCGATTGAAAAATAATTTTTCTGAGTATATCTGTAGTGCTGCTGGTCAGACCTGGATATTTGTGACTCCAGGTCGATCGTTTCCAGGATATTTGTGACTCCAGGTCGATTGAAAAGAATAAAATAGCTCTACGTCAGTTTAATTTTCATAAATTAGGTGTGTTCATTGAATTATCCCAAATCGCTTCAACATTGAGAGTGAAGATGTCTTTGACCTATCGTCGTCGGCCAAAAGTAAATAAATAAATACATTCCCGCGCCGAAAAACTCGCGCATTTAAATACTGCGCAGAACTCCGTCAATGCCGCGCAAAACAAAACTACAGATAGAAAAAAAATTCGTTTCAAATGAATTAGTAGTGTGGAAAACACTAATCACACATACTATTAAATTATTCATTTTATACCTGAACATTTTAATTCTACAAATGAAATCAACCAATTATCCATTTTTTTTCCATTAACTATGCTGTTTTTTCAAATGTCAAATCGAAGTCTGAGTAAAGCGATGATCGTTATATGATCTTAAAATAGTCTTTATCGCTGATGAAAAGATGGTCACGGGTAGAGCGAAGGTCAGTATTTAGCACAACACGATTTACTGTTTATTGAAAAGGACCGTTAAAAAATTTGTTTAATTAATTTTAAAAACTTAATATATTTTATTTTTCGTATTCATAAATAAATCAAATTCATTATTAATATTTTTTCATATATTCGTGGCAAGCTATTTTTCCTTACGCGGTTTTCTTGGCGCGCTCTTTTGTTGCTTCGCAGTTTTGTCTCACCGCGCTTTTATGTTTTCGCGGTTTTGTCCATACACCATCTAATTAATAGGGCATTTTAATTATTATTAGATATAGGAATTTACTACCGGTGTTGTTGGCGCGCTCTTTTGTAGCTTCACGGTTTTTGTCTCACCGCGCTTTTATATTGGCGCGGTAATGACAGTGTGGTTAAATACGGCGCGGATTTGTCTCGACACCATCTAATTATGATATTTTAATTTTTAATGGATCTACATATATAGGAATTTACTTTCATCGTGCGTGGCATTGCCGTTTCCGGGATTGTTCGTCGCGGCTTTGTCGCTATGCCCTTTTTTAAATTTGATTTTTGATTTTTAAATGCTTTTTATTATTACGAAATTATGTTCACAATACATCTTATATCTATTTTAATAGCTACTAATCTACTGATCATTTTCTATTTTACAATTTAATTTAATTTGGTTAGTTATCATAGTATTATATTATTCTAATGTTAATGTACAGCATAATAGGAAAAATAGCTCAAAAACCTATTTACAATTCTTATAAATGCCCTCTTTTAAATTTGCTGATTGCATCAGTTTAAAATTACCCTTGAATATATAGATTTTTTGGCGCGCTCTTTTGTCGCCCCATGGTATTGTCTCGTCGCGCTTTTTATATCGGCGCAGTTTATATCAGCGTATTTAGATTTGTCTGGACACCATCTAATTATGATATTTTAATTTTTAATGGATCTACATACATATATAGGAATTTACTTTCGTCCTGCGTGACATTGTCGGATGCCCTCTTTTACATGTGTTGATTATATCAGTTTGAAATTATTGCCCTTGAATATAGATTTGGCCAAATTTGAAGTGACTAGCTAATTTTTAAAACAACTGTACTGTGGAGATAATGAAAATTTATAACCAAATAACATTGCAAATTATAGACGACACTTTTGACAAATCAACATGGAGCTTTCTAAAGGAGCAATCTTTCATTGTAAAATATACTGAAGTTGTTGCGCAAACTTTTTGAAATGCAGTTGCTTGAATCGAAGAACATTAATTTTGATAAGAACCTACCGTAGGGGTGGGAAAATATGTATGTTCAAGGGAATGTATAATTATACCTCCCCCCCATATATTTCTGTACATATATTCCCACTTTTCTTATTAAATACCTACATATATGTACATATATATAACAATGCTTGTTTTTTTGTGACGAAAAATAATTTAGCCATTTATCCTCGCTTGTATAATTTATTAAAAAAAATCAATAATATGTACATATATACAAGTAAAACGGTTTAAAAAAATATATTTACGACGCTTCAAGTAATTAATTTCCGGTTTCACTTGACGACTGTGGGTCAAATTTTAAATAAACTCATTATACACATTATATTACGTTTGTATGTATTATACGAAAAACGTAACGATTGACCTCCTATCTCCCCTCTAGCCATCCTGCGATTTTCTTTTGAACCAAATATCTGCGAATATGGGTCAAGGTTGCCCGTGCACGGCTATTGAGGTTACACATTTCTACCTTTCCGTATGATATTCTGCAGAATTTCCAATAGTTCAGTTTTGACAAATTGACGACTGATTTAAATTGATACTGGCTGGCTTTACTCGAGAGGATTAGAGTATTTTTAAAGTAAAAGTTAAATTTAAGTATATATTTGCAGATATGTATGTATTATACATATAATGTAAAAGGACGAAGAGTAGTTCACCTCCCCCCCCCCCCCACTTATCCCGCAACGGACAATTACATTTCGTTTCAATTTCGCATTGCATTTTGATCAAGAAATAAAACATTGTTCGTGCGTATAGCGGTCGGCAGAATTTGATTATTTTTTGTTAGTGTTGAGTTCCTGTTTCGTATTTTGAAATATATACATTAATATCATTTTAATATAGAATACGTAAGTTATTGATATTATTAATATATTTATGGAATATGTATAAATATATAATTAATATTAATGAAAATTCATATATTTTAGACGATAAAAGTAATTGTCAACGTCATGTTATGGACAGCAAAAGTTACAGTAATATTATTAAAGACCTTGCATTGAATTATATTGTAACAACATTATTAGTGTATAAAAAAAAATTAAAAAAAATTAAGAAATTACTTTACGTCATTATAATGTTACAACACATTGCACGAATGTAAGTCTTACTGTACATCATATATAATTATATATTTTTATAACGGATAAACATTTATATTATACTAACTGGTCGAATCGTCCGGCGTTGCTCGAATAAATACTATAATAGAACACGCTTCCATTAAAACCTGTTCTGGGCAAAGCTCGCTCATTTTTTTTTTCTTACTTCATCCACTAATCTCACTTGTGGCCTTTCTTGCCCTCCTTTCTACTTTCTTGAGTACCATTTGAGCACTTATTTTGTCCACCTTTACTAAACTGCAATTTTCTTCATGTATCACGTTTCCTGTCTCTTTCCATTAGCTGAGTGTACCACTCTCCATACTTTTTTTTGATAATGTCATCATTTGGGTATAACATAAGTATTTAGATTACAAACACGGGAGCGAATAATATGAAGCTGGTTTATTATATTTGAAAAGTTACACGTCCATATACATATCATACAATTGATAACGAGGCGATTTAATTGAATTCAATTTTGATATCGAATTTACCGCAAATTTAAATTGAAATTTAGTTTCGACCAGAAGTTCACTGTTGCGGCCGTGAAAATTAATGGCGAAATTAATCAGGAAACGATCGATGCGTACATATAATATTGCGTCTGACGTCCTGGTTTCGGCTTTTTTTCTATCCTAATATCTACGATGTTTATTCTCTGTTTTTTTATTGTGTTAAAAAAATCTATTCATGTGTGTTTGAAGAAGTTTGGTGGAATAAAACCGCACACGAAAAATGCGGACATAAAATTTGATCATAAGACTATGTAATTAATGCTAGTTCAGGAAAATCTAGCTGTTTTCTACGTGAGCGTTTTTCTGTTTGATTATAATTATATAAAATAAAATGAATTTAATTTATTATTCAATCTTTAGATTTGCTTTTTTAATATAATAAAATAATCGATATATGTATATAACATTGAATGTCTGTCTCGTATAGGCTCCCAAACCACTCAACCGATTACGATAGAACTTTCGGGATTTGTTGTAGGCATGTCCGGGAAGTTTACTGTGAAAAAAAAAACGGGAAAAAACCTCTAAATAATAATATTCGTAATAACGATTTTAACGACGCGAAAGTTTGAAGCGCCATTGTGAAGTCAAGGAAATGTGTTCGTTGGTAACCACATCACCAGTTTGTTTATGATGACACGGCGTTGAAGAGGTGTTGTTGAGTTCCAACCATCACTTGAAACGGGAACGGTAATGAGAATTGCATGCCTTATACTGGCATTGCAACGCACTCCACGTTCAGCTAGTATTTATATTTATATAAACGGACGCAATATATGTATATTTGTGAATATGTCGGTATATATGTACCTACATATATACCCACATCGACAAGTATGGAGACTCGGAGGTGAGTGTCTGACATGTGCTCCTGATATTGAGCACCTGAGTTGGAACGGGTGGCGTCAGCGTCAGATTCGCGGGAACGTACACACACACACACACACATTTAATCATCATTTTAACGTGGGCGAACGGCGAACATTTAATAAGTTACTATAAATTACTTTTTATTATATTTATATATATATCATATTAATTTATTTTAATTTGTATATCAATTCCTTTCCGAAACCACCGTTAAAACGGGCACAACACTAGTATTATAAACGGGCTCAAAATTGAAGTGATTTTTCTGTAATAGAAATGGCTACCTACCTACGATATCTGTTACTATATGACAGTCAAACTTTTTTTTAGTACATAATAATTGATTAAAATTAATTATATGCAACTAGAAAAGTAAATAAGTAAGGGGGGGGGGCATGACTCGAAAAAGTAGATTACGCTTCAGTTCGTCAACTTAGTTTCGACGTTGAAAAGGCAAGTCACAAGTGCCATCTTCAAAATGCTTACGACTGGAATCGGTCCACTTCATGTGCCTTACCTTCTTATTTGCATACTTGCATCGCGTATAAGCGTTTCAAATTGTCGAAACCATGTTTTTAATACAAAATAATTATTTTAAAATAAACCAGCAGCTTGATTGTTAGCATATAATACTTTCGAACAAAGTGGTCACATGTTCGAGTTCCACTGGTTGCTGCTGGCCATACCTTGGTGTGTGACTGCAGGTTTTCAGATTTTTGCCAATTTATCTGATTTTAATTGAGACGGTTCCTGCAAAATTGGAATCCTTATCCATTTCTCTGGCAAAAAATTGAGTTATTCAGCATCTCGATTTTTCGCTGGTTTGTGTAAATGCTGCAAATTTCGCCATAGATGTCTCTTTGAATGTTGTATAATGCTTATTGTTGTATAGGTATGATGTTATCTTGTATGTATAATGCTTACAATGTTTGACCATAGATGTCGTGTTGAATGTAAAAATATATAATAATTATATATTTATTGATCTGAATAGTACATTCGCCGCATTGGTGAAATGTGTAAGACGAGTGTTCATAATAATTAAAATAAAAATAAATAAACAATAAAAAGTTATCATCGACATTCCAAACTTATTATTCTACATCCATCCAGTATTCATGTACGAGAATATTATGGAGGCTGTATAAGCGCTTGGATATCGTCTATCTCGATGGGATCTACAATATATACATATAAATATGTAAATGCAAAGTGAAAACTTTCGTATTGTAATTTTAATCATAACATTATTTATTTAGCGGACGGTTTTAGCCAACATGTAAAGTTAATTAAGAAATAGGAAGTTTGTTCAAATTTCATTTTATGTTTTATAATATTTCGTTTCTTCCGATTTGTTTCATATTAAGTTTTAATTAAGTAAGTAAGCAAATGTGTCCGACATAAAGCTAGAAGAATTTAATCATTGTCGAAATTATTTAAAATTACTTACATCGGAATTATCTGTCAGATCTACGTGATGACAGCTAATAGTGTATGTATATAGTCATCTGATAGTGAAAAATATTCATGCCACCCACTCACAAATGGACACTGTCACAACAAAACCTTTCACACTATCTCTATGTTGTTTTCTGTGTTCAACATTCGCTTTCAATTTTCATTTCAACATTCAACATGATGCATGCCTTACAGCGTATGGATGCGCATACAATCAACCGTCTTGTTTTTTTAAACTTTTTTCCCAAAAATTTTTAAGCGTCATTTATTTTTTATTTACGTGACTGACGTGACATGCGCATGAAAAGTGCTTTCGCGCATGCTTTCGCGCATGCTTTCGCGCACGCTTTCACGCATGCTTTCACGCACGCTTTCACGCATGCTTTCACGCATGCTTTCGCGCATGATTTCGCGCATGCTTTCGCGCATGCTTTCACGCATGCTTTCACGCATGCTTTCGCGCATGCTTTCGCGCATGCTTTCGCGCATGCTTTCGCGCATCCTTTCGTGCATGATTATGCGCATGCTTTCGTGCATGCTTTCACGCATGCTTTCACGCATGCTTTCGCGCACGCTTTCGCGCACGCTTATGCGCATGCTTATGCGCATGCTTATGCGCATACTTATGCGCATTTCTTATGCGCATGCTTTCGCGCATGCTTATGCGCATGCTTATGCGCATGCTTATGCGCATTTCTTATGCGCATGCTTTCGCGCATGCTTATGCGCATGCTTATGCGCATGCTTATGCGCATGCTTATGCGCATGCTTATGCGCATTTCTTATGCGCATGCTTATGCGCATGCTTATGCGCATGCTTATGCGCATTTCTTATGCGCATGCTTTCGCGCATGCTTTTGCGCATGCTTTCGCGCATGCACTACGTGCGACAAGCGCATGCGCCTCAAGACGCACGAAGAGTGAACAAATGGAAACACACATATGTAGCTACTACACACATCAATCAATTCACAACATTATGTCGAATTTTCTTGACAACTACACAGCCCTGAATTTTTCAAATAATTACGACTGTAATCTTTCAATATATTTTTGATATATATTTACCAGTGGCGTAGTAACCGTGCCTATAGGGGGGGGCTACCTTTTCCACAAAAATTTTAATTGTTTATCAATTTCTTTTTTTTTTATTTGCTGAGATTTCTCTCATATTTATGCATATATTTTTTTAGTGTTAAAATAATATTACAAATTAATTTACCTGAAGGAAATAATATGTATGTATATAGAGGGGGGGGGGGGGCACCTTATAATATTTTGCGGGGCAGTATCTGGAATTCACGCTACCTACTGATATTTACTCAATTATTTAATGTAGCTATATACGAATTGATCAGTTGAACTAATTTAAGTGAATATTTATGTTTTAATTAGATCCATCAAACTGATTAATTTAAATTTTATTAATATGACAGTTGTATCAGAAGGTATTTTTACTTGATGAACTGACAACTAATAAACAGACCATTTAAACTTACTGATTAATTAAACTGAAATAAAAAGGGGGGGGGGGGCAAATAAAACTTTCCCACCTCATCTGGCATAGACTTATTTTTTGCATCGAAGAAAGTTTCACAAGGCAGAATAGCGCGGGACTTTGACTGGCGCTTCTCATGCAGGGGCACGCTTCCGTTCAGGGTTGTCACACAATATAGAATCACCTAACCCATCCTCTTTGCCAACCCTGGATCGATAGGGAGGCTGCGCGCTTCTCCGTCGCCCCCGCTATATGTTGGCACTCGCCTTCGGACGCGAAACCAAACGCCCGCACTTACCCCAGGAGGCAAAACCATTCAAAACAACACGCGAAACGTCTAACACGTGTTCCAACCCGCCAAAACGAAGGGGAGGGTGCACGTCATACCGGCAGGGTGGGGCGGGGAAAATGAGAGTCGGCTAGGAGCGAACGGAAAACCGTTTTCCCGCGCTTTCCTTCGGTAAACTTGACGAGAAGTTTGTCAGCGCGGGTTGACTTTTCAAGGACGCCCACTGCAGCTTTTATTATAACGCTTTTCTCAGTAACGTAACGACTAAACTTTATCGCTGCTTAATAACATGTATTAATGTTTAAAGTTTCGAAATTGATTAAGCATTTAGAGGAAAGTTAGAAGGAGTTTTCAACCAGTGTATTTTTTTTTTGATACGATTCATATGCATTTTTTTTTGTCGCGAGTGACTTGGGACATTTAATTTACAGACTTAATAATGTGAGAAACACTTGATTTGGAAATTGACAAGATCTCGGGTGAGTGCTTATGTATGTAGATAGCTTGGCGGAAAATCTAATCGAACATCACATGCTTGAAGCTGCAGTGTAGTATTTTTTTTTTTTAAATAACATTCATACATACAAAAAAATCATTTATTTGTTTGCGTTTGCATATATTGTATAACGGCTACAGTATCGATCTTGTAGGATTATAATATACTTCAGTTGTGTTTTTATGCGCGTATGTATAAACGAAGGGTTTCAAGGTCAAAGTTTCGTTAAATCATTAACGGTACAAAAAATTTATACGAAATTATTTTATCTATATTATTGGTTTTCAAGTGAAATTTTAGTTTTTGCCGCATAATTGATATCAGCTGTCATGTTCGCACATAAAAGTTGATTTTGATAAAAAAAAACTAATCAATCATTCCAATGAATGAGCTAACCTTTCATTATCGAATAAGAGTGGACCTTTTTTTATATTCTTTTTTTTTCAATATATGGATAATACATACATACATACACGTTTGTTAAATTGTGAGTATGTTTTTTTCGTCTTTGTTTAACAATTTTTTTTTAATAAATGCGTCTGAGAAATTACTTACAACACATAAAAGTTGAGCCGCTGCCAAAAATTAAAAAAAATGTATTTTTAATTATATATGGGTAAATATGACATTCCGAAATTAAGTCATTAAAATATATTGATATTAATTACTTAAACAAACATTTTTTTTACATACCTCTTATTATAATAGTTTCCGTAACTAGTTCCAATTAATTTTTTTTTTGAGGGGGGCGGTTTACATAATACATACATATGTACATACATGTTTCTTTATTATATTTATATATATGTAGGTAAATATGACATACCGAAATTAAGTCATTAAAATATTTTGATATTAATTACGTAAATAAATATTTTTTTATAAAAGTATAATAGTTTCCGGTAACAAATAAAATATAATTTTTTTGAAAGGGTGGGGAAGGTTTACACAATACATGTAAAAACTGAAACCCACATATATATTACTGTTTCAAATGAGCAAATTTTTTACGTAACTGCTTTTTCTATATTGACAAATGTCTGTTCCTTTGAAAAAATCACAAAATACGATCGAACTTATTATTATATAAGAAACCGTTGAAATTTCAACGGGTGGTTTGGGAATGAAAATTGATACACGAATAAAAATAAAGTTTTTGTATGTTATATATAAATATAATGTAAATTTAAGGTTTTATTAATTACAAAATTGATAAAAAAAAATAATAATTAATAGAAAAATCATTTAAAAAAATCGTAATCTTAAAAAGTTGTGTGCGCGCATTACACGCTAACTGATCCAACCCGTTCACCCGTTCGAAATGATGAATGAATGTGTATGTGTGTGTGTGTTTGTGTCTTCGTGGATGTGTGTATGCGTATGTGTGTGTGTGTGTCTTCGTGGATGTGTGTATGTGTGTACGATCTCGTCGCTCGGCCTGACGTCGCACATGACAGACGCTCCACCCCCCCCTATTCCCCGCTACCCCTCTTCCCCACGTCTCGTGACTCCAGTACAAACATACATACATATGTACATCGCGTCCGTTTTTATATACATATGTACATATATTATGTATAACAAGAAATTTCAACGAATTTTTATTAAATATTTTATTTTACGTACAATTGAAATATTATTTTATTTTATTGCCATGCATTATTAGTTTAAGCCGTGTGCACGTTGACGTAACGCGGCACGACACAACGCGACTCTTGGGTCGCGTTGCGTTGTATCCTAAGGCGATATTTCACGAATCATCAAACAGCTCCGAATCAACGGGGAAATATTTTTTATCATTCGTGCAGTCATCAATACATGTGATCAATAATTACTATGATTTATTTTTTATTTACATCCATACAATAACATGACCAGTAGGTCATGATGTTTTGTTCTCTATAAGAAATAAAGGAAGGCCAAAACGCAAATTTGGTTCCAATTATCGTAATCTTCTACGTAGTAGAAGCATGTACATAAACATATTATAATATTTTCGGTTATACCTACAGGATGTTCCGGCATTATTCTCCAAATTTAACTACTGTCATTAATTAAAATAATCAAATTTGTAAAAAATAACTATTAACAGGCAAATAATTGATTCATTTCATTTCGACAAACTTTTGACGATACATACCTATATTATATGTATATGAACATATGAATGTGCATAAATATGTATACCCGTATATAAATCAACTCGTTTTAAATTCAGCGTTTCGAAATTGGACATGGGAATTACTTATAAATATATATCAGGAAGTGATATGACATTTTATTTTTTCCGTAACTATTCGAACAAATAATTATTTTCACATCAATGTATGTACATATGTAAATGTACATACATGTATGAGGTCCTTTTCCTTTGTCAGTATGTACAGTATATGTATATTTAACGTTAGCAAAAAAATCAGTGTCGTTTTTTTTGAAAGCTTCTAAACTAATTACGCTACATTAGTGAAATACGAAGATTGAATAAAGGTTTTTTTGTATGTCTTCACAATATTGTAAAAGAATAGACTAAATGGAAAATTAATATAATCATAATTAGCGTTTGAAAAAAATACAAACGAAGAAAATTCGTACGGCCGATTTTTTTCCCATTTATTATTGAAACATTAAATACACGGGAAATTAAATTATTCAAGTGTTTGTCGGCATATTTTATATATGTATGTATGTATATATTTTTTCATTAAAATACACCCACACATATTATTACATTTTGACGAATTATGTTATATTATCTAATTAAATAATTAATTATGCAAAATACATACAAGATACATTGCCTTTCATTATGAAAAATTAATGGTATATATTTACTAGTGTTGTGCCCGATGAAATATCATCGCATGAGTTATGGCATATTTAGCTAGTAAATTTAAAAAAATTAAAAGGAATGTGTTCGATCGGCACATGATCGTATTTTTTTCGTATACCTTTTAAATATATTTAATTTAATATTTATATTGCATTGTTTAGTATGAAAAACATAGTAAAAACGACCAATAGAAAAATTAATTAATTAAATATTTTTTTAATAGATGGCACTAAGTGCTCAGCAGAGACTTTTTTAGTAGCAAACAGTATATATACATAGAAGTTTTTTCTTTTGTTATTATATTCTCTTATTTTTTAGTTTTATCCGTCATAAGTCGACTATATATGTATACATGTTAAGAATGAACTTGTTGCTTCTTTCGTAAACATTTACTGATAGCTAGTTTATGAATTAACTAGTATACGTGTTCATTTATTCTCCCGTCTTTACTGTTTCACTTATTAGTCAGAGTTCACTTACTGATTCGAACTCTACACTCTTACTGTAACACATACATTATTAATTTATTTGCTTTCGTTTATACCTATTTCATTACCAATAATTCAGCAAATCGGGTTACATGTAAATTTTTATTGATTTTTGTAATCCCTCTCATTTCTTATATATGTATATATATATATATATATATATATATATATATATATATATATATATATATATATATATATATATATATTTACTTCGCTCATAGGCTATATAATGAATGTCAAAATGTTTATATTATAATGGAGATTCGATATGCTTGTTATGGCCAAACACGTCAGGCTCAACTGTCATTGTGACACCGACATCTCGTTGTACGAATCGATCGATCTTTTTGTTTTGTTTTCAACTCGTTGACATGGGAAGTTTTTGGTTAAAGTATGCACATTGACCGAGATGCATTGAAAAGCCTAGAACGTCTTATTGGTTGCATTGCAAAATTTTTAAAATCGCAATTATTTTTATTACTTGCAATTTTATAGTCACTTTGGTCAAATTATTTTTTTTTAAATAAATAAATATATACTTGAATTAATACAAACTTAGGTTTGCAAAAACGTCTTCGGATCGTTTTACATTTTCAAAGAGCCGCATGCGGCTCTGAAGCTGCCTGTTTCCAACGGCTGATTTTTACGAAAACACTCAATCAAATTACGGATGTCAAAAAAATACTTATCAGTTCAGTTAAAGTTCGCGAGACTATAATAATACAAAGCACGTAAATAGCGACACGAATCAACTAGTACTTATATATATTTTTAAATAATTTAATTTATTTAAAATTGCGCCTATGTAGATATTTGAAAAAAAAATAAACACAAAAGATTTCGAGTACATCATCAGTCTCGCGATTGAATAAAGTATTCAGATGAGGCATTCGACGATTTATCATTATATATCGTAAAGTCGAAGTAAAAATAATGATATAAATAATAAAATAAAAAAAATCGAACATACCTACGATAGTAAACGAACAAAAAAAAAAAAACGGTATTCATATATATGTACATACATTTACAATATGCATACATACATACTTAAAAGTTCCTTGGCGAATAAATAAAAATTAACTATACATAAGAGAGCTCGTCCAAAAAACTGCCATGGTCAACTTTTTTGCTTCAGGTTCATTTTGTTCGTCCACCATACATATTATAATAATACACACACGCTCGAGCAATGATATTATATTATATAATAGTATAGTGTGTATGTATGGTTTTAAAACGGTGAACCGGATAGAAAAAAACTCATTTTCACAAGTTTGTGTGCGGCTGATTTTCAAAGCACGTGATTTCAATTATTGGATATCACGTAATGTGACGCAATGCGAATACCGAAAACAAGTACTGTTCCAAGTACAATAGCCCTGCCTTTATTGAAAAAATATTGAGCCCCCTTATCCGTCACTGACCCAGTCCCCGTCACATTTTCTTTCAAATTCGAATAAAAATCATGAATGTTCAACTTTTATTTAAAATTTGTTCCTTAACATATTTATAATTTATACCGGAAGGCCAAACAGGTAACCCCTATGCCCCTTCCTGGCCAGAAACATTATACAATACAAATATTATACAAAGTAAATACATATCAATTAACACCCACGGACACATATATGGACAAATTTATAAATTTGTAAATTTTAAACAATTCAGCGAAATTCAGTCAATACGGGTTTGGTGCATCCGCTCTCAAATCGCCAGATTAACAGAACGGCAGCTTTAAACGTAATTCTCGTTTTCTCGAATGATAGATTGCACATCAGATGACGAGTAACCTTTCGATGTGCACAGATGCAACTATTAAAATTGAGTTGGATCTTTCTGGCGAGTTTAATAAGGCAAGATTCGGAACTTATCGAATCTTGCCTTATTAAACTCGCCTGAAAGATCCAACTCAATTGTAATAATTACCATTTTAATAATTGCATCTGTGCACATCGAAAGGTTACCCGTAATCTGATGTGCAATCTATCATTCGAGAAGACGAGAATTGCATTTAAAGCAGCCGTCCGTTAATCTGTCTGGCGATTTTAGAGCGGATGCACCGCATCCAGTCAATACATACATACATACATATTAACATCCCGCAGCATGGACTTGTAGTTATTATATTTATTGGTCTGGTAGTTATGAGTTTGAGTCACACTTGTTGCTGCTGGCCATACCTTGGTTTGTGACCAGGTCGGTCGTTTCCTATCAGAGTTTGCCAATTTTTCTGATTTTGATTGAAACGATTCCTGCACAATTGGCTTTCCCTCTCCATTTCAATCACAAAATCTTGAGTTATTATGTTATATATCAAGGTTCGCCGGGTTTCTCTTCATAGATATGTATCTCGGTGAACATACGAGTAAACATACATACATATGTAGATTGATTGATTGAATAAAATAAAATAAAATCTACAAAAAAATTTTCTGTGGTCAAATTTGTAGCATTTTATACAATTCAACAAAATTTGAGAT
Organism: Arctopsyche grandis; assembly: GCF_051622035.1. Classification (NCBI taxonomy): domain Eukaryota; kingdom Metazoa; phylum Arthropoda; class Insecta; order Trichoptera; family Hydropsychidae; genus Arctopsyche; species Arctopsyche grandis. The sequence continues at coordinate 35,075,933 of NC_135356.1, forward strand.
TGCTGAAACCTCGAGATTTGCGATAAAATGGGTAAGGTTGCCAATTTGTCGGAACCGTTTCAATGAAAATTAGATAAATTGGCAAACTATTATAGGAAACGATCGACTTTGAGTCACAAATCCAAGATCTGGCCAGCAGAAACCAGTGGGATTTGAACCCGTGACCACTTTGTTCAAAGCATTATATGCTAACCACGGATGCGGTGCATCCGCTCTAAAATCACCAGACAAATTGAACGACAGATTAACGGACGGCTGCTTTAAATGCAATTCTCGTCTTCTCGAATGATAGATTGCACATCAGATGACGGGTAACCTTTCAATGTGCACAGATGCAATTATTAAAATGGTAATTATTAAAATTTAGTTGGATCTTTCAGGCGAGTTTAATAAGGCAAGATTCGATAAGTTCCGAATCTTGCCTTATTAAACTCGCCAGAAAGATCCAACTCAATTTGAATAATTGCATCTGTGCACATCGAAAGGTTACTCGTCATCTGATGTGCAATCTATCATTCGAAAAAGCGAGAATTACGTTTAAAGCTGCCGTTCTGTTAATCTGGCGATTTTAGAGCGGATGCACCAAACCCGCTAACCACTATATTCTATTCTGCTGGTTTCTGCTTTTGTATGTAAGTAGTAGAAAATAAAATGGTCGTCATTTCAGTATTTTAAGATCATTTAAGGTCCATGTGCCATGCTCACCGCAGAGCGGTACAACAACGTGACCTCTGTTTTTTTAGAGGGGTTTGAACAAAAAATTCGAAATAAAACATTTAAAATTGAGCTATAAAAGATTAAATCATACAATATGTTGGTTAGACGTTTCCATGAATAGATTGCTATGAAATATTCATAGTTGATTGAGAAAAAACGACTTTTTTCTAATTTGCGAGCTGTGCCGTTGATCCGAGGGTGATGGAGTCGATGATCAGTCACTGTTGTTAAATAGGAGGAAAAAAGTTTGCCGGACGGAGGCTTACATTGCTTGATAAATGGCATTACATAAGTATTGAAAAGAATTTTCGATTCGCTTTTGAGTTGAGTTCTTTTGACAAGTCTAAAGAAATCTAACTTAACCTTAACCTAAATAAATTGGTATTTTAATAGTTTCTAAACAAATTTTGATTGTATTATATATATAGGTACATATGTATGTATGTAGAATCTAGGATTTGATTTAACCTTCTCGTATATATAAGCTAACTTGACTTTATTTCATAATAGTCATTAACTGCATGTGTTTGTATACATGTATATATAATATAATAATAATTAAACTTTTTTTTATTAATTCATTTAATAACGGTTAGTACATTTGGGACAGTCGACACGCGGTCAGTAATGTTTGAATGTTATTAGCAAAATAGGTCAATGCCTAAACCTTAAACCATTTTTTTTTAATCTTATAAATAATACGATTTTTTAAAAAAATGCTGAATCATCGATTGTAATAGAATACAACTCTAAGAATTTAATAATATATAATACATACATATATTTTTTATCAAACTGACCAGTATGTGCATTCAGTCGTTGTAACCTCGCACATTTTTATTTACAAATTAAACTCGACAAAAAATCTATAAATAAAAACCGTGTAATTGTTAAACGTTTAACGGGTAGATTTATCCTCAATTGAAACGATTGAAAATCACTATTTCAATCGTTTTCGAAGTATTTGCTCTTAAATTGCATCCGATTTGTGGAATTAATATATAAAGACCACATTTTATTTATGAAAGGATTTTTCATTCGTTGCGAATGTGTAGAAAAAAATCAATTTAATCCGAACAAGAACGCGGAAGAGAATTTTCTGATATTTATTTTACGTTTCCTCTTTCAATCGGAAGTAAGCTTGACAAATATCCAGTTGCAATTTTTCTAAAATAAATTGCATCTACGTCGGAAATCTTTGTATCTGAATGATTTTCATTTTCATTTTTAAAACCTTTTTTTTCATATATAATATTATACAATAATTACATATGTTTCAACAACTATCGATCCAGAGATCATTATCTATTTGTTTGCAAATTATTTTTCTTTTTAGTATTCATATTATTTTATTTTAATATTAGTGTATGCAGCATAGTAGGAAAAAACTTAAGCTAGATAGTTTGATTTTTCAATTACATGTGAAACAACGCTTCCATTTCATCTTAATTAAACCTTAGTCATTCAATAAAATAAACATAAATCAACTCTGACTCAAAATACCATACAAGACATCAACGAATCGATTCATTACAAGATCAATGATTGCATCATTTTCAGGAACGGCACTAAGATCATGCGATTTTTAATATTTTATAAATCAAACGTATAATAATAATCAAAAAAACACTTCTATAGACGATCCGCTCGCATTCGTGTGTTTTAACATTGTAAAGACGTAAAATAATTTAATTTCTTATTTAACTTTATAATATTATTACAATATAAATCAATGCAGGGTATTTAATAATATTACTGTAAGTTTTGCTGTCCATAACATGACGTTGACAATTACTTTTATCGTCTAAGAAATATAAATTACAATTAATATAAAATATATACATATTCCATAAATAAATTAATAATATCAAAAACTTATGTAAATTTATTAATGTAAATATTCCAAAATACAAAACACGAAATCAAAACTAGCAAAAAATAAAAGTCAAATTATACACACAAACAATGTTGAATTTCTTGACCAAAATGCAACGCCAAGCTGAAACGAAATGTAATTGGCCACCGCGGGTCGAGTGGGGGGGTGGGGGGTGAATATATGCATAGTTGATTTAGTTTTTCAATTAAATTTTCTAACAAAACTACATATATACATTCAATTTTAAATAATTCATAAACCATACAGTGATTACGTCAATGCTAACCACAGATAGGTTCCCGGGTTCATGTTCTGAGCTGATCTCGATTGAAAAGAATTTATTATGAAGTATTTCTATAGTACTTCTGGTCAAACTTGAATATTTGTATCTCCAAGTCGATTATTTCCTAACAGAGTTTGCCAATTTATCTGATTTCTTTGTATAAACGGTTCTTCATAAAATTGGAAAAAACTGTCCTAACCACTATTTGAATATTATTACAAAAAATCATCATCTATAAATTTATATACGTACAAGTTTATTACCAAAGGTATAGCACAAAGCAATTTTAGCTTTTTAAAATTGTGATCGAAAAAATTGTTCGATTTATCAGTGTGAGGTTCACAGGCTCGATTATTACAAAGCCTGTTCTGTTTTTCACCACTCGAGGTGAACATTTTTTCAGCTATTACCTACATACATATACACATATAATTTTCATAATAATGGAACACTCTCTCATTGTTAATGTATAGAATAATAGACGTTTATTGACAGGGGATTACTGGTATCGGATGCTGCCACAAACTGAATGGATATGACAGCGAAACCACTCCCGACGTCCAATATCCAATTACTATCAGGCATGGCGTGTGTCGATAAGGTCGTGTTTCGTAAATCATAAACGTAAAATAATACGAGCACGACCTTGCACAATCTCGTTCGGTTTGAACCGATTAATGAATCAGTCATGTGCGTTGAAAATTTGATCGACTTTTTCCGACCGTTTTGCCTGTCAAGCTGTTTAGAAGTGCTGTGAAAAAGTGTGGTGAATGGCCACGATGAATGCCAATTTAATGAATACATTATGGGATTGTAGACATTGTCGTAGCTAGAGATGAAACTACTCTCTCTCTCTCTCTCTTCTCTTTGGCAGATAAATTACTACTCTACGGCAGACAACCGCTACGGCAGACAACTCAGTCAAACATATATACGCACATATTTACATATCAATTATAATTCTATTACAATTGAAGGAATAACTTACCAAAAATTTCTTGTATACATTACTTACTGACTTACATAAATTGTACATGCTATCGCATTTACTCGACCCACGGTGGCCAATTACATTTCGTTTCAGTTTCACAATGCTTTTTGGTCAAGAAATACAACATTGTTCGTGCGTATAGCGGTCGGTTAAATTTGACTTTTATTTTTTGTTAGTTTTGAGTTCGTGCTTCGTATTTTGTAATATTTGCAATACGTAAGTTGTAGGGTTTTGGTGCATCCGCTCTCAAATCGCCAGATTAACAGAACGGCAGCTTTAAACTTAATTCTCGTTTTCTCGAATGCTAGATTGCACATCAGATGACGAGTAACCTTTCGATGTGCACAGATGCAATTATTAAAATTGAGTTGGATCTTTCTGGCGAGTTTAATAAGGCGAGATTTGGAACTTATCGAATCTTGCCTTATTAACCTTTCCACCGCGTACGACTACTATACATGTCCTAGCGAACATGCCCTCAGCGCGCGAGATACGCATAGATGTCTTGGAAGTTCCAACCTGTATAAGAGCCGTCTATTGTGTTAAAGTTTTATAACTTGGTTGAAAATATTACTAAATGTATACTTTACCAAATTCAATAGATGGCAGTAGTCAAAAAAAATAAATATAGGTTGTAAAATTCAAAAAAATATTACAACCTATATTTATAGTCGAAAACGCGATAGCAAAATCCGCAAAAAAACAGCCGCGTACAGGGCATGTGCGCTAAATTTGGTGACGCGGGCAAAGGGTTAAACTCGCCTGAAAGATCCAACTCAATTTTAATAATTACCATTTTAATCATTGCATCTGTGCACATCGAAAGGTTACCCGTCATCTGATGTGCAATCTATCATTCGAGAAGACGAGAATTGCATTTAAAGCAGCCGTCCGCTAATCTGTCGTTCAATTTGTCTGGCGATTTTAGAGCGGATGCACCGCATCCATTTTATATTCCTCTTTTATTAGTAGAAAAATAAGGTTCACACCCGAAAAGAACCCCCTTGGCTACCACTGCACTAAACCGTCCATTTAGAGGTTTCACTTCAACGTTTTCACATACATTTCATAGCATACTAAGCAGTAAGCACTGTATTTTTTGATCACACTTAACTCGCACATTATTTAAACGCGCTCGTATGTACATCTGTATGTATGTATGTTCATATTTGTATTCGTATGTGCGTACATATTTCGTCGCTTAGCCCGTTCTTTAACCATGACATTGACGAAAATAGAAGCCTCTCATTACAAATTATACACATGTATTATTCGTAGCGGTGGGGATAGAGAAGAATGAAGGGGAGACTCACAGTAGTAGAATAATGAACGTACTATGATCGAATGGTGTTGAAAAAATGGCGTGCACAATGGTCACAATGCCGACACTTTTTCAAACGTCGGCATTTAAAAGGTTGAAGTGTAATTATTGCCTTTTTTCTAGCTGTTTTTGTTCCTATACTTATTCTTACTCGAGAAATGGACATTCCTCTCACGTGTAATTTATGCATGTACATATGTACATTATGTGTGATCATTCCGATGAAATTTTGGCAAATCTTCGGTTGTTTTGGCAAATAAAAGTATTTATTTTCAAATATGAAAGCTTTTTAGCTTTTAGTTTCAAAACTAGCTAAACGCATATACGTATGATGAAGAAGAACACGGAAACGTATATATATATATATATATATATATATATATATATATATATATATATATATATATATATATATATATATATATATATATATATATATATATATGTATATATATATATATATATATATATATATATATATATATATATATATATATATATATATATATATGTACGTCTTTTCTGTTAAAAGCCCGCCACGCTGAAAATTTCCAACTGGAATTATTTAGAAATCCAATGGAAAGCAGGTATAAAAATTGTAGCTAATTCAAACAAACCCTAGATAACTACCAACGAGGATTTCCAGTTTTGTAAAGGTGTGTTTAGACTCTCTAATATATCTTGCAACAATATAAAATAAACTATAGAAGTCTATTAGTGAATGTATTTTTCCAAAACTAGTTCCATCTTCTTCATTGTTGTTAAAATGTAATGCTCACAATCTAAATGCTAAAATACTCAGCAGTTAGGGATTACCATCGAGAAATTATGCTATGATTAGAAAATCCTTTGCCCACGGCAACTTTCGCGTTATTTTTTATCGAATTTATAAATTGCATTTTCGGCCATAATATATTGTAAGATTAATATATTAAGTGACCAAATGTGTCAATTGAAACTGGAAGTCATGCCATTTTCACTGCTGGCACTTTACGCATGACGTCTATAGTGGTCATTCACGGTTTAAGAAATTGTTTCATTAACTTACTTGACATATCTAAGCAATATTGTATTGTTTTTCTGTAACTTGCAGATCACGGTAAAATCACAACACAGCAGTTCACGTAAACGGCAACTTCTATTCATACTATACAGCAGCGCACGTTTCGGCACGTTCAGGCTTGTTTTGGCCGAATGTAATGCAAAATCAGCTCACATATACATTGCAGAGCGCGACGATACAGCGCAATACTGCTTGCGTCGTATCGTCGATTCAATATTCTCACAATATAACGTTTCTGAAGATATTCACACTCTCGCTACTATGACGTTACATCGTTACGTTACGGCAAAGATAATTGGTTTAGCTTGATACGTTACGTTGACATGTACTGCTGTATAGTATGAATAGATTTTGTCGGCTTTTACTTGCTGTTACGTCTACGCCACGTAGGTTATGAATGCGTCCATATAAAATGTACCGAAGAATAATTTTCGTGCTGCTGGTTACGCCTAGTGCGAATAGAAGTAATATACCTTAAATTTTGTCTTCTTCAAGTACCTTCTACTTATCGCAATGTACACAGCTACATAGTTTAAAAATGAAATCTAAGAACTAAAGCTTTGATGTTCGAAACGAATATTTTCAATCAAGGATTAGGTCATGGCGATGATCGGTATCATTATCTTATATACGTGTGAATATTTGCTCGTAGATTGAATACCTCTGCTTTGTCGTAGTGTGTAACATATATAATATGTACACAGTGAAGTGAGGAAATTGAAGGAGTCGACGACTTGATCCATCAGCTGATGTTGTCTGTTTACAATTTGGACCACAGCCGCAGTTAGTTCAGTTCAATTAGGGTCGAATTGTTTTGACTGATCTTATGATTTGCACCAGTGCCGATCACGCAACCAATTGATCTTGCACGATCTCAATTGGACAACGCTCGGAATCCCAATTGCCAAAATACATACATACATACATACGCACATACACATACTCGAATTACGAATGCGAACTTATTAATGCGAGTGTGAATGGTTGGGTCGCATTGATGCTTATGTACATAAGTTGGTATGTACATAGTATGTAGGTATGTTGTCCACTCAACCGACAGATGGTGTTTGAATGCCCGGTGTGAAATACGTTTCTGTCAATGAAGAATGATTTCAACAAATACGAGTCTCACTCACCTTATCACGTGTCTCATATTTTGTATTTCATTTTTTCCACGTACTGAGAAAATTATTTTTAAAAGCTCTTACTTACTTTGACATGTGATACGCCGTGGGTTGGTCACTTCCGATCTTCAAATCGATGTGACATTTAATATACTTTAACATATATAAGATTTATTTTCTTAAAATATCTTTGGAAAGTGAGAACGATTATATATGATATATGTACATACAATATGTACATATGTAGATAACGCTCAACGAACATAAATTGATAAAAAAAACCTAAGCTTTGTATGATTCCATTCGCCAGTCCAGACTAGAGTCGAACTCGCGTCATCCAAATATCACTATATACATAATTATAATCGAATTCAACTAAGACGATTAATCTAACGTCAGATGCAATAATACGCTTTTATTTAAATTGACATTTATGTGCAAATATTCTATCGATTTGGCGATACTCGAGTCGATGTATCAAGAGCGTGTTTATTTAATGGTTTTACTAATTTCAAACAGAGTATTAGTCAAATTCAATTGGAAAATTCTGACAGACGATTTATCTTTCGTAAAGATCGCCATCTACCATATCTGGGTCGTATTTAGCCATTAGGACGAACAGTTTTTAGAAAAGATACGCAATGGACTAAATAATTATCGAAATAAGTTTTAATATAAAAATTCATGCACAAAGTTTAAGTATTCTCAATCGTTTGCTCCGTCTCCCATTATCTGTAGCTTCGGTTGAAATATTTTTAAAACAGCGAAAATGGGAATCATTGCATCGATGTAATGCGGCTTCCTCAGAATTTTCCATCTAACATACTTAATGTTTTAACAGCTTAAAATTTTTGAAAGCGAATAGTTTCATACGAATCTATTTGAAATAACTTTTAGCACTTACTAAACTAAAACCTACATATATGTAATTCGTATATAAACAAACTATGTAGTCTATTCATGAACAAATTAGTCAAATTAATTTGTTCATGAACAAACCAACTGAATATTTAGACTGTAGCATATACAAAACGGTGTGAAATAGAATCTACTAATTGTGTGTTGCCTCGTATGTAGGTTTATACAAACTCTGCGATGTGCGGAGAGAGCTTATAACAGATTAATTGTCCAATGTGTTAGAACTGTTGCATATTCGATCTCGAGTTGCTCTATGTATACATATTGTCCATACGTACATATGTAGTTGCTACATCATTTAAAATCCGCAAATACAGTGATTCTGAGAAGGAAATTTTTGAATGTTTGACACGTATTCACGTTGAGAATCTGTCTATATTTTCTCTCAATGCACGGAAATGAAAAAGTATATATTTAAACATAACATTAGGTTTCTTTGGAACCATCCGATAATATCGTCAAACCTGACAGGAGACCTTCGATTTGAGTTTAGTAATATCCGAACTTTACCAGCAGCTATAGGATTGATCAAAAATAAACCATTTTTGACATTCATCGCGATTTCCACGTATTTTTGTCGACTTTAAATTGATCTGAATAGTTCAATACATTTCAAAGATTTCCAGGAGACATCTCTCAATCAAATATAGCATTTATAATATTACTGTCATCGTACTGTGTGTATTTATTATATAAGTAAATGTAATGCGTATGTTATGTCTATGAAAACCATAAGCTGTTTGTTATTTATATAGATTTGTATCGATCAATAAATTATAGACAGTCAAACCATTTGACTATACGTATGTATATCAATTAAGGGCAAAAATTACATGTTTACCAGAATCAATTTTAAACGTTGAGCTTTTATTGTCTGTATAATAAAATTTTGATCGAGCACGACACGCAAATATATGTACATAAAATGTTCTTTATTAAAATTATGCAAATTATCGAGCAATCGGAGACAGTCACGATACAAAACGATTTGCAATAATTTCTGAAATACTAAATTAAAAAAAAAATGTCGTGCAAATATTAAATATTATTATACAGATACTAAAATCTATACAATTTTTTTATGATGAATTGTTCTTATAATCAATAGAACACATATGTATGTATAGTCGATCCGATGAAGCATGAGACGCTGTCGCATTCGTGTAAAATATTGTAACATTGAAAGGACGTAAAATATTTTCTTATTTAACTATATATTATTATTACAATGTAATTCAATGCAAGGTCTTTAATAATATTACTGTAAGTTTTGCTGACCATAACATGACGTTTTTAATTACTTTTACCGTTTAAGAAATATAAATTTCAATTAATTTAAAATATATAAATATTCCACAAATAAATTAATAATATCAACAGCTTGCTCATTTTGAATTAAAATTTTATTAATGTGAATATTTCAACATATAAAACACATACTCAAAACTAACAAAAAATAAATTAAAATTCTAGCGACCACTATACGCACGAACTATGTTATATTTCTTAACCAAAATTCGAAACTGAAACGAAATGTAAATGGCCATCGCGGGTCGAGTGTGGAATGAATGCGATAGCATATACATTTTAAATAAGTCTCATCGGTTCGACTATAATATCATCAATAACTGTGCGGGTGAGCCATTAGTAGCAAGTTAATTTATTTCAATTTTTATTTCTTAAATTAAAAATAAATATTTTGATTTTAATTTTCCTATTATATTATTATAAAACATGACACCAGAATAATTGAATAAATTTTCCACGTTACTTTTGGCACTCCCGATATATTTATTTTATTATTATATGTATGATATACGATATGCAGATACTATACGATAATAATGTACTGTTTTATAAGTCATGTATGTATGCACTTTATAAATATCGGGTGTGTAAAAAAGTTTAAAATTTTAATATTGTACGGACCCTTTTTACCCACTGTACATGTATGTTGTATGATAAAATTTGTGACATATCTTAAAATAGTATATATGTATGTATGTATATGTTACACATGTATTTATGAATTGGACTTTTTTTCAGATTACGAGTCAAATAAAAACTGGTCAGTCGACCAGTTCTACAACCCAGCAACGACAAGATGTACCAACAAAATCTTTTGAATCGGCACCATCGCTCGATGATGTCTGTGACGATATGTTCACAGATAACATCGGGCGGTTTTCAACGGCCGCCCTTACCGTTGAAGCCGATGTCAACCAAGTTGCCAAGAAGCAACTGGATATTCTTGAGTCAAACCGTAAGTAGTAGACTGCATACTATCGTAAACCGCGTACTACTCTTATTTAACCCCCTTAGAATCATGTCGCCAAACGATGTGAGCTGACTGATAAAGAATCCATACATAATTGATAAAGTTTAACTTAAATATTTTGTAGCCGTTCAATCACTTTTTATTCCAGTTTAAATAGTACCATGTACATATTAGTGCTTCCAATCCCCTTCCAAGGTTACTTCAGCACCGGGATTACGGTGCTGGGAATTGTCGATCCCGGGATCCCGGTGCAAGCACCGGGATTTCAAATGTATTAGACAAAAAGTTCAATTGCATGTTTTCATATTTCAAAAACGTTCAATGGGTTTTTGCAAACTTTCCCGATGTTTCACGCAAAAAATACTCCCATATTGGCGTACTAATTTTCAGAGTTTAGCTACATTCTTTAAATTTTCGGTTCGCATCCATAAATTTCTAAGATTAAATAAAATGGGTCTACGTGACAAGACATAATGTTAAATGACAGAAAACGCAAATATCGGAAGGCAAAGATCGAAAATCGAAAGATGCTTTTCCAAGATGCGCGAAAATCGAAAGATGCGCGAGCAGGATACAACAGGAACAAGAGGAACAGGCTTTTCCTCCCGTATTAATGTGCGCGCGCAGAATACGGGAGGAAAAGCATGTTCCTCTTGTTCCTGTTGTATCCTGCTCGCGCAAATTAAGTGAGTATGTACCGTTTACCATGCACCATTTTTTTTTGATCTTTCGACTTAAGATCTTTCGATTTTCGATCTTTGCCTTCCGATATTTGCGTTTTCTGTCATTTAACATTCTGTCTTGTCACGGAGACCGAAATAAAACACATCCGAAAATGTAATTAAATAAAGTAAAAAACATCGCTTTGATTCAATGATTCTTTTTTTTTTACAAATAGTTTGGACCGTCTAGTAATTATTCATCGAAACAATCCACCTAATATAAAAAAAAAACTCCATTTACATTTACTTTTGATTTGATGAGTGGTTTGGGATATAATTTAATTCAAAAATTTAAAAAAGAGGACACCTATAAAGGGAGGTACCATTTCCGGTCAACCTTAAAATTTGAAAAAAAATTACGGTGTGTCGATACAAATTTTAGTTCAAAAAATCCCCAAAATACACCGACACACAATAAACATACAAACACTCACACAGAAACACAGACACACACACATTTTTTCTAGATCACGAAAACGTGATCAATGATCGATTCTGAGTTCGAATCAATTAAAATATGCTTCTAATGTCATTGCGTTTGAACACAATATATGCGACACAATACAGACTGTTCATGCCATTTCGTGGAAACGGCAAGCCGGCGTCGAAACGGGTGGAAAATAAATGGACTATGACATTGCTCATCCCACCATTGTTCATTATATAATGTTGTTTTATGTTTTTTTCCATATTATTTTTGTAAAAATAATATTTTTAAAGAAATTTCTGCCAGCACCGTAATCCCGGTATTCAGACTAGTTTCAGCGCTGGGATTCACGGTACCAGAAAACACCGGGATCCCGGGATTGGAAGCCTTAGTATATATGTACATATATCCAGTGGTGTAGTCGGGCCTGGTCACCACCCTGGTACTTTGTTTGATATGTAAATTGTTTTATGAGTAAAATTAAAAAAATATTTTGGCTAATATTAATAACACTTGAGACGAGAAGAATAAGAACCGACTTAATCGAAGTCTTTAAAATATTAAATAATCATCATAATTGTCCAAACTCATTACGTTCAATGAAAACACTCATCTTAGAGGTCACACTCTCAGACTCAAAAAAAAACAACAACCGAATAAATTGATCAGAGATTCTTTTTTTTCAAACTTAAAAGACGTTTTTAAGAAATTTTTAGGCTTTTTATCTAAAAACACCCAACAATTCGAAAGAAAACATTAATTAAACTATTAAACATACGCACTTGATGATAGATAAAATAAGGGAACTCAGCTTAAATAAATAGTCATCTCTAAATTCACATGCTAAAAATTTCAAAAGTAAATTAATAATTCAAAAGTACTGAAATACATACGTACATTTCAATTACATTTTCCGGAAAACTTTTATCCATGGCGGGGGGTACTTGCACGGGGGATTAATGTCCAGGGGGTTTTAGGCCTGGGGTATGTGTCCGGGGGGCACTTTTCCAGGGGGTACATGTCCGGATACCTATTCATATATATCTACATAATGTATATATCGAGTTGATAAATAAAAACGCTTTACATAAGTGGTGTGTCGCCCTAATATAAAACGAATTTTCGTATTTTGCACGATTTCATTTGAGAGCTCTCTCCGAAATCCTTCTTCAGTTATTCAAATAGACTTTTTGCCTTTTGTTGGATAAACATTTAAACTGTATATTGGCATATTACGTCAACTTCTATACAATATCCACGTCAACAAGATCTTATCCGTGTTCTCGATATTTACATTTCTTTTAATATGGTGATATATGTATTCGATTTAAAAAGTTGTCCGCAAAGCGATATGCAACAAATCCACTCCCCAGTAAGCCTAATCTTGATTTTTTGACAATACATTTGACAATACATCTTATATCTATTTTAATAGCGACTGATCTACTGATCATTTTCTATTTGACAATTTTATTTAATTTGGTTAGTAATCATAGTATTATATTATTCTAATGTTAATCTACAACATAATAGGAAAAAGAGATCAAAAACCTATTTACAATCCTTATAAATGTTCATAATACATCTAATACATAATATTAATTAAAGACTCTCTAAAGTCGATGACCTAAAGCAGATTGTGTTTAGGTAATCTGTGTTTATACCTGAAGGGTATAGACATTTATGTAGTTGTAATCACCGAGACTCTTCACAAGTGTGTTAGTATGGTTATCAGTGATTCTGTCATAGAATCTACTGGTTAGTTTGTTAGTAATGTCTGTAACAAACGGAATATTATATATGGCATGCAGTTTTTTCAAGTTAGTATATATGGGTGTATTATAAATTATTTTTAGGGATTTATTTTGTATTACTTGGAGCTTGGAAAGATTAGTATTCGAGGCGTTATTCCATACAGGTGAAGCATAAGTTAATAATGGTAATATGAGCGCGCGATATAATTTTATTTTATTTTGAGTTGATAAAGAACTATGGCGATTAAATATTGGATATATTGAGGTTATACCCCGCATTTCGCTCCCTTGCATTTCGCTGCCTTGCATTTCCCTGCCTTAAGCCTAATCTTGAGAGACAGCTTAAGTATGCACTGCGAAGTATTATAAAAAATGGAGTTGAGTTCTTGGAAATGCGACCCATATTGATCAAACACAAAGTGGATTCCACGTACCTACATAAATATATGAATGGAAAATTGCTAGTAGCAAAATATCTTATAAATAAAGTCAAAGAAGAGCGAAGCGCATTTCTCGTTCCCATATATATTACATAGAAGGTGAAATAAAAGCTCCGCAGTGTTGACTCGGCGTATGTAATCTGCAAACGATGTTGGTTATGCTTTTAGATAAAGATGATTCTTTCAAATTAATAATGACTCGAAATATACATATATACATATGTGTCTCATTCCATCCCTACGGATCTCGCTTAGATCCTACATACATTACATTATGTGAAAGATATCGATCGATCTGAATAAAATGCAGTGACCTTTCTGAGGGTCGACTTATTCGAGTTGACGTGAAATCGGATTATGAATTTCAATTTGATCTTTGAAGTTGAAATCAGTTCTGGAATGGAAACTAAATTAGTGCTGCCTATATTAATTTGTTAATTAATGTTATATACATATACATATATATTCGGTCTCCGTGACGAGCCAGAATGTTAAATTACAGAAAACGCAAATATCGTAAGGCAAAGACCGAAAATCGAAAGATCTTAAGTCGAAAGATCAAAAAAAAAGGGTGCATGGTAAACGGTACATACTCACTTAATTTTAGCGAGCAGGATACAACAGGAACAAGAGGAACAGGCTTTTCCTCCCGTATTAATGTGCGCGCGCAGAATTTACGAAAAGAGCGTATATTATTAATTCAAATCCAATATTAGCTTAACGATAATGCTTTCAATTCCTTGATTCCTGTTTCAGTTCAGGATCCCAATTCATTTTACATTTCCTAATCTGGATCCCTTTTTCATTTCCGGTTCTGGATTCCTGTTTCAGTTCCGATTCCCAATTCACATTTCAGTTCCGTTTTTCTTTATACATATATAAAAAAAAACCATTTCTTTCATATGGCTTTCGTTAAATTTATTTTCGACTCAAATGAATTGAATAAAAAAACGAATGAATTTTTACTATTATATTAAATTAGCCATGTTCAAGCAATTTATATTAAAAATACCGAGTGAAGCCCCGTAAAACGAATGGTATAATCTAATATATGTATAATTGCGAAAGAGACTTTGTATGTATGTAACGTTTGTTGTGAGCTTCGAAAACAAATCTATAGATTACCTTTCATATAATAAACAATAAAATGTTTAAAAAGCAGACCGCTGTACGTAATTGTAGTATCCGGTTAAATGGGCAAATTTTAATTGGGTTATCAAGGGGGTTGCTTTTTTCAATGAATTCATCAAACGTTTGAATGTAAATAATTCAAAAGTACTGAAGCACATACGTACATTCCACTCACATTTTCCGGAAAATTCTCTATCGACCACCCCACCCCGTACGCAGTGACTTTGATCTTTGACGAGAATAATAATTATTAATAGGGCGCGTTTGGTTGGACAAAACGTAATACCAATATTTGTACTGCGATCAAGGGCAACACCTAATTTGAAATTTAACACCTGTAACAATCGTGAATAAGGTTTGTCCTTTCAGTTGGGTTATTTCCGTTGAGAATTCGGGACGGTCTCCAAGTGACGATAAATACACCCGAGTGTTTTCCCCAAATATATATATATTTTCAATATTAGGCTTAAACTATCTATGTATGTACATACATATATGTATACTACATACTAATCACGCACGGGTGTGAAAAAGAGAACTTTCTTTCGAAAACGCTGTTGCAAAGTGATATCACCGTGAAAGATTTTTCCGTGAGTTTTCCAACAAGTTTCCAATATACAAGTAATTGATTTCTCGTGCGACGCGTGAACGAAATATCACCTCACAACAATATTTAATATCGCACATATCGTTACTTTGACTTATATTGTCATGAATGCACTTTAGTTGAAGACGATATCTCTTTGGATCACGTCGACTTGTATCGCGCTGGATTAGTTCAGTTGAAAGAATTAAAAAAATATTTAAAAGAAATGAAAATGTGAGTGCATCTTGTATCATGGCTTCTTACAATTTAATTCATTTTCTTATTCCTTTCTACCTTTTATCTCCGTTTTTATGCGGAACAGATCCTAGATCGCTATAAGAGGATTATTTTTATCCCCGTTGATTACAACCGGTAGTCCAGGAAAGGAATACATGAATTAAAATAAAGTTATATCTATGTACATATATAAAATTGAATGTCTGTTTGTCTGTGTGTCTGTCTCGTATACACAGGCTCCTAAAGCACTCAACCGATTACGATAGAACTTTCAGGATTTGTTGTATGCATGTCCGGGAAGCTTACTGTGAAAAAAAAAAAGGGAAAAAACCTCTCAATAATAATATTCGTAATTACGATTTTACCGACGCAAAAGTTTGAAGCGCCATTGTGTAGTTAAGGAAACGTGTTCGTTGGTAACCACGTTACCAGTTGGTTTAGGATGACACGGCTTTGAAGAGACGTTAGTTAGACGAAGTTATTATGGCATTGCAACGCATGCCGGATTCAGCTAGTGTTATATATAAATATAATGTAATTAATAGTCAAAAGTTGAGTGCAGCCATTACACGCTCGCCGATCCAACCCGTTCACCCATTCGAAATGATGAATGAATGTGTGTGTGTGTGTCTTTGTGGATGTGCGTATGTGTGAAAATCTGACGCTGACGTCATCCGTTTCAACAAAAGTGCTCAATATCAAGAGCAAATGTCAAACCTTCAAGTCACCGCTTCCCCGCTTCCTTGCGTCTCCTCGACACGATCGGTCGTCATGCCACATCCCTATGCATAACGTATACTCCTGGCATTCTAAAATTTGCTATTTTGAAATCTCCATCATTGTTTATGCGTCGCTACATACCCACAAACATATGGACATACATATTATTGACTTTATTTTAAATCCACCACTAAATAAAGGTTCTTGATATAAATAAAAGTTGAAAAAACACGATATATATATAGTTGTATTGGACAATGAAATAGTTTAAATTCTCGGCTGAAAAATTATATTGGATTTACTAACGCCTTGAGTGCTGACGTCTTTTCTGTTGAAAGCCTGCCACGCTGAAAATTTCGCCAACATTTCCAAATATAATTATTTAGAAATCCATTAGAAAGCAGGTATAAAAATTGTAGCTAATCCAAACAAACCCTAGATAACTACCGCCGAGGATTTCGAGTTTTGTAAAGGTCTGTTTAGACTCTCTAATATATCATGCAACAATATAACATAAACAAAAACAGTCTATTAATGAATGTATCTCTCCAAAACTAGTTCCATCTTCTTCATTGTTGTTAAAATGTAATGCTCACAATCTAAATGCCAAGTCACAATCAAAAATAATCAGCAGTTAAGGATTTCCATCGGGAAATTCTGCTATGGTTATAAATTCAGAAACCAGTCTTTATAAAAATTGACACAGATTACATGACCCATGTTCAATGCATTTTTTTTTCAATGCTACCTTGAAAGGCTTAGCGGGTAGTATTCTTGTATACTTTGTATACATGGACTTGTTGGCAAAACGCCGATCGGCATTGGTCAGTACTCAAAGGGTTAACAGTTAGCTCCATTATAAGAGTTAAGTTTAAATTATTCATGATGTACTATATGTATGTATTTTAAAAGACTCCGACTCTATTTAAACGTACCAATCTGCTCATATGGAATATGAAAATACTGCATTAACCACTCAATTTAACATCGTGGAATTATCACCATTGTGTGGTTCATATATTTTATATAATACAATAAATATTATATATAACAATACAAAGTAGAATGCGTGTTAAAACTCAAGACGATTCTTTCCAGAGTGCCACTTTACAAGCACTTTACTTCGGGCCTTTGCCTTTTTATCACAAACACACACACATACATTACTCATAAATATTCTATTTATTTGCATATATTATTCATTTTCATATTTTTATTAATATTTCCACTCATCTCGGCTTTGAATCGTTGAATATAGACGATCGTTTAAAAAAAACCGGCTTTTCTTCTGTAAAACTTTCCGCCCGATCAGTCGATTTACACGTGTGCGTTTCGAAAAAAAATCCTACATACATAATCCGTATGAGGTATGATAAAAAAAAATACAGCGAATCTGCACATATTCAAAGATATAAACATTTTAACAAGTAATCTATAAATATAATATATGTACGTACGTAATATATACCCTTGACTAGACGAAGGCGTATATCGACGGTTCTTGCTCTTTTGGAAGCTGCTCTTAAAATATCTCGGGCAGTTCTGAGAACATACCCCAGGGATCTTGTTTGAAAGCTTTCAATGTAAAAGCTTTCAATATAAAAGCTTTCAATACATATACATTCAGTTATATGTATTATCTTTTATGTATGTAAGTCTCTTTTATTTACTAAAATAGAAAATTGCGTAACTAGACACAATTTGTTAGTCTGTACACTCTCCATAGGGGTCCTCCTACGCTTTTACTTCATCTACGTACATATGTATATACGAATAATGGATAACTGCCTGTTCGGTATGACGAGGAGAGATAGAAAGTGGAATATATAAGTGAGAAGTATGACATGATTGACATTGATATGAGATTGAAACGGCAATGGTAGCTGGAGTGCTAGAGTGGTTACCCAAGAGGATGTAAAGGAGATTAAGGTAGATGAAACTAGGAAAATGTGTGACAGTTGCTCAAAGCAGAGACGATTGGAAGCGTCTTCAAGAGATCTTCATCCAACAGTGGATGGTGAATGGCTGTAAATGGTGATGATGATGATTTACAAATAATCCTTGATCCATTCACAAAACTCCAGCAATACCAGTTAGCTGCCATTCGTGCGATATTTGACTCGCACGAATGCATATGCGTGACACGTCGTGATGCAGGATTAATTGAGTTGCATTTTTATAAAAAAAATCCCGAAAAACTTTCTTTATAAAAAAGTTATTCAATATATGGTGTTTGTAAAACCATTTTTAAACATTAAATATTGCAAGTTTTGGTAGAGAATCCGATATGACTCGCCCGTGAGACGCTGGCGTACAAACGGCTAAACCTGCCCTTTTACAGAGTCAAAAAATCACTGGATACGAAATTTTTCATACCGAACGATGCTATGTTGTATAATTAGGGTGACCATATGTCCCGTTTTGGCCGAGACAGTCACGTTTTTACGTGCTTTGCGTTCATCTCGCCGTTTTAATAAAATTGTTTGATTTATCCCATTTTGTCCTTGGTTTTCCAAATCAATTTTTTCCCAAAAACATATATTATTATATAAATAAACATTTGCATACTAAATTATATTCATTTTAAAGCAATATTTTAATACATACTTTGCAACATGATTCATTTTACATGTTTCAGGCAACAAATATTATTTTTATCATAATTATTTTCAAATAATTATAAAATACAATATTAGGTATGTCATAATTACTTTCAAATAATTGTAAAATACAATAATACAATTATCTTGTGTTATCTTCTTAAGTGGGCTGTACACCCGAAACCTTAATATTGTTGCCGTTCCTTTCTTCGATATACATATATATTGAGTGAATGTATATATTGAGTGAATGCGACAATATATATCAATATATACATTGAGTGAATGCGACAGTTGCGCTTCGACCAGATAAAACGTATCAAAATCGAGGTTTCGTATTCTCCTATTTTCTCCTCCAAAACTGGACCAATTTTTAAAAAAATTTCATCATCGGTATGAGAAAAATATTTTCTGTGCAACTATGTGCGTATTTTTTTTAAAATCAACCGTTAAATAAGCACGCTGGACTCTTTTCGTGGGTGTAAAAAAGAGGCGATTTTATTGATGTTTGGCGGCTCCTAGCTCCTATAAAAAATAACTAATCAAAAAAATAAAACAATAGATGCAACCCAATGGTAGATATCCATAGCATATTAAAAAATAATTTCTCTAGTACCATAATTGAGGAAGGGAGAAATCTAATACGTTTGTATGGACAAGGCACTGGTGTCCAGCCCTCTTAAATCTTAAATCTTTTAGGAAAATTCATTTTATTTGTTAATTTTACACGTTTCAGAAAAAGAATATAGTTCCTTGACAATATTATCATGGTTATTTGAGGGAAAATTATAAAATTTCTAGACGTCCAACACATTTTCTTATACAGGGGGGGGACAATTGTCACCCTATCAATAAGTCTTATGTACACTCGCCCTTACAGATCGCTCCAAAGCGACGAGTGTAGTAATACAGATACAATGCAATAATACAATTAATACAAGCATTTTTATACAATGCGAATTCATGTAAACATTCACAGTGACATCTATGGAGAAATTTTTGCAACATTTATTGGCGAACCTCAAGACGCTGAATAACTTGAGATTTTCAAGAGAGATTGGAAAGGAAATTCCAATATACAATGTAAATCAAAACATTAGCAAACTCTGAAAAGAAACGATCTACCTGGATCACAAACCAACGTCTTGCTACCAACAAGACTCAAATGGGAATCGATCCTGTGACCACTCTGCTCGAAAGCATTATATACTAACCACTAGTCTAACTAACCACTAATGTTGATATATACTTGAAACTTTCAACTTATTCAACTTATTAAAGACACGTTGTTTTTCGATGAAAACTTCACCCGATCGTTCGGAAAATTTTTAAGTTGATGTATATGAAGAGTTGCGTTTGTAGTATCCGATGCTTTTTTGGTGCATTCAGTGCATTCGTTTTACTTTTTAATGACTCCAAATGTCTATAAATAAATTAATAACACCACAAACGCGTCTTGCGTGAACTTTGCACCGACGATGTACATATGTATGTAGTAAAAATACTACATTCCACAAAAATCAAAAGTTGTTCTTTTTGCGTAATATTAAAATATACACATGTATACGAACGAACGCATTTGAACACTTTGAGTATTCATGAAGTAAATTTAACAGGATCGACGTGACCTTGCCGCGGTATAATTGGTCGAGAAAAAAAACCAATTTGGTTATTTTTTATTATTGGTTGTCAGGAAATTATCCATTGCTTCATCCTCTACTTCAGGTGCTCTCAAGTACCGGTCGAATGGGCGTAGCATCATTCATACACTCGTAGATGATTTCAAAATGTATGATTAAAGAGCATAGATTGAAGGTTTTAATGCGCGCTAAGTTCAAACTAATAGTCGCCGTGTGTATTCAAGCCATTGCATTTTTATTTGAAACTAGGAAAATTCATGTCGATCTTCTACGGAAAATTCTTCATATCGCATCCGTATTTTATTGGGTGTTGTGTCCGTTGAAATTTCAACGGGTGGTTTCGGAAACAAATTGATACATGATATAAAATAAAGATACAATACGAATAATAATAAGTAATCGGAATCGGAACTGACACAGAAATCAGGAATCAGGAAGCGGAACTGAAACAGGGATCGGAAAATCGGAATTTAAGCAGGAATCCGGAATCGGAACTGAAGCCGGGATCGCGAATCAGAATTGAAACAGGAATCGGAAGTGAAACAAGGATCGGTAATTGAAATTAATGCAAGAATTGGAATTCGGAACTAAAACAGGGATCGGGAATTGAAATTGGAACCGAAACCAGAATCGAAATTGAAATACATATCACACTCGCTCATACATACATATATAATTAATGCGCGATGTATTTATACGCATTTAATTTATGCACATAATAATAACAATAGGGGATGCTCAAACTGGTCAAAATGTATCGTCGTTGCTCTAATTGGTCAAAGGTTTTAGTCCACGTGGACAACTTCACGCTGATTGGCTGTCCGCCTTGTTCGCCTGTCTTTATTTTATTAAATATCTCTAGGTACAACATATGCTCCTGGAATTTTAAAATTTGCTTTTTTGAAATGTCCATACTTGTCCACGCATCCGCCACATACATAAATACATATTTTAATATAAATTTCCACTGCAAAACTTAATTGTATAATTCGGATTATACAAAACATTTTATTAACATTTGTTCAAGAATAGATTTAAAATGTAATCTATATTTATAAGTTTAATCAGTAAATAAATATCATAAACATATATTTAAAATTAAATATAAAATAAGCGCCTATCAATTAAAGTACTGCCGGTTTATTATAAAATCACGATGTAAAACTATTAATTATAATTACTGACCGTTTTACATATATATAATAGGAAGTTATACACATTTGTTGTCAAATTAACTTGTTTGTACATCATTTTAACCGGCAAAACTAATACAATTTAATTAATATTTATTCATGCTAGCACAGCGTGTACCGGCAACTGCATGAAAGCAGCAGTGCGAAAAGTATTATTTGATACATTTTGTATGGACACATTAATGTCTAACGTGGCGTAGATGTAACAGCAGTAGCCGACAAAATCTATTCATACTATACAACAGTACGTGTCACCGTATCGTATCGGCCAAAACCGGTTTTCTTTGGCCACTGTTGACATGACGTCATAGTGGTAAGTGCACGCGTACTAACGAATGTGTTCATGCGCATGAATCCTTTCGGAAACGTCATATTGTAAAAATATTGAAGAAATATTGCACCGTATCGTCGCGATCTGTGTAAGCCGATTTTTTCTTGGCCAAAACTTGTCCCAACGTGGCGAAACGTGTGCTGCTGTATAGCATGAATAGAATGTGATGTGCTGTAGCCGTAAACTGCTGGATAGTATGAATAGACCTTTATACATATGAAAAAATGCATTACTGGATAATAGAAGTTTTATTATAATACTTATTTCTACTTCTGAAATTAAATGCAAATAATAATGAAAAATAAACACCTCCTTTACGTTCCGATCATTATATTATAATAATATAAATAAAAAAAATCGCGATTGAACAAGACGAACGCAAAAAGTTTCAAGTGAAAACGATAATTATCGGTTGAACGGTTTTGATCGAATTTTTTACCGATTATGAAACATTTTAATTGAAAAATCCCCGGCTCTTTATTTTTATTTTGTACCTATTTATAAAAATCGATTTTTATACTACTTTGATGTTGCTCAGCTTCAAAATTATACAAATAAAATTAAAGCAGTACTTCATCGAAGGGATTATCATGTTTTCCGCTTCGTTATTGAGTGACGTAATTTTAAGAGAGTTAAGTCATTGGAAGATACATATTTATATATGAGTATATCTACTTGATGTGTAAATATATATTTAATATTTAAATTTGATTGAAATTAACGCTTTGTCACGAACAATCTTAAGAGAACTTACATACATATATTTTTTAATGATCGGCACATAATAAAAAAAAAACTATTTGATTTGTACTATATATATACATATATATGTATGTATGTTTGTGCGTGTAATTCGAAAATAATGATAATTTTTAAATAACGCGTAAACATAAAACCAGTTAGTTATAAATTCATTTTAATTTTCGTTAAGGTTGACCAGTTTCGCTCCTGTAAAATGACATGTTGTTATTGTGGTCATAATTATTGTATTAAATATGTATATGTATGTACATACGTATTCCGTAATGCAAAAACTTGTAAATATTTATCGCGCCAAATATCTGACGAAAGTCTTTCTGATCTTTTAACTTATTCATTTTCAGGAATTTTTAAAACTTGACATTTATTTACTATGAAAGTTTTTCCTTGTATTTGTAGTTTCGGAAAATGTACATAGATGTCTCCATACAAAAATATTTCACTATGAAAATTATTATTAAATTGAGACATCTGTATAAATGAATCAAAAGTTTTTTTTATATTAAATTATTATCAATAGACGTCTCTTTAATAAGATTATTCAAATAATTTACATACATACATAGTAGTGAAAATCATCAAGATGCTAATTTATTATTTTATGCAGTTTGAATTTATCTGTTTTCCTTTCCGTATTATTGCAATAATATGTATCGCATTAAATTAAAATCATCGAATTGATCACGTTCGTATAAACATGTCGGCTTTGATCTCGAAAAGCTCATCAAAAGCTCGTGTAAGCTCACATCAAAGTAGAGTTTCATCTAAAATTATATGAATTATATTCGTACTTCTGTCACTCTGAGTGATCTTGTAAACTTTCAAAATACTATGCATATGTATATTTTTTATCTTGTTTATGATGTTTTTTTATTTTTTTTGCAGCTCATTTAAATAGAGGTTATCACCAAACTTTCCCCACACTGGAAAGAGGACAAACATCAAGGAGGCGTTACCTTGAAAACACGCCAATAGAGGAACCATTCACCGGTTGGAAAACTATTCTAACCGAATCAATTCCAGAGGAAACTCTCTCTGTGATGGAAAAGGATGGATACAAAATATCAGACGATTCTGATGTGCAGGTAACTACACAATTACCAACCAACGATTTTTGAAAAGAAAATTAAAGTTTAATTCACTTGGAAAAGGTTTTTCCCGCCAGCCCAGTCAGTCATGTCTAGGGTTGCCAGATGGTATCCAAAAGGAGGACATGTCCTCCTTTTCCATGTTTTGTCCTCCCGTCCTCCCTTACCTACTGTACATAAGTCCTCCTTTTTGCTAAACATCGGGCGGGACTTATTTATGATGATTTAGTTTCATGCATTGAGTTCTTGAGCATCAGAGGTGTAGAGATTGACGATGTTAAGCTACACGATCAATTTTATAACTTGATTTCATTTCTTAAATCAAAATCAGATGAAGATGAAGCATATTATGATTTGAAGTTGCACGAGCAGTGGACAATCTACTTCAAAAGTGTTAAAAACATTGAATGTTTCTCAGAACTACTCAAGATCTGCGAGTTTTATTTTTGTATAAGCGCACATAACGCAAATGTGGAAAGAGTTTTTTCACTAATTAATACTCAGTGGAGCAAAGAGAGGAATAGACTAAGTGTGCAGTCAGTTAAATCTTTAATTCTTACTCAATACAACTTCAAAAACATGACATGTGAAGATTTTTAAAATTATTTGTTAAAAAACCAAGAACTTCTTTCCAAAATTGGCAGCTCAGCTAAATATGATTAAAATAGAGTAAAATAATATAAAAAGTTCGTTTAATTTCAGAATGCCCTCCTTTTTTACAGAAAATCCTCCTTTTCAGACCCATCTGCCCTCCTTTATCAAATTATCATCTGGCAACCCTAGTCATGTCGCATTCTGGTCCATCAACAACCATTTTTCATCTCCAAGTCTTACTCTTAAAGATAACAGTAGATTTTTAGATACAACTTTACATTTAACTAGCCTAACTAATCCTCGGTTGTATTTTAAACTGTTGTTGTGTGGTTTTCAGCTATCTACAGGTCCGTACATACCTGACATTCCTTCAAGCCCTGCAAGCAGGCGAGTTCAATTCGGAGAAGGCACGCCTTCTGGGTCTCCCAGGACGCCAAGACGATCTGCCCAAAAAGCGCCACCTTCTCCATCCAGACAAGCCAAGTTCGACGCCGAGGAAAAGTTCCCACCATCGCCCAAAGCCGTCAAATTCGGCAGAAAAACAATTAAAAAAACAGTTGAAAGTTTAAAAGTGCCTGACAGTGAACAAGAAGACGAGTCCGAACAGGACGATGACAAATTCGACGAAACGACCATGAAAGCACCTAAAACGTAAGTCAAAACTTTTTTTTCTTCAAATTATATACATATATATATACTACAGGGCCGTGCCTGCCAAATGCACAAATATGTGCAAAGCACACAGGCGGCCGAAAGAAATGAGAGTCGAAAAAATTATATTCCTTAAAAAATACGAAACAAGATATCGTACTTTTTAAAATGCATTTAGGTTGTCTTGTTGTATACTTGTGGATTGCTGTTGCAAGTTACAACTTGTAACACATCCGAACTACCTATAGGTGGTTCGGGAATTATATTATATAGTGAATAGCCCGATGAAACATCATCGCATGGGTATAAAATTATTATATACTCGTATAAACCTAAAAAAAAATCCGGAACCGGAACCGTTATTTTCGTAGACTCTCATAGATAGTTTTCAATTCTTTATTTGTAATAATTTTCAATTCTTATAGCTAACGTTAACAAAATGTTAATTAAAGTTAACAAAACTACACACAAACGGTCATTGACCTCGTAACGTTGAATATTATTATTACACATAACAAATTAAGTACATATTTATATGATGTGTATTTACAACACATATCCTGGGCGAGGATATGGCGTGTGGCGCGGGCCTGTGAGCACATCGCGTTTGGAATCAGAGGTCCGAGGCTCGATTCCCGGCGCCCGCCCGTAAATAAAATCATTTTTTTTCGAATATCGTCAAAATATAAATAATTTCAATTTAATTAAAAATATATATTTAATTGTTTTATATGAAAAGAAAAAAAATGGTTCAAAACCTCGCTAAATAAAATTATTATAATTACGTATTTTTATATGGCGAGAAGGAATATTTCAATTTATGTTTAAAAAAAGGCAAAATCAAGAAGCGGCTTTAGTGTCGTGGTTGAGGCCGTGAAACTCAATTAGACCTATATGAGGCTTTTTGAGATCGCAGGTTCGACTCGCAGCAAAGTCGTCTCCGACGAAAAATGAATTTATCGATTTTTATCGATTCATTCATTATGTTCGGCGAGCGTTAGGACACACACACACACCCACACACATTGATTACCGTCTTTATATATTTATATTATATTGTATATAATTCGGGGAAATAACAGTATAGCAGGTATAGCTTTGGTCCACATAGAGCTAGGTATTTTATATTCTATTATCTTTGCGACTACCAGATGTATTTCTTCAAGGATGTTGAGTGTTGGTTAGCCATCGAAAGAACAATGTCCTAGATGTGGGATTGGAGGTAAAAACACTATATTTTCATGAATCAACTTGAACACGTTCAGTTTCTCTTGTCGTCTGGTCCTGTTCAGAACTAAACTTTTTGGTTTTCTGTCTGTTTTTCTGTTTAATTTTTATTGTGATTAAAATTTTCAACACTACACACCAAACTTTCTCAGCAGTCGATTTTCATAAAATGTAGCCCTTATATTTATAAGAAACACATTTGTAGTTAACCCCCCCCCCCCTTCTAGCTACATTTATTATGTTCTTAAAAACATATTATATTGCATACAAATCATACATATCTTGCTGTTCGTGCCAAATTTATAATCGAATTTTGTATGAAAGACCAACAATTCTTAAACGAACTCTCATTCTCATTCATTTATACAGCCAAATATTTTGTTTATTTTTAATATTTTATTTTCACTTTAATATGTATGTATATATGTACATGTTCAAGGCAACAGTTTGTTAAAATACTCTTATTTTTTTTTCAAATCTTTCTCTAAGTGTCACGGTTCGTCCAGAGTTTTCAATTTCATTTAACTATTTCTATATTTGACATACGTAAATCGAATGGATAAAGAAGCAGTATAATGTAACGTTTTACAAAATAAAAATCGGCGTGACTACACATCAAAAAAGTAAAGCCGCAAATTCAGGTAAGAAACGGACTAAGAAAGAAAACACACAGCGGCGAACGGCACACCGAGTGCATGGCTCCTCGCTTTGGGTGGTCTCCTACATTTCTTCAAATATGGAATACACCGTTATCGATCACTGTCAAGCAAAAATAAATACAATCATACAATTTTTCCGAAAAAGGTCCGAAGGGTGATTTTGGGGCGGGCGTTCAATCAATCTGTGCATGGCACGGCTTATTTTTTTCACATGTTTCTAAAGTATCTAAAAAAAACCACGTGCCACATTCACCGATGTGTTTTTTCGCCCTTCGTTTTTTCCGATGTGTAAGTCGCAATCGCACTGAATCGTACGGCATGCACGTGCTCGTGGTTCCCAGCTGGGAAGGGCGTTTCTTCACGTCATTATTAATTCGTACGATCTCATTATTTCGACAAGTTTCTACATTTCTACATTTCTTTAAGTATGGAAATGTCAACTTTTGGAAAAGTCAACTTTTCTTCATTTCGAGAAATACTTCGCTTATTCAATATAATGTTTTGCGTTTTACAATATTGAAAAATACTGGTGGCCTATATCAAGGTTATTCTGTTTTTCCAAAATTTTGGACATATTTTATTTTATTTTATTTCATTGTTACAAATCAATATACACTCGCCATTACAGATTTGCTCCAATGCGACGGGTGTACGTTAACGAAATACAGAATACATAAACAATCAGAAATACAGTAATACATACATATACAATCAGAATATATAGCATATAACAATTAATCAGATATAATAATCATAGAGACATCTATGGATTATTTTTAGATTTTTTTTTTGTATACAATTTTTATACATATAATAAATACGAAATTATAGAGATGTCTATAGAGATATCTATAGATTTCAGATTACTATGTATAATTATTACAAATTATACACAGGCAGATTTTTGTGACAGCAGGATTAGATCTAATACCAATTTTCAGGAACCGTTTCAGCAATGATCAGATAAAATTGAAAAAAACTCTGATAGAGAAACGATCGATTTGGAGTCACAAAACCCCCAAATCTAACCAGCAGTGGCGAGGACTCGAACCTTTGACCTCAGTGGTGCTAAATATATACGCTACCACTAAGCCAAACTTCTGGATTAAACGAAGTGATGGCAATTTGTGAATTAAGTCAAACAGAAATAAAGTTTTTAGAACTGAAAATTGGACTGCCGCCGCTTTCAAATATAACGGCTCATATGTCAATATACAGATTTCTTATGCAAAATCGGGTAAGAAACGGGCTAATCGCACTGAATCGTACGGCATGCACGTGCTCGTGGTTTCCAGCTGGGAAGGGCGTTTTTTAGGCTCATCATTAATTCGTACGATTTAAGTTTCTCCTACATTTCTTCAAATATGCGAATCACCATTATCGGTCACTGTCAAACATACATATGTATATAGAATGAATTGAGAAGAAGTTTGAGAAGATCACGACGGCACGAAACTATTTAAAAAAAAAACACACATATCGCGTAGGATTCTGTGTGTCTGCACCTTTAGATTGGTGAGATAATTCTCGAAAAGGGGGAAAGGAAGAGGAGAACAACGAGCACCTTTCCAGCGTCCTACCCAAATTTCTTGAAATATTTCAGCGTCAAATAAAAAAAAATGTTTTTATATTCTATGAATGGAAATAGACATATAATGAACATATAAATAACTATACCGAAATTGTAGTCTGATTTTAAGAATATAATGAGGAATAAAAGTCCTTCGATAAAAATTGGAACCACTGAAAAAGTGTGTACGGAGCTTAATATAATACTACAGGCGGAGCTAAAAACAGATTCACAATATTATTTCATTTGTCGGAAAATGTATCATCACCAAAGTTTTCCCACGTTTATGTGAGCGCGTGCAAGTTCAAACTCCGACCGGTATTTTATTTTTACTTATGTCAAATTGGACTGACTGTCCTTGTGACGTGCATACAATTTTACATAATGGAATTTCGGACACGAACACGTGAACGAATATATGTGAACGAATTCTCATCTTCAACGTGGAACGAATTTAATATACATATGTATACACAGTCCAGAGATTCGAAAGATGTGTGTCGCACGACAATTTTCGTATGATTTGACCACTATATTTGAGATCAAAATAATAAAAAAAAATTTGATGATTTTATTTTTTATTTTTACTTAAAATCACTATCTTTAATATACTCAATAAATATCAAGAATATTAAAATAATTTAAAAGGTCAAAATAAAATAATGAAAAAACAATGAAATATTGTTTTAAAAAAAAATACTACTTCCGGTTTAGGAATTCTGACCAAAACGTTAGCAATTCTAAGTTAGTACATAAAGAATACAATTATAAATTTTCAGCTTAATACGTCTAGGGGTGTGGACAGTATCCAGGCGACAACATTTTTGACCTTTCTAAGAGATAAAAATCCCACTTCCGGTTTATTAAATTTTGTCATTTTTTTATTATCATCACATTGATAGAAGAATTATACTTGATTTTTTTCGTGAAGATCACACATGTATAAGGGGTCGAAAAAAATAGTGGAAGAAATATCGAACAAGAGTAAACTGCCACTTCCAGTTGAGGGATGCTTACCAAATTTTATAAATAACTTGGTATTACGTTTAAACTTCTAGATATGAAATTTCAGTTCAATAAATTTAAAGGTTTCTGAGAAAAACATAAAAAACCTCGATTCTCTAGAGTAAAAGTACTACCTCCGGTTCAGATAGAAATATTTAAAAAATATAAAGTTATAAAAATTATTATTTCTATTACATGTAAAAAAGATTTAATCCGATTAAGTTAGCGGCTTGGGAGATAATTGAATTCAAAAACTTAAAAAAAAGAGGACACCTATAAGGGGAGGTACCATTTCCGGTCAACTTAAAAATTTGAAAAAAATTTACCTCATGTCGATAAGAATTTCAGTAACCGATATTAAGTTTCGGTTCGATAGGACTAACGGTGTTCAAAAAATCCTCAAAATACACAGACACACACACACACATGTTTTCTAGATCATGGAAACGTGATCAGTAATCGATTCTGAAATCTCGAGTTCGAATTTTCGCATGATCACAAAACTTCATCCATTGTTACTACGTACATAGATAAGTAAAAATACACAAATGTCCTTTAGTGATACTGCGTACGTCACCTAAAGATCGTTCCATTTATGAAGCCCTACCCCCACTCCACGGGCAAGATGCGCAAAAGCAACTAACAGTATATTATTCTAGTGTGCGCATCTTTTACGAGGAGTAGGGGTGGGTCTTTCGTGTTCATTTAAAACCGCCCGTACAAAATTGAAAAATTGGCAAAGGCTGATAGGAAGCGATCGAACTGGAGTCACAAATATCCAAGTCTGACCAGCAATACCGATATACTCTTAATTACTTTCAATGGAAGTCAACTCATGGGATCGAACCCGGCGCCTCTCGGTGTTAGACAGAAGCTTAACGACCGAGCTATGCTATGTAGTTGCGCGCGCGGCTTTGTCGTGTCTCCGTAAAAGAGACACCAGACGAGGGAATTCATCGAGCGATAAGTCGCTGGACAAATTGCATGCTACGTACATAATTATCGTAGCAGGTAATTCTACGAGCGAACTATTAATTCACCGGCTTCTTTTTACAAATGTAATGCATATATAAAAAAAGGATGCTTCGTCGTTTCACATTTTTGTCCGAATGATAGCTATCCGGGACCTATACGTATTTTTATTTGTATAGAAGTAGACTACACGTGTAATATAGAGGCAAAGGGAAATTTACTAATGAAATATTCTAATAAATACGTATTTGAATACTGATCCTTATATGATCCATACATTATCAAGTGGTTAATTAATTCTGGTTTGATAGTGAAACACAGATCCATATGCATGCTGTGGGGGTTTCCAACTACACGTGAAGTTATGAACGCGCCATAACTTCGAGTTGAGAATTTAACTTTGGCTAATAATAATTAGTCGGAAAATTGTGTATGCTTTGAAACTTTGAACATATGTAGTTGCTATTAAAATTTATATGTGTATCGTTAATAGGCAATATACATTTACCAATTCATTAGTACATATCAAGAATTCATTAGCACATACAAAATTATCTAAGTAATTTCTTAATTGTTTATTTTTTATATATTGTTGTGTAGGGGTGGGTTCAGGATCCAAATGAAAGGCCAAAGTAGCTTCAACGATTCGGGAGGTCCACACGAAACCACTGCTCGTCCCAGAATTATCTGATCTACCGTGTGTACCTCCTTATAAAGAACAACTTGCACACCACAGCTTCGATCTATTAAGTATGTGAAATATGAGGATCACTTTACATGTACGAGTATATAAAGTTGACATCTCATAACGCTTTAAGCTCTGAAACGAGTGAGTCATTTTAATAAGGTTTTCCCAGTGCGTTGCGAATTTTAATTTTTTTACTATGTCACCACGACATATGACTTCAAGAGGGTTAGCAATGAAATGAAAATGAGCTAAAAAAATAATATTATCTCCGTTCGCGATACATATGTATAAGAATTTATTATAAATTTTCCCCTATTATGCCTCAAATACCAACATTAAAATGACAGACACATTTTAAATAAAATAACTTATGCTTTTAAAATTTAAAACATATGTATAAGTCGCGTAAGCTTTTCACTAATTGGTTTTGACGCCTCGCGGTTATGTCGGGGCGGTTACGTCGGGCGTTTTTGTCTCTCGCGGTTAAGTCGGGTCTTTATACGTAGATGAAACGATGAGGCAACGATACTATTCACAATCATGACAATCAC
Source organism: Arctopsyche grandis (assembly GCF_051622035.1). Taxonomy (NCBI): domain Eukaryota; kingdom Metazoa; phylum Arthropoda; class Insecta; order Trichoptera; family Hydropsychidae; genus Arctopsyche; species Arctopsyche grandis. Next base: position 35,108,049 of record NC_135356.1, read on the forward strand.
AATCGTAAAATGCACATGCTATTGCATTCACCCCCCACTTGACCCGCATTGGCCAATTACATTTCGTTTCATTTTCTCATTGCATTTTGGTCAAGAAATACAACATTGTAGGTTCGTATAGCGGTCGGTAGAATTTGACTTATATTTTTTGTCAGCTTTGAGTTCGTGTTTCGTATTTTGAAATATTTACATTAATAAATTTTTTATATAAAATACGTAAGTTGTTGATATTATTAATTTATTTATGAAATACGTACATATTTTATATTGATGGAAATTCATATTTTTTAGATGATAAAAGTAATTGTCAACGTCATGTTATGGACAGCAAAACTTACAGTAATATTATTAAAGACCTTGCATTGAATTACATTGTAATACTATTATATTATATAGTTAAATAAGGGCGCACCGACATCTCAGCGCAAACCAACTTAGCGCCGACCTTTCAGCGCAGACAACTCAGCGCAACGACAACTCAGCGGATGACAATTCAGCGCATGGACTATTCAGCGCAAAATCAATTTTTTCGATAAGTTTTAAATGCGTTTTCGAAAATAATTACTCTATTGAAATTGTCGGCCATATCTTGTCGTTGCGCTAAGTTGTCTGCGCCGAAAGGTCGGCGCTAAGTTGGTTTGCGCTGATTTGTCGTGCCACCTTAAATAAGAAATAATTAAAATAATAATAAACGCATTGCATGAATGCGACAGTTTACTCGGTTCTCGTAAGTCGCACACTACATCAAATCGAATATACAATATAAATGCCAATTTATGGATATATGTATGTACGTTTTATGAAAAAATATTTGTGTAATTTTGAGAAATTTTCCACTTGTCAAAGAAATTATCTCACAAGCCACGTTCGACACTTGTCACAGTTTTACCATCGCCGCTTTATATTTTGATATTTATAATACACGAATACACAATTATTCTAATTTTCGAACGCCATTAAAATTAACCCGAACGTCACTTCGGGTGGAAGAATCGATTGTCTTTTTCGAGACGCCACATACGAAAATTTAATTTTAGCGACACTCTAGTGTCAAATTTGGCAACGATTACATTTATATTGCGAGAATAAGTGCAAATTTTAAATGGGATTTGGAAAATTTGTAATTTGGCAACGGCATGTTTGACAAACTGAATGTTCATTGTTCGTTCGAGGTTTATTGCCTGTGTGGATTTATTTTTAAATCCGTTTCACATTTTGACAGTTTCGGACAGGTTGAAAGCTCTGAACTCACATTCCCCGACCACGCATATTTACCGCGTCGCAATCGATCAACTAGACTCGTTTCGCTCCAATGGCTTTGTTACGCATTTTCCGGTGGCCACAAATTAATCTTGGCCGACGACGATAGGTCAAAGACATCTTCAATGTCAATGTTGAAGCGATTTGGGATGATTCAATGAACACGCCTAAATTATGAAAATTAAACTGACGTAGAGCTATTTTATTATTTTCAACATTCTATACCGATTTACATATTACTAGAAAACATTCGAAAAATATTAAGGCAGAAAGAAGCGCATATGAAAAATCTCATACACACGAGTTTTTTATTACATTTTATACCAGGAAGGCCTTACAGGTCCTTAAAGGCCCAATGCGCTTTCCTGGCCAATTGCAAACAAAACAGCATTTTTATTATACAAGTCGCTGAATTACGAGACACTGAAAACTCGCAAATTAACGAGACACCTATGAATTGTACATCAATTTTATTGTACATTAATCATACTCAAATAGTGGTGACATAGTAGGTAGGAAAGATTTTAGCCAACTTTTAATCGGCAACCGTTTCAACAATAAAATCAGAGAAAGTCACAAATTTCCAGATCTGACCAGCAGCACTACAAATGGATGCGGTGCATCCGCTCTAAAATCGTCAGACAAATTGAACGACAGATTAACGGACGGCTGTTTTAAATGCAATTCTCGTCTTCTCGAATGATAGATTGCACATCAGATGACGTTTAACCTTTCGATGTGCACAGATGCAATTATTAAAATGGTAAAAAGATCCAACTCAATTTTAATAATTACCATTTTAATAGTTGCATCTGTGCACATCGAAAGGTTACTCGTCATCTGATGTGCAATCTATCATTCGAGAAAACGAGAATTACGTTTAAAGCTGCCGTTCTGTTCATCTGTCGTTCGTTTGTCTGGCGATTTTAGAGCGGATGCACCAAACCCCTACAAATATACTCGAGGTCAGCTCATGGGATCGAACCCGGTGCCTCTCGGTGCTATGCTGCTGGCTAAATCTCAATTAGGGCGAAATCACATAGCGGTGAATGTGAGACGTGGGTTTTTTTTAGATAGTTTTAAACATATAGAAAAAATGTCGCGTTCATGGGATGCGTACAAGGAATAGTCCTTTCAAAACGTCCAAAAAAAAAGACACCCTGAGTTTGTTCGGTAAAATTTTATCCTTAAGTTTTTGCGGTTTTAAGAAATGTAACTTGTCGACGTTTCACATACCACATCCCGCGCTGTGTGATTTCACCCTTAGGGGGAGGGGAGTGTAACGTAACACGTTTAGCAGCCCTACGCCAATTCACTCTACCGTGTGTAAGGAAGTTTTATTTCAAAATTGTAATACTTCGACAATATTTTAAAAATAAAGAAATGGTGACACTTCCAATGTACATATGTACATACATTATTTTTATGTCACGACGGCGTATCTCAATTCGTATTACTATAGCCGATAGGATGTAGCGTAATAACCGAGCTTGCTGTCGCATTCGTGCATTGTGTTGTAACATTGAAAGGACGTACAATAATTTATTTATTTTTCTTATTTAACTATATAATATTATTACAATATAATTCAATGCAAGATCTTTAATAATGTTACTGTAAGCTTTGCTTGTCCATAACATGACGTTGACAATTACTTTTATCGTCTAAAAAATATAAATTTCCATTAATTTTAAACATATAGCGTATTTTGAATTAAAATTTTATTAATGTGAATATTCCAAAATACAAAACACGAAATCAAAACTAGTAAAAAATTAAAGTCAAATTAAACACACAAACAATGTTGTATTACCTAATCAAAATGCAACGCGAAACTGAATCGAAATGTAATTGGCCATCGCGGTTCGAGTGGCTGGTGAATGCGATAGAATGTACATTTAAAATAAGTCTCATGCTAGACAGATTCGACTGTAATAAGGGCGTATTGTTTTTTCCTGAAAAAAGCCTTCATCGATGTTCGTCCGCTCTAGAATGACGTAGTGTTATGACGAAATGCTATTGGTCCAGAGGTGGTGTAAGGGACAGCCTGTACGTGTCTTCCTACAGCGGACCAACTATAATGCGCAAGATTGCCAGAATTAAAAATATGAAACCAAACCCCAATTATGTATTTACACAGAATACAATATCCATACACAAAAGCGCCACAGCATGGGGAACTGGTAGAGCTATTGCATACCAGTAGAAGGGTCGTGGGTTCAAGTCCCGTCCAAATACGCTGCTGGTTATTAAAACACAGATCGACCGTCGCCTTTTAGAATTTCACGATTTTTCTAGCTTAATTGTTGTGGTGGATCCAATAAATATGCTACCTACATAATACATTTCTCGCAAATTTTCTTTGTATCAGAATATTTGTCGTTTGTCCATAGATGTCTCTATTTTATTCTATGTACTGTTATGTTTAAAAATTGTTAGTGCTTGGGGCTATTCCTGTCAGGGTACACATGATGTATGTATGTGTGTAATAAAAATAATAATAAGTATGCAGATAAATTTACGATAATTGAAATACGAAAGTCATGAGTTGTCAGCAATTCAAAAGCGTTGACAAATGATCATAAATAGTCTTTGCGTCGTGAATTTGTGGAAAAATGCCTGTTTTGAAACGTTAAAATCTTATTCAGTAATTAACAGTCTAATAATTTCATTAATCTAATATATAATTTCGAAAGAGATTTTGTATGTAAGTTTGTAAGTATTTTTGGTTGAGAATCGAAAACAAGTCAAAGTTTCTTTGACGACGATTCGATTGGTTGAATATTATTTTTTTTCGATTCTAATAAATTTAATAAAATAAAACAAATGAATATTTGTACTAATAGATTCGCCATGTTTACGCTGTTTATTTATTACAAATACTGAGCGAAGCCGGGTAAAACAACTAGTAGTCTATAATATCACATTAATAGTCAAATAATTTTATTAACGCCTAAAAACATGAGAAATCATCCCCTACGTAATTTTCTTTTTGTTAAAATACTATTATTTCAGAGATCAGTTTAAATTCGTCTCACGAAAATATGATATGTGAATAATTCATATCATTGATTTATCACTAAAAAGCGCAAACGTGATATTCAATCATTAAAGGCAAAGATTCTGGTAATTTGAATAATAGAAAAAATAGTATATATAACTTTTTTCATATTAAACTACATAATGTTGCTAAATTCATCGTATGCACATACATATGTACATCTAAAATTGGCTTATAAAGCTGTTTGATTGATGAATGACCACACTAATGAATGATGATGAATGTTTGGTTGATGAATGACCACATAATAGTACTGACCACACTCAACATTACACAACTTCGGTAATATGTAAAACGTGCTGATGACGCTCATCATTTTTGTCGAAAGATTAAAAATTTTGCTGACGAAAATAAATTAGATCAAGGGAAATGAAGCTCAGTGATATGTTTCAAAAATTTCTTCGAAATATAAATGTATGCATGTAACATATGTATGTATGTACATATATGTATGTACGTGTGATTTTACGTTGATTTAATTTTAAAAACGAGAAAAATCTTGAATTTTCCTTCAAGTTTTTGGATTCAAATATCTCCCAAGCCGCTCAACAGATTAGAGTGAATTTTTTTACACGTTATAAAAATTATAAATTTTTTAAATATTTTACCTTAACCAGAAGTAGTACTTTTACTTTAGAGAATCGAATTTTTTTAAAGTTGTTCTCATAAATCTATCGGTGTATTAGAATGAAAGTTCATATCAAGAAGCTTAATATCAAGTTGTATATAAAATTAGATGAACACCAGTCAACCGGAAGTGAAAATTTACTCTAGTTCGACTTTTCTTCCACTATTTTTTCGACCATTTAAACATTTGCGCTCTTCATGAAAAAAAATCAAATATAGTAGTCCTCGCATTAATTTGATGAAAATCATTATTTTTATTTATTTTATTTTATTTTTTATTTTACATACATACCAGGAAGGCCTTACAGGTAAATCCCAATGCGCCTTCCTGGCCAATTACAAATACAAATGCAGCATTTTTTTATTATAAGTCGTTGAATTGCGAGACAAAAAACTCGCAAATTAACGAGACATCTATGAATTGTACATAATTTTTTATTGTACATCCATCAAATTTCAAATAGTGGTGACATAGTAGGTAGGAAGGATTTTTAGCCAATTTTTTTTTCTGGGAACCGTTTCAACAATGAAATCAGAGAAAATTGGCAAACTCTGATAGGAAACGATCAACCTGGAGTCACAAATCCAGGTCTGACCAACAGCATACTCTGAAAAATTCATTTTCATTCAGGGATAGAACCCGGCACCTTCTTGACGGTAAGCAGAAGCTTAACGTCCGAGCTATGCTGCTGGCTAAATATTAATAAATTTAATAAACTGGAAGTGGGATCTTTTCATCTTCAAAAGTTAAAAATCAAATGTCAAAAATGTTGTGACCACACGTTTTTTTTCACACCCCTAAACGTGTCAGGCTGAAAATTTATATTTTAATTCTTTATGTATGTACTAACTAAGAGTTGATAAGGTTTTGGTCAGAATTCATAAGCCGGAAGTAGTAACTTTTTCTAAAACAATATTTCATTATTTTATTTTGAACTCTTAAATTATTTCTATCGTCTTGATATTTTAAGTTTATAATAAGTATAGTGATGTTAAGTAATAAAAAAAATTTAAACAAAATCCGACAACCGGAAGTAGAACTTTTGCCTTGTGTAAGTTTTCCTACATTTGCGCTCAATTTGCATCGGAAATGCTCTCATAATTTATTTTATTTTATTTTATTTTATTAATTGAAAAATCAACAGACAGGATGTACAGAGATAGGTATAAAAAAAACAAAAAGTAAATAAATAATATATGTAACATCCGAGTCCAATAATAGATTTTTACAAAAATGAAAAACATAAATATAAGGAAAACAAATTAAAAAGTAAAGAATAAAGGCATGACAAAATATGTTGTACATTGTATAATTAAACTATAGTATTAAAATATTTGGAAAAGGTTATAAGATAGAATATAAGAAGAAATTGAAATTTACAATTATAAAAAAAACAAATGAAAAAGGTAAATACAAAATAAACAAATGAAAAGGAAAAGAATGAAAGCTATAATATGATTAAATAGCACATTACATAACTAAACTAAAGTATAAAAATAATGGAAATATTGGAAAAATAGAATAGGAGAAAAAATGAATCAATCGGTCAAGATTCTCTTGATGTTAGACCTGAATTGATGTAGGGAAATACCAAACAGATCAACCTCATTCAGCTCTCCGTTAAACATACGATAAACGCGCTGCAGATAAAAATATTTTTGGGAATTATTATTGAAAGGATCAAGTGAAAAGAGTGCAACGCGTCTAGAGTATCGAACTGGGATTCTGAAATTAACCTTATTCAGTAAATCAGAACAATCAAGGAAACCATTTATGAGCTTAAAGAAGAAATAGCATCAGAATGTCGTCGCCTGACAGAAAGATTGTCCAAAGAAAGGATTTTTAAAATGTCGGAAACAGTAGAATGGGTATAGGTAGGAAAAAGGTAGCGTAAGGATTTAATAAATTTAAGTTGAACTTTCTCAATACAATTAATATGGGATAAATAAAAAGGTGACCAGATAATTGAGGCAAATTCAAGGTGAGACCTTACAAAGGAAAAATAAAGTAATTTTAGTACATAAGGATCATTAAAGGGATTTAAATGCTTTGTTGGTAATAAAAGATATATGTTCAGAGAAATCTAGTTTATTATTGAGTATTACACCAAGATCCTTAATAGAAGATGACGTGTTAAGGATTGAATGATAATCGGAAAGTCTTATCGAACTGAAACCTAGTATCGGTTTATGAAAATTCTTATCGACACAACGTAAATATTTTTAAAAGTTGACCGGAAATGGTACCTCCCCTTATAGGTGTCTTCTTTTTTTTTAAGTTTTTGACTGACTTCAAAAGAAAAGCCCCACACTCTGTACACCTGCTTCGATTGCATAGATCGTCCTCTCCCCCCCCTCCCCTCCCCTACCCCCTACCCCTCCACTTCCTAGGGACACGAGCGGAGACAAACAATGCGAATCAGTCGAATAGTCGCGTCGGCCAGGTCCAGATGGACGAGACGATCCAGAGCAGGATGTCCTTGACCTTCGGAGTGGTCGGGTGGCGACCTCACGCCGTGCTATTTCTGGGTCGTGGTGTTGCCGGCGACAATGACGCAGGGCCGGCCGTCGTCGCCATACCCCATCGATTGCCAATTCTCCACCGTCATATTGGGCCAATATTTGTTGGGGTACGTCCAAACTGAGAGTGTCCAACGGGACACTCGCGGACGACACTCCATGCTGCCGACATGGACACCAACATCGCCGAGGAAGACGAGGACCCAGCGTTGGAGCCTCCATCTCCGTCGCCACCATCATCCTCCATCCTGAGCACGGATCCTGGGTAAATGCGCTCGGTTCGACGGTTCATTTATAAATGATCGGGCGCCTGCGCAGCTCTGCTCGATCCCCCACATACCATCCTCATCCTCCTCAGTGTGTCCTGTTCGGAAGTGATCTTCCCATGTGGTAATTTACTATCGTTCTGGTGGCAGCGCGGCTCGGCCGCACCACAACTTACCATCCGTTCCAGCGGTATGTTGTATTTTTCACGTTCAAAGTCCGATTGACTCATGTGTGCAGTGGTGTAGTCGGGTCAGGTCGCCGCCCTGTTACTTCTTTTTGAGCCAGGTCGCCGCTCTGGCACTTTGATTGATATGAAATTTGTTTTATAAGTAAAGTTAAAAAATATTTTGGCTAATATCAATAGCACCAGAGACGAGAAGAATAAGAGGCGACTTAATCGTGTGCAAGTGTAAGAAATAATAAATTATAATAGGAAGTGTAATTAATCTTAATCGATGTGTAAGAAGTAAGAAATTATCATCATAATTGTCATATGTCCACACTCATTACGTTCAATGAAAACACTCTAAGACTGCAAAAAGAAAAATTACGTCTTAATGTGAAACGTAAAGGAGGAAAATCAGAGATTCCTTCTTTTCAAACAGAGTGGTTAAAGTTTGAAATAGTCTTCCCAACAATGTATGAAATTCCGAAAACCTTAATATTTTTAAAAACAAGCTAGAAGTTTTTCTTAAACTTGAAGATTTTTGTAATTGTTCTTTTCCAATGCCTTTTCTATATTTTTGTTTTCTTTTAGTTACGATATTACCGTCACAGATATTTTTAATCTCTTTTATATTTTGGTATTTTCTCTTATTTCGTATATTTTTTCATGTTTAATACTAAGGTAATAACTTATGATCTAACTTATAAACAAAAAACTAGTGTTTTCACCCGGCTTCGCTCGGTATTTGTAATATACACCACTTAAATATGGCCAATCTAATAGTAAATATTTTATTTAATTCATTTGAATTCATTTATTTTTTTATTAAATTGAACGTTACGGATTTTACGAATCAAACAAACATACAGACAAAGTCTCTTTCGAAATTATATATTAGATTATAGTTATAAAGCTCTCTATATCTTACCCGGCTTTTCCCGGGAACATTTTGGATTTGAAGCGTATCGTTTTACTGATTGAAAGATTTATAGTTAACAAACAAATTCAAAAGTTTATTTAATACAAGTGGTGCTACCCGGCTTCGCTCAGTAAATGGGAAGGATTCAAAAAAACCTTCATTTGTTTTTTTTATTAAATTTATTAATTAAATCAAAAAAAATATATATTACTTAATGACCGACCATTCACAAACGTCTTTGATCAATTTATCTAATCAGAAACGAATTACACACGTTGTTTCGGTTTTATATATGTATAAGATAATATATAATAATTGGATATACATATCTCATCCTAAGATCGTTATTATGACAAGTTCAAAATTTGTTTATGTTTCCATATTACATCACATTTTTAGACGATAAAAGTAATTGTCCACGTCATCTTATGGACCGCAAAACTTACGGTAATATTATTAAAGAACTTTCATTGAATTATTTTGTAATAATATTATATAGTTAAATAATAAATGATGCAACAACATGCTCGGTTCTCGGATCGACTTTTTATTAAAAATTCAATGTTGATCCTAGTTCACTGTTTTTAATAATAAAATTCAAGGTTAATACGTACCCTTGAAAATTGCATATCTATTAAATATTTGAATTGATGACGAATATCTGTGAAAGTTTTAGCTTTTAATCCTATATATGTACATATATTCAATGGACAAACTTATACTATAATATGATGTACATATACCAAATTAAAATTCTGGGTATTTATTAACTTAATAAATTTTGCACACTTACGGATACTATTCAAATTTAAACGATTAGTCCAAATATCATTTAGTCATTCGAACTTGTCATCCTAAAACGCTGTGAATGACAACGTCTTGAACAACGCCGGTTGGATTTGCCAATAGCTGAGGTCAGATAAATAAACAGAAACACAATTAGAACCCATCATTGAATAATTTGATTGATATAATAATAACGTACATACATATATTATACATATGTATGTCGAGTCCGTTAATGTACAATTTTTTTATTCAATATAAATTATTATAAATTTAATTATAAATTATTATGAATTTAATTATATGTATATATACATACATATATCTAGATTATATTGTGTGTGTGTGTGATTTTTTATTTTTCGAAATGTTTCTCGACAAGCCAAGAAACTTTATATTTATAGGTGTGGTGTTTGCTTTACTGTTGTTAAAATTTTGACGAATCGTCTTGCTACTGTGCATTTTTGTAATTTTTCACCATCTTGCCAATTATACCAGTACTTTTGCTAAAAATATACCATCATTAAACGATTTGTTAAATGATTAATTTGGCTTAAGAACAAAAGTTCCTCACAATAAATTTTTCACCTTTATTCATACACACATACATATATTACATATGTACAATGTAATTCGTCGTTGTAAATTGTGTTTCGACATTTTCCGACTTTCTTACGAATTTTCCGAAAGCTATCTATCCGAACTGAAAATAAATATCAATTATAAGTCGTCATTTTTGATTCTTATTATTATTAACAAGAGAATTCTAAGCCTAATAATTATGTATTACAGAAAAGTATATACATATGTATATAATTTACTTTTCACAAAAGAATTAGTTATCGCACCACAATTTAATATAATATAATACACGACCATGACCTGTCAAGCAATATTTCATCAGCGCACATACTGAATTTCTACAGCAGTGTTTCGCAAAATGTGGGTCGCCATTTAATTCCTCGTGATTTTACTACGGGTCTATCAATTTTTTTCCAATTTAAACATATATTATATTTTATGAGCTTCATTCACGCACATACTTCATGTATCCGAATGTGATATTTCTTTACCGAATTGGAATCCCGTCCCGGAAGAAAATTTTGAAATCCATAACCAAAAACAAACCAAAACCAAAAATTTGTTTTTGGTCAGCAATTTGTCTGTCGCAACGGAGATCCATAAATTGTCTGCCGACATATAGAGTTTTTGTTCAAAACGCAATGCAATCAAACTTTCACTGACTTAAAATACACTTGAGCCACAAAACAATCACATTTTTTACTGGAACCGAGACAACCCTTATAAAGTCAAAAATTATGAAAAGTCCATATATTTTTATCTTTGAAAATTCACTAGATATTTAATTAGTATTTTAAAGCAATTTGCAATCAACAGGAAAAATATCTGAGTATTGATTCCAAACTCACTTTTGGCACAGCAATTACAGATTTTGAATAAGAGACTGCAAAAGCAAAAAATCTGTAAAACTTATTGACGCAAGGATAAATACAAGGATAGGATATCACCGAAAATACTCCAGGGGGTCATTTTTGGGACTCTACATATACCATGAATATGGGATAGGGTTGCTGCGTTTTTTTCGCATGTTTAAAAGTATCCAAAAAAAAATACGTACGACGTGGTACTCAGTGTGTTTTCGCCCTCAAACTAAGAGGTCATCATAGTACTGGTTAAGAACCCAAGAATGCATCCATGGTCTTAGCAGACCTGATCTGTGAAAAACACCCCCAGCTGTCTTATTTTTTCTTACTCTACTTACAACTAGTTTGTCCTTTTTTCTAGTATAAAAACTATGTTTATCTCTATTCCTTATTATATAATCATCAAAGTACTTAGGCAATAACTTAGGATCTAACTTATAAACAAAAGACAATGTACTAATATTTAGACTGATTCTAATACTCATCCATCCTAATTCATTTAACATACTTCTAACACTCTTAAATCTACTCACATTCAAAATGCCTCTCATAGCTTTATTCTGTATTTTTTGCATTTTTTCTAAATATTGACCACTAAACAAATTAAGCACCGTGGCACAATAAACCACATGTGGCAAGACAATTGAATTAAACACTAAAATTTTAATTAATAATAACAACAACTTACGTGTTTTATATTAACACTTTGTATGCGGGCAATATTGCAATATTGCGGGTAATTCTAATCGAAAAAATCGTAAATTGAAAGAAAATTTCAAAAAAAATTTGGAAACTTTTATAAATGTTTTTAAATTGAACAAAACTTTGAAACCTATTGTTTTAAGACATCTAATAAGCCAATTAGTATTTTAAAATAGGGGTTACCAACCATTTTTATAACCACAACCAGAATCATATGAAATGGTTAACCGAGAAATTGAAGTAGTAATAGTAGTAGAAATTGTGTGTAGAAATGAAATAGTAGTAGTAGAAATTGAAGTGAAAGTAGAAGACCAATACATGAAAAGTGATCATGTAATGGACAAAATGGTTGACGACAATTCGCTGCATTTATTTTTTTTTTATAAGTTGTATTTATAAAATGCCATAAATCTAGAAAATAAAATTACTTTTGTTTCATTTTTGAGAAAAACTATATATGTATGCCTTGCTGTCAACCGGTAGTTTCCAATACTGAATCAATTTTTCTTTCTCGGCGAACGAACTCTATGTTGGGAATCTGACATAGAGTTCGCATCATAAGTGCGAGCAGTACTCGCGGCAAAATATATGCGTGCGAAAGAGACATCCATACGTTCGACGACGATACAAGTTCGAGTGAACATGCGGTCAAACAGTCACGAATTTCGTCGAAACGAAAAATACCGAAATCTAAATGAGCATGCAACGATTTGTAGTGGAGCGGTCTCGAACCCGTTTCCGTTGAGCTTATCACGGATTTGAAATTCGCACATATTTGTGAATAACATTTTTCAAATAAAGTTTTAAGAAGTTTCGTCTGAATATACATATATTAAAAATGGTATATTTTGAGAAAAGATCAGACATCGCCACGAAGCTGTGGTTGTTGTTCATATGTATGTAGTTTGTTTTGTAACCGATTGTGTTTGTTGCAGAATGAGTCGATTCGCATCCCAAGCCCGCAAGTACTCCTTGGCCGAAGGACCCCAATTCAGACGTGGAAGGCGTGTTTCCGTGCAACCGGAAGACGCGTCCTTGGCGGAAGCTGATCGCGAGGATCTGGACAGCAGACGTTCAGACGATCCTCGCGCCACCACAACCACGGCATCTCGACGAAGACCCGTAGCCAAACCAAGAAGGGTATTTTGACGTGTTTGCGCTTTGTACACAAGGAGGCAACCAGTGTCAGCATTTTCCCGAAACAATGTTGCCAGGAGTTATACCTCGATAATTACTTACATACATACTATGTATATATAAAGTATCGTAGGGAAATTTATATGGTCTAAAGTCTCCTGTCAGAATTTGATGATTTTATTTGACTTGGTTTTTGGAATAGTTCCACTCACAATATTGGGAATAATCCAAGTCCTTGCTCTTAGTTTTTAATCTCATTCATAATTGCGTTAATAATGCACTGGTTAATAAGTCCTTTCATACATATTATATATATAAACATATGCTTCATTACATGGCAACATGTTCAACGCGGTTATATCATATGAAGCAACTAAGCTCGTCATCGAATATGCAACTCAAACAATATAATTTTACACAAGATTTTTCATTGATAAATCATTTAATTTAAGAAAAGTGTGATGATTAATATAATACACGTATGTATTTATGTTAATGAAACGATAAAGTTGAGGAAAGTTATACATACGTATGAACATTTTTTTAGATTTTTATTTATCGATTTGAACATCTCAGAATCGATTAATATTTGTATGTATATGTGACAGCCGAAGTGTATTCTCAGTTGTAATATATTCAAACTGGCGTTTTAGGTCATTCATATTCGAATACAATTCAACTAGTAAATTATATCTCTACAAGCGCAAATACACTTTCAACATTGTGCGCCAGTTGTAATATAACAGTTCACTTTTGACAGCTCTGATTTTTTATAATGCAATAATGCCGTAATATTTAATACCGTATTACTTACTAACTCTAAGATCTAAGATCTTCAAAATAAATAAAAAATATGACTTTCTAACTCAATTTTCTAGTCGAGTGACGTTTTCACGAAAACCTAACCTCTCCATCTTACCTGATACCAACTTACAGTTGAACTGTATTTCAGTTGTAACATATTTTTTTACCACTTGGAATGTAATTCGCCATATGAATCGACTCACGTGAGTCAGACGGAATATATTCCAACTTATCGAGATATATTACAACTGAAAATACACTTCAACTATAACGGCAGTTGGTACCAGGTTAGATGGAATATATTCCAACTAGTTAAAATATACTACAACCGGTAGATACACTTCAACTGTAACATACACATCGCTAATGACGTCTACTTGTAATTAAAAATATATAAAACTACTTGACTGCGACTCATAATGTGAACTGACCAGTGGCGGCTCGTCCATATAGGCTGCGGGGCTGCAGCCTCCCAGTACAGTACAAATAGCTGCTGCTTCATAAATGCTGCATTGTTTGTAATTGGCCAGGAAGTCACATTGGAGTTTACCTGTAAGGCCTTCCTGGTATATATGTTAAAAAAAAATGCATGCTATTTTCGTCTTCCACATAGGCTGCGGGGCTGCAGACCTCCCAGTATAGTACATATGCATGCTATTTTTGTTTTCATTCGATCACCAGTTTGGTTAACGAGCTACTACAGCCTGATTAATCTCTGCAGCCCCCCCCCCCTTTATGAATTCTCACGAGCCGCTACTGTTCAACTGATTATAAGTCACCAGGGCAAATGATCATTGTTTTTTTAGAAAATGTCTTTCTCTGTCCATTTATGTATGTATTTAAATATGACTTATTTGCTAGGGTTGTCTAAGATCTGAAATGCGACATATTATCAAATAAGATTTTCCAACGTTGAAATTGGTGTCGATTTCAAGTCAAAGTGATCACATACATGCAGGTATCCATGCTTTGAATTCTCCAAAATGTTGTCACTTTTGCAGGACGAGAAGACTTGCGGCTGTGAGAGTCCCTGTCTGTGCCAGCAATGACCATATTTAACTAATCTCTTTGGGGCGAGCGTTTTAAGACAGCGTCGCCCAACCGGTGTTTCGCGGACCGATGACGGTCCGCGAATCGTCGACTTCGTCTTGAAACAGCCTGTGGCAAGTCTCCAATTTTGTCTTTGTTGTTGTCAAAAAAGGATGTTTATGTACAATCAGTCCCCTTCATTTCATACCATAATATCACACTGCATAGTAGCAAAACAGTCCCACCTTTCGAAACATGATTGTTTTCAAAATTCAACGATTCCCATCGTGACAAAATTAAAAGGGAGTGCATTTAAAAAAAAAAACAAAACTATCTTCAATCGTAACGATTTTTTTTTTGTTTCTTTTGAATGCATGCAAGTATTCATATATTTTTTTTTATCTGCGGCGCATCTTCTGTTACATATCAGAATGGTTCTCGCTTTGTGGGAGAATTTAAATTTTATTAGCATTCAATAGTACAGAGTATTCAGTTTTACGGTCTTTATTTTATTGTTTTTGATGGTATAGAATGTCACAATTGACAATTGAAAACCTTTTGCTTATACATAGCATTTAAAATTAGAATCTCTTTTGTTTATTATCCACCTAACTATGATAAAAAACGAAATCAAATTACACCCAATTAAGCAATACTTTATAATTTTTAAATAGATAGAACAAAAGGCTAACTCTTAACCCTTTGAATGCTAAACAACGATATATCGTTGTTAATAAAAAGAAAAAGCGAGAGGTGCTAACAACGATCTTTGTTGACGTCTTAATGGTAGTAGTATATAGTATGAAACATTTCATATACATTTTTTTCTCATTGGGCGCATTAGGCACTCCCGTAATGCCAAAATGGTCTAAACTTAAATTTAAATAAATAATGCAAAACTTTTTCTTTGCGCTCGGGTAGTTTTCTACTTCTACTATTTTGTATCTGTAATAATATAGAATATAGAATAATAACAAAACGAATAAAAAATCGTCATATTCTATTATAGAGGTCATGAGCCGTCGTGTAATTAAATGCAACCAAAATGCACACCAAATGGAATACGCGTTGAAAATAGATCACAAATTCAAAAACTGACACTCCCTAGTGCATCTCACTCGCACGCTCGTATTTTACAACTACGAAAGAAAAAGAGTACTACCAAACACGCGCTTTAAATTTATTGTTTCAAATATGGCCAATGAAGTATGTACATATGTTAGTAAATAATACTCTTTTTTTTTCTCTTCAAAGTGTATTATAAATGTTAGCATTTCTCGCTAGGATTTTGGAAAACATCGTAGCAGCCAAAGGGTTAAACAATATAATTTTAGCGAAAGTGGTCCTGCTAAGCAATGTTTATGTACATTATTGTATTTATTTCGTTATTATTTGACGATTTTTAGCCAAAAAAAAAAACATCATTTGAAGGTAAGTCTCTTACATTTATGTATATTATGAAACTAATACTCATTCGAAAGCAAATAAAACAAAAATTCTCCTAAGCAAAGTGGGTCATTCTATTGTATTCACTTTCATTTGGGTTACGATGGCCTGAAAATTGGCCCTAATTTTGGCGTGCCGCTAATTTGAATAGTTGGAGAAGCACTAAAATGTACATTTATACGTATCATACATAAATATATACGTATGTACATAGATGGGACTAGCACACACTATCAGTTCAACACACAAGAACACCAGCCAAACTGAAAAATCATTTTGCATGAGATGTCTACTCTATGTGTTTCGATGTTATGTAGTACATATATGTTGTCTCTTTCCGAGAAAAAAAAATATCTATCTTCAGAGTATTTCTTCAGTTGCAACTCTCCTATAATTTCGTACTTTCATAATTGTAGCTTCAGTGCAATGCTATGTAATGAAGTTTCCATGATAGGTACATACTTCTCCCAAGGTTTTCATTCCCCCGAGCTGGAGGGGGATACTACACTGCAATGATTTGGTAAGTACATACATATAGCATGATTGTTTTGATGTGATAGCCTTTCAACGACCAAGCCAAATAAATGTACAATGAAGATGGCCGATTTCAACTTCATATGTCGCAATCATAGGAAACTTCAGATCCACGGAGAACGCTTTCAATGTTTATTACACTCGCTGTCTCTATGTGTGCGCATGGCTTTACACGTTTCGCTCTTCGGTGCATGATAATGTGAAACCTGCTGAACTTTTCAGATGTCGGTCGCTCCACACATCGGCATGGAGCATATGGATCCCAAAGACTTCTTCTCACTGACTGGTCAGAAGAAGATGATCGATCGCACACCACATGCGGTATAGTAACGACTCAAAGTCAGTGCTGTCATCCAGTGAGTTTCCTGAAAGCCATTGTTCAAAAATCAAATCCAGAAATATCTTCTTATGGTGCGTACGCACCAAGCCAACGAACGGCCCACAGGCCAACTTTAAAAACCAGTAGCGTACAAAATATCGAAATAAAAATTAAATTTAAAAATTGAAATTAAATATCAAAATTAAAACTATTATTATTATATTAAAATTAAATTCAAGTATCAAAATAAAATTATAATCATTATATTAAAATTAAAATTAAATATTGAAAGTTAAAACAGAACATGCACAATTTAAATAAATTTTCGAGATTGACCTAAAATTAGATCATCAACAATCACATACAGGTAATCCTCGACTTAAAATGTTTTGACTTACAAAGATATGCACTAAGATCGAAAAAAAATCAAAGAATTATTATTTTTACTTCCCCGTAAAGCACAGTTACTGAGAATATATCATGTATTAGTATGGGTGATCCAACGACAGTTGCCGATCCGTTGCATTGTTTTTTTTCTACAATTATTTCTCTCGTCGAAATAAATCAAGTAATTAAATCATTTCAGAGGTAAAATTTATCGGATAATGTGTGATTATTAATTTTATTTCGACGAAAGAAAAAAAACCCTTTGACAAATCACCGACATCCGACACCGCGTTTTTTTATGAATTGTTTTTTTTTTATCGATCATCCAAGTGGAAATACAGTAACATCTCGTGACGACTTTAACAATATTTTTTTTCGCTCGTACGCAGAGAAATTATAATATTTCTCTGGTTTTAAATGCGGTATCGTCGTAATTCAAAACATTGTTGTAATTCAAAACATCAACGATGATCTAATTTTAGCTCAATCTCGCTCTTTAGCTTGATTTTGATATTTAATTTCAATTTTAAAATTTAATTTTTATTTCGATATTTTGTACGCTACTGCTGGTTAAAAAGTTGGCCCAAAATCGTCGTTGGTTTAGTCCGTAAGCACCATTAGAAGTCTTAAATAGAATTATCTATATACATATATGGTTGATAGAATCGTTTTTTTTATATCTACAAAAATAAATTATTAGAGAAATTTCCACGTGGAAACGCATCGATGACATCACTGAGTTCAATGCTCTACATATGTACATTGGAACTGTTGAGCTTTTATCGATCGGGTATGTTGTTCCAGCTATTCGTTCAATTGAACGAATTAGTGGAAACTGGGGAGGAGAAAGAGTGGAAGCAGACAGCTAGGTGGATCAAATATGAGGAAAATGTCGAAGAGGGATCTTCTCGTTGGGGAAAACCCCACGTGGCATCTCTATCCTTCCATTCCCTGTTGAATCTGAGACGATGCATCCAATCGGGTGTTTTGATGTTGGATCTATCCGAAAAAGACATGGCCGGCATTGCTTTCAGGTATGTACACACACGAACCTATTATTCTCAAGTGCAAATATAGAAAAGGTTGGACCTTTCAAGTGAATGTGGATAAACATACATAAACTAACCACTATCACCTGTCAAAGTTAGCCTGCAGTGTTGATATCGGTTGAATCAAGACGCAGACACACTGAATAGTACGGCACGGTAATACCCAGGTAGACTCCAGCTGGGATGGGCATATCCTCGTGTCATTGTTAATTCCTACGATCTTATTATTCAGGGTTGTGGAGTCAAATCAAAATTTACCAGCGCTGACTCTGACTTTTTGTTTTGATTCTACTCTGACTCCGACTCCAACTTAAATGATTTTAATCAAAATAATAGTGATATACAAAATATAAAAAAAATGAAGGAATTAAAAAATCACTAAAAATTGACATTTAACTCAATTCATCGAAAATTTGGTTAGCAAGGATAAAATATCACCGAAAACACTACAGGGAGTGATTTTTAGGACCGTATACATAGATGTATAATACATAGATCCGCCCTCACGCTTTATACTGGTCTCCCTTTTGGCGCATGCAAAATACATGGCGCATGCACACTTTCTCTCTGTAGGTAGTTAGCTTCTAAGTAGGAAAGGTCGATTGCGGAGATCTTGTCAATGGATATGCGGAGATCTTGTCGTCACTAACTGAGGGGTGTGGGGGGTTTAACTAGCGGGGAAGTGAAAAAAACGCCGACCGCTGCATCGTAGGGAAAAAACCTTTTTTTTTCCCAACTTCCCCGCTAGTTAAACCCCCCGCACCCCTCAGTTAGTGACGACAAGATCTCCGACCAAAATCACGCGTCAGGGCCCATCTATGTTTATTATATATCTATGACCGTGCACAATGAATATAATAATAATAATAACTTTTTTTATTTTATACGATAGGGAGAATAGTGTGCAATCCCCATCGTCCATATAAATAATATATAGATAATAAATACAATAGTTTTGAATAATAATAATAATAATAATTCATTAATCAATCAATTAATAGTCCATTAATTCCATCCATCGAACATACAGTGAAGAGTGCAAATGAGAAGACGCGGCAGCAAGAAGACAATTAAACAATAAAAATACAAGAAAACGTAGAGAGGCTGCTCTCGTCCTGAGAATGGCCTCATATGTGCTCGGGGTGCGGCATTTTTTTGCATGTTTAAAAGTATCTAAAAAAAAAACACGTACCACGTCCCACTCAGTGTACTTTCGCCCGAAATCTACTTACTACATATGTACTGAGTAGTAGTACTTTTGTACCTACTTATACCAATTATAACTTCAACGTTCAATTTAGTATAACCAACTTTCATATGTACTTGCATCTTATGTATGTACATAAGTTCATTTGCCGTGTTTGCAGAGCTTGACATGACTGTTCCTGATGCACTTTTTTCCTGCTTCAAATCAATTTTCCGATTTTTCAAAAATAATTTCGCCCTCAGAATTGCCGAACAAATGGCCATCGACGAGCTGATAGAAGAGAATGACAAGAGTGCCGTGATGAGGTGCTTACTTCTACGTCATCGGCACGTGAACGAATACCAGGATCGACCTTTCAAGATCAACATCCGACGAAACTCCACCTATGCCAGTTTACAGGTACTGTACCATAATATTGTATAAGAATAATATTGGATGGGATCGAATGATAAGAATGTTATTATTGAATAAGTCTTACGCTTACTTATCTACTACAATACATGAAATATTACAATATTTAATATTTATAACTAACACTGTGAATTTTTTTTATTCACATCGCAAACTCATGAAGGAGAATGAGGTTAGTTTGTGCATACAAACCAAAACACATAAATAATGACCATTATTTAATATGTAATGATTTTAAATTGACACATTTTATTAAGAGTATCATCAATCAATACACATCGAATATTTTTCTACGTCTAATTCAACTTTTTTTTGCATTTCTAAGCGTCGATTAAAAATTATTACATTATTGGGTGATACATACTATAAAGTTTAATCATAGCTATTTATAAGTAATTTTATACTATTCTAAATTTTCAAATTAAGCCCATATTTGTATATTTATATAATTATATAAAATATGTAATGTTTCAAAGTACTTTTTACATACAACTTAGAATTTAGACCTACATACATATAATATACTGTATGACGATTGTAAATACAGGGCTACTGAAAATTTATCAATACAAGTGTATTTTCTTTTAAAATACATCCATCTGGGACAAGTTCTTAAGCAACGGCCTATAGACAAAGCGATCTGTCGAACAATCAGTTCGGCAATTTATTGCCGAAAATTATGTATAAATATATGTACATATGTACATATGTACATCACTGGTCGCCACGCGCACTTTTTTTGGGTGTAGTTCATTTTTCCGGGATTAATAACAAAAATTCGTTTATTTTATCGAGGTAAGCCAGTTATCAATAGAATTTTTGAAGAATAGTCGAAATATGATTTTTATATGTGGAATTTTATTTAATTCTCATATAAAGACAATTTAATATATTATCCCTATTAGTTCAATTCAGATTCGTGTTAATACGAGTAAATAATAGTACGAGATATTAACTCGCAATTTTACCGATTTAAAATTCAGCACACTTCCAATTAACCCTTTTAAACGAAAACAAAAAATAATTTGGCTAGATCATTATCCCAATAAACATGTTTCAATAGAAAATACTCAATATAAAATAGTATTAACAGTGGGATAAAATCCCAAGTGAAAATACGTACTTTTGACTTTTGATTTGAACTGGACGACTACTTAGAGAGATTTGAAAGCTGAAAAGTACTACAAATGAAAGATAAAATACCTGACTATAGATTCCAATATTCATTTTGAACAGAAAATGTACAGATTTTGAGACATCGACCGAACAACACCAAAATATAGAAAAATCGCGCGATTTAAAAAACACATATGTATATCTCCGAATCTCGAGCCAATCAACATTTTTTATTACCAGATTCGTGTTTACTGGGCATAGATCTATAAGAAAAGTAATATCTCGTCTCTGAACCATTTTTCGTGTCGAACAGTGTAATCAGTGCTGGTTTTATGGCTGGCCCGAGGCGCCAAGAAATATAGGGCGCCACTCGATGCGCCAAAGGCGCTACAAAATTTAAAATTAGAGCGCCGCGATTATTTTTAACTCCAACAGTGGGGTTGGAAAACCTTGTTAACCACTTTTCTTGCGGTCCAAGCCCGGAAAAAGATGGATGGTAACCAATTTTTTAATATTTTTTTTAGGCACGCTTAGAAAAAAATTGTCCGAGGGCGCCATAGTAAGGCCAGCACTGTTAATAATATACCATAAGTATTCATTGCAGTTATTTCCTATCAAAAGATGCGAGAACTATATCTTTATTAGTCGAAAAGAAAAAGATTCACGCCCAAAATATAAACTACGCCCGAAAAGAGCCCACGTGACAACCACTGACATACATAATATAGGCCGTAGGAAAAAAGATTTTGAAATTTTGTTCATTTTTTTCCACAATTGCGTGTTACAAAAGAGTACGAATCACCCGACCAGACCAGGAATCTGTACGACAGACGAATCCAGACTCCGTTAGTCGAATATACCTACATATATCCCGTTGCCGGTTTCAATCTTTCGAGTAGTAGATTTTTGTAGTGGAATTACATACATAGAATAAGTTTTGCAAATATACATACATACATATATACGAATTTATGTAAAGTGGCCGTGGGCACCGGAACGAATGGCGGAACGTCGCAGCACAGTTGGAACATTTCCGGAACGGCTTAAACCAGTTCGAAAGCAAGAGCACCAAACTTCTGGATCTCACGAAATGAGCCGGAGGCA
The DNA here is from genome assembly GCF_051622035.1 of Arctopsyche grandis. NCBI lineage: Eukaryota > Metazoa > Arthropoda > Insecta > Trichoptera > Hydropsychidae > Arctopsyche > Arctopsyche grandis. The sequence goes on from NC_135356.1 coordinate 35,130,345, forward strand.
TACCGAACACACCATTGTAATTTTCAACAGTTTCGAACTTACACACCATTTGTTTATTGTTTTTGATGTGAACGTTTTAGTTGAGACAACTCCACGTTTGACTTTATGTACTCAATAGTTTGATTTAATAATGATAACATCAATAGAGATCGACGTACTCACAAACACACGAGATGAAAACTGTCGGTGGGTGAAAAATTTTCATATCCGAATGAAAACGAAAGTCATTTGTAGGTTGTACTTTAAAGGGTTGAAGTGTCGATGTGTTTTTGAGTATGTGCGTCACAATTAGATGCATGATTTTCACGATTTTATATCTTTCCTTTGTCGCCATCATGATTAGATACAATTTTTAGATGTTTAATTACATTTCCGAGAAGCCTTTTGTTGGTGATTTTTTTTTGTGTTTTTGTTTATTGTGTTGATTCGTCGTATGTATGATGTGTGGTTTTATTCACACATGCATAGTACTTGTCAAAAAATATTTAAGCATGACGCTTGTGTGTGCATAAATGTTTTAAAAGTATAAGAATAATCTTGAATAGAAAGAGATACATAACTACATGCAAATCTGAATTATACTTTTGAAACATCTATGACCATGCACACGATTTTTAATTATTGCGTTTAATAAAATATTACATACATACATATTTTTCAGCTATATAATACATTTTACATAGTGTTCAATATACGAGTGTGTTTTTAATGCAAAAGTTTGTGTGATTTTTACTTTTTGTTCTCCTCTGTTTTGCTTCAAATCTTTCAACTTTAATCAGCGGCTCTCAACCTTTTTTCGATAATATTGTGCATATTATACTTTTATTTCAAAAAGAAGTAGACCGTTTTACGTCTCCTGCCTTTCCCCATAAGTGACTTAGCTTGTAATGTTTTGTACGAACATACATCATGTTTAAGACAGTCCGTAATTTTTCAATAATTTCAGAAAATAATATGCTCAATATTTTAAATGTTTCTGCTTGGTAAATTGCAAGGATCTAAGACCCTTCTGCCGCATGTTGAGTACCGCTGCTTTAGATTAAACCATACATATGTATAATATTTTTGTATTTGATTTTATTTTAGGTCATTTTATAACTATTATATTTTACTCGATTAGAACACAATATTTTTAAATAAATAGATCAATAACACATAGTTCACGCTCCTCTTTGGTTTGCACGTTAATTCAACGAAAACGAAGCAATGGTTTTGCCTCCTTTGTTTCAATTGAAGAATTACTATTTTTCGGAATTAAGTACCTACTCTTTTCCCTTATGAAACAAGATTGATTTCAATCAGTAAATACATAGATGTCGAGAGTTTGTCTGAAAACCCATTTTGTCGATTTTCGACGAATTTACGTGCTTCTTGACATCAATTAGATATTAGATACAATTAGTGTTTCTCAACTGGGTCCTGTCTCCCTGAAGATATTTAACTTAAAAAGGGGGCGACAGGTCACAAACGGCTGAGAGATTATGCTTATCTATAATATCTTAATATGAGGTTTCTGATTCTTAAGGGGTTGGCAAAATTACATAAGTGTTGATTTTAAAAACGCTGCCAATAGTTTATTTATGGAATGGGATAGATCACCCTTTGTTTCATCAGTGCATAGACCACAATTTGAATTCCTAATATACATAACACTTTATAATTTCAAAGCTTGCCATAGTCGAATAAACCATCACGATTGTTAATTACATCGATTTTTTTTTAACTGTTTTCCAGAGTTTATCAGACGCTGAAAAGGGCAAATTACAAATAATTCCTATGAAGTCCATGGACGGCGACGACTTATTCAAAACGGAGTTCGTCCGAAGAAAAAGTATGGCCGTTATGGACGATAGTATTAAGTTAGATTTAAAGGAGGAGACGTACACGTCTCAGGAGGACATTAAGAAAATTCCAGAGGATTCTATAATACGTAGGATCCCAGAGGGCTCCGAAGCCAGTTCTATACTAGTGGGGAACGTTTCCTTCTTGGACAGTCCGACGATTGCTTTCGTCCGACTGGCTCAAGGTGTCAATTTGCCCAATGTGACCGAGATAAACATTCCGGTTCGATTTGTGTTTGTTCTCTTGGGACCGGCGAACTCAGAACTGGACTACCACGAAGTGGGCAGGTCCATTTCGACGCTCATGTCCACCAAGTCCTTCTACGAAATAGCCTACAGGGCCGAAAACAGGAAGGAACTGCTTTCAGCAATCAACGAATTCTTGGACGATTCTCTGGTGTTGCCGCCGGGAAATTGGGACAGCGAAGCTGTGCTGTCGTACGACGAGCTCAAGTCCAAATCGGACATGATCAGGAAGCGTAAGAAAGGAGCCATGGATAAACGCATGCACACTGAAGAAAAGGACGAGGCCAGGGAAGCCCTCATCATAGACGATGGTGAAAAGAAGGTGTTTAAACTACCACCTATCGACCCATTGCAAAAAACCGGAAGACCTTTTGGGGGTACGTACGTAAAAAAAAAAGTCGAAAAAAGTATCCACTTCAGTGTTCCACTAAAAAACTCAAACTCTCCAGCCAATTGGTATATTCATTTTATGTTTTTCAGGGTTTTTCAACGATATCAAAAGAAGATATCCCTATTATTTGTCAGACATAACTGACGGCCTGAACGGCCAGTGTTTCGCAGCGGCCATTTTCATGTACTTTGCTGCCTTGTCTTCTGCGATCACTTTCGGTGGACTCATCGCAGACAAGACCAACAACCTGATGGGTATCTCAGAGACCCTCATATCCACAGCTTTCACCGGGATACTGTTCGCACTTTTGTCCGGACAGCCGATGATGGTCGTGGGTACCACTGGACCCCTGCTTCTCTTCGACGAGAGTCTCTACAATCTCTGCCGAAGCAACAACATCGACTATTTGACTCTGCGCGTTTACCTCGGATTTTGGCTGGCAATCATAAGCACGGTGGTAGCCATGTTCGAGGGCAGTGTCCTTGTCAAGAAGTTCACGAGGTACGTACAATTCTTCTGGATCCTCTTGCATTTTGCCCACTCCTCTAACTTCACATTTCTTGTTATTCAAATTTTAAACAAGCTTTAATCTTATACAATTGTATTCATATGTAGCCTCACGAATATACCTAAATCTACTTCAATGTTTGCCAACGTTTTTACAGCAACTCACAGTGGCGTAGCGTGAATTCCTGGTGCCCCCCCCGCAAAATATTTTAAGGCGCCCTACCCCCCCCCCCCCTCCCCATATATTAATATTAGCAAAATAACTTTCCAAATTAATGTCTATACTTTTTTACGTATCGATATATGTACCTATATATCAAAGTGCATTAATAGTTTAATCTGGACGACCAACAAGCAATGCACAATCTGTTTAAAGTAACTGATGGTGAATTTTCCTTAAAAACTTCCCACCTGTTAATGGTGGCAGCGAAAAATTTATAAACTTTATTGGTTTTAATCATATAATTTTGTTTTATTGTTTACACATTGAAAAAATATATACAAGAATAAGAGAATTCTCAGCTAATAGGTTGAAGTGGCACTGACGTTCAAAAGATGGCAAAAGACGGTAATCTTCTAGCCCTATTGGCATAGATCAATTACACAATGAGGATAAATTCAAAATATGTTAATGTATGTACATACACATATAATACAAATAGGTTGAAAAATAAGAGAAGTTTTTAAAAAAATTACGGAACAAATTAAAAAATATGTGAAAAAGGCGCGCTTCGTGGCGCCCCCCAGGTCTCGGCGCCCCCCCGCATTGCGGGGTCTGCGGGCGCGGTAGTTACGCCACTGGCAACTCACTATCCACTGCTGGGTGAAGTTTTTCAAAACACTTTCATACGACTCTGTTCTGAGCAGCACTTATCCATCTAACCCCACACACATTATCTTGGGTACCATTCGAGGACTTTCAATTTGCTATTTCAAATCTCTTCACTGTCTCCGCTATGTGAACCACCCCTATCATATACATACATACATATGTATACTCCTCGCCCATGTCTTTTCTTGTTATGCTGCTCATACAGTACTTCATACTTCTTTGAATTTGCTTATGCATATAGTTTTGCATTTCAGATTCACGGAAGACATATTCTCTTCGCTGATCTCGCTGATCTTCATCATGGAAGCTGTGTCAAAGCTTCTATTCGTGTACACGAAACATCCACTCCTCAGGAGTTACTGTTTCGGTGCAATAGCCGCGTTGACAGGCATGGAATATCCAATGGCTGAACTGTCCGCTACCGATTATCCTCCTGTCAACGGCACCGATGATTCCATCGACACCCAAGACGAGGAGATGCAGAACGACATGATGGCGATGATGATGGGCAACGACTCCTGGTCCGGAGGCAATTACACGGAACCAAATCCCGCCAATTTGATGGAAAACCACTTCACGGTCGAGTTCGAAAGCCAACCGAACACTGCACTCTTCTCGACTCTGCTCACCCTCGGAACATTCCTTATCGCTTACTATTTGAGGATTTTCAGGAATAGCAAATTCCTCGGGAGGGGCGTAAGTATAAATTTACATTTCAATACCAAACACCTACAAATAAACCAACCACCTGTCTACAACAGACTGCTCATTGATAGCATAAAACTTTCGTAATTCGACCATATGTATATAGTATCTGCAGCACGAATAGCTTCTTCAGAAACTAAAAGTAACGTAACTTTCTTTAATGTTCTCTCGACCGTCATTAAAACTATTAACCCATCTCAATATCAATAATATCAGATTTTTCCAAACCTTATCTGCCGTGGTCCCGTGGTCGCCAGCTTCAGTTAACCTGCCACTCTGGCACTTACGAGTGCTACTGTGTAAAGAATGTAGATAGTCAATGGAGGCAGAGAAAAAATATCTGTATTTCCGTATATATATGTACATACCTATAAATGTAACTTTTAATTGGCTGCGTAAAGGTCTCTTTGAGGCAGAATACGCCAGCCCCGGTCTATTACATACAAACATATACTGTATATACAATTCAAAATACACATATTACAGTGAAAGCATACTTCAACTGAAAAAATATATTTTCACTAGCTAAAATATATTTTCACGAATTCAAGTAGTGAAAATGTAAAAAAAACAATGAATTTACAACGTTAACCTTTAATTTAACCCTAACAACCCAATCTTAAATGAATAGGGCCAACCCTTACTTAACGTAACCTATCCAAACCCTTAAATAATACCAACCGCAACAATCTAATCTTAAATGAATAAAACCAACCCTGAAAATGTAACTAGTTATGATTTCACTGAAACGCCAGTGAAAATATTTCATTTCAGTGACGTTTACAAGACATGCTTACATTGTCAATCACAATATGTCAATTCTTTCATTCTTTAATCATTGAATATTTTTTATTAATCATATTTTTGCATACGATATCGATTTCGCATCCGATTCCCTTTTCAGTTCCGTGTCTAGATTTCCGTTTCAGTTTCGGTTCCGGATCAGGATTCCATTTATAGTTCCGGATCCCGATTCATTTTTCAGTTCCGGACCCGGATTCCTGTTTCAGTTCTGGATCCCGATTATTTTTTCAGTTCCGGCTCTCGATTCCTGTTTCAGTTCCAGATCCCCACTATTTTTTTAATTCCGGATCCCGATTCCTTTTCACTTCCGGACCCGGATACCTTTTTCAGTTCTGGATCCCGATTATTTTTTCAGTTCTGGCTCTCGATTCCTGTTTCAGTTCCAGATCCCCGTTATTTTTTTAATTCCGGATGCCGATTTGTTTTCAGTTCCGGATCCGGATTCTTGTTTCAGTTCCAGATTCAAATAAATTTAATAAAAAAACAAATTAATGTTTACTATTACAAATACGGAGCGAAGCTTGATAAAACCACTAGTTTTATACATACCTATATCAAGATGAATATTTGTTTATTTTTCCATCATTCAAAGTTACAGTTTTCAAATCAAAACCACCAATTTTGGTATGACATATCTCATAGTACTCTAACTTACATAGACTCTGAAATGTTTATGGAATTGGCCCGCAGCTCGGGGTCATTTCGTTATTTTTTTTTTCTTTTACTTTTTTTTTAAAGCTTTTACCCACCTGAGCAACGCTAAGCTATTCAATTAATTGAAAATGAGTTGTATATTTAATATCATTATATTTACAAGTTTGATTTATTCATAATAGGTTCGTCGAGCACTGGGTGATTTTGGTGTGCCCATAGCTATCGTAACAATGGTCCTGATGGCCTTTTTCGTTCCACAAACCTACACTGAGAAGCTGAACGTTCCTGAGGGTTTGACTCCTAGTGATCCTAGCACCAGAGGCTGGCTTATACCTCTGGGAGGTTCTGGATCTAACGGCTTTCCAATCTGGGCTGCCTTCGGCGCTTGCGTGCCGGCACTTATGGTTTTCATAATTACATTCATGGAGACACATATTGCCGAGTAAGAGTTTCAATATTTATATATTATTTATTCATAATAAAACTAACCAATTGTGATATGCCTGAATTTGCAAAAGTAATCATTAAACTTCGCGACATGTACAATTTGTGCTCATTCTACTATACATACATATATGATATGCGACTGCCATTGCTCAAATGCTATTTATTTGCTTACACAATTATTTGCAAATTGTGCGATTTTCATTGTTAAGAAAGTGTTTTTGATTAACTGCTCGCTGTGATGAAATTGATATTTTCAGTGATTTCGAAATATTTTTCAGCTTGTTAAATTTTGTGGAATTTTGACAGGTTGATCGTCGACAAGCCAGAAAGGCATCTCCACAAAGGATCAGGATTCCACATGGATATCGTCATCATAAGTTACCTGAACATTTTGTGCGGTTTGATCGGAGCTCCATTTGTCTGTGTGGCTACGGTTAGATCAGTTTCTCATGTGTCAGCTCTGACTATCATGTCCACTGATCATGCTCCGGGAGAAAAGCCATACATCAAGGAAGTCAAAGGTACTTGCTTTATCTACGACCACTTATTTTGATATACTATCTCATGATAGCCTAAATTAAACCAAAGTTCCGGCAACGCTGACTCTCTACTTTATACATAAACATGAAAATGTGTTTGTCGCCTTAACCGCTTAGACGCCCAGCCGACGCGCTGGGCGTACAATTGATACGGCTGTTTGCGCCTTAAGGCGCTTTGGGCAGCTAAGCGGTTAAAAATCTACTGTTTTCAATTAAGAAACGCCAAATTTGGTACACTGTCTATTTGGTACACTATCTTCATCTAACTTTTTAACCAAAATTTCTGATAAAGTTTGTTGTCACCTCCTTTTGTTCAAATTTCATCTGCCGAGTAATGGCGGGCTAATATAATATAAAACTATATTATATAATTGTTTTTCAATTATAGTCTAATAATCCTGGTGAAACAACGGCTGAAATAAGATTAAAGTAGAAGTTATAGATTAAAGTATTTAAAATTGCATACGATATACATACATAATATCCCTGTCAATTCGATGAATAAATTTATATACAGTCATTGAGGATATACAGAATATATTATTAGTAACATTTAGAAGCGGCTCGTGAAAATTCATAGTGAGAGATAAATCAGGCTGTAGTCGCTCGTTAACCAAACCGGTGATCGAATGAAAACAAAAATAGCATGCATATGTACTATACTGGGAGGGCTGCAGCCCGCAGCCTATGTAAACGACAAAAATAGCATGCATATGTACTATACTGGGAGGGCTGCAGCCCGCAGCCTATGTAAACGACAAAAATAGCATGCATTTGTACTGTACTAGGGGGGGGGGGGCTGCAGCCCGCAGCCCATATAGACGAGCCGCCACTGGTAACATTACAGATCCATTTAACACGATTGATAATACAAACCCAACATTTCAGAACAACGACTCAGCGCTCTATTGGTGTCTCTCCTCGTTGGTGGCTCTGTGCTGCTGGCTGCCATCCTCCGTCTCGTCCCACTTTCCGTGCTGTTTGGAGTGTTCCTATACATGGGAATTTCTTCCATGAATGGAATCCAACTCTTCGAGAGGGCCATCTTACTCTTCAGACCCGTGAAATATTTTCCAGCAGTTCCCTACGTCAAAAAGGTAAAATTCCTCAAGCTACTTGCCTATATTTAAGTTATTTTTGGTTCGCGAGAATATATTTTCTAATTGACTTGTGAATTTTGATTGGTGTACTTGTTTTTTCCTGTCTTTTCTTTACATATTCCTGTGTATAGGTCACTCCGATGAAAATGCACCTGTTCACCGTCATCCAAATACTATGTCTCACTCTGTTGTGGATCGTCAAATCGTCGAAAGCCTCGCTGGCTTTTCCCTTCCTTCTGATTATGATGGTTCCACTGCGTTCTCAACTGTCACGCATCTTCAATCCGAAAGAACTCAGAGCGGTAAGTCATACTTTATTTAAAAACTAATCATTTAACATATACATATACATATATTGATGTGGAAATATCAAGTAGAGCGAATACAATTAGACAGTTAGTATCTTGAAAAAGAATTAAATAAAAGCAAACTACATATAAACATACATTGCACATGTCACAATTAGGGTTGCCAACCATCCCGGATTGGCCGGGATTGTTCCGGAATTGGAATCACTGTCCCGTATCCCGGATGAATGCTAAATTGTCCCGGAAATTTTGAGGAAACTATTACATTTATTTTTATTGAAATTGACATCGTGTACATAAATCCGTTGAACGTCCTTCTAACGTATGTACATACAGTCCCAGGACAGAATATTACGCGTTCGCGCCCATTTGTAACGGTTTTAAATAATTCACAATAAGATCTTTTGGAAACTCATCCTTATTTACTACTCTATTCACCAACAAAAAATAATACAAAATTATCCTTCAAAATGTCTTCAAAAATAAAAGTGAAATGAGGGATAAGAGTTTGCTCCTGAATTACGTAAAGCATATACGAGCGTTTCTGCGAAGATTTTTTATTATTTCGTTAACAACACCGTGATTTTTTCTTTTGCTGCAGCTTTACTATATTTTTAGGGTAAGTTTGGTGATTAATTTGTAAAAAAAAATACTTTGATTTATGTTTTAAATTGCTTGTGAGTCTTAAATAGATTTTTTTTAGATTAGTCGAAAAGCAAGTATTATAGCATTAATAAAAACTAGAATTTTTTATAAACACAAAATCGCGACAATAGAGGGTGTAAGTTATACGGCTGTTTGCAAAATAAGGAAACATCTGGAACAAAGTGGCGATTCCACTTCCACTTCCAGATGTTAGACAAGCAAAATGATAACAAGATATGGGCCGAGTATTTCGAGGTGATGAAAATTGTGTCTTTCATTATGTCTATCCCTGCATTAATGCTTACCCAGAAAGAGTATTTAGTCACATGAAGTGTGTGGACGAAGGCCAGGAATAACATGAATATCGACTTAGTAAAGGCGGAATTGCAAATAAGACCTCTTTTACTCTTATGTATATATTTTTTTGTATTCGAATAAAGGAACCAAATTTAACGAGGCGTGAAAGCCAGTTAAATTTTGACAAAATTTTGACAACATGATGACAATTTTTTTTCTAAAGTAATATTTTCCGCATGTAAAAACTATAAAATATGTTCCGAACGAATAAAAAAAAATATATAAAAATTGAGTTTTGAGCTATTTGTCCACCAAAGTTGGCAACCCTAGTCACAATGTCATTTTTTTGAAGATAATATCATTCAAGTGAGCTCAGCAGTTTGTCAAACATTTTCCATCACTTTCTTGACTTTTCTCCAATTTCAATTTCGAAATATTGGAATTGATTTTTAAATGCTTTTTATCATTACGAAATTTTATCTATTTTAATAGTTACTGATCTACTGATCATTTTCTTTTTTACAATTTTAATTTAATTTTGTTAGTAATCATAGTATTACATATGTATATTATTATAATGTTAATGTATAGCATAATAGAAAAAGAGCTCAAAAACCTATTTACAATTCGTATAAAATATACGGCAGGACAAATAAGCGCTAACCAACTTAGCGCCGACTTTTCGGCGCAGACAACTCAGCGCAACGACAACTCAGCGGATGACAATTCAGCGCATGGACTATTCAGCGCAAAAACAATTTTTTCAATAAGTTTCAAATGCGTTTTCAAAAATAATTACTGTATTGAAATTTTTGGTCATATCTACATGATAATTTCATAAATGCGAATAAATTTATTTGATACTCTTTGTGCCTTGAAATATTACGCAAGCAGGGTTTCTCAACTAAGGCCGCAAAAATTTATATTTAAGCAGGGTTTCTAAACCGGGCACAAAGGCACAAAGAGTATCGAATAAATTTATTCGCATTTATGAAATTATCATGTAGATATGACCGACAATTTCAATACAGTAATTATTTTTGAAAACACATTTGAAACTTATTGAAAAAATTGATTTTGCGCTGAATAGTCCATGCGCTGAATTGTCATCCGCTGAGTTATCTGCGCCGAAAGGTCGGCGCTGATTTGTTTTGCGCTGATCTGTCGTGCTACCAAAATATACAATTGGAATAAGCTACATATGTAACACTAAAAATGAAACTTCATGGCATTCTTTGGTGAAATTTTTAATGTTTTAATAAGTCTTTAATGGTATGATTTCAGTTGGATGGAAAACAGCCCGAATTAGATCTAGAAGACGAACCTGACTTCTATGCCGAGTCTACCTTGCCCGCTTAAAATGCAGCAAATGTACACAATAGTTACTCAGATACACTCTGATATTATTGATGAATAAAATGTTATTATATATTTGATGAATCTAAATACCCATATTTTAAGATGTTATTATATTTTAAGAATATATATATATATATATATACATATACATAAACTACTTACACATTTTATATTATTCAGATAATGTTTTGCAAAGTTATTTTTTTAACTGTCTAACAGTTAGTTTAGTTGTTAAAGGTTTTGTTGATATATTTTTAGTACGTAATAAAATAAATACATACATACAATATTATATTTTTAAATCATGAGGTTCGATCATTGTGATTACCGATAAGCTCAAAGCAAAACGTCATGTTATAAATATAATATAAATTTTTATCTCAAATAAATACCATGTAATTCAATCATTTCTCTCACAAAATCGATCGAGCCTCTTTAATTTTATTTTCAACCGTACGTTGAATGTAGACAAAATGTTGCCATTACAAATCTTATTATAAGTAAATCTAGTTTGTAATTACATAATATCTATCGTATTTTTAGTACATATCTTATTTTCTATAAAAAAAAATATATACATATATACTATATTTTATCGAACAAATACTGACAATTAAGAGACTCAACATATTTTATCTGATCACTTTTATTCTATTGCCTAATTTAATGTTGAAATTTTAAATATTTATCGGAAGCAAAATACATATTATATTTGTATGTATGTAAATACATATATACACACATAAACAAAATTATTGTGAGCACTTCTCAAATATTCACTGTATTATAAGAAACACACTATTTAGAAATTAATCGATAATTTTGAATGCCACTTCAAAAGTATGTATATAATTGAATGTTGAACTTCAAATATTATATTTAACAAAATCAAAAATTCAACATTCAACTCAAGAATTTTTCTTGAAACACATCTTTAGATCAATAATATCGAATATCTTTAAAAATATAACAGTGGAGCTGATAAAACCTATACCTAATTGAATATTGAAAGTTCAAATGTTTATCAGAATCGTGTAAAATACAAATGTATATAAGCGTCACTTAGGTTTTCCTGAAATGTTTATTACAATATAAGAAGAGTACTTTTTTAATTAAAATAACCGTCTTGTACGTGATACGTAATTGTTAGCTATTTAGAAATTTTATTAAACTTAAAGGGCTGAGCATTGAGAATCGATTAAAATGTACATAATAATCTACTAATACGTCTGGATTGGGTAGGGTTCTTAATTACCTATATAGTAAATACATATATAATTCCGATATTTGATTTTGGATACATGTAAAATTAGGCCATATAAAGAAATTGACAATATTTCAATTATGTTATATATATATATGTAGATTGTAGGTAGTTATTGTGTGAGAATATCTTGTGATCAGGTCATGAGGTCCAAAATGTACAATCAAATGTTCTGACTCTGATAATTAAACAGGTATTGATTGATATAACTGCTGAAGATGTAAAATATGATCAGATTTAAAATTAATGTGTGAATTAAAGGTTTTCATCTAGTACAGTGATTCCCAAACAGTGATTTTATTACTTCTGCGAATAATATTGGACACAGATCAAAACATTGGGACCTTTCCGATCAACAATCATTGTTTATTTTCATCTATTTTGCCAAACTTTTACAATCTATGTACAAAATTCATTGTTTTTGTCGATAACTAAAACAATCCACCAACATATTTTTGAAACGAGGGATATAATTTAAGAAAATCACTTGGAAGAAGTCATAAATCTTGAGAGCCACTGTTCTAGTATGAGGATTTAATTAAATGTATAAATTCAATGCTCCGATTGTTGGCCATTACATGTATATTTCTCGTTCACTTGTACTAAAACAATTGATGACAAAAATCAGTTAACTCTTTGCACTCAAATGCCGCCATAGTGGCGGCATTGAGGTTTGCCGTATTACTCTAGTGTCACTATATTACATTGGTGTCATTAATACTTTTATTGGTTACTCTAAATGTTTAAATTTCCATTATATGTTGACAACAAAGATAATTCTAGCATGAATGCATAATAATAAGTTAATAATTCGTACAAGTATAAAACGTGTTGTCACTTCAGTGCAATATTGCAACATTTTACGGGTCATAAAATTTGAAATTTGGATCCATGCCAATCGCCATCAATACACAGTGTTACACGCATTGGGTTATTTGTTTTGTGTTTCGAACTGGCAAGAAATAGTCATTATTTTTTCTAGCAGAAATATCATTTTTTTTATTTGGAAATATTTTCTATATTGTTCAATTATTTAAAAAAAAAATTAAAAAATAATTTCTATGGCTATTCTATTAATCATTCGAATGTGTTTTCGTCAATAAAATTAAAAATATATATTTTTTTAATATAAAACCTAAAAAATCTTCGAGTGCAAAGTGTTAATAGTGAACAGCAGCACCATCAAGGGCACAAAAGGTTCCCGGTCATGTTACAGGGTTCTTATATAATAAAAAAAGTATCAGTGGCCAACAATATGTTCATTGCAAAAATATCTACTAAAACTTTTCTTATTGTAAATGAAAATAAGTGTATCTCTTGGTTTCAAAACGACAGCAAAAATGTATCGTTATGGTTGTGACAAAATGTCAATGATAATTAAACATTCAAAGACAGTGTGTGGAATGTGCAATTTCAATTGAAATCAATTATTTTTAAAACGGAAGGGTTGTGTTATGTGTTTATTTACTTTTTTTTAATTATTTTTATTAGTATTAAACGATTTAATTATGATCAATTACTGACCAATTCAAATTACGCTTTTTGAAGTTTTCGTTTTGAGACCGAGGGAATCCACATTAATGACTTCTGTAAATACTTAATAATATTAATTAATAATTAAAACCATTATAATTATGAGAATGTGCCTGACCACGAAGAGTGCTATAAGGTGTGTCTGTGATCAGGGTTTTAGATAGAAAGGCTTACTCGTAATGACTGTCTTAAAAAAACTTACATACATAAATACCTACGTATATAAATTGATTGTAAAAACATAAAACACCTTAATTATCTTCAATAAAAACAAAAAAATCGATGTTTTAATTTTGTGTGTATTTATGTATATATGTATGCTATCTCTCACTGTTATAGCGAATGTGCTACATAGATATATATTATAGTAAGAATTATAAAAAATATATATTATATATAAACATTCTTAAACTCATGATTATCATTATAAAAAGTTCAACTCACATGTAAATCATAAATGATTTTTGTCAGGCCCGGATTCTACATAAAATAAAACCATTTCATCACAAATGTAGTATACATATATATATATATATATATATATATATATATATATATATATATATATATATATATATATATATATATATATATATAATATATATGATATAAAATAAATATTTACAGTAATATTTTATATAAAATAATATTTATTGAGAAGATATTTTTGGATATTATAATAATGAAGGGTCACAAACTTTGATTATATTAGCCTTGATAGTTAAAAACTATTTAAATGATTCGTATTCTTTTAGTATATTAAATCCATATATATATATATATGTAGATTAAAACATTCCATTTGGTGTTTGTTTTCTCTTTTTTTTATTATTAATATTAATTATAATTGGAGGAAGGGTGCTTAAAATGGTATTGTTTTTATTAAATTTATTATTGTTATTATAATTTTTTCGAAAAAATATATATATAAAATGTGTAAACATTCAACAATGTTTTCATTGCTGAAAAATTCTCGGAACCAAACAATATGTATGGTATTATTATTTGTGTGAATATTTCAAGCCGGCATACATATTGTTTTTGGTCCAGAGATTGCAACGAAGCTTCCAAACTCTAATATATGAAAACAAACCTTTATAATTTTTTTCACTCTTCCCCTACATTGATGAATTTATTGTTTTGATTAAAATTTAATGTGTTGATTACTAATTTAAGTATAAAAATTTTATATTAACTACTATCATTTGAAAACTATACGAGATATGCACATGAAGCTTTCAATCGCTTTGACAGAATCCAACTATTGGATCAAAGCCCAGAGTTATCCAACTAACTGGTGAATTGTTTCGATGAACGGGCATTACTATCACGACTCGTTGAATTCATAAAGTTTATTATTATTGCCATTGAGTGGCGATAGAAAACATCACTTGATATTTAAATTCTGATATTTGGGAGGGTTTCATTAAAACCTCAATATATATATATATATTAAAAACAGTGAAATCCAGTCAATTTAAACTATAGATATAACAAGGGTCTCCCTGAATATGTGTTGTGTTCATTAATAGATCATTTCATGCCATTTTAATTACATCAATGTCCGTTTGCTTGTGGTAATTGCACACATTGTACTATACTTTGTTGATTTTTCTCGGACTGGTGCAATCTGACTGGTTTCAACGAACACTTTGCACTTTGGCAAATTGTTTCATCGTTTGATTGGTGCGAAAATCGTTCAAACACAAAACCTTCATTGCGACTTCGTACGTCGCAATGTGTAAAAATCGAGTATATTCAATATATAAGTTCAGTATATTCGTCAATTAAACTTATAATTACACATAACGACTTGCAATGAGAAATCATCATCAAATTTTGGTTGTTTTAATTTCCAGAATAATAGAAGGGGAGGTTGACAGGCTAGTCATACTTTACAGCCTATTTTTACAGCCTGTACTTTCTTGATTTACTTGATTTACAGCCTGTACTTTCAGTTGGGTCGAAAACAATCGCCGCAGCTGGCCCGTAGTCTTAAGTTGCTCACTGACGGAGAGATTTGTATAATTTGTTAGTCGTATCTGCATATTTCTCAGTCACTAACAACTTATCTGCAAACAATATAAGCAAAATATTTGTTTTTTCAGTGAGCTTTTCGATTTTTTGTAACGTGGGTGTAATATGTAACGAAATAGTTTAACGTGATCCCAAAATTGTATTTGGTAAAAGTTTTATATATGAAAAAAGATTCACAAAAACGAGATCGAGAGTCTAGTGACTGATTTCATCAGTACTTGACTTACTTGAAGGACAGCTTTAGTCCTTAGCAAAAAGTATTTTACAGTGTGCTTAAAATGTACGTATACTTTTCATCAAAGAAAAACAATATTGGAATACCGTTTTCATGTTGAAAATAATGAAAATGATAAATGAATGTGTAGTTTATAGAAAAATGTTTGAATTGTATGTTGTATTTTAAATGTAGTAACTTCTTAAATGGGGCAATCGACCGACGAGTGACTTACAAATGAGTATTTGAATCAAAATATGTTCAGAAATGTTCAATGAGTAATTTAATTGTGAGTTTAAAACACCCATGTGTCGGTTGGCTCATATCAAATGCTATTGAAATTATCCCAAATTCATATTAACCCCATATAATTAGTAAAAGATGTAATGTAATCTTTCTGTGATTGATGGTGTACGATTAATGTAAAACATACTACATATTTGTAAAGCAAAAATAAACCCCATAGAAATAATGTACTACAGCGATTCTTAAGCGTTAGTAAAATAAATAAATTTTCACCCTCATAGAAAAAATCTTGATTGTCCGCTTGTTAGAAAGTGTTCCTCTCAAATCTTACATATTTCTGGACTTTGAATTCACATAAATACTTAGTATAAAACGGAAATATATGTTAAATTGATCTATTTAAAAGCTCAAGGTATTATTGAGAAGACTTTTGAATTTATATCACCGTATAAGTGGATTCCTGATGCAGTTGCTGTAATAATCCAAATAATCAATAATCAAAACATGGAAAACAATTTCTATTGCTGGTTTTTATAACTATCAAATGATCGATAAAAATTTACAATTGTTTTAATAAACCCTACAATTGCTTAAGAAACCCTACAATTGCTTAAGAAACGCTGATATATTCTGTTCGCGTTCCTGTTGCTTGTACTTAAATGTGTTAAACTAAGCATAAAATTATATTAAACAAAATAAGAAAAAAAAACGAATGCTGACAGAATAAATATATATGTTCATGGTAAAAACAGCTACGGTAAAATAAGTATATTTTGCTGAGAGTTTACGTATGGTACGTACAATGTAATAAGGATAGATGGAAGTATACTTTGTAATACTTTTGCAAGTTTTAAACGATATAATGTAAAACCATCGTGGAAAATGTTACGGGACCTGTGATGATTGAATAAAGTTATAATTGACGATTACAATGTTTTATTTGAATATTACTGTGACATGGTCGAGTTTCGGTCACCATCCAGGTTCGTTGCTACTTTACTTCCTTCCCGGCCGTCACATTAAATAGTCGTGTCTTAACAACTCCATCGTTTCACACCCACCAAATTACCCTAACCAATAACTTTATTCTGAGTCATTGCAACCAGGGCAGCTCTAAGGATAGTTGGCGGCCGGGTGCAAATCCAAAATTTTATCCCCCCCCCCCCCCCCCTAAAAAAAAGAATGTCTGTCTCGTATAGGCTCCTAAGCCACTCAACCGATTACGATGGAACTTTCAGGATTTGTTGTATGCATGTCCGGGAAGCTCACTGTGAAAAAACCTCTTAATAATAATATTCGTAATTACGATTTTACCGACGCGAAAGTTTGAAGCGCCATTGTGTAGTCATGGAAATGTGTTCGTTGGTAACCACGTTACCAGTTGGTTTATGACGACACGGCGTTGAAGAGACGTTAGTTGAGCTCCAACCATCACTTGAAACGGGAACGGGAATTACATACCTTATTCTGGCATTGCAACGCATGCCGGGTTCAACTAGTAATAAAAAATCAAACATTGTTGTTCACCTCGCTTATTATCAGAATATATATATTTTTGTGCGCCTCCTATACGATCTATTCCGAACATTTCACCTTATTATGCAAAATTGAAGGCCTTTCGTAGTTATATTTATATTATATCTTAAAGTAATATACATATTAACTGATGTAACTCAACAAACACTTAAATCATTGACAATTTAATTATACTTTCGATCTAATTGCATTGATCTAATGCAATTGAGTCAATGTGCATATCTGCCATCGCTTCTTTTTTTCCCCACACTTTTGCACACGAAACGTAGAATTTGGCGACTTTGCAAATTTATTTAAATTTTTGTTTAACGGAAGCTGTCAATATATTTTTTATATATAATTTTTATTTTCGCGAAACTTGGCGCCCTTTGGGGCTTTGGCCCCCGTTTGTTCTGCACCCTCAAAACACCCCTTTGATTTGATTTTTAAATGCTTTTTATTATTACGAAATTATGTTCACAATACATCTTATATCTATTTTAATAGCTACTGATCATTTTCTATTTTACAATTTAATTTAATTTGGTTAGTAATCACAGTATTATATTATTCTAATGTTAATCTACAGCATAATAGAAAAGAGCACCCCTTAAAGCGACCCCAATAGCAACATAATAGTCCAAATGTGTTGTTTTGAATGGTAAACGGTTTATTGCGCAAAAAGCGATCTCGCACAAGTCACTAAAATCAAGATCACAGAACATCTGGAACTCGAGTTCTCGTTAGTTCAATATTTCGCGATATAATTCAAATCATAGAGGTTTTGATGAGGAATACATAAAATATAAAGACCCTGCATTCAGTATATTTGAAGAAATAAAATAAACTGGTCACTCACTATCCAACACAGTACGGCAAGTGCTAAATAAAACACATGTAAAATTTGTAAATAATTCCAAAGTAAAAAGGAGTAAAGGAACTTTTGAACAAAATAAATAATAAAAAATCGTCAAACTTATACAATTTTTATTTTTAATTCATAAACATACAATTTCATTTTGCAAATGCATTTTTTTTAACATAAACATCAACTTCATATGCTAAATATAAGATAGACAAACCATTTAGACATTTATGTATATCATATATATTCTCTTGACTACTTTATCCAAACAAAAGTAATTCAAAATTCACCATCATATACAATGTATCTAGCAGTCCTTTCTTTAGAATTTCCTTGCTCTTGACTCGGGGAGGATGTGTTTAACAATTTTTTTTTCAAACAAATGAAAAATTTAAGACACGCCTCCGTTTTTTTTTAACTCAATCAGTTCAACATCTAGAAATTAGCATAACTTATTTATTATACTAAAAATAGGAATAAATTCAATTCTAACGTCAATAACATTGATTTATAAATAATGGGGTGAATTTATTAGTATAATATGTACATTAGCATGAACATGAACATCCAAATAATACAACAATCTTTAATAGATTACTTGTAACTAACACTCTGACTTAAATATCAATATATTATATTATATAATAGTATATGCAATTAATTCGATAATTATACATACTTACTAGTACACTACACACGCAAGTTACTAATGTGATCATGACAACTTAACATAACCTACTGTTATCTCATCTGAACCGAAGTTCATACTATTGATAGTGTTTATAAAAAAAATAATTCAAAATCAAAGGAATCATTCTAAGATTAAAGACTCTTTTAATCGTTGCGTTACAATTTAAAGAGCAAATACATATTATTAATTCTTATATATGTATATTGAGACCTGAGAATACAATAGATATATGGGCAGTATTTTGATAAATGGTCGGTATAAATTTTAAATGGCTTAAAAGATTTTGAACCACGTTAATAAAGGTTGTGGCTATTTGCAGGTACTATATCTGCGACATGCGCAAAGCCTTCTACATTTAATGTATGCTAGACTTGTTAAATCAATCGTTCATACTACGTCACTTAACGAGTTCGAACTAAATTTAAAGAGGTTTAAAACAAAATTTTATCAGTAAACACGCTGACAGTGACAGTTCACGCGCATGCGCAGAAGGCTTTGCGCCTGTCACAGATATAGTACCTGCAAATAGCCAATAATTCGCAGATATAGTACCTACAAATAGCCAATAATTTGCAGATATAGTACTTGCAAATAGCCACAACCGTTAATAAATGGAATTTTGTTATTTTGTAATTTTAACTCAAATTATTATTGACTTCTGAAAACTGTGTCAACTAAAATAAGTAGCTAGCCGTAAATCGGTGTAAAAACGATCATTCGATTACCATCGTCCGCCTTTTGAAATAAAACTGACCGTAAACTCAAATACCGACAGCTTCGTATAGTAAAAATACTGACCAGATAAGTGAAATCTTTTTTTTCAAATCGATTATGAGTCGTTATCGGTTTCGATAGTGTTATTTATTCTAAAACATAAAGAAAATTATTTAAATATTTTATTTTATTCATACATTCACCAGTAAGTATACATAATATATCTAATTAATAACGTTTACAGTAGAATTAGACATATTAAATTGGACATGATTCAACTAAAAATCTATAAGCGTAAACATATATGTATCTCAACACAAGATTTGATGTTCGTGTTCACATGCAACATGGTTTTTATATAAAAATATATGGAAAAAAGTAAATCTATGACTCTTTAGAACTTACCTAAAGAAAATCTAACAAACTATGTATGTATATAAAAGAAATGATATATAAAAGGGCAAATCGCGTTCTTTAGTTTAACTTACTGTTTGAAACGTTGAATTTGAATCGTGTTCTATTTCCTCTATAGTAAATTCGCAAAAGTGCTAATGACCCCGAAACTGTATTAAAAATAAACATTCGATTCAAAACACAGCATCCGTATGTATGTATGCATGTACATACGTTGTAATGCAACAACACTACAGGCGACCATATACATATATATTTATATAAATATATAGTACATATATATATATATATATATATATATATATATATATATATATATATATATATATATATATATATATATATATATATATATATATGTATGCACACAATACATTTATGTAACATATAAATATATATGTATGTATGCGTCTTCGTTGATGAGACAATATACTCTGTTAAATTGAATAAGTGGATCGAATAACACAGATGTCCAGCTCGCTGAAAAAAATACACATCGTTTTTAATTACATTCGGTCACTCGCATACGCATCTTTAAATATTCATTTGATTTAATACTAATAATAATAATAGAAAAAAATATGTATGTATTTCAATGTTCAAAATAATTTTCAATCGAGTACTTGCCCTCGTGATTTATGTACGTCAATGTACTTTCTTTACCGTTTTAAAATGCCGAGCGCAAGCAACGGCCGAGTGAAAAATTTAGCGGGGAGGGAAAAAAAAAGTACATCGCACATTCGTATATCCACTCTTATTATTTGCAAGCTTGCAATTGAGTCCAATCGCGGCCTCGTAAACACTTAAACGCAACTGAAAAATTCAAACATATCGTCAATGTGATGTTTAATGGGTGACGCTTTCTACTTAAAAGCAACAAGACACAATAACAAAAGAAATGCAACTCGTCTAAATTCGCTATTTTTTTAAAATACAAAATTCTCAATTATCAAAACTGCGACGGCGAACGAAGCTGAACGTCAAAGTCTACATAAATATATATATATATATATATATATATATATATATATATATATATATATATATATATATATATATATATATATATATATATATATATAAGCCGGTCTATTCTTCAGATTGACTCTTTGCACTCTCAATTTTCCTATAAAACCTACTTTGAGCCTTTGTTATGTGGTTGCCTTTACTCGGTGACACGACAACTCGTTCACAGATTTTCCGTAAGCCGAGGATGCGCTCCAGGCATTACGTATACGGCCATCTCTTTCTCACCCCGTCTGTTCACCAAGATCTCGTTTACTATGCCATTACGTATGCAGCCATCTCTTTCACAGACCGTCTGTTCACCGATAACAGATATTACGTATACGGCCATCTCTTTCTCACCCCGTCTGTTCACCAAGATCTCGTTTACTATGCCATTACGTATGCAGCCATCTCTTTCACAGACCGTCTGTTCACCGATAACAGACATTACGTATACGGCCATCTCTTTCTCACCCCGTCTGTTCACCAAGATCTCGTTTACTATGCCATTACGTATGCAGCCATCTCTTTCACAGACCGTCTGTTCACCGATAACAGACATTACGTATACGGCCATCTCTTTATCACCCCGTCTGTTCACCAAGATCTCGTTTACCATGCCATTACGTATGCAGCCATCTCTTTTACAGACCGTCTGTTCACCGATAACAGACATTACGTATACGGCCATCTCTTTATCACCCCGTCTGTTCACCAAGATCTCGTTTACTATGCCATTACGTATGCAGCCATCTCTTTCACAGACCGTCTGTTCACCGATAACAGACATTACGTATACGGCCATCTCTTTCTCACCCCGTCTGTTCACCAAGATCTCGTTTACTATGCCATTACGTATGCAGCCATCTCTTTCACAGACCGTCTGTTCACCGATAACAGACATTACGTATACGGCCATCTCTTTCTCACCCCGTCTGTTCACCAAGATCTCGTTTACTATGCCATTACGTATGCAGCCATCTCTTTCACAGACCGTCTGTTCACCGATAACAGACATTTCGTATACGGCCATCTCTTTCTCACCCCGTCTGTTCACCAAGATCTCGTTTACTATGCCATTACGTATGCAGCCATCTCTTTCACAGACCGATAACAGACTGTTCACCGATAACAGACGGTCTGTGAAAGAGATGGCTGCATACGTAATGGCATAGTAAACGAGATCTTGGTGAACAGACGGGGTGAGAAAGAGACGGCCGTATACGTAATGCCTGGAGCGCATCCTCGGTCAACGGAAAATCTGTGAACGAGTTGTCAGGTAACCCCTTTACTCAAGTCGAACTTTTTTTAGAGTTCATTCAAGTGTACAAAAACTATAACGCAGTAGTCAGTAACGTTTTTGAAGAATAGACTAAACATATTTACGCTCGTAGAGATATATCTGATTTACCAGTTGAATTGTATTCGAATATGAATGACCTGAAACGCCAGTTGGAATATATTACAACTGAAAAAAATACACTTCGCCTGTAACAATGCCCTCCCTGAGTGTGTCAGGTCTTCTAAGACAGTGGATGCATTCTTGCGAGGTGCATGGAGACACCACCAAATTTAGTATATATACAATTTTAGAGTTAATTAACTAATTAATAGAATGTATTTGAGTAAAATAGAAAGTGTATTAAATTTGCTAACTAGCTAAAATTATATAAATAAACATGTATATATATATATACTGAATGCTCAGTTGCGCCCATGTAACCAACAAGTACCGAAAAAAATGTATCAGAAAAATAATACACAACATCTGTCAGTTGTCATGAATATTATATGTATGTGTAAAAAAAACGACTACACTGATTTTTGAGCAAATTTTCTCCGACACGTTTAAAATCTTCATAGAAAATTTTTAAATTGCATATCAATACGGCAATTTTTTAAATGAAATCAATTCAGAGTGCAAAGGTTTTAAATAAAAGAAACATTGACGTACAACTTGGCATACCGTTCATATGTACTGATAGTAATGCGTATATTTTCAAGAATTTTGTCTTTCGTTTGGGTTGTACCTTTGTACCAGGATCTGACAATACGAATCAGAGAAACTGGTCAATTCAATTTCGGTGACTTACCAAAGTCATCTGAAACAAATCCAACATTAGATAAATGTGCACAATTCGACATAAGCAAGCCAAAGTATGTAAGAATATAAAAAAAAAAATATATATATAACTACAAGTTAATAATGTACCCTTCGGTTAATTCGATCCAACACTGACGGGTGAAATTTAATAAAACAACCTTTGATATTCTTACAAAATATTTTTATGGTTAATCAAGAGTACATATAATGAAAGAGTGAACAGTGAACACGTGTTCAGCGCGGGGTCATTAAGTACTTAATCTAGACTTAATGGCATCGGCAAATACGTACGTACGTGTCAAAGCCAAACATATGTATATTGCAATGTGCCAAACACAATGTATACAGCGTTTTTATCCCACAACAGCGTGTTTCGTCATGAATTCGCCTCGAAAAATGTACACATGTTTTTCAATCACCGCTCACATTTTAAACCTGCCAAAATTACAATTGGAAAAGTACGCCTTTGCGGGGTAAAAACATTGTACATTCACCGGTTTACGTACATCGACCATGACGCGTACGTGTACAGTAGGGTGATTGCTATAATATGTTTGAACCCCAGATTGTATCCGACCTAGCAAACCCCACTTTATCTGATATAAGAACATATGTAAATAAATAATAACTCTCATACAAAAATGCATTTTTTTTTTTTTGTAGAATGTCATTATATTATATGAAAATTTCAATAATAAAATCATAAATACGCAAGCGATTTCCCTATACACATATAAACGAAAGTGATGAAGATTCGGCGAAACTATCAAATGGCACAAAAAATATATGCTACATACCATTTATACATTCATACATATATTTACAACTGTAAAAGCCTGAGTGTTGTCATATTCTAATATTAACATTAACATTTCCTACTAGAATTATTTATAAATCCAATAGAGAGCCGGTATAAAAATTGTAGTTAATCCAAACAAACCCTAGACAACTACTGCTGAGGATTTCGAACTTTGTAAAGGTGTGTTTAGACTCTCTAATATATCTTGCAACAATATAAAATAAACAAAATAAGTCTATTAATGAATGTATCTTTCCAAAACTAGTTTCATCTTCTTCACTGTTGTCAAAATGGAATGCTCACAATCTAAATGCCAAGCCACAATCTAAAATACTCAGCATTTAGGGATTTCCATCGGGAAATTCTGCTATGGTTGTATATTCAGAAATTCCGGTGTAAACCAGTCTTTATAAACATTGACACGGATTACACGACCCATGTTCAATGCAGTTTGTTTTCAATGTCACCTGGAAAGGCTTAACGGGTAGCATTCTTGTTTACTTTGCACATGCTCAAAATATTATACAACGCATATCGGTGTTTTTCCCATGGACTTGTTGGCAAAACGCCGATCGGCGCAAAGGGTTATAGGGATGATAAAAAGTATTTATTTTCAATCAAAGTATCAACTATGCATATGACTAAATTGCACAAATAACTATGGGTCAATAATGATTCACACAAAGTCAAATACCGATCATTCAAACTCACCGCCCACAAATGATTGCACTTCCCAGCTTTCCTATATAATAAATCAAATGCTACTGAAGGATTATTTATATCTAATTATAAAACTCAGGCCATTACAGTACAGTGTATTTACATATATGTGTGAATCAATACATTCAAGAACCTTCAAAACACATCAACTAATAATTGTAACCGATACGTGTGTATACACGTCTGAATATTTTTTTACAAATACTTTTTATACAAATATTTTTTTCTGTACGTTTATTTAAAATAAACATACAACATATTATATCAACACATATAATAATAATATAACCCATATACTAATTGCTACATTGTAATCAACCTAAATTATCCAATCGAAACTCGTCAATGAAACTTTTTGAAAAATATTCAAACAAACGGATGCCTTGTGGATACACATAATATATGTATTTATTATATATAAATATCGCAGCAAAGTTACCAAAAATTCGCTAAAGCATTCAGAAAAAAATAAATTAATATATGTAAATATACACTACGTAGAGTTCAGAATGATGAAAAAAGTTCATATTTGAACTAATTAATAAACAATATATTAATAACTAATATTATGACGAGTAAATTGCAAACATAACGGTGCAGACTGTGATGTGTAAGAGACAGAGCAAAAATACGTGGTGTGATCGGAAAATAAGCAGTCGTCAAACTCGGTTAAAGTGAATAAATTAAAAATTTAATAAATTAAAAATCATTGCAAGCGACACCTTTCCACCCAGAACATATGAACACCACAGAAAGCACCGAATCAATATTCCATATGTAATCGGCACCGATCTTTATATACATATAAACACGTACACACACACACACTATGTAATCAACCCTTTGGATTGCCGAGGCATTTTGAAGATCACTGTCCAAGATTGCCGAACGGATCGTCGATTCATTGTATCACCACTTCATTTAAGATATCCCTGTACGTACCAAAAACGCATTTAATGCCATAAAAACAACATACATATATTACTCTCTTCTTTAGAAGATTCCCATATTATTAGAGACACGTGCATTTTTTTTTTGTTTACACACATTTGATTTCATAAAAGCATTGTATTTTTGCAAGGCTTTATATATATATATATATATATATATATATATATATATATATATATATATATATATATATACTAGTGCACATAATTGTGCACTCGTTAAAATATCGCAATTCGAATTTAAAATATAATTTATAATTTTGAAAAAAAATATCGTATTTTTTTAATCTATTCTTTTGTTTATGCCGCGTCTCTTTCCACGATATACGATCCCAAGGGCAGAAAGAGAGACGGAGCATGGTGAGTGATTACTTCGTAAACACTCACCAAGCTCTGTCTCTTTCCACGATATACGACTCCAAGGGGAGAAAGAGACGGAGCATGGTGTTAACAGCGAGTATTTCATACACACGCACGCAGGCACGCACGCATTAGACAAGCATTAAAAAAAAAAACAAATCGTAAATAATAATATAAGATTTTTTCTTTTTTTTATATATAAATAAATATGAATATATTTTTATTTTCTCATCTCTCTGTATTTTTTTGGTCTAAATTTATATAAATAAATAAATAAGGTTTAATTCGCTTATCGGTCAGACAATATTCCTAAAACTCTTCGCTTGTTTTATATAAAGCAAATACTTATCAATATATATTTTTTTTTTTTTGGAATTTTCATATGTATTTCAAACTTAGTTTATGCTTTTTATAATTTTTTATGTTCAGGCTTCAGAATGACATTAAGTGTTTTTCTATATTCTGACAAATACTCAGTAAAGTTTGTAATATTAGTATAATTAGCTAAAATAGTCACATAAATAAATAAAAAACAATAGAATATTACAAAAAATGTTATCATTTCTTGAACGAAAACATCCTACTCGGCGATGAGAAAAGTAGTGATCCATTTCATACTTATGAGGACATCGACGACACGTTCGGCAGTCCTGGGCAAAACTGCAAACGACGGAATATCGCCGTTTAGCAGCCAAAGGGTTGAATACCAAAATTTATAAACAACAATACAATCATTATAGGAAAAATTTAAATAAAATCAACTCGAAAGACGACGAATCGAGGCTCATTCTATAGACTTCCAATACAGGTCGATCACAAAAGATAATAATAAAAAGGAAAAGAATTTAAAAAAGATGTATGCATCGATTATTAGTAAAAAAATAATAATAATAAGTGACAATCGTTACAAAAGTGAACATATATAATATATATGTGTAAAATGAATAGTTTTGAATTAAAGGAAAACACATGTTACACACGTTGTTTCGAGTTCTAAACGGGCTCCCTAATGAAAGGGTGCTGCAGCGCGCACGCTATTGAAGCGCGGCGTGCCGGGTCCACCATCAGCATCTGCTCCAGCAGTTGCTTCAACTGTTCCATTTTTTTCATGAGATTCGACGGCAAATTTCTCGAGCCGGTCAATTCCGACACCAAATCTCTATTCGGATTGACGCACGTGATAAGGGCAATTTTCTCCTGAAATCACACGCCAAAATTTCCCATTAGCAACATACTGTAACATACATGGATACAAACAACATGAATAACAGAACTCGACTACAGTAGAACCTCGATTATCTGGATTGTTAAAAACAAACACAAATTTTACTGCTTTGAAATGCATAACATAAAAATTCGAAAATAAGACTGAGAAATGAGTCAGTTGCTCAAAAGACGGTTGTGTTTCTTGAAAATTTGATAGCGATTTAAATATTTATTTTTAATATTACCAATATGGAAAAAGAAAACGTGTTGTATTATCATTAAAAGACCAGTTAGATATTATCAATGATTTAAAAAGCGGTGTCTTAGGACGTTTTTTGTCAAATGCTTAATGGTGTTGGAACGTCAACGATCTCGGATATAAAAAAACAAGGCGAAAAAATTATGAAGTTTACTGATTCTTTAATGTCACAGAAGATGGAAGCTCAGAGCGTAAGGTTATGAAAAAATCAGGAAATTAATTAGTCGAAGAGTGTATTTTTATGTGGTTCATTCAAAGACGATCGTCTGGACGGTTACCTGACAACTTGTTCACAGATTTTCCGTAAACCGAGGATGCGCTCCAGGCATTACGTATACGGCCGTCTCTTTCTCACCCCGTCTGTTCACCAAGATCTCGTTTACGTATGCATTACGTATGCAGCCATCTCTTTCACAGACCGTCTGTTATCGGTGAACGGCATAGTAAACGAGATCTTGGTGAACAGACGCGGTGAGAAAGAGATGGCCGTATACGTAATGCCTGGAGCGCATCCTCGGTTTACGGAAAATCTGTGAACGAGTTGTCGTGTCACCCGTCTGGACAGCCAATATCTGGTCCATTATTGTATGAAAAGTATTCGCGATTTAGCAACTTCAAAAAGAAGAGCTAACTGCAAGTAAAAATCCATAATTGAATTTCTTAATAAAGAATAATTTAATATTGATCTTCATGTTATTATATATGTATGTAAATGTAGACGAATAAAAATTATTCACACTGAATGAACACTTCCTGATTTTTTCGATTATCTGGATTTTTCATTATCAGGACTACCTTAATCCCCAATTAGTCCGGATATTTTTTTTTTCCTTATGTACTATTTTTCTTATATTTTATAGTATTTTTCTGCTTTTACCTTTTATTTCTTTTTAATCTTGTATGAATTATTAGGGTTTGCTGCAAATGATTGCAAGCTACACGGCTGCATGCTCATTCCGATTGAACTTAAGCATATACGAAAGACGATATATTCATGGGGTTGCACAGATGACATTTGGACACGGTGTACATTGATGATTGGCAATTCTTAAAATTGAGTTGGATCTTTCTTGCAAGTTTAAAATGGCAAATGCCGAGACAAAAGTATGAAATGAGCATGCGCCCGCTTGGTTTGCAATCGTTTGTAGCGCAGGGGAATTATTACTATTATTAGTATGATTTTTATTATTCTTCCCTTATTTTCTTATGGAGGCCATTGTGGCGCATTAAGAGGGCTGGACAGCAGCGCCTTGTCCATACAAACGTACTATCCTTCTCCCTACCTCAATTATGGCACTAGAGAAATTATTTTTTAATATGCTATGGATATCCACCATTGGGGTGCATCTATCGTTTTATTTTTTTTAATTAATTATTTTTTATAGGAGCTGGGAGCCGCCAAACATCTATAAAATCGCCTCTTTCTTACACCCACGAAAAGAGTCTAGCGTGGTTATTTAACGGTCGATTTTTAAAAAAATACGCCAATAGATGCACAGAAAATATCTTTCTCATACCGATGATGAAATTTTTTTAAAAATTGGTCCAGTTTTGGAGGAGAAAATAGTAGAATATGAACCCTCGATTTTGTCAATTTAAACAACGTTTTATCTGGTCAAAGCGCAACTGTCGCATTCACTCAATATATATATTGATATATATTGTCGCATTCACTCAATATATACATACACTCAATATATATATCGAAGAAAGGAACGGTAACAAAATTAAGGTTTCGGGTGTACAGCCCTCTTAAGTTCTTCCTGTAATGCCACAATGGTCCAAAATTATAAATGAATAAATGAATAATCGAAGTTCTACTGTGTCAAGTCGACAGACCCATTCATCATAACAATCGAGCTCTACCGTACTCAAAATAATTACCCTTTCCGTAACTTTGTCGACTTCTCGGTACAGAAAATCACAGTTGGAGTTAAAGTGCTGCGTCTTAAACAATCCCTTCCTTATCAGTTTGTGGGGCACTTTCCCCTTCAGGTCCATAATGTACTTCAGCATTTGATTGTTGGATTGCCCGCTGAACAAAATTTTACCGGTAGACAGCTCGTAAATAGTGCACGCGACAGACCATGTGTCGATAGCGTAATCGTACGGAATGCCCAAGATGATTTCGGGCGCTCGGTAAAACCTCGATGCCAAGTATGGCGTCAGTTCGTTATCATTTATACTCGTCGCCGAGCCGAAATCGCACAACTTGAGGTGAACTTTGCTCTCGTTTACTAATATGTTGTCCGGCTTTATATCTAAACACAAAAAACACAATGTAACTAGGTAATAAGTGATTTCGTTTACTTTTCGTATCAATGCAAATAAATATTATTATAATAGCAACATATATTAATATTATATACATTTTATTCCCAAGCGTGGTATAACGTTTTATATACATATGTATGTACATATATACGAGATGTATGTACATACACATATACTGCGCATTTTATGATTAGTATTCACTAAAGTCTATGTAAATTTTATACGCCGTCAGGTCTAGATGAGTCCATCGTTTATGTGTATTTTATTTATTTTATCTTGTTAGTATGAAACACTACAAAACGATTCTAGTAGGTAAATTAGTCGAAGTGAGTTATTCGAATGGCAATTTATCAAACTGTTCGAATTAAATTACGATTCGAAAAATGTCTCTCAAACAACTGTGTTTCGATGAAAGCCTTTATTAGAATGGCGTTCAAAAAAAATTCATAACAAGCTTGGATAAATTATTTGGATTATAATAATTAAATAATATTGAAAATATCTTGCGATGACTTGAAATTTCTCGACCTTCGTTTTCTTGACTTTTTTGGTGTATGTCATTGTCGAGTTAGTACATATACAAAAAATGTTTTAAATAGTGAAGTACTTATTTTAAACATTAACTATTAAAAAATATAGTATAAATAGATTTAACGTTTTTTAGATATCTTTAAAAGTGTATCAATTGCAGGGATGCGGTGCATCCGCTTTAAAATCGCCAGACGAATTGAACGACAGATTAACGGACGGCTGCTTTAAATGCAATTCTCATCTTCTCGAATGATAGATGGCACATCAGATGACGGGTAACCTTTCGATGTGGACAGATGCAATTATTAAAATTGAGTTGGATCTTTCAGGCGAGTTTAATAAGGCAAGATTCGATAAGTTCCGAATCTTGCCTTATTAAACTCGCCAGAAAGATCCAACTCAATTTTAATAATTGCATCTGTGCACATCGAAAGGTTACTCGTCATCTGATGTGCAATCTATCATTCGAGAAAACGAAAATTACGTTTAAAGCTGCCGTTCTGTTAATCTGGCGATTTTAGAGCGGGTGCACCAAACCCCAATTGCAGGAGCTGTAGCTTGGTTTGAAAATTTACCGACTTGGACACCCGACTTTATTTATGATTCGAATCCGACTCTGACTCCAACTTTAACGATTTTAATAAAATCGATTTTTCTTGCCAACGTAAAAAATTATTAGTAAAAAAAAATTAAAGGCATTAAAAAATCACTAAAAATTGACATGTAATCCAATTTGTTAAATTATTGATAATTAAATAGGTATAAATAAAAACAAGGTACAGTAATAGTGTGTGTGTGTGTGTGTGTGTGTGTGTGTATGAATTTGATACACAAATAAATCAATGATAAAGAATGAAAGGAACCAATCGGTTTTGGCGAAAATACGTGCATACATTATACCAGCGGTTTCCAAACTGGGAGGCGCGCCTCCCTTGACTATTGCCTTGACTTGACCTTGATTTCTCAAAGTTTTTGTGTATACAGAATCCATTTAATTACAATGAAGAAGGCGAATTCGAACTGAGAACTATCGAAAAAGAAAAATTGATAGAATTATCATGCGATTGCTCACTAAAACAAAAGTTTCAAAATGAAACCATAATTAAATTTTGGATGAATCTTAGTGGAGAGTATGAATCTTTGTATTGCAAAGCAATGCAAGTGTTTCTACCGAAAAGGAGTTACGAGTGGCACTCTCCATATTGCCCCCAAGATTTGATAAACTTTGTGCCAATAAACAACAACATCATTCGCATCAAATTTTGATGTGATAGATGTAGTTTAATTATTAATTTAATATAATAATAAATATACGTGTTCGTATAAATTTATGTTATAGCAAAACCTTTTTATTATTCTGTCTATTGTAGTGTTCAGTATTTTTTTTTAAATAAAGGTTTATTATTTAAAACGTGTCTATATTATTATATATATTAAAAAATAAAAGGTAGGGAGGCGCGGAAAAAAAAATTTTTTTTAGGGAGGCGTAGTAGCATAAAGTTTGGAAACCGTTGCATTATACTGTAGTTTAAATTCACGATTGTTATAAAAAAACGAGTCGAAAAGTCGAGTAAACGAGTGTCAATAGATTTCAAATCGGTGGAACAGAGCGCACTGAATTCTTAGATAACTTATTACAAGACAAAGCGATATATTTAAAAAAAAAATTAAATTGAGATCTAAATTTCAAACCTTTCATGTCGATTCCCATTTAAATGAAAACTGCCCTAATTTTTGACAAAGTTGATACATGATTTATTGAACTTTGAGCTACAGATTCGATCATAAACTTAAATCGTGATACTGAAAGTATCTCTAGGCCTGCCGTAGACTATCTACCATACATAAAATGAAACAATGCGCAGTTTAATTGAACAACGACATAGCATCTGAACCAATCGTAAAGAGCAAGCAAAACAGTTTAGTACTAAAAAGTAAAATACAACCAACTTACTTCGAAGATTCGCTACAACACAATTCAAGAATAATAAAATGCATCAGTTATATTAAAATATTCAAAGTGTGAATTCATTCACGTTTGTAAAAATAATTTCAGGAAAAAATACAATACCTGCGTGCAATATCTCCGCTTTCTTTAAAAGTTTAAGGGCGAACAATAGCTGTTGCGTGTAGCTACGCACTGCTTTTACATTCAGGCCACTTCCGCCGCCGTACTTTTTCAAAACTTCGCGCAGATTCATCGACAACGGCTCTAGCACCAGACACAAATGCCGCCTGTGGAAGAAATGACACCGAAGACGCACACAATGCATTTTGTCTTCGGGATCGGCGTCGTTCAGCTTCCTGAGCATTTCCAACTCCCTCAAACCTGTCTGGTGCCTGAAAACACCAAGAAATGCATTCAATTTCATTGTATACAACAACACTTCCTTGTAATAATCATTAATATCAGTAATAAGTTCAAAGCTCTAAGTTTACAAGAGTGTGCGTCAAGGATGTACATATTTTGTCTCCAATAATGTTCAATATTTATGCATCATGAGAAGGGGTAAAAATGGCGGGGTTAAAGCATATCCAATCTCAAGTAATACTGTCATAGCCAACTCCGAAGAGAAAATGGCAAATCTACTACGTCTGCAACACGAAAGCAGAATACTTGGACTCCAGATGAACAGAGCGAAAACAAAGACTATGATGATGGATCGGCATGATCAACTCGTGAGGACAGATGCTCCATCTAATCTTGATGTTGTACACGAATTTATTTAAATCAAA
Organism: Arctopsyche grandis; assembly: GCF_051622035.1. Classification (NCBI taxonomy): domain Eukaryota; kingdom Metazoa; phylum Arthropoda; class Insecta; order Trichoptera; family Hydropsychidae; genus Arctopsyche; species Arctopsyche grandis. Next base: position 35,163,460 of record NC_135356.1, read on the forward strand.
TCAACGCTATGGATGACGGATGGTGTGAGACTAAAATAAGAAGGCGAAAAGTTCATTGTGCAAAATTTAGAAAAACCAGGGCATCGTATTTCTATACGGAGTGGAGAAATGAACGGTACAATCTCGAGGATGACGGAATAGACGCTTTTGAGATGTATTGTTATTTAGGCAAATTGCTAGGCGAGACCAGGAAAAATTAGTCGTTCTGGGAAGCGTTGAAGGAAGCAGATTAAGAGGATGATCTCCATCAAGATAGAATGACCAGACCAGGGCTGACATTGGAAAAACGGTAGTTGAGTCACTGTGAGCTATCGAGAGGACGGGAGGACCCTGACCCATTCTTTGAGTTATTTTTATTTCTATACGGAGTGGAAACATGAATGGTACGAGCTCGAGAAAGCCAAAATAGACGCTTTTGAGATGTGTTATTGGAGACAGATGCTTAGAATCCCCTGGACAGTGAGAAGAACCAATACCTTCATCCTGCAAAAGCTGAGGGTTGGTAAATAGACTATCGTACATTTGTCTTAGGCGTATCCTCCAGTTCTTTGGGAACATTGCGAGGCTAGACCAGGAGAGCCTGGAAAATTTGGTCGTTCTGGAAGCATTGAGGGAAGCAGAGGAAGAGGACGATCCCTAGCAAGGTAGAGTGACCAGATCAGGACTCATTGGGAAAACTGTAGTCGAGTCACTGCGAGCTGTGGGGTATCGAGAAGGATGGAGGACCATGACCCATTTTTTGAGTTATCGTAATACGGTACTCATTACCTTTATTCGTAATACCTAGCAAATATTAATGCATTATTGAATTCGCAAGCATTCGTAAGAACATCAGAGCTATCAAAACCCCACAATTCTCAAACCTCAAGTGTATTTTCGCTTGCAGAGATACAATTTACTAGTCGAATTGTATTCGAATATGAATTACCTGAAACGCCAGTTGGAATTCATTACAACTGGAAATACACTTCGACTGTAACATCTATAATACATACAAAAAACCCTAAAAAAATATGAACAATATCAACTTACATGATTTCATTATTACGGATGATTTTTATAGCAACGTCGCTCATACTTCTCGCTTGATCTCTAGCCCTGATCACATTCGAGAACACACCTTGACCGGTATACCCGTAGACGACGAAGCGATTCTCCAAAGTCTCTCCTATGCGAACCCTAAAAACAAATCAATTTTATATTAAAACTGCTGTTATTTATCATTTGGAAACGATCATCCCAGCATCCTTATCATGGAAGCAGTAGAAGAATGAACTGTTCTAATCTACATATGTAAAAAGCGTGAATAGATAGAAGCATCAATAATAACCACATCATATCAAACATTTACACCATTAGTTAAGGTCTCTAATGATATCTCATTTGCCTCCGGGAGCAGAAAGATGAGCAAATTGAATGAAACTGCTTCAACAATTATTGAGATCTACATTTTATAATCATCCAGATATTGCCAACATTGATAGACATTGTATTGTAATCATTTGAATTGAATAAATTGTTGATTTTGATCCCGATTTCAATCCACAACCCATCAATTAACCAGCGAGCTAAGCCACATCTAATAGACATGTCAATGTTTACCTGTAATATCCATCAGCGTCATCCCAATTATCCGTGAGTGATGGATTTTCGAGCTGTTTATTATCAACGGCCAGAATGCCGATAGTAGGAGACTTATGAAACAATAAATAATGCAATATATTAAAAATTACGATAAATAAGACGAAATCTCGCTACAGCCATATTCGTATTAACTCTTTGTACGCTAAACAACGATATATCATTTTCATACAAACAACGATATATCGTTGTTTGTATGAAAATGACGAGAATTGCTAACAACGATCACAATCGTTGACATTTGACACAATCGTGTTGACGTCATAATGGGCGTATTTGAATACTTACTTGTAAGCCAGGGTATCATTAGTATGAAACATTTTCTATATACATATATTTAATTTATTGTTATTATATACATATATATTTATATCAACGCAAACAATAGTTTTCTAATTCCACTATTTTTATCTATAATAATATATAATATAAAATAATATCAAAAACAATAAAAAATCGTTTTCTATTATAGAGGTCACGAGCCGTCGCGAAATTAAATGCAATTAAAATGCACACCAAATGTTTACGATACAAAAATCATTAACTGTCACCCCTTATTGTATCTCACTCGCATTTACAACCACGAAAGAGAGTGAGAGCTGCCAAACACCCGCTTCAAATGTATAGTTTCAAATATAATGTACAGTAAAGTACGGCGAGCTTGGCCAAGGAAGTATGTAAATAAATAATAAATTTTATTTCTTCTAAAATATTATAAATGTTTGCATTTCTAGCTAGGATTTTGAACATCGTAGCCGCCATCGTAAGGTTAAGCAAGTTGATAAAGGTCAGCGCATCATGAATTACCATTTTTCAAAAGCGAAATTGTAAACAAAGGAATAAAAATAAGCTTTAAAAATAAAACAGCTTCACCATTTTTGCAAATTCAATTATCAATTACTTCCACTGCCTACTTTTTATTGAAATATATAACTATAATATGAATGAACTATAATGAAATATAATATAATAACAAGCCGAACGGCGTTGTTCAGCATTCATATTTGCCGTTGTAATGCAATCTTGCTAAAATCTTGTCTACATATAACTTAGAATATATATAATATGATACGTACTTCGTTACTTTCGTGGTTATTGTCCTGCTCCGCAAACATATCCCAGTCGTTAGCTTTGGAATTGTTTAAATTTTTAGATTTAATATATAAAGAGTTTTGATTGTCTTTAGGATTATCTGGATTTGAATTGTTATTACAATTATTTAACGGCAACACGGGTGTGTGTGATTCTGTAAAGTTCTCAGGTACAGGTGAAGAGTCGTCTGTCTTGAAATTTGGCACAGAATCGTCGCCTGGTGGTGTCATAGGTTTAGCTATTACATCTTGAACAGAATTCGTCGGACTGATCTTTTTAGATTGTAAGGAGCTACTTTCTTTTATACCGAGTCGCTAAAATGATAAAAAAATTATCATTATACCAAACAATAAAATAAAATACACAAGATATTTAAGCAAAATTTTCATTGAAACTTAAAAACCTTCACAAGTTTTTCCCTTTCCTTGCGTCTCTTTTCAATAATCTGTTCTTCAGATTCTTCACTGTCGGTATCGTACGAAATATCAATTTCGCCACTGGAACTTTCCGCATCCGGTTTAATTCCTTCGCTTAATGAATCCTAATTGAATCAAAACAAATGCATACATGTGTGAATATAAATCGAGAATCAAAAGTGATATGGAGTTAATAAATTTTACTAAAGCTAACCTTAAATTTATCTGTTGGTTTTTTGCGATGATGACTGCGATCTCTGTCTCTGTATCGCGAAGATCTCGAGCCCCATCTATCTGATCGGTCAACATTTGATCTATAAAACCTACCTCGATAATCTTTGCCGTCGTAGTTGTTATACGGATTTCTGTGATTCCCATAGTCTCGCTCTTCAATTCTAAATCTATCTCTTTCCCTATGCTTATCTCGGTCAAAGTCTTTTTTATCGTTTTCTCTATCTTTTCTTCTTTCTCTGTCCCTCTCCCTTTCCTTTTCTTTTTCTCGTTCTCTCTCTTTTTCTCGTTCCCTGTCTCTCTCCCTTACCTTTTCCTTCTCTTTAATCCTTTCCCTTTCGCGTTCCTTTTCACGCTCTCGTAGCCGTTTTTCAGCTTCGGCATCCTTCGATTTCTTTTTATCTTTTTCCCTTTTGTCTTTTGACCTTTTCTCTCGTTCCAAGCTCTTCAACTCATCCTCCAAACGCTTTCTCCTACTATCTCTATCCAAAAGACAACGTAAGTCTTCTACATCTTTGCTCTTTTTTGTTCCATCGCGTTTTTTCTCCACCTGTTTAAGTGCGGGTGGCTGTTTCGAATTCTTAGCTCTATCACACTTTTCTATGACATCGTCTGCGAATACTACTTTTCTTTGGCTTTTTTTACTGACTTTAACCTTTTTCTTGACTGCAGACTCGTCACTGGAGTCCAACAATATAATCGATCTGGAAGAATTGGGATTGCTCTTATCGGATTTTGCTCGATCCGGCGAAGACTCACCTTCGCTGGGGTCGGACAAGTAAGCACCCAATCGCGCCTGCAACAATCGCTTTCTCTTTATAAGCTCCTCAAGATTTAAGTCATCCTCGACCATGACATCGGTCAGAGAAATGTCCAGAAATTTCGCTTTGCGTGGGTGATCGTTGTCCGAAGCTGAAGTGAACACTTCTGGCATATGTAAATTCACAGGTTTGGTTTTCTTCAGAAGCGATTTCTTTGGTTTCAAACTTAAATCGTATGTGAGATGAGTTATTTCACCGTCGGGCATATTTTGCTTCTTGGAAGGTGGCTGTTCATCAATATCAAATTTTACTTCCCGTTTAGTCACATTGTTTACTATGACTTTTTCAGGCGACAACAACAATGAACTTTCGACATCTTTCCCCTGCTTCTTACCTTTTTTATGTTTCTTTCTCTTTACATCTAACACATTCTTATTATCTTTCTTGTATTTGTGCTTCTTCGCCTTTTTGTTTCCATTTTCTATTGAAACAATTTCAATCGACTCTTTCTTAGAAATAGTTGCCTTATCCATATTTTTACCAGACCTGAAAACGACATATTTTCAAATAAGTATTTTTATTAAAAAAAAAAAAAACACTTGCAAAAAGTAAGATTTACAATATTGAAATCCGTTATTAATAACATACCCATGAATATAGAATAACTATTTATATAGAATTCTATATTTATGAACATACCCCATTATTAACATAACACATTAGGCGATTTCTAACTTTAAGCGATAACCAAACCGAAACTTTATCATTTTTACTGGTTTCAATTGTGGTTCGACCAAATTACCACATTTCAACTGTTCGTTAGATTTATATATTTGATAAAAGGGTGGCATTTCGTTCACTGTCTATTTTTGAACTATACAAGTCTATATTTGAACTATAAAAAAATCTATTTTTGAACTATTCTTTATGTACATTGTCTATATCAAAGACTGTTTTTTTGTTTAATGCACATCCAGAGTAAGTAGATCTGCTTTTCTGATACGCCAAGTTTTAAGAAAATAATAATATATATATAAAAAACGTAAGGCACGTAGTAAGTGCATCGACAAGTATGGAGATATCAAAAAACGATGTTAATGGCCAGCAATGAGGATGAAATAGCTGGAGTACTTTGTAGAATAGAAATAGAGAGTAGACACCTGGGTCTAAAGATAAACAGAAATCCTATTCATAGACAGATTTGAGCCTCTCATAAAGTCCAATGCTTTAGAAGACTACAAGGAAGCCGGCGACTCTATCTACCTGGGTGCCTTAATCTCAAGGGAAGGAGGATGCCAATCGGAAATCCGCATAAGAGTAGGAATGGCGAAAACGATGATGGTCAGTCTGATAAAGACATGGATCTTTGGACAAAATGGACAAAGACCGCTCTATTATGAGAAAAGCGAAAATCCGTCTAGTGCGATCTACATTGCATTATATGGAGTTGAGACATGGTCCTGAAAAAGAGAGAAAGGGACATGCTAGATGCATTCGAAATGTGATGTTGGAGGCGGATGCTGCTCATAACATGGACCGCAGACGCACGAATATCTATATCTTCAAAGAGCTGGCAGTTTCAGAGAGACTCTCCACAAAATGTAGGAAAGAGGTTATTTTTTAATTTGGCATTAAAGAATGTGGAAAGTCTGGAGAGGCTGGTAGTCACCAGAACACTAGAGGTATGGTGAGCGTGAGGACAGTTTCTCAAGACATGGTCACACCAAATCAAAAAACTGACGGGAACATCCCTCAGCGCTGCCTTCAACTTGGCACAGAACCTGAAAGAGTGGAAGAAGATCGTCCATCAAATTCCAGACGACATCAATTACCACGACGCTCAGAATTGAGCAAACGAGAAAGAAAAAGAACAACGATATAGTTAAGATTCTACAAAATCTAATTGTTCAGAGCGACGTTTTAAGGCTTCCTCTTGAAAACCAATCATTTTCGGAATAACGTTTCGACAATATGTCAACGATGAAATCAGTATACATATTATACATGGGTTTGCTACAAAAGATTGCAAACCACCCGGCTGCATGCTCATTTCGATTGAATTTTGACTGTTTGAATTTCAGCATGTACGAAAGACGAGATATTCATGGGGTTGCGCAGATGACATTTCGGTGTACATTGATGATTGGCAATTCTTAAAATTGAGTTGGATCTTTCTGGCAAGTTTAAAATGGCAAAAGCCGAGACAAAAGTATGAAATGAGCATGCAGCGAAATAAGCATGCGCCCGCTTGGTTTGCAATCATTTGTAGCGCAGACATACATACGTCTCAATACGTTATCTTATTTATCAATAAGAGAATTCAAATCCAGCAGATAGTACGAATGTGGAGTTCTATCAGATTCCTATAATGCCACAATGGTCCAAACTTTAAATAAATAAATATTTAAAACGTATTGTGAACTAATATGTATTATACAGTAGAACCTCGATTATCCAAATTGTCAAAAACAAACACAAATTTTACGATTTTCGTGCTTTGAAATGCGTAACATAAAAATTCTAAAATAACACTGGGAAATGAATCAGTTGTCTTCAAAATTCAATACTCAAATTTTTTTCTTTAAATATTTATTTTTAATATTACCAATATGGAAAAGAAAACGTGTTATATTATCATTAAAAGACAAATAAGATACTATCGATGATTTAAAAAGCGATGTCTTAGGACGTTTTTTGTCAAATACTTATGGTGTTGGAACGTCAACGATCTCGGATATAAAAAAACAAAGCGAAACCATTATGAAGTTTACTGATTCTTTAATGCCAGAAGATGGAAGCCAGAGCGTGAGGTTATGAACAAATCAGGTAATGAATTAGTCGAAGAGTTTATTTTTATGTGGATCGTCTGGACAGCCAAAATCTGGTCCATTATTGTATTAAAAGTATAAGTAATAGCTAGAGACAAGTATTTTGGGCATCTATTTTGTCAATTTTAGCATATATTTTTAAGAAGAGTGTAATTTTAAATAATAAAAAAATTTGATGAATTTTAATAAAATTTATATACATATGTATATACAATTTAAAGACAACACAATAATTAAAAAATAAGCGAAAAATTCAAAAATGTTTTGGAATTAAAATGACAATGAAAAAAACATGAATATAAAAATACAAAGACAAAAAATATGAATATAAAAATATAATACCGATTAAAATTTATTAAAACTCAACATGGAGCATATTTCTACAGATTATTTTTTGAGATTCGTGCGACGATCGGTAACAATTATATTGTATTTACTAAAATACCTTTCGGCATCCACATTATTGACGGGACACCAAATAGATTTTAGAGCTGCACAACCAAACTCTTCATATTTCATTTTTATTGCCATCAATAATAGCAAAATATCCGGCGTGGATTCACTTTTTATATTCTCTATTAATTGTCTAAAAAAAAGTGCTGATATCCTTCCAAACATTGAGCCTTTGTTAATACATTAAACAATGGCAGATTTCTATAAAACAAAACTGTTTCTTTAACATTAATATTAGATTTTGAACCTGCCACAGATGGATTGAATAGTTTACTCAATATTTGAAAGGAATAGATTTGTCTCATTAAGTCTTGAGAGCGAGTCTAGTCTTAAGACGCTTTTTTGAGCAGCCGTATGGATACACAGCTCCAACTGTTCTTTGTTTACAGTAGTAGACAAAAGCAGTTGTTTGGTTTTGACAAGAAAAACACCGTCTATGGTAAACTGCAAGCTCTGTTTTATCCCCTCAATTTCTTCACATAATAAATGGGCAAAGAGATAGGAAGACCCTTCTAAATTGTCTATTAATTTTATGCAAATTTCACCTTTGTTTGTTATTTTAGCATCTATTCCGAAATTTTGCATCAATTAAGCATTAATAGCAAAATGCCCAAAATACGTGTCTCTAGTAATTAACTAACTTTTAAGCAAAAATCCATAATTTAATTTTTTAATAAAGAATAATTTAAAATTGATCTTCATGTTATTATATATAATATATATATATATATATATATATATATATATATATATATATATATATATATATATATATATATATATATATATATATATATATATATGTAAATGTAGACGAATAAAAATTATTCATACTGAATGTACGTCTTTCCTTGTCAATTGTGATTTTTTCTACTATCCGGATTATCTTCATGCCCAAATAGTCCGGATAATCATCGAGGTTCTACTGTATATGAAAAATAAAAAGCTTTCAAAAATCGAAAACATTTCAAAGTAATTGATGCGTGATTTCAATTTGAGAATAAACTTGCATTCGTCACATATGTGGAACATTATTCGTCGCATATATAGAGCTCGTATCAAAATCGATAAAATATGAAATCGGATGCAAAGCCGCATTGATTACTCAATTTAGCCAAGCAGTGGTGTCATCACATTTGCAGTTTGATATCTATAGCGAAATCGCCAACACATGGCAAAACCCCGTCGACTAATTGTAGCTGTAAAAACGATATATTATAAATAATATGAAAGTGTGTGTAATTCAATATGATATGGCGCGAGGGTGATGTACTGTGAGGTTTCAAGGTCGTCGATGATAATGAAAATTTCTGCGAAACGTTTCGATCGAAGCGGCCAAAATGTCGGCACGCGGAGGCCGCGGTCGGCGGAAGACCAGGACATGTGGTGATGGAGCCGAGGGTCGGGAGACACTTACGTGGAGCTGGCGACGGCTGGAGATCGTCGCTCTAGGAAAACATCGAAGAACGGAGAAACACCACAAAGCCGCACACGACGATTGACAGGCAGGGCTGCCAACTCACTTGCGCGATCAGCACTTGTTGGATGCTAGCACCAATGTGGCGTGTTTTTTTATTTTCGCTCAGTACTTATGACTGCATTTTATCGATAGGTCTCTCGGGTAGTGATACTACCTTGACCTATCTATCTATAGTGTTTTATACGATCGATATCTCGTTGACATTGAAGTGCGGGCTGGCAGGTTAAAACACTAAGCAAAATTAATGCATCATATGTGGGATATTGTCGGGGTTAGGTTGTTATTAATATTTTATTTATTTATTTTATTTTACAAAATCAATTAATCAAGCACACTCGTCTAACAGATTGCTCCAAAGCGACGAGTGTGCTAAAAAGATTAAGAAGTATAATAATAAAAAATACAAGTTAAATAAATAAATTACATATACAAATATACAAATTAAATAAGGAAAGGATAACTAAATTGTAAAACAGGGGTCACCAGTGTAAGATCGCCAATTTAGTAGTCGGCGGTCATCAGTGTAAGACAGGGAAGGTATGTTGACCGTATCCCGGTCTAACGAAACACGTGTTGTGTAGTTTGAAAGAGGATATTTATTTTTGTTCAATTGGTACAATGGTTATTGTATGTACGAAGAGGTTTCTTCGGAGAAGTGATCTGTTTGAACTCCAGAGGCTCACTCTGCCGGTGGAGGTTGCTGCGTTGCTTTATAAACGTTTTGGGTTGAAGTGTGTGGTGTGCACATCTTTTGTTCTTGGTACTCGCGAGCGTGGTTTTATGGGTTCATACGCCTGGACGTAGTTCGTGGTTTTTATGGGTTCAGTGAGTTCTTCCTTTGTTTCCAAGATACGTGTATAGAAACACGTGTCGACCCTTTGACGAGGCGAGCGTGTGCCATGCGTTAATGACTTTCCTGGATATGTGTCGCAGTGACCTGATGAGATCATTTCAGTTGTACTATATGCCTACAAAATAAAACATGAAATCATAATAAAATCATAATGTAACGAACGGTTTTACGCGCTTATCTGATCTCGCGGTGGGAGGTCCAGCGGGCGCATACGTCGTTCTTCTTCCAAGGGTCGGGTTATATGGAAACGTTGACTAACGTTGACAGTTTATATAGTCGGGGAGGTTCCTGACTGCAAATCGTCTCGTTGATAACAGCTTCCTCGGGGTCGGGAAGCTGGCTCTGCGGTCCTCTCACGGCTGATGTTTCTCCGGAAACGGCGTGAGGAATACAGGGGACGTTGTGCTGGAACTCAGGGGAGGGAGTGATGCTGCACTCGACCTCACAGCGGTTCTTCAGCAAGATGGTAGATCTCTGGGCCCCGTTCCCCCCTTGGAGACGTGCACAGGAGAGATCTTTCTTCGTCGGTGGCTGGCGGGTGAGAGACTCGCTCTCGACGCGAGCGAGAGGAGCATGGTGTTGGCGCGGTTAAATCACTGGTGCCACTCTAAATATTACTACCGCTACCAACTGAAGGGACACTCGGGAGAACGTCGCGTTACAATAATTAAAAACACTAACTCCACCTTTCTAAATGGTCGCGACCTCCATAACTTAGGAATTGGTGCAGAGAATGAAGAGAGACGTGACAAAAATGTCAATGGCACCATCCAGTGAATTTAAGAAACGGAGGCCGCGAGGAATGGGAGAATAACTGAATGCCACAGTTCTAGCCAAAGGAGTGTGATAAAGGGGACGATGGCGGGTCCATATCACACTCTCTGGAGCATGAAGGCCCAACGCAGCCGGTGACACGACAACTCGTTCACAGATTTTCCGTAAACCGATAATGCGCTCCAGGCGTTTTTTTTACACATACATATAATATTCGTGACAACTGACAGATGTTGTATATTATTTTTCTGAGCATTCAGTATATACATACATGTTTATTTATAGCTATTTAGCAAATTTAATAGACTTTCTATTTTACTCAAATGCATTCTATTAATTAGTTAATTAAATTTATATGCACTGTCTCTCACAGAGGTGTCTCCTTTTACCTCGCAAGAATGTATCCACTGTCTTAGAAGACCTGACACACTCAGGGAGGGCATTGTTACAGGTGAAGTGTATTTTTTTCAGTTGTAATATATTCCAACTGGCGTTTCAGGTCATTCATATTCGAATACAATTCAACTGTTAAATCAGATATATCTCTACGAGCGTAAATATGTTTATTATATTCTTCAAAAACGTTACTGACTACTGCGTTATAGTTTTTGTACACTTGCATGAACTCTAAAAAAAGTTCGACTTGAGTAAAGGGGTTACCTGACAACTCGTTCACAGATTTTCCGTAAACCGAGGATGCGCTCCAGGCATTACGTATACGGCCATCTCTTTCTCACCCCGTCTGTTCACCAAGATCTCGTTTACTATGCCATTACGTGTGCAGCCATCTCTTTCAAAGGAAGGCGAAACCTAAGATATAACAATAACTAAAGGTTCGCAACAGAAAATTGGGAAGAAAACGCCAATTTTACAGGAATCGTTTCAATGAAAATCAGAAAAATTGGCAAAATCCGATAAGAAACGATCGACCTTGACAAATCAAGGTCTGGCCAATAACGAGACTTAGCGGGAATCGAACTCGTAACATCAAGTACGAGATAATTCAACATTCACCACTAGACCACGCTACTGGTTGATCAGGGGGTTGTCTATCCTGCCGAGAGACTTGAAGTAGTTCACGGCAAGTTTGTGTACGTGTTTGTCAAGGTAGCCAGTGTTTAGGTCATTGTGAATAGTAGTGTTTCTTGTGTACCAGTCATAGTTTCCCGCGGCACGCAAGAATTTGTTTTGAACAGTCTGTAATTTGAGTATTGATCTGTTGGAGATGGCTGTGTGAGCCCAGACGGGGCTATATTTTCGCTCCCCTTTTAGAAATGGTGTATGAATCATCAGTGGTGTTTGCCAATAGGTGCAGGTGATCCGACCGCCGAAAGTCAGAGGAGGGGAGGCTTTCGAGGAGAGAAAAAATATTTTTTTATTCTATACATATCAGTGGCGTACCTACCATATCTACCGCGCCCGCAGACCCCGCAATGCGGGGGGGCGCCACAAAGCGCGCCTTTTTTACGGATTTTTTAATTTGTTCCGTAATTTTTTTAAAAACTTCTCTTATTTTTCAACCTATTTGTACTATATGTGTATGTACATACATTAACATATTTTGAATTTATCCTCATTGTGTAATTGATCTATGCCAATAGGGCTATAAGACTACCGTCTTTTTCCATCTTTTGAACATCAGTGCCACTTCAACCCATTAGCTGAGAATTCTCTTATTCTTGTATATATGTTTTCAATGTTTAAACAATAAAACAAAATTATATGATTAAAACCAATAAAATTTATAAATTTATAAATTTTTCGCTGTCACCATTAACAGGTCGGAAGTTTTTAAGGAAAATTCACCATCAGTTACTTTAAACATTAGATTGTGCACTGCTTGTTCGTCGTCCAGATTAAAGTATTAATGCACTTTGATATATAGGTACATATACCGATACGTAAAAAGGTATAAATTATTAATTTGGAAAGTTATTTTGCAAATATGAATATATGGGGGAGGGGTGCCTTAAAATATTTTGCGGGGGGGCACCAGGAATTTAGGGTGTGGCCAGTTTTCTCCTGACCAGTTTTAGGGTGTAACCAGTTTTCTTGTGATCAGTTTTAGTGTGACGGGTGATCACGTGTGACCGATCTAGAGCGACCGGTTGTCCTGTGACTGGTTCACATATGACAAGTAGTCCGTTTACCGTTTACCATGCACCCTATTTTTTTGTTCTTTCGACTTACGATCTTTCGATCTTTGCCTTCCGATATTTCCTTTTCGACCTTTTCACTTTCGGTGCCGTGAGGTAGACCCGTATAATACATATGGTAATTGGATTATTAGTCACATTGCGATCGCCCAAAAAACAATTTTTCCCATGAAAATCGCGAATATCCCTGCCTCCCCGAAGTGCCCCAATGTTTTAGGTTTTTCGTAATAACTATGTATGTGGTTTTTAAAGCTATACACCCTATATTTCTTGTATTCCTAGAATGAACTATAAGAAATTTATTTTAATAGATTTTGTATGATTTAGAAAAGGGATGCATCATAAAAAATTACATTTATAGATTTCTACGTTCCAAAGTATGTATGATTTAAAGGCGGTAGCGATACGTCATGTTTTCGACTATTTTAATATTTTAAGAGGGGAAGATATGAACGTAAGTTCAGCGCTTATCCACATCTATTTTTAGCAATACACCACTTTGTGTAAGTGTACTGATAATTTTTACAATACAATAACAATTTTTTGTTCGCTTGCATATTCTTGTTGATATGGAATATTTTGTATTCGAGTTCTCATTGGTATGATAGTTAGTATGTATGATGAACAGATGTTGCGTTGCAGAGATTTTAGTGACTTTTGGGTGAGCGCTTTGTGGGCAATAATCACCGAACCGTACAAACATAGTTGTAGTGCGTCGCAATTTTTTTATGACAACAATTCAAATAAGTCAATATTCGGTAAGTTTACAAATCAGTTTACGCGCGAATATATTAGGGATAATATTTTTGGAACGAATGTAAAATAAATTACATGACAAATGCCAAAACGACATTTAATGTAAAATTAACATCTCTAAAATCGCTCGCACGACAGATTCGGTTTTCACCCGGAAAATCAAACGTTAAATAGGTTGTTAGTAACAAAAATAAATATCGACACTAACAACGTCATCTTAAATGCCAACCTTATTTTTTATATGGTGGAGGAGAAAATCTTCAAAGAGACTGACACTCTTTTTGACTGGCATTCTTTTTATTTGCCGGGCCGATAAATGGTACCCAATATATTATTAAAAAAATTATCATTAAAAGTTTTATATTATTAAAATTTGAGAAATGAATTGCTAGGGTGGGTTGTGTATTATATTTAAAAAAAAATGAGTGTATATGAATTTTAGCTATTTCTTTTAATCATTTTTTATTTATTTATTTTTATCAATAAAATTAACAGTAAAATAATTTTAAAGGACAAACGAGTTTTACAAATATTTTTCAAAGCTAGACAAACAAAAAAACAAAATATATTTGGAAGTTAACATTTATTTTCTGGGAAACATCGACGTGTTTATAGGAATTTCAATATTATATTTTTTTTGGTTTAATATTGTGCTGATGTCTTCTCTGTTAAAAGCCTGCCATGCTTTTCCTCCCGTATTCTGCGCGCGCACATTAACACGGGAGGAAAAGCCTGTTCCTCTTGTTCCTGTTGTATCCTGCTCGCGCAAATTAAGTGAGTATGTACCGTTTACCATGCACCATTTTTTTTTTGATCTTTCGACTTAAGATCTTTCGATTTTCGATCTTTGCCTTCCGATATTTGCATTTTCTGTCGTTTAACATTCTGTCTCGTCACCGAGACCGAATTTTTTTGATATACTTACATTTTCGGAGCATTTTTTTATATAAATCATCTAATTTCAAGATTCTGAAAACCTCGAAATTTGCGAGACCTTTATTACCCGAATTAGTAAAATTGAAAATGCTGAATGTTTACTATTAGATTAGCCATGTTTAAGCGATTTATAGTATAATACACATTGACGTATAATACACTAGATCCGCCCTCACGCTTTATACTGGTCTCCCTTTTGGCGCATGCAAAATACATGGCCCATGCACAGTTTCTCTCAGTAGGTAGGTACCGCTGCATCGTAGGGAAAAAACCATTTTTTTCCCAACTTCCCCGCTAGTTAAACCCCCCGCACCCCTCAGTTAGTGAAGACAAGATCTCCAACCAAAATCACACGTCAGGGCCCATCTAGTGTATTATACATCAATGATAATACAAATACCGAGGGGAGCCGAATAAAACCCCTAGTTCATAATAAACTAGAATATGTATTATTTTTCCAAAATATAAGTGATGGTTGAATAAGACGCGGCTTCGACAAAAAAACGGTTAGCATTTTAGCCTCGATTAAAATTGTTTCCACTTAGCGCTCGACGTACATATGTATTTAAAATTTACAGTGCCTCGTAGTTTGAGAAGCACTCCAAAATAATGTTGAATAACACATCTGTAATTCCAATCAAAATTACATTATTAATCAACAACTGAAAACTTTGAAAGAAAAAGATCTAATCCCATATTGTATTGATTTCTACCGTTATATCGAATTCCAGTGTTGCTCATATTATGTATGTATGTATTTTCAAAGTACTAAAACTTTGAAAAATTGGGGCTGGCGATTACCCAGTACTAAATCCAGAGCTCTTTCTTATGCACATATATGTATGATTAAAATTATAATTTTAAATACATACCTTTTCTTTCACTTTGTAACTTTCCCCTTTGCCACAATTCACACAATTAATGATTCAAACGGCGTCCAGATTATAAATGTATGTTTGAGCATCCCTAAACGTATTTGACATAATTTGCAAAAAAAACTTATTCCTTTCTAATTCCATATCAGGTAAGTAAGGAACTGTGTTATTTATTTTAAACTTAGAAATCCCAAAGAGAATCGGACAGAAGAAATTCCAAATTTAGTCATAATGGGTAGGGATTGCAATACCGAGAGCACCAATACCGGTAGTATCGGTACTGACCGAAAATCAGCCTTTTGTAATACTGGTATTCTAAAATGAAATACCGGTCGTATCGATTTTTTTCAAATTCGTAGATTTTATTTGTCGAAAACGGCAAAATCTCCATATCTTTATGATGCGTATATATTTTGCATGTATCTTTGTCTGTAAAATTATTTTGATTTTTACTTTTTTCCGATATATATCGCTAAATACAATTTTCGGCAATATATTTGGTATCGCGGCCCCCTTTAGAATGTTTCTCAAGCTTGCAAACATTTTCAATTTTAATTTAAATAAGAAAATGCTTGCTATAAAATGTTGATTTTTTTTTAATTACATACATACATACATTGAAAATTTAATAACATATATTATTTGTTACATTTTTCAGTACGATATATATCATATATATACAATGATGCCACAACAGAGACTATGTATTTTTCTAATAAATGTATGGAAAAAAATATATAATTTGTCTTTGTATGTAGTTCCCCAGCTGATGGTCGACTCTTCGTTTCCATCTCCAATGAGCGATGATTGAGTATCTGATAAACCTAAATCGGAATTGCAAAAAAAAAACTAAAAATAAACACTAGTTTCTACGAAACATTATAATCTTTTATATCTGGGACGTACCTACTTCACAGTTTTGTACCCGAATATCCTGTATTTGAATGTTTGACGTTGGAGTGTTTTAAATAAAAATGTTGAAACACGCAAGCGAAGCTGGGGATATCGGAATCAATGTTTGTTTTTTATTAAAAATTAATTAATCAAAAAATAAATACCGAAAGTACCGGTAATACTGGTATCGTTCTTTTTTATGTCGATAATACTGGAATCGGAAATTTCGGTATTTTTTAATCCCTAGTACTAGATTATACCCAAATTAGCTACATATGTACATTATATTATATAATATGTAGATTGTAGACAAAAAAATACGCTAAAAACCGAAAAAAAACCAATCAGTTCCAAATTTAACAAATCTAGTAGGATAAGGTTTAATATCAGTGACATAAATAGTTGTTCGTCAATCACGAAGTAAACGATTAATTAAATTAAGTTCGTCAATCACGAAGTAAACGATTTCCATTTTATCACCAATTTATCAATATGGTGATAAAATGGAAATTTTACAAATGGCTTTTTTTAAATTCCGTGTCCGCTATTATCCAGTGAGAATATCCATTAATCACATTTTTATTTCTTTGGAAAGTTGCACTTAATTGAGATTTCGATAAATAATAACAAAATTACTATATGTAGCCCCTTTTAATTTGAATCGCTATAAATCAATTAATTCACAATATATCAATTGTTCAAACAGATTGTACATCTTCGGGATGTGCACGTATGTTTTTTTGTTCACTCTCTCAATTTTTTTGTGGTCTGACATTTACAAGTTTATTGACAGTGGCATAATCATTTGACCAAGCATCATAAAACGCCTCCTCAAAGGAATATTATTCTAGATCAGTACATCAAGTTACAGACCGCCGTATGTACATATTTCAAACGAGTTTGAAATATAAAGTTTTACATAACATATGTTGATATGTATGTACATAATCTACTCAATATTTGTTTGTACATATGTATGTTACAGTCGAAGTGTATTTTCAGTTGTAATATATTCCAACTGACGTTTTAGGTCACTCTTATTCGAATACAATTCAACTAGTAAATTATGTCTCTCTACTCTATAAGCGCAAATACACTTTCAACAATGCGCGACAGTTGTAATTAGACACCGGATAGTCACAGTGCTATCTATTGTTCCAATGTTGTAAATCCTTTGTAAAAAAGGTTCGGCAAACCTTTAACAATGCATTTACAACCTTTGAACAATACGCGGCACCTTCTGGGTCCGGTGACTAGTTATAATACAACAGTTGAATTTTGACAGCTCTTATGCTTTTACGAATGCTTTAAAGAATTCAATAATGCGTTGTTAATATTTGATGGATATTACGAATAAAGGCAATGATTACCGTATTATGTTAACTCTAAGGATGTGTTCAAAACAAAAATGTGACTTTAAAACTCAATTTACTAGTGCAGGGACGTTTTCACGAAAACCTAACCTCTCCATCTACACCAAATTATAGCTGAATTGTATTTTCAGTTGTAATATACATATTTTGACCAGTTGGAATGTAATTCGCCATATGAATCAACTCACGTGGGCTAGACGGAATATGTTCCAATTAGTCAAAATATATTACAATTGAAAATACACTTCAACTATAACGACAGTTGGCACCAGGTTCGATGGAATACATATATTCCAACTAGTCAAAATACATATATTACAACTTGAAGATACACTTCAACTGTAATATTTACACTTCACTAACACAAGCAAATACACGGCAGTTAAATAAATTTGGTACTAGTAAATAATTTTCTGTAATATGTGAAATTGCTTAACTTTCTGTCACCATTAATTACCAGAGCAGAAACTACATACATGTTATTTTGTATTTTATTTATTTTACATACATATATACGGCCGCAAGGACCATTGAATTAATTTTAACAATTAATTAAGTACAGAACTAATCCATTGAGACATCTATGGATTTTAGATTTTGTGCACAATTATTACAATTATCTATAGATTTAGAGTTAGAGACATCTATAGATTTAGAGTTTTGTACATAATTTTTACAAATTATACGATTATACAAATTATATATTTTTTATGAAAACAGGAAAGGATTTATTTGCCAATTTGAGGAACCGTTTCAACAATGATCAGATAAAATTAGAAAACTCTGATAGAGAAACGATCGGTTTGGAGTCCCAAACCGATCATACAAAACCCCCAAATCTAACCAGCAGTTTTGGTGGATCGAACCAGTGATCGCATGGTGCTAAACATATACGCTACCATTAAGCCAAACTGCTGGTTATAACTTATAATAGACAAGATGGATTGTAAACATAAGAAGTAAACAATAAAAAAAACCAACAATAATAAGTATTTATTTAGTATATTTCAAAATAATGATAAAAAATACATACATATGTACATTTAAACATTTTTGATATTTGTAATAAAACATTACGGGATTTAACATTTAACAGTAATATACATATGCATACATACATACATATATCAATTGAATCGGAATAATTTTTATATGAAATTTAATTATTTTATATGCAAGTATTTTGATATGAATTTGCTGATTTCGCGATATTTTTCCTATTTAGGTCTTTGATCAAAAAAAGTTTCCCAACCACTACTTTAGGCAATGATATATTTGCAATTGATATATATTTGCCCCACGTATAGCAATATATCAGCCAATATTCTCAATTTCCATTTCTATTAACAAGAATTTTAAGAATGGTGATATAATATTGTTTTATTGATGAAATTACGTACATACTATTTGATCCACGATTTGAATAAAATACAGTAAAAATTTTGCTTCTATGAGCCAGTCGTTTTCAAAATGTGTATATGTCGTTTTTTATTTATTTTTTACCCATACTGTTGCCTCAAATTGAGAATTAATTTTGAAATGATAGTCAATGTCTCAGACAGTGGTGACAAATAGAGGGTAGGTAGCCAATTTATTCGGAACCGTTTCATCAATGAAATGAGATAAATTGGCAAAATCTGATAAGAAACGATCGACTTGGAATCACAAATATCCGAAGGGCAGAAATACTTACATATCTACATATATATACAGTGTACTCTCGATTATCCGGGTGCGGATTATCCGGTTTGTGGATTATCCGTACTTGAAAAATATTAATTAATTTTTTTAAATTAATTAAATTTTGTTGTGATATGATAATGAGACGCACGGATTGATTGCGATCGTAAGCATGCGTGTTATTTGAAACAAATTATGTCACACAGAAATGTTTTTCGTTCCCTTTTTATTAAATCTATTTTACTATTGCGTCAATTCTTTCAGTCGCTTTTCAATTATTTCAGAAGTAACAAGTGCGTGTATTCAGATCAGATTTTTTCGAACATACTTATGTTTAATTATTATCAATTATAATAATTTGTGTGTGAAATTATTTTCTTTGCTATTAATATTTCAGATTTACATACCTGTTCGAAATATAGTTAAACAAAATAAATTTAGTGATGTTTTTTTTATTTTCATCACATTAATATAAAAAGTATACTTGAATTTTTTCGTGAAGATCACACATGTTTAAGGGGTCGAAAAACATAGTGGAAGATAAATCGAACAAGAGTAAACTGCCACTTCCGGTTGAGGTATGCTTACCAAATTTTATCCATAACTTCCTATTACACTTAAACTTCTAGATATAAAATTTCAGTTCAATAAACTAAAAGGTTTCTGGGAAAAACATAAAAAACCTCGATTCTCTAGAGTAAAACTACTACTTCCGGTTCAGATAAAAATATTTAAAAAATATAAGGTTATAGATATTATTATTTCTATTACATGTAAAATAAATTTAATCCGATTCAGTTAGCGGTTTGGGAGATAATTAAATTCAAAAACTTAAAAAAAAGAGGACACCTATAAGGGGAGGCACCATTTCCGGTCAACTTAAAAATTTGAAAAAAGTTTTCGTCATGTCCATAAGAATTTCAGTACCCGATACCAAGTTTTGGTTCGATAGGACTAACGGTGTTCAAAAAATCCCCAAAATACACAGACACAGATTAGTAGACAAATTCAATGCTTCGTCTGGCTGTTTGACTAGATTTTTTTTATATTTTGGCAACAGTAGTACTAACTATTAGTACTAGCGGCCACACATCTGCTTAACACAATGGTGGCCGCTGACTCATATTTGCATCATGCGGGTGCCAACGCTTACTGGCCGCTGATGCATATATGATTCATGACTGCGCGAACTGCTTCAGTCCGCTGATATATTTTCGTATTACGTTTTCGTCAATCGTTTCTGGTCGATGAAACAAATATGTTTCATTTTTTATTTTATATTAGATTTATTTTCTTTTTATTTTAATCTATATATGAATGTCTATCTGTCTGTCTGTTTGTCTCGTATGGGCTCCTAAGCTACTCAACCGATTACGATGAAACTTACAGGATTTGTTGTATGCATGTCGGGGAAGCTTACTGTGAAAAAAAACGGGAATAATAATATTCGTCTCTTAAAAATAATATTCGTCATTACGAAAGTTTGAAGCGCCATTGTGTAGTCAAGGAAATTTGTTCGTTGGTAATCATGTTACCAGTTGGTTTATGACAAAACGGCGTTGAAGAGACGTTAGTAGAGCTCCAACTATGACTTGAAACGGGAACAGGAATTGCATGCCTTATTCTGGCATTGCAACGCATGCCGGGTTCAGCTAGTAATACATGAATCATACAATGTATCATTCTTTTCAATTGAGGTTTAACCAGGGGTCGAACACGGGACCTCTCAGTCGATAGCAACATAGGCCAACTACTGATCTGTACTGCTGGCTATATATGCAGTGGTGTAGTCGGGCCAGGTCGTCGACCTGGTACTTTATTTTGAGCCAGGTCGCTGCCCTGGCACTTTCATATAAACATTGTTTTTCGAGCACAATTAAAAAATATTTTGATTAAAATTTCATATAAAATTTTGTATTCCAAATATTGTGAGCAGACTCTCGTTCTGACACTCGATCAAAACTTAAAAGACGTTTAATGAACTTTATTGGATTTTTTTATCTAAAACCACCCAAAACTTCTATAGAAAACATTCTTTGAACTATTGACCATACGCACTTGAGGATAGATAAAATGAGGGAACTCAGCTTAAATGAATAGTCATATCTAAATTCACATGTTAAAATTTGATAGTTTTTTATACATACATACATACATACATGGTTTTGGCATTGCTAAAAGCAAATGTTGCTGTTGACACACAAACACGGATTTTTCAAAATCAAAGATTTTGAATAGGGTGCATCATGGAAGTTTTTATAAAATATAAAAAAAATACATTATAATTTCAACAAGTAAGAATATTTGTTAATTATTATTTGATTTTTTTTATAAATATTTCGACTACCAATATTAGGATACAACTTTTTGTTTTAGTAAGGAAAAAAAGTGGGGGGGTGGGTCATAAAAATTAAACACCGACCTGGTTCTTTTTTTATTTAGCACTACACCACTGTATATATTGTATGTATGGACATGTGTATAATTAAAAAAAATACTCGATTGCGGATAGTCCTCATACCACATAGCCACTTTTTTATTTATCAATGATAACTGAGGTTCATCAAAAGGAGTTAGAGAGTCCCTCTCGGTGAGAACTTGAGAGAATCCCTCATCCAATAAGGGCCCCCCCGCGGCATGCGTGACCCAACTGATTGATGGAGAAGGACCGTCGGGGTCCCCGGGACCTTCAGTGGAGAGGGCCATGTCTCAGTCCCCATAAATCCAAGTGGAGGAGAGTTCTCCCTCAGTTGCTGTTCGCGTGCCGTTCCTGGCTGGTCGTTGCGAACCGACCATGATTTCAACCTTTGGATACACTTCTTGGACCATTCTGATATTTTTCTTGCTGACCTTTCCGTTGACGGGTGAGCTTTTAAGTGTCCCTCATATCAATATTTTGTCTTTTTGTAAAAGTATTATATTTTAGTGAAAGTTTCATTTTCTTCTTTCATGGATATATGTACACAAGTACAAAAAATGAACATTGAAACTAATTAAAACTAATGTATCAACCCCAAAAAGGCGTAAAATTTGTAATGTTCTTTAAACAAAATTTTTCGAGTTAAATCTTATGAATGGCTGTATACATATCATCGGTATAATGGCAGAAAGCTTCAAGTCAAAAATCCTTATTTTGAGAAAATCGATTTTTTCAAAGCAAGAAGTTTGAAGCTCTCTAATTTGTGACCTAAATCATTATTCATATTTTGACTTAAGAAATTATATTAAAAGTAAAAAGACCATAAAACTTTCAAAATGAAATTCGTATGCAAAATATTGACATGAGTGTTTCTCAAATGATGTTCAAAATTTTTCCTTTCAATGTAGTTTATGTATGTACATATACATATGTACATACATATATCACATATGTAAATTACTTATTATATTACTTACTACATTAAATTACTTATTATATACATTATTACATAAATGGACATACAATATCTGTGCACCAAGCCATCGATATGTTTTATTTTATTTTTTTATTTTTTATTTTATTAATTGAAAAATCAACAGACAGGATGTACATAGATATGTATATAAAAACAAATAGTAAATAAATAATATATGTAACATCCGAGTCCAATAATAGATTTTTACAAAAATGAAAAAGATAAATATAAGGAAAACAAATTAAAAAGTAAAGAATAAAGGCATGACAAAATATGTAGAACATTGCATAATTAAACTAAAGTATTAAAATATTTGGAAAAGGTTATAAAATAGAATATAAGAAGAAATTGAAATTTACAAATATAAAACAAATGAAAAAGGTAAATACAAAATAAACAAATGAAAAGGAAAAGAATGAAAGCTATAATATGATTAAATAGCACATTACATAACTAAACTAAACATTACATAACTACATATGTTCATATGTATGTATGTATATGTTCATATGTACATATATGTCAAGGTGCCGGAAATCTGTTATTGTCAAGTTTTGCCCGCTTTTCTTCATTTCGGGAAATATTTCGCAAAACATTCAATATTATATTTTGCGTTTTACAATATATTAAAATGCTGTTTGCCTGTAATAAGTTTATTCTGCCTTTCCGAGATTCTGGACATATCGAATTAAAAGTAGTGAAAACAATTCGTGAATCAAGTCAAACTGAAATAGTGTTTTTAGAACTGAAAATTAGACTTCCGCCACTTTCAAATAAAACGGCTCATATTATTATGTTTACATAATATACAAAATAACACTCACATGCATGGGAAAGTGTAAAAAAATCAGATAAACTTTTGAAAACGTCAAATATCAGAGCATCAACCGTCGTAGATGAAGTTCGCATATATGTTATATACATAGCTATATACAGGGCTTTTTTCCCATGTAATGCGGTGGAACGGCGTTCCGGCACTTTTTTCTCGGCATTTATATATTCTATATATAAAATTGAATGTCTATTTGTCTGTTTGTCTGTCTGTCTGTCTATCTCGTATAGGCTCCTAAACCACTCAACTGATTACGATGGAACTTTCAGGATTTGTTGTATGCATGTCCGGGAAGCTTACTGTGAAAAAAAACGGGAAGAAACCTCGTAATAATAATATTCGTAATTACGATTAAGCCAACGCGAAAGTTTGAAGCGCCATTGTGTAGTCAAGGAAATGTGTTCGTTGGTGACCACGTTATTTTATCTCCAACAATCACTTGAAACGGGGCAACGGAAACGGAAAGTGCATGCCTTATTCTAGCATTGCAACCATTGAAGTAGAATGGGTAGAAGCGCTCTTAGCTTCCAAAAATGTTGCTACAAAAACTCCGTGCAAACGGAGATTTCGGCTGTTTTGCTCAGTTGATTGTTAAACTCTGTAGCAGTAGGATCTCTTTGAAATAGGCTCTACTAGTGAAATTGTGTGGTAGTATTAGTTCGACAAAGTCCGAACATCTGTATGTGCACGTGCTAGATGTTCGGACCAGCCTCACTCATTGAAAAACAGGGCCGTATTCTTTTTTAAAACTAATTATTACTTTATCTACATTGAAGTAGTATGCATAGAATTGCTCTCAGCCCCTAAAAATGTTGCCACAAAAAATCCGTGTGCCCGGAGATGTCAGCTGCTTTGTCCAGTTGTTGTAAGGGACGATCACTTCCACGAATTTTTTTTCCACACTCTTTTGTCTCTCTTCTGACTTTCCGTCTCTCTCTTCGATGGCTCGCTTTTAAGCGATACTTTTGTTAGGAATGACTATTCTATACATTATACTTTATGATTGCAACGCATCCCGGGTTCAGCTAGTATCTATGGGGCGGAGCCCTAAGGGGCGAAGCCTCCGGGGGTGAAGCCGCGGGGGCGCAGGCGCCGGATTCTGGTATACATATAATTTTTTATATGAGACTTACTATATATGTATGTTTGTTTGTTCGTGACAGTCAATTTCATAAAAAAAACAAATGAGTATTCAAATAAATTTATATAAAATAAAACTATTCAAATAAATTTAATATAATGTTTACTATTAGATTAGTCATGTTTAAGCGGTTTATATTACAAATACCGAGCGAAGCCGGGTTATACAGCTAGTATGTTATATTTCTACAATATAAAATGTATTGGGTGGTTTTAATTATCTATTCCAAAACGCACACGTTAATCGTCAACGGATTGGACTACACAAGCTGTCTGAAGAACGTTGTTATTTATAAAAAAAAATACCAGCTTAATAATAATAAACAAACAATAATCGGGGTGAAAAAGGTTAAATGGACCCTTCAGGTTTCGTAACCGTCTGATCGTGACAAAGAATCCCAAACATACGTACATACAATAAATTCGAATTAAAAGTGAAACATAACGATTTGATGTGTTAATTTGTATTGATGGACCGAGTCTTTTTTGTGGGCCCTTTAAAGCCTGCTCGTCCGGCGCGTGGGATGTTAATTTTTCACTTTTCACACGGCGATGTTGTACTACAAGCCTTCAAACTGTGGTTCGCGTAAACCGTCTTCAAACTATTGACGATACATAAAGTTAATAAGACTGTTGCTCCGTAATTGTAAAAATAATTTAAACAATAAACGAATCATCAACATCTTCTTACACGGGTGATAGCCCCCATACTAACTACAAGCGATTACTTGGTGATAGCATTGCTGTATTCCTGATTCAGAGCCATAGCAATGTTTTTGGCGCCCATGGCAAATATTTAATTTAGCACCCCTTTGTATTTTTTATTTTTTATTAAACCTTTTTTTTAACCTTTGAAGGATGGAGCATCGAGATCGAACGAGTGTCCCGAACCGGGGTCGAGTATTTTTTAGTCAAAATACAGCTATTCTCAATACAAATGGGTTCAATATACATCTTATTAATCATTTTATACACCAACATAAAAAAGTTTTAGTCCTATAGCATGTTTTTGACTATTTTTGTATTAAAAAATAACGACAAGCATCAACACGCAAACGCGCATAGGTAAGGACAATAGGCGACTGCACAGCTCAATAGCCACGCGCCGAAAGCGACGAAAACAATAGCTTACGAAAATATAGCTGTCTCTTTCTCTCGCATTGATTCATCGATCAACAAGAATATGCAAGCGAACAGTCAAAAACACGCCTTTAAATCATACTTTGGAACGTAGAAATGTATTTTTTACGATGTACCCCTTTTCTAAATCATAAAAAATCTTTTCAAATAAATTCCTTTTCGTTCATTCTAAGAATACAATAAATATAGGGTGTATAGTTTTGAAAACCACATAGTTATTACGAAAAACGTAAAAATTGGGGCACTTGCATACCCCCCTTCGGTGAGGGAGGGTTAATGTTATAAATACCCCCTATGGCTAATGTCCCAAAATATTGCTATTCTATTGTAAAAATTATCAGTAAACTTACACAAAATGGTGTATTGCTAAAAATAGAAGTTCCTCTCTTAAAATATTTCAAACCAATAGTTATACATTTATTTACTCTATTAATATTGGAAACGTGAAATCAACATTTTATATTAAATAAAATAACACAATGAAAAATTTGTGCTTTATATTTTCTTTTGTTGTCCATTTATCGTTTTTATCATTTTTAATGTTTGTTTTCAATTTAGTTTATTAACTCTAATACCATTATTTATTAGATTATTAACTTAAACTCAATTATCTATTAGTGGTAAATAAATCTAAATTTTGTATTATTCACTAATTCATATTCTATAATTAATATACATACTTTAATTTGATGTCCAATACTTTTTAACAATTAAAAAATATATACAAATACATATATGGTTCGGTGATTACATTGCAAAAGTGAATCGCTACCAGGATAACTACCAGGATACGCAGGATGTACGCCAAATTTTCGTACGCCAGGCGATCCGCGCTCGCAATTTTCATAGCGGCGGTTTATCCTGGTAGCGGTTCACTTTTACAATTAAACCCGTTTACCAGTTTCACTATCGGTATACTTTTCAGATTCAAATCGACCATATTTTATATTGTAGAAGCACTGCGTATGAGTGAACGATATTGTATTGCATATAAGTCCGTGACGTGTAGTGTTTCACTTTAGGTGACGCCCTAACAAAATCAATCCAACGGCTTTCACGCGACATGTATGTAAGTTCACATGTTCGTGGTATTTGATGTTAAATAAAAATTAAATGGTCTAACGGACAAGTTTTCGAATCGTAGAAAGAAAGGCTCATTCATTTTATTTTCGTTCCGTTCTCGATAGAGTCGCGTAGATTTATGTTCCGGTCAAATTATACGTGAACCTGAATACGTATGTATAACTTTATCGAAACCCTTTCGAGCTTGATATTCAATCGCATGCTAGTGGAATTGATTGAATAACCAATGGGAAATGAACCGTTTGATTTATTACATTATATTAATTTCACTAAAAGAAAATCATTGAATCATACACTTGATTTCATTTTGACAGAATCTCGAACAAAGTTTGATCTTCAATCACTCTTATGTACTTTTGTAAGTGGGTCAACGTCAGAACAAAATAGTAAATTACTCTGAGAAGGTACTCAAATCTTAAATAAATCGATTATAAGATTAAAATAAATCGGAGGGCTTAGTATAAAATGATAATTTTTCATAATTCACTGCAGCTGACTGTCTTTCAATGTTTCTTTATGTTTAATATTTTGAAATTAAAATTTAAACTTTTACACCTTTTATTTTCAAAAAAAAATAACTAAAAATAACCCCCCCCCCCCCCCCCCAACTCTCCATATCGTCATATAAAATATGACTCCTATCGTAACTTTAAAATAAAATATACGCTGTGGTCTGTGGAGTCGTTTCAAAATTTACAGACTACGACTCCGACTCAAATTTGAACGAATAAAATTGTTAGTTGTAAAAATAATAGCGTTTTTGAGATTATAAAAAAATTAAAAGAATTAAAAAAAAATCACTAAAAATTGGTATGTAATCCAATATATTTATTTATTGGTAATTAAATAGGTATTTATTTATTGGTAATTAAATTAAAATACGTGAAATTCAACGATTTTATTTATAAATATAGTATTAAATTTCAATTTATTGGTGGATTTATACTTCAATAAAATCGGAGGCTTTACTTTACTTAAAATCAGAGATTTATACTTCAATGAAAGCAGAGGTTGACATATATTAAATACTATTAATTAACGAAAATAATAAAAAAAGAGTCGGACTCGGTTGATTTTTTACGACTTCGACTCCACAGTCCTGGTTATTACCCATAAAATAGCTCATTGGTAAAGCAATTATTTACCAGTCGAATAGTAGAATCAAAGTCTCGATGATTATCATAAACACATTGCTGCTGATAATGCCTAGAGTATTACAAAATCCAAATCAACAATCTCCTGTTAAATTTCGTCATTGCAATTTATGTATATACACAGCTTTCTGTATTTATACAGCTACCGCGAAACCCGTCTGGTGCAGCTTATAATAACATATGAGCCATAATTGGCTCTTGTTCGAATTCCTGAGAAATCAGTGTATGTACATATGTATATATGTATATACCTAAAGGAAAGAAGGTTAACTGATTCAGCTTCTCTTTTGGCGCTTCTTTCTCATAAGTCATGACAATTAAAAAGACATTTTTACATATTACATACCTCTTTTATACTTCACTTACGATTATAACTCAGGAAAAAATTTGCCCTCTTATCCAATCGTTTTAATACTTTGCCATATTGCTCATTTTGGTCATCAATATAAGTAGATGTATCCTCCGCCATTACGATGGAGAAAAAATATCATTTTAGACGCGTTTGAAATTTGAATTTCTGAAAAGTGCTTGACTGATTCAGCTTCTCTTTTGGCGCTTCTCTCTCATAAGTCATGACAGTTAAAAAGACATTTTTAAATATTACATACCTCTTTTATACTTCACTTACGATTACAATTCAGGAAAAAGTTTACCTCTTATCCAATCGTTTTCATACTTTTCCATATTGCTCATTTTGATTATCAATATAAGTAAATGTATCCTCCGCCATTACGATGGAGAAAAAATATCATTTTAGACGTGTTTGAAATTTTAATTTCTGAAAAGTGCTTTATCCAGTTTTTAGTTTTAACATTGATGGCGGTTGTAAAATAAAATTATCGGTATTTTTATTCAAAATAATAATTTTATATACAAACTATAGAAGAGGTAAGTTTTTTAAAAACTTTTTTTTATTAAGTGACGCCACTGAAAATCTTTTTTTTAATAGAAATTATGTTTGCAGTCTGGACCTATTGGACCCTTCTCCCTGTCTATAAGATAGTTCCATACAAAATGAACACCAAAATATCCATATTAGCCACCAAAATCAGAATCCATCCCACTTTCTATTATTTTCGCTCCATAAGTTAATGGGTGACCACCCCAAATATAAACCTTTCCCATGACAACTTCACTATTTAAAGTTTGCCGACTTTTGATACGTAATATATAGTGCTTGTGCTTGCAGCATTTTTATGACACCTCGTATATTAGTTTCGCTGTTAAATCGATTAGAAGTCCGCATTCAGAAACACGCACAAAAGTTCATATACGTACTACATGTAACTGATTCTCAATTTATTTCCATCATTAAAATCGCTTAACAGCGTATTGTAGCTCTGTAAATTCGCAAGAGGACACACTTATTTATCACTTGGAAGCTTCCATTGTCTCCGAGGAGGTTTAAAATGTGACCAAGCTACAGCGAAAAAGTCGTAAATCTTGCTCACATAAAACTGCGTAGGTATGTATGTACGTCGATATGGCGATTACATTACACGTGGCAATTTATTATATAGTTTAACAAGTTCAACTTTCATGACTTCGCATTCCTTATTTTATATTTATTCCGTTTTAAATTAGTATTCGTTTATTTGGGAAGAGTTTCATATTTAAAAAAAAAACTGTGTACCTACATATTAGGGATTGCAATTTACCGTCAAATTTTTTAAACTGGTAAACGGCGAGTGATTTTTCATACTACCGGTATACCGGTATTTACCGATAAATGAAAAAATCGTGGATTGGATAATTTTGTGGTTACTTTTCCTAAAAACATTAATCTAGATTAAATCGTAAATAAATAATAATAAATCTCAGGTGAATAATGTCATATAAATTTGCATTAAGGGGCTGTATACCCGAAACCTTAACTTTATTGCCGTTCCTTTCTTTGATATATATATTGAGTGAATGCGAAAATATATATCAATATATATATTGAGTGAATGCGACAGTTGCGCTTCGACCAGATAATACGTATTTTAAATCGACAAAATCGAGGTTTCGTACTCTCCAGTTTTCTCCTCCGAAACTGGACCAATTTCAACAAAATTTCATCAACGGTATGAGAAAAATATTTTCTATGTTTGTGTGTTCGTATTCGTATTAATTTTAAAAATAAGCACGCTGGACTCTTTTCGTGGGCGATTTTATAGATGTTTGGCGGCTCCTAGCTCCTATAAAAAATAACTAATCAAAAAAATAAAACCACAGAAACATGCTTATGGTGGATATCCATAGCATATTAAAAAATAATTTCTCTAGTGCCATAATTGAGGAAGGGAGAAGTCTAATACGTTTGTATGGACAGGGCGCTGGGGTCCAGCCCTCTTAAAATAAATTCTTAATAATAAATAAATTTTATTTATTTAAAGTTTGAACCATTTGAAAGGTTCGATCATAAATGAAACAAACGTTTGATCGCATTTATTACAATTTGGTTGGTCGGTGTTGCCAGTGAATTTGAAATTGCCATATTTAATACTAAAAAAAACAAATTCCATACAACCAAATCCAATTTTTAATTTACCGATGGCAAAATTTTGCCGATTTACCCCGATACCGGTATTGTAATCCCCGTTTGTATGTATGTTATAAAAAAAAATCTAAATCTTCAAAGACGGAATTTAATATATGTATACCACAGCTTCAAATGTTGTCCATTCCAACTACCCATTGCAATGTACATAAAATAGCTATTTTAGCAATGGAAACGTATTAATAATCTTTCCCCGTATGAAAACAATAGAGGGTTAATAACCTGGTGTATACTTTCTTCCAATGAACTATTATTTATTTACGAGTACGCTAAGTATAGGCATACATATACATATTTACATAAGATGTTTATTTTTGGAATAAACTGAACTACTTTTGAAACTTTACATGTTTGCAATATTCAATGGATGAGATTGTTCTAAATCGATTTTGAATGATTCGTAATCTTGGTGACGTTTAAAATAAAATTTTAAATATTTTCAACAAGTCTAACAAACATTAAGCATTCGTAATCAGACATTCTTATCTGTTGTCTAATTTAAATTCGATTATTTGCCTCTACAATTATTTTATTAGGTCCATATTGGAGTTTAACTGCATAATTTGGTCACCTAGCAAAAAAAAATGTATATTAATTTATAGGAAAAGTCCATAAAAAGTTTTGTCGGTTTCTCTATTTTAAAATGCATGAATACTACCCTTAGTTATATCGAAGCAAATTTATTTGGGGAATTGCGGGTTTAGTTAGTTTTGAATCTCGTCGTCGTATTTTATTATTACAACCAGTGTCGGATCAAGTAAATGGGGGGCCCCAGGCGCATTCGAAATTTGAGGCCCCCACTTAAGTAAAAAAAATGCTATCATCGTTTTTTACCGTGCTTTTCAGTATATGATTTTTCATTAGGATTTTACAAAACCATATTTTTTTTATTTATTTACTATATGTACATATGTACTGAGTTTTTGGAATAAAATACATAGGTACTGTTTAAAAAATAACTATGGAAAAAGTGTAGCGTAGGGGTGGGTTCAGAATCCAAATGAAAGGCCAAAGTCACTTCAAAGCATTTATTCAACGATTCAAGAGGTCCATAAGGATCCACCGCGTACTCCAGAATAATCTGATCTACCGTGTGTACCTCCTTATAAAGGACAAGTTGCCCAGCACAGCTTCCCCGATCCATTAATGTTTTTATTGTCTAGGCACTTAAAGGTCTACCCTGGCGAGTCTATTGTTTACGCACGCACTCGCCCAGGTCTGTGAGAACTCCAGCGTATTCTTTGTTCAAACACTAAGTCCAGTTAGCTTAATCCGGGGTATCTATTGTTCATGATATGATAAACTGCCACTGATAACGACACATGTTCTTCGTGGAATTATTTATAATCCACCGATTTTCAGTGAATTCACTTTTTATGCACCCAAAACTATTTTAGAGTACATAAACATGTTCTGTTTTCACCTATTATTGCTAAATCTAGCATTCTTTTCAATACTCCTATATGCACAGCCATTTGCGATTTAACCATATATGTATGTATGTAGATGACCAGACGGGCATCAACATATTTATGTAGTGTGACTTTTAGTCAGTTTATTAGATCCATTCAGAATATTGTTTTTCCTTATTTTTATTAGTGCTCTCTTATTTTATCTTATCCATTAGGTTTTTACTATTTTTTCATTTTTATATTTTTTGTCATATACATACATACATATGTCATATGATTAACAGCATATTATTTTATTTTTTATTTTATTTTATTTTATTAATTGAAAAATCAACAGACAGGATGTACATAGATATGTATAAAAAAACAAATAGTAAATAAATAATATATGTAACATCCGATATTATTGTTTTCATTGCTTTTATCTATTGATACTGTTTTCTATTATTATTATTATTTATATTATATGACGTACAGAAATGGGATTTTTCCTGTCCAAAATAAATAAACTACGCCTTTTGCTTTGGTTCACTTAATTGAAATATGAAATACTTACAAATGTATGTATGTATATGAAAGCTGAATAAATCTGATTGTGATTATGGAAGTAAAATTGTGAAGAAATATTTTTTGAGTTAAACGTTTTTATAAAATATGTATATACCGTTGTTGTACTCTCAACTATAATATTATAAAACAACAAATTCACTTTAATATAATGGATGTATAATAACTATAAAGGATATTTAATATAACCAAGTAAATAGATACAATTTATCCAACATAACTATTGCATGGATCATATCAGTGAGTACGTGCATGTGTAGGATGAGCATTCAGTTGAACTTGGTTGAAAAAACTTGTTGGTCTTATCAGATGCCCAGTCAATGGATGAGGGCAGTGGTGATCTGGAAGAAGACAGCGAGAGCATCATTAGCTGCGAGGATGACAATTGCGATCACAACTGTCAAATGGTAGATGGTAAGCCAAGATGCTCCTGTAACGAGGGATTTCGCTTGGACGACGACGATTTTGCAAGATGCCATGGTAAGACATACCTACGTATAAATTGCTATTTAAAAATCTGAAAAATATATTCAAAATAAATTTTATTTTTTAATTCATATTTTTTTTTTTAGATATAAACGAATGCAAAATTGAAAATGAGTGCAAAAACCATACTTGCGTGAATTCGATTGGAAGTTACAGATGTGAAGATGACGTAGTGGCAACGACGATTTCGACGAATGTCGGTAAGTAAAATAGTTTCTAATTGAAACTAGAAGTGATTCATATTTACAAATGTGTTAAAGCTATGAAAACTATTAATTAGTAGGTCACTCAAATCAATTTCATGTAAATAAGAAAATCTGTTCTACCTAATCTGTTAAAATGGCTTAATGAATCTTCGTCATGTTTTACGTACATTCATTTTAACCGGATTTAATTTAGAATTGTCATAATATTAATATATTGGCTGTATACTTATACACAGGGGCGGCTCGTCTTTAAAGGTAACCGGGACACTGGCCCACACAAATTTCTCCTAAAAAAAATAAATTTGTGCATTGTTGGTGACTCATCAAGAGTCAAGAAGTGTTTCTTTGGTTTGGTGATTACTGGTTACAAAGCACTGGTTACAAAGTCACTAAAATGTAACATGCAAAATTAAATGAAATGGCTGGCCGAGTTGATTAGAAAAGCAAAAGGAGAGGCAGAGGTCAGAAGCGATACGAGCGTAGGTTACTTTGAACGTCAAAATACGAATGAATAAGTGTGCGTGTATAATACAGACATGCCATGTTGCCAACCTAAACTGGTCTAAGCGTCAGAGACGCTAAAACGGGTTCGGTGATTATTGGTCACAAAGCACTCGTCCAAAAGTAACTAAAATCTCTATAACGGAACATCTGGCAGCCGAAAATTCCATCATACTAACGAGAACTTGAGTGCCAAATATTGCGTATTCGCGAATGGCAAAAATTGTCTTTGTGACCACCGCAATGTGACTAATAATCCAATTGCCGTTTCTTTATCCCGCTCACCACTCGGTAAGTTGAACCAGTTCCTGGCGTGTTACCGTGGTTGCCAGCTTCGGTTTGCCTAATAATAGTGCACTTGCGAATGGTAGTGGTTAGACTGTAGAAAATGAGTCGAGTTGATGAGTCAAAAAAATAAAATGAACCATATTTCCGTATAAAGAGGGTTGCTTTTAGTTGGCCGCGTAAAGGTATTTTTGGGACAGAATACGCTAGCCCCGATCGTTTAAATTTTCTATACGATTCGAAAAATACACGCCACCGTCAATATTTTTCGACATTTCAATTATATTTTGCAAGGTATGCTTAGATTGTCAATCACAATATGTCAATTTTTTCAATTTTATAATTAAATATTTTTTATTAACCACATTTTTGCTTTTTTAGAATACATAATGATCGAAGTCAATAATTTGCTAAAAAAAAAAAGAAATTTTCCTTGCATAAAATGTTACTAAGAGTTGGATTTTTGAAAAAAAATCGTGCCTCTCCTGTTTTTAAAGTCTCGAGCCGTCCCTGCTCAATTAAATTTAATTCAATTTAAAAGATTCAATAATATGTCAAAGAGATTTTTCGCCTATTTATTACATTTATAAATCAATAGATAAACAGTGATTAACTATTGATTTATTGTAGTTTTGAATCTGAAAGTTACTCATTGTGTTGTGTTAAGAGGGCTGTACACTCGAAACCTTAATTTTGTTGCCGTTCCTTTCTTCGATATATATATTGAGTGAATGTATAAATTGAGTGAATGCGACAATATATATCAATATATATATTGAGTGAATGCGACAGTTGCGCTTCGACCAGATAAAACGTATTTTCAATTGACAAAATTGAGGTTTCGTATTCTCCTATTTTCTCATCCGAAACTGGACCAATTTAAAAAAAATTCATCATCGGTATGAGAAAGATATTTTCTGTGCAACTATGCGCGTATTTTTTTTTTTAAATCAACCGTTAAATAAGCACGCTTGACTCTTTTCGTGGGTGTAAAAAGAGGCGATTTTATTGATGTTTGGCGGCTCCTAGCTCCTATAAAAAATTACTAATCAAAAAAATAAAACAATAGATGCAACCCAATGGTGGATATCCATACCATATTAAAAAATAATTTCTCTAGTGTCATAATTAAGGAAGGGAGAAGTCTAATACGTTTGTATGGACAAGGCGCAGGTGTCCAGCCCTCTTAAGGGTGTGTTGGTACACGTGGAAACCAGTTGCGGCTGATTTAGTTATAGACATCCACATGATGCTTCAATTTAACTTCAATAAACGTATTTTGATTTTCAAACCGATATCTTTACCTGTTCTTTAATAAAGTACAAGTGTTAAGTACAAATATAATTTTAATTTTAAGGAATAACCCTTTGGTATCCTTCCATCGTATATATTATATTTTTACTTTTTTGTTTTGTTTAGATGTATGCAAAACTGTATATGGGTGTTCGCACGATTGCAGAGAAGGTGAAGGATTTGAATGCACTTGTCCAGATGGATACGATTTGGACGATGATGATAAGACTTGCACTGATATTGACGAATGTGCTGAAGAAGCAGAAAATTACGACATAGTTGAAGACGACGACGATGACGAGGAAGATGAATTTTACGAAGAAGACTACAAAGAAGATACGAGAAGAAAGAGAAATGCCAACAAACGTCAACTAAACAAACTATGCTCGCATAAGTGCGTCAACACCATCGGTTCCTACCATTGCACATGCCCCAAGGAAATGCACCTCAACAAAGATTCCAGATCTTGCACGGACGATGTTAAGAATTTTTGCAACGTGGGTTTCCATTCGGATGAAGATGGTATCATATGTTTGGAGGATAAAAATTGCTCTCATTTCCCAATTGAAGGTAACGAATGTGCATGCCGCTCAGGATTCAAACTATCCAACGATGGATACAGTTGTTCAGACGTGGATGAATGCTCAGTAAGTAACGGAAATTGTTCCCAAATCTGCACCAACACCCCAGGATCATTCGAATGCAGTTGCAAAGAAGGATATCAAATCATAGACGATATTTGCCAAAACATTAACCCTTGCTCAAGCAATCCATGCTCTCACACTTGTGTGGATGTAGGCAGAGAAGCACAATGCGAATGTCCTGAAGGATACGATCTAGATGACGATATGCGGAATTGTATTGACATTGACGAATGCCAAGAAGAATCGTCTTGCTCTCACGAATGCACAAACACCAAAGGTGGCTTCTATTGTGGATGTCCTGAAGGATTCACATTGGACGCATCTAAAACTAACTGTAAAAACGTGTGCACTTCAAACGGATGCAGCCACAGTTGCGAGCAAGATGAGGACGAAAAATATCTATGCACTTGTCCCGAAGGCTATGTTTTAGAATTGGACAAAGTATGTATCGCTGATATGTGCTCAAATGAGAATAATGGATGCTCGCATACGTGCATGTACTCAGATGGATCATTCATTTGCGAATGTCCTGAAGGCATGATTCTTGATGATGACGATACCACGTGTATAAAAGTTAGCTCTTGCTCTAATGATAACGGAGGGTGTTCTCATGGTTGTATCGATGATGGAGTATGCACTTGTCCCGAGGGATACGTTTTAGAATCAGATAAAATCTGCATCGCAGATATGTGCTTAAATAAGAATAATGGATGCTCGCATACGTGTATGTACTCAGACGGAGTATTTACTTGCAGATGCCCTGAGGATATGACTCTTAACGATGATAATACTACTTGTATAATAGTTAAAACTTGTTCTAAGAATAACGGAGGATGTTCTCATGGATGTGTCGACGACGGAATATGCACTTGTCCTTCTAATTATCACTTAATCAACGAAACTAGATGTGTGACATCGGCGCAAGGATGCACCTTGCTCAAAGCAAACTGCTCTCACATATGCAAGTTTGCTAACAGTACTATAAAATGCGAATGTCCTTTGGGGTACAAGCTTAAGGACAGCACTAAATGCATAGAAGATCTATGTTACATCGACAACGGAGGTTGCTCTCATAAATGTCACGCAATCGATGACGAAATAGTATGCTCCTGTCCTGCAAATCACACCTTATCTCCAATCAACAGGTTTGAGTGCGTTCAAATGCATAGTTGTTTGGCAAATAATGGAATGTGCTCACAAATATGCAAGGAAATTTCTGGTGCACCTGTGTGCAGCTGCTTTGAAGGCTACAATCTCTCTGGAAACGGTTTTAATTGCGACAAAATTGAAAATCCCTGCGATATCAACAATGGAAACTGTTCTGATGTTTGCATCACCATTGACGGAATTGTTCACTGCGAATGTACCTTGGGGAAAATTTTAATAGATGGAAAGTGCATCGACGCTTGCGTTTTGGACAATGGAGGATGTTCCCAAAAGTGCAACAGCTCTTCTGAAATTCCATGCTCATGCTACGACGGATTTGTACTGAATTCAGATCAAATTACTTGTGACGATATTGACGAATGCGTCTCGAATTCTCCGACTTGTCATCAAATCTGTATAAACAGCTATGGAAGCTACGAATGCAGTTGCTACTCAGGATTCGACCTTTCTAGTGATCTGTCAACCTGCTTCGATATAGACGAATGCAAAATTGAAACAGCAGAATGCACTCACGACTGTCTAAATACAGTAGGCTCTTACGAGTGCGCCTGTCCTGAAGGATTCAATCTAGACTCCAACAATGCAACATGTAAGTATGCCGATCCATGTTTTGAGGATAATGGAGGATGTGCTCAACGATGCGAAAATGAAGGATGTGCTTGCTTCGAAGGATACGTTTTAAACGAAGACGGAATCACTTGCGACGATATTGATGAGTGTTCAAAAGTTGCAAACGATTGTTCAGATAAGTGCGTTAATTACGAAGGTGGTTACTTTTGCACGTGTCTCGAAGGGAGCAAGCTTTCTGATGATAATCACACTTGCATAAGATACGACAGGTGCAAAATAGAAAACGGAGGATGTTCGAATAAATGCGTTGACAATTCTAGTGGAATCTTTTGCTCTTGTCCTGAAGGCTATACCCTGAATGCGGATGAAAGGAATTGTGATGACGTGGACGAGTGTCTTACAGGGGTTTGCGATTTTGATTGCAAAAACACACCTGGTGGATTTGAATGCTCGTGCAATGCTGGTTATCAACTGTCTAAGAATAAAAAAACCTGTGATGACGTAGATGAATGTTTGCCTGTTTACAATAAATGTCAACAGCTTTGCATCAACACTGCAGGTGCTTACTTTTGCGATTGTTTCGATGGGTTCGCTTTAGATAATTCCAATTCCAATTGCACCGACATTGACGAATGCAGCGAAGATCTGCATAGTTGCTCTCATGATTGCTTGAACTCAAAAGGCAATTATACGTGCCTCTGCCCTCCTGGGTTTGCTCTGTCTGATGATGCTTATACTTGTGCCGACGTGGATGAGTGCAGCTCAGCTCATAACTGCACTCAAAAATGCATCAACCTAATAGGAGGATATAAATGCAGTTGCCGCGAGGGGTACGCTCTGGCATTGGACGAAGTCAGCTGTTTAGACATCGACGAGTGCGCCTCAAACAACGGTGGATGTTCCCAAACTTGCAAAAACTTTCCAGGAGGGTTCCAATGCTCGTGCAATCAAGGGTACGCCCTACAAAAAGATCGGTCGTGTATTTTGGAAGATCCTTGCTCTTTCAAAAACGGAGGATGCGCACAACTGTGCAAGCCAAAATTCGGCAAAGTATCTTGCAGTTGTGTACCGGGATTCAAAGTAGATCCAAAAGATGCACTTTCATGCTTGGACATCGATGAATGCTCTGAATCCACCTCAAAATGTGAACACAAATGTATCAACACGCCAGGAAGTTACAAGTGTGCTTGCAAAGAGGGATTCATCGAATACAGAGGATCTTGTAAGGATGTCGATGAATGCAGCAGAGACGCATCACCTTGCGGTGATAACATGCAGTGTGTTAACTTACCTGGAAACTTCAAATGTGTTTGCAAGATGGGCTATTCGCTACGAGTGAACGGCACAATGTCTATCTGCTTGGGTATGTCTTGCTTCTTCGTGGAGGTCGATTTATACATCTTATCAATGTTCTATTTACCGTTTTAATTCTGTTTTAGCGGATGCCAAGAAATGTACACCATTGGTGGTGCCTTTGCATGGCAACATGAAATGCGCTCATGACGGCTTGGGAGGATTCCGGTCCGGAACGAGATGTCGTTTTTGGTGTGACAAAGGATTCAAATTGAAAGGATCAGTAGTGCGTCATTGTAATGGAAGTGGAGTCTGGGTTGGAGATGAAACCCAGTGTATACGTTAGTACATTAAACCTCAAGTATTTTGTGCAACATGATGATTATGTATTTAAGATTCAATCACGTGGAACAAGTGGTCTGGGTCGACAGAACGAGACTCGTGACTATTTAAATCATACTTTATCGACAAAGGTATCTTTTTTATAGGGCTTCCCTTCACTTGTTTGATTTTGACACACCTGGTTGATTTCCTCGTGTCTGAGGGTCTTGACTTCCCTGTCTTCTAATCTCCATAATGCAGCCCGTCATACCCTCTCGATACCCTGCAGCTCGCGGTGACTCGACTACAGTTTCTCCAATGACAGCCCTGACCTGGTCACTCTAATTTCAACCACCAAAATTAAATATCCAAATCTTGTTGGGGATTATTCTCTTCCTCTGTTTCCCTCAACGCTTCACATAATGATCATTTTTTTCAGGCAGTTCTGGTCTCACCCCACGATGTGTCTAAAGAACTGGAGGATACGCCTAAGGCATATGGAAGATTCTCGATACAAATATAACTTTATTTTTTGTTTCAGCCCATCCTTGTCCACGTTTGACAAAGCCAAACTACGGTTATTTCACGCCGTCTACTTGCACCAATGGTGACACCTTTCCATCTGAATTTTGCACATTGGTTTGCCAACCTGGTCACAAGCCCAAAGGTGCCAGAATGCTCACATGCACCCACAACAACAAATGGACACCATACAATCTGCCCGTTACTTGTATTCCGATCAAACGTAAGATTATAGCTCAACTTAATAGCAGTATGAAAACACTAAGTTATGGCTCCAGATCAGCTTCTAAGTTTCACAGCTTCACCTTCGACCATTCTTAACTCAACCTATTGCATTGTTGTGCACCATAAATATTTATTTGACAACTTGGAATCTAAATCTGGTTCGATTTCACCGTCCAAATCTCTAAATATGTATAAGTTTTTGCATTTTTCCAGCTTCGGTGGTTTTCAAGCCGTACATAAAGTGTCCACAAGATGTTAAGCTTCAGCTGAGATCTTCAGAACGTGAAGTCGATGTCGTTATACCAAGGCCTACATCCAATATGGACTGGTGGAGGTATTTATCGTATAAATGTAACTAACAATATGATATTTGATGCGATATTGGGTGCTTTTTAAATTTTTAAAAATGTTTTCTTTTATTTTTTCGCCATGTTTTCTTTTATATTATTTTCTGTAGTGAAAATAACATTTCTCTGATATTTAATGCGAAACACATTTTAACCATTTCATAAAACAATCAACTGCAGCGCATTATCAAATATTTTTACTTGTAGCCCATTTGGGTCAAAGGTCAGGTTGTCTATAGCAAACAGGCTTACTTTTCTAAAATTCTGCGGCGCATTTTTTATTGATATGTTAAATTTATGCCAAAAAAAAGCATCAAATATATATACGAATATTTTCTATATTTATTTTTTTGAATTTCAGATATATAGATTCTGATCCAACTTGGGCCAAGCAAGGACATCGTCGCCTCGGACCTGGAGTTACCCCCGTGATTTATCAAGTTCGAAATGCCCGAAATGATACCACTGAATCGTGCAAATTCACCATATCTGTAATCGGTAAATGTTCAAAAAATATGGTCTTAAACCCAATGAATCTTGCTCCACAGTGTACACGATTAGACTTGAGCACCCCGCTGGGTTTCGATGCGTAGCGTAGCATGTACATAAATATTTATTATTATTGCGACATTTAGCTGTCATATCTACCATTTTTATCTGTTATATATTTACATTGTATACTAATAAAAACGTTCAACGCGTCATTCCTGTTAATCTCTATCACGTTTAAGATGCTGAAAATCCAACTGTGAAATATTGTCCTAGTTCTGTAGAAATACGATTGAACCAAGGAGAACAATTTCGTCGTATTGTTTGGGATGAGCCTCAATTTAACGACAATGTTGGAATCAATGAAATACATAGATCCAAGGTAAAGCTTTTATTTTTTATTTATTGTTAATAACGTATGTACGTATGTATATACGTCTACATCTCGTCGATTCATATGTATGCACTTCTCGGCAGCTTTTTTCATTCAATCAAAAACTGATTTCAAATTTAAGTTGATGGCAAATAAATGCAGATTTCAATTTATGACTAGTGGTTAGCATATTATGCTTACAAGCAGAGAGGTCACGGTTCGATTCCCACTAGTAGCTGTTAACCAGACCTTGATTTCATTGAAACGGTTCCTGTAAATTGGCATCTCCTTTCCAATCTCTCTTGCAAATTTGAAATTATTCAGCGTCTTAAGGTTCGCCAATTTCTATATAATAAAATGCTGCAAAAATTTCTCCATAGATATCACTGTGGTTGTTGTTTGTATGAATTCGCATTGTGCAAAATGCTTGTATTGTATATGTATAAGTACACTCTATGGAGCGATTGTAAATGCGAATGTATGTACGTTAGATTGAAATAAAATAAAAATATGAAGTTCTCATGAATACCTCATCTTGGTTAAGCTGGCAGCAACATTAACTGACACTTGCTTAGTGCCCACTGTGTAAGCCGGATGTTTCTCTCAAGACATACCTAGAAGGGTAATGTATCGTTTTAGGGTAATTGGATTATTAGTCACATTGCGGTGGTCACAAAGACAATTTTTCCATGAAAACCACTCAAGTTCTCGTTAGTATGATGGACTTTTCGGCTGCCAGATGTTCCGTTATAGAGATTTTAGGTACTTTTGGACGAGTGCTTTGTGACCAATAACCACCGAACCCGTTTTAGTGTATCTAACGCTTAGACCAGTTTAAGTTGGCAACATGGCATGTTGCCAACTTAAACTGGTTATTATACATTATATATTATACGGTTATTATACGTTATATATTATACACGCACACTTATTCATTCGTAGTTTGACGTACAAAGTAACCTACGCTCGTATCGCTTCTGACCTCTGCCTCTCCTTTTGCTTTTCTAATCAACTCGGCCAGCCATTTCATTTAATTTTACATGTTATGAATATAGTCATAACATGTAAAATTAACTGGGTCGGGCGGCGCCCGAGGGCGCCGAGTATGTTAAGGCGCCACTCCATGCACCAGAGGCGCCTTAAAATTTAAAATTAGGGTGCCAAATACCCTAAAAAATTTTAGATTAGAGTGCCAAAGGCGAAACTTAAATTGATATTTTAAATTGAAACTTATCTCCGGTCTACAATGTCACAATTTTCTAGGGGCGCTTAGAAAAAATTGACTGAGGGCGCCATAGGGTGTAAAGCCGGCACTGAATATAGTATAGTCAAACGTCAATAAGAGATAAGAGATATAAAAAATTACCACTTACACGAAAATCATGTGAACTGTATAAGAGGTTAGTAAAAAAATGGTTATATATGTGTGTGTTGCTGCCAACTTAAATTGGTCCAACCATTAAGGCCGCTAAAACGATACATTACTCCTAGATGAATTCCAAGAGGATTGAGTATGTGTCAGCGAATGAAAGATCGATCTAAAGGTTCAAACTCTCAATAATTGTTTCCAGGTTCCTGGAGCGCGTGTCGGAAGTGGCATACACCACGTGGACTACATAGCAACCGATAGTGCGGGAAATCGAGCTTATTGCCACTTCACCATAAACGTTATAGGTAATTTGATGAATATAGCTTTTAATAATAGCACCATGGGGATCGTCATTAATAATGAACATTTTTTGCTTAGAAACTAATCGTGATGTTGAAGAATTTCGCGTGAGGGAAGGAGTACTCATATGTCCAGGACAATCGCCAAGAAAAACTCACCCGGGCGAACTGGTAAAATTATTATAAGTGTATTTTTTTAGTCATATAAGACTTATTAAATAGATAATAAGCCAGTAGAAGCAGTTAATGGCTATATTTATTCAGGAAAAACTTTTGATATGTTCAGAAGTGTAGAAGAGGACGTATAAAATTAGAATTAAATACATTTGGATTAATGAACGCTGTTTACAATCAATGGGTGTGACAGTGATGATAAGACTTAGGCGATCAGGATGATTTTTTTTCGATCTTAGTGCGTATCTTCGTAAGTCAAAACATCTAAGTCGAGGACTACTTGTATATGATTGTTGATGATCTAATTTTAGGTCAATATCGAAAATTTATTTAAATTGTGCATGTTGTTTTAACTTTCAATATTTAATTTTAATTTTAATATAATGATTATAATTTTATTTTGATATTTGAATTTAATTTTAATATAATAATAATAGTTTTAATTTTGATATTTAATTTCAATTTTTAAATTTTATTTTTATTTCGATATTTTGTACGCTACTGGTTTAAAAAGTTGGCCTGGGGGTCGTTCGTTGGTTTGGTGCGTACGGATGCGGTGCATCCGCTCTAAAATCGCCAGACAAATTGAACGACAGATTAACGGACGACTGCTTTAAATGCAATTCTCGTCTTCTCGAATGATAGATTGCACATCAGATGACGGGTAACCTTTCGATGTGGACAGATGCAATTATTAAAATGGTAATTATTAAAATTGAGTTGGATCTTTCAGGCGAGTTTAATAAGGGAAGATTCGATAAGTTCCGAATCTTGCCTTATTAATCTCGCCAGAAAGATCCAACTCAATTTTAATAATTGCATCTGTGCACATCGAAAGGTTACTCGTCATCTGATGTGCAATCTATCATTCGAGAAAACGAGAATTACGTTTAAAGCTGCCGTTCTGTTAATCTGGCGATTTTAGAGCGGATGCACCAAACCCGGTGCGTACGCAGCATAAGACATGCCATATTTATTTTGCACGTTAAAAAGTATCAAAAAAAAAACCATGTGCCACGTTTCCTTCCTGTGTGATTTCGCCTTAAATCAGGTAATGACTAAAGAGCAGCGTTCGGACAATGCTTTATGAACAATAAATGATTCAATATTGTTAATTACTAATATCAACCATGTTTTTTGCTGTCTTGGCTTGTACGGTAATGGAGAGGTCTATTGTTATTTAACGAGTACCAAGCCAACTCCTAAGTTTAGTGATGACTAGTCACTAGCGGTGGATGAATTCTTTTCGCACAAAAAATTGTTAATTTCTTAGAGAAACCTTGCTTTTTTGCTATCTTGCTTTGAACACTAATGGAGCAGTCTATTTTTATTTGCAAAAACATCCGCGACCCTTTGGTGATGAGGTATGGATGCGAACATTTTGTATGAATTGCCAAAATGTTACTCAAAGGTGTATGGAACGTTGTATTTTCGGTATAATGAGGAAACAGGAAACGAAACACATGAATGGGAGGTTGACATAGTGGAACATATTAAACATAAGTGAAGATATTGAAATGGCAATGTAGCTAAAATGATGAGATAAAGGTGGACAAGAGAAGTGCTCGAATAGTACCAAAGACAGTGCAGAAAGGCAGATGAAATAAAGAAAATGTGGTGAGATGGATGAATGATGCTCAGAAAGGAGACAAATCGAAGTTGAAGCAGACGAATGATTGTTTGTTAGTTACAAATAAAATGATCTTTTTTCGATTTCAGAGTCACGTGCCCAGAGGATGCGTTTTGCATTGGGTGAAACCTAAAAACGAACATCTGACGAGACCTGAAAGCTACACTCACAAGGGGGCGAATTATCTAAG
The DNA here is from genome assembly GCF_051622035.1 of Arctopsyche grandis. NCBI lineage: Eukaryota > Metazoa > Arthropoda > Insecta > Trichoptera > Hydropsychidae > Arctopsyche > Arctopsyche grandis. The sequence continues at coordinate 35,208,308 of NC_135356.1, forward strand.
TAATTAATATCATTAAACGATTCGTGTTAATTTAAACGAAACGTGGAGGATGATTTTAACAAATGTCATTATTTCAGATGCTGTAAATTTGAGACATTACGATGGCTGGAATTCGTACAATCGCATCGACGAAAACACCTATCGTAGAATGCATCCACATGAAAATTATATTAAATAGATTGTATTTGTAATTTTATTTTTTAGACAATAATGATTTATTGTTTTAAATATTACGATCTATGTGTTCACTATAGGTATAATATAATACATACAAAAAAAGGTATTAAAACAATAAACGATTTGGAATTTATATATTATAGTATCATTTTGAATGGAAGATATGATTTATAAGATGTGCTACTTTTTCTTAAATATTATATAAACGTTGGGAAATGTTAAAATAATGCATTAACATCGAATTAACCCTCCGGAGACGAGAGATTTTTTTCATTAATAAAAGAATATTTCAACCATATTTCTTTGACAAATATTCATCTTAATCAAGCAAAAATAATAATAAAAAATAAATTAAAGCGCTTTCAGGTAAAAATCCATGTAGCCATATGGCTGCGCTCGTCGTTACAGGGGGCGTGTCAGTAATTCCGCGCGACAACAGATCGCAATACGCTAGACGAATATCCTGCCCTCCAAAATATTTTTAGATAAAAGAAAAAAATCCAAGATGCCTTTAGTTATGTGCTTAGTCTATTTATAACCCCATATTTTTTTTTTTTATAAAATCAGTATATTTTGTCAGATACAAAATATACCTGCAAGCTAAGGGTTTGAGTAAAAACAATAATTCGGTGAATTGTTACAAACATACCACACCCCAAGACATCGGAATTTTGACCAATTTGACCAATACCAAACCCTTAAAAATAATCATTATATATGTAGGTACTTTGAAGGACCAAGGAGAAATAAAAAGCAACCATTTACATAAAAGAAAACATTTTTTTAATATATATGATCTAATTCTCCATCAATCCATATGCGTGTTGTACTCGCTTCGTAGCTCGTAAAGTTGTCGTTTCCTCCGACCTGTCTCCCTCTAATTCGCATTTCTGCATTTGCAGCAAGTTGACGACGACTAAGATTATTTACAAGACCGCCATCATCTTCTTCGGCACTGTCTTCATCGGTCAATACGTTCGATTCGGGAGGACAAATAAATATATCCGTTTCCATCTCCATCTCCATATCGAGCAAATCGTCATCGTCAGTCCCAGGTTCTTCTAACAAATTTAATATGTCTCCAACAGTTAAGTCTTCATTAGATCTGAAATGGGCTCAAAATTTTGCGTTAGATTTTGTGTATATATATAACAAAAAAACACCAAAAACATCGAACAGTAATCAAAATAATTTGACACGGGAAAAGACTAGCGTAGCCATATGGATACGCAAGCATTTGGGATTGAATTATAGCTATACAATACATATTTGAAAGCACCTAAGTATGTACATTTATACCACTACACATTGACATAATAAATGTATTCATAAAAGTAATGAAAGGCATTTAAAAGTTTAAAAAAAAATGCACTTACGTTTTCGAACAGTTCATTTTTGGTTAAAAATTTCAACCGAAAATTGTAAATCCTCTCTTTGTTTCTGGTAGCTGTTCCCTCCACTGTAGCACACCAATAACTGTTAAGCGTATCCAAAGGGACAAAACTCGCGCAAAAAAAACCGTAATCAGGTATAAGTGGGGGCGCTGGGGATTTAATTTCGCCATTGCAAATACTGTTGCCGTATGGCTACGTACGTACTTGGAGGGTTAATATGCACGTGTATTCCTACCAGTTAGTATAGTGTAATCTTACCATATACTAACTGGTACATATGTACAATAAATACATTTTAAAAAGTACGATATTTTGTTTCATATTTTTTAAGGAATATAATTTTTTCGATCGCCTGTGTGCGTTGCACACATTTGTACATATGGTAGGCGCGGCCCTGCAAAGATCACACTAAATAAAGAAAAAAAAAATTATTAAACGCTTAAAAGCTCTGTGGTTGCGTTTATGTTTAGCACCGAGAGATTACCAGGTTTGATCCCGTGTTGATTAATAATACTGCTGGTCAGACTTGGATGTTTGTGACTCCAAGTCGATCTTTTCCTATCAGAGTTTGCCAATTTATCTGATTTCATTGTTGAAACGGTGCCTCCATCAAATTGGCAAAAAACATCCTACCCGCTATCTGAATTTGATTAATGTACAATATGTAAAAATTTATGTACAAGTCTAAATCCATAGATGTCTCTATGGATTAACACATTAATTAACCACTTAATCGCCAAGCGCGCACCAGTGCACGCTCTTTCGTGTTTTAGACTATGATTCGAAATAAATTTTGGTTTCTTCACAGTGACATCTAAAAATATCCTGTAATACTAATGAAATTGAAAAAAGTCTATATTTTCCCTTAGTTTGTTATATATTCAAGAGGTAGTGTCAAGGATTGGCATTTAACACAAACATAAAACAATCTAATCGGTGTCTAAAAACGCGTGGCGATTAAGCTATTAATTAATTGTTTATTTCGTGTTCTTCAGCCTCTCGAAATATAGCGATTTATGTAATAAAAAATGCTGCATGCAATTTTTGTAAATAATTGTCTAGGAAGGCGCATTGGGGCTTGCCAGTTAGGCCTTCCTGTATATATGTCTGTAAAATATATGTGTTGCGTAGGGGGTGGGTGGAGGATCCAAATGAAAGGCCAAAATCGCTTCACAGCATTTATTAAATGATTCAGAAGGTCCACGCGGAGCTATGGCGAAGGATATTTCCTAAGTACCTCCTTATAAAGGACAAGTCGCTCACTACAGCTTCCCTGATCCATTTGTTTCTCCATTGTCTAGACACGTGCAGTTTTAAGTGAGTTTCACGCTCTCGGGGTTCTAGGAATTCTAGGCCAATGCGGGGTCTCCATTTTTAGCCCCCTTATGCACTTTAGACGAGGCTAATCCCCATAATGTTCCCACGTTACAATATATTATTTAAATACGTTTATATTTAAGAAATATATTTTGTCATTTAAAAATAAACGGGGTAATTTTGAAAATATGCATATGTTCCTTTTCATTTGTTTTTCTCTCGAGCGACTATTTTGGGGAGGACGGGTATAGAAAGATATTAAACTTAAAATTGTTGAGCGAAAATCAAAAGTTGAGCAGCCCTGGTGTAAGGGTATAGAAAAATATTAAATTTAAAATTGTCGAGCGAAAATCAAAAGTTGAGCAATCCTGGTCTAGATAGCCTTGTATTAAAATAAAAATAAAATGAAAGATAATAAATGTTATTAACACTTTGAGACCCGTTCACGCCTTTTGGCGTGATTTTTAAGCCAACCGTTATGAACCGTTCACGCCTTTTAACGTACGGACAATTGGACTATTCGTAACATTGCGGTGGTCACAAAGCAGACAATTTTTTCCATGAAAACCGCGAATACACAATGTGTGGCACTCAAGGTTTCGTTAGTATGATGGACTTTTCGGCTGCTAGATGTTCCGTTATAGAGATTTTAGTGACTTTGTGACGAGTAATCACTAGACACCGGATAGTCACAGTGCTTTTTCTAGGAATCGGGGCGGTTTAGTTCTATTTACAAAGCTAAAGTCCAAAAAAAAAACGTTCGGCGAACCTTTAACAATGCAATGAACAATACACAGCACAGTCTGGGTCCGTTTTTTTCAAGACGGCACCTTGGTTATCCGGCCTTTAGTAATCACCGAACCGACCATACGCCTACAGGTCTGTTCGTACCGGTGTGGTGCAAGCGCTCGACAATCACCAGACAGACTGAACGACAGATAAACTGGATGGTAGCTTTAAACGCAATTCTCGTCTTCTCGAATGATAGATTGCACATCAGATGACGAGTAACCTTTCGATGTGCACAGATGCAATTATTAAAATGGTAATTATTAAAATTGAGTTGGATCTTTCTGGCGAGTTTAATAAGGCAAGATTCGGAACTTATCAAATCTTGCCTTATTAAACTCGCCTGAGAGATCCAACTCAATTTTAATAATTGCATCTGTGCACATCGAAAGGTTACTCGTCATCTGATGTGCAATCTATCATTCGAGAAGACGAGAATTGCATTTAAAGCTGCCATCCAGTTTATCTGTCGTTCAGTCTGTCTGGTAATTGTCGAGCGCTTGCACGAAACCCCTGTTCGTACCTATCCAGCACGACCCGTATCCTGCAGTTGTCATGCAAGTGCGGATAGTATTCTTTGGTACATTATATGGACGTATTCATACTCCATTCGCGCATGCGCATTTACGCATTCATGCGCGTCCATATAGAATGTATCAAAGAATACTATCCGCACTTGCATGACACCTGCATGATACGGGTCGTGCTGGATAGGTATGAACGGTTCGGTGATAACTGGTCACAAAGTCACTAAAATCTCTATAACGGAACATCTGGCAGCCGAAAAGTCCATCATACTAACGATAACTATCATAGTAACGAGAACTTGAGTCCCAAATATTGTGTATTCGCGATTTTCATGACAAAAATTGTCTTTGTGACTACCCCAATGTGACGAATAGTCCAATTACCGTATGAACAGACCTTACCTCGTCATCACAAAAAAAAATTGCAAATTTCTTGAAAAATATGCGGCTAGGTTTAATGCAAATATGAGCGGGTCTCAAAGTGTTAAATATAATTAATTATCTTTTAAAAATAGTCTTGTAACAAATTGACATATTAAAATATTAGTACTGGCAGCGCCGAGCGAGAAACGTCAGTTGTTATCTGTCAGTTGTTCGCGATGAACGTGAGCGAGAGTGTGGCTGCTGCAGTTGCAGCTAAATTCGCCAGCGGAGAACGAGTGGCTGCATTATTGGGAGATGCAGCCCTCGTTGGAGCTGAATGGCTTCCTCGAGAACACGTCTTAGCGCTGGTCTCCTTCAACGATGACTATGCCCTCTTCGTGTTACTCTGCATGTCGTCCTCGCCGGCATCATTCTCAGACCTCTCCATCGAGAGGGTGGTCCCCGTCGACTCGAGTTTCAAATGCGAAATAGACGACGCCAGCTCCGACACCGAATGCCTCCTCTACGTCACCGTCTCCGCCAAGAAGCTCAAACTGAAATTCGAATTAAAACACGGCAAACCCACAGCCGAGTTCATCGACGAGCTCTTCAGAGCCATCGACGTTGCGGTGAAGTCCCCAGAAGCGCGCCAACAGGAGTTTGCCTGGTTGCACAAATACACCGGCTCCAAGAAGAACGGCCTGTCGTCAGCCGAGATGGAGAGCCCCGACATAGTAGTCTCACGTCAGCAAATCGCCCAAGGCGTCACAACTTCAGCTATCAGAGACAGCCAGATAAAATACCGAATGTCGTTGAAAGAGCACGACTTCACGGACACACAGTCGTTCAAGATATTCGTCGGCACTTATAATATCAACGGGCAACCGCCGACAGCGTCGCTGAAGACTTGGCTTACCATAGATTCATCCCCACCGGACATCTACGCTGTCGGCTTTCAAGAGTTGGATCTGTCAAAGGAGGCGCTTCTGTTCGACTTCACCATCAGGGAGAACGAATGGCTGGACGCTGTCAACGCCGGATTGGACACCAGAGCCAAATATCACAAAGTCGAATTGGTCCGACTCGTCGGCATGATGCTGATAATATACGCTCAGAGGCAACACGTAGATCATATTAAAAACGTTGCTTATGACACCGTCGGTACGGGAATCATGGGCAAGATGGGCAACAAAGGAGGAGTCTCCATTCGATTTGAACTTCACAACACTTCGTTCTGCTTTGTGAACACGCATCTTGCGGCACACGTCGAAGAGTACGAAAGGCGCAATCAAGACTATCACGACATATGCAACAGGACCCGCTTTTCAAGAATATCCCCCAACAAAACCATAAAGGATCACAATCAAATATTCTGGCTCGGCGATTTAAATTACAGAATCACCAATATGAATCACGTCACCGTTAAAGAGCTGCTACTGAAGAATAATGTAAAGGCAGTTTTGAATGCCGATCAGCTGAAGACTCAATACGAGGCCAAAAACGTGTTGAGCGGATTCATCGAAGGTCCTATAACCTTCCAACCGACGTATAAATACGATCCAGGAACTGACAATTGGGATACCAGCGAAAAAGCCAGAGCGCCCGCTTGGTGCGATCGAATATTTTGGAAAGGTGAGGATATCAAGCAGCTGTCTTACCAGAGCCATCCCAAACTGAACATCAGCGACCACAAACCGGTGAGCGCGCTCTTTATCTCACAAGTGAAAGTCATCGATTTGAAGAAATACCGCAAAGTTCACGAAGAGGTGATCAAAAAGTTTGATAAACTGGAGAACGAATACCTGCCGCACGTCACCGTCGAGCCAACCGAGATAATCTTTGACAACGTCAAATATCTAGAGCCGCAAACGCAAGAGGTGTGCATCGCCAACACTGGCCAGGTGCCGGTCCAGTTTGAATTCATCAAAAAGCTTGAAGAGTCTACATACTGCAAGGACTGGTTGAACATAGAACCGTACACCAAATGCTTGAATCCCGGCGAGAAGTGCGACGTGAGACTCGAAGTCTTCATCCACAAAAAGTCTGCGTACAAGTTCAACTCGGGCGAAGACAAGCTCTACGACATCCTCGTGCTGCATCTGGACGGCGGCAAGGACATATTCATTACAGTAAACGGCACATACCAAAAGAGCTGCTTCGGCACGTCCATAGAAACCTTAATCCACTTGAAGTCGCCCGTACGAGAAGTCCACTACCAAAGGTTAATAGAAACAGAAGTCCAGAATCAAGAAAATCCATACTTCATACCAAAGGAGGTGTATTTCCTAGTCAATCACATTTATGCGAATGGTCTGGATGAGCCGAATCTCTTCAAACTGCCGGGCCGGCATTGCGAGCTGCTGGGCGTTCGCGACTGGCTCGACAACGGATCGCTCGATGAGCTGCCTGGCTCCATACATTCCATAACTGAAGCGCTGATGATGCTACTAGAAAGCACTTTGGAGCCGATCATTCCGTACAATTACCACTACGCGTGCCTTAACGCCTCGTCCAACTATCAGCTGTGCAAGCAGATCATTGCAGAGCTGCCCGCGCCAAAGAAAGCCGTCTTCCTGTACCTGTGCAGCTTTTTACAAGAAGTCTTGAACCACAGCAGCGAGAACGGCACCGACTCGAAAACCTTGGCCAGCCTCTTTGGCGCGATATTTCTGAGAGACCCGCCCCAACATAAATCCAAATCGATATACGATAGAAAAAAAGCCATGTTTGTACATCACTTCTTAGTCAACAATCAAACCCATATGGTATTCAATGATTAGTTTCATCTGAATTGAAGAAATATTCGTTACCATTAATTATGTTATAAACAAATCCCTCGATTTATGCACGAAAATTTTGTTTCTTATAGAAACTTTTTTATATTTATTTTCTAATATTATATTAGGACATTAGGGGTATATAGTCTAGAATGTAGTGCGGAAACATTTCAATGGACGTTGGCCGAGTTATAATAATCTTGTTTGTTTCCGTCCCAATCTGTATACATATAAGAGTACAATGAGTTTTTCAATAAAAATATTTATATAAGTAACGAACCATTTTTATATTTATACCAAATTTATAAAGTATTCCTATTAGTGTTGATTAGTTATTATATAATCTGAATTTATACATCTATTTTGAAAAATAAATATATTTAATATGAATTGCACGTGTTTCATTTCTCATGTGATGATCATAATCCCAATCATTGTTTAGTATCGTTGGTGAGATTCGTCACGTTGGTGCTGGTTTGTACCGCAACATTTGTCGAAGCTTCCGTTGCTGATGCATTTTTGCCTTTGTTGCATGCATCGCGATGAAACATAACTTTTTCGTACTCGTACACATCTACACTGATTTCACCGCCTCTGGGGCAGAGCATTATTCTAAAAATCCAAAATTTCATACCAGGATTCCAAATTAAAGTATTGAATCTGCTTACAAAGTATACATACATTATTAGTTTAGCGAATTTTTCGATTTAAAAGCGTACCTTTTTCCATCTATTGTTGTCAGTTCAATGCTCTTGACTCGTATGAACCCATTGACAAACGTCTTTCTCAACAGTCCGAAAGGATAAAATCTACTGTTCCAATGCAGATTAACTGTGCTCAATTCCGACGAGGATAAAACCAACGATGAAAACACTAATGTGGAAATGAGGACACGTGATTGTACGGGCATGGGATGACTAAAAACAAGTAAAAAAGTGATGTTACATGTTTGTAAGATTGTAATTAGTTTTATATTTAAGACTGGATGCATGCAAAGGTGGGGGGAAATCAATATTAAGTCATATGAAATTTAAAAGACTTAGAAATAACGAGAAGAGATCACAAGACGTGGATGTAAATTACATATGAACAAGATAAGGTATAGACGAAGTGAGCAAGTGAATATAATTAGACTCTAGTGCAGGCGTCGGCAGCCTTTATTGACTACGGGTCAAAATTAACCAAAATGTGACTGTTAAGAAGATATTTTGGGTCAGTAGGTATTTTCATTTAATGTAAAGAGTCTTTTAGTGGATTATAAGATAAATTTTATTGAGTTAAAATCTCTTAACTTCGGTCACTTGTAAAATGAGATGACCCCCGGGTCATCACATGACTTATTTGTGCACGTGATGACCCAATGCCTGCTCTAGTGTTTCTTAAAATCGCTTAGCTCAACGCTCTCCTTAACAGAATATAAATAAAACATGACATAAATAGATAAAAATTGCATAAAGTAAGATATAATATGAATCAATATAATTTTATATACAAATAAGTCGCAACGTGTAAACATTGATTTTACATAAAAGTGTATTCAGTACCCATAATGACTATAATATTATTATACCTAAATCAAATACAGCGAAATTATTACGCAAATAATTAGATAACACAATTATGTTTTCATTTAAAATATGTACGTACATATACAAATTAAATAAATAAAAATGCGCAATGAGTAATTTTTTTAATGAAAATCGCTTTCAATTTCTTTATTTGTAATTTGGTTAGTTATATAAAGATTAAAGATATATTTGGCATTGAGAAAACGCTTTATACCTATACATATGTATGCAACGTGAAATGATTTTCAATCATAATTATATTATAAAAAATAGTTTTTTAAAAACATACCTCTTCTATAATTTGTATATAAAATTATTGTTTTGAATAAAAATACCAATAATTTTATTTTACTACCGCCATCTATATTTAAAACTAAAAACTGGATAAACGTCAGGCACTTTTCAGAAATTCAAATTTCAAACGCGTTTTACACGATATTTTTGCACCATTGTAATGGCGGAGGATACATTTACTTATATTGATGACCAAAATGAGCAATATGGCAAAGTATGAAAACGATCGGATAACAGGCAAATTTTTTCCTGAATTGTAATCGTAAGTGAAACGTAAAGGAGATATGTAATATGTAAAAATGAACCAAGCAAAGCCTGAAGAAGCACAAAATTAGACAAATGGATCATTGAATGATACAGTAAACATGTTATATTGTGCGACGAAAATCTACGTATTATACATATGCATTGCTATGGTTGTTGATTCTCCGTTGTGTTTTCGTTACATAGCGTAAAATTTTTGATCCGTAAAGTGTTCAAATGGTATTCAAGTATGTACGTATCTACACATGTATATGCAAAAGGTTAGAAAAATGAGCCAAGAAAAATTTAGAGGACGTCAGAGGAGTTGGAAGCTATGCAAGATATACAGAAATGGGACAAATTTGGAAAATTCTTGCATCCAGTGGTCAGCGGATGGTAAGATTCGTAAACAATACCCGTCATTATAAGTCCAAGTGGTCGCTGCACCCTTTGAATCATAAATTGTCAAAAATATAACAGTATACAGAACCGGTGATGAGGTCGCCCCAACGTCTATATAAGTTCGATACGGCGACACTGAAATTTACAAATAAAAAAAAATTATTCACTAATCAGCCACGGTGATCATATGTTTAATACTCACTTGAATTTACTCACGACAATATGGTCTCATGTTGGAGGTTTTAAAATACATAATGACATTTTTTTGATTGGCGATTTGCCTCGCTCCGAGACCAATGAACATGCACTTTCCTTCTTGATTCGGGTTGCAATTGTTAATGCATTTACCCTGAAAATTTTAATAAAATGGTAAAACTGCAGATAAACAATCCGCGGTATACACATATGTGATTGCTAGTGTACCGATTAAAAACCCAGTAACCGAACTTGCTCAAATTCGTCACATTCATAAGAAAAACTTATCGATTCGTTAATTTCTACATATATATATACATATGTGTAGTAGATATGTATATTTACTGTACTAAGTCGAATTTAAATTCGTTATCACATAACTATACTACGTACATAAATATTTATTAATTAAAAACAGAAACACAGTATTACAATATTCTTTCAAAACATTGACATTAAAATTATCTGTACAATCTTCATACTATTATGGCCGCTCCCCACCTTAATATAGTATATAAATTTGTATAAATAGAGGGCTACCGACAGTGTACTTATCGCTAATTAATAGTGTCGACCTAACACTAATAGGTGATGTGGCAATCACCGGTTCGGTGATTACTAGTCAAATGTGAACTGGTCACAGGACAACCGGTCGCTCTAGATCGGTCACACGTGATCACTAGTCACCGGAGCCTGAGGGGGCCGTGTATTGTTCAAAAGTTGTAAATGCATTGTTAAAGGTTTGCCGAACAATGGATAGCACTGTGACTATCCTACCTCTAGTGATCACCCATCACACTAAAACTGGTCACACCCAAAAATTAGTTTTTTTGAAAAGATGTGTCTAATTTTGATTGAACAGTATCCTGTTTTTTTTCTCTATATATTTCTTGGTAGCATGCGAGATTTTCTTGAATCCTGCGGTTCACATTTGAAAATCTTTCACTGTCTGGGTCCATCATTTCAAACTTTTGTATTCCTTGATTAATTAAATTAAAAGCAGCAGCCATTTCTTTCAATACAAATTTTTTCAGTGGTTCCGCAGATGTGATTGATTAATTTTCATCAATATCCTCTTCTGCAACCATTTGAGTTTCAAGATCTAATAATTCTGCATTGTTTAGATCTTCTGAATCATTTTATAGAAGTTGGTTGATGTCTTCGTTATCTACGTCAAATTGTAGACGTTCACTAAATTGTACGATTAGGTTAGTAATATCCTCGACATTTTTTCCTTTTTCGTATATGGAAAGAGAAACGGGTTCAAGTCGATTGGTGAGTTTTTTCCATATTCCGTACATAGATGCTGAAGTAACTTCTTTCCATCCCTTATCTATATTTCTTATAGCATGAAGGATATTATAATTTTTCCAAAATTCTTGAAAAGTTTTTCCTTCTTCTATTGCTTCAAGGCCTTGCGCAAATGTAATTTTTAAATAATGAACTTTAAGAGACGCAATGGAATTCGCTTTTCAATCTTGTCATCGATCCAAATCACTAGTAATTTTTCCATTTGTTGAATGGGTCCGAGTCTTTTTTTATTTATTATTTTAGATTTGATTGACAAGGACCCTTTAACGGCTTTACGAATTTTTTCTTTATCTTTAAAAATAGTGGAGACCGTTGAATGTGACAATTTCAAATTATTTGCCAAGTCCATCACTTTTTTACCACTATCATATTGTTTTATCACTTCAAGCTTCATTTCTAAGTCTATCACCTTTCTCTTTTTTTTAACAAGTCTTTATCAGTCATTATCCCGTTTCTTGATCACACATTATAAATGTTCTTATAAATAAAAATTTGAGCACTAATCAACACGAAATTGAGAAAATAAACATCCTAAAACAATAACGAACAGTTATGTAACAAACAGTAACAACATTATGAGTTTGGGACTGGTGACGAATCCCAAAGGAATGAGTCATAACTTAATTTTTAAAACTACTGCGATGTTTCATTTCTTCCGAAAGAGAATTCCCCGTTTTCATAACTCACATCCGCTTGAGATTTATCAATCAATTTTTGAAAAATAATTAATTGATAAAATAAAAAATATATTATTTTTTTTCGGTCGTAAGTGCGAACCGTCGTAAGTCGAGGACTACCTGTAATTGATTATATTTACCTCGGCGACTTCTCGGTAGTTGGGACACTGATACGCGACGACTTTGCAGAAGGCTCTCGACGATTTGTTGTAAGTTTGAAGCGATTCGATAAAGTACTGATGCGATCGGCTGTGAGAGCAAGTCCCCGCCTCTTGGAGAGTTGCGTTCATGCCTTGATTCAACAGTTGTGGAAACTGCAATCGAGCATCGTACAAATCCAGACCGAACACAAGTCTCATTATCTATACCAGATGGAACTTACCATATTCAGAGCGCCGCATCCCGGCTGTTCCCCTTCGCCGTTTGCATAAAAATCCACATGCCCCATCGGACGATTCGTGCCGTATCCTGAAATAGTGTTTATATAATACTTTCAATCACATATCTTACTTGTTCTCGACGTACATGTCTCATCGGTACCTTGCGTGTCTGTATGGATGACATCGACAAATTGTGCATCTGTCGGATCTAATCGGACATAAGACGGCATTCCGGCAAAATGCAACCCGGCTGGATCTAGTCCTGTAGTAATTATATTGTAGTATCCGTATCAAAATAAAATATACTACATAAGTCCAAATCCCATCACTGTATTTCTTTTTTCAATAGTTCAAATTGAATCAAGGTTAGCGGTGGCTAACCGATGGCACTTGTAAATTCGATTTATGAAGTGATTGTGATCAGTGAAGTCTTTTAGGTAAGGCAACTCCTACAGGCAACAAATTCTAGCAGAATAAAATTTATTTTAAATGAAGTTAGCGATAAATAAAATTCTTGGAAAGAATCTCATTCCCCTCTGTTCGACGAAAAAACATCAAAGAGTAAGTTTTTAATGGCGATAACATCATTGATTAATGGCTTTAGAGTCAAATTGTCCTGCACTCCTTTGACTAATATCTGGAATGAATCATGTTACCAACATATGACTACACATTTTTGAAAGTCGAACTCAATAATCTTTTCCTTATGATGATACATATTTATTTACACTAGAAATTAAATAAGTGATAGATATATTTTAATAACACAACTTATATGAAGATATGAAAAGCTCTATAGCTTTTGAAGATACTCTTCTTCGTACAGTGACCCATTGAGCTCATATTCTACAATAGATTTCTGCATGCTTCTTTTTTATTATTCAATTGAATTAAGATATTTTATTTTGATATTCTAATCTTAAAATTATGTTGACTCATATTTTACATATAATGTTTTTAAAATACAAGTCATATATCACGCCTCCAACCCCTATTAATATTAAACCGTCTATGATATTATCGGAGGGTTTAATATTAAAATCGCAGCCGCATCGAAACTTTTGAGATGAGGGTCTATAGGCGTATGCTGAAGATCCCATGAACCAAAAATATCACAAATGAAGCTGTCCTCAGCATGATAGGGAGGCAGAGAACTTATTTCTGTCATCAAGCAGAGAAAGATGAAGTACCTCGAACACATGATACGGGGTCCAAAATACGAATTTCTCCGTTTGTTAACCATGGGAAAAAAATAAGGTAGAAATTGGATTGGCAGGAAGAAGTTGTCTTGGCTTTGAAACATGCGCATATGGACCGATATGAGCACCGAAGACTGTTCCGAGCCATATCAACGAGGTGGTCGCCAACGTCCAGATGCAGACAAGCCATTAAGGGGAAGAAGAATATTATAATTATGAAATCTCTTAAAAGGGTAGCATTTTAAACTATGCACATAGTATCTGGACGTCACTGATTATACTATTGAGCAAGATCCATGAATAAAAGTAGTAAAGAAAAATGCACAATGGGTACTCTTCTTAGAATTCTATTAAAGAAACATGGCTCATCATCAGGGGACAATGTCACCGATATTATCAGCAGTATATTGTATTTGCAATGTATAGTTTAACGATCGTTCATAATGATTTGCGCAAACAGTGATGGCGCTTGGATTGTATTATAATGTATATTTTTGTATGTATTTTGGAAATGAAACCTGTGATTCTGTATAGATTGGGAACCTGTTCGCCGACATAGCCAGCGACGTGGGCTCCAAGGCTGTGTCCGATGAGATGTATGGTGCTCATGTTCACTTTGAATTTGTCTATCAAAATGGAGTTGATAAACTTGGCTATTTCTAAACCGACGACTCGGGCGTTTGCTGCCGTCTGGGCGTAGTCTACGCCGTGACCCGACCAGTCGACCGAAAAAACATTGGTTTTTTCTTTATAAATGTTGAGCAGTTCATCTTTAATTTCCTGTGATCGATTAAATTTAAGTTCAGGGCAAAAAAAATGTTACTCGGCATACATCGTTCAATGCTATATTTGTGATTAACTTTTGCTAACTTGTTTTATCTAATAATTACAAATGGTGTCAGTTTGAAATTATATTTGCATTTGTGAATATGGATTTGATTAAATTTAAAGTACATACATATATACCTACATACTAGGAAGGTCATGACCGGTAAATGGCCGAATAATAGTTTGGTAATTTACGTCTAAGTTATTACATCTACCGCTAAAACAACAAAACATATTCGCTGCATTTTATCACATTCCTCTCCTTTATTTTATTTGCTGTGAACACTGGTCCAACCCAGTGCTTCATCCAGGAGAAAAAAAAGAAATTAATGAAAATAATGGTAGAAATTATTTTCAAGGAAGATGTAATAAATCAATCAGCTTCAGATTCTGATGATGATATTGCAATAGTTTCATCTACGACTAAATGTGTTATCAGTAAAAGAAAGGCTTCAGTTAGCCATTAGAAATAAAACTGAAATCAGTTTGGAAAAGGAATTTGCCCAGAAAAAAAATAAAAACATTGTGAGAAAGGACATTTTTAATATAAAATAAGACTGAAATAATTAGATTATAACTATTGGACAAAGTGTGAATACATTATATTTTCTTCGCCACTATTTTCTTAAATGACAAATAGAAAAATGTATAATTTCCATTTATAAAAAACTCATTACCACTCATACATTTTTTTATGCAATATATCTTTGTATATAATAAAATTATGTGTATTCGCTTTTGGTCAAATATATTTAGTACAAAAAAAGCATTTATTTTTGATTGAAAAATCCGGTAATTTGCCGGTAAATGAAAATTACTGGAAATTGGACTCCCTAATTATTAGCATGTACTTATGTATTAGGGCCTAATATATACATACTTATGTATATTCTTAGTTAAATTGAGTTGGAAAAACCCTGACATTATAACCCTGCTTCTTTTACGAATATTTATAGAGAAAATTGTAATAAGAAAACCATGGATTTATCAATTTAACACTATGATGGCTGCTGACTCACATTTGTATCATCATGTTGGATGCACAACGCTTACTGGCCGCTGATGCATATATGATTCACGACTGCACAAACTGTTTCAGTCCACTGATATATTTTTGTATCACGTTTTCGTCAATCGTTTGTGGCCAATGATGCAATTTTGTATCAAACGTGATACAAACATATATCAGCGGACTGAAACGGTTCGCGCAGTCGTGAATCATATACATATGTATTAGCGGCCAGTAAGCGTTGTGCACCCAACATGATACAAATGTGAGGCAGCAGCTGCCATAGTTAAATTAATGAAGGTTGAAAGAAAATCAAAGACGATAGCTGGCAGTGACAACCGTCATATTCAGTTTATGAAGATAATATCCAAACTATGAAGACTAAACTACAGTGCAAATGATAACCGAAGCTTTAGACATATTTGTAGGATCAGCAAAGATAACCTTCCAAATGTATTAATTAATCTGTTTAGTACCATTGAGGAGTTTAGATGCTGATGATAGCATATAAAAGAATCTCAAATGCATCAGTTAAATCTTTTTTTCTTATTTGCAAATTCAAAATATCTGAATTTCTAGTATAGAAACATAATTACTAATATCCAGTCTGCTTTTCCCCAACTCAAAAATCCGTGAACTATGAAAAAGTTATACTCCGCCTTCTCAAAAAAGTTTTTGGAGTTGAACGTTTCATAATCCAAAAACACATCTTCACCGTCTCTCTAAAAAAGAAAAAGGTTAAACAGTTAACAGTATCGAAATGAATTGATAGAATGTCAGTCTCGATGCAATACCTTCGTTAAGGTTGTGTAGAGTTGAAAGGTAGTATTAATCAACTCACGCGAGCTCGTTGCAGGGTTGAAAGGACGATTGGGAGAATACCAAGAATTGTTAGTATCCAAGCATCCTAAATGAACATAGCACTGCTTCGGCGAAGCATTGGGTGCCGATTCTACACTTGCCAATTTAAAAACGTTGCATTTGAAAGGTCTCAAAGAGAACAATAAAGATCAGTGCAATGACTTACCACAGATTTTCATCAACGTTAAACAAAACGCAAGCTCATATACCCTCACCATTTTGGAAGTAAAATCAACTACAACCTAGTCTACGGTAACAATAACACTAAATTTTATTTCGAACCGGATACAATTACGAAATAACCATATTTTCAGATTGTATTTGCGATATTGACTTCCATTATTTTACATAAAATATAATATGTCGTTTAAAAACAATTATCATTATGTATCAATATTTGAACAATGGTCAATGGAATGAATTTTATTTTTTGTGGTGTTTAAAAATGAATAAAAATAAAATGACTTCCTTTCGCTATGATTATATATAATACAAAAAGTAACCGTTTCATAGACAAAATGAAACATGATCAAAAAATTAAATTAACTCCATAGAGATGTATTCTAATTTGAAAGATAATTCAGATTTCATTTAGGATTAATTTAAGAATACCCTGATGTAGCCAAAAAATCATCTTAAATTCTTGGCTGATTAAAAACAAATATTAACATGATGGCGGCCGCTGACTCATATTTGTATCATGTTGGGTGCACAACGCTTAGTGGCCGCTGGTACATATGTATATGATTTACAACTGCGCGAACTGTATCAGTCTGCTTATATAATTTTGTATCACGTTTGCGTCAATCGTTTGTGGCCGATGACACAATTCTGAATCACGTTTTCGTCATAAACGAAAACGTGATTCAAAATTGTGATCCAATTCTTCTTGTCCTTGACCCATTTCAACCGCTTTTTCTTTATTGAAACCGCCAGGAGTGGCTTTTTCGCGAATTTAATCGCTCTAAACCCTAATTTATTCAGCTTCCTTTGGATCGTACGGGTATGTACTGCTGTGGATGTTGAAGCGTAGACCTCATCCCTGATTTTAGAAGCAGTAATAAATCGATCTTGAAGAACAGCACGTTTGATTCCATGCCCAGAAGAATTCGGGTAGTTATAAAAAATAAATGTGGAGTAACAAATTATTAACGTAAATAATTATATATTTCTTTATGTTTATCAATAGAATAGCTTATTTACAACATATAATAAAATTCACAGGTTGAAAATCGCTTCAAAACAAGTGAAACACGACAAAAATGCAGCCAACACGTTTTTCCCCATTTTTATACATTTCGCAAATAATTTCAATATTTCAATAAACACGTAGTACAAATTCATAGTTTGTCCTGTTTTAATATCCTTATGATCCTTATCATCATCGTTCAATAAACTTTTGTACTGAGAATATCGCTACATATAAGAGTAAAATCAAATTTCATAGAAATCTCAAAATCAGCTTTTTTTTTTTCGCTCGCTATCAGCGGCCAAAATAGTGTTAAAACTAAATACTACTATTGTCTTATCAACTGTAAATCATAAATACAACAATTAAAAAGAAAGCTTGTAAATTGGGCGCATTGACAAAATGATACCTACAAATTTTAACTCGTTGATAAAGACTAGAATAGAAGAACACGGAATGTTTAACTATCATCACATGCATATTATGAAATTCCAAGTTTGAAAAAAAATCTAAAACAACTGGTTATTCACATCATGCACATTTTTGAAAATAATTTCATTTTCGGCTCGCATACATTGTGATTATTTTTATTATTAATCAATAAAACTGAGCGACAAAAAAAAATACCGAAGCAGAGACTACTCGATATTTACTAACTTTGCCCCCATTGAATTCGAATATGACAATGAATTTTGTTGCTCATTGTAATTCATATACACCAATAGAGGTCTATAAAAAAGTTCGCAACATAAATATGTATCTTTTTAAATTCACACACAATTTAGAGGAAAAACATAATTATATCAAACATTTCGCTACTGCAAATCTTACATTTATATGTACATATATAAAGACAATAAAAAATTTAGTCCATTACAAACATGTCAATTTAAAACAAAAATACTATATTTATAGCAATTTTCTGATCCATTTACTTTTTATAATATAAATTCGTGAACGGGATGGGGAGGGTTTAAAAAAATAATTGGATATAAATAAATATATATATATATATATATATATATATATATATATATATATATATATATATATATATATATATGTATATATATATGTAGGGTTGGAATTGAACGAAAGGCTGATGTATGAGCTATGGCTGAGAAAGGGTATGTTACGACTCATTGTGAGAAGGAAGTGAAAAGGGGTAGAGATGTAACGGTTAGTCGCAGTCGGACCTGTGCTCCGCGCGGTTCAAGTCTCTGCACGTATCGTCTTAATAAACAACATGCCTGAAAACGCACGTGTTTGATCTTCATCCCAACAGTGGTCCTGAACAGTTTCATCTGTGAGGATTCTCTACTACATATATCAACTAATTAACCTTTTTTAATCACATTTTGTACTTACACACAGGAGCGGCTCGTGCATGGGAAATGCAGCGCTGCAGCATCCCCAAAAAAATTACAAAAAAATCGCATTTACAACTTGTATTTAGATATATTTGACATACTCATTAATAATGATTGTGTCAAATATCTAATCATTCTTATTTAAATTATATTCACAAGTTGTAAATGTATACAAATGTGATTTTCTTGTATTTTTTCTGGGGGTGCTGCAGCACCGCAGTTCCTATGCACGAGCCGCGCCTGCTTACAAATACAATAAATGTTTAAAAATAGGTATCATATGATAGGATTTAATTGTGAAAAATTTAATAAAGGCAAACAATGTTTCATTCAAAATTTTTAATTGTTATGAAGTATGAAAAATTTACAAAAAGTGTTACAGCATTAATACAGTTCTTAAACTTATTACTCAATATGTAACGATCAATCACAGCGCTTTCCAAATTTGGGGACAATGGGGGGGGCGTCAAACCTACACAAGAATTATTAATTTTTATTATACATATTTATTTATTATCAATTTATGATATGCATACCAGTTACAATGAAAATGAATTTTAAATTTCTTTCAACATGATATTCAAACAAATCTACAAAGTGTCAATTTATTCAAACATACATAGTTTTGATTTCAATTATTGAAACCCTACGAGCCCCCCACATTCTTTTCACCCGATCTCAATCTATTATAGATTTTACTTACGTACACATTTATGATACGTGTGCTTCGCTTCAAGACGAAATTCTAGAACATGACAAGAAATATAATCTGGAATTTGAAATACATACGATAAAGCTATCCGATACATGAAATTTGGAAAACGCTGAATCAATACATTCAAATCCACAACATCGGCATCAAAACACCGATCATTCGCATAGTTCAATACAATTAACAATTTCAATGTAAATTTTAGACATTCATAATTTAAGAAATAGACACATAATCGACTCTGATGGTCCTTAAAACGAATACATTTATAATATTGTGACATTTATATGAATATCGAGTAAAGAAAAAGCTTTATTATAATCTACATAAAAAAAACTGCAAAGGATGTAATGTAAGGGTAATATTTTGAAAATAAATTTCGTTTATTCGCTGCATAACTTTGTCTCATTGTATCATTCGAAAATGAGTTGGAGCGGATAAGATGGTGAAGAACTGAACTGCTCTCTACTAGTCACCAGTGGGGCATTATTTTCTATTTAAAATATATCTTACATAATATATATATATATATATATATATATATATATATATATATATATATATATATATAAATATATATATATATATATGAAGTTCACCTTAATTTAGAATCCTATTTTACTTAACCCATCAAATATACACGATCACAATGCACACAACCACAGCAGATCGTGTTGATAGTTCCGTGGCCGGTGCCTTACATTTTTTGCCCAACCAACGCAATTTTCCATCATAACGTCTTTGCAATCTCAGATCATTATTTAACTTAGTCATTTTAAGATAGATATCTCAGTAAAAAATAATTAGATAAATCTGTATATAAATTTTTTAACAGTAGTATCATAATTTTTCATACAAAACATTATATGTTATAGTTTTCATAAGCACTTACATACTTAACTATCAATTTTAAACTTATAATATCCACATACCTAGCCTACGACAGCGATATAAAAGCGTAGGCCAATAAGCTAAATAATAAACAGGCGTTTTCAACTATTTTCCTTATAACCTTCCAACAAAAAAATAAAATAGAATCACTAGAGAACAAAACTGTATCATCCCAAACATGGAATTTGTGCGGAGATTCACACCAATACGAACACTGACTTCCAGTCTTAAAGTATCGTTTTAAAATAAAAACATGATATAATCTAATAAAATAAAAACAATGGGCAAAAATTTAACCTTCAGTGTATCTGATGCAGAATAAAGCAATAATATATGCAATATTACACTATAACTAAATTAGTACTTAAATGGTTTTTTTTTCAACTTAAAACTAGAATAAGTGATAATATAAAACCTATCACAGTAAAACATAGCACTAATCATAAAAAAGCATTCATTTTTCATTTGTACCACATTGTTATAATTAAAAAGTACAGAACAATTCACGCAATTTAATTGTGTAATATATTTGAAAAAAAAAAAGCCAACTACATTATCCATGAACAAAAAACAAATTCGCTTCTTTTACAGAACGATTTTATCTCACTAAAGCATATTTAAAAAAAATATTAATTATTAAAAAATATTAAAAATTAAATGGATCGACGTAGATTTCTTGGAGTGGAGTATATAATGGTACAAATCTGAATATAGCATACGCCATTATTCAATGTTAAATAAACTATTGTTAGAAATACTTAAAATTAAAAGGAACGATTAATTTGGTTAAATATAAGTATCAATAATTATAAAAATAATAAAAATGTATGATTACAGAAGATGTCAAATATTCTTATAGTTGTCGGTTATATATATATATTGTCAGATATATAGATTTATATAAATCATGTCGATTGTAGCCAAACAAAATAAATTTACAAGTGAAACGAAGATAGTTTCATTTTTGACTTAAATTATAACTAGTTTTTAAATTTGTCCCAATAGCCAAATAAATTACACCAGCAATTTACATTAAACTAAATTCAATTAGCATTATACTAAAATATATATATGATAAACAAAAGTACCATAACAGTACATCATAAAACAATATTAAATTAAAAATACCATTTTTTAAAACCATTCGTGGAAAGTCCTTATCAAAAACTTAAAGAATGAAATTCAATTTGAATATAATAAAATTTAATTAATGAAATAGAAATCTACTCCAATCCCAATCCAAGCCTAACTTCTTTAATCTTTCTCCTAACATTTAGATGTAGACCACTTCAACATGTAAAGTATATCTTTAACTTTATTTTTATTGAGTTTCAATTCCTTTTCAAAACCACCCTTGTCATAATTAAAAAGACTACTGTTACCAAAATAAATCGCGAAATATTTCAATGGTATTTAACAGTGAAAAAAAGCCAATATTGTATTTAAAACAATTATTTCCAAAATGGGAAGTGAGAGAAAAAGGCAAAAAGTCAAATTAGTGGAAGTTGAAAATAAGTAATACGATTAGGATACATAATGAATGGATTCCAAGTTAAATCTAAGTTAATCAATTATGAAAATTCATCCATCAAATCAATATTTACATAAAACATTCAATACTAAATTTTGGAATTATGAAAATAAAATTTAAGGAATGAATTAAATTCCGGATTGAATATTTTGACTAAAAATTATGTCAAAATATTCAATCCTATTTAATGCAAATCAAATTGATATTAACTTATTTCATTAAATTTACGAACAAAAAATTTATGCAATTATTCATGTATTTTATGCAAGTCTATTGAATCGGGAAAACCAATGGTAACATTGGTTTGATTAAATTTACACATGTACAACATTGAATACTAGAATTTTGAAAAGTTTAAACTTTTGCCAACAGAATGTGGGGTCAGAACGTCTGTGGACAAATAACTAATGAATGCTATGCTCAGCCGTTGTAATTGATCTTTGAATTTCATTATGGAAAATCAAATTGATATTAACTGATTCCTGAATGTTATGCTTAGCCGTTGTAATTGATCTTTGAATTTCATTATTGAAGATCAAATTGATATTAACTGATTTCGTTAAATTTACGAACAAAAAATTTATGCTATTTATTATTCATGTATATGCTATTTTATGCAAGTCTAATAAAAAAAAATTTATGCCTTTTATGCGTCTATTAAAACAGAATTTATGCAAATTATGCATTCAATAAAAAAAAATTATGCTGTTCTTCAAGTATTTTATGCACGTCTATTAAAAAAAATTTATGCCTATTATGCAAGTCTATTAAAAAAAAATTATGCCTTTTATGAGTCAATTAAAAAAAAATTTATGCAAATTATGCATTCAATAAAAAAAATTTATGCTGTTATTCAATTAATTTATGCACGTCTATTAAAAAAAAAATTATGCCTTTTATGCGTCAATTAAAAAAGAATTTATGCAAATTATGCATTCAATAAAAAAAATTTATGCTGTTATTCAATTAATTTATGCACGTCTATTAAAAAAAAATTTATGCCTTTTATGCAAGTCTATTGAAAAAAATTTATGCCTTTTATGCGTCTATTAAAAAAGAATTTATGCAAATTATGCATTCAATAAAAAAAATTTATGCTGTTATTCAATTAATTTATGCACGTCTATTAAAAAAAAAAATTTATGCCTTTTATGCAAGTCTATTGAAAAAAATTTATGCCTTTTATGCGTCTATTAAAAAAGAATTTATGCAAATTATGCATTCAATAAAAAAAATTTATGCTGTTATTCAATTAATTTATGCACGTCTATTAAAAAAAAAAATTTATGCCTTTTATGCAAGTCTATTGAAAAAAATTTATGCCTTTTATGCGTCTATTAAAAAAGAATTTATGCAAATTATGCATTCAATAAAAAAAATTTATGCTGTTATTCAAGTAATTTATGCACGTCTATTAAAAAAAAAATTATGCCTTTTATGCGTCTATTAAAAAAGAATTTATGCAAATTATGCATTCAATAAAAAAAATTTATGCCTATTATGCAAGTCTATTAAAAAAAATTATGCCTTTTATGCAAGTCTATTGAAAAAAATTTATGCCTTTTATGCGTCTATTAAAAAAGAATTTATGCAAATTATGCATTCAATAAAAAAAATTTATGCTGTTATTCAATTAATTTATGCACGTCTATTAAAAAAAAAAATTTATGCCTTTTATGCAAGTCTATTGAAAAAAATTTATGCCTTTTATGCGTCTATTAAAAAAGAATTTATGCAAATTATGCATTCAATAAAAAAAATTTATGCTGTTATTCAAGTAATTTATGCACGTCTATTAAAAAAAAATTTATGCCTTTTATGCGTCTATTAAAAAAGAATTTATGCAAATTATGCATTCAATAAAAAAAATTTATGCCTATTATGCAAGTCTATTAAAAAAAATTATGCCTTTTATGCAAGTCTATTGAAAAAAATTTATGCCTTTTATGCGTCTATTAAAAAAGAATTTATGCAAATTATGCATTCAATAAAAAAAATTTATGCTGTTATTCAAGTAATTTATGCACGTCTATTAAAAAAAAATTTATGCCTTTTATGCGTCTATTAAAAAAGAATTTATGCAAATTATGCATTCAATAAAAAAAATTATGCTGTTATTCAAGTAATTTATGCACGTCTATTAAAAAAAAATTTATGCCTTTTATGCGTCTATTAAAAAAGAATTTATGCAAATTATGCATTCAATAAAAAAAATTATGCTGTTATTCAAGTAATTTATGCACGTCTATTAAAAAAAAATTTATGCCTTTTATGCGTCTATTAAAAAAGAATTTATGCAAATTATGCATTGAATAAAAAAAATTTATGCTGTTATTCAAGTAATTTATGCACGTCTATTAAAAAAAAATTTATGCCTATTATGCAAGTCTATTAAAAAAAAATTATGCTTTATGCGTCAATTAAAAAAGAATTTATGCAAATTATGCATTGAATAAAAAAAATTTATGCAAATTATGCATTGAATAAAAAAAATTTATGCTGTTATTCAAGTAATTTATGCAAGTCTATTGAAAAAAATTTATGCCTTTTATGCAAGTCTATTAAAAAAAATTTATGCCTTTTATGCAAGTCTATTAAAAAATTTTTTATGCCTATTATGAAAGTCTATTAAAAAAAAATTATGCCTTTTATGACTATTAAAAAAGAATTTATGCAAATTATGCATTCAATAAAAAAAAATTATGCTGTTCTTAAAGTATTTTATGCACGTCTATTAAAAAAAATTTATGCCTATTATGCAAGTCTATTAAAAAAAAATTATGCCTTTTATGAGTCAATTAAAAAAAAATTTATGCAAATTATGCATTCAATAAAAAAAATTTATGCTGTTATTCAATTAATTTATGCACGTCTATTAAAAAAAAAATTATGCCTTTTATGCGTCAATTAAAAAAGAATTTATGCAAATTATGCATTCAATAAAAAAAATTTATGCCTATTATGCAAGTCTATTAAAAAAAATTATGCCTTTTATGCAAGTCTATTGAAAAAAATTTATGCCTTTTATGCGTCTATTAAAAAAGAATTTATGCAAATTATGCATTCAATAAAAAAAATTTATGCTGTTATTCAATTAATTTATGCACGTCTATTAAAAAAAAAAATTTATGCCTTTTATGCAAGTCTATTGAAAAAAATTTATGCCTTTTATGCGTCTATTAAAAAAGAATTTATGCAAATTATGCATTCAATAAAAAAAATTTATGCTGTTATTCAAGTAATTTATGCACGTCTATTAAAAAAAAATTTATGCCTTTTATGCGTCTATTAAAAAAGAATTTATGCAAATTATGCATTCAATAAAAAAAATTTATGCCTATTATGCAAGTCTATTAAAAAAAATTATGCCTTTTATGCAAGTCTATTGAAAAAAATTTATGCCTTTTATGCGTCTATTAAAAAAGAATTTATGCAAATTATGCATTCAATAAAAAAAATTTATGCTGTTATTCAATTAATTTATGCACGTCTATTAAAAAAAAATTTATGCCTTTTATGCAAGTCTATTGAAAAAAATTTATGCCTTTTATGCGTCTATTAAAAAAGAATTTATGCAAATTATGCATTCAATAAAAAAAATTTATGCTGTTATTCAATTAATTTATGCACGTCTATTAAAAAAAAAAATTTATGCCTTTTATGCAAGTCTATTGAAAAAAATTTATGCCTTTTATGCGTCTATTAAAAAAGAATTTATGCAAATTATGCATTCAATAAAAAAAATTTATGCTGTTATTCAATTAATTTATGCACGTCTATTAAAAAAAAAAATTTATGCCTTTTATGCAAGTCTATTGAAAAAAATTTATGCCTTTTATGCGTCTATTAAAAAAGAATTTATGCAAATTATGCATTCAATAAAAAAAATTTATGCTGTTATTCAAGTAATTTATGCACGTCTATTAAAAAAAAATTTATGCCTTTTATGCGTCTATTAAAAAAGAATTTATGCAAATTATGCATTCAATAAAAAAAATTTATGCCTATTATGCAAGTCTATTAAAAAAAATTATGCCTTTTATGCAAGTCTATTGAAAAAAATTTATGCCTTTTATGCGTCTATTAAAAAAGAATTTATGCAAATTATGCATTCAATAAAAAAAATTTATGCTGTTATTCAAGTAATTTATGCACGTCTATTAAAAAAAAATTTATGCCTTTTATGCGTCTATTAAAAAAGAATTTATGCAAATTATGCATTCAATAAAAAAAATTATGCTGTTATTCAAGTAATTTATGCACGTCTATTAAAAAAAAATTTATGCCTTTTATGCGTCTATTAAAAAAGAATTTATGCAAATTATGCATTCAATAAAAAAAATTATGCTGTTATTCAAGTAATTTATGCACGTCTATTAAAAAAAAATTTATGCCTTTTATGCGTCTATTAAAAAAGAATTTATGCAAATTATGCATTCAATAAAAAAAATTTATGCTGTTATTCAATTAATTTATGCACGTCTATTAAAAAAAAAAATTTATGCCTTTTATGCAAGTCTATTGAAAAAAATTTATGCCTTTTATGCGTCTATTAAAAAAGAATTTATGCAAATTATGCATTCAATAAAAAAAATTTATGCTGTTATTCAAGTAATTTATGCACGTCTATTAAAAAAAAATTTATGCCTTTTATGCGTCTATTAAAAAAGAATTTATGCAAATTATGCATTCAATAAAAAAAATTTATGCCTATTATGCAAGTCTATTAAAAAAAATTATGCCTTTTATGCAAGTCTATTGAAAAAAATTTATGCCTTTTATGCGTCTATTAAAAAAGAATTTATGCAAATTATGCATTCAATAAAAAAAATTTATGCTGTTATTCAAGTAATTTATGCACGTCTATTAAAAAAAAATTTATGCCTTTTATGCGTCTATTAAAAAAGAATTTATGCAAATTATGCATTCAATAAAAAAAATTATGCTGTTATTCAAGTAATTTATGCACGTCTATTAAAAAAAAATTTATGCCTTTTATGCGTCTATTAAAAAAGAATTTATGCAAATTATGCATTCAATAAAAAAAATTATGCTGTTATTCAAGTAATTTATGCACGTCTATTAAAAAAAAATTTATGCCTTTTATGCGTCTATTAAAAAAGAATTTATGCAAATTATGCATTG
The DNA here is from genome assembly GCF_051622035.1 of Arctopsyche grandis. Taxonomy (NCBI): domain Eukaryota; kingdom Metazoa; phylum Arthropoda; class Insecta; order Trichoptera; family Hydropsychidae; genus Arctopsyche; species Arctopsyche grandis. The sequence goes on from NC_135356.1 coordinate 35,235,457, forward strand.
AATAAAAAAAATTTATGCTGTTATTCAAGTAATTTATGCACGTCTATTAAAAAAAAATTTATGCCTATTATGCAAGTCTATTAAAAAAAAATTATGCTTTATGCGTCAATTAAAAAAGAATTTATGCAAATTATGCATTGAATAAAAAAAATTTATGCAAATTATGCATTGAATAAAAAAAATTTATGCTGTTATTCAAGTAATTTATGCAAGTCTATTGAAAAAAATTTATGCCTTTTATGCAAGTCTATTAAAAAAAATTTATGCCTTTTATGCAAGTCTATTAAAAAAATTTTTATGCCTATTATGAAAGTCTTATTAAAAAAAAATTATGCCTTTTATGACTATTAAAAAAGAATTTATGCAAATTATGCATTCAATAAAAAAAAATTATGCTGTTCTTAAAGTATTTTATGCACGTCTATTAAAAAAAATTTATGCCTATTATGCAAGTCTATTAAAAAAAAATTATGCCTTTTATGAGTCAATTAAAAAAAAATTTATGCAAATTATGCATTCAATAAAAAAAATTTATGCTGTTATTCAATTAATTTATGCACGTCTATTAAAAAAAAAATTATGCCTTTTATGCGTCAATTAAAAAAGAATTTATGCAAATTATGCATTCAATAAAAAAAATTTATGCCTATTATGCAAGTCTATTAAAAAAAATTATGCCTTTTATGCAAGTCTATTGAAAAAAATTTATGCCTTTTATGCGTCTATTAAAAAAGAATTTATGCAAATTATGCATTCAATAAAAAAAATTTATGCTGTTATTCAATTAATTTATGCACGTCTATTAAAAAAAAAAATTTATGCCTTTTATGCAAGTCTATTGAAAAAAATTTATGCCTTTTATGCGTCTATTAAAAAAGAATTTATGCAAATTATGCATTCAATAAAAAAAATTTATGCTGTTATTCAAGTAATTTATGCACGTCTATTAAAAAAAAATTTATGCCTTTTATGCGTCTATTAAAAAAGAATTTATGCAAATTATGCATTCAATAAAAAAAATTTATGCCTATTATGCAAGTCTATTAAAAAAAATTATGCCTTTTATGCAAGTCTATTGAAAAAAATTTATGCCTTTTATGCGTCTATTAAAAAAGAATTTATGCAAATTATGCATTCAATAAAAAAAATTTATGCTGTTATTCAAGTAATTTATGCACGTCTATTAAAAAAAAATTTATGCCTTTTATGCGTCTATTAAAAAAGAATTTATGCAAATTATGCATTCAATAAAAAAAATTATGCTGTTATTCAAGTAATTTATGCACGTCTATTAAAAAAAAATTTATGCCTTTTATGCGTCTATTAAAAAAGAATTTATGCAAATTATGCATTCAATAAAAAAAATTATGCTGTTATTCAAGTAATTTATGCACGTCTATTAAAAAAAAATTTATGCCTTTTATGCGTCTATTAAAAAAGAATTTATGCAAATTATGCATTCAATAAAAAAAAATTATGCTGTTCTTAAAGTATTTTATGCACGTCTATTAAAAAAAATTTATGCCTATTATGCAAGTCTATTAAAAAAAAATTATGCCTTTTATGAGTCAATTAAAAAAAAATTTATGCAAATTATGCATTCAATAAAAAAAATTTATGCTGTTATTCAATTAATTTATGCACGTCTATTAAAAAAAAAATTATGCCTTTTATGCGTCAATTAAAAAAGAATTTATGCAAATTATGCATTCAATAAAAAAAATTTATGCTGTTATTCAATTAATTTATGCACGTCTATTAAAAAAAAATTTATGCCTTTTATGCAAGTCTATTAAAAAAGAATTTATGCAAATTATGCATTCAATAAAAAAAATTTATGCTGTTATTCAATTAATTTATGCACGTCTATTAAAAAAAAAAATTTATGCCTTTTATGCAAGTCTATTGAAAAAAATTTATGCCTTTTATGCGTCTATTAAAAAGGATTTATGCAAATTATGCATTCAATAAAAAAAATTTATGCTGTTATTCAAGTAATTTATGCACGTCTATTAAAAAAAAAAATTTATGCCTTTTATGCAAGTCTATTGAAAAAAATTTATGCCTTTTATGCGTCTATTAAAAAAGAATTTATGCAAATTATGCATTCAATAAAAAAAATTTATGCCTATTATGCAAGTCTATTAAAAAAAATTATGCCTTTTATGCAAGTCTATTGAAAAAAATTTATGCCTTTTATGCGTCTATTAAAAAAGAATTTATGCAAATTATGCATTCAATAAAAAAAATTTATGCTGTTATTCAATTAATTTATGCACGTCTATTAAAAAAAAAAATTTATGCCTTTTATGCAAGTCTATTGAAAAAAATTTATGCCTTTTATGCGTCTATTAAAAAAGAATTTATGCAAATTATGCATTCAATAAAAAAAATTTATGCTGTTATTCAGTAATTTATGCACGTTTATTAAAAAAAAAATGTTCCTTTTATGCAAGTCTATTAAAAAAAATTTATGCCTTTTATGCAAGTCTTTTAAAAAAAATTTATGCCTTTTATGCACGTTTATTAAACTGCATTCTGCAGGAATGTCTGCAGACAGATAACTAATGAATGCTGTGCTAAGCCTTTGTAATTGATCTTTGAATTTCATTATTGAAGATCAAATTGATATTAACACAAATTTGATTAAATTTACATATGTACAACATTAAATACTAGAATTTTGAAAATTTTAAACTTTTGCCAACAGAATATGGGGCCGGAATGTCTGCAGACAAATAACTAATGAATGCTGTGCTAAGCCTTTGTAATCGATCTTTGAATTTCATTATTGAAGATCAAATTGATATTAGCACTAATTTGATTAAATTTACATATGTACAACATTAAATACTAGAATTTTGAAAATTATAAACTTTTGCCAACAGAATATGGGGCCGGAATGTCTGCAGACAAATAACTAATGAATGCTGTGCTAAGCCTTTGTAATTGATCTTTGAATTTCATTATTGAAGATCAAATTGATATTAGCACTAATTTGATTAAATTTACATATGTACAACATTAAATACTAGAATTTTGAAAATTTTAAACTTTTGCCAACAGAATATGGGGCCGGAATGTCTGCAGACAAATAACTAATGAATGCTGTGCTAAGCCTTTGTAATTGATCTTTGAATTTCATTATTGAAGATCAAATTGATATTAGCACTAATTTGATTAAATTTACATATGTACAACATTAAATACTAGAATTTTGAAAATTTTAAACTTTTGCCAACAGAATATGGGGCCGGAATGTCTGCAGACAAATAACTAATGAATGCTGTGCTAAGCCTTTGTAATCGATCTTTGAATTTCATTATTGAAGATCAAATTGATATTAGCACTAATTTGATTAAATTTACGGAAAAAAAATGATTCATTTTATGCATGTCTATATTATGCAAGTCTATTAAAAAAATGTATGCCTTTTATGCACGTTTATTAAAAAAAATTTATGCTATTATTCCTGTATTTTATGCACGTCTATTATTCATATTTTTTTAACATATGAAAATTGTTCTACGAATCGGGAAAATCAATACTTACATCGGTTTGATGAAATTTACATATGTACAACATTAAATACTAGAATTTTGAAAATTTTAAACTTTTGCCAACAGAATATGGGGCCGGAATGTCTGCAGACAAATAACTAATGAATGCTGTGCTAAGCCTTTGTAATTGATCTTTGAATTTCATTATTGAAGATCAAATTGATATTAACACAAATTTGATTAAATTTACATATGTACAACATTAAATACTAGAATTTTGAAAATTTTAAACTTTTGCCAACAGAATATGGGGCCGGAATGTCTGCAGACAAATAACTAATGAATGCTGTGCTAAGCCTTTGTAATTGATCTTTGAATTTCATTATTGAAGATCAAATTGATATTAACACAAATTTGATTAAATTTACATATGTACAACATTAAATACTAGAATTTTGAAAATTTTAAACTTTTGCCAACAGAATATGGGGCCGGAATGTCTGCAGACAAATAACTAATGAATGCTGTGCTAAGCCTTTGTAATTGATCTTTGAATTTCATTATTGAAGATCAAATTGATATTAGCACTAATTTGATTAAATTTACATATGTACAACATTAAATACTAGAATTTTGAAAATTATAAACTTTTGCCAACAGAATATGGGGCCGGAATGTCTGCAGACAAATAACTAATGAATGCTGTGCTAAGCCTTTGTAATTGATCTTTGAATTTCATTATTGAAGATCAAATTGATATTAGCACTAATTTGATTAAATTTACATATGTACAACATTAAATACTAGAATTTTGAAAATTTTAAACTTTTGCCAACAGAATATGGGGCCGGAATGTCTGCAGACAAATAACTAATGAATGCTGTGCTAAGCCTTTGTAATTGATCTTTGAATTTCATTATTGAAGATCAAATTGATATTAGCACTAATTTGATTAAATTTACATATGTACAACATTAAATACTAGAATTTTGAAAATTTTAAACTTTTGCCAACAGAATATGGGGCCGGAATGTCTGCAGACAAATAACTAATGAATGCTGTGCTAAGCCTTTGTAATCGATCTTTGAATTTCATTATTGAAGATCAAATTGATATTAGCACTAATTTGATTAAATTTACGGAAAAAAAATGATTCATTTTATGCATGTCTATATTATGCAAGTCTATTAAAAAAATGTATGCCTTTTATGCACGTTTATTAAAAAAAATTTATGCTATTATTCCTGTATTTTATGCACGTCTATTATTCATATTTTTTTAACATATGAAAATTGTTCTACGAATCGGGAAAATCAATACTTACATCGGTTTGATGAAATTTACATATGTACAACATTAAATACTAGAATTTTGAAAATTTTAAACTTTTGCCAACAGAATATGGGGCCGGAATGTCTGCAGACTTTGTTAATACTTACATCGGTTTGATGAAATTTACATATGTACAACATTAAATACTAGAATATTGAAAATTTTAAACTTTTGCCAACAGAATATGGGGCCGGAATGTCTGCAGAAAAATAACTAATTAATGCTGTGCTAAGCCTTTGTAATTGATCTTTGAATTTCATTATTGAAGATCAAATTGATATTAGCACTAATTTGATTAAATTTACATATGTACAACATTAAATACTAGAATTTTGAAAATTTTAAACTTTTGCCAACAGAATATGGGGCCGGAATGTCTGCAGAAAAATAACTAATTAATGCTGTGCTAAGCCTTTGTAATTGATCTTTGAATTTCATTATTGAAGATCAAATTGATATTAGCACTAATTTGATTAAATTTACATATGTACAACATTAAATACTAGAATTTTGAAAATTTTAAACTTTTGCCAACAGAATATGGGGCCGGAATGTCTGCAGACTTTGTTAATACTTACATCGGTTTGATTAAATTTACATATGTACAACATTAAATACTAGAATTTTGAAAATTTTAAATTTTTGCTAACAATGAGGCAGAATGTGTGGCCAAATTTTTTATTTACAGAAATAATTTAATTATGAATCAAATATTTTTACAAGAATTCGTCCTAATGGCTTCTCTAGAAGTGGTAATATAACTAAATGAAATTTGCTTTTTTAAAAGAAATAACCAAAACTAAAGAAAAAGAAAAAAATGACTATAACCTATCACTAAAAACAGAAATTAAGAAAAACGATTAACCTAAATAACTAGTGAATGCTATGCTAAGCCTATATACATTATTTTGCAATCCTCGCCCTGAGGATCAAATCAATAATTACTGTAATTATTGATTTGATTATATTTACAAACCCAAGACAAGACTATGTGCAATATAAATATATATTTATTCATATATGACTGGTTATCCACCCATTTGTTAAACCAATAGTTACATTGGTTTGATTAAGTTTATATATTTACAACATTAAATACTAGAATTTTGAAAATTTTAAATTGTTGCTAACATAATATGAGGCAGAACGTGGGGTCAAATTTTTTATTTACAGGAGGAATTTAACTATGAATCAAATATTTTTCCGAGAATTTGTCCTAATGGCTTCTCTAGAAGTGGTCTAAAACTAAATGAAATTTACTTTTTTAATAAAAGAAATAGCCAAAATTGAAGAAAAAGAAAAAAAGGACTGTAACCTATTATTAAAAACAGAAATACGATTAACCTCTATAACTTATTAATGCTATGCTAAGCCTATATACATTATTTTGCACTTGTCGCCCTGAAGATCAAATCAATAATTACAAATGATTTGATTAAATCTACAAACCCTAGACAAGTCTATCTGCAACATATATATATATATATATATATTTATATATATATATATATATATATATATATATATATATATATATATATATATATATATATATATATATATATATTATGCATATATGACTGGTCATCCACCGATCAACTAAACTAATAGTTACATTAGTTTGATTAAGTTTATATATGTACACATTAAATACTAGAATTTTGAAAATTTTAAATTGTTGCTAACATAATGAGGCAGAATGTGTGGCCAAATTTTTTAAATACAGAAAGAATTTAATTATGAATCATATATTTTTCCGAGAATTCGTCCTAATGGCTTCTCTAGAAGTGGTCAAAAACTAAATGAAATTTACTTTTTTAATTAAAGAAATAACCAAAATTGTAGAAAAAGAAAAAAAAGGACTGTAACCTATTACTAAAAACAGAAATACGATTAACCTAAATAACTAATTAATGCTATGCTAAGCCTATATACATTATTTTGCACTGCTCGCCCTGAAGATCAAATCAATAATTACAAATGATTTGATTAAATTTACAAACCCAAGACTAGTCTATGTGCAATATATATATATTTATTCATATATGACTGGTCATCCACCGATCAACTAAACCAATAGTTACATTGGTTTGATTAAGTTTATATATGTACACAATAGTAAACACTAGAATTTTGAAAATTTTAAATTGTTGCTAACATAATATGAGGCAGAATGTGTGGCCAAATTTTTTATATACAGAAAGAATTTAAATATGAATCAAATATTTTTCCGAGAATTCGTCCTAATGGCTTCTCTAGAAGTGGTCAAAAACTAAATGAAATTTACTTTTTTAATTAAAGAAATAACCAAAATTGTAGAAAAAGAAAAAAAAAAAAGGACTGTAACCTATTACTAAAAACAAATACGATTAACCTAAATAACCAATTAATGCTATGCTAAGCCTATATACATTATTTTGCACTGCTCGCCCTGAAGATCAAATCAATAATTACAAATGATTTGATTAAATTTACAAACCCAAGACAAGTCTATGTGCAATATATATATATATATATATATTTATTCATATATGACTGGTCATCCACCGATCAACTAAACTAATAGTTACATTGGTTTGATTAAGTTTATATATGTACACAACATTAAATACTAGAATTTTGAAAATTTTAAATTGTTGCTAACATAATATGAGGCAGAATGTGTGGCCAAATTTTTTATATACAGAAAGAATTTAATTATGAATCAAATATTTTTCCGAGAATTCGTCCTAATGGCTTCTCTAGAAGTGGTCAAAAACTAAATGAAATTTACTTTTTTAATAAAAGAAATAACCAAAATTGAAAAGAAAAAAAAAGGACTTTAACCCATTACTAAAAACAGAAATACGATTAACCTAAATAACTAATTAATGCTATGCTAAGCCGATATACATTATTTTGCACTTGTCGCCCTGAAGATCAAATCAATAATTACAAATGATTTGATTAAATTTACAAACCCAAGACAAGTCTATGTGCAATATATATATATATATATTTATTCATATATGACTGGTCATCCACCGATCAACTAAACTAATAGTTACATTGGTTTGATTAAGTTTATATATGTACACAACATTAAATACTAGAATTTTGAAAATTTTAAATTGTTGCTAACATAATATGAGGCAGAATGTGTGGCCAAATTTTTTATATACAGAAAGAATTTAATTATGAATCAAATATTTTTCCGAGAATTCGTCCTAATTAATGGCTTCTCTAGAAGTGGTCAAAAACTAAATGAAATTTACTTTTTTAATAAAAGAAATAACCAAAATTGAAAAGAAAAAAAAAGGACTTTAACCCATTACTAAAAACAGAAATACGATTAACCTAAATAACTAATTAATGCTATGCTAAGCCTATATACATTATTTTGCACTTGTCGCCCTGAAGATCAAATCAATAATTACAAATGATTTGATTAAATTTACAAACCCAAGACAAGTCTATGTGCAATATATATATATATATATATATATATATATATATATATATATATATATATATATATATATATATATATATATATATATATATATATATATATATATATATATATATATATATATATATATATATATATATATATATATATATATATATATATATATATATATATATATATATATTATATATATATATATATATATATATATATATATATATATATATATATATATATATATATATATATATATATATATATATATATATATATTCATATATGACTGGTCATCCACCGATTAGTTAAACCAATAGTTACATTGGTTTGATTAAGTTTATATATGTACAATATTAAATACTAGAATTTTGAAAATTTTAAATTGTTGCTAACATAATATGAGGCAGAACGTGGGGTCAATTTTTTTATTTACAGGAAGAATTTAATTATGAATCAAATATTTTTCCGAGAATTCGTCCTAAAGGCTTCTTTAGAAGTGGTCAAAACTAAATAAAATTTACTCTTCTAATAGAAGAAATAAGAACTAAAACTAAATATTGAAGATGGAAATTAAAAAATACGATTAAATTATATAATCAATTAATTCTATGCTAGTAAATTATTATGCAATTGTCCCTCGAAGATCAAATCAGTAGTTATAATGATCTGATTAAATTTACAAACATAAAACATAAAACGATACAAAATTATGTATCTTACTTAAAATTATGTATTAAAATTATGTCATAAAAACATTAGTTATAATGATTTTCTCAAATTTACAAATGTACAACATTAAATACTAGAATCTGGAAATACAATTTTTTACAATAGAAAATGGGTGTAAAACTTGTGTAGTCGAATTTTGATGTATCAAATTTAATTTTTATCCCAAATCGCATATATTTTCTTAAAGATTTTAGTAGTTATCAAATTCGATATGAAATCTTCTTTAAATCTGAATATAAGGCCCAAATTAAATAGATTAAATTTAAAACAATTATTTATTACTGAAGATAGAAAGTAAGTAAATGACATATATTGAATATGAAAATTCCTTCCTTGTAGATCAAATGACAATTTTTTTTTGAGCATGAAGTCGAAATTTTTAAATGAAATCCATATTTTATCTAAATAACGAATTTTAAAAATCAATTAAAATTGAAATGAAAGCATGAAAAAATTACAATGTTAAAATTTATCCTGAACATCAATGGAAGGAAGGAGTTTTGAAAACGGTTGAATAATGGTGAAGAATGTCGTGATCTGATTGAAGCCGAGTTGAATCCTTTTTTTTAACAACTCCACATCTGGTTTTAGTCAAAAATGATGGGGAAAATATAAATTTTCTTATAATTCTAAATATACATATGTATGTACATTTTTGACGCAAATCCAAATACACCCATACCGGAAAAAGCAGAAAAAAACCAGAATAATTAATAAAGCGTAAAGCAAAAAAAAAATAAATGATTTCTTTTAAAATCATTATTATATTATTAAAGATTAACCTGAAGTGGCAGAAGAAAATTTAAATTTTTGTATAGTTCTAAATCTTAGTATGAAAACAAAAAAACTTTTCATTTATATTTTGGCCTCTTAAAGACAAATTATAAAAAAACATGTAATGCCAAAAATGAAACTAAATAATCAATCAAATCAATGACAATAATTAAAAATAATAATATATGTATATATATATATATAACCGCAACATAAATTAGTATAAGATATAAGATAGTCTTTTAAAATAAATAAATGAAAATTAAAACGAGTAAAACTGCAACATAAACACCTTTTTACTGACACAGATTTTACTTTTTACTGAAACAGATTTTATTTTCTTTGGAAATATTCAATGTAGCTAAAGTCAGTGATGGGCAGTAAAAAAGGTCAAGATATAAACAATTCCATGCTATTCGGCATATCATATGAAAACAGAGGAGAAAAATATTACATATTGAATTAGATAAAATTAATCAAAACTAAGATATTAATTTTTGATTTATGTTTAGTTCCGTACAGATTGAAATCAACTTGAGGTGTGACGCCGAACAGCCGAGAACCATTACATGTATATTGAATTTAGCAATGCCAAATTAATGAACATATCGATACAGCAAAAGAAATACTACATTCCAAATCTGGTATACGACAGAAATATTAAACTGTTCAATAGACCAAATCAGTACTGCAGCACACAGACACAGCAAACATCCATAATCTATTATTTATAAAAGAACAGCAAAACAATTTACTAAAAATAAACATCAATATTTTTTGAAAATTCGTCAAAGCAGTCCTATACATACATATACACATTACATTAAAAACTAAAATTCACAATAATTACTCCTCGTATGGAGGCAAATATACTCTACAAATAAATAACATTTAGCAGAATTGAATTTTAGCAAATTTAACTATTGCATCGAGTGCAAATGACACACATGAATAGTCAAATGACGCATACACATATGATCTGCCAAATTGAACCACTCCATCGCCGTAAGCACACATGTGTGCCCGATGTAGGCAAATGCTGTAAGCACACGGGTGTGCTCTGACGTCGTATTCAAATATTCTTCAAAAAATTAGTCTCGATCACTTTGCAGTAACATTTTGAAGTACTAAAATAACCAAAGAATATTGTTTTTTTCTCTCGATATATTCAAAAGATGGCATCTAGTGTTGGCACTAATTTAGAAATCTATATATTTGTAATAATTTAAAATACGTGGCGCTGGATTTCTACGAACGCGTGGCGATTAAGTGGTTAAGCAAAATAAGAGGATAAGCAAAGTGACGTTAAGTCCATACGAGGGTTGTAAATATACGCAAATGAAATAATCTTACATGATAACGCGCAGTTATTCGCTAATTTATGTACATAATTGATATTGCATCAGATACACATTTGAAAACTAATTACTAATTGCTTATTACTAAACTTATCTTATACAGATACATAGTCATTACGATTAATTGTTATTTGGGGATTGGCACAGCGCTGACACCATCTTGTCGTACTCGAGGAGCGAAGTCTCGAACATTTCCAGCTGTTTCGTGATGTCTATCGTGGGATCTTCCAGTTTCGGCACGGAGCCGGCCTCGTCCACCTCGCTGCCCATGAACGACTGGAGGGGCGGAGCGTGATGGCACTCGCGGTAAAATTGAGCCAATTCCCCAAACGGGCCTGCCGTTGCGAACGGACACGACTGAAAACAATATTGTCAAAAAAGTTAGCAAGGGCGGACGCAATATGCGTTTTAGAAACAGTCACTCTTATTTAACAATTACTCTATTATGTATTAGATGTATTATGAGCATTTATAAGAATTGTAAATAGACATTTGAGCTCTTTTTCCTATTATGCTGTACATTAACATTAGTATAATACAATACTATGATTACTAACAAATTTAAATTAAAATTGTAAAATAGAAAATGATCAGTAGCTATTAAAATAGATATAAGATGTATTTGAAACATAATTTAGTAACGATAAAAAGCATTTACAAATCAAAAAAAAAACAATTACTCAACACAACAAAAAAAAACAACTACTCAATAAGTAGACATATTAATTAACGTGAATCATACTCGACACTCATTTCCTCCAATTTGGCTGTTCACACATGAAGAATGTGTGAAAGGAAATCTGCCTTTATATAAAGCAAAACTAGCATTTAGTATAAATATGAATAATAAATTCAAAACAGTCAACTGAAAACAGCGTTAAAAACAAAGTATTACTCTTAGATTTCACATGTATGAATTCAAAACCAAAAACTACATACATGAGAAAGTCTATATGTTAAACTATCATGATTTTTTGTATTAAATTCTTGGGAATTTAAACATAAAAAAAAAATTCTTAAAATATATAGTTGCAAACAAAAACCGGAACGCTTATTTTACGATTTTTAGGCATTAAAAAATATATTGCCCTTTATGTGACTTTTAGCGATCATGTATTTTAAATATGATTGATTATATAAATTAAGTTTAGTTCCATATGAGCTTTCAAGATTCAAGGATTAAAATCTTTTAAAATACAAAATACCATGAAAAAATACGTTCAATCATCATTGGAGGAAAGTATAAAAATCATGACTTTGTCACTCGGGATTATCATCGAGGTCAATTTCTAAACAAATGAGATGTTCCATATCTACTGTATTAAGAATATTGTAGAAGGAATTTGGAATTTTTGTTCGTAAACAGGGGACTGGACTGAAGAGAAGTACAACCAAGAGACAAGATTTCCTGATAACCTGATTATCTCTACAGCAGCGATTTAAAACAAATATCTAATAGATAAGGACAAATATCTCCAATGACTTTTTAATCAATATCAGTGACAAGACTGAGAAGACGATTCAGGGAGGCCGGAATAGGCCAAAGAACATGAAAATCGGGGCTCAGATTGGCAACGAATAATAATATTTTCAGATGAGTCAAAAGTTTAACCTCTTAGCTCTGATGGTTTTCCATACATTCGAAGAAAATTGGAAAAAGACAAAAGAAGAGCACAAAATATACAGTGAAGCATCCTCCAAGCTAAATAGTGTGGGAATCATTTTCTGACTATGAAGTTAATCAAATGCAGATTCTGCTAGGTGTCATCGACGGAAAAATAAATATAAAGTCATTCCATCGAAGAAAAAACACCATCCATATAGTGATGACACCATATTTGAAGATGGCTCTGCCCTCTGTTATCGAACCAAATTGGTGAGAATTCTTATTATTTAACGTTATTGAATATAATTATTTCTGTAAGTGGTACCGGAGGATATAAAAAATATTATGAAAGGAGCATGTGAGGGACGCAACAGTCCTCCAACTTATTCATAAAAAGAGAGAGCTTCTTGACACGGTTAAGCGCCGTAAATTGGAATATTTTGGCCACATTATTCATGGCCCCAAATTTAGCCATCTATAAACGATAATAGAAGGCAAATAAATGGCTTAGCTTGGGAGAAAGAGGCTCTCTTGGCTCCGGAACATCAGATCATGAATGGGACTCGAACTCGAAAAATTGTTTCAGCTTACCCATTATAGAACACATCTCGCACGGACCATCAATGTTTGCCTATGGTAGTCGCCTAAATCCGAATACGGATTAGGCATTAGAAGAATAATATTTCAATTACTTACTTTTTTTTGGTTTGGGATTGTTGTGGATAAGAATCAAATATAGGGTAAGTAAATGCAATATATCGAGTCTTAAATTATTACAAAAATAATTGAAACGGTTTGGTACAACTATGTACTTCCTCATCGAAATTTCGCAAAATTTAATCGATTCTATGCCTAACAAGTTAAAAGCAGTTATAAAATCAAAAACAGCTGCTGCGAAATATTAATTTCCTTTTTGAAAAATATAAATAGAAAGTATAATGGATACAATTAATAAAATGTATAATGGATACAATAGTTTTTAACAATGCAGACAGTGTTTGGTCGTAAAATCGGTCGCCCATTAAAATTCTCCCCAACCCATTTGTTGTCCCAACTTTGGTGTTAAAATAATGAACTATTTTACAACTTAACATTTTAATGACTCTTGGGTGTTGGTTTTATCTGTTGAAATAATGAACTATTTTATAACTTAAAATTGTAATGACTTTCGAGTGTTGGTTTTATTTAAAACCCCCAAAATATCACGCAAAAGCATTTTTTCTATAGTGTTCCGGTTTGTGTCTGCAAATACGATCAAATTATCATATTTCGAAAACAACTCCAAATAACTTACAAGTTCTTTCATAAATTTGTCATCGTCGGGTTTGGATCTGATCGACTCCTTTGGGGACCAACTCGGTGTTCTCTCCTCCGATGTTAAATTCTCTTGGATATCCAGGAGGTCGTCGTCGTCGTTCACATTACCGCTATCTTCGTCGTCCTTAAAATTAAATTGATCTTCAGACGAGTCTATTTTCGAATAGTCAAAGTTATCGCCCCTCTGAAGCAAACAACGAAATTGTAAATATTTCCATAATACAACTATAACACCACACATATGTAATAAACGGATCATTACTCTTCTAGGATCTTCCAGTAGCCAACTAAAGGGTGGGTCTTCGGGTAAAATGAAATCGGTTTCTTTAAACTGAGTTATCTTCGACATATCGACGAAAGCGCCGGCTCTCATCGGCTTGTCCAAGTTAACTTTTTTCTTATCGCTGCAAAAATACACAGGACACTGAATCAACGAACAATATCCGTTATGGGAGTGACTCAAATTCACTTCTGTAATACACACATTCACTGTACATGTGTAGAAGACTTTAAACAGTGACATGAATTATGAAGTATTTATAGGACTACAACACTAACGCATTGATGACTGATATGATTCAATGTCAAATACAAAGCACTCTTTCAAGGGATATTTTAAAAGCAGTATGAACCAGCGGTATATAATTGCTTCTATTATATTTATCAAATTTTAAGAATTTAAACATTTGCGCAGCACAAAAGAGATTCGTAAAGTTGCATCCATCAAAATACATATGTATGTATGTTCGATTATTCAGTTTGCAAATCAACCGTGCTTATAAACCAAATATATTTAAATTAAAACATCGAAAACAAACTGCTGTATATCATTTCATCAATGACGCACTGGACTGGTTTTCGTAAAGGATTTGAGAAGAAATTATCAAATACGTTATTTACGACTTGGCGATTTTTATCTGAGTAAATCGATCAATGAGGATTCTAATACACGCTAACAGTATAAATATATTAAGTCGTATGAAGAATTACATTTCGAAAAAGATTGAATCGATTTTAGTGAAGTTTTCTCCAGTACATTAAAAATATTTATATAAAAACATAAATATATATATATATATATATATATATATATATATATATATATATATATATATATATTTATATATATATTTATATATATATTTATATATATATTTATATATATATATATATATTTATATATATATATATTTATATATATATATATATATATATATATATATATATATATATATATTTATATATATATTTATATATATATTTATATATATATTTATATATATATTTATATATATATTTATATATATATTTATATATATATATATTTATATATATATATATATTTATATATATATATATATATATTTATATATATATATATATATTTATATATATATATATATATTTATATATATATATATATATATATTTATATATATATATATATATATTTATATATATATATATATTTATATATATATATATATATATATATATATATATATATATATATATTCTTGTAATTCTTCATACGACTTTATATATGCATATATATATATCATCATTAAAAAGGATTTAAAATGAACAAAATAGATCCTCACCTCTGTTTGTTGTATCGGATGTGTTTCGGACTAAGATCTGAATGAAAATGATCACTTTTGACCATGATCGAGGTCTCTTGCTGGGCCTGAATGGGAGTTATGGTCATCTTCGTTCTGTAAGCAACTGTTAAGTACAACGTGTCCAACGGGCCACAAAGCTGGCCTACTCTAAATTGTTTATAGCCGTCTCCTGTAACGATGCAACCGACCAAACGTTCTAATAAACATCATTTTGTCAATTTACAACGAAAATCCATCAACTGACTTCAGACATCGGATTATAATAGTAGCAAAAAGTAACCATTTCAATATACAAGAAAAAAGATTGAACGATTGTTTATTCTCACTTTAAATGTAATTCGTAATTTTCCATACGCCAAACGTTTGGCATTACAAATATATTTAAATGCATGCAGTTGATAGATTTTCAGTGCATGTCAGACAATCTAAAAGTATAATAGTATTTAAAACTAAACAGCAACGTTTCGCAAGAAAAAAAACACACTTGAATATAAAACAATCGCCGGGTGAAAAACAAATCAATATTCGCTATCAAATGCAAGTAGTGGTAAATACATACATACAAGAAACAAATACAAGTATTAAAAAACCACTCGACACAGCGCAGACACCGCACAGATTAGATCCTAGCCACACGTGATATCTCTTCCAGTTCTGAAAGCAGACTGAGTGGCTGTAACAGATCGCACCTAATATATATGGAGAAGAATGCGCGATAAGCCACATACACACACTCACACGCGCACACATATACAAATGTGGAACTGCATTTCAAATCAAGTGAGAAAAATCCACGTGACAAAGAGATAAACACATCTGCGCAAAAACATACATATCTATGCGGAAGAACGAACGCTGATAATCTGTCAACTTCAGAATAAAAACGAATACTGACCTAGATTTTGAAACTGCGGTTCGCCCATGTATATCCGGTAATATATGACGTAAGAGTCGGAGCCTTGCCGTCGTGATAGTTTGTACGCCGGCGTGACTCTGGTGACGGAGATCAAAGACTTGAGCATGATGCTCATCCTGTTGTACACGGTGCAGGTGACTTTCACCGACGGATCGCACTGGTCGGGCAAAACGCCCAGCATCCAATTCTCCAGGATCATTTGATCGCCGTCTACGGTCTTAAGCGATATCTCAACGCACAGCGGAAGGCAACTGGTGATAGGGTCGCCTTGCAGCACTTTCTTTGTCTCCACATTTACGTCCGGGATGTCCTGTATGTCCAAGCTGAACTGAAACACCACAAAAGAAAACATGTACACACATACGTATATAATACACACAAAATGAAAACCCAAAGGACTCTCCATTAGACGCAATACCCTTGCCATATATATTTCAACTATCAAGGACTTAAAAATTTTCTTATGAATTTCAAGTGGGGGTTTTTTAACCCTCTAGGGATTTCGGGAGGGTCGCAAAGCTTTACTCAACAAAGGCATCATTACACCATTGAAGTTGACTTTAGAAAATCGTATCTTAAACTAACAGAGCTAAAATTGTATTTACACATATGTACGCATCTTCATTATCCTCAATCTTAGTGCATGAAAGCTTCTTATCAGCATCACTATTAGTTCAGACATTCCTGCCAATCAAAAAATTGTGATCTGATTTTGAACCACTCTTTAGGTCACTTTGATATCTTACTGAAGTTAAATAGTTTCGAGATTTTTATAATAAAGTTTCGTCTAGATGAGACAACGTAGCCAAACTATCGAGGAACATACAAAGAAGACGAAAAATAACGTTTCAAGTGCCATTAAATTGAGCTTTCAGGACAGATTTAGAACTGTTTAAACCAACAAACAGTGCATAAATTCATAATATTAGTAAACAATAACTCTTTTGCGAGGTATTGCATATAATCATTCAATGAGCAATCAATAAAGCTCAAATATTAGAAAATAAAAACGTTTTAAGTGACATCATTTGAATAATCAATAAGTGCCACAATAACGTCGTATATACTTTTATAATAATAATCGAACAACTTATATTGCGTCGTCTTTCTCAACTCTCGGATATTACCCCAATTGTGGTGGCTGAAGATATCATCAGCTTTTTGACGTTAATAGTCTCTCTTAAGCAATATTCATCCACTTAAAGAATGCTTCAAGAATACTTCAAGTTTCTACCCCTAAGATGTGGCATTTCAAAATTGTTTCAAGGGTGCACATACACCACAATTCACGAATTGTAATTTGTGAAAAAAAAATTACGTCATTTTGAAAACTGCTAACTAAAATTGTATAATTCAAAAGTGTGAAGTTATCGCAATTGGGCTTGATATATTCTGTCGAAACGTTGAAAACTACGCATCCCCTACCCAGGTATATCCTGCGCACATATCAAGTGCGCATGCGTTAATTTAAATATCGCATCCAGATGCTACAGCCCCTATGTAGACACCCTTCGTATATGCAAGGGGGCACTTACCCACAAAAAGGGTATAATTTTTTTACTAACCTGTTATACATTTCACATGGTTTTCGTTTATTTAAATACTAAACGTATCCCATGGAATTCGACATACGCATTCATTCTTATCCCAAGCCAAAAAAAAAGGCCATAAATTAATTCCTTCTTGGAAAAGACGAAGAGGAATCTTGCGCAATAACGTGTTGCACAATACCCTGAACAAAAGGAAATTTCACTTACATACTTATAGCTCATTCGGATAACATTACGAAAAGAGAACTGATCAACAAAAAAAAAAAATCATATTTTTTTTTTACTTACTACAGCTGAGGCTAATCGATATTTACCTAGTTTGACTGAATGAATTCGAATGACAATAAATTATTTTTGTTGGTTTCTTTGCGTTTATGAGATATGAACGTTTAAAAAAGGAAACGCGCAATTTTTCCATATGTTTGACTTTTGCAGACCTTAACTAAAAATCCAATGTATATGCTTAAAAAATTAAGTATTTAATCAACAATCAGATGTTTTCTCCATTGATTGTGATTTTTTTATTGCTTTAAAATACGTATAATTAATCACCTAGTAAGTCAAAAATTTATATTTTATATTTCTCGAACGATCATGGGTTTATTGGGCCAGTTCTATATTTCACTACGTTTTAAAGCGTAAGTTTTCAATAGCAATATATTTTATTTATATTATCTGAACGTACTAATTCGAGTGGTAAATGATTTTAAAATACTCATAAGAATTTTAAACTCAATTAACCGGTCGAAATAGTACGATTAGATAAAAAAAAAAAAAAAATTAAAATAAATCCTTATAAACGTAGTAAAGTGAAAAATTTGCGAAAAAGTTCGTAATATTACGGAAAAAATGTATAAAAAAAAATCTGACTTAGATAATAAAATTATAAGTATTTTAAAGCAATAAAAAAATCGCAATCAATATAAAAAAAAACATTGATTTGAAAAAAGACTATTGATTCCAATACTCAGTTTTTGCGAAGCAATACTAGATTTTGAGTTAAAGACTACAAAAGCCAAACATCTGTAAAAATTGCCCGATTTTTTAATATACCTCGTGTCTCATAAATGAAAAGAAACCAAAAAAATCCAAGTTATGTTCGAATTGAGCGGGTCAAATTCAGTAGAGATCTAGAAGTCTCCATGGCAGTAATTTTTATTTGTTGTTGCTCAGTGATATGGAACGAAATTGGAGACCATAAAACACCACAAGAGGGCTAAGGGCTTTGTCGATTGATGCTGAGGAAGTCTCAGAGCTACAAAGTGCAACACACATTTTCTGTTTGTCTACGTATTATATGTTGACTTGTTTATAATTACATATGTTTCTATAATATATATTTGTTTATACAAATACTTGAGATATCTTGCGGTTGTTTGCTTATTAAGTTGCATTTTGAAATCCGAGCACATAAAACTAATTAAGTACATAGTAAAAAAAAAAATGAAAAAGAAATAAACAAAATATCCCGAATAAGTAGTAGAACGACGAACAAAATTCCAAATCTTCGTTATGGGGACGAGTGGGAGACGTTATAATTTACAAACAATTTGAATGTTTATATATTATTTGCCAAAAGAAGCAGTCTGTGTTAGTGAGATATATGCAGACATGTTTTGAGATGCATGAAGCAAGTCTCGAACACAAATTGCTATTTTTTACAGATACAGGTTACAAGTTCGGCAGTTTGATCATAAGTCTTTTAGATATAATGCTAGTTGGACAGTTCAATCGCAGGTGGTCTTCAATATAGTTAGCCTGAGCATATATATATACAAATAAGGGTGGAAATTTCAACCAATCACAGTTTGGGGTAAAACAAATGGTGATTAAGATATAAAGTGGCATTCGTTGCGTAAGTCAGTTTCAGTATTTGATATATGTATCCTTTGAGTGTATCGAGAAATGGTACAATAATATTTGAGGGTAACCCGAGTCGTGAGAAAAACGCAGCTAAAGCAATAGATATAATTAAAAACAAATAGTATTTAACTTCCATACGTATCCTTTGAGGGTATCGAGTAAAAGTTGAGTATCAGATACACTCAATTAGTCATGCAGATTGAGAGGGATAATGATATTTGAGGGTAACACGAATCGTGAGAGACAAAAATACAGCTAAAGCAATAAAGATTTTGAAAGTCTCACAAATAATAAGAAATAAACGTGCGCTCAAGCAATCAAGATCAGACAACACGTGAGGATTGCAGAGTAATATAGATACATACATAGGTTGTAAGACCTTTACCACATAACATCCTTAAGCTAAGTCCCTTTCTTCGATATATATATATATATATATATTGAGTGAATGCGACAGTTGCGCTTCCACCAGATAATACCTATTATAAATCGACACAATCGAGGTTTCGTATTCTCCAGTTTTCTAATCCGAAACTGGACCAATTTAAAAAAAAAATTCAACGGTATGAGAAAGATATTTTCTAAGTTTGTGTCTTCGTAATTTTTTAAAAATCAACCGTTAAATTAGCACGCTGGACTCTTAGCGTGGGTGTAAAAACGAGGCGATTCTATAGATACTTGGTGGCTCCTAGCTCCTATAAAAAAATAAAAAGATAGAAACATGCCATGGTGGATATCCATAGCATATTACAAATAATCTATCTAGTGCCGTAATCGAAGAAGGGAGAATTCCAATACGTTTGTATGAACAAGGCGCTGGTGTCCAAGCCCTCTCAAGTGAGGACAAATCATTGCATTCCGCACATACCAACTCCTCAAATCTGTTATTCATCCGCTCTCAAAAAGCTCATATCTGTGAGACGATTCAAAAAAAAATCAAGTATCCTCATCGCTGGTGTGAATTTTACACCAATGATCCGTGTTGATTTTGAGCCCAAAGTACAAACATACAAATGTAATTGGACGGTTTTACGACTTTGAAACAAGACATAGCAAGAATGTTTCTACGACTGACCCCCCTCCACCCCCCCCCCTTCCCCATGATGCTCTCACATTTTTGTTGTTTTTATTTTTTAGCTTCATCCTGTCGATGACGCAATGCGATAAGAAGAAAGAGAGAGCGTTGCCATCTCCTCTCGGCGAAATAAATGCGCAATAAACGCGGAGAAAGGGGCGATCGATCTTCATAATAAAAATAGCATCCAGACGGTGTATTTGTGCGAGGCTGGGGTTTCGGCGGTTGCTATGACGAAAAAAAAAAGAAAAGAAAACAGGCGTCGTGCGAAAATCAATGTCGAAGGGCAAAAATATGGTCGGGTGTCCATTTTGATTCCATGAATTCAGAACACGTGCGTACGTACACACACCAAGTATGAAAGTCCGCGTGTGTGTGTGTGTACTTGTGTTTTGGGAATTTCAAACGCATGTTTGTAATCAATTACTCGATGTTGGGTGCGTTGACTTCGGGAGCCATTGTTATCGTATCGGACTGACGAGCCCCAAGAACCGAGAATCAGCTTCTGAGAACAACAATGCTGAACAAACATTCCTTCTGTGAGCTTATCTGTCGTAACGCGATTATTCTGTGGTCGTATTGAAAAAGCTCAACTATATACGGACGTGTATGTCGTCATCGTTCATCAACCATCAGCTGCTTTCATTCCTTTGTTCTGAGCAACAACAACACTCATCCGTCTACCTACCCCACACATAGTGTATTTCTATTGCATCTTACTAATAAAATGTATTGCGCCCTTTTAAATTCTCTCGGGTATTAGGTTACATCTCTCTCTCTCTCTCTCTCTCTCTCTCTCTCTGTGAATGTATTGCGCGTTTCCTAATTTTCAATTTTCTAGTTTCGTAACCAGCCATCCATTAATTCACTACAGGCAAAGCGATTCGATTAAAAACTTTCTTCTTCGGGCAAAGTGGCATTTTTTATTCGAAAAACCCACTACATCTTGTTTTTTATCCATGTATACATAAGATTAATAGGTGCTACTTTAGTACGCGATCTACTTTTGAATCTAATCAGATTCAGATTCGAACTCACAATCGATTACTGATCACGTTTTCACGATCTGGTTGTCGAAACATTTCTATCAAAATATCAAACAGCGAAGAAATTACCGACCCCGACAACCAAATCTTAAATGAATAGAACCAACCCTACCTTAACTTAACCCTTAAATAAATAGGTGTTGGCTGCTAACATATGTTTTTTTTTAAGTTTTATTTCACAAAAAGAAACATCTTGGCAGCCAACACCCATTTATTTAAGGATTAGGTTAGGTTAGGGTTGGCCCTATTCATTTAAGATTGTGTTGTTAGGGTCGGAATTATTCAGTCTCACTGTCACACGCGAGAGCTGAGACCGCATATTTAAGTAAAACCGTGAAGATAGATCGCATACTAAAGTACATAAATATGTAAAGGCAGACCGCATACTGAAGTGGCACCAGATTAACATTTATCCTAATCACCATATGTAGCATACTCTCATGTGGTACCCTAGCATAATCATTCAAATTACTTTTTACAACACGCCTCTGTATTAATGCAGTAAATCTGAAAAGACAACCCCAAAATAGCACTACAACAAGATTTGTCTACGTTTTTCAAGTGTAAAAACAATATTTGCTAGATCGTCGATTTTAAAGAGGTTAAAAAATATATAATGAACATTTATAAGAATAGTACAATTCTTATTATTTCATACACACAGAATGGTCAAACGTACCGTATTTACAGAACACGTTCAATTGTTCAACTATTTGTTTTGTAAAAGACTGTCAGGACAATTTAATGACTCGTATTTATGTAATTATTGCATTTCTTTCAAGCTGAAGCAAAATCGACAAAACACTCATTTTCAAATAGTGACGACATAGTGGGTAGGAAGGATTTTGCCAATTTGATGGAAGGAACGACTCAACAATGAAATCGAGGTTAACTACGGAATCAGACCCGGCAACCTCTCGGTGGTTAGCATTAATGCAACCACCGAGCTATGCCACTGGCCACTATATGCCTATAGTTTATGGATAAACGTACAAATATTAAAATTTAAAAAGAAATACTTTTCCATAATTGAAGTAATGAAATACATATATAAAGCGGAAAAACAGAAATGTCAAAGCCAGGGATCGGAGAGACATATTTTGCTATTTTTATTTGAAAAGGGAAGTGAAACCGAAAGGAGCCATGAAGAGCAACATCTTGAGCATTTGGAAATTCCTATGATGGTAGAAAATTTTTGAGAGTGGTGAAATCAGAAAGACCTCTAAAAATCGATGACACATTAAATTCATTGGTACAATCGGATTCTAACAAAACTACCCAAGAATTATGTCGGACTGGGAAAGGTCATTTAAAAAGGCTCAGGGGAAAAAATTGACAAGGAGTTTGAGCTATGCACGAAAGGGTAAACATATTTTCTTCGCTATTTTTCAGACATCAAACCTATTTGTTTATGCGAAGGATTATTACCGGCAATGGGGAGCTAGTCCCGTACAATATACAATACAAAGAAAAACCGAGTGCCCCTTTCACAACGCTAGAAAAATCCTTGACCTTAAAAATGTTTTTTCTTTGTTGTTTGTGTAACGTTTTAAAATTTATTCGTTATGAATAATTGAAACCGAATCTCAGACTGTCGCAGCAGAAATGTATTATTAATATATTTCTAACACCTATCCATCCAATGTCAGAAAACTCCCGACACCTATCCATCCAATGTCAGAAAACTCCCGACACCTATCCATCCAATAGCAGACTAGACCGTGAGATGTCTAAAACAGCGTTCATCAAAATCAAGGTGACATTTACAAACAAGCATTAGTATGCATTTGAGATTCGCGAACATCTGCGACCGATGCGGTTATCTACAAATAATCGACAAGGTGGTCTCCAACGTCCGGATGCAGACAGCACATACCAAAATGCAACAAATCACCCGGAAGCGACATAATTCCTGCAGAACTAATCAAATAATGGGGGGGGGGGAGGAATCAAGATGATCAAACACATTTACAATGTTGTAATATCTATTCGAAATTGTATGCTGCGTATGTTATGGACTGCAAGAAGCATGAAAATTTAAATCCTCAAAGAGATGGCAGTTTCAGACTTCACAATATGCGCAAAAAAGATTATTTCCTACTTTGGCCACATTGCCGGGAAAAATGTAGAGGCTGATAGTCACCAGAACGGGAAGACAGTCTCCCGAGAGATGATCAGATCATATTAAAGAACCGACTAGATTGTCCTTCAACCGGGAAGAGTGGAAGTAGATTGTCGATAAAATTCCAGACATCGATCACCACGATGCTCAGCATTGAGCAAATGAGGAAGAAGATATGTCCAGTAGTAAATAAGTGGAAATTAAGAGGTGCATTTGGGCAAATAAATGCTATTTTTTTAAACGAATATGCCACTTTGCCCGAAGAATAATTAAGCCAGCAGCATGGTTTGGTGGTTGGACTTTTGCCTAGTACCAAGAGGCGCCGGGTTCGATCCTGTGAATCTACCTCGATTGAAAAGAATTCAGAGTATATCCGTAATACTGCTGGTCAGACGTGAATATTTGTGACTAGTTGATCGTTTCCTATCAGAGTTTGTCAATTCTTCAGATTTAATTGTTGAAACGGTTCCTATCGGCTAAAAAAAAAAAACCTTCCTGTCTACTATGTCACCACTATTTTAGTATGATAAATGTATAATAAAATTTATGTACAAGCTAAAATTCATAGATGTCTAGTTTTCTATGTAATAGAAAATGCCACATTATTTGTAATTGGCCAGGAAGGCGCATTGGGAATTACTTGTTAGGTTAAGTAAGGGGGTTGGCCCCAATAATTTAAGATTGGTTTGTTAGGGTTGAATTTATAGAGTGAAAAGTTGTAAATTCATTGTTTGATACATTTTCACTGTAACATATGTAATTACATTCAAATGATTTTTCCATTGTTTCGCTTCGTCAATTAAATAGTAAAATTTTCATATTTGTTGGAATGACATAAATTAATCATTCCTTCTATTAGATAAGGCAGAAAGAAATGTCGTTTTATTTCTATTTATAGAAAATTTTCAACATTTCTGCTTTTAATCAATACAATGGAGCGCAATACATCAAATTCCAGACATAGAATTTGCTAGAAAGTTAACAGAAAATTCGGTTTCGAGTGGAGCAAGCAAGAGCTGCATTCTTATTAAAATTGAATGTTCTAACCACACGCGATCTCAGTATAACACTCCGACTAAGACTTCTATGATGCTGCGTTTTCAGCATCCTTCTGCGTGGGACAGAAGCATGGACCCTGACAAATGCCACGTGCAGAAAACTACAGCCCTTTGAGATGTGGCTGCTGAGAATCTCACGGATGGCGCGTTGTACCAATGCCGAGTTGCTAGTCCTGATGGGCAAGCATGTCGAAGTGCTCAAAAGTGTGAAAAGGCATACTTTAGACAAGTGATGCAGAACGAGAGATAGGATCTCGTGCGCCTAACAATCCAGGGAAAAATCCCAAGCCAACACAGTCGGAAGAGAATCTCCGGCAGTGCTCGGAGATAGAGCACCATTCCGAGCAGCCATTGACAAAATACGAACGGGGAATCTAGTTGCTGACGTTCTGGAAGAGTATGGAACGTGAAGATTAAAAAAATGGGTTGGTTTTCAATATGACAAAAAAAAAACAATATGGTGATCTTATCCGGTCTCCGTGACGGGCCGGAATGTGAAATTGCCGAAAATGCAAATATCGGAAGGCAAAGATCTTAAGTCGAGAGTCTTAAGTCTTGTCTTCACTAACTGAGGGGTGCGGGGGGTTTAGCTAGTGGGGAAGTTGGGTTTTTTTTCCCAACGATGAAGCGGTACCTACTACATAAGAGAAACTGTGCATGCGCCATGTATTTTGCATGCGCCAAAAGGGAGGCCAGTATAACACGTGAGGGCGGATCTAGTGTATTATACATCAATGGAAATTACCGAAAACGCAAATATCGGAAGGCAAAGATTGAAAATCGAAAGTTCTGAAGTTGAAAGATCAAAAAAAAAAGGGTGCATGGTAAACGGTACATACTCACTTAATTTGCGTGAGCAGGATACAAAAGGAACAAGAGGAACAGCTTTTTCCTCCCGAATTAATGTGCGCGCGCAGAATACGGGAGGAAATCCCTGTTCCTCTTGTTCCTGTTTGCGCAAATTGAGTATGTACCTTGCACCTTTTCGATTTTCGACCTTTGCCTTCTGATGTTTGCGTTTTCGGTAATTTCACATTCTGGCCCGTCACGGAGACCGGGTAAGGTCACCATATTGTTGTTTTTATCATATTGAAAACCAACCCATTTTTTTAATCTTCACGTTCCATGCTCTTCCAGAACGTCAGCAACTAGATTTCCCGTTCGTATTTTGTCAATGGCTGCTCGGAATAGTGCTCTATCTCCGAGCACTGTCGGCGATTCACTACCGACTGTGTTGGCTTGGGATTTTCCCCTGGATTGTTAGCCGCACGAGATCTTATCTCTCGTTCTGTATCACTTGTCTAAAGTATGCCTTTTCACACTTTTGAGCACTTCGACATGCTTGCCCATCAGGGCTAGCAACTCGGCATTGGTACAACGCGCCATCCGTGAGGTAGATCCGATGTGTGTATATAAATGGTTACATATATTGTTGAAAAGTGATTAAATTAAATTAAAAAACATCAAGAGTCCTTGAAAGATAATGTATTGTGAACAGACCTTATTGTTCAGAATATCCGCTACGATAGAGAGAAAAAAAAAAAAAAAAAAAAAAGTTTTCTTCATATGAAATGATGGGGGAGGGGGCAAAGGTGACATTGAAAGTGTTGAGGGAATGTTTTGATGAGTTTGACGTCTAAGAGCCCCACCCATCTTAGTGGAGAGCAAGCAGCATCTCCCGCGTGACATGAGACGCAATACGCGCAAAAAAGTACGACGCCATGCAATTGCACAATTGCGATGCGCGGCGAGTGAGCGTAGAAAGAGCTGGAAGAAAAGGGCAGACATATGGATGCGTGTGGAAACTCACCCAGTCGGTGGCGCTGGTGTGCGGTTTTGAAGAGGTGTGGACCTTGTCTCCGAGGCGCGACTGCACGATGACCTGCACGGACTTGAGCGCCAAGTACTTGGTGAACTTGTCCAGGTCCTTTCGCTCCAGAGCGGTCAGCTTGGGCGCCGCCGCCATGGCGCACGCCTAACGGGCGAGAGCCGCCCCGGCTCCACTGCTAGCCCCCGATACGACAGCCGCAACTGCGCACCGGGCATTGCGCAGCTGCCGCGTCGGGGCGCTAGTGTGCCCATCCGACACGCGTGCCAACCCACTGCTCCGCACCACGACGCAAATAACAACAACTCGGGGCTGCCATACTGAAAAATTAACAACCACGCAAATGTTTATAACAATAGAAAAACACTTACGAATAAATAAATTGTGTCAATATTACGCGGCACGTCTCCATAACTACGGTACAACGCAGGGAATGGTTCAGCGCTCCCCCAAAAGTCACTAAGGGCCTCGGCACGCTTGCCGGATCGACAAGTGCGGCCCGCAAAATGGCGGTAGCCGTTCCGGGCCGCATTGACAAGGAGTCTGAGCTATGCACGAAAGGGTAAACATATTTTCTTCGCTATTTTTCAGACATCAAACCTATTTGTTTATGCGAAGGATTATTACCGGCAATGGGGAGCTAGTCCCGTACAATATACAATACAAAGAAAAACCGAGTGCCCCTTTCACAACGCTAGAAAAATCCTTGACCTTAAAAATGTTTTTTCTTTGTTGTTTGTGCAACGTTTTAAAATTTATTCGTTATGAATTATTCAAACCGAATCTCAGACTGTCGCAGCAGAAATGCATTATTAATATATCTCTGACACCTATCCATCCAATGTCAGAAAACTCCCGACACCTATCCATCCAATGTCAGAAAACTCCCGACACCTATCCATCCACTAGCAGACTAGACCGTGAGATGTCTAAAACAGCGCTCATCAAAATCAAAGTGACATTTACAAACAAGCATTAGTATGCATTTGAGATTCGCGAACATCTGCGACCGATGCGGTTATCTACAAATAATCGACAAGGTGGTCTCCAACGTCCGGATGCAGACAGCACATACCAAAATGCAACAAATCACCCGGAAGCGACATGATTCCTGCAGAACTAATCAAATAATTGGGGGGGGGGGGGGAGGAATCAAGATGATCAAACACATTTACAATGTTGTAATATCTATTCGAAATTGTATGCTGCGTATGTTATGGACTGCAAGAAGCATGAAAATTTAAATCCTCAAAGAGATGGCAGTTTCAGACTTCACAATATGCGCAAAAAAGATTATTTCCTACTTTGGCCACATTGCCGGGAAAAATGTAGAGGCTGATAGTCACCAGAACGGGAAGACAGTCTCCCGAGAGATGATCAGATCATATTAAAGAACCGACTAGATTGTCCTTCAACCGGGAAGAGTGTAAGTAGATTGTCGATCAAATTCCAGACATCGATCACCACGATGCTCAGCATTGAGCAAATGAGGAAGAAGATATGTGCAGTAGTAAATAAGTGGAAATTAAGAAGTGCATTTGGTCAAATAAATGCTATTTTTTTAAACGAATATGCCACTTTGCCCGAAGAATAATTAAGCCAGCAGCATGGTTTGGTAGTTGGACTTTTGCCTAGTACCAAGAGGCGCCGAGTTCGATCCTGTGAGTCTACCTCGATTGAAAAGAATTCAGAGTATATCCGTAATACTGCTGGTCAGACTTGAATATTTGTGACTAGTTGATCGTTTCCTATCAGAGTTTGCCAATTCTTCAGATTTAATTGTTGAAACGGTTCCTATCGGCTAAAAAAAACCTTCCTGTCTACTATGTCACCACTATTTTAGTATGATAAATGTATGCGAAATGGCGGTAGCCGTTCCGGGCCGCATTGAGGGGGGGGGGGGGGGGGAATTCTAGCAACACCAAGTGTTGCTAGAATTTTTAGAAGTATGTAAATATTGAAGGATTGCAAATTGCAATTGCAGCTAGTGCGTTTTTTGGTCGATTTTCACTAGTACTTATATATTGCCACCACATTTCCAACTCTCCAGTTAGAATGCAAGGCCCACAAAATATATATTGGTTGTAAATTTCCCACGAAGTCTTTAACTTATTTTTTAAAACACTTGATGGTTGAGAGCTTTTTCAATCAGGAAGCAAACATTGGAAATTTTCAAGTATATGTTTACGTCCTAAAAATCTGTCATGGATTTGGGATAGAAAACTATCCAAAAATGGAGTGGGATATTTTGCCGCCGACTGCACTCCGCCAAGGGGGGGGGGGGTCCAGACCCCCTGGACCCCCCCCCCCCTTCGCTACGTCACTGATCGAAAGCGTTCTATTGTACTAACGAGAACTCGAGCACCAGATATTTTGTATTCGCGATTTGAGTGACAACGATCGTCCGTTAACAAAGCGTAATAAACCGGTTACCAAAAAAACCATTGCCGACTAAAACCCCCATACGTACGAACATGTTGGGGGGTTCGTTAAAAAAAAAAAACAACCCTGAACCCCAACACGTTAAAGAGATTGAAATGGCCACGTTGATAGAAGAATTGACGAAAGATGGAAAAAAAAGAGTAAAAATCTAAATTCTTGACAGGGCGAATCCGCTCCTTCCTGTCATTGGTTGCGCTTTGTGGGTTACTCTAGTATTGCCGTGCCCTGAATTAACTTGACTTTTACCTGATGAAATACTGACATATACTGCCTGGTTCGCATATAATTTCGGACGGTTGAGCAGCGTACGGAAATATTCCGAATTCCGGTAAGTGGTTATAATTTCGTGGATCCAAATGATAGTGAAAAATACATACGCAAAATATGGATGCGTGTGAAAAAAAAGATGAGACGTCAATTTGCGTTTTGATTCATATTTAAATGAATTTGTATTGAACCACAAACGAATGTGTGTATATTCCATTCGCAATATGTGGAATATTTCCGTACGCTGTCCAACCGTCCGAAATTATATACGAACCAGGCAGTATTTCATCAGGTAAAAGTCGAGTTAATTCAGGACACGGCAATACTCGCAAAGAGCAACCAATGGCTCCGTCCACACACACACGATATCTACTACCGATATTTCCATATCCAGTTCCTAAATAGCAACCACAGGTTACAATATGGGAACTGGATATGGAAATATCAGTAGTAGATATCGTGTGTGGACGGCGCCAATGACAGGAAGGAGCGGGTCGACCGAGTCTAGACGGCTAGAAAAAAGTGCTAGAATGGTACCCGAGAGAAGACAATGAGGGTAAAAGGAAGACCGCAGGGAAGATGGGTAGATGAAATTAAGAACATGTGTGGGGGCGAGATAGATGAGAATTGCGCAAAACAGAGACGAGTGGAAGCGTGTTGGAGATGCCTTCATTCAGCAGTGGATGTAGAGCAGCTGTAGATGATGATGATGATGATAATGTTCTAATTTAGTTTGTGAGGAGTGAGAGTGAGCCGCCAAGTACCGCATCAAAGTTTGGGAAACACTACACTGGCTCGATCCGCCATTTACGATCGACCGGTTAATGGCGATTTCCAACCGCCAAAACGCCCGGCTAACCCATAAAACCGCAAACTTACATTTCCAACATGGTCGCCCGACATGTTCAATCGTGTATGGGGGAGGGGGGGATTTAACGCCAAGCGCACATTTGATAAATAATTAGAACGATAATGATAATTAATTAAATTCAAGACGGTTTTACCACTGCAGTACAGAGGGAAAGAGACATTAATTTATATAATTTTGTACGTGCCGAAAGGTCCGGTCCGGCCCGCAAACTGCCGGTAGCCGTTTGCGGGCCGCACATTAAGGGGGGGAATCGCAAACCGCCTCGATCGCAACAATTTTTAAAATTTCGCATAGTGTGGCGGCTATCGCTAATTTCTATGAGGCTCTTACACTGGTGAACTATGAACGAAACACAAGCAGGAAACAATGAAGAAGTTAAAGATACAAAAAAAACCACTACCGGGCTCTCTTTGGGTAACCGAGGGGTTGCAGCGCGTCGTAGATTTTCGTAGAAAAGAACATGCCCCAATTTGAGGCTATGGGGGAGGAGACGTGTGATTGAAATAATGATACGTACATGACTTCAGGCACACGGTTTGATGGTACAGGCAGCAGAGATGAGAGAGGTGTTGCCGGCCGGAAAGTCCGGGAGGAAAGGACAGATTCCCGCGGCGCGCTGACCGTTCTAGAAGCAAACGCAACTCCGTTTACGGCCAAGGCCAACTTTTCGCCAGACAAAAAACATATTTTTGCCACCCTTTATATATTACTATTGGCCTGTGTGCACATAATTGTGCACTCTTTTTCATTTAATTACTTTATGTAAAGCATTTTGTTCATATAAATGTTCAAATTTCGAGTCGGCTAGAATCTCGAATTAATGAAATTGGAGATGCTGAAAACTCGAAAATCGCGAGAAATGGGTAAAGGTTGTTTTTTTGTTGGAACCGTTTCAATGAAAATCAGATAAATTGGCAAACTCTGATTGGAAATTATCGACCTGGAGTCACAAACTAAGGTGCAAGTAGTGAGACTCGAACTTGTGACCACTATATTCGAAAGCATATATGCTAAACACTAGTCCACGATGCTTGTTAGACAATTATTAGATACGATTATTTTAAAACGTGATTTTTTGACAAGGAAATTTTGTATGTACGTACATATTTTAAAAGTAAAAACCTCATTAAAAAAATTAATAAAACGTATACCTATACATATTTAAATAAATCAGAACGAATGAGATATTAGAAAAAATAAATTAGCCTCATACAATACATATAACCAAAAAAAAATGCGCCAAACGCATGTATTTACATTTAATTACAAAAAAAAATTGCGCAATAATTACAATTATTGCGCAAATTCGCGTTGCCACAAAAATCGCAAATTGCGTTGCCACAAAAATCGCCAATACGGATTATTTGGCTTTCGAGTTCTCGTAAGGACAATATTTCGCGTGGGGAGCTTTCGATTAATGGAGTTTTTGGGTGCCAGATGTTCTGTGATCGAGATTTTAGTGACGTGTGCGAGATCGATTTTTGCGGAATAATCACCGAGCAATATTTGAGATATTATGTCAAAAACAATACAACTTAAATTTCCTTCAGTCATTGACGCATGCTACACGGTCAATACGGATCGTGATTCTAGTGTTTTAAAACAGCCCCAAAACACTACTTATTACACTGAGCACCAAAAAAATTATGTTTTTGAGTTAGCAGAGCGGAGGCTAACCAATCTTTACTAAGTTTGACCCACTGAATTCGAATATGATAATGTTTTTATTGGTTAGAGATCGTTTACGAGATATAAGCGTTCAAAAAAATTCGCGATTTTTACAGTTTTTTGGCTTTTGCGGTCTTTAACTCAAAATCTAGTATTGTTGTGCTCAAAGTGAGTATTGGAATATAGTCAGATGTTTTTTCTATTGATTGTAATTTTTTACTGTTTTAAAATACTTTGTCTAGTGAATTTTAAAAGTCAAAAATATATATTTTTTTACGGATTTTTTCGCCGTATTATGTTGCGTTTATTTGGCCAGTTTTTTATTTCACCACATTCATAAGGATTGGTTTTCTATCTCAATATTTTTTTTTATCTAAACGTACTGTTGCGTAGGGGGGGGGGGGGGTGGAGGATCCAAGTAAAAGGCCAACAGTCGTATCACAGCATTTATTGATGATTAAGGAGATATACGCACTGTCAGTGCTCAGTCCAGAATTACATGATATCGCCTACGTACCGCCTTATAAGGGGTAGATCTCTCAGGACGTCTTATCTGTTTACCTACTGTATTCGGATATGTCACGTATTCGGATATGTATTCCCACGGTATGAGAAGTGCAATCATTGTTTAGCTTTCATGCACTTAGCTTGTCGCTAATCCTTAAAACCACTTACCCCGGTCACACGGTCTCTCAGGACGCTACCCGGCCTAATCCGATCGCAATTTCTCGGCGGCTCTGTTTAGTATACGTTACAGTACTAACTCGAGTTCGTAAATTAACTTTTAATGAGCATTGTGAATTTCAGACATTTTTCTTTATTTTTAGTATTTGGAATGTTCTTGATTTGATGCAACGGAGATTGAATCTAACACAACTGCTACCACATTCTCTTCGGGTTAAAATGGGGATTCAAGGTTTCGTAGATGTTTTATTTGTATGCGTGATATTATCTAAATAATATTAAATTAATAAAAAAACTCTTTTTCAATACTATATTATTCATATAGGTATTTTTTGATGAAATCATCAAATAACAGATTAACAGACTTTTTTAAGTAACACTCGATTTGAAGAAATGCATATTGACAATTAAATACTATAACATAAAAATAAATAAATTAAATACTATAACATAAAAATAAATTCACTTGTTTAGTATTATATGTATGTATATCTGTAAAAAATAGGCCAAACCACAAATCACAAAATCATATTCTATAATAAAGAGTGTGTATCGAACTTAATACTTGTTTTAAATATGTATATTCTGTTAACAAATATGACATTGAATTTACATATACAACTGAATAATAACACCGAGCAACAAAAATAATCCCATTTTTACTTACAGGAATGGAAACTAATCAATCTTTACTAATTTTGACCCCCTGAATTCGAATATGTTGGTTTTTTCCCGTTCATGAGATATAAGCAACGTTGTGCATACCTTCCACACACGTTTCCATTCCCCGCCATTCCGCAAACAGAAATATTGCAAAAGAAAGTTTCTTTTGTCAGATTTTTGCTTCGTTCAAATGCAATAAGCCATCACAATGGTTTTATCAATTGTTGCACATTCTTAATTTGAAGAATTATCCAAAGTTATGGAGAGTAACGTTGTTTCATTTCGAACAATTTATAAAGTTAAGGTGGCTATCGAGGAATTTTGCAGTTATTTTAATGTTTTTATAGATTATTACACAGAGCAAGTGCATCAAAATAATGACCCAATCAACAAATATTGAGAGATTCTCAAAATGTATGTCTCGACAACGATTTTGAATAATGTTTTGGTTGAACTAGCATCAATGTGCAGATTAATAAACTTCAATCTAAATATTTAGGTGAGATAGTTTATTGGAGTGAAGATGTAAAAACACATTACATATCATTAAATAGCAGCAATGCATGTTGACGCAACAACTGCGATTATGAGATTTATTCAATTGCTTTGTGGTCATATAGAAAAGCGGTTTCCTGAACAAGCAGAGCTGCAGATTTTGAATACGCTAAAGATGAATTAGTTGTGAACGAGGATTTAATCTGATGAAAGCGTTTAAAACATAATCAAGAAATATAATGGTAAAACATAATCAAAAGTTGAACATTTTGAATGTACGAATAAGTCCAATCTCAATTAAACTCATGGATGTACAACAATACCTAGTTTATAAGTTTTTACGTCTTATTTTTGTTCAGAGAAAATTAATAGGTGGTATGTTTGAAGTTGTGCAAACAACTGATTAACTGAATTGTTTTTGAAATAAATAAAAAGTAGCTTGGGTTCACCGGATACTTATTTAACAAAAAAAAATGACCATTATTTTCATTGATTCATTGGAAACTCATGATATTAATAACAAAACGTTTATTAAAATACGATGAAATAAATAAAAACACTCTTTTTATATAAGAACAAAATATATTTCTGACATAATTAACAATGACATTATATTTACAAATACATATTAAATGAAAAGAAATTTAAACATAGTAAATTACGATTAAACACGAAATAATAATTACAATAATCTCACATAATATAATTAAACCACAATACTGAATATATCATGTCAGTGCCTTACCGGCTGACTACAGAAATCTATGTGCTAATGGTAACCAGTAACCCGCAGACCATATCTCGGTCAGGTATTCAAAATACACACCAGTTATTTTAACATTAACTGGTTCAATAATTACAACTAGGCTTTACTTTATAACACAATAATTACAAAGAGTACTTATAGGTATGTACATACAATATTACATTATATGTATGCACACTAGGGTTTCTGGACTCGACCCGACCCGAACCCGAACCCGTCGGGTAATGGACCTAAATCCCGGACCCGAGACTCGGGACTAAAAACCATCGGGTCCGGGTAACAAGACATAGTTTTTTTTTAATTAAAAATATTTTTTTAAAATCAAAATGCGTTATAAAATTTAATTTTTTAACAAAATATAGGCGAAAAACAGAAATGGAATAAGCAATTCGAAATATTTGAACTTTAAATTTTCGTGCCTTTTAAAGTACATACATATGTAAAACGTTATTTTCGTAAGCAAATAATTTCTTCTCAGAATACCGCTAAGGATAATAAAATTCAATGGGGCATATATGGATGCACGTCCGTCTTCCGAAATACAATGCCGAAAAACCGGAGAGTGGTGAATTTGAACTGTTCGGAAATTTAAAACAAGAGTTTGTACTTTTTAAAAATACGAAAAAGCGAACAATTAATCTGGAGAGGCTCCATGATGCTCATTGCACAATAAAACCTACATCAACAGACAACGAAAGGACATTCTCGGTGTCAGCAAATTTTTGCACTAAAATTAGATCGGCATTGGGGTTAGTATTCCTTAAATAGTATAGTAGTATTCCTCAATGCGTTAGTATTCCTTAAATATTACTATATAAGAACTAGTGTTAAAAAATAAAATAGTTATTTAATGTTTTTTGTAATTATTTTTATATTTTATGAAATTCTTATTAAAAATTTAAAAATTGAAATTTTATTATAATTGTTATTTTTTACAACAACAACAATAACCACTGTGAAATGGCGAGTTTCTTTAAGGCGTCACAACGACTGTGATAAATAAAAAATAATCTGAAATGAAAAAAAAATCAGTGAAAACAAATCATAAGCTGTAAACTAAATCAATAAGATTCAAAACCAGTCACAAATTAACAATGAATTATAAGTAATATATAATAAAATAAATTCAATAATCAATAAGAAGTACAATCAATAACAAAACATTGATTGATTGTAAATCGCAAATAATAAATTCAACTCACAAAATTAATCATAAATTAAGTAATTAACAATTGTATAAAACAAAATATACCAATTCATTAGAAATAATAGTCAGCAGATCAAGACGTCACTTTTAAAAATCGGATAGCACTATACTGACTATATATCGAATGTTTTAATACATTTTATTTTGGACCCGGACTCGTCGGGTATCTAAAATATTGGACCCGGACCCGACGGGTTTTCAGAAACCCTAATGCACACATATGTAAATGGAAAGATAACATTCGTGATTTTCAAATCATAATTTGGAACGATTGGTACGCTGCTTTTTTATAAAATATAAATATGCAGACCCATGAGACCTAATTAATTGTATGCAAATTAAGGTGGATGCTAGTTTAAAATGTTCTCTTACGAGAACATAGAATCTTCTAAATGAAAAAGGGTCAATTTGGAATGAAAAACTTGTATCATGGTATTGTAAAGTGAATGAATATCGATATTAGCCAATTCAATTCAATTATTTATGCTGTTATTGTTATCTATTTTATCGAGTCAATGCAAATCTTAATATGGGAAATGTATTTATCGGGGCTTTAACATTAAGGAAATATATATTAGGAGTTTGATAATGTTATTGATGATGCCTACAAAAGATTGAAAGAGATTAATCATTTGACACTTTCGAAATACACCGATATTCACAGAATCACTGGAAATATTTCAACTACTGTGAAAAGAATGGATAAAATATACGTTTCTTTGTTGAAATTTAGTTTAATTTCTTTGTAATATTCCAGATTAATCGCTTGCCACACATATTTATAAAATTGAAGGAATTGAACAAGCTGTGTTGAAATTCAAAAAAACTGGAAGCCAAAGCTGAATACTTAACCAAACGTAGAATTCTTTAATATGGTTTTAAGAAGTAGATTTATGAATATGTACATATATATAATTAACTGATTAACTGTTGATTGATTGATTATTTTTATTAGACGGCGTTGGTTGTTTTATCATATATTATATAATACATTCCTCGTCAGTTTTATTTTTAAGTAAATTAAATTATGTGGATGTCTTAGCAAGTCAGTTAAGTTTATATGTTGTTTTTGTATTTAATATATGTACATATGTATTTTATACATTGCATTTTAATTATTAAAAATACAGAATAATGGTTATGTTTATGTTTAAAGATAAAGTTGTATGTCGAGCACACAATTTTATAACGTCTATACAACTATTGTAGTTTTTGTTCAAAATAAACTTACTACAATCTGATTTAAAGATTTTTATTAAAAAAATTGGATTGCTCTTTTGTATAATAGTTCAAAATTTACAATTTTTTTTTGCCTATACATATTTGTTTGTGACAAAAACAGGATGAACTGTAAATAGTTTTCATGAAATAAAGAAATTGAAGCCGAGCTAGTCTTAAAATGTGTACATATTTTTTGCAATGTCAAATAATTCCACATAAATTTACCTACATATGTATATATGTATGTATGTATATAATAAATAAAAATGGAAATGTAAAACAAAAATCCTGTTTTAAGCCAACAGTGTTACCATTAAAAGGAAAACAATAAACGTAAAAACATTATATGTACATACATAATATTAAACAAGTTATGCATTTAAATATTACTACTCATTTTAATTCAAGTTTCATTTTCATTATTAAACATTAAAACCACTCAGTAAATGCATCGGTGCAATAAGCATATAAAAATTGGAACGTTTTTTTGAAATGGATCCAATAATCGTCCACGAGCTCTATCGGGGCTGTATTCTAGCACCGACAAGTGATTACCTCCTGAAATAAATATGTATTAAATATTAATCACTTGCATACAAAAAAAACACACACACACAATAATGGTTGTTATAAAATCAAAATCAACTCACCATACAAGCAACATACGTCCAGGTTTGAGCCTCCGGGTCATACCGTTCATAATACCGGGTCATACCGTTCATATTTACCGGGTCATACCGTTCAAATTACCATAGAGAGAAAAATAAAAACGGCCCTGAGTTCTGGGCGCTCCTTAAATGGAGCAAGGGTGTGAAGAATCTCCCAGCCCGAAGCGGTCGAAAAAATGGGAACATGGAATGTTAGAACATTGAACGAAGCAGGGAAGTTACACAATGTTTTGAAAGAAATGACAAGACTAAAATTACAAATATTGGTCGTGTGCGAATCAAGATGGCTCGGAAGCGACAAGTACACCCAAGACGACTATTCAATTTTCCATATTTGATCAGAAAACACACAGCATAAAAATGGGGAGTAGCGGTCATAATCGAGAAAAAAATCATTCTGAATCAGTATCAAATTTTATTCCAAGATCTGAAAGAGTGATGATAGAAGCACAGATAGAAGCACATCCAATGAACCTAAATATACATAATACAAGTATGTACATACATATGTATATGCGCCTACAGCCGACGCTAACGAAGAACAAATTGAAAAATTCTATGAAAATTTGAAAGAGGCAACAATTCATATTAAAAAACAGGAAATTTTATGTATATTGGGTGACTTCAATGCGAAGGTAGGAATCATCCAAACAGATGTCACTGGGAAATTTGAATGAAAGAGGAGATCGTTTAATCGCATTTTGCCAAGAAAATAATCTTTTCGTAACGAATACGTGGTTCGATCTTCCTAAACGGAGATTATATACGTGGAAGTCACCACAAGACGGTTACAATGACATGATAATTCGTAACCAAATTGATTATATTACATATTGTTGCGTACGGGTGGGTGGAGGATCCAAGTAAAAGGCCAACAGTCGTTTCACAGCATTTATTGATGATTAAGGAGATACAAGCACTCGCAGTGCTCAGTCCAGAATGACCTGATATCGCCTACGTACCGCCTTATAAAGGGTAGATCTCTCAGGATGTCTTATCTGTTTACCTATTGTATAGTCACGTATTCGGATATGTATTCTCACGACATTAGGTCTCCCCGTACCGATTCTGAGAAAGGACTAATAACGGTCATTGTTCAGCCTTAATGCACTTAGAGTCCAAATATACTCCTGGAAGTAAGTGCAAGCACTTAGTTAATCCGTTAACAGATAACCCTTGATCGGTCACATAGTCTCTGGGATTCTATTCGCTTAATCCGCGGCGTACGTAACAATATTATAAATAAAATATTTCGCAACGCTATACATGCGGTGAAAACGTACCCTGGAGCGGATGCTAATTCAGATCATTGCTTATTGGGAGCAAAAATAAAGTTGCGCCCAAAAGAAACTGTATATGTACATAAAAAAAGGAAAAAAGGAATAAGCGCTTAAATCTTGAACTACTTAATATGCCAGAGACGTCAGAAAACCTTGCTCGTAATATTAACAACGGAATGAAAAATGTAGATTACAATACAATGACAGAAGACACATTAAAAAGGCTATCGATGAACCTAGTAAGGAAATATTAGTCAAAGATACCAATTTAACAAAAAAACATGAATGGATAACGAAAGAAATTCTAGACTTAATGGACCGCCGAAGAACATTTAGAAATACAAACAACGCTCGATATAAAGATATCCACCACTTGATTCGCAAAAAGATAAAAGAAGCGAAAGAGAAGTACTTGGAAGAAAGATGCCAAGAAATAGAGACAACGTACTGAACCAGAAATAAGGGGAGAATTTCAAATATCAAGTCTGAGTGTATTACAATCGGAGGTTAAAAATGCAATCAAAAAGGCCAAAAATAAAAAAAAAAGATCCAGGAAAGGAAGGAAAGGATTCCCGTAGAATTATTAAAATTATTGGATGAAGAATACTGACGAAACTTTTCAATCAAATATATGAAACTGGTAAAATCCCTCAAGAATGGTTGCAGTCAACATTTATTCCCTTACCAAAAAAAAATCAGCCAACCGGCTGCAATGACTATAGATTGAGCTTGAAGTTTAATGAGCCACGCCCTTCAAATACGTCTCAAAATCATCCAAGAGAAAATAAGGAGGATTGGGAACAAGGGAAGCGTTGTTCTGCATGAACGTACTCCTACAAAAGTGTAGGGATTTCAAAAAGAGGATATACATATGTATGTACATACGTCTGTTTCATCGACTTTGAAAAGGCATTTGATAGAGTGGAACATGGCTTAAAAATTAATCCATGCACTAACCAAACTGGGATAGATGCAAAGGATATCGCCCTTTTGAAGAACACCTACATATATTGGAACCAATCTGCTGTCGTGAAGGTTGAAGACTTGGAAACCGAAAAAGTAGAAATTAGTCGAGGGGTACGGCAGGGATGTGTATTGTCGCCCATAATCTTCAATCTGTATTCGGAAATGGTCTTCAATAGTCGAATCGGAATAAGAATAGGCGGCGAAACTATAAATAATATCCGTTTCGCTGATATTGACATTGATATTGAGTGCCGAATTGATCATTCATGTCAAAAATGGAGTTTGGGTCTGTCTATTACATAATATCAATAGACAGACTAGAATAGAATTGATTTTTTTAGCAGATAAAATCGACAACGTACAAAAATCAAAAGGACACAAACACTACTTATGTATATTATATCAGCGGTTTATAACTTTATTAAAGACATGATGAAAGAAAGATATAGAGTGAAACAATAGAACAGTGTTTCACAACCCGTGGTACGCGTACCACTTGATGGTACGCGAAAAAAAATCAGTAATGGCGGACATGCAGGAATGAACGATTTACAATCATAAAAATAGAAATATTTTTTATATCTGATATATAATTTCGAAAGAGACTTTGTAAGTTTGTATCTTTGTTAGGGAACTTCGAAAACAAAATAAAATTTCCATGACGACAATTAAATTGTTTGAATATTATATTTTTTTCGATTCAAATAAGTTTAATAAAAAAACAATTGAATATTTACTATTAGATTCACCATGTTGAAGCTGTTTATATTACAAATACTGAGTGAAGCCGGGTAAAACAACTAGTAATTAATAAACATTATCTTAATTAGTCATCGACGACGTCAATATGTCAATACGACGTCAGTCGATGATCGAAAATCTGGCAATC
The DNA here is from genome assembly GCF_051622035.1 of Arctopsyche grandis. NCBI lineage: Eukaryota > Metazoa > Arthropoda > Insecta > Trichoptera > Hydropsychidae > Arctopsyche > Arctopsyche grandis. Next base: position 35,276,688 of record NC_135356.1, read on the forward strand.
GATACGTTTTCCTCAGATCCGGCATGGATTTTGGAGTACATTTTTAAATTTACCGCGTTCACGCTCCAATAAATAAATAACTTAAATTTGACAAGTGAGAACAGTTCGATAATAATCTTTAATGTTGCAGATAAAATTGAAGGTACGTATGATTAGAAAATTATTTTTTTGGAATTTATTTACATAATTTACGTACTTTTAATTTAATTTATGTACGTACTTTACATAATTTATTATCTGAAAACAAGTCACGGGATATACGTGAAAAAATAATTGAATATTTAATGGGGCTGAAATAGTCTATTACGCAGTGCTTCCCCAAACCTTAAGAAGCAAACAATTTGATTTCAAACCCCTTTGATAATTTACATTTTCGGACAGCTACCGAGGAAAAGGAGAACTTGATTGAACTTTCAAATTATAGCATTTAAAAACTGAATTCGAAATGAATAAGGTTATTAATTTTTGGCGAGGTGAAGTGAAGAATATGAACAGCTTTATGACATAGCGCTTAAATTTCTGTCGCCGCTTACTTGCACTGAACTGGTTGAGAGAGCTTTCTCTTCATATGTTTTAATAAGACAAATATATAAATTGATTGAATCCAGCTCCAAACTTAAGGGTAAATCTCGCATCATTTGAACCAAATTTAAAAAAAAACTAAGTACTAGGATATCATTAAATTTATTTTGTAAGCAGATTCAATGAAAAGAAAACATTTTATATGTACTTTATAATTTTGTGTTTTTATTAAAACCATCAATAATATTTGTACTATCAATAATAGAAGTATGACAAGATAGTAGATAGATATATTAAACTTTGAGCATATTATAATTGTGACTCCGCAAATAACTTTTTTTCCACAAAATTTCTTACCAAAAAAGATCTACATATTGAGTGTATCCTGTCTTCACATTCCTTACCATGCAAATACTTTATATAATACTTTATTACACTTGCAAAAACAAATTTCATGAAATACACTCATTTTTATATGGTGGTACAATTTAGCGTTATGTACTACCAAGTGGTACGCGAGCCAAAAAAGGTTGGGAAACGCTGCAATAGAACATTGAATAGAAAAAAAAGTAAAATTACATATATAATAAAAAATATTATAAAAGAAGGCATGAAAAGAAAATAAAAATATACCAAACTAATTTAAAATAGTAAATATATGTAACAATATACATATAACAAAGAATTTTATAAAATTCCCAGTGTTGCTACCCAGCTTTGCCCGTGTTTTTGTGACCGGACAAATAATAAAAATACTGACCATCTATGCATATTAAAATACTGACTATAAATTTATTAATATCTAAGGAACAAATACACGAATAAATAAATAATAAATCAAAAATCTTTGTTTTATGTGTGTTACAGTGGGGTCGTATAGTCATTAAAAAAATATTTTTATTAGCGTTTTAGTGATATCATAACCGAATACTTTCCCACTAGTGACTAGTACCTACATGCATATACATATGTATATGTAATTTAAAAATGGTGTGATTTCATTGTAACCAGTGCCAGCCTTACACCCAATGGCACCCTCGGGCAATTTTTTCTAAACACCCTTAGAAAAAAATTTCGCCTTTGGCGCTCTAATCTAAAATTTTGTATGGCTTTTGGCGCTCTAATTTTAAAATTTAAAGCGCCTTTGACGCATCGAGCAGCGCCCTTACTTATTTGGTGCCCTCGGGCACCGCCCGACCCAGCCCCCCCTAAAACCGGCACTGGTTTTAACATTTGTATATGTACTTATATGATGACCGAATAATAACTTACCGAACAAATAATAAAAATTCTGACCATCTTTACATATTACAATACTTCACAAAATTATTTACGAGTTAACAAGTATAAAAATTAGTCAGTTTATTGAACAAAAACATGTAGTGATAAATTTAAAATATTCTCGAGATTCAAATAAATGATTTCTCGAGATACGAGAATCTCGAATTTTCACAATAAAATATTCTCGAGAAACGAGAATCAAAATTTCTCGAGATTTCTCGATCACAACCTCTAATAAAATCTCTGACATAATATTGGCATTACGACTGGTAAAAATAGCTGTAATAAGCTGTATGTCGTGAAGACATAAATCTATATACAGCCGACATAACATTGAAATGTATGCTTGATAAACTGTCTAAAAACAATTCTTTTCAAGCCAAGGAACTTAAAAAAGAGCTGATAATTCGAATACAGGATAAATGAATGACGGGTGACCGTGAAAAAGTCAAAGTGAAAAAGAAACGAGAATCAAAACTTCTCGATAAATCTCGAGACGAGATTTCTCGATCACAACCTCTACGTACATAAGATGGAATACTTTGGCCACATTAATCGCGGCCCCTAATATCACCTTCTATCGCCTACAATCATAGAAGGCAAACGGTGGCTTGGGAGAAAGAAGCTCTCTTGGCTCCGGAACTGATCAGGTCATCAGGTCATGGATGGGACGGGACTCGCACGGGCCATAAACGATGTCTGCCCATTATAGTCGCCTACGTCCGAATACGGATTCGGCATTACATAGAAGAAGAAGAAGAAAAGCTGTACATTTACCTGACTGATGGAATAAGTACTATACGAAACAGTGGCGTAGCGAAGGGGGGGGTCCGGGGGGTCTGGACCCCCCCCTTGGCGGAGCGCAGTGGGCGGCAAAATATCCCACAAATTATCACAAATCCATGACAGATTTTTAGGACATAAACATTTACTTGAAAATTTCCAATGTTTGCTTCCCGATGGAAAAAGCTCTCAACCATCAAGTGTTTTAAAAAATAAGATAAAGACTTTGGGGGAAATTTACAACCAATATATATTTTGTGGGCTTTGCATTCTAACTGAAGAGTTGGAAATGTGGTGGCAATATATAAGTACTAGTGAAAATCGACCAAAAAACGCACTAGCTGCAATTGCAATTTACAATCCTTCAATATTTACATACTTCAAAAATTCTAGCAACACTTCTGGTGACAACAGCCACAAGTGAACGAACGGAGCTTTTCCACACTACGACGACTAAAAACATATTTAAGAAATACGATGTCGGAAAATCGACTAAATGGACTTGCTTTATTAAATATTCATAGGGATATAAATGTTAGTGCAGAAAAAATATTAGATATGTTTACAATAAAGACACGAAGATTGGATCTGTGAATTTCATACTTTTTAAAAGTATTCATTATTTTTATTTTATTTGAATTTAGTTCATACCATATTTTTATTATGTATTTACCATTGAAGTAGAATGGGTAGAAGAGCTCTCAGCGTCCAAAAATGTTGCTACGAAAACTCCGTGCAGACGGAGATTTATATATATTATATATATATATATATATATATATATATATATATATATATATATATATATATATATATATATATATATATATATATATATATATATATGTGTATGTGTATGTGTATGTGTAGGTGTGTATGTATGTATATGTATATATGTGTATTTTTATATTTATGTATGTATGTATGTGTATTTGTGTATACGTGTAAGTATTTGTGTATATATGGATGGTGTACATATATGTTTATATAATTGTCTTTGGCCAGGAAGGCGCATTGGGTTTACCTGTGGTGTAAATTAAATAAAATAAAATAAAAAATATAAGTTATCTTGCCTATTTCCTGTCAAAACCCCCCCCTTGACAAAATCCAAATAATCAAACTAAAAAAAAAAGAAAAAAAAATGAATTTGAAATGTTCTTTGAGAAAGTTGAAAAGTGATTTTTCAACAAGTGACAAAGGTCACATTCTGGCCAGTCAGAAATAGTCATAGGAAATGCGCGTATCGGGAAACAATGAAAAGCGTGCTGTTTGGATCGCACCGGCACGGTACTGGTGACAGTGATAGTAGCAAAGGGGTAGTGGCAAAAGAGAGGCGCCTTCAGTCACGTCGCCGTCTCTGCTGTCGCCGGACGCTCGCTGCCGCCCTCTTTCTGCTTCTAACCAGTGCCGGTGAGTACTGACTTCATTCAATGCCCCATATTAATTCAATACCAAACACTAACCAGCTTCGTTCACTTTAGTTCACTTCTGGACAGTTCGCGTTCACTGTCCAGATTGCAATGTTTGGAAAACTCTTCCGCGCGCGCGCCAAAACACCCCTCGCCACTAGGACGATTCGCAAATGTTTCGTTTCGAACTCTCTCGTGCACTCGCTGGGATTGCTGGGATCGCTGGGATTGCTGGGATGGGGTTGATTCGGTTTCGCAACACTTCGGTTTTGGTTTCGCAACAGCGCGTCACTACCTACATACATATGTGTATGTTCCTTAATGTTAATCAGCTCTATGTAGAGTCTAAGCTGTTGCTTGTTGACAAGTTTCATGCATTCGCGCTGTCTCTTCCCTCTATGCTTGCGTTCCTTTAATTGCACAATTTGGACATCCTTTAGAATTTCGACATGACATTCACATACATATGTATGTACGTATAGATAAAAATGCCTCTCCAGCGAAAATTGTTTGTTTTCTTTTCTTTAATACTGCAGACGCACGTGTTCTGATTAATTCTTTGTTGCGAAATTTTACAAAACATACTAGCTGTCCATATGCGCATGTTTAAAAAATAATCGTATTACATGTATGTCAGCACTTTGACGTATTTTTGCATTGCGCGTAATCTGAAGCATGTTTATGCAAGCTTTTTATTAATTATATATATATATATATATATATATATATATATATATATATATATATATATATATATATATATATATATATATATATATATATATATATATATATATATATGTATGTATACAAACGTACATAATAAGTTGTATAACGTAGAATGTTTTGTTTTTAGGTTCGCTCCCGAAAGCGTGTGGCCTTGCAGATCGCCGCTAAATCGACAGACATCGAAGAACATCCTACATACATACATATTGGTGAGACAAACTCTTTTGAGCTCGGATCTCTGGTGGTGGTTCTTCAGAAACGCATTAGACCTTTAAAAAATTGGCGATATACTCATCGTACATATATGTATATGTATGTACGTATTATAGTAACGGTTCCGCGACAAATCACTCACGGACTTTACACTCAACGACTCACTCGCGGACAACTGGCTCACGGCCATTACACTCACGGGAAAAATCGCCCTCGGCACCACCCCCGGAGAACGGAACTGATATTGAAAACGAAATTGATATTGTCGTCATAGAGACTTACCCGTTTACAAAGTTCCCAACGAATGTTACATAATGCATACATATTTTTTTCAATTTAATATATATATTTTATTACTATAAACAATAATTATGTATGTACAAAATATAAAAAAAGTAAATATTAAATGATACATCTATTAACTGGAAAAACTATTAGCTTGGTTTTATTATTAAAAGGGACGAATTTTTTTTTTTAATTATCGGTTGTTTCTCCTTTCAGTAGGTATATTTTAATTTCTTTTTTAAAGTCAAGGTTATTTTTATTTACGTTGTTTTGTATATTTGTCTTTGATAACTCCTTATTTAATTCTTCATTCATCGTCAAACACACAATTTTTATTTTTTTATTTTTATTTTTTTATTTTTACATATATACCAGGAAGGCCTTACAGGTAAATCCCAATGCGCCTTCCTGGCCAATTACAAATACAAATACAGCATTTTTATTATAAGTCGTTGAATTGCGAGACACTGAAAAAACTCGCAAATTAACGAGACATCTATGAATTGTACATAAATTTTTATTGTACATCAATCAAATTTTTCAAATAGTGGTGACACAGTAGGTAGGAAGGATTTTTAGCCAATTTTTTTTTCCGGGAACCGTTTCAACAATGAAATCAGAGAGAAAATTGGCAAACTCTGATAGGAAACGATCAACCTGGAGTCACAAATCCAGGTTTGACCAACAGCATACTCTGAAAAATTCATTTTCATTCAGGGATAGAACCCGGCACCTTCTTGACGGTAAGCAGAAGCTTAACGTCCGAGCTATGCTGCTGGCTTTGTTTGTTTTATCTTCATCCGAATCTAAAAGAGTTTCTACAATACTCTAATTGATATACTCACTTCATAATAGTTTCACCCTAGGATACACATTTGCTTTTATTACAACACTCAATAATGTTTTGTTCGGTATAAAATTAGAATTATTTAAAATTTGTGTTAAAAATATATGTTTCAGGCTTCCTCTTTCTTCGATTGTCATTTTCAATTCTCGGAATAATTTATCTGTAAGGTCAAGTCCTTTGGTATTGAGATTTTCCAAAAATAGAATTATAAGAAGCGATTTTGGCTATTATGCTCATAACACTACCACGTTCGGAGAATGCGCTGTACTTAGTGCTAAACAACAAACCTTTTGAGACAACAAATATATATATATATATATATATATATATATATATATATATATATATATATATATATATATATATATATATATATATATATATTTATATATACATATATAGATTTTGAGTAAAAATAAAAAAAAATTACTTAATTTAATGAACCGGAAGTGGGATTTTTTTCCTCGTAGAAAGGTCAAAAATGTTGTGCACACTACTCTGTCCGCACCCCTGAACGTATTAAGCTGAAAATTTATATTTCTATCCTTTATGTACTAACTTAGAGCTGGCATGATTTTGGTCAGAATTTGTAAACTGGAAGTAGTATTTTTTTATAAAACAATTTTTCATTATTTTATTTTGACGTGTAAAATTATTTTTATTTTCTTGATATTTAATGAGTATAATACTGATAGTGATTTTTAATAATAAAAAAAAATTTGAACAAAATCTGACAACCGGAAGTAGAACTTTTGTTTTGTGCAAGTTTCCATACATTTGCGCTCAATTTGTATCGCTATCATAGTCATCAGTTCAATATCGAATTTTGTTTTGCAACCTTCGTATATTCCTCAAATACATAGATAAAGTCATGGGTTGGTCACACCCGAATTTTTTTTTTCTAATACTATTTTAATAGGGCATCGACATTTATTTTTAATATCTGCCTTTGATTTGTGAGTGTTTCAATAAATTACATTTTTAATAAGGTGATGAAGTGAAAAAGTCAAAAGCTGCACACACCTTCAGAATTCCCGTCTCCGACGTCAACTTAAACGATTTTAATAAGCTACGATTAACTAAAAATTTACATCAAACACAATTTATAGAATCATTAGTATTAATTAAAGAAGATAATAGAAGTGTGTTTCATTCTTATGATTCTCCGTTTTCGATGTGACGTTTACTTAAATTAATCAAAGCATACAAATTTTCATTAGAATAGTTGGATGCATATTCGTAACATACAGAGATATTAAATATTAAATTACGCACACTAGTTCGTCGTCGTCCATCATGATCATTTACTTTTTGCAGTATTTTTCATGAAATTTGAAAAGACCCGTACTTTGCGGCGTCGTTGTGGAACCTACTGGATGAACGAAATATATTTCAAAATGGATTCATTCAAACATCATATGCTATTTACGTTCATGACGCTCATGAATTATTCAAAATAGTATTACAATGTTTTTTTTTAAGATATTTGCAATTGACCCGTCGGTCATAAGCAGATTTTATAACAATTTATTTACTTAAATAGTATTACAATGTTCAATTTTAAAATACATACATACATATATGATTAATATTTACCCTTTCCATTTTATTTTTATATTATAGATTGACAGTATTTTCAGCTGTTTTGTTATTTATTTATTTTCAGATAACTAAGGAGAATTGAAAATGGATTCTTCTCAAAGCCCAGTTGGCGCCTACTGTTATCAGGACATCCCGTCCCGAGAAAGTAGATGTTGGTTGTGCGGCATCTATTTTGAAAGCACAGCTTCGCTATTTTGCCATATGTATGAAAGGCACAACGATGATCTGTGGTTTAAAAAAATGCCTCAAGGCATAATTTGCGTATCCGTTGGTCTATTTGACAGATATTACTTGTGTCCAATATGCATAGCAATAAGCAAACCTAAACATCTAATGCTGAGGCATTTCAGGTCTCATGGCTCCGAATATTTAGATTTTATAATAAAGCAGCGTGCCAATCGGTCCTAATATGATTTGATGATTTGAAAATTCGTTTTTTGTTGGTGTTTCAATCACGAAAGTTATTTTTTTCATTTACATATGTATGTTTGCATATAATGTAATATTGTATGTACATACCTAGACGTACTCTTTGTAATATTATTGTGTTATAAAGTAAAGCCTAGTTGTAATTGTTGAACCAGTCAATGTTAAAATAACTGGTGTGTATTTTGAATACCTGACCGAGATATGGTCTGCGAGTTGCTGGTTGCTGGTTACCATTAGCACAAATATATTTTGTTCTCAAATAAAAAGAGTGTTTTTATTTATTTCATCATATTTTAATAAACGTTTTGTTATCAATATGATCACGAGTTTCCAATCAATCAATGAAAATAATGGTCATTTTTTTAAGTTAAGTAAGTATCTGGTGAACCCGAGCTACCTTTTTATTTCAAAAACAATTCAGTTAACCAGTTTTTTGCACAGCTTCAAACATAACACCTAATAATTTTCCCTCAACAAAAATAAGACGTAACATCCGAGTCCAATTACAGATTTTTACAAAGATAATTAAACGAAAAAGATAAACAAATGAAAACGAAAAGAATAAAAGCTATAACATGACAAAATAGCACATTGCATAACTTAACTAAAGTGTTAAAATATTGGAAAAAGGTTATTTTTATTTTTTTATTTATTTTTATTTTACATACATATTTTCACATACATATATATAAATATACCAGGAAGGCTTACGAGGGCTGTACACCCGAAACCTTAATTTTGTTACCGTTCCTTTCTTCGATATATATATTGGGTGTATGTATATATTGAGTGAATACGACAATATATATGAATATATATATATTGAGTGAATGCGACAGTTCCGCTTCGATCAGATAAAACGTGTTTTAAATTGAAAAAATCGAGGGTTCGTATTCTACTATTTTCTCCTCCAAAACTGGACCAATTTTCAAAAAAATTTCATCATCGGTATGAGAAAGATATTTTCTGTGCATCTATCGACGTATTTCTTTAAAAACCGACCGTTAAATAACCACGCTAGACTCTTTTCGTGGGTGTAAAAAAGAGGCGATTTTATAGATGTTTGGCGGCTCCTAGCTCCTATAAAAAATAATTAATTAAAAAAATAAAACGATAGATGCACCCCATTATATATTTTTTAATATGGTGGATATCCATAGCATATTAAAAAATAATTTCTCTAGTGCCATAATTGAGGTAGGGAGAAGTAAAGTACGTTTGTATGGACAAGGCGCTGCTGTCCAGCCCTCTTAACAGGTAAACCCCAAATGCGCCTTCCTGGTCCACATAATTATTACATAGATACATGTAAATCTAAATATCTGACAGCCATGGTCAGTATACATATATTACAAACATCGTATTAATACGATAAATAACGATGAATAACTTTCATGTAACAATACGAATTTTTTTTAATATTCGATAAACAACCACAGAGACATCTATGGTGAGCAATATGGTGAAACCTAAGATATAACAATAACTAAAGGTTCGCAACAGAAAATTGGGAAGGAAACGCAAATTTTACAGGAATCAGAAATTCGAAAACGTATCAATTTTGTTTATTTATTTGTCATGGCAAGTCGGCATGTACAGGTTGGTAGCACTGCTCGGTGATCTGTCAATTGATTGTTTTGGTTTGGGCGCGTCGTGTCATCGTCTCGACGCTCAAAATGAGTATCGCTTCCAACAGGCGAGTCGTTTTCCTTTCAATCGATCAATTTTAATGACTTTATCTGTTCATCGAATGCTATTTCCAAATAAATAACACGCCAGTAGACATTCTGACAGCCACCTTTGCGATATTCGAGAACAGTCAAAAAACTTTACAAGCGACGAACCAATCGACAAATCCATCCGATCCTCTATTTCTTATCAAACTTTTAATTTACATATTATTAATACTTCTATAGGGGGGTTGAAGGTTTTGGACCGTTTCCCGGCCTATGGGAATTCAGTTGAATTTTGAAGAGGATCTTTATTACTCGATTGATACAGGTGTATTTGTGTGTACAGCGAAGTAGGTAGAGGATTCACTGGAACGAGCTAGGTCGAGTTCCTGAAGCTCACTGGCATCTGGTGAGCTGGGCTGGTGAGATCACGTTCTGGAAGATTCCGACGGGGTCGAGGTCTTCCTTTGTGTTCGATGTTTGATGCGTAGTTGGGATTTCCCGTGTACTCCGTGATTGCGTATCTGGAGCGAGTCGAATCGTCTTCATGGGTAAGCTGGACGAAGTATTTCGACCACGACTAACTTCCGTGTACGAGAAGAGGACGCGATGATGTCATTTGTACAGATTAGGTTCGATGAGGGAAATAAGTCGTGCCATATCTCTACATTTCTTACACTGTAAACATTCCAGTATCCGGGCCAATGATGAAACGTGCACCTGCATTGTCATTGTTTCGTTTGGAAATTAGCACTATTTTCAGAGCAGTGGAGTCATTGAAAATAAGCTTGTACAACTTCGACACTGCCATGGCTGACAATAATTCTATCCTAGTGACATGAGATTACGATAAAGCCTACGCGCCCGTCATATATTTGTATATTTTCGGTCTCCGTGACGAGACAGAATGTTACACGACAGAAAACGCAAAGATCGAAAATCGAAAGATCTTAAGTCGAAACGGCACATACTCACTTAATTTGCCATAATCATCTATAGAAGACATCTATGGAGAAACCTAGAGATAATATTAACTCTAGGTTTCTTGCAACAGAAAATTGGATAATAATGCCAATTTCACAGGAATCGTTTCATATCAGAAAAATTGACAAATTCTGATATGAAACGACCGAACTCGTCAAACCAAGGTCTGGCCAGCAATCTTTCGATTTTCGATCTTTGCCTTCCGATATTTGCGTTTTCTGTCGTTTAACATTCTGTCTCGTCACGTAGACCCGTATATTTTACATACATATATACAAACTTATACCAGGAAGGCTTAACAGATAAACCCCAAATGCGCCTTCCTGGTTCACATATTGATTAATACATGTAAATCTGAACAATATCCGACATCTATGGTCAGATATTACAAACATCGTACGATAAATGACAATGAATAACTTATTCATGTAACAATACTCCATAATCATCCATAGAAGACATCTATTGAGAAACCTAGAGATAATATTAACTCTAGGTTTCTTGCAACAGAAAATTGGATAATAATGCCAATTTCACAGGAATCGTTTCAAATCAGAAAAATTGACAAATTCTGATATGAAACGACCAACCTCGTCAAACCAAGGTCTGGCTAGCAATGAGAGTCCAGCGGGAAGTGAACTCGTAACCATTAGACCACAACTGCTGGTTAGTAGGGTTGTCAGATTTCATGCAAGTTAAACCGGGAAACCCCCAAAAAAAAAATCAGATCTTTGACTTTTCTATAGATATATTTTCAATCGAAGTGATAATATTTAGAATATCTATAATTGATTTCCTTCATCTTCTATTTTTAATACAAGTAAATGAAAAGTGCAATGAAGAACCCAAAGATAGACTTCACTGAGAGGATTAGTGAATAAATCTAATAGGGTTTTTGGTGCTTTTTCTTCAGCTAAAAAAAAGCTTCAAAATAGTGCGTTCTATTGCCGGTAATAGTGATAGCCATCTAGATTTTGAATGTGAGAGTGGATTTTTATATTCAATATTAGCAAAATCACACTAATCTTTGTCTTTCTGTTCTGACAGTGTCCGCGTCTGCGTGTGATGAATCATTCCGAGTGTGAGAAAATTATCGATTCATTGTAGACAAATAGTTCATTGTTGAATATTGCTGCAGTTTTTACCAGATTGTCTGGTCCAGATATCGACTTTTTGTTTATAGCTTATGTTAATTCCGAGCTAAAAACTTCTGTCGGAATTTAAGTATTAGTAAAACGGGACATTTGGGCGTCCCAAGAGTTTTGTTCGGGACAGTAGTGCAATTATGCAATAAGTGATAGTGCAATTTTTACTATCGACTATGGATATTATTCTTGACAAACTATACGCACCTTGAATTCGAATTTATAAGGATTGTGAATATTGATTTACGGGATTATTCATAAACAAATCCTATTGGGACGTGAATTTGAATCGGAAGTATTCACGCATCCCATGAATATACGTTTAAATAGGTTAAAATATACGGATGGAAAATAAAGTGAACATCCTTACAATGAAATTAGCCCATTAAATGTTATATGAAACTTTGAGATTATAAAAAAAACTCATGTAAACGAAAAAATCGGTTAATATTTACATATATCAGTATAATATGGGCGTAATTCAGAAATCTGTCAACTCTATCACAAATGTGTAATTTTATACTGCAAACGACGAGTCGTTTGAAAGTGTTGTCGTGCAAAATTTTCGCATGAAATTGATCTTTCTGTATGCTTTGTTTCAGGATCAAGGAATTCGAGTCTATGCTACAAGCGGATCTAATAAAATTGGAACATTTGCAAAAACTATGCTTTAACGGTATACAATGCTTACGACTGTAAAAATGCAACGTTTCTCGATTGCTTGAGTGTTATTTAAAAAATAAACTTACCACAACTTAATCCAATCCTACGTCTATGTACTTATTAAAGCTTATTTACAATAAAATATTGAACAAGCCTTCTTTTGTATAATTTTTATAATTTTTATAATTTGCTCTTTTGTATAATAGTTCAAAATTTACAATTTTTTTTTGCCTATACATATTTGTTTGTGACAAAAACAGGATGAACTGTAAATAGTTTTCATGAAATAAAGAAATTGAAGCCGAGCTAGTCTTAAAATGTGTACATATTTTTTGCAATGTCAAATAATTCCACATAAATTTACCTACATATGTATATATGTTTGTATGTATATAATAAATAAAAATGGAAATGTAAAACAAAAATCCTGTTTTAAGCCAACAGTGTTACCATTAAAAGGAAAACAATAAACGTAAAAACATTATATGTACATACATAATATTAAACAAGTTATGCATTTAAATATTACTACTCATTTTAATTCAAGTTTCATTTTCATTATTAAACATTAAAACCACTCAGTAAATGCATCGGTGCAATTAGCATATAAAAATTGGAACGTTTCTTTGAAATGGATCCAATAATCGTCCACGAGCTCTATCGGGGCTGTATTCTAGCACCGACAAGTGATTACCTTCTGAAATAAATATGTATTAAATATTAATCACTTGCATACAAAAAAAACACACACACACACAATAATGGTTGTTACAAAATCAAAATCAACTCACCGACGCAAACAATTTTATCATTGTGGACAATAGCCTTATGCCCATACCGTGCTTCAGGAAGACTAGCAACATACGTCCAGGTTTGAGCCTCCGGGTCATACCGTTCTACCGAGTCGTGTGTACTATTGCTATTGCTTATAATATCATAATTACCACCAATTGCATAGATATAACCTCCCAATGCAACAGCCTACAAAGTGAAACAGACTGAATATAACGATATATACAATAATTTTTAGCGCAATATTCAAAATTCAATTTTGCTCAATGATGACAATACAATACATACTTAATATTGAATATATATTCAATATATACATATATATATATATATATATATATATATATATATATATATATATATATATATATATATTATATATATATATATATATATATATATATATATATATATATATATATATATATATATATATATATATATATATATATATATATATATATATTATATATTTTATTTTATTTTATTTTATTTTATTTTAAAAAATCAATACCACAGAGACTTGACAGGTTGCCCCAAAGCGTCAATGTGATTTTAATACAAATAATAAAAATTACAAAAAAAACATCATAAAAAAAATAATAAAAATCATAAATAAAAAAAACATAAGAAAATAATAAAAATCATAAATAAAAAAAAAACATCATAAAAAAATAATAAAAATCAAGTAAAAAATATGTACACAAAATAAAAACAAAGAAATAAGATTGAAAAATTTATATCGTGCTATTTAGGATGTGTTCCACCAACTCAACATAACTGGCATCGAATAGGTCCAAGTAATGTGCCAGTAAGTTAAGGAGTCGAACAGCTCTCGAGAGGGGGGAGTTCATGAGCACGTTTGATTTAGCCCTAATTGGCAAAAATATATCATGTTTTCTTAAAACTCTACGATTTTCCGGGGCCCAGAATTTTAGTTTCTCCAGGATAGTGGGATTGTGAATCTCTCCTCTAAGTAATTTTACGAAATGTTTCCCAAGAAATAAATCTCTTCTCTTTGCCAGGGAGTTGAAACCCAAAGATCCCAAGACAAAGGCACTAGGGAACAGATATGGATAAAATCCAAATGTCTTCAGATATAAAAATCTAAGGAATTTCCTTTCCTTATATATGTACATATATAATTAATAAAAAGCTTGTAAAAACATGATGCTTCAGATTTCGCGCAATGGGAAAATATGTCATCGTGTGGGTTCTTTGGTTAGTAACATTGAAATTTGTATTGGTGTCATTCAATATATAATATGTATGTACATGTACATGCATATGGACAGCTAGTATACACATTTTGTAAAATAAGAATTATAATCGGAAGACGCGCGTCTGCAGTGTAAAAGAAAAGAAAATAAAATTGAAAGGATAAAAAAGAAAGCGCGAGACGAGAAAGGAACATGCATTTCGCATTGGGCTGTCATACAGCGCGAATGTATGAAAGTGTTGTGAAACCGAACCAACAACCGATCCCAGCGAGTGCATTCGTCCCATCCCAGTGGCGAGGGGTGTTTTAGCGCGCGGAAGAGTTTTCCATAGAGAGTTTTCGCAAACAGACAGAGTCTGCGACGCGGTGAAGTGAACTGGTTAGTCTTTAAAGAGCAATTTTGTGTAGTCAGTCCATTCTGATTTCTTCTCATCCATATTTAAAATGATTTTTCCATTTTTATTCCTATGGAGTATGAAATGTTTTTATCTGAATATTCCCGTTGCTTCTTCAAGTTTTTCTTGATTATTTGATTCGTTTCAAGAAACTTTTTCCCAGATTGGGTCATTGCTGATTTCATACCTTCCCACTTTAAGTTTACAAAAATGTACTATTTTCTTCAATACATTTTTGTTTAAAATTTTTATTGAGATCTTTTGTAAATTGTTCGTGGATCGTTAGATTTTTAAGCAGACATCCAATCCAATCTCGGTTTAGGTTTTGATGCTCTTAAAATCTTTTTCAGTCTTATCTTCGATTTCCCACAAAGTACATATGTATGTAGATTATGATTGGATGCCACGTCTGCACCAGGGTAGGTTTTCACCGATTTTATACTATTTTTAAATCTACTGTCTATCAAAATAAAGTCAATTTGGTTTCGCACAATATTATCAGGACAGTCCACTGGGGATTTCCATGTGTATAATCTTCTTTAAGGTAGCTTAAAGAAAGTATTCAAGATAACATACTACTCTTCCTGGCAAAACTGAACAACTAGTCTGTCTCCTCTCTCATTTCTTTCTCCAAGTCCGAAGCGACCAGTTATAACCAATTGTTTGTTCGTCTCCAACTTTGGCGTTGAAATCTCCCATTATAATGTATTTTCGTATATGTCATCAATTCTTTGATTTGTTGATAAAATTCTTCAATCTCATTTACTTCTTTATCTAAAGTGGGGGCGGGGCATACACTTGTATTATGTTAACATGTATAGGTTTTCGTGCTAATTGTATCATCATGACTCGTTCAGATAACGGAATAAAGTTTCTCACACTTTTACTGATCACCAGGTCTTCCAGAATCACAGCAACACCATTCTTATGAGTGCCGTCAAGCGATCCCGAGTAGTAAGTCGTATATCCATTGCAATGCGTCGTTTTTCCTGCTCCGGGCCATCTAGCTTCGCTTATGCCGAGCATCTGTATTTGATATTTTTTCATTTCTACGAAACTTACCACGGATTCACTCATCACCACTCTTATCTCAGCGCTCCTTGTCCAGGACCACCATGTCGCCATGGCAGTTGACTACAAGAGTCGTTCCCCTATCTGCAACTTGGGGACCTGAGCGGTTGCATGGAGCTCTGCTCTGAGCTTTGTAATTACTCCGTGCGGACGGACGTGTGTTTCCATTTATGATATATTTACATATGTATATTGACAGTTTATTCACAATCATAATATTCATGAAATTAGTACCATACATTAACGTTAAGGTTGAGTACAAGTATCCAATATCAAATATTAAATTAACAACATTAAATATTAAACAATTCAACACTCAATATTAAATAATCAATTATGAAATAATTCAACATTAAATATTAAACCATTCAAAACACAATATTAAATTATTAAATATGAAATAATTCAACGTTAAATATTATCAATAAGAAACTTTAATAAATCAATCGATCGACGTTAATAATAAATTATTATCAAAATAAATGTGATCGAAATTATGTGGGTAATTATGTTAATATGAAAATATTATAAATTTAAATTCCATTTAAAAAATATATGAAATCAAGCATAGGTAATGATTCTGAATATGTACTAACTTACGAGGCGCCATAAGTCCTTTATGAGTAACAACCGATTTGGGGAAGAGATGGCTGTTGCATAATGCTACATATTTTATATGATCTTTACATATACATATGTATGTATGTACATATTGAGCATTCGAAGAAGCTTAATTCGAAGAAGCAAATAGAGAGAAAAATAAAAACGGCCCTGAGTTCTGGGCGCTCCTTAAATGGAGCAAGGGTGTGAAGAATCTCCCAGCTCGAAGCGGTCGAGAAAATGGGAACATGGAATGTTAGAACATTGAACGAAGCAGGGAATGAGCCTAAATGCACTTAGAGTCCAAATATAATCCTGGAAGTAAGTGCAAGCACTTAGTTAATCCGTTAACAGATATCCATTGGTCAACTAAGTGTAAGCACTTAGTTGATCCGTTAACAGATAACCCTTGATCGGTCACATAGTCTCTGGGATTCTATTCGCTTAATCCGCGGCGTACGTAACAATATTATAAATAAAAGATTTCGCAACGCTATACATGCGGTGAAAACGTACCCTGGAGCGGATGCTAATTCAGATCATTGCTTATTGGGAGCAAAAATAAAGTTGCGCCCAAAAGAAACTGTATATGTACATAAAAAAAGGAAAAAAGGAATAAGCGCTTAAATCTTGAACTACTTAATATGCCAGAGACGTCAGAAAACCTTGCTCGTAATATTAACAACGGAATGAAAAATGTAGATTACAATACAATGACAGAAGACACATTAAAAAGGCTATCGATGAACCTAGTAAGGAAATATTAGTCAAAGATACCAATGACGAAAGAAATTCTAGACTTACGGGACCGCCGAAGAACATTTAAAAATACAAACAACGCTCGATATGAAGATATCCATCGCTTGATTCGCAAAAAGATAAAAGAAGCGAAAGAGAAGTACTTGGAAGAAAGATGCCATGAAATAGAGACAACGTACTGAACCAGAAATAAGGGGAGAATTTCAAACATCAAGTCTGAGTGTATTACAATCGGAGGTTAAAAATGCAATCAAAAAGGCCAAAAATAAAAAAAAAGATCCAGGAAAGGAAGGAAAGGATTCCCGTAGAATTATTAAAATTATTGGATGAAGAATACTGAAGAAACTTTTTAATCAAATATATGAAACTGGTAAAATCCCTCAAGAATGGTTGCAGTCAACATTTATTCCCTTACCAAAAAAAAATCAGCCAACCGGCTGCAATGACTATAGATTGAGCTTGAAGTTTAATGAGCCACGCCCTTAAAATACTTCTCAAAATCATCCAAGAGAACATAAGGAGGATTGGGAACAAGGGAAGCGTTGTTCTGCATGAACGTACTCCTACAAAAGTGTAGGGATTTCAAAAAGAGGATATATGTACATACGTCTGTTTCATCGACTTTGAAAAGGCATTTGATAGAGTGGAACATGACTTAAAAATTAATCCATGCACTAACCAAACTGGAACGTTAGGACCATGTATCAAGCAGGTAAAATTGAAAATCTGCAAATAGAAATGAAAAAAAACCAAATACAGATGCTCGGCATAAGCGAAGCTAGATGGCCTGGAGCAGGAAAAACGATGCATTGCAATGGATATACGACTTACTACTCGGGATCGCTTGACGGCACTCATAAGAATGGTGTTGCTGTGATTCTGGAAGACCTGGTGATCAGTAAAAGTGTGAGAAACTTGTTTCTGTCATCAAGCGGAGAAAGATGGAGTACCTCGGACACATGATACGGGGTCCAAAATACGAATTTCTCCGTTTGATAACCATGGGGAAAATAGAAGGAAAAAAATGGATTGGCAGGAAAAAGTTATCTTGGCTTCGAAACATGCGCATGTGGACCGATATGAGCGCCGAAGAGCTGTTCCGAGCCGCTGAAGACTGATGCGGATATATTCAAATAATCGACGAGGTGGTCGCCAACGTCCGGATGCGGACAAGGCATTAACAAGAAGAAGAACCAAACTGGGATAGATGCAAAGGATATCGCCCTTTTGAAGAACACCTATGTACATATATTGGAACCAATCTGCTGTCGTGAAGGTTGAAGACTTGGAAACCGAAAAAGGAGAAATTAGTCGAGGGGTACGGCAGGGATGTGTATTGTCGCCCATAATCTTCAATCTGTATTCGGAAATGGTCTTCAATAGTCGAATAGGAGTAAGAATAGGCGGCGAAACTATAAATAATATCCGTTTCGCTGATATTGACTTTGATATTGAGTGCCGAATTGATCATTCATGTCAAAAATAGAGTTTGGGTCTGTCTATTAATATTGTAACGTATACTAAACAGAGCCGCCGAGTAACTGCGATCGGATTAAGACGGGTAGACGTCTTGAGAGACCGTGAGACCGGTGTAAGTGGTTTTAGGGATTAGCAACAAGCTAAGTGCATGAAAGCTAAACAATGAGTGCACTTCTCATACCGTGGGAATACATATCCGAATACGTGACTATACTGTAGGTAAACAGATTAGACGTCCTGAGAGATCTACCCCTTATAAGGCGGTACGTAGGCGATATCAGGTCATTCTGGATTGAACACTAGCAATACGTGTAACTCCTTAATCATCAATAAATGCTGTGAAACGACTGTTGGCTTTTTACTTGGATTCTCCACCCACCCCAACGCAACACTGGTCGTCAGAAGTGGGATCCAAGATGGGCCGTGGAACAAAGTCACCAGCGAAGGAAGAGAAGCTACAGCGAAGCCATCTTCGGGAGCTGTAGGAGAGAGTTCGAGCCATGGAGACACGAAATAAAAAAATGCAGTTTTCACTGCAACACACAGAATCGGTCATCACATATTCGGTTGTCGAATTGCAGTTATCACTGCAACTCGACTTTGACATTATCGGCGGTGGCCGCCGAGAATTCATCGGGATGACGGAAGGAGGTTACGAAACGGGAGGTTTCGTACAAGTGCTGCCGGGAGAGGACAACTTGGGGCGCTGTCAAGGGCAACATCGAGGAGCAGCATCCGGCAATTGCAGAGTCATCCAAAGGGCGACCGGGGCGAGTGCAGTTCGCCAGTCTACTTACGCCGCAAGTAGCAAGAATTAGCGGCTGTAGGTGACGACGATCCACGGGAAAGCATCGTCGTCAGAAGAGGAGCGGAGATCGACTACAACTGAGAGATGTCGATTACAAGCCACTATTCCCTTCAACTGTTTGTTGACGGCAGTTGTCAACAAACTGGAAAAAAATCTAATTGGAAACTAGTCGAGTCTAATTGGAAACTAGTTAACCACCTGTTAGGTCACAGGTGTCATCTCGCAAAGAGTCGGAAAGTAAACGGATTGAAATGGAATTCAATCGGAACCATGCGATGGCAGAGAGGCACATTTATCAGATTGGATAAATGTTGGTTGGTCAGTCGGCGGAGTCAATCAAGTCACTTTTGGGAGGATAGAGGCACCGCTTCAGAGGGAATGGCAACGGAAGCACGTTCTGGGTGGAACGTTGGTCTGCAGCAAGATGCTGGGCCACATGAGAGGAAGACGGGGCCACCGCAACAAATTTGGACGTTGGGGAAACGAGCGACTTGGATCAACCACGTGAGGGCATTTGAAACCGAAGAAACGCCAGATCGCGACTTCAACGAGAGAGAGTGGAACAATTGATATACGTCAACATCGAAAAAAATCTAGTTGGAAACTAGTGGAAACACGAGTACCTGAAAAAATACATGGACAGTTGCAGCAGTGTTTAGATCATCTCGCAGATGTAACGGGAAAACACATCAGAAAGAAATGGATTTCAGTTGGGTCAATGGAACGGAAAAGAAGCACATTCAACATAGTGGCAGACTGTTGGGTGCATATTTACCAAGGTCAATGGAACGGAAAAGAAACACAACCAGCAGAGTGGCAGACTGAGGTGTGCACATTTTCCAGGGTCAAGGGAACGGAAAAGAAGCACCACCAGCAGAGTGGCAGACTGAGGGGTGCACATTTTCCAGGGTCAACCGTCACTTTTGTGAGGATGGTGGCGATTCTTGTGGGACATGGCTTTGGAGCACGTTCTGGGTTGAACGTTGGTCTGCAGCAAGATGCTGGGCCACATGACAGAGGAACACTGGGCCACCGTAGCAAATTTGGACGATGGTGACACGAGAGACATGGACCAAGTCACTTTTGTGAGGATGGGAGCCATTCTTGTGGGACATGGCTTTGGAGCACGTTCTGGGTTGAACGTTGGTCTGCAGCAGGATGCTGGACCACATGACAGGAATACGGGGCTGCCATAGCAAATTTGGACTTTGGTGATACGAGCAACATGGACCAAACACGTGAGAAAATTTTGGACCGAAGAGCTGACAAAGAATGATTTCCAAATGTAAAACATCGGATGACTAATTTTAGGGGATTAGAAATATAACTGTAATTGTTTCCATTGTAAAGGTGACGTAAAGTGAAGTGTAATGAAAGTTTTATGTAATTGTTTCCATTGTAAAGGTGACGTAAAATGAAGTGTAATGTAATTGTTTCCATTGTAAAGTTGACGTAAATTGAAGTGTAACGAAAGTTTGATGTAATTGTTTACATTGTAAAGGTGTCGTAAATTGAAGTTTAACGAAAGTTTTCATGTAATTGTTTCCATTGTAAAGGTGACGTAAATCGTAGTGTAACGAAATTTTAAACGTTTTTGTTTACATTGTAAAGGTGTCGTAAATTGAAGTTTAACGAAGGTTTAATGTAATTGTTTAAATTGTAAAGGTGACGTTAATCTAACTGTAACAGAATTTAAATTGTAAAGGTAACGTTAATGTAACGGTAATAGATTTTAAATGTCATTGTTTCCATTGTAACTGTAAAGATAACGGCTGTAATTTTAAATGTAACTGTGACTGATATCAGATATAAATGTAACTACTACGTTAGATTTATCAATTAGGATTTGTTGGTCAATCGGGACGATTTGACCTAAGTGGGGGGCAATGTAACGTATACTAAACAGAGCCGCCGAGTAACTGCGATCGGATTAAGACGGGTAGACGTCTTGAGAGACCGTGAGACCGGTGTAAGTGGTTTTAGGGATTAGCAACAAGCTAAGTGCATGAAAGCTAAACAATGAGTGCACTTCTCATACCGTGGGAATACATATCCGAATACGTGACTATACTGTAGGTAAACAGATTAGACGTCCTGAGAGATCTACCCCTTATAAGGCGGTACGTAGGCGATATCAGGTCATTCTGGATTGAACACTAGCAATACGTGTAACTCCTTAATCATCAATAAATGCTGTGAAACGACTGTTGGCTTTTTACTTGGATTCTCCACCCACCCCTACGCAACAATATCAATAGACAGACTAGAATAGAATCGATTTTTTTAGCAGATAAAATCGACAACATACAAAAATCAAAAGGACACAAACACTACTTATGTATATTAAATCAGGGGTATATAACTTTATTAACCCATTTGAACCCAGAGCTCGCGTGAAAACACATGTCCCATGTGCCCAGGACTATTTTTTCGTTTATTTTCCAAAATCTTTGAGTTATTTCATGGGAAATATTTTTTATAGGATAGGGATGGATAATTAATTGATTTTTCAACATTTTTAATTTTTTTCAAGGTGGTGTCGTGAACGACCTTTGGGGCTAATGAAACATGTTTTTTAAAATAAAACAAAAATCACAATAGAGTCACATAATCAGTTATAATACTTTCTCACTGGTTATTTGTAATTTTATTGTTAAGAAATTTATAAAATTAATTTTAAAAATAACAAACACGCATCTCTTCGATAAAATGATATTTTCAAATCGCATAACATAACACACAATAACTTTGCCGGGTCTGAATGGGACCAATTGTTTTCGTTTTTGACCATAACACTTGCACAACGTCTCTGTTACCTGTCTGATAAATCCTAATTTATCAAATTTACAACCAAAACTTTTGCTTAGAATCCAAGCGTTATTCACAGCTACATCGATGTTCCAAAACAGAATAGGCATGTACCATTTTTCCCTCTAATACTTATGTTATAGTTAGAAATATGGTTATCCATTTGATCAACCCCACCCATATATTTATTATACATATTTATACTAAATGGTTGATTGATTTCCACCCTACTTTTTTCTTTAACCGAATATCAGTTTCCAGGGGTGGTAATATGTATGTATGTGGAATCCGGAAGTTGAGACTCGTCCCAATTATCAATTTCTTCCCGTATCTCTGCAGTAGTAAAATTGCATTCTCTGGAAAAAAATATGTGTCATTATCCCAAGGAGTCATATACGACTCCGTCGACTTTTGATTTTTTTTTTTCAGGAATATGAGATATATAAACGCAATTTCTCTTATGCATATTATACAATAAGTCCTACTGTATTAGAAACATAAAGATAAATAAAAAATATGTAAAAATAAAAAACTTACGTATGTTTTCTCATCGACATATCTGCAAGTCGAAAAGCGCTCGATGTTATTCCCTCAAAACTACAAAAGGAACTGATTTAATTTCGTTTGACTTTCTTAAAATTCATCACCAACATCTAACCAAGCGTAACGAAAGGTTTTACGGCCGGCCTGAGTGATCCCTTTATTTTACGACGCAAAATTGTAAAATGCCGTGAATGACCGCGCTGGCATACATCGAGTAAGTTCATAACTGACCGCGTGGGTTCAAATGGGTTAAAGACATGATGAAAGAAAGATATAGAGTGAAACAATAGAACAGCGTTTCCCAAACCGTGGTACGCGTACCACTTGATGGTACGCGAAAAAAAATCAGTAATGGCGGACATGCAGGAATGAATGATTTACAATCATAAAAATAGAAATATTTTTTAAATCTTATGTATAATTTCGAAAGAGACTTTGTAAGTTTGTATCTTTGTTAGGGAACTTCGAAAACAAAATAAAATTTCCCTGACGACAGTTAAATTGTTTGAATATTATATTTTTTTCGATTCAAATAAGTTTAATAAAAAAACAATTGAATATTTACTATTAGATTCACCATGTTGAAGCTGTTTATATTACAAACTAGCTGTATTACCCGGCTTCGCTCAGTGTTTATAAAATAAACCGCTTAAACATGACTAAGCTAATAGTAAACATTTAATTAAAAAAAAAAAAAATTTAAAAATTTAAAAAAAAAAATCAAAAAAAAAAAATTTAAAAAAAATAATAAAAAAAAAAAAAATCAAAAAAAAAAAATCAAAAGAAAAATTTAAAAAAATCAAAAAAAAAAAATCAAAATTTTTTTTTTGCCTTCTAGGGCTTCGCCCTCGGCGCCCCCCTGAGCCTTTGCCTTCTAGGGCTTCGCCCCTCCACGCCCCCATGAGCAATTGCCGTTTAGGGCTTCGCCCCCCCCTAGTTAATGCCTTTTAGGGCTTCGCCCCTCCGCGCCCCCATTATTAAATGCCGTTTAGGGCTTCGCCCCCCTTAGTTAATGCCTTTTGGGGCTTCGCCCCTCCACGCCCCCATGATTAAATGCCGTCTAGGGCTTCGCCCCCATGATCAGTTGCCGATAAGGGCTTCGCTCCTCCACGTCCCTTTGGTTAATTGCCGTCTAGGGCTTCGCCCCCATGATCAGTTGCCTTTTAGGGCTTCGCCCCTCCGCGCCCCCATGATTAAATGCCGTTTAGGGCTTTGCCCCCCTTAGTTAATGCCTTTTGGGGCTTCGCCCCTCCGCGCCCCCATGATTCGGGGCCCCACGGGGCTGCGCCCCCTTTTGAGCCCCATGGGGCTGCGCCCCATAAGGCTACGCCCTCCGGGCCTCCTTCGGGGCCCCACGGGGCTGCGCCCCTTATGGCGCCCCTGGCGGGGCCCCATGAAGCTACTCGCCTTGCGCCCCCGCGGGGGTGAATCCATTGAATCGAAAAAAACAAATCGGCGCCCAAGGATCGAAAAAAAAAAATCGAATCACGTGGTCGATGACGTCACCGATCTACGGACGACGACGACGACGACCAAGGATACATACATACATACAAAGTCTCTTTCCAAATTATAGATTAGATACTGAGTGAAGCCGGGTAAAACAACTAGTAATTAATAAACATTATCTTAATTAGTCATCGACGACGTCAATATGTCAATACGACGTCAGTCGATGATCGAAAATCTGGCAATCGATACGTTTTCCTCAGATCCGGCATGGATTTTGGAGTACATTTTTAAATTTACCGCGTTCACGCTCCAATAAATAAATAACTTAAATTTGACACTTGAGAACAGTTCGATAATAATCTTTAATGTTGCAGATAAAATTGAAGGTACGTATGATTAGAAAATTATTTTTTTGGAATTTATGTATCGAAAATGATCAAACTGAAGTATTTGAAACTTTACATAATTTATTATCTGAAAACAAGTCACGGGATATACGTGAAAAAATAATTGAATATTAAATGGGGCTGAAATAGTCTATTAAGCAGTGCTTCCCCAAACCTTAAGAAGCAAACAATTTGATTTCAAACCCCTTTGATAATTTACATTTTCGGACAGCTACCGAGGAAAAGGAGAACTTGATTGAACTTTCAAATTATAGCATTTAAAAACTGAATTCGAAATGAATAAGGTTATTAATTTTTGGCGAGGTGAAGTGAAGAATATGAACAGCTTTATGACATAGCGCTTAAATTTTTGTCGCCGCTTACTTGCACTGAACTGGTTGAGAGAGCTTTCTCTTCATATGTTTTAATAAGACAAATATATAAATTGATTGAATCCAGCTCCAAACTTAAGGGTAAATCTCGCATCATTTGAACCAAATTTAAAAAAAAACTAAGTACTAGGATATCATTAAATTTATTTTGTAAGCAGATTCAATGAAAAGAAAACATATTATATGTACTTTGTAATTTTGTGTTTTTATTAAAACCATCAATAATATTTGTACTATCAATAATAGAAGTATGACAAGATAGTAGATAAATATATTAAACTTTGAGCATATTATAATTGTGACTCCGCAAATAAATTTTTTTCCACAAAATTCCTTACCAAAACAGATCTACATATTGAGTGTATCCTGTCTTCACATTCCTTACCATGCAAATACTTTATATAATAATTTATTACACTTTATAACAAATTTCATGAAATACACTCATTTTTATATGGTGGTACAATTTAGCGTTATGTACTACCAAGTGGTACGAAAGTCAAAATAGATTGGGAAACGCTGCAATAGAACATTGAATAGAAAAAAAAGGAAAATTATAAAATAAAAAACATTATAAAAGAAGGCATGAAAAGAAAATAAAAATATACCAAACTAATTTAAAATAGTAAATATATGTAACAATATAAATATAACAAAGAATTTTATAAAATTCCCAGTGTTGCTACCCAGCTTTGCCCGTGTTTTTGTGACCGGACAAATAGTAAAAATACTGACCATCTATGTATATTAAAATACTGACTATACATTTATTAATATCTTAGGAACAAATACACGAATAAATAAATAATAAATCAAAAATCTTTGTTTTATGTGTGTTACAGTGGGGTCATATTGTCATTAAAAAAATATTTTTACTAGCGTTTTAGTGATATCATAACCGAATACTTTCCCACTAGTGACTAGTACCTACATGCATATACATGTGTATATGTAATTTAAAAATGGTGTGATTTCATTGTAACCACTGCCAGCCAAGTATACAAATCAGTCAGTTTATTGAACAAAAACATGTAGTGATAAATTTAATATATTCTCGATATTTTCGAGATTCAAATAAACGGTTTCTCGAGATACGAGAATCTCGAATTTTCACAATAAAATATTCTCGAGAAACGAGAAACAAAATTTCTCGAGATTTCTCGATCACAACCACTAATAAAATCTCTGACATAATATTGGCAATACGACTGGTAAAAATAGCTGTAGAAGCTTTATGTCGTGAAGACATAAATCTATATACAGCCGACATAACATTGAAATGTATGCTTGAAAAACTGTCTAAAAACAATTCTTTTTAAGCCAAGGAACTTAAAAAATAGCTGATAATTCGAATAAAGGATAAAAGAATGACGGGTGACCGTGAAAAAGTCAAAGTGAAAAAGAAACGAGAATCAAAATTTCTCGATAAATCTCGAGACGAGATTTCTCGATCACAACCTCTACGTACATAAGATGGAATACTTTGGCCACATTAATCGCGGCCCCTAATTTCACCTTCTATCGCCTACAATCATAGAAGGCAAACGGTGGCTTGGGAGAAAGAAGCTCTCTTGGCTCCGGATCTGATCAGGTCATCAGGTCATGGATGGGACGGGACTCGCACGGGCCATAAACGATGTCTGCCCATGATAGTCGCCTACGTCCGAATACGGATTCGGCATTACATAGAAGAAGAAGAAGAAAAGCTGTACATTTACCTGACTGATGGAATAAGTACTATACGAAACAGTGGCGTAGCGAAGGGGGGGGTCCGGGGGGTCTGGACCCCCCCCTTGGCGGAGCGCAGTGGGCGGCAAAATATCCCACAAATTATCACAAATCCATGACAGATTTTTAGGACATAAACATTTACTTGAAAATTTCCAATGTTTGCTTCCCGATGGAAAAAGCTCTCAACCATCAAGTGTTTTAAAAAATAAGATAAAGACTTTGGGGGAAATTTACAACCAATATATATTTTGTGGGCCTTGCATTCTATCTGAAGAGTTGGAAATGTGGTGGCAATATATAAGTACTAGTGAAAATCGACCAAAAAACGCACTAGCTGCAATTGCAATTCACAATCCTTCAATATTTACATACTTCAAAAATTCTAGCAACACTTCTGGTGACAACAGCCACAAGTGAACGAACGGAGCTTTTCCACACTACGACGACTCAAAACATATTTAAGAAATACGATGTCGGAAAATCGACTAAATGGACTTGCTTTATTAAATATTTCCTGCCCGCACAGTCCTTTTTCGAATGGCTCCTATTCCAAGAGCTATTCGACTTCTTAATGAAATCGTTGCTGCCGAGACTGAATGTGATATTTTCCACCTTAGTGAGCGTAAATTGTCGGAAATTACTCTAACCCATTTATCTGGTAGTCTGTGCTCATCATTGTTTTCATGATTGATTGTGATTTATGAGTAAAATTTTGATTAACTCTCTTCCATTTGGGCCTACAGGGATGTTTTGTATTTGTAGTTGTTTCTTCCATATTTATTGGAACTGGCTGTAGGTGCAAGACATTCCTTATGCTATATTTTTTATTTGATATTTTTACTTTATCTGTTATTATTAAATGCTATTTTTTATGTTTATGTATGGATGTATTTATGTTTATGTTCAAATGTATTTTTTTTATGTATTAATTTATGTTTAATTGTTATTTTGTTTTTTTGTGTTATATTTTTTGACCATTGTGACACTTTAGGAATTCCTGTTATGCCACAATGGTCTGTTTAGAATAAAAATGAATAAATAAATAAATAAAAATATTAGATATAAATTTTAGTGCAGAAAAAATATTAGATATGTTTACAATAAAGACACGAAGATTGGATCTGTTAATTTCATACTTTTTTTAAGTATTCATTATTTTTATTTTATTTGAATTTAGTTCATACCATATTTTTATTATGTATTTACCATTGAAGTAGAATGGGTAGAAGCGCTCTCAGCTTCCAAAAATGTTGCTGCGAAAACTCCGTGCAGACGGAGATTTCGGCTGTTTAGCTCAGTTGTTTGTTAACCTCTGTAGCAGTAGGATCTCTTTGAAATAGGCTCTACTAGTGAAATTGTGTGGTAGTATTAGTTCGACAAAGTCAGAACATCTGTATGTGCACGTGCTAGATGTTCGGACCAGCCTCACTCATTGAAAAACAGTTATTATTACTTTATCTACATTGAATTAGTATGCATAGAATTGCTCTCAGTCCCTAAAAATGTTGCCACAAAAAATCCGTGTGCCCGGAGATGTCAGCTGCTTTGCCCAGTTGTTGTAAGGGACGATCACTTCCACGAATTTTTTTTCCTCACTCTTTTGTCTCTCTTCTGACTTTCCGTCTCTCTCTTCGATTGCTCGCTTTTAAGCGATACTTTTGTTAGGAATGACTATTCTATACATTATACTTCAATGGTATTTACTTTATTTTTATATGTTGTGATTTTATATTAATTAAATATAAATTATTGTTGCGTAGGGGTGGGTGGAGGATCCAAGTAAAGGCCAACAGTCGTATCACAGCATTTATTGATGATTAAGGAGATACACGCACTGTCACTGCTCAGTCCAGAATGACCTGATATCGCCTACATACCGCCTTATAAAGGGTAGATCTCTCAGGACGCCTAATCTGTTTACCTGTTGTATAGTCACGTATTCGGATATGTGTTTCCACGACATTGGGTCTCCCCGTACCGATTCTGAGAAAAGCCTAATAACGGTCATTGTTTAGCCTAAATGCACTTAGAGTCCAGATATAATCCTTGGAAGTAAGTGCATGCACTTAGTTAACCCGATAACAGATATCTGTTGGTCTAAGTGCAATTCGCTCAATCCGCGGCGTACGTAACATTATATTATTTTTTATTTTTATATATATGAGAAATTTATCTTTATTTATGTGTATTTATGTGTTTATGTGTATTTTATTTATTTATTTTATTAATTGAAAAATCAACAGACAGGATGTACATAGATATGTATAAAAAAAACAAATAGTAAATAAATAATATATGTAACATCCGAGTCCAATAATAGATTTTTACAAAAATGAAAAAGATAAATATAAGGAAAACAAATTTAAAAGTAAAGAATAAAGGCATGACAAAATATGTAGAACATTGCATATAAACATAAACTATAGTATTAAAATATTTGAAAAAGGTTATAAAATAGAATATAAGAAGAAATTGAAATTTACAAATATAAAACAAATGAAAAAGGTAAATACAAAATATTGCTGTCGGTTCCCTCATCACTGAGGATCGTGACTATGATGTGCGGTCAACCAGCTGCCTCCATTCAGTTCTAAATTCGGCCAGGCGAAGACTTGCTACCGTGGAAGCGTCCGTCGCTGCAGATACTTGGTCAGTCCAGGGGAATGCGGGGGATCTGCCTCTGGCTCTTCTGCATTCCAACCACAACCAACCGCTCCAGGCTCTCCTCACCTCTTCGTGCAATGTGGCCGAAGAACTGCAATATACGTTTCAGGCATATTGTTGACAGTCTATCCTTGATTTTCAATTCTTCAAGAATAGACACATTCGTGCGTTTGTCGGTCCAAGGCACGCGCAGTAGCCGTCTCCAGGACCACATCTCGAAGGCATCGATTCTCCGTCTATCCACCGCCTTCATGGTCCACGTCTCGATACCATAAAGGCAGACAGAAAAAACGAGATTCTTCACGAGACGGATTTTGACAGAAGTTGTAATGGCTCTATTCTTCCAAATCTTCGTTAGTTGTGACATTGCCGATTTTGCTAATGTAATCCGGCGCCGTATTTCCAATTCGCTGCCGCCGTTGCTAGATATGAGTGACCCCAGATAGACAAAATTATCGACCACATCTATACCGTTTAAAGCTGAGTTGTTGTTTTGCAGCTGTTGGTGACGGTCAATTATCATAATTTTTGTTTTGGGGCGGTTTATCTGGAGGCCAAGCACATTACTCTCTGTCTCAACACGACGGATCAGTTCGGCCATTTCTTCATGATTATTAGCTATGAGCGTTGTGTCATCCGCATACCGAAGATTGGATAGTTTTTTTCCACCAATGGACACTCCACCCTTCCAACCATCCAGTGCTCTACGCATTATATACTCTCCATATATATTAAATAGGTCTGGAGATAATATACACCCTTGCCTTACTCCACGTTGTACTCGAAAATTTGTCGAGTTTAGCGAATTGATTCGAACTACTGCATTGTTATCATTATACAAGTTATATATTATTTTTACAAGATGCATGAGGACTCCCATGTCCAGTAGAACTTTCCACAGATAGTCCCAGTTCACAAAGTCAAAAGCTTTTTTATAGTCTATAAAACAAAGAACGGCTGGAGTTTGAAACTCTCGACATTTTTCAATGAGTTGACGTATATTCAGTATTTGTTCCCTCGTCCCTTTGCCTTTTACAAACCCTGCTTGTTCGTTCGGTATTTGCCATCCAAGGTAACTGCTCAAACGATCTTTAATTATATACAGCAATACTTTACTAGAGTGCGATATTAAGGCTAAGGTCCTGTAATTCTCGCATTTTTTTGTAGATCCTTTCTTGTGTAAGGGAATGAATATTGAATTGACCCAATCTTTCGGCCATACTCCGTTTACCCAGATCTTGTTGCACATATTACATAGCGCCTTTATCGCAGTTTCACCAAGCTCTTTCAGAAGTTCAGCTTGTATACCATCGCTGCCAGGAGACTTTTTACATTTCAGTTTCTTTATGGCATTTACAACTTCAGATGTCAAGATGTCAGGCTCCCTGACATCATCAATTAGGGAAACAATTGAGGTGGACGAACTACCACTGTACAATTCCGAACAGTATTCTTTCCATCGGTTGAGTATCACATCAATATCTGTAAGCGTGTTTCCAAATTGATCATCTATTGTCCAATTTTTGGGTGAAAATTTTTCAGTGACGATTTTTACTTTGTGAAAAATATCCCTTGCCTGATTCTTTAATGCGTGTTTTTCTATCTCCTCACATATGTCATTTATATATTTAGCTTTATCCCGCCTACAACTCCTTTGAATATCTTTATGTAATATTGCATACCTTTCAAGATATTCTGTCGATGTTATGCCAGTTTGTTTAAGTCTTTTACGTTCTTTTATCTTAACCCAAGTTGAATCAGAGATAAAAGACTTACGATGTTCATTTTGCGGTGTTTGATGTTTTCTGGCATACCGAATTATGAGATCTTTAAAAATTTTCCAAGACTCTTCTACATCTACATTAGGATTTATTTGGAATTCTGCATCTTTTTCTCTGATTACATTGCCAAAATTAATTACATCATCATTGGTGAGTTTAATTGCTTTATTTTGATGTCTTTTAATCATTTTCAATTTCAGTCGAAATTTAGCAACAAGTAAGTTATGGTCCGATCCGCAATCTGCACCTGGAAATGTTTTGACGTTATGTATCGATGATTTCCATCTAGAATTTATTAATACATAATCGATTTGGTTGCGGTGACGATCCCCAGGAGATATCCAAGTGTATAATCGCCTAGGATGATGTTGAAACCAAGTATTCATAATGGACATTTTATTTTCAATGCAGAAACTTATAAGTTTCTCTCCTCTCTCATTTTGAATACCCAATCCATATTTACCTACTATGTTATCAATGTTGCTATTATTACCGACTTTGGCATTAAAATCACCAAGAATAATGGTCATTTCTTTGTTTGAGATATTTGACAATGTATCGAGTAGTGAAGCATAGAACGCATTTATTTTAATATCTTCGGCATCTGCAGTAGGAGCATATATTTGAAGGATGTTGAGTTTATACGGATGCGTGTTGAGTTTTAAGTGTATATGTAAGTCTGTCGCTTATGGGGTTGTAGCCAATTAGTGCACTGGTTAATTTAGATGCTAAGATCACCGCGACACCGCTATGTGACGAATCTTGGTTACCAGAAAAATATATCGTATTTCCATTTGAAGTTTTATAATGGCCGTTGTTCTTTCAGTGCGTTTCCGAGATTCCGAGTATATCTAGCCCATGACTGTACATCTCTTTCTCAACAACCAGTGTTTTCCCAGGATTCAGGAGTCCTCTAACGTTCCAAGTACCTATTTTGGATTTGTTCCGTAAAGTTTCTCCAGTCGCATATTTTCCACATGATGCCTGGTGAGTCACATGCATGTGGCCAGTAGCCAATTTCACACCGTGAGACCTGGAACCTCGAAGGCGCCGGGTGTCAGCCGGAGAGTCAGACTTCTTCACACTTATTTATTTTTATACATCATAGTTATCTTGGGAGAATACTGCAGTGGATTCCCACTTCCTTCTACAGCGCAGTAAATGTTTTGACATCTTATACTGGCAGAGCTGCTGCCCACTACCAGGGATTTATTATAGAGTTTCCTTCTCTGTCAAAGATGATACGGTACCTTTGAAAACCGGGTTGTGCTTTTGTTAAGCGGCGGCACTTACTCGCCGCTGACCTGAGACCGTCATAGTGTTGTGTGACATTTTATAGAGTGAAACTTACCACGGATTCACTCATCACCACTCTTATCTCAAATACAAAATAAGCAAATGAAAAGGAAAATAATGAAAGCTATAATATGAATTAAATAGCACATTACATAACTAAACTAAAGTATAAAAATATTGGAAATATTGGAAAAATAGAATAGGAGAAGAAATGAATCAATCGGTCAAGATTCTCTTGATGTTAGACCTGAATTGATGTAGGGAAATACCAAATAGATCAACCTCATTCAGCTCTCCGTTAAACATACGATAAACGCGCTGCAGATAAAAATATTTTTGGGAATTAGTATTGAAAGGATCAAGTGAAAAGAGTGCAACGCGTCTAGAGTACCGAACTGGGATTCTGAAATTAACCTTATTCAGTAAATCAGAACAATCAAGGAAACCATTTATGAGCTTAAAGAAGAATATAGCATCAGTATGTCGTCGCCTGACAGAAAGATCGTCAAAAGAAAGGATTTTTAAAATGTCGGAAACAGTAGAATGGGTATAGGTAGGAAAAAGGTAGCGTAAGGATTTAATAAATTTAAGTTGAACTTTCTCAATACAATTAATATGGGATGAATAAAAAGGTGATCAGATAATTGAGGCAAATTCAAGGTGAGACCTTACAAAGGAAAAATAAAGTAATTTTAGTACATAAGGATCATTAAAGGATTTTGTTGAGCGGAGTAGGAATCCAAGAGATTTAAATGCTTTGTTGGTAATAAAAGAAATATGTTCAGAGAAATCTAGTTTATTATTGAGTATTACACCAAGATCCTTAATAGAAGATGACGTGTTAAGGATTGAATGATTTAATTGATATTGATTAGTACTATTTATGTGTATATGCATGTATAATGTTTGTATGTTTATGGATGTATGTAATGTATGTGTATGTGTATATGTATATGTATATGTGTATGTATGTATATGTGAATATATATGTGTAGGTGTGTATGTATGTATATGTATATATGTGTATTTTTATATTTATGTATGTATGTATGTGTATTTGTGTATACGTGTAAGTATTTGTGTATATATGGATGGTGTACATATATGTTTATATAATTGTCTTTGGCCAGGAAGGCGCATTGGGTTTACCTGTGGTGTAAATTAAATAAAATAAAATAAAAAATATAAGTTATCTTGCCTATTTCCTGTCAAAACCCCCCCCTTGACAAAATCCAAATAATCAAACTAAAAAAAAAAGAAAAAAAAAATGAAATTGAAATGTTCTTTGAGAAAGTTGAAAAGTGATTTTTCAACAAGTGACAAAGGTCACATTCTGGCCAGTCAGAAATAGTCATAGGAAATGCGCGTATCGGGAAACAATGAAAAGCGTGCTGTTTGGATCGCACCGGCACGGTACTGGTGACAGTGATAGTAGCAAAGGGGTAGTGGCAAAAGATAGGCGCCTTCAGTCACGTCGCCGTCTCTGCTGTCGCCGGACGCTCGCTGCCGCCCTCTTTCTGCTTCTAACCTTCTGCCGGTGAGTACTGACTTCATTCAATGCCCCATATTAATTCAATACCAAACACTAACCAGCTTCGTTCACTTTAGTTCACTTCTGGACAGTTCGCGTTCACTGTCCAGATTGCAATGTTTGGAAAACTCTTCCGCGCGCGCGCCAAAACACCCCTCGCCACTAGGACGATTCGCAAATGTTTCGTTTCGAACTCTCTCGTGCACTCGCTGGGATTGCTGGGATTGCTGGGATTGCTGGGATGGGGTTGATTCGGTTTCGCAACACTTCGGTTTTGGTTTCGCAACAGCGCGTCACTACCTACATACATATGTGTATGTTCCTTAATGTTAATCAGCTCTATGTAGAGTCTAAGCTATTGCTTGTTGACAAGTTTCATGCATTCGCGCTGTCTCTTCCCTCTATGCTTGCGTTCCTTTAATTGCACAATTTGGACATCCTTTAGAATTTCGACATGACATTCACATACATATGTATGTACGTATACATAAAAATGCCTCTCCAGCGAAAATTGTTTGTTTTCTTTTCTTTAATACTGCAGACGCACGTGTTAATTCTTTGTTGCGAAATTTTACAAAACATTGCGCGTAATCTGAAGCGTGTTTTTGCAAGCTTTTTATGAATTATATATATATATATATATATATATATATATGTATGTATGTATACAAACGTACATAATAAGTTGTATAACGTAGAATGTTTTGTTTTTAGGTTCGCTCCCGAAAGCGTGTGGCCTTGCAGATCGCCGCTAAATCGACAGACATCGAAGAACATCCTACATACATACATATTGGTGAGACAAACTCTTTTGAGCTCGGATCTCTGGTGGTGGTTCTTCAGAAACGCATTAGACCTTTAAAAAATTGGCGATATACTCATCGTACATATATATGTATATGTATGTACGTATTATAATTATTTAAAATTTGTGTTAAAAATATATGTTTCACGCTTCCTCTTTCTTCGATTGTCATTTTCAATTCTCGGAATAATTTATCTGTAAGGTCAAGTCCTTTGGTATTGAGATTTTCCAAAAATAGAATTATAAGAAGCGATTTTGGCCATTATGCTCATAACACTTCCACGTCCGGAGAATGCGCTGTACTTAGTGTTATACAACAAACCTTTTGAGACAACAAAAAAAAAAAAATTCGGGTGTGACCAACCCATGACTTTATCTATGTATTTGAGGAATATAAGAAGGTTACAAAACAAAATTCGATATTGAACTGATGACTATGATAGCGATACAAATTGAGCGCAAATGTATGGAAACTTGCACAAAACAAAAGTTCTACTTCCGGTTGTCTGATTGCATTCAAATTTTTTTTATTACTAAAAATCACTATCAGTATCATACTCATTAAATATCAAGAAAATTTTTTGACGTGTAAAATTATTTTTATTTTCTTGATATTTAATGAGTATAATACTGATAGTGATTTTTAGTAATAAAAAAAATTTTAACAAAATCTCACAACCGCAAGTAGAACTTTTGTTTTGTGCAAGTTTCCATACATTTGCGCTCAATTTGTATCGCTATCATAGTCATCAGTTCAAAATCGAATTTTGTTTTGCAACCTTCGTATATTCCTCAAATACATAGATAAAGTCATGGGTTGGTCACACCCGAATTTTTTTTTTCTAATACTATTTTAGTAGGGCATCGACATTTATTTTTAATATCTGTCTTTGATTTGTGAGTGTTTCAATAAATTACATTTTTAATAAGGTGATGAAGTGAAAAAGTCAAAAGCTGCACACACCTTCAAAACGATTTTAATAAGCTACGATTAACTAAAAATTTACATCAAACACAATTTATAGAATCATTAGTATTAATTAAAGAAGATAATAGAAGTGTGTTTCATTCTTATGATTCTCCGTTTTCGATGTGACGTTTACTTAAATTAATCAAAGCATACAAATTTTCATTAGAATAGTTGGATGCATATTCGTAACATACAGAGATATTAAATATTAAATTACGCACACTAGTTCGTCGTCGTCCAATGTTTTACAATGTTCAATTTTAAAATACATACATACATATATGATTAATATTTACATTTTCCATTTTATTTTTATATTAGAAATTGACAGTATTTCAGCTGTTTTGTTATTTATTTATTTTCAGATAACTAAGGAGAATTGAAAATGGATTCTTCTCAAAGCCCAGGTCGCGCCTACTGTTATCAGGACATCCCGTCCCGAGAAAGTAGATGTTGGTTGTGCGGCATCTATTTTGAAAGCACAGCTTCGCTATTTTGCCATATGTATGAAAGGCACAACGATGATCTGTGGTTTAAAAAAATGCCTCAAGGCATAATTTGCGTATCCGTTGGTCTATTTGACAGATATTACTTGTGTCCAATATGCATAGCAATATGCAAACCTAAACATCTAATGCTGAGGCATTTCAGGTCTCATGGCTCCGAATATTTAGATTTTATAATAAAGCAGCGTGCCAATCGGTCCTAATATGATTTGATGATTTGAAAATTCGTTTTTTGTTGGTGTTTCAATCACGAAAGTTATTTTTTTCATTTACATATGTATGTTTGCATATAATGTAATATTGTATGTACATACCTAGACGTACTCTTTGTAATATTATTGTGTTATAAAGTAAAGCCTAGTTGTAATTGTTGAACCAGTCAATGTTAAAATAACTGGTGTGTATTTTGAATACCTGACCGAGATATGGTCTGCGAGTTGCTGGTTGCTGGTTACCATTACCACAAATATATTTTGTTCTCAAATAAAAAGAGTGTTTTTATTTATTTCATCATATTTTAATAAACGTTTTGTTATCAATATGATCACGAGTTTCCAATCAATCAATGAAAATAATGGTCATTTTTTTAAGTTAAGTAAGTATCTGGTGAACCCGAGCTACCTTTTTATTTCAAAAACAATTCAGTTAACCAGTTTTTTGCACAGCTTCAAACATAACACCTAATAATTTTCCCTCAACAAAAATAAGACGTAACATCCGAGTCCAATTACAGATTTTTACAAAGATAATTAAACGAAAAAGATAAATACAAGATAAAAAAATGAAAAAGAAAAGAATAAAAGCTATAACATGACAAAATAGCACATTGCATAACTTAACTCAAGTGTTAAAATATTGGAAAAAGGATATTTTAATTTATTTATTAATTTTTTTTTACATACATATATATAAATATACCAGGAAGGATTAAGAGGGCTGTACACCCGAAACCTTAATTTTGTTATCGTTCCTTTCTTCGATATATATATTGAGTGAATGCGACAATATATATCAATATATATATTTCACATGGTCTTGAGCATTCATTCTCATTTGGTAATAAAAGTTTTGACGGTCCTGAGATCGCCAATGCTTTTGCTTCATTTTTTAGCTCTGTCTTTGACCAGAGAAAACCATCCCTTAATGCTAGTTTGGCTCCACAAATTGGTACTGAGGGTGTCGGTATAGACATTCCGCGGGTATCGCTGGGAGATGTTAGGATGGCTATTATGAAGCTGAAGGGGTCTGTTGGGCCTGACGGTGTGCCCCCTGACGTATTAAAGGTATGCTGTAATTCGCTTTTAGAGCCTCTTCAGTTTATTTTTAACCTTATTCTTGCTTCTGGTAATTATCCTGAAAAATGGAAATTATCTAGAGTCATTCCTATTCATAAGAGTGGCTCTAAAAATGAGGTTGAAAATTATAGACCTATTGCTATTATCTCGGCTATTCCCAAAATTTTTGACATCATCCTTCACCGTTTGATTCTTGCGCAGTTTAAAAGATTATTGTGTAATGAGCAACATGGTTTTACACCCTGTCGTTCCACTACCACTAATCCCGCCTGCTTCACACATTTGATCATGTCTAAAGTTGACGTTGGTCAGCAAGTTGATGTAGCCTACTTTGACTTTCGTAAAGCCTTTGATCAAGTCAATAATGACGCTCTTTTGATCAGGTTAGCTGAAGTGGGTTTTTCAACGCGTCTTCTTAAACTCTTTGCTTCTTATCTTAGTGATAGGAAGCAATTTGTTAGATATGGTCTTTATGAATCTCCTTCATTTTTTACTCGATCTGGTGTTACTCAGGGGTCCACTTTAGGCCCATTACTATTTACAATTCTTATTAATAACCTCCCTAGAGTTTTATGTAATGCATCATGTCTCTTGTTTGCTGACGACGTTAAATTATTTTTTGCTGTCAAGGATGAGAGGCAAGCCTCTCTCCTTCAAGCTGATATTAACGCTGTCTTGGAGTTCAGTTCTAGTTTAGGCCTTGAACTTAATTTAAACAAATGTGCAATTATGAGCTATGGACGTGCACATTCGCTCTATTGTCACGGATATTCCATTAGATCCGTCTTGTTGAAGCGTGTGGAATCTATTGTCGATTTGGGTATCACTTTTGATCCTCAGCTCACCTTTCACAACCATATCAAGAAAGTCGCTGACGTTTCCTTTCGTCGACTTGGATTTGTTTTGAGATATGCAAGATTATTCTCCAATCCTTTGTCTTCTCGCTTGCTTTTCCATTCGCTTGTGAGAAGTAAGCTAGAGTATAATGCGATTGTGTGGAATCCGCATGAAGCAAATTACTCTCTGATGATTGAGAAAGTGCAAAAAGCATTTCTTCGTTTCCTATATAGGAAAGAATATGGGTATTACCCATATCTCTACCCCACTCCTTTCCTTTTGGGCATGCTTGGGTATAATTCCCTTGAACTTCGGAGAAACTTCTCATTAATTCGTTTCGTTCTCCTGCTCTTACGTGGTAATACGTCATGCCCGTTGTTGCTGGAGCAGTTGGGACTTTATGTCCCTAATCACTATGTGCGTGGTAGACATCATCATTTGCTGGCTGTACCTCCTGCCCGCACAGTCCTTTTTCGAATGGCTCCTATTCCAAGAGCTATCCGACTTCTTAATGAAATCGTTGCTGCCGAGACTGAATGTGATATTTTCCACCTTAGTGAGCGTAAATTGTCGAAAATTACTCTAACCCATTTATCTGGTAGTCTGCGCTCATCATTGTTTTCATGATTGATAGTGATTTATGAGTGAAATTTTGATTAACTCTCTTCCATTTGGGCCTTACAGGGATGTTTTGTATTTGTAGTTGTTTCTTACATATTTATTGAAACTGGCTGTAGGTGCAAGGCATTCCTTATGCTGTATTTTATTTGATATTTTTACTTTATCTGTTATTATAAATGCTATTTTTTATGTTTATGTATGAATGTATTTATGTTTATGTTTAATTGTTATTTTGTTTTTTTTTTCTTTTTTGTGTTATATTTTTTTTGACCATTGTGGCGCTTTAGGAACTCCTGTTATGCCACAGTGGTCTGTTTAAAATAAATAAATAAATAAATATATTGAGTGAATGCGACAGTTGCGCTTCGATCAGATAAAACGTGTTTTAAATTGAAAAAATCGAGGGTTCGTATTCTACTATTTTCTCCTCCAAAACTGGACCAATTTTTAAAAAAATTTCATCATCGGTATGAGAAAGATATTTTCTGTGTATCTATCGACGTATTTTTTTAAAAATCGACCGTGAAATAACCACGATAGACTCTTTTCGTGGGTGTAAAAAAGAGGCGATTTTATAGATGTTTGGCGGCTCCTAGCTCCTATAAAAAATAATTAATTAAAAAAATAAAACGATAGATGCACCCCATTGGTGGATATCCATAGCATATTAAAAAATAATTTCTCTAGTGCCATAATTGAGGTAGGGAGAAGTAAAGTACGTTTGTATGGACAAGGTGCTGCTGTCCAGCCCTCTTAACAGGTAAACCCCAAATGCGCCTTCCTGGTCCACATAATTATTACATAGATACATGTAAATCTAAATATCTGACATCTATGGTCAGTATACATATATTACAAACATCGTTTTAATACGATAAATAACGATGAATAACTTTCATGTAACAATACGTTTTTTTTTTTTAATTCGATAAGAAACCACAGAGACATCCTTGGTGAGCAATATGGCGAAACCTAAGATATAACAATAACTAAAGGTTCGCAACAGAAAATTGGGAAGGAAACGCAAATTTTACAGGAATCGTTTCAATAAAAAATC
Source organism: Arctopsyche grandis (assembly GCF_051622035.1). NCBI lineage: Eukaryota > Metazoa > Arthropoda > Insecta > Trichoptera > Hydropsychidae > Arctopsyche > Arctopsyche grandis. The sequence goes on from NC_135356.1 coordinate 35,317,051, forward strand.
AGAAAAATTGGCAAATTCTGATAAGAAACGATCGACCTAGACAAATCAAGGTCTGGCCAACAACGAGACTTAGCGGGGAATCGAACTCGGAACATCAAGTACGAAATAATTCAACATTCACCACTAGACCACGCTGCTGGTTAAATATTATTAAATAGAAAAGAAGAAGAATTGGATCAATCGGTCAAGATTCTCTTGATTTTAGTCCTGAATTGATGTTGGGAAATACCGAACAGATCAACCTCATTCAGCTCCCCGTTAAACATACGATAAACACGCTGCAGATAAGAATATTTTTGGGAATTAGTATTGAAAGGATTATGTGAAAAGAGTACAACGTGTCTAGAATACCTAACTGATATCCTGAAATCAATCTTATTCAGTAAATCAGAACAATCAAGGAAACCATTTATGAGCTTAAAGCAGAATGTAGCATCAGTAAGTCGTCGCCTGACAGAAAGATTGTTAAAAGATAGGATTTTTGAATAATCGGGAACAGTAGAATGGATACGTATAGGAAGGAAAAAGGTAGTGTAAGGATTTAATAAATTTAAGTTGGACTTTCTCAATACAATTAATATGGGATAAATAAAAAGGTGACCAGAAATTCAAGGTGAGACCTGACAAAGGAAAAATAAAATTGTTTAAGTATGTACATAAGGATCATTTCGTTTAGCGGAGTAGGAATCCAAGAGCCAAAAAAGGTTGGGAAACGCTGCAATAGAACATTGAATAGAAAAAAAAGTAAAATTACATATATAATAAAAAAGAAGGCATGAAAAGAAAATAAAAATATACCAAACTAATTTAAAATAGTAAATATATGTAACAATATATGTACATATAACAAAGAATTTTATAAAATTCCCAGTGTTGCTACCCAGCTTTACCCGTGTTTTTGTGACCGGACAAATAATAAAAATACTGACCATCTATGCATATTAAAATACTGACTATAAATTTATTAATGTCTAAAGAACAAATACACGAATAAATAAATAATAAATCAAAAATCTTTGTTTTATGTGTGTTACAGTGGGGTCGTATAGTCATTAAAAAAATATTTTTACTAGCGTTTTAGTGATATCATAACCGAATACTTTCCCACTAGTGACTAGTACCTACATGCATATACATATGTATATGTAATTTAAAAATGGTGTGATTTCATTGTAACCACTGCCAGCCTTACACCCAATGGCACCCTCGGGCAATTTTTTCTAAACACCCTTAGAAAAAAATTTCGCCTTTGGCGCTCTAATCTAAAATTTTGTATGGCTTTTGGCGCTCTAATTTTAAAATTTAAAGCGCCTTTGACGCATCGAGCGGCGCCCTAACTTATTTGGTGCCCTCGGGCACCGCCCGACCCAACCCCCCCTAAAACCGGCAATGGTTTTAACATTTGTATATATATATATATATATATATATATATATATATATATATATATATATATATATGTGTGTGTAGGTGTGTATGTATGTATATTTATATATGTGTATTTTTATATTTATGTATGTATGCATGTGTATTTGTGTATACGTGTAAGTATTTGTGTATATATGGATGGTGTACATATGTGTTTATATAATTGTCTTTGGCCAGGAAGGCGCATTGGGTTTACCTGTTAGGCCTTCTTGGTGTAAATTAAATAAAAAAATAAAATAAAAAATATAAATTATCTTGCCTATTTCCTGTCAAAACCCCCCCCTTGACGAAATCCTGGCTACGCCACTGATACGAAATACAAAAGGTCTCAATACGTCTCAATTCCAAATAATCAAACTAAAAAAAAAGAAAAAAAAATGAATTTGAAATGTTCTTTGAGAAAGTTGAAAAGTGATTTTTCAACAAGTGACAAAGGTCACATTCTGGCCAGTCAGAAATAGTCATAGGAAATGCGCGTATCGGGAAACAATGAAAAGCGTGCTGTTTGGATCGCACCGGCACGGTACTGGTGACAGTGATAGTAGCAAAGGGGTAGTGGCAAAAGATAGGCGCCTTCAGTCACGTCGCCGTCTCTGCCGTCGCCGGACGCTCGCTGCCGCCCTCTTTCTGCTTGTAACCAGTGCCGGTGAGTACTGACTTCATTCAATGCCCCATATTAATTCAATACCAAACACTAACCAGCTTCGTTCACTTTAGTTCACTTCTGGACAGTTCGCGTTCACTGTCCAGAATGCAATGATTGGAAAACTCTTCCGCGCGCGCGCCAAAACACCCCTCGCCACTAGGACGATTCGCAAATGTTTCGTTTCGAACTCTCTCGTGCACTCGCTGGGATTGCTGGGATTGCTAGGATTGCTGGGATGGGGTTGATTCGGTTTCGCAACACTTCGGTTTTTGTTTCGCAACAGCGCGTCACTACCTACATACATATGTGTATGTTCCTTAATGTTAATCAGCTCTATGTAGAGTCTAAGCTGTTGCTTGTTGACAAGTTTCATGCATTCGCGCTGTCTCTTCCCTCTATGCTTGCGTTCCTTTAATTGCACAATTTGGACATCCTTTAGAATTTCGACATGACATTCACATACATATGCATGTACGTATACATAAAAATGCCTCTCCAGCGAAATTTGTTTGTTTTCTTTTCTTTAAAACTGCAGACGCGCGTGTTCTGATTAATTCTTTGTTGCGAAATTTTACAAAACATACTAGCTGTCCATATGCGCATGTTTGAAAAATAATCGTATTACATGTATGTCAGCACTTTGACGTATTTTTGCATTGCGTGAAATCTGAAGCATGTTTTTGCAAGCTTTTTATTAATTACATATATATATATATATATATATATATATATATATATATATATATATATATATATATATATATATATATATATATTATATATATATATATATATATATATATATATATATATATATATATATATATATATATATATATATATATATATATATTATATATTTTATTTTATTTTATTTTATTTTATTTTAAAAAATCAATACCACAGAGACTTGACAGGTTGCCCCAAAGCGTCAATGTGATTTTAATACAAATAATAAAAATCATAAAAATTACAAAAAAAACATCATAAAAAAAATAATAAAAATCATAAATAAAAAAAAACATTGGAAAATAATAAAAATCATAAATAAAAAAAAAACATCATAAAAAAATAATAAAAATCAAGTAAAAAATATGTACACAAAATAAAAACAAAGAAATAAGATTGAAAATGTTATATCGTGCTATTTAGGATGTGTTCCACCAACTCAACATAACTGGCATCGAATAGGTCCAAGTAATGTGCCAGTAAGTATAGAGGGAAGCAAATATATATATATATATATATATATATATATATATATATATATATATATATATATATATATATATATATATATATATATATATATATATATATATATATATATATATATATATATATATATATATATATATATATATAAATATATATATATGTGTGTAGGTGTGTATGTATGTATATTTATATATGTGTATTTTTATATTTATGTATGTATGCATGTGTATTTGTGTATACGTGTAAGTATTTGTGTATATATGGATGGTGTACATATATGTTTATATAATTGTCTTTGGCCAGGAAGGCGTATTGGGTTTACCTGTTAGGCCTTCTTGGTGTAAATTAAATAAAAAAATAAAATAAAAAATATAAATTATCTTGCCTATTTCCTGTCAAAACCCCCCCCTTGACGAAATCCTGGCTACGCCACTGATACGAAATACAAAAGGTCTCAATACGTCTCAATTCCAAATAATCAAACTAAAAAAAAAGAAAAAAAAATGAATTTGAAATGTTCTTTGAGAAAGTTGAAAAGTGATTTTTCAACAAGTGACAAAGGTCACATTCTGGCCAGTCAGAAATAGTCATAGGAAATGCGCATATCGGGAAACAATGAAAAGCGTGCTGTTTGGATCGCACCGGCACGGTTCTGGTGACAGTGATAGTAGCAAAGGGGTAGTGGCAAAAGATAGGCGCCTTCAGTCACGTCGCCGTCTCTGCTGTCGCCGGACGCTCGCTGCCGCCCTCTTTCTGCTTCTAACCAGTGCCGGTGAGTACTGACTTCATTCAATGCCCCATATTAATTCAATACCAAACACTAACCAGCTTCGTTCACTTTAGTTCACTTCTGGACAGTTCGCGTTCACTGTCCAGAATGCAATGATTGGAAAACTCTTCCGCGGGCGCGCCAAAACACCCCTCGCCACTAGGACGATTCGCAAATGTTTCGTTTCGAACTCTCTCGTGCACTCGCTGGGATTGCTGGGATTGCTGGGATTGCTGGGATGGGGTTGATTCGGTTTCGCAACACTTCGGTTTTGGTTTCGCAACAGCGCGTCACTACCTACATACATATGTGTATGTTCCTTAATGTTAATCAGCTCTATGTAGAGTCTAAGCTGTTGCTTGTTGACAAGTTTCATGCATTCGCGCTGTCTCTTCCCTCTATGCTTGCGTTCCTTTAATTGCACAATTTGGACATCCTTTAGAATTTCGACATGACATTCACATACATATGCATGTACGTATACATAAAAATGCCTCTCCAGCGAAAATTGTTTGTTTTCTTTTCTTTAAAACTGCAGACGCGTGTGTTCTGATTAATTCTTTGTTGCGAAATTTTACAAAACATACTAGCTGTCCATATGCGCATGTTTAAAAAATAATCGTATTACATGTATGTCAGCACTTTGACGTATTTTTGCATTGCGTGAAATCTGAAGCATGTTTTTGCAAGCTTTTTATTAATTACATATATATATATATATATGTATGTATACAAACGTACATGATTAGTTGTATAACGTTGAATGTTTTGTTTTTAGGTTCGCTCCCGAAAGCGTGTGGCCTTGCAGATCGCCGCTAAATCGACAGACATCGAAGAACATCCTACATACATACATATTGGTGAGACAAACTCTTTTGAGCTCGGATCTCTGGTGGTGGTTCTTCAGAAACGCATTAGACCTTTAAAAAATTGGCGATATACTCATCGTACATATATGTATATGTATGTACGTATTATAGTAACGGTTCCGCGATAAATCACTCACGGACTAAACACTCAACGACTCACTCGCGGACAACTGGCTCACGGCCATTACACTCACGGGAAAAATCGCCCTCGGCGGCTGCACCCCCGGAGACGTCGAATCCTTTGAATCAAAATCGAAAACGGAATTATATATATATATATATATATATATATATATATATATATATATATATATATATATATATATATATATATATATATATATATATATATATATATATATATATATATATATATCATCATTTACTGCCATTCGCCATCCACTGCTGGATGAAGGCCTCTCCAACACGCTTCCACTCGTCTCTGTTTTGCGCAACACTCATCCATCTCATTCCGCACATTTTCCTAATTTCGTTCACCCATCTTCCTTGCGGTCTTCCTTTTACTCTTTTGCCTTCTCTCGGGTACCATTCAAGCACTTCTTTTGTCCACCTTTCGTCCATCCTCCTAGCTACGTGACCCGCCCATTGCCATTTCAATCTCTTCACTCTATCCACTATGTCCACTACCCTTGTCATATTTCTCACCCACGTGTTCCGCTTTCTGTCTTTCCTCGTTATGCCAAGCATACAGCGTTCCATACTTCTTTGAGTGCATTGGATTTTATTTAGCATCTTGGCGTTCAGTGTCCAAGTTTCACATCCATACGTCATCACTGGCAAAACGCATTGATCAAAGATCCTTTTCTTCATGCAGAGTGGCATTTTTGATTTAAAAACAGCATTCATCCGTCCAAATGCACTCCATCCTAATTTCATACGTCTCTTTATCTCTTCATTTTTACTACCAGACATGTCAATTATTTGACCTAAATATAAATAATTATTTACTACTTCTACTGGTTTATCATCTAAGGGGATGCTATCAGGCATGCAATAACTAATGAACATTAGTTTAGTCTTATCTACGTTAATTTTGAATCCTACTTTTCTACTTTCCCTGTCCAGCTGTGTTAGTCTGATAAGTAGGTCAGCTGAATCACGAGCTACTAAAACTATATCGTCTGCGAACCGAAGGTGACTCAAAAAGCGACCATTGATGCTTACTCCGGCTGTATCCCAATCCAAGTTCCTGAAAACTCCCTCAAGCACCGCATTGAATAACTTGGGCGAGATTGTATCTCCTTGTCTTACTCCTTTTCCTATGCTAAATCTATCTGTACCTGAGAAAATTTTAACCGAAGCTGTGGCATTCTTATATATTGCAGCTAACAGTCCCACATAGGGTTCCGGCACTCCCTGTGTTTGTAGAGCGTTAAGTACTGCATTATGACTAACTGTATCGAAGGCTTTCTCATAATCGACGAAACCTAGGCACAATGGCCGTTGATATTCGTTGGCGCGCTCGATTAGTTCGCCAACTACTTGGAGGTGGTCCATTGTGCTGAAATTTGCCCTAAACCCTGCCTGCTCTATAGGTTGGTTCTCGTCGAGGATATTCTTCAGCCTTTCTGTAATAACCTTCGTGAAGAGCTTGTAGACCGCTGAAAGTAAACTAATGGGTCGGTAGTTCTTGATATCGCTTTTGTCTCCTTTTTTGTGTATTAAAATGATAGTTGCGTTATTCCATCCTTCTGGTATAGCTTGGTTCTGGATGCATTTGCTGAAAAGCCTAGCTAAGATATTAATTAGGGGGGGGCCGCCACATTTTAGTAAGTCAATGGGAATATTATCTTCCCCTGGGGTTTTACCGTTTTTTGCAGTTTTTAAGCGCGGCCTCTACTTCGCTAGGCAATACTGCAGGAACCCTTTGGCCGTGTGTCGATTCCGGAGCGGGAAATTGATCGTTGTTGTTCTCGTAAAGTTTTGCATAGAACGTATAAACTCTGTCTATGATCTCTTCTCTATTCCTAATTATTACTCCGCTCTCTGATCTGATTGCGATCATTTGGTTTTTGCCTAAGAAAAGATCTTGTTTGCACTTTTTCAGGCTACGGTTATTCTTAATGGTATTTTCTATTAGCTTGCTGTTAAAATCCCTGACATCCCTGACTATTCTCTTCTTAATTTCCTTATTTACTAGATTGTATTCTTGCTTATTATTATCCCTATCTAACTTCCTTTTATGCTTAATTAGATATATATATATATATATATATATATATATATATATATATATATATATATATATATATATATATATATATATATATATATATATATATAAATATATATGTATATATATATATATATATATATATATATATATATATATATATATATATATATATATATATATATATATATATATATAAATATATATGTATTTATATATATATATATATATATATTTATATATATACATATATAGATTTTAAGTAAAAATAAAAAAAAATTACTTAATTTAATGAACCGGAAGTGGGATTTTTTTCCTCGTAGAAAGGTCAAAAATGTTGTGCACACTACTCTGTCCGCACCCCTGAACGTATTAAGCTGAAAATTTATATTTCTATCCTTTATGTACTAACTTAGAGCTGGTATGGTTTTGGTCAGAATTTGTAAACCGGAAGTAGTATTTTTTTTAAAACAGTATTTCATTATTTTATTTTGACCTGTCAAATTATTCTTATTTTCTTGATATTTAATGAGTATAATACTGATAGTGATTTTTAATAATAAAAAAAAATTTGAACAAAATCTGACAACCGGAAGTAGAACTTTTGTTTTGTGCAATTTTCCATACATTTGCGCTCAATTTGTATCGCTATCATAGTCATCAGTTCAATATCGAATTTTGTTTTGCAACCTTCTTATATTCCTCAGATACATACATAGGTAAAGTCATGGGTTGGTCACACCCAAATTTTTTTTTTCTAATACTATTTTAGTAGGGCATCGACATTTATTTTTAATATCTGTCTTTGATTTGTGAGTGTTTCAATAAATTACATTTTTAATAAGGTGATGAAGTGAAAAAGTCAAAAGCTGCACACACCTTCAAAACGATTTTAATAAGCTACGATTAACTAAAAATTTACATCAAACACAATTTATAGAATCATTAGTATTAATTAAAGAAGATAATAGAAGTGTGTTTCATTCTTATGATTCTCCGTTTTCGATGTGACGTTTACTTAAATTAATCAAAGCATACAAATTTTCATTAGAATAGTTGGATGCATATTCGTAACATACAGAGATATTAAATATTAAATTACGCACACTAGTTCGTCGTCGTCCATCATGATCATTTACTTTTTGCAGTATTTTTCATGAAATTTGAAAAGACCCGTACTTTGCGGCGTCGTTGTGGAACCTACTGGATGAACGAAATATATTTCAAAATGGATTCATTCAAACATCATATGCTATTTACGTTCATGACGCTCATGAATTATTCAAAATAGTATTACAATGTTTTTTTTTATTTTTTTTTTAGATATTTGCAATCGACCCCTCGGTCATAAGCAGATTTTATAACAATTTATTTACTTAAATAGTATTACAATGTTCAATTTTAAAATACATACATACATATATGATTAATATTTACCCTTTCCATTTTATTTTTATATTATAGATTGACAGTATTTTCAGCTGTTTTGTTATTTATTTATTTTCAGATAACTAAGGAGAATTGAAAATGGATTCTTCTCAAAGCCCAGGTCGCGCCTACTGTTATCAGGACATCCCGTCCCGAGAAAGTAGATGTTGGTTGTGCGGCATCTATTTTGAAAGCACAGCTTCGCTCTTTTCCCATATGTATGAAAGGCACAACGATGAACTGTGGTTTCAAAAAATGCCTCAAGGCATAATTTGCGTATCCGTTGGTCTATTTGACACATATTACTTGTGTCCAATATGCATAGCAATATGCAAATCTGAACTTGTAATGCTGAGGCATTTCAGGTCTCATGGCTCCGAATATTTAGATTTTGTAATAAAGCAGCGTGCCAATCGGTCCTAATATGATTTGATGATTTGAAAATTCGTTTTTTTTGTTGGTGTTTCAATCACGAAAGTTATTTTTTTCATTTACATATGTATGTTTGCATATAATGTAATATTGTATGTACATACCTAGATATGGTCTGCGAGTTGCTGGTTGCTGGTTGCTGGTTACCATTCGCACAAATATATTTTGTTCTCAAATAAAAAGAGTGTTTTTATTTATTTCATCATATTTTAATAAACGTTTTGTTATCAATGTGATCACGAGTTTCCAATCAATCAATGAAAATAATGGTCATTTTTTTAAGTTAAGTAAGTATCTGGTGAACCCAAGCTACCTTTTTATTTCAAAAACAATTCAGTTAACCAGTTTTTTGCACAGCTTCAAACATAACACCTAATAATTTTCCCTCAACAAAAATAAGATGTAACATCCGAGTCCAATTACAGATTTTTACAAAGATAATTAAACGAAAAAGATAAATACAAGATAAAAAAATGCAAAAGAAAAGAATAAAAGATATAACATGACAAAATAGCACATTGAATAACTTAACTCAAGTGTTAAAATATTGGAAAAAGGCTATTTTTATTTTTTTATTTATTTTTATTTTACATACATATTTTCACATACATACATACATATATATATATATATATATATATATATATATATATATATATATATATATATATATATATATATATATATATATATAAATATACCAGGAAGGCTTTAGAGGGCTGTACACCCGAAACCTTAATTTTGTTACCGTTCCTTTCTTCGATATATATATTGAGTGTATGTATATATTGAGTGAATGCGACAATATATATCAATATATATATTGAGTGAATGCGACAGTTGCGCTTTGATCAGATAAAACGTGTTTTAAATTGAAAAAATCGAGGGTTCGTATTCTACTATTTTCTCCTCCAAAACTGGACCAATTTTTAAAAAAATTTCATCATCGGTATGAGAAAGATATTTTCTGTGCATCTATCGACGTATTTTTTTAAAAATCGACCGTGAAATAACCACGATAGACTCTTTTCGTGGGTGTAAAAAAGAGGCGATTTTATAGATGTTTGGCGGCTCCTAGCTCCTATAAAAAATAATTAATTAAAAAAATAAAACAATAGATGCACCCCATTGGTGGATATCCATAACATATTAAAAAATAATTTCTCTAGTGCCATAATTGAGGGAGGGAGAAGTAAAGTACGTTTGTATGGACAAGGCGCTGCTGTCCAGCCCTCTTAACAGGTAAACCCCAAATGCGCCTTCCTGGTCCACATAATTATTACATAGATACATGTAAATCTAAATATCTGACATCTATGGTCAGTATACATATATTACAAACATCGTATTAATACGATAAATAACGATGAATAACTTTCATGTAACAATACGATTTTTTTTTTATATTCGATAAACAACCACAGAGACATCTATGGTGAGCAATATGGCGAAAACTAAGATATAACAATAACTAAAGGTTCGCAACAGAAAATTGGAAAGGAGACGCAAATTTTACAGGAATCGTTTCAATGAAAGGTCTGGCCAGCAAACTTTCGATTTTCGATCTTTGCCTTCCGATATTTGCGATTTTGTCGTTTAACATTCTGTCTCGTCACGTAGACCCGTATATTTTACATACATATATACAAACTTATACCAGGAAGGCTTAACAGATAAACCCCAAATGCGCCTTCCTGGTTCACATATTGATTAATACATGTAAATCTGAACAATATCCGACATCTATGGTCAGATATTACAAACATCGTACGATAAATAACAATGAATAACTTATTCATGTAACAATACTCCACAATCATCCATAGAAGACATCTATGGAGAAACCTAGAGATAATATTAACTCTAGGTTTCTTGCAACAGAAAATTGGATAATAATGCCAATTTCACAGGAATCGTTTCAAATCAGAAAAATTGGCAAATTCTGATAAGAAACGATCGACCTAGACAAATCAAGGTCTGGCCAACAACGAGACTTAACGGGGAATCGAACTCGGAACATCAAGTACGAAATATCATTCATCATTCACCACTAGACCACGCTGCTGGTTAAATATTATTAAATAGAATAGAAGAAGAAATGGATCAATCGGTCAAGATCCTCTTGATGTTAGTCCTGAATTGATGTAGGGAAAATAGCGAACAGATCAACCTCATTCAGCTCCCCGTTAAACATACGATAAACACGCTGCAGATAAGAATATTTTTGGGAATTAGTATTGAAAGGATTATGTGAAAAGAGTACAACGTGTCTAGAATACCTAACTGAGATCCTGAAATCAACCTTATTCAGTAAATCAGAACAATCAAGGAAACCATTTATGAGCTTAAAGCAGAATGTAGCATCAGTAAGTCGTCGCCTGACAGAAAGATTGTTAAAAGATAGGATTTTTAAAATATCGGGAACAGTAGAATAGATACGTATAGGTAGGAAAAAGGTAGTGTAAGGATTTAATAAATTTAAGTTGGACTTTCTCAATACAATTAATATGGGATAAATAAAAAGGTGACCAGAAATTCAAGGTGAGACCTGACAAAGGAAAAATAAAGTTGTTTAAGTATGTACATAAGGATCATTTCGTTGAGCGGAGTCGGAATCCAAGAGATTTAAATGCTTTGTGGGTAGTGAAGGAAATATGTTGAAAGAAATCGAGTTTATTATCGAGTATTACACCAAGATCCTTAATAGAAGATTATATTAAGATGTTTAGAATTGAATGGTTTAATTGATAGTGATTGGTGATAATTGACTTATTTCTAGTGAAATTTAAAATAGAGCATTTTTCTAGATTAATTAACAGGTCATTGTTCAAACAATATATAGAAAATCTATCAAGATCTTCTTGCAGCTTATGACTACAGGTAGGATAGTCACAGTGCTATCCATTGTTCCATTGTTGTAAATCCTTTGTAAAAAAGGTTCGGCAAACCTTTAACAATGCATTTACAACCTTTGAACAATACGCGGCACCTTCTGGGTCCGGTGACTACTTATGACAATCGTCATAACGCGATTATGTTTTAATCACGTTCATCAGATTAAATCCTCGTTCACATCTACTTCATATTTAGCGTATTCAAAATCTTCAGCTCTGCTTCTTCGCGAAACCGCATTTCTATATGACCACAGAGCAATTGAATAAATCTCATGATTGCAGTTGTATTTACATTGCTGCTATTTAATGATAAGATGTTTTTACATCTTCACTCAAATAAACTATCTCACTTAAATTTTGAGAGAGAGGTTTATTGATTTTTGCTTTTGTAAATTGCTCCATTGAAAATATGCTTGCACATTGATGCTAGATCAACCAAACATCATTCAAAATTTTAAGAATTTAATTCTTAAACCTACCCGGAAGCATTAGTCAATTGTTGTTTAGAAACAGGACACTTGTTTTCAAATGGCCAAAGCAATCAAAGTTGCACAAAGCACAGAGTTGAAGGGTTGAATGACTTTCAAGGTTCCATTTAGTTCGGCAAAAAATAAATACCTTTTTGGAAAAACGGCCAAGTTCATCTTTCGCACGTGCACAGTCCGCCGAACATTCAAGTTCTCGGAAAAGTTGACTTTTATCACTTCACTTCATCAGGATAAGTGACGATGACCTAGTGTTCGGACTGATTTTTTTCTAAATTTCTAAATTTCATATTAGGTATATCAATGATGACGTAAGCGAAGAATATTTTCAATTGGAATTGATCTATCCGATCTTCAAGCAAAGGATGCGGCTTGAAGATCGATCGATCGAAGAAAAAATTAAACTTTAATTCAATTTTTTTGTTAAATTGAATTCATATTATCAGATTATCCACAAATAAAAGCATTTGCTAGACAAAATATTGAATTTTTGCTAACACGTACATACCTACATATGCGAATAGACTTTTTCCGAAATTAAAATGATTAAAACGATTATATACATACATATGTATGTATATCAACATTTAGAATGTTTTTCACAAAAACGTCAAATTTCAAACTACATATGTAGATATTAAAAAATGAGTTCTTCAATACAAGCAAGCGCAACATCTAAATAAAATCTACGCACGTGGTCCATCAATATTATAAGTATACATATGTATGTAGAAAAATAATACCTATTTTATAAAATTATGTTTTCCTTTTCAAAATCGATCAAATCGATATAAAATTATTTGATAATAACGTAATATAGTATTTTTACGTATACCAAAAAGAGCCACCGAGTAATTGCGATCGGATTAGGCCGGGTAGCGTCCTGAGAGACCGTGTGACCGGTGTAAGTGGTTTTAAGGATTAGCGACAAGCTAAGTGCATGTAGGCTAAACAATGGCGACCGAGTTGGCTGGTATTGGTCCTTTCGCAGAATTGACCTGTACCGTGTCGTGGGAATGTCGTGGGAAGACATATCCGTACGTGACCATAACAATACGTAAACAAATAAGACGTCGAAGAAGTCCTGAGAGATCTATCCCTTATAAGGCGATACTTAGGCGATATCATGTCATTCTGGACTGAGCACTGCCAGTGCGTGTATCTCCTTAATCATCAATAAATGCTGTGAAACGACTGTTGGCCTTTTACTTGGATCCTCCACCCACCCCTACGCAACAGTATTTAGTAAATAGTAGAAAAGAAAAACAATGTTTAAGGAACATTGATACTGGGTTGAAAAGCCGTCGATACTGGCATTTAAAGTATGACTTTTTTTTTTGACCTCAGCAATGTTAAAAACATCCCACGTAAGATTTTTTAATATGAAATTACCCCATTTACATGAAAAGGGTGAATAAACAACAATAAACTACTAAAGGGTGGGTGTGTAAATTGGAAAAAAAACTTTCGAAAATCAGTAAAAATCATAATTTTCACCAAGTTTCAATAGGCTGGCGGCAGTATACATATGTAAGTAACTTTTATAAAATTTTCATATTATTTATAACGGATTTTCTATGATGCAGAACGTCTTTTCCAACATAAAGTGTTTCCAAATTTAAAAATTCGCAGTTTTCGATGTACACATTAGGCATAATAATAAATTCCTTATGCAAAATAATTGCACATGTGCAAATTTGTCTAAACTGGATTCCAATAAGATTTTTTTACCATCATACATTTTGAAATTGAAAACTAAAAACGGCCCATCTCCCAAAAGATTAGGGACCCCTGAATAAAACATTTTTTTTATGTCAGACAGCGTTTGAAAAAATGTCCTTTGACCTCACGTGTTCGAGTGAGATCGCGTGTGAGGAAGATAACCGATCTCAGTTAACGTTTTGTCACTTACATATGTATGTACATATGTACTAGCTAATTACTGCCGATGAAGTACATATGTATATATGTACGTAGCTGACAAACTCTACGAGTTTTAAACAATCTGATTTAAGGTACCAAAAATACCATTATTTTACAAGGTAATCGTAAAATTCCACCAGTACAGGAAAAATTATATCTATACGGCTAAGAATCATAATGTATAAATATATTTTTCTGTGGGGTTTGGTGCAAACGATCGAAAAGCGCCAGACAGATTGAACCACAGATTAACTGGATGGCTACTTTAAACGCAATTCTCGACTTCACGAATGAAAAATTGCACATCAGATGACGAGTAACCTTTCGATGTGCACAGATGCAATTGTTAAAATGGTAATTATTAAAATTGAGTTGGATCTTTCTGGCGAGTTTTTAATAATTTAATAAGGAAAAATTCGGAACTAAAGTATCAGAAGCACAGAACGTATGGTCTGTGAACGGTCTGTGAAAGAGATGGCCGTATACGTAATGCCTGGAGCGCATCCTCGGCTTACGGAAAATCTGTGAACGAGTTGTCAGGTAACCATGCTGTTGGTCAGACCTGGATTTGTGACTTCAGGTTGTTGATCGTTTCCTATCAGAGTTTGCCAATTTTCTATGATTTCATTGTTGAAACGGTTCCCGGAAAAAATTGGCTAAAAATCCTTCCTATACAATATAAGCCACCTATAATTTGTGATTGATTAATGTGCAATAAATAAGTTTGTGTACAATCTCATTGATACAAATGACTTATATAAAAATGCTGCATATATTCATAACAAACGGAACGATTTTGCAAATATGTACGTATATGAATCTTTATGTAGAAAGGGCAGTGTTGTGCGATAAGCCGTTACATTGTTTATCTTGTGTATCATGTATCTGTTTATTTGTGTGTCGGTTACAATATTGTAAACAATCAATTCTATATTTTCAGGCATTCCGGATGAACGTGGTCTTCGACCGTTATGCTGGAAATTACTCCTGTCGTATTTGCCTTTAGATGTCGCATCTCGAGTCGGCACTCTCAAAACCAAACGAACTCTCTACAAACAATTCATTGGTATACAAAAAATAATTGTAAATATTATATATTAATTCATTACGCGTTCACGCCTTTATGTGTGTTCATGCGTTGTTGTTTATATACAGTTTTTTTTTATTGCAAACCTCCTTTACGTTTCACTTACGATTACAATTCAGGAAAAAATGATTGCCTCTTATCCGATCGTTTGCATACTTTGCCATATTGCTCATTTTGGTCATCAATATAAGTAAATGGATCCTCCGCCATTACGATAGAGATATCAAATATCGTTTAAGACGCGTTCGAAGTTTGCAAATTTGAAATCTGAGCGACGTCTATGTAGTCTTTAGTTTTGTACATAGATGGCGGTAGTAAAATAAGATTATTATATAGAGCAGTGATGTGCGGTTGTTCTTGTGCAATATTGCTGGACAACCGTCTCGTTCTCCGACGGAACGGTCTCTCAGGCTGTATTCGGTGGGGGGAAACCTTATGTTGAGGGCTTTAGGGGTCGAATTCTTTGACCTTTAAAGTGGGCTTGAATTATATATGAAATTTTAAATTTCATTCTCCTTTCACTTCTAGCTCAGAAGGTTCTTTTTTGGTATTTTGAAACATATAGTCGTTTAAATTAAATCTTGACACAGTGTTCTCTTCTGTATTCTTCTTGTTTTTAATCTATTTTTATTTATATAAAATCAATCTCACTGTATCCTTTCAGGTTCCGCGACAAATCGCTCACGGACATTACACTCACAGATAAATGGCTGACGCGACATTACGCAAGAATTATTCCTAAACTCAATTAAACGCACCGTGGCGAATCAACACACTATCCTATCACAGATACATAAATAAAATGGGTCTACCTCACGGGCCGGAATGTGAAATTACCGAAAACGTAAATATCGGAAGGCAAAGATCGAAAATCAAAAGATCTTAAGTCGAAAGATCAAAAAAAAAGGCGCATGGTAAACAGCACATACTCACTTAATTTGCGCGAGCAGGATACAACAGGAACAAGAGGAACAGTCTTTCCTCCCGTATTAATGTGCGCGCGCAGAATACGGGAGGAAAAGCCTGTTCCTCTTGTTCCTGTTGTATCCTGCTCGCGCAAATTAATTGAGTATGTACCGTTTACCATGCACCCTTTTTTTTTTGATCTTTCGGCTTATAATAATGATAGTGACTTTAAGTAATAAAAAAAAATTGAACCAAATCCGACAACCGGAAGTAGAACTTTTGTCTTGTGCAAGTTTCCATACATCTGCGCTCAATTTGTATCAAAAATGCTGTTATAGCTATTAGTATTTCATAATGCTGCCGGTATGTGTGAATGTGTCTGTACGGTTCAATATCGAATTTTGTTTTGTGACCTTCTTATATTCCTCAAATTCATAGATAAAGTCATGGGTCAATCACATCCGAATTTTTTGTACATATATATAATTAATAATTGTTAATTAGGTATTACGCATTAAAATCCGATATCTAGGCAAGTGTTCGCAGGTGAGCGATTTGTCGTGTAAGCAATTTGCCTTTTAATGTCGTTTAATGACCCTTTAAAAATGTATTAAAATAATCTTGCCCTGTTCTCTTCGTGTATAATAATAAATAATAAAATCAATGAATATATGTAGGAAGCCGTCTCATGCAACGTTTAGGCAAAATTTAAAAGTGCTTTGTTTGTGGAAATAATTAGGAATCGCTAGTATATATGTATTATGATACGTTTCCTTATCTACATATGTATGTATATTGTTGAGGTCTGAAATAAGTACATATGTATGTAAGTAATTTGTTTTCATGATGACACATTTCAGATGAAATCATAGTATCGCCGGGCGGGGAGAATGATCACCCGCTCAACGTCAGCCCCGACAGTTCGTGGTCGACCTATTTTAAGGATAACGAAGTGCTACTTCAGATCGATAAGGACGTTCGCCGACTGTGTCCCGACATCTCGTTTTTCCAAACGGCGACGGAATTTCCCTGCGATCAGGTAGTTATGTCTAGTCGAGTGTCAGCGGTTTGGATCGTATCGCTTTATAAATGAGTAATTAATTGTTCAGACGAAAGGTTTGTTTTGTGATCGATGTGTGCATAGTGTTTTCTATTAGGATTGCTTTGCGAAATGTTTTTGCGAGCGCGATTTGTTCATTATATGTATTGTTATTATGTATGCAGCATGTCTTTCGTGTAGTTGATTTGCCGTTGAATTGAAAAATTTGTGCTTTGCAGGTTGTCAACAGCAGCGGCGTGAAGCGACTTCATAAAAGAGTGGAACATTCTGCCTTATTTTACAGCGATGTAGAAAGGAAAGGCTTAGGCCCATTTAAAGTGAGTGTTCATTATAAAGTACATATAATATGTAAAGTAAAATATTCAGCTACTTTGAGAGTATTAGTCTATCTACATACATATATCTAATATATAAAAGAGACTTTGTATGTAGTATGTATGTGGTGGAGAATCCTGACAGATGACGCTATTCAGGATCACGGTTGGGATGTGGCGGTTGAGGTGAAGATCAAACACGTGCGTTTTCAGTCATGTTGTTTTAGCGACCAACCGCGCGGAGCACAGGTCCAACTGCGACTAACCGTTATATATCTGCCCCTTATCACAATCAAACAAACATAGCCCATACATCAGCCTTTCGTTCAATTCCAACCCTACATGTATGTAACGGTTCGGTGATTACTGTTCACAAAGTCACTAAAATCTGTGTAACGGAACATCTGGCAGACGAAAAGTCCATCATACTAAAGAGAACTTGAGTGCCAAATATTGCGTATTCGTGATTTTAATGGCAAAATTGTCTTTGTGACCACCGCAATGTGAGGCGCCGATGGCGAATCCCTAGGGGGTGCAGCCTTGGGGGCGCAGGCGCCGGATTCTGCTATACATATAATTTCGAAAGAGACTTACTATATATGTTTGTTTGTTCGTGACAGTCAATTTAATAAAAAAAACAAATTATTATTCAAATAATTTTAATAAAATATTTACTATTAGATTAGTCATGTTTAAGCGGTTTATATTACAAATACCGAGCGAAGCCGGGTAATACAGCTAGTATACATATATTGTCTGTCTATATATGTATGTATATAAGATTGTCCTATACCATTCAACCGATTGCAATGAAACTTCTTCTTCTTCTTCATCTAATGCCGAATCCGTATTCAGACGTAGGCGACTACCATGGGCAGACATCGTTTATGGCCCGTGCGAATTCTTCCCTATCATGGGCAAGCCGAAATAGCTTTTCGAGACCGAGTCCCATCCATGACCTGATGTTCCGGAGCCAAGAGAGCTTCTTTCTCCCAAGCCACCGTTTGCCTTCTATTTTCCCTTCTATGATTGTTTGTAGAAGGCGATATTTGGGGCCGCGAATAATATGGCCAAAGTATTCCATCTTACGGCGCTTCACCGTGTCAAGAAGCTCTCTCTTTTTATGAAGAAGCTGGAGGACTGTTTAGTTTCTTACATGCTCCTTCCACGAGATCTTTAGCATCCTCCGGTAACACCACATTTCAAAGGACTCTATCCTGTTCATGGATGCCACTAACAGTGTCCACGTTTCTCATTCGTACAGCAACACCGACCAAACATAGGAGTGCAGGACTCTTAAACGCAATTTCATAGACAACCTTCGACAACATAAAACATTTTTCATGCTGCCGAAGGCATTTCTTGCTATTTCGATCCTTCTTCTTATCTCCATTTCGGAACTGACGTCCGTATTGATCATTGCTCCTAGGTATTTGTATTGTATTGTTCGATCCGTCTTTTCTTTACATATTACCATTGATTTTGTCTTGTTGATATTAATAGACAGACCCCATTTTTGACATGAATGATCAACTGCGATCAATAACGATTGTAGGTCTTCGGCACTCTCAGTCAATATTGCCGTATCATCAGCGAAATGGATATTATTTGTAATTTCGCCACCTATTTTTACTCCTATTCGACTATCGACTGCCTGGTTGAACACCATTTCCGAATACAGATTGAAGAGCATGGGCGACAATACACATCCCTGCCGTACCCCTCGACTAATTTCTACTTTTTCGGTTTCCAAGTCTTCAACCTTCACGACAGCAGATTGGTTCCAATATAGGTTCTTCAAAAGGGCGATATCCTTTGCATCTATGTATACCGGTTTGGTTTAGTGCATGGATTAATTTATCAAATGCTTTTTCAAAGTCGATGAAACAGACGTATGAAACTTACATGAGTTATTGTGTGTATGCCCATATATATCAGCGGCATATATGTATCAGCGGCCAGTAAGCGTTGTGCACCCAACATGATACAAATCTGAGTCATCGGCCGCCATAGTGTCAACATTTATTTCGCAAATTTTTATCATGTTAGGTTCACAACGCTTACTGACCGCTAACACATATATGATTCACGACTGCGCGAACTGTTTCAGTCCGCTGATAAACGTGATACAAACATATGTGTATCAGCAGACGGAAACATTTCACGCAGTCGTGAATCATATATGTATTAGCGGCCAGTAAGCATTGTGCACGCAACATGATACAAATATAAGTCAGCAGCCTTCTTAGTGCTAATTATTATTTTTTTTTATACCACTTATGTATGTTCTCATGTGAAAATTTATTCTATTCAACAGATAAGTAGAGAAAGAGGGGGTTACAGTAGCAACGGTAGTTATGAATCAATGAGCGAAGGAAACGAAGCTCATTGGGAAGTCGTCGAAAGAATTCTATTTATATATGCCAAGCTGAATCCTGGTCAAGGTTATGTGCAGGGAATGAACGAAATAGTCGGTCCAATATATCACACCTTCGCTACAGATCCCGATATTGCCTATAGAGGTAAATATTACATTACATTTTCTACCGTTACAGAATGAAAGTTCATCCTTTTGTTTTGTTCCTCATCACCTGATCCTTTTACTTGCTCCGACTTCTCGTTCACGCAATCTTCTTTTGACACCTTCTCAAACTGAATCTTTTAAATTTAACAAAGTGTTTTTCACCGTTTGTAATTGTATTTTTAGAATATGCCGAGGCTGACTGTTTTTTCTGTTTCACAAATCTCATGAGCGAAATACGGGATTTCTTCATTAAAAGTCTGGATGAAAGTGAAGGAGGAGTCAACCATCTCATTCAAAAATTCGATCAGGCGATACGTTTACATGATTCCAATGTGCTCGCCTGGTGGAACTCGATCTGAAGCCACAATACTACAGTTTTCGGTAATCTTATTATACATATGTGCATACGTTTTAAGTTTAATGTGTGTGTATGTATAAGAGTGATTTGAAAAGCTAGTAAAACTCTTTTTATTTCATTGCGTTTTGCTAATATTTCGATTTTGGGAACGAGAAGAAGTCACACGGGTCAAGTTGAAGGAATATGTCGGATTAGAAACCAATTTGAAGCTCAATTCATTCAATGCTTTCGTTACTATGAGGACGGAGCATTGTCCTTGTCTCTCATTGGCCAGTTTTATCAATTTTTCCTTAAATTCATCTTTGAAACGGACCAGTAGTTTATAAGTTTTTACGTCTTATTTTTGTTCAGAGAAAATTATTAGGTGGTATGTTTGAAGTTGTGCAAACAACTGATTAACTGAATTGTTTTTGAAATAAATAAAAAGTAGCTTGGGTTCACCGGATACATATTTAACAAAAAAAATGACCATTATTTTCATTGATTGATTGGAAACTCATGATATTAATAACAAAATGTTTATTAAAATAAGATGAAATAAATAAAAACACTCTTTTTATATAAGAACTAAATATATTTCTGACATAATTAACAATGACATTATATTTACAAATACATATTAAATGAAAAGAAATTTAAACATAGTAAATTACGATTAAACACGAAATAATAATTACAATAATCTCACATAATATAATTAAAACACAATACTGAATATATCATGTCAGTGCCTTACCGGCTGACTACAGAAATCTATGTGCTAATGGTAACCAGTAACCCGCAGACCATATCTCGGTCAGGTATTCAAAATACACACCAGTTATTTTAACATTAACTGGTTCAATAATTACAACTAGGCTTTACTTTATAACACAATAATTACAAAGAGTACGTATAGGTATGTACATACAATATTACATTATATGTATGCACACTAGGGCTTCTGGACTCGACCCGACCCGAACCCGAACCCGTCGGGTAATGGACCTAAAACCCGGACCCGTGACTCGGGACTAAAAACCATCGGGTCCAGGTAATCAGAAATAGTTTTTTTTTAAATCAAAATGCGTTATAAAATTTAATTTTTTAACAAAATATAGGCGAAAAACAGAAATGGAATAAGCAATTCGAAATATTTTAACTTTAAATTTTCGTGCCTTTTAAAGTACATACATATTTAAAACGTTATTTTCGTAAGCAAATAATTTCTTCTCAGAATACCGCTAAGGATAATAAAATTCAATGGGGCATATATGGATGCACGTCCGTCTTCCGAAATACAATGCCGAAAAACCGGAGAGTGGTGAATTTGAACTGTTCGGAAATTTAAAACAAGAGTTTGTACTTTTTAAAAATACGAAAAAGCGAACAATTAATCTGGAGAGGCTCCATGATGCTCATTGCACAATAAAACCTACATCAACAGACAACGAAAGGACATTCTCGGTGTCAGTAAATTTTTGCACTAAAATTAGATCGGCATTGGGGGATAAATCCCTCAATGCGTTAGTATTCCTTAAATATTACTATATAAGAACTAGTGTTAAAAAATAAAATAGTTATTTAATGTTTTTTGTAATTATTTTTATATTTTATGAAATTCTTATTAAAAATTAAAAAAATTGTAATTTTATTATAATTGTTATTTTTTACAACAACAACAATAACCACTGTGAAATGGCGAGTTTCTTTAAGGCGTCACAACGACTGTGATAAATAAAAAATAATCTGAAATGAAAAAAAAATCAGTGAAAACAAATCATAAGCTGAAAATAAATCAATAAGATTCAAAACCAGTCACAAATTAACAATAAATTATAAGTAATATATAATAAAATAAATTCAATAATCAATAAGAAGTACAATCAATAACAAAACATTGATTGATTGTAAATCGCAAATCATAAATTCAACTCACAAAATTAATCATAAATTAAGTAATTAACAATTGTATAAAACAAAATATACCAATTCATTAGAAATAATAGTCAACAGATCAAGACGTCACATTTAAAAATCGGATAGCACTATACTGACTATATATCGAATGTTTTAATACATTTTATTTTGGACCCGGACTCGTCGGGTATCTAAAATATTGGACCCGGACCCAACGGGTTTTCAGAAACCCTAATGCACACATATGTAAATGGAAAGATAACATTCGTGATTTTCAAATCATAATTTGGAACGATTGGCACGCTGCTTTTTTATAAAATATAAATATGCAGACCCATGAGACCTAATTAATTGTATGCAAATTAAGGTGGATGCTAGTTTAAAATGTTCTCTTACGAGAACATCTTCTTAACAATCTTCTAAATGAAAAAGGGTCAATTTGGAATGAAAAACTTGTATCATGGTATTGTAAAGTGAATGAATATCGATATTACACAAGATTATAGCCAATTCAATTCAATTATTTATGCTGTTATTGTTATCTATTTTATCGAGTCAATGCAAATCTTAATATGGGAAATGTATTTATCGGGGCTTTAACATTAAGGAAATGTATATTAGGAGTTTGATAATGTTATTGATGATGCCTACAAAAGATTGGAAGAGATGAATCATTTGACACTTTCGAAATACACCGATATTCACAGAATCACTGGAAATATTTCAACAACTGTGAAAAGAATGGATAAAATATACGTTTCTTTGTTGAAATTTAGTTTAATTTCTTTGTGATATTCCAGATCAATCGCTTGCCACACATATTTATAAAATTGAAGGAATTGAACAAGCTGTGTTGAAATTGGAGAAAATGGCGCATGCAATTGATGCATATTCAAAAAAACTGGAAGCCAAAGCTGAATACTTAACCAAACGTTGAATTCTTTAATATGGTTTTAAGAAGTAGATTTATGAATATGTACATATATATAATGTATTAAAGCTAGGACTGATTAACTGTTGATTGATTGATTATTTTTATTAGACGGCGTTGGTTGTTTTATCATATATTATATAATACATTCCTCGTCAGTTTTATTTTTAAGTAAATTAAATTATGTGGATGTCTTAGCAAGTCAGTTAAGATTATATGTTGTTTTTGTTTTTAATATATGTACATATGTATTTTATACATTGCATTTTAATTATTAAAAATACAGAATAATGGTTATGTTTATGTTTAAAGATAAAGTTGTATGTCGAGCACACAATTTTATAACGTCTATACAACTATTGTAGTTTTTGTTCAAAATAAACTTACTACAATCTGATTTAAAGATTTTTATTAAAAAAATTGGATTGCTCTTTTGTATAATAGTTCAAAATTTACAATTTTTTTTTGCCTATACATATTTGTTTGTGACAAAAACAGGATGAACTGTAAATAGTTTTCATGAAATAAAGAAATTGAAGCCGAGCTAGTCTTAAAATGTGTACATATTTTTTGCAATGTCAAATAATTCCACATAAATTTACCTACATATGTATATATGTATGTATGTATATAATAAATAAAAATGGAAATGTAAAACAAAAATCCTGTTTTAAGCCAACAGTGTTACCATTAAAAGGAAAACAATAAACGTAAAAACATACATAATATTAAACAAGTTATGCATTTAAATATTACTACTCATTTTAATTCAAGTTTCATTTTCATTATTAAACATTAAAACCACTCAGTAAATGCATCGGTGCAATTAGCATATAAAAATTGGAACGTTTCTTTGAAATGGATCCAATAATCGTCCACGAGCTCTATCGGGGCTGTATTCTAGCACCGACAAGTCATTACCTTCTGAAATAAATATGTATTAAATATTAATCACTTGCATACAAAAAAAACACACACACACACAATAATGGTTGTTACAAAATCAAAATCAACTCACCGACGCAAACAATTTTATCATTGTGGACAATAGCCTTATGCCCATACCGTGCTTCAGGAAGACTAGCAACATACGTCCAGGTTTGAGCCTCCGGGTCATACCGTTCTACCGAGTCGAGTGTACTATTGCTATTGGTTATAATATCATAATTACCACCAATTGCATAGATATAACCTCCCAATGCAACAGCCTACAAAGTGAAACAGACTGAATATAACGATATATACAATAATTTTTAGCGCAATATTCAAAATTCAATTTTGCTCAATGATGACAATACAATACATACTTAATATTGAATATATATTCAATATATACATATATATATATATATATATATATATATATATATATATATATATATATATATATATATATATATATATATATATATATATATATATATATATATATATATATATATATATATATATATATATATATATATATATATATATATATATATATATATATATATATATTATATATTTTATTTTATTTTATTTTATTTTATTTTAAAAAATCAATACCACAGAGACTTGACAGGTTGCCCCAAAGCGTCAATGTGATTTTAATACAAATAATAAAAATCATAAAAATTACAAAAAAAACATCATAAAAAAAATAATAAAAATCATAAATAAAAAAAAACATAAGAAAATAATAAAAATCATAAATAAAAAAAAAACATCATAAAAAAATAATAAAAATCAAGTAAAAAATATGTACACAAAATAAAAACAAAGAAATAAGATTGAAAAATTTATATCGTGCTATTTAGGATGTGTTCCACCAACTCAACATAACTGGCATCGAATAGGTCCAAGTAATGTGCCAGTAAGTTAAGGAGTCGAACAGCTCTCGAGAGGGGGGAGTTCATGAGCACGTTTGATTTAGCCCTAATTGGCAAAAATATATCATGTTTTCTTAAAACTCTACGATTTTCCGGGGCCCAGAATTTTAGTTTCTCCAGGATAGTGGGATTGTGAATCTCTCCTCTAAGTAATTTTACGAAATGTTTCCCAAGAAATAAATCTCTTCTCTTTGCCAGGGAGTTGAAACCCAAAGATCCCAAGACAAAGGCACTAGGGAACAGATATGGATAAAATCCAAATGTCTTCAGATATAAAAATCTAAGGAATTTCCTTTCCTTATATATGTACATATATAATTAATAAAAAGCTTGTAAAAACATGATGCTTCAGATTTCGCGCAATGGGAAAATATGTCATCGTGTGGGTTCTTTGGTTAGTAACATTGAAATTTGTATTGGTGTCATTCAATATATAATATGTATATACATGTACATGCATATGGACAGCTAGTATACACATTTTGTAAAATAAGAATTATAATCGGAAGACGCGCGTCTGCAGTGTAAAAGAAAAGAAAATAAAATTGAAAGGATAAAAAAGAAAGCGCGAGACGAGAAAGGAACATGCATTTCGCATTGGGCTGTCATACAGCGCGAATGTATGAAAGTGTTGTGAAACCGAACCAACAACCGATCCCAGCGAGTGCATTCGTCCCATCCCAGTGGCGAGGGGTGTTTTAGCGCGCGGAAGAGTTTTCCATAGAGAGTTTTCGCAAACAGACAGAGTCTGCGACGCGGTGAAGTGAACTGGTTAGTCTTTAAAGAGCAATTTTGTGTAGTCAGTCCATTCTGATTTCTTCTCATCCATATTTAAAATGATTTTTCCATTTTTATTCCTATGGAGTATGAAATGTTTTTATCTGAATATTCCCGTTGCTTCTTCAAGTTTTTCTTGATTATTTGATTCGTTTCAAGAAACTTTTTCCCAGATTGGGTCATTGCTGATTTCATACCTTCCCACTTTAAGTTTACAAAAATGTACTATTTTCTTCAATACATTTTTGTTTAAAATTTTTATTGAGATCTTTTGTAAATTGTTCGTGGATCGTTAGATTTTTAAGCAGACATCCAATCCAATCTCGGTTTAGGTTTTGATGCTCTTAAAATCTTTTTCAGTCTTATCTTCGATTTCCCACAAAGTACATATGTATGTAGATTATGATCGGATGCCACGTCTGCACCAGGGTAGGTTTTCACCGATTTTATACTATTTTTAAATCTACTGTCTATCAAAATAAAGTCAATTTGGTTTCGCACAATATTATCAGGACAGTCCACTGGGGATTTCCATGTGTATAATCTTCTTTAAGGTAGCTTAAAGAAAGTATTCAAGATAACATACTACTCTTCCTGGCAAAACTGAACAACTAGTCTGTCTCCTCTCTCATTTCTTTCTCCAAGTCCGAAGCGACCAGTTATAACCAATTGTTTCTTCGTCTCCAACTTTGGCGTTGAAATCTCCCATTATAATGTATTTTCGTATATGTCATCAATTCTTTGATTTGTTGATAAAATTCTTCAATCTCATTTACTTCTTTATCTAAAGTGGGGGCGGGGCATACACTTGTATTATGTTAACATGTATAGGTTTTCGTGCTAATTGTATCATCATGACTCGTTCAGATAACGGAACACCAGGTCTTCCAGAATCACAGCAACACCATTCTTATGAGTGCCGTCAAGCGATCCCGAGTAGTAAGTCGTATATCCATTGCAATGCGTCGTTTTTCCTGCTCCGGGCCATCTAGCTTCGCTTATGCCGAGCATCTGTATTTGATATTTTTTCATTTCTACGAAACTTACCACGGATTCACTCATCACCACTCTTATCTCAGCGCTCCTTGTCCAGGACCACCATGTCGCCATGGCAGTTGACTACAAGAGTCGTTCCCCTATCTGCAACTTGGGGACCTGAGCGGTTGCATGGAGCTCTGCTCTGAGCTTTGTAATTACTCCGTGCGGACGGACGTGTGTTTCCATTTATGATATATTTACATATGTATATTGACAGTTTATTCACAATCATAATATTCATGAAATTAGTACCATACATTAACGTTAAAGTTGAGTACAAGTATCCAATATCAAATATTAAATTAACAACATTAAATATTAAACAATTCAACACTCAATATTAAATAATCAATTATGAAATAATTCAACATTAAATATCAAACCATTCAAAACTCAATATTAAATTATTAAATATGAAATAATTCAACGTTAAATATTATCAATAAGAAACTTTAATAAATCAATCGATCGACGTTAATAATAAATTATTATCAAAATAAATGTGATCGAAATTATGTGGGTAATTATGTTAATATGAAAATATTATAAATTTAAATTCCATTTAAAAAATATATGAAATCAAGCATAGGTAATGATTCTGAATATGTACTAACTTACGAGGCGCCATAAGTCCTTTATGAGTGACAACCGATTTGGGGAAGAGATGGCTGTTGCATAATGCTACATATTTTATATGATCTTTACATATACATATGTATGTATGTACATATTGAGCATTCGAAGAAGCTTAATTCGAAGAAGCTTAATTCGAAGAAGCAAATAGAGAGAAAAATAAAAACGGCCCTGAGTTCTGGGCGCTCCTTAAATGGAGCAAGGGTGTGAAGAATCTCCCAGCTCGAAGCGGTCGAGAAAATGGGAACATGGAATGTTAGAACATTGAACGAAGCAGGGAAGTTACACAATGTTTTGAAAGAAATGACAAGACTAAAATTACAAATATTGGTCGTGTGCGAATCAAGATGGCTCGGAAGCGGCAAGTACACCCAAGACGACTATTCAATTTTCCATATTTGATCAGAAAACACACAGCATAAAAATGGGGAGTAGCGGTCATAATCGAGAAAAAAATCATTCTGAATCAGTATCAAATTTTATTCCAAGATCTGAAAGAGTGATGATAGAAGCACAGATAGAAGCACATCCAATGAACCTAAATATACATAATACAAGTATGTACATACATATGTATATGCGCCTACAGCCGACGCTAACGAAGAACAAATTGAAAAATTCTATGAAAATTTGAAAGAGGCAACAATTCATATTAAAAAACAGGAAATTTTATGTATATTGGGTGACTTCAATGCGAAGGTAGGAATCATCCAAACAGATGTCACAGGGAAATTTGAATGAAATAGGAGATCGTTTAATCGCATTTTGCCAAGAAAACAATCTTATCGTAACGAATACGTGGTTCGATCTTCCTAAACGGAGATTATATACGTGGAAGTCACCACAAGACGGTTACAATGACAGGATAATTCGTAACCAAATTGATTATATTACATATTGTTGCGTACGGGTGGGTGGAGGATCCAAGTAAAAGGCCAACAGTCGTTTCACAGCATTTATTGATGATTAAGGAGATACAAGCACTCGCAGTGCTCAGTCCAGAATTACCTGATATCGCCTACGTACCGCCTTATAAAGGGTAGATCTCTCAGGATGTCTTATCTGTTTACCTATTGTATAGTCACGTATTCGGATATGTATTCCCACGACATTGGGTCTCCCCGTACCGATTCTGAGAAAGGACTAATAACGGTCATTGTTCAGCCTTAATGCACTTAGAGTCCAAATATACT
Source organism: Arctopsyche grandis (assembly GCF_051622035.1). Taxonomy (NCBI): domain Eukaryota; kingdom Metazoa; phylum Arthropoda; class Insecta; order Trichoptera; family Hydropsychidae; genus Arctopsyche; species Arctopsyche grandis. The sequence goes on from NC_135356.1 coordinate 35,345,928, forward strand.
CCTGGAAGTAAGTGCAAGCACTTAGTTAATCCGTTAACAGATATCCATTGGTCAACTAAGTGTAAGCACTTAGTTGATCCGTTAACAGATATCCGTTTGTCAACTAAGTGTAAGCACTTAGTTGATCCGTTAACAGATAACCCTTGATCGGTCACATAGTCTCTGGGATTCTATTCGCTTAATCCGCGGCGTACGTAACAATATTATAAATAAAAGATTTCGCAACGCTATACATGCGGTGAAAACGTACCCTGAAGCGGATGCTAATTCAGATCATTGCTTATTGGGAGCAAAAATAAAGTTGCGCCCAAAAGAAACTGTATATGTACATAAAAAAAGGAATAAGCGCTTAAATCTTGAACTACTTAATATGCCAGAGACGTCAGAAAACCTTGCTCGTAATATTAACAACGGAATGAAAAATGTAGATTACAATACAATGACAGAAGACACATTAAAAAGGCTATCGATGAACCTAGTAAGGAAATATTAGTCAAAGATACCAATGACGAAAGAAATTCTAGACTTACGGGACCGCCGAAGAACATTTAAAAATACAAACAACGCTCGATATGAAGATATCCATCGCTTGATTCGCAAAAAGATAAAAGAAGCGAAAGAGAAGTACTTGGAAGAAAGATGCCATGAAATAGAGACAACGTACTGAACCAGAAATAAGGGGAGAATTTCAAACATCAAGTCTGAGTGTATTACAATCGGAGGTTAAAAATGCAATCAAAAAGGCCAAAAATAAAAAAAAAGATCTAGGAAAGGAAGGAAAGGATTCCCGTAGAATTATTAAAATTATTGGATGAAGAATACTGAAGAAACTTTTTAATCAAATATATGAAACTGGTAAAATCCCTCAAGAATGGTTGCAGTCAACATTTATTCCCTTACCAAAAAAAAATCAGCCAACCGGCTGCAATGACTATAGATTGAGCTTGAAGTTTAATGAGCCACGCCCTTAAAATACTTCTCAAAATCATCCAAGAGAACATAAGGAGGATTGGGAAGAAGGGAAGCGTTGTTCTGCATGAACGTACTCCTACAAAAGTGTAGGGATTTCAAAAAGAGGATATATGTACATACGTCTGTTTCATCGACTTTGAAAAGGCATTTGATAGAGTGGAACATGACTTAAAAATTAATCCATGCACTAACCAAACTGGAACGTTAGGACCATGTATCAAGCAGGTAAAATTGAAAATCTGCAAATAGAAATGAAAAAAAACCAAATACAGATGCTCGGAATAAGCGAAGCTAGATGGCCTGGAGCAGGAAAAACGATGCATTGCAATGGATATACGACTTACTATTCGGGATCGCTTGACGGCACTCATAAGAATGGTGTTGCTGTGATTCTGGAAGACCTGGTGATCAGTAAAAGTGTGAGAAACTTTATTCCGTTATCTGAACGAGTCATGATGATACAATTAGCAGGAAAACCTATAAATGTTAACATAATACAAGTGTATGCCCCCACTTTCGATAAAGAAGAAAATGAGATTGAAGAATTTTATCAACAAATCAAAGAATTGATGACATATACGAAAAAATTCGGGTGTGACCAACCCATGACTTTATCTATGTATTTGAGGAATATAAGAAGGTAACAAAACAAAATATTGAACTGATGACTATGATAGCGATACAAATTGAGCGCAAATGTATGGAAACTTGCACAAAACAAAAGTTCTACTTGCGGTTGTGAGATTTTGTTAAAATTTTTTTTATTACTAAAAATCACTATCACTATACTCATTAAATATCAAGAAAATAAAAATAATTTTAAAGGTCAAAATAAAATAATGAAATATTGTTTTAAAAAAAAATACTACTTCCGGTTTACGAATTCTGACCAAAACCCTACCAGCTCTAAGTTAGTACATAAAGGATAGAAATATAAATTTTCAGCTTAATACGTTCAGGGGTGTGGACAGAGTAGTGGGCACAACATTTTCGACCTTTCTAAGAGAAAAAAATCCCACTTCCGGTTTATAAAATATAATAATTTTTTTTATTTTCATCAAATTGATACAAGAATTATACTTGAATTTTTTTGTGACGAACACACATGTTTAAGGGGTCGAAAAAAATAGTGGAAGAAAAATACGAACAAGAGTAAACTGCTACTTCCGGTTGACGGATGCTAACTAAATTTTATAATTAACTTGGTATTAAATTTTAACTTCTAGATATGAAATTTCAGTTCAATAAACCAAAAGGTTTCTGAAAAAAACATAAAAAACTTCGATTCTCTAGAGTAAAAGTACTGCTTCCGGTTCAGATAGAAATATTTAAAAAATATGAGTTTATAAAAATTATTATTTGTATTATACTAAAAAAAAATTCAGTCCGATTCAGTTAGTGGCTTGGGAGATAATTGAATTCAAAAACTTAAAAAAAGAGGACACCTATAAGGCGAGGTACCATTTCCGGTCAACTTAAAAATTTGAAAAAAAATTACGTCGTGTCGATAATAATTTCAGTAAACGATACTAAGTTTCAGTTCGATAGGACTAACGGTGTTAAAAATATCCCCAAAATACATACCCACACAGACACACACACACACACACATTTTTTCTAGATCATGAAAACGTGATCAGTGATCGATTCTGAGTTCGAATCAGTCAAAATCTCGAGTTCGAATTTTCGCATGATCACAAAACTTCATCTATTGTTACTACGTACATAGATAAAGTAAATATTGGCCTGGATGACAGGGATGTCAGATTGCTACGAAATATTTATTGGAATCAGACTGCAGTAGTACGTGTCGATGATCAATTCACTGATGAGATTCCTATAGAACGGGGCGTCAGGCAAGGATGCATCCTATCACCTACTCTTTTTAACACCTACACCGAATCCATCTTCCACGAAGCTCTCCAAGAGGCGGAGGGCATCAAGGTGGGCGGCGAGACGATCACCAATATAAGATATGCTGATGACACGGCACTAGTCGCTGAAAATTTAGCAGACCTGCAAAGATCTCTAGACCGTGTACATCAAGAAAGCAATCGAAGAGGTCTGCGCATAAATCTAAAGAAGACAAAATTTATGATAGTAGATAGAATGCAAACAGACACCGGGAATCTAACCTTGGATGGAGAGGTGATAGAAAGAGTAAAAAGATTCAAATACCTGGGAACCTGGCTGAATGAAGAGATGGACCCAGATGAAGATTTAAGAATCCGCATCGAGATGGCTAGAACAGCATTTGTAAAAATGAAGGCGGCGCTTACAAACAAGCATCTCAATCTTCATACGCGGTTGAGATTCGCGAAGAGCTACGTCTGGACAGTATTACTACACGGATGTGAGACGTGGACTCTGAAAACCAAGATGATCAGCCGCATTGAAGCTTTTGAGATGTGGGTCTATAGGCGTATGCTGAAGATTCCGTGGACCAAAAAGATATCAAACGAAGCTGTCCTCGGCATGATGGGGAGAGGCAGGGAACTTGTTTCTGTCATCAAGCGGAGAAAGATGGAGTACCTCGGACACATGATACGGGGTCCAAAATACGAATTTCTCCGTTTGATAACCATGGGGAAAATAGAAGGAAAAAAATGGATTGGCAGGAAAAAGTTATCTTGGCTTCGAAACATGCGCATGTGGACCGATATGAGCGCCGAAGAGCTGTTCCGAGCCGCTGAAGACTGATGCGGATATATTCAAATAATCGACGAGGTGGTCGCCAACGTCCGGATGCGGACAAGGCATTAACAAGAAGAAGAACCAAACTGGGATAGATGCAAAGGATATCGCCCTTTTGAAGAACACCTATGTACATATATTGGAACCAATCTGCTGTCGTGAAGGTTGAAGACTTGGAAACCGAAAAAGTAGAAATTAGTCGAGGGGTACGGCAGGGATGTGTATTGTCGCCCATAATCTTCAATCTGTATTCGGAAATGGTCTTCAATAGTCGAATAGGAGTAAGAATAGGCGGCGAAACTATAAATAATATCCGTTTCGCTGATATTGACTTTGATATTGAGTGCCGAATTGATCATTCATGTCAAAAATGGAGTTTGGGTCTGTCTATTAATATCAATAGACAGACTAGAATAGAATCGATTTTTTTAGCAGATAAAATCGACAACATACAAAAATCAAAAGGACACAAACACTACTTATGTATATTAAATCAGGGGTATATAACTTTATTAAAGACATGATGAAAGAAAGATATAGAGTGAAACAATAGAACAGCGTTTCCCAAACCGTGGTACGCGTACCACTTGATGGTACGCGAAAAAAAATCAGTAATGGCGGACATGCAGGAATAAATGATTTACAATCATAAAAATAGAAATATTTTTTAAATCTTATGTATAATTTCGAAAGAGACTTTGTAAGTTTGTATCTTTGTTAGGGAACTTCGAAAACAAAATAAAATTTCCATGACGACAATTAAATTGTTTGAATATTATATTTTTTTCGATTCAAATAAGTTTAATAAAAAAACAATTGAATATTTACTATTAGATTCACCATGTTGAAGCTGTTTATATTACAAATACTGAGTGAAGCCGGGTAAAACAACTAGTAATTAATAAACATTATCTTAATTAGTCATCGACGACGTCAATATGTCAATACGACGTCAGTCGATGATCGAAAATCTGGCAATCGATACGTTTCCCTCAGATCCGGCATGGATTTTGGAGTGCATTTTTAAATTTACCGCGTTCACGCTCCAATTAATAAATAACTTAAATTTGACACTTGAGAACTGTTCGATAATAATCTTTAATGTTGCAGATAAAATTGAAGGTACGTATGATTAGAAAATTATTTTTTTGGAATTTATGTATCGAAAATGATCAAACTGAAGTATTTGAAACTTTACATAATTTATTATCTGAAAACAAGTCACGGGATATACGTGAAAAAATAATTGAATATTAAATGGGGCTGAAATAGTCTATTAAGCAGTGCTTCCCCAAACCTTAAGAAGCAAACAATTTGATTTCAAACCCCTTTGATAATTTACATTTTCGGACAGCTACCGAGGAAAAAGAGAACTTGATTGAACTTTCAAATTATAGCATTTAAAAACTGAATTCGAAATGAATAAGGTTATTAATTTTTGGCGAGGTGAAGTGAAGAATATGAACAGCTTTATGACATAGCGCTTAAATTTTTGTCGCCGCTTACTTGCACTGAACTGGTTGAGAGAGCTTTCTCTTCATATGTTTTAATAAGACAAATATATAAATTGATTGAATCCAGCTCCAAACTTAAGGGTAAATCTCGCATCATTTGAACCAAATTTAAAAAAAAACTAAGTACTAGGATATCATTAAATTTATTTTGTAAGCAGATTCAATGAAAAGAAAACATATTATATGTACTTTGTAATTTTGTGTTTTTATTAAAACCATCAATAATATTTGTACTATCAATAATAGAAGTATGACAAGATAGTAGATAAATATATTAAACTTTGAGCATATTATAATTGTGACTCCGCAAATAACTTTTTTTCCACAAAATTCCTTACCAAAACAGATCTACATATTGAGTGTATCCTGTCTTCACATTCCTTACCATGCAATTACTTTATATAATAATTTATTACACTTGCAAAAACAAATTTCATGAAATACACTCATTTTTATATGGTGGTACAATTTAGCGTTATGTACTACCAAGTGGTACGAAAGTCAAAATAGATTGGGAAACGCTGCAATAGAACATTGAATAGAAAAAAAAGGAAAATTATAAAATAAAAAACATTATAAAAGAAAGCATGAAAAGAAAATAAAAATATACCAAACTAATTTAAAATAGTAAATGTGTGTTACAGTGGGGTCGTATAGTCATTAAAAAAATATTTTTACTAGCGTTTTAGTGATATCATAACCGAATACTTTCCCACTAGTGACTAGTACCTACATGCATATATGTACATGTGTATATGTAATTTAAAAATGGTGTGATTTCATTGTAACCACTGCCAGCCAAGTATACAAATCAGTCAGTTTATTGAACAAAAACATGTAGTGATAAATTTAATATATTCTCGATATTTTCGAGATTCAAATAAACGGTTTCTCGAGATACGAGAATCTCGAATTTTCACAATAAAATATTCTCGAGAAACGAGAAACAAAATTTCTCGAGATTTCTCGATCACAACCACTAATAAAATCTCTGACATAATATTGGCATTACGACTGGTAAAAATAGCTGTAGAAGCTTTATGTCGTGAAGACATAAATCTATATACAGCCGACATAACATTGAAATGTATGCTTGATAAACTGTCTAAAAACAATTCTTTTTAAGCCAAGGAACTTAAAAAAGAGCTGATAATTCGAATAAAGGATAAAAGAATGACGGGTGACCGTGAAAAAGTCAAAGTGAAAAAGAAACGAGAATCAAAATTTCTCGATAAATCTCGAGACGAGATTTCTCGATCACAACCTCTACGTACATAAGATGGAATACTTTGGCCACATTAATCGCGGCCCCTAATATCACCTTCTATCGCCTACAATCATAGAAGGGAAAATAGAAGGCAAACGGTGGCTTGGGAGAAAGAAGCTCTCTTGGCTCCGGAACTGATCAGGTCATCAGGTCATGGATGGGACGGGACTCGCACGAGCATTGGAAGAATTCGCACGGGCCATAAACGATGTCTGCCCATGATAGTCGCCTACGTCCGAATACGGATTCGGCATTACATAGAAGAAGAAGAAGAAAATCTGTACATTTACCTGACTGATGGAATAAGTACTATACGAAACAGTGGCGTAGCAAAGGGGGGGGTCCGGGGGGTTCTGGACCCCCCCCTTGGCGGAGCGCAGTCGGCGGCAAAATATCCCACAAATTATCACAAATCCATGACAGATTTTTAGGACATAAACATTTACTTGAAAATTTCCAATGTTTGCTTCCCGATGGAAAAAGCTCTCAACCATCAAGTGTTTTAAAAAATAAGATAAAGACTTTGGGGGAAATTTACAACCAATATATATTTTGTGGGCCTTGCATTCTAACTGAAGAGTTGGAAATGTGGTGGCAATATATAAGTACTAGTGAAAATCGACCAAAAAACGCACTAGCTGTAATTGCAATTTACAATCCTTCAATATTTACATACTTCAAAAATTCTAGCAACACTTCCGGTGACAACAGCCACAAGTGAACGAACGGAGCTTTTCCACACTACGACGACTAAAAACATATTTAAGAAATACGATGTCGGAAAATCGACTAAATGGACTTGCTTTATTAAATATTTCCTGCCCGCACAGTCCTTTTTCGAATGGCTCCTATTCCAAGAGCTATTCGACTTCTTAATGAAATCGTTGCTGCCGAGACTGAATGTGATATTTTCCACCTAAGTGAGCGTAAATTGTCGGAAATTACTCTAACCCATTTATCTGGTAGTCTGTGCTCATCATTGTTTTCATGATTGATTGTGATTTATGAGTGAAATTTTGATTAACTCTCTTCCATTTGGGCCTACAGGGATGTTTTGTATTTGTAGTTGTTTCTTCCATATTTATTGGAACTGGCTGTAGGTGCAAGGCATTCCTTATGCTATATTTTTTATTTGATATTTTTACTTTATCTGTTATTATTAAATGCTATTTTTTATGTTTATGTATGGATGTATTTATGTTTATGTTCAAATGTATTTTTTTTATGTATAATTGATGAGTATATTATTTTCGTTATGTATTAATTTATGTTTAATTGTTATTTTGTTTTTTTGTGTTATATTTTTTGACCATTGTGACACTTTAGGAATTCCTGTTATGCCACAATGGTCTGTTTAGAATAAAAATGAATAAATAAATAAATAAAAATATTAGATATAAATTTTAGTGCAGAAAAAATATTAGATATGTTTACAATAAAGACACGAAGATTGGATCTGTTAATTTCATACTTTTTTTAAGTATTCATTATTTTTATTTTATTTGAATTTAGTTCATACCATATTTTTATTATGTATTTACCATTGAAGTAGAATGGGTAGAAGCGCTCTCAGCTTCCAAAAATGTTGCTGCGAAAACTCCGTGCAGACGGAGATTTCGGCTGTTTAGCTCAGTTGTTTGTTAACCTCTGTAGCAGTAGGATCTCTTTGAAATAGGCTCTACTAGTGAAATTGTGTGGTAGTATTAGTTCGACAAAGTCCGAACATCTGTATGTGCACGTGCTAGATGTTCGGACCAGCCTCACTCATTGAAAAACAGTTATTATTACTTTATCTACATTGAATTAGTATGCATAGAATTGCTCTCAGTCCCTAAAAATGTTGCCACAAAAAATCCGTGTGCCCGGAGATGTCAGCTGCTTTGCCCAGTTGTTGTAAGGGACGATCACTTCCACGAATTTTTTTTCCTCACTCTTTTGTCTCTCTTCTGACTTTCCGTCTCTCTCTTCGATTGCTCGCTTTTAAGCGATACTTTTGTTAGGAATGACTATTCTATACATTATACTTCAATGGTATTTACTTTATTTTTATATGTTGTGATTTTATATTAATTAAATATAAATTATTGTTGCGTAGGGGTGGGTGGAGGATCCAAGTAAAGGCCAACAGTCGTATCACAGCATTTATTGATGATTAAGGAGATACACGCACTGTCACTGCTCAGTCCAGAATGACCTGATATCGCCTACATACCGCCTTATAAAGGGTAGATCTCTCAGGACGCCTAATCTGTTTACCTGTTGTATAGTCACGTATTCGGATATGTGTTTCCACGACATTGGGTCTCCCCGTACCGATTCTGAGAAAAGCCTAATAACGGTCATTGTTTAGCCTAAATGCACTTAGAGTCCAGATATAATCCTTGGAAGTAAGTGCATGCACTTAGTTAACCCGATAACAGATATCTGTTGGTCTAAGTGCAATTCGCTCAATCCGCGGCGTACGTAACATTATATTATTTTTTATTTTTATATATATGAGAAATTTGTCTTTATTTATGTGTATTTATGTGTTTATGTGTATTTTATTTATTTATTTTATTAATTGAAAAATCAACAGACAGGATGTACATAGATATGTATAAAAAAAACAAATAGTAAATAAATAATATATGTAACATCCGAGTCCAATAATAGATTTTTACAAAAATGAAAAAGATAAATATAAGGAAAACAAATTTAAAAGTAAAGAATAAAGGCATGACAAAATATGTAGAACATTGCATATAAACATAAACTATAGTATTAAAATATTTGAAAAAGGTTATAAAATAGAATATAAGAAGAAATTGAAATTTACAAATATAAAACAAATGAAAAAGGTAAATACAAAATATTGCTGTCGGTTCCCTCATCACTGAGGATCGTGACTATGATGTGCGGTCAACCAGCTGCCTCCATTCAGTTCTAAATTCGGCCAGGCGAAGACTTGCTACCGTGGAAGCGTCCGTCGCTGCAGATACTTGGTCAGTCCAGGGGAATGCGGGGGATCTGCCTCTGGCTCTTCTGCATTCCAACCACAACCAACCGCTCCAGGCTCTCCTCACCTCTTCGTGCAATGTGGCCGAAGAACTGCAATATACGTTTCAGGCATATTGTTGACAGTCTATCCTTGATTTTCAATTCTTCAAGAATAGACACATTCGTGCGTTTGTCGGTCCAAGGCACGCGCAGTAGCCGTCTCCAGGACCACATCTCGAAGGCATCGATTCTCCGTCTATCCACCGCCTTCATGGTCCACGTCTCGATACCATAAAGGCAGACAGAAAAAACGAGACTCTTCACGAGACGGATTTTGACAGAAGTTGTAATGGCTCTATTCTTCCAAATCTTCGTTAGTTGTGACATTGCCGATTTTGCTAATGTAATCCGGCGCCGTATTTCCAATTCGCTGCCGCCGTTGCTAGATATGAGTGACCCCAGATAGACAAAATTATCGACCACATCTATACCGTTTAAAGCTGAGTTGTTGTTTTGCAGCTGTTGGTGACGGTCAATTATCATAATTTTTGTTTTGGGGCGGTTTATCTGGAGGCCAAGCACATTACTCTCTGTCTCAACACGACGGATCAGTTCGGCCATTTCTTCATGATTATTAGCTATGAGCGTTGTGTCATCCGCATACCGAAGATTGGATAGTTTTTTTCCACCAATGGACACTCCACCCTTCCAACCATCCAGTGCTCTACGCATTATATACTCTCCATATATATTAAATAGGTCTGGAGATAATATACACCCTTGCCTTACTCCACGTTGTACTCGAAAATTTGTCGAGTTTAGCGAATTGATTCGAACTACTGCATTGTTATCATTATACAAGTTATATATTATTTTTACAAGATGCATGAGGACTCCCATGTCCAGTAGAACTTTCCACAGATAGTCCCAGTTCACAAAGTCAAAAGCTTTTTTATAGTCTATAAAACAAAGAACGGCTGGAGTTTGAAACTCCCGACATTTTTCAATGAGTTGACGTATATTCAGTATTTGTTCCCTCGTCCCTTTGCCTTTTACAAACCCTGCTTGTTCGTTCGGTATTTGCCATCCAAGGTAACTGCTCAAACGATCTTTAATTATATACAGCAATACTTTACTAGAGTGCGATATTAAGGCTAAGGTCCTGTAATTCTCGCATTTTTTTGTAGATCCTTTCTTGTGTAAGGGAATGAATATTGAATTGACCCAATCTTTCGGCCATACTCCGTTTACCCAGATCTTGTTGCACATATTACATAGCGCCTTTATCGCAGTTTCACCAAGCTCTTTCAGAAGTTCAGCTTGTATACCATCGCTGCCAGGAGACTTTTTACATTTCAGTTTCTTTATGGCATTTACAACTTCAGATGTCAAGATGTCAGGCTCCCTGACATCATCAATTAGGGAAACAATTGAGGTGGACGAACTACCACTGTACAATTCCGAACAGTATTCTTTCCATCGGTTGAGTATCACATCAATATCTGTAAGCGTGTTTCCAAATTGATCATCTATTGTCCAATTTTTGGGTGAAAATTTTTCAGTGACGATTTTTACTTTGTGAAAAATATCCCTTGCCTGATTCTTTAATGCGTGTTTTTCTATCTCCTCACATATGTCATTTATATATTTGGCTTTATCCCGCCTACAACTCCTTTGAATATCTTTATGTAATATTGCATACCTTTCAAGATATTCTGTCGATGTTATGCCAGTTTGTTTAAGTCTTTTACGTTCTTTTATCTTAACCCAAGTTGAATCAGAGATAAAAGACTTACGATGTTCATTTTGCGGTGTTTGATGTTTTCTGGCATACCGAATTATGAGATCTTTAAAAATTTTCCAAGACTCTTCTACATCTACATTAGGATTTATTTGGAATTCTGCATCTTTTTCTCTGATTACATTGCCAAAATTAATTACATCATCATTGGTGAGTTTAATTGCTTTATTTTGATGTCTTTTAATCATTTTCAATTTCAGTCGAAATTTAGCAACAAGTAAGTTATGGTCCGATCCGCAATCTGCACCTGGAAATGTTTTGACGTTATGTATCGATGATTTCCATCTAGAATTTATTAATACATAATCGATTTGGTTGCGGTGACGATCCCCAGGAGATATCCAAGTGTATAATCGCCTAGGATGATGTTGAAACCAAGTATTCATAATGGACATTTTATTTTCAATGCAGAAACTTATAAGTTTCTCTCCTCTCTCATTTTGAATACCCAATCCATATTTACCTACTATGTTATCAATGTTGCTATTATTACCGACTTTGGCATTAAAATCACCAAGAATAATGGTCATTTCTTTGTTTGAGATATTTGACAATGTATCGAGTAGTGAAGCATAGAACGCATTTATTTTAATATCTTCGGCATCTGCAGTAGGAGCATATATTTGAAGGATGTTGAGTTTATACGGATGCGTGTTGAGTTTTAAGTGTATATGTAAGTCTGTCGCTTATGGGGTTGTAGCCAATTAGTGCACTGGTTAATTTAGATGCTAAGATCACCGCGACACCGCTATGTGACGAATCTTGGTTACCAGAAAAATATATCGTATTTCCATTTGAAGTTTTATAATGGCCGTTGTTCTTTCAGTGCGTTTCCGAGATTCCGAGTATATCTAGCCCATGACTGTACATCTCTTTCTCAACAACCAGTGTTTTCCCAGGATTCAGGAGTCCTCTAACGTTCCAAGTACCTATTTTGGATTTGTTCCGTAAAGTTTCTCCAGTCGCATATTTTCCACATGATGCCTGGTGAGTCACATGCATGTGGCCAGTAGCCAATTTCACACCGTGAGACCTGGAACCTCGAAGGCGCCGGGTGTCAGCCGGAGAGTCAGACTTCTTCACACTTTTATTTTTGTACATCATAGTTATCTTGGGAGAATACTGCAGTGGATTCCCACTTCCTTCTACAGCGCAGTAAATGTTTTGACATCTTATACTGGCAGAGCTGCTGCCCACTACCAGGGATTTATTATAGAGTATCCTTCTCTGTCAAAGATGATACGGTACCTTTGAAAACCGGGTTGTGCTTTTGTTAAGCGGCGGCACTTACTCGCCGCTGACCTGAGACCGTCATAGTGTTGTGTGACATTTTATAGAGTGAAACTTACCACGGATTCACTCATCACCACTCTTATCTCAAATACAAAATAAGCAAATGAAAAGGAAAATAATGAAAGCTATAATATGAATTAAATAGCACATTACATAACTAAACTAAAGTATAAAAATATTGGAAATATTGGAAAAATAGAATAGGAGAAGAAATGAATCAATCGGTCAAGATTCTCTTGATGTTAGACCTGAATTGATGTAGGGAAATACCAAATAGATCAACCTCATTCAGCTCTCCGTTAAACATACGATAAACGCGCTGCAGATAAAAATATTTTTGGGAATTAGTATTGAAAGGATCAAGTGAAAAGAGTGCAACGCGTCTAGAGTACCGAACTGGGATTCTGAAATTAACCTTATTCAGTAAATCAGAACAATCAAGGAAACCATTTATGAGCTTAAAGAAGAATATAGCATCAGTATGTCGTCGCCTGACAGAAAGATCGTCAAAAGAAAGGATTTTAAAAATGTCGGAAACAGTAGAATGGGTATAGGTAGGAAAAAGGTAGCGTAAGGATTTAATAAATTTAAGTTGAACTTTCTCAATACAATTAATATGGGATGAATAAAAAGGTGACCAGATAATTGAGGCAAATTCAAGGTGAGACCTTACAAAGGAAAAATAAAGTAATTTTAGTACATAAGGATCATTAAAGGATTTTGTTGAGCGGAGTAGGAATACAAGAGATTTAAATGCTTTGTTGGTAATAAAAGAAATATGTTCAGAGAAATCTAGTTTATTATTGAGTATTACACCAAGATCCTTAATAGAAGATGACGTGTTAAGGATTGAATGATTTAATTGATATTGATTAGTACTAATTGACTTATTTATGTGTATATGCATGTATAATGTTTGTATGTTTATGGATGTATGTAATGTATGTGTATGTGTATATGTATATGTATATGTGTATGTATGTATATGTGAATATATATGTGTAGGTGTGTATGTATGTATATGTATATATGTGTATTTTTATATTTATGTATGTATGTATGTGTATTTGTGTATACGTGTAAGTATTTGTGTATATATGGATGGTGTACATATATGTTTATATAATTGTCTTTGGCCAGGAAGGCGCATTGGGTTTACCTGTTAGCCCTTCTTGGTGTAAATTAAATAAAATAAAATAAAAAATATAAATTATCTTGCCTATTTCCTGTCAAAACCCCCCCTTGACAAAATCCTGGCTACGCCACTGATACGAAATACAAAAGGTCTCAATACGTCTCAATTCCAAATAATCAAACTAAAAAAAAAGAAAAAAAAATGAATTTGAAATGTTCTTTGAGAAAGTTGAAAAGTGATTTTTCAACAAGTGACAAAGGTCACATTCTGGCCAGTCAGAAATAGTCATAGGAAATGCGCGTATCGGGAAACAATGAAAAGCGTGCTGTTTGGATCGCACCGGCACGGTACTGGTGACAGTGATAGTAGCAAAGGGGTAGTGGCAAAAGATAGGCGCCTTCAGTCACGTCGCCGTCTCTGCCGTCGCCGGACGCTCGCTGCCGCCCTCTTTCTGCTTCTAACCAGTGCCGGTGAGTACTGACTTCATTCAATGCCCCATATTAATTCAATACCAAACACTAACTAGCTTCGTTCACTTTAGTTCACTTCTGGACAGTTCGCGTTCACTGTCCAGAATGCAATGATTGGAAAACTCTTCCGCGCGCGCGCCAAAACACCCCTCGCCACTAGGACGATTCGCAAATGTTTCGTTTCGAACTCTCTCGTGCACTCGCTGGGATTGCTGGGATTGCTGGGATTGCTGGGATTGCTGGGATTGCTGGGATTGCTGGGATGGGGTTGATTCGGTTTCGCAACACTTCGGTTTTGGTTTCGCAACAGCGCGTCACGTGTTGACAAGTTTCATGCATTCGCGCTGTCTCTTCCCTCTATGCTTGCGTTCCTTTAATTGCACAATTTGGACATCCTTTAGAATTTCGACATGACATTCACATACATATGTATGTACGTATAGATAAAAATGCCTCTCCAGCGAAAATTGTTTGTTTTCTTTTCTTTAATACTGCAGACGCACGTGTTCTGATTAATTCTTTGTTGCGAAATTTTACAAAACATTGCGCGTAATCTGAAGCGTGTTTTTGCAACCTTTTTATTAATTATATAAATATATATATATATATATATATATATATATATATATATATATATATATATATATATATATATATATATATATATATATATATATATGTATGTATACAAACGTACATAATAAGTTGTATAACGTAGAATGTTTTGTTTTTAGGTTCGCTCCCGAAAGCGTGTGGCCTTGCAGATCGCCGCTAAATCGACAGACATCGAAGAACATCCTACATACATACATATTGGTGAGACAAACTCTTTTGAGCTCGGATCTCTGGTGGTGGTTCTTCAGAAACGCATTAGACCTTTAAAAAATTGGCGATATACTCATCGTACATATATATATGTATATGTATGTACGTATTATAATTATTTAAAATTTGTGTTAAAAATATATGTTTCACGCTTCCTCTTTCTTCGATTGTCATTTTCAATTCTCGGAATAATTTATCTGTAAGGTCAAGTCCTTTGGTATTGAGATTTTCCAAAAATAGAATTATAAGAAGCGATTTTGGCCATTATGCTCATAACACTTCCACGTCCGGAGAATGCGCTGTACTTGTGTTATACAACAAACCTTTTGAGACAACAAAAAAAAAAAATTCGGGTGTGACCAACCCATGACTTTATCTATGTATTTGAGGAATATAAGGAGGTTACAAAACAAAATTCGATATTGAACTGATGACTATAATAGCGATACAAATTGAGCGCAAATGTATGGAAACTTGCACAAAACAAAAGTTCTACTTCCGGTTGTCTGATTGCATTCAAATTTTTTTATTACTAAAAATCACTATCAGTATCATAATCATTAAATATCAAGAAAATAAAAATAATTTTAAAGAACAAAATAAAATATTGAAATATTGTTTAAAAAAAAATACTACTTCCGGTTTACGAATTCTGACCAAAACCCTACCAGCTCTAAGTTAGTACATAAAGGATAGAAATATAAATTTTCAGCTTAATACGTTCAGGGGTGCGGACAGAGTAGTGGGCACAACATTTTCGACCTTTCTAAGAGAAAAAAATCCCACTTCCGGTTCATTAAATTAAGTGTTTTTTTTTTATTTTTACTTAAAATCTCTATTTTTATCATACACAATAAATATCAAGAAGCTTAAAATAATTTAAAAGGTCAAAATAAAACAATGAAAAAATAATGAAAAATTGTTTTAAAAAAAAAAACTACTTCCGGCTTACGAATTCTGACCAAAACCCTACCAGCTCTAAGTTAGTACATAAAGGATAGAAATATAAATTTTCAGCTTAATACGTTCAGGGGTGTGGACAGAGTAGTGGGCACAACATTTTCGACCTTTCTAAGAGAAAAAAATCCCACTTCCGGTTTATAAAATATAATAATTTTTTTTATTTTCATAAAATTGATACAAGAAATATACTTGAATTTTTTTGTGACGAACACACATGTTTAAGGGGTCGAAAAAAATAGTGGAAGAAAAATCGAACAAGAGTAAACTGCTACTTTCGGTTGACGGATGCTAACTAAATTTTATAATTAACTTGGTATTAAACTTAAACTTCTAGATATGAAATTTCAGTTCAATAAACCAAAAGGTTTCTGAAAAAAACATAAAAAACTTCGATTCTCTAGAGTAAAAGTACTGCTTCCGGTTCAGATAGAAATATTTAAAAAATATGAGTTTATAAAAATTATTATTTGTATTATATTAAAAAAAAATTCAGTCCGATTCAGTTAGTGGTTTGGGAGATAATTGAATTCAAAAACTTAAAAAAAGAGGACACCTATAAGGCGAGGTACCATTTCCGGTCAACTTAAAAATTTGAAAAAAATTTACGTCGTGTCGATAAGAATTTCAGTAACTGATACTAAGTTTCAGTTCGATAGGACTAACGGTGTTAAAAATATCCCCAAAATACACACACACACACACATTTTTTCTAGATCATGAAAACGTGATCAGTGATCGATTCTGAGTTCGAATCATATATATATATAGATTTTAAGTAAAAATAAAAAAAAATTACTTAATTTAATGAACAGGAAGTGGGATTTTTTTCCTCGTAGAAAGGTCAAAAATGTTGTGCCCACTACTCTGTCCGCACCCCTGAACGTATTAAGCTGAAAATTTATATTTCTATCCTTTATGTACTAACTTAGAGCTGGTATGGTTTTGGTCAGAATTTGTAAACCGTAAGTAGTATTTTTTTTTAAAACAATATTTCATTATTTTATTTTGACGTGTAAAATTATTTTTATTTTCTTGATATTTAATGAGTATACTGATAGTGATTTTTAGTAATAAAAAAAATTTTAACAAAATCTCACAACCGCAAGTAGAACTTTTGTTTTGTGCAAGTTTCCATACATTTGCGCTCAATTTGTATCGCTATCATAGTCATTAGTTCAATATCGAATTTTGTTTTGCAACCTTCGTATATTCCTCAAATACATAGATAAAGTCATGGGTTGGTCACACCCGAATTTTTTTTTCTAATACTATTTTATTAGGGCATCGACATTTATTTTTAATATCTGTCTTTGATTTGTGAGTGTTTCAATAAATTACATTTTTAATAAGGTGATGAAGTGAAAAAGTCAAAAGCTGCACACACCTTCAGAATTCCCGTCTCCGACGTCAACTTAAACGATTTTAATAAGCTACGATTAACTAAAAATTTACATCAAACACAATTTATAGAATCATTAGTATTAATTAAAGAAGATAATAGAAGTGTGTTTCATTCTTATGATTCTCCGTTTTCGATGTGACGTTTACTTAAATTAATCAAAGCATACAAATTTTCATTAGAATAGTTGGATGCATATTCGTAACATACAGAGATATTAAATATTAAATTACGCACACTAGTTCGTCGTCGTCCATCATGATCATTTACTTTTTGCAGTATTTTTCACGAAATTTGAAAAGACCCGTACTTTGCGGCGTCGTTGTGGAACCTACTGGATGAACGAAATATATTTCAAAATGGATTCATTCAAACATCATATGCTATTTACGTTCATGACGCTCATGAATTATTCAAAATAGTATTACAATGTTTTTTTTAAGATATTTGCAATCGACCCGTCGGTCATAAGCAGATTTTATAACAATTTATTTGCTTAAATAGTATTACAATGTTCAATTTTAAAATACATACATACATATATGATTAATATTTACCCTTTCCATTTTATTTTTATATTATAGATTGACAGTATTTTCAGCTGTTTTGTTATTTATTTATTTTCAGATAACTAAGGAGAATTGAAAATGGATTCTTCTCAAAGCCCAGGTCGCGCCTACTGTTATCAGGACATCCCGTCCCGAGAAAGTAGATGTTGGTTGTGCGGCATCTATTTTGAAAGCACAGCTTCGCTCTTTTCCCATATGTATGAAAGGCACAACGATGAACTGTGGTTTCAAAAAATGCCTCAAGGCATAATTTGCGTATCCGTTGGTCTATTTGACAGATATTACTTGTGTCCAATATGCATAGCAATATGCAAACCTAAACATCTAATGCTGAGGCATTTCAGGTCTCATGGCTCCGAATATTTAGATTTTATAATAAAGCAGCGTGCCAATCGGTCCTAATATGATTTGATGATTTGAAAATTCGTTTTTTTTGTTGGTGTTTCAATCACGAAAGTTATTTTTTTCATTTACATATGTATGTTTGCATATAATGTAATATTGTATGTACATACCTAGATATGGTCTGCGAGTTGCTGGTTGCTGGTTGCTGGTTACCATTCGCACAAATATATTTTGTTCTCAAATAAAAAGAGTGTTTTTATTTATTTCATCATATTTTAATAAACGTTTTGTTATCAATGTGATCACGAGTTTCCAATCAATCAATGAAAATAATGGTCATTTTTTTAAGTTAAGTAAGTATCTGGTGAACCCGAGCTACCTTTTTATTTCAAAAACAATTCAGTTAACCAGTTTTTTGCACAGCTTCAAACATAACACCTAATAATTTTCCCTCAACAAAAATAAGATGTAACATCCGAGTCCAATTACAGATTTTTACAAAGATAATTAAACGAAAAAGATAAATACAAGATAAAAAAATGCAAAAGAAAAGAATAAAAGATATAACATGACAAAATAGCACATTGAATAACTTAACTCAAGTGTTAAAATATTGGAAAAAGGCTATTTTTATTTTTTTATTTATTTTTATTTTACATACATATTTTCACATACATACATATATATATATATATATATATATATATATATATATATATATATATATATATATATATATATATATATATATATATATATATATAAATATACCAGGAAGGCTTATGAGGGCTGTACACCCGAAATCTTAATTTTGTTACCGTTCCTTTCTTCGATATATATATTGAGTGTATGTATATATTGAGTGAATGCGACAATATATATCAATATATATATATTGAGTGAATGCGACAGTTGCGCTTTGATCAGATAAAACGTGTTTTAAATTGAAAAAATCGAGGGTTCGTATTCTACTATTTTCTCCTCCAAAACTGGACCAATTTTTAAAAAAATTTCATCATCGGTATGAGAAAGATATTTTCTGTGCATCTATCGACGTATTTTTTTAAAAATCGACCGTGAAATAACCACGATAGACTCTTTTCGTGGGTGTAAAAAAGAGGCGATTTTATAGATGTTTGGCGGCTCCTAGCTCCTATAAAAAATAATTAATTAAAAAAATAAAACAATAGATGCACCCCATTGGTGGATATCCATAACATATTAAAAAATAATTTCTCTAGTGCCATAATTGAGGGAGGGAGAAGTAAAGTACGTTTGTATGGACAAGGCGCTGCTGTCCAGCCCTCTTAACAGGTAAACCCCAAATGCGCCTTCCTGGTCCACATAATTATTACATAGATACATGTAAATCTAAATATCTGACATCTATGGTCAGTATACATATATTACAAACATCGTATTAATACGATAAATAACGATGAATAACTTTCATGTAACAATACGATTTTTTTTTTATATACGATAAACAACCACAGAGACATCTATGGTGAGCAATATGGCGAAAACTAAGATATAACAATAACTAAAGGTTCGCAACAGAAAATTGGAAAGGAGACGCAAATTTTACAGGAATCGTTTCAATGAAAGGTCTGGCCAGCAAACTTTCGATTTTCGATCTTTGCCTTCCGATATTTGCGATTTCTGTCGTTTAACATTCTGTCTCGTCACGTAGACCCGTATATTTTACATACATATATACAAACTTATACCAGGAAGGCTTAACAGATAAACCCCAAATGCGCCTTCCTGGTTCACATATTGATTAATACATGTAAATCTGAACAATATCCGACATCTATGGTCAGATATTACAAACATCGTACGATAAATAACAATGAATAACTTATTCATGTAACAATACTCCACAATCATCCATAGAAGACATCTATGGAGAAACCTAGAGATAATATTAACTCTAGGTTTCTTGCAACAGAAAATTGGATAATAATGCCAATTTCACAGGAATCGTTTCAAATCAGAAAAATTGGCAAATTCTGATAAGAAACGATCGACCTAGACAAATCAAGGTCTGGCCAACAACGAGACTTAGCGGGGAATCGAACTCGGAACATCAAGTACGAAATATCATTCATCATTCACCACTAGACCACGCTGCTGGTTAAATATTATTAAATAGAATAGAAGAAGAATTGGATCAATCGGTCAAGATTCTCTTGATTTTAGTCCTGAATTGATGTAGGGAAATACCGAACAGATCAACCTCATTATGTGAAAAGAGTACAACGTGTCTAGAATACCTAACTGAGATCCTGAAATCAATCTTATTCAGTAAATCAGAACAATCAAGGAAACCATTTATGAGCTTAAAGCATTACACCAAGATCCTTTGTAGAAGATTATATTAAGACTAGTGTAGGGCCCGTTGATTTCAACGGGTGGTTTCGAAAAGAAATTGAAACTCGAATAAAAATAAAGTTAAAGATATGGAATTGACTGGTTTCGGAAAGACAAAGGCAGAAAAAAATGAAAATTATGAAAAAAATGAAAAATATGAAAATAATGAAAAATATGAAAAAAATGAAAAATATGAAAAAAATGAAAAAACTGAAAAAAATGGAAACAATGAAAAAGATGAAAAATTTGAAAAAAATTTGAAAAAAATGAAAAAAAATGAAAAAAACTGAAAAAAACTGTAAAAACTGAAAATAATGAAAAATATGAAAATAAAGAAAAATATGAAAAATATGAAAAAAATGAAAAAAAAAAAAAATTTTCGATTGTCGACGAAAGCCGAAGTCGATTGTCGATTGTCGACGAAAGCCGAAGTCAATTATCGAGACGGCAGTGTAGTGGTTAGCGTGAATGTTCTGAACGCGGGGACCCCAGCTCGATCCCACGTTTTGGAATTAATTTTATTTTTCAAATATCGCTAAAATATAAATTAATTTCAATAATTTCAATTAAAAATATATATTTAATTGTTTTATATGAAAAGAAAAAAAAATGGTTCAAAACCTCGCTAAATGAAATTATTAAAATTACGTATTTTTATATGGCGAGAAGGAATATTTCAATTAATGTTTAAAAAAAAAAGGCGAAATGAAAAATTGGATTTGGCACGATGTCCGAGACCATTACCTCATTAGACCCATATTCAGGCTATTTGGGGTGATCGGTTCGAGTCGCGACAAAGTCGTCTCGTCGAAAAATGAATTAATCGATTTTTATCGATTCGTTCATTATGTTCGGCGAGAGTTAGGACACACACACACACCCACACACACACCCACACACCCACACACACACCCACACACACACAGATTACCGTCGTTATATATATGATGATATGATGTTTAGAATTGAATGGTTTAATTGATAGTGATTGGTGATAATTGACTTATTTCTAGTGAAATTTAAAATAGAGCATTTTTCTAGATTAATAAACAGGTCATTGTTCAAACAATATATAGAAAATCTATCAAGATCTTCTTGCAGCTTATGACTACAGGTAGGATAGTCACAGTGCTATCCATTGTTCCATTGTTGTAAATCCTTTGTAAAAAAGGTTCGGCAAACCTTTAACAATGCATTTACAACCTTTGAACAATACGCGGCACCTTCTGGGTCCGGTGACTACTTATGACAATCGTCATAACGCGATTATGTTTTAATCACGTTCATCAGATTAAATCCTCGTTCACATCTACTTCATATTTAGTGTATTTAAAATCTTCGGCTCTGCTTCTTCGCGAAACCGCATTTCTATATGACCACAGAGCAATTGAATAAATCTCATGATCGCAGTTGTATTTACATTGCTGCTATTTAATGATAAGATGTTTTTACATCTTCACTCAAATAAACTATCTCACTTAAATTTTGAGAGAGAGGTTTATTGATTTTTGCTTTTGTAAATTGCTCCATTGAAAATATGCTTGCACATTGATGCTAGTTCAACCAAAACATCATTCAAAATTTTAAGAATTTAATTCTTAAACCTACCCGGAAGCATTAGTCTATTTGTGTTAAGAAACAGGACACCTTTTTGTTTTTTATTTTTTTCATTTTTTCATAATTAATCTGTGTGTGTGTGTGTGTGTATGTGTGTGTGTGTATGTATGTGTGTGTGTGTGTGTGTGTGTGTGTGTGTGTGTGTGTGTGTGTGTGTGTGTGTGTGTGTGGGTGGGTGGGTGTGTGTGGGTGTGTGTGTCCTAACTCTCGCCGAACATAATGAATGAATCGATAAAAATCGATAAATTCATTTTTCGACGTGAAGACTTTGTCGCGACTCGAACCGATCACCCGAAATAGCCTGAATATAGGTCTAAATTGAGCTAATGGTCACGTACATCACGCCAAATCCAATTCTTCATTTCGCCTTTTTAATTTAAACATTTAAACATTAATTGAAATATTCCTTCTCACCATATAAAAATACGTAATTTTAATAACTTCATTTAGGATGTGTTGTAAATACACATCATATGTATATGCACGTAATTTGTTATGTGTAATAATAATATTCAACGTTACGAGGTCAATGACCGTTTGTGTATAATCGGAAAATATTACATTTTGTTAACTTTAATTAACGTTAACTTTAATAATTGAAAATTATTACAAATAAAGAATTGAAAACTATCTATGAGAGTCTTCGAAAATAACGGTTCCGGTTCCGGATTTTTTTTTAGTTTTATACAGGTATATAATAATTTTATACCCATGCGATGATATTTCATCGGGCTATTCACTAGTATCTATATATTTCTTCAAATATGGGATTCACCGTTTTCAATTACTGTCAAACACGGATAAAATATCACCGATAAAACAAAAAAAACGTCAGTTCCTGATCCCGATTTCTTTTTTATTTCCGGTTCCGGATTCCATTTTTAGGATTATTTATTACTATTTATTCCGAAATAATATTTATTCCAAAGAATATATGTATATTCCGAAATAATATTTAAACTGTTGCCAACCGAATAAATAAGTATGTTTTTCCATTGAATTTTCTAATTCAAATGCGTTTCGAACGATAAAATGTATACACTCAAATTTTCTACGTTGAAAAATAAAATAATATTTAAGCCGTTGTCAACCGGATAAATAAGAATATTGTTTCGATTGCATTTTCTTATTCAAAATGCGTTTCGATCGATAAAATGTATATACTCAAATTTTCTACATTGAAAATTTAAATAATATTTAAACTGTTGTCAACCAGATAAATAAGTTTTTTTTTCGATTGTATTTTATAAATGATGAAATGCATTTCGATCGATAAAATGTAAGTACTCGAATTTTCTACGTTGAAAAATAAAATAATATTTAAACTGTTGTCAACCGGATAAATAAGAATTTCTTCGATGGCATTTTCTAATTCAAATTGCATTGCAATGCATTTTCGAATTCAAAATATATTTTGATAGATCAAATTTAATTACTCAAGTCTACGTACTTCAATATAAAATAATAGTGCCCCATTCAATTGTTTAAAAATAGAATATTATACGATTCGAAAAAGTTATAAAACACATGTAGGTACTAGAGGTTGCATTACCGGTTTACCGGTAAATCGCCAAAAAAATCACCTTTGGTAATTACCGGAAATGATTTTTTGGCGGATTAAGGACAGCTACAGGCATATTATAACGAAAGTTTAATGTAAATATGCATTTGGAATGGGGAGTTTTGTTTTTCGACTCTGGCAACACAGATAGACTGTGTGTTACGTGTCACACTGGTGTCTACTGATTTTTTTAGCATATAAAATCGATAACATCAAAAAGACACAAACACTACATATGTATATTATATCAGGAGTTTATAAATTTATTAAAGACATGATGAAAGAAAGATATACATAGAGAGATACAATAGAACGTTGAATAGAAAATAATATTTATCTTTTTCATTTTTGTAAAAATCTATTATTGGACTCGGATGTTACATATATTATTTATTTACTTTTTGTTTTTTTTTATACCTGTCTCTGTACATCCTGTCTGTTGATTTTTCAATTAATAAAATAAAAAAATAAAAAATAAAAGAAAGTAAAATTATATAAAAAATATATTATAAAAGAAGGCACGAAAAGAAAATGAAAATATACAAAAGTAATTTAAAATAGTAAAAATATCAATATGTAACAAAGAATTTTTTTTGGATTATTATCTGGTTTTGGCGGAGGGAAATACCGGAGCGCACATGCCGCACCACTATATCATGCACGACTGTATTATGCCTATACATTGTTATAAAAACATTGTTGAAAAAAACAACAATTTTTTTTATATTACTTATGTGCTGGGAACTTTGTAACCACCGTGTATGAAAAAGCGAAGATACGTCTTCCTACATCGAACGCCGAAGCAAAACTAATGACCACTGCATGTATATACACTAATACTGTCACCCAGGTCGCTCGTTTCTTGAACAGACTCTACATGCAACGTCCTGGACATTTACAAAGTACATGGACGTCCTGCAAAAATGCTTTGGCATGTGCTATTTTTCCAAAAGTGCCTATTTTGTTTGACGTTTATTTCATGTGACTTTTGAATGTGAAATTGACCGAAAGAAAGGATCAAATGGGTCAAAGCAATCAAAGTTGCACAAAGCACAGAGTTGAAGGGTTGAATGACTTTCAAGGTTCCAGTTAGTTCGGCAAAAAATAAATACCTTTTTGGAAAAACGGCCAAGTTCATCTTTCGCACGTGCACAGTCCGCCGAACATTCAAGTTCTCGGAAAAGTTGACTTTTATCACTTCACTTCATCAGGATGAGTGACGATGACCTAGTGTTCGGACTGATTTTTTTCTAAATTTCTAAATTTCATATTAGGTATATCAATGATGACGTAAGCGAAGAATATTTTCAATTGGAATTGATCTATCCGATCTTCAAGCAAAGGATGCGGCTTGAAGATCGATCGATCGAAGAAAAAATTAAACTTTAATTCGATTTTTTTGTTAAATTGAATTCATATTATCAGATTATCCACAAATAAAAGCATTTGCTAGACAAAATATTGAATTTTTACTAACACGTACATACCTACATATGCGAATAGACTTTTTCCGAAAATAAAATGATTAAAACGATTATATACATATGTATGTATATCAACATTTAGAATGTTTTTCACAAAAACGTCAAATTTCAAACTACATATGTACATACATATGTAGATATTAAAAAAATGAGTTCTTCAATACAAGCAAGCGCAACATCGCACTAAATAAAATCTACGCACGTGGTCCATCAATATTATAAGTATACATATGTATGTAGAAAAATAATATCTATTTTATAAAATTATGTTTTCCTTTTCAAAATCGATCAAATCGATATAAAATTATTTGATAATAACGTAATATAGTATTTTTACGTATACTAAAAAGAGCCGCCGAGTAATTGCGATCGGATTAGGCCGGGTAGCATCCTGAGAGACCGTGTGACCGGTGTAAGTGGTTTTAAGGATTAGCGACAAGCTAAGTGCATGTAGGGTAAACAATGGCGACCGAGTTGGCTGGTATTGGTCCTTTCGCAGAATTGACCTGTACCGTGTCGTGGGAATGTCGTGGGAAGACATATCCGTACGTGACCATAACAATAGGTAAACAATAGGTACACGTCGAAGATGTCCTGAGAGATCTATCCCTTATAAGGCGATACTTAGGCGATATCATGTCATTCTGGACTGAGCACTGCCAGTGCGTGTATCTCCTTAATCATCAATAAATGCTGTGAAACGACTGTTGGCCTTTTACTTGGATCCTCCACCCACCCCTACGCAACAGTATTTATTAAATAGTAGAAGTGAGAAACAATGTTTAAGGAACATTGATACTGGGTTGAAAAGCCGTAGATACTGGCATTTAAAGTATGACTTTTTTTTTTGACCTCAGCAATGTTAAAAACATCCCACGTAACATTTTTTAATATGAAATTACCCCATTTACATGAAAAGGGTGAATAAACAACAATAAACTACTAAAGGGTGGGTGTGTAAATTGGAAAAAAAACTTTCGAAAATCAGTAAAAATCATAATTTTCACAAAGTTTCAATAGGCTGGCGGCAGTATACATACAAAAGTAACTTTCATAAAATTTTCATATTATTTATAACGGATTTTCTATGATGCAGAACGTCTTTTCCAACATAAAGTGTTTCCAAATTTAAAAATTCGCAGTTTTCGATGTACACATTAGGCATTATAATAAATTCCTTATGCAAAATAATTGCACATGTGCAAATTTGTCTAAACTGGATTCCAATAAGATTTTTTTACCATCATACATTTTGAAATTGAAAACTAAAATCGGCCCACCTCCCAAAAGATTAGGGACCCCTGAATAAAACATTTTTTTATGTCAGACAGCGTTTGAAAAAATGTCCTTTGATCTTACGTGTTCGAGTGAGATCGCGTGTGAGGAAGATAACCGATCTCAGTTAACGTTTTGTCACTTACATATGTATGTACATATGTACTAGCTAATTACTGCCGATGAAGTACATATGTATATATGTACGTAGCTGACAAACTCTACGAGTTTTAAACAATCTGATTTAAGGTACCAAAAATACCATTATTTTACAAGGTAATCGTAAAATTCCACCAGTACAGGAAAAATTATATCTATACGGCTAAGAATCATAATGTATAAATATATTTTTCTGTGGGGTTTGGTGCAAACGATCGAAAAGCGCCAGACAGATTGAACCACAGATTAACTGGATGGCTACTTTAAACGCAATTCTCGACTTCACGAATGAAAAATTGCACATCAGATGACGAGTAACCTTTCGATGTGCACAGATGCAATTATTAAAATGGTAATTATTAAAATTGAGTTGGATCTTTCTGGCGAGTTTTAATAATTTAATAAGGAAAAATTCGGAACTTAAGTATCAGAAGCACAGAACGAAATCCAAGTAAAAGGCCAACAGTCGTATCACAGCATTTATTGATGATTAAGGAGATACAAGCACTCGCAGTGCTCAGAAGACACATTAAAAAGGCTATCGATGAACCTAGTAAGGAAATATTAGTCAAAGATACCAATTTAACAAAAAAAACATGAATGGATGACGAAAGAAATTCTAGACTTAATGGACCGCCGAAGAACATTTTGAAATACAAACAACGCTCGATATAAAGATATCCACCACTTGATTCGCAAAAAGATAAAAGAAGCGAAAGAGAAGTACTTGGAAGAAAAATGCCATGAAATAGAGACAACGTACTGAACCAGAAATAAGGGAAGGATTTCAAACATCAAGTCTGAGTGTACTACAATCGGAGGTTGAAAATGCAATCAAAAAGGCCAAAAATAAAAAAAAGGTCCAGGAAAGGTAGGAAAGGATTCCCGTAGAATTATTAAAATTATTGGATGAAGAATACTGACGAAACTTTTTAATCAAATATATGAAACTGGTAAAATCCCTCAAGAATGGTTGCAGTCAACATTTATTCCCTTACCAAAAAAAAAATCAGCCAACCAGCTGCAATGACTATAGATTGAGCTTGAAGTTTAATGAGCCACGCCCTTAAAATACTTCTCAAAATCATCCAAGAGAACATAAGGAGGATTGGGAACAAGGGAAGCGTTGTTCTGCATGAACGTACTCCTACAAAAGTGTAGGGATTTCAAAAAGAGGATATATGTACATACGTCTGTTTCGTCGACTTTGAAAAGGCATTTGATAGAGTGGAACATGACTTAAAAATTAATCCATGCACTAACCAAACTGGGATAGATGCAAAGGATATCGCCCTTTTGAAGAACACCTATGTACATATATTGGAACCAATCTGCTGTCGTGAAGGTTGAAGACTTGGAAACCGAAAAAGGAGAAATTAGTCGAGGGGTACGGCAGGGATGTGTATTGTCGCCCATAATCTTCAATCTGTATTCGGAAATGGTCTTCAATAGTCGAATAGGAGTAAGAATAGGCGGCGAAACTATAAATAATATCCGTTTCGCTGATATTGACTTTGATATTGAGTGCCGAATTGATCATTCATGTCAAAAATGGAGTTTGGGTCTGTCTATTAATATCAATAGACAGACTAGAATAGAATCGATTTTTTTAGCAGATAAAATCGACAACATACAAAAATCAAAAGGACACAAACACTACTTACGTATATTAAATCAGGGGTTTATAACTTTATTAACGACATGATGAAAGAAAGATATAGAGTGAAACAATAGAACAGCGTTTCCCAAACCGTGGTACGCGTACCACTTGATGGTACGCGAAAAAAAATCAGTAATGGCGGACATGCAGGAATGAATGATTTACAATCATAAAAATAGAAATATTTTTTAAATCTTATATATAATTTCTTTGTAAGTTGGTATCTTTGTTAGGGAACTTCGAAAACAAAATAAAATTTCCGTGACGACAATTAAATTGTTTGAATATTATATTTTTTTCGATTCAAATAAGTTTAATAAAAAAACAATTGAATATTTACTATTAGATTCACCATGTTGAAGCTGTTTATATTACAAATACTGAGTGAAGCCGGGTAAAACAACTAGTAATTAATAAACATTATCTTAATTAGTCATCGACGACGTCAATATGTCAATACGACGTCAGTCGATGATCGAAAATCTGGCAATCAATACGTTTTCCTCAGATCCGGCATGGATTTTGGAGTGCATTTTTAAATTTAGCGCGTTCACGCTCCAATAAATAAATAACTTAAATTTGACACTTGAGAACAGTTCGATAATAATCTTTAATGTTGCAGATAAAATTGAAGGTACGTATGATTAGAAAATTATTTTTTTGGAATTTATGTATCGAAAATGATCAAACTGAAGTATTTGAAACTTTACATAATTTATTATCTGAAAACAAGTCACGGGATATACGTGAAAAAATAATTGAATATTAAATGGGGCTGAAATAGTCTATTAAGCAGTGCTTCCCCAAACCTTAAGAAGCAAACAATTTGATTTCAAACCCCTTTGATAATTTACATTTTCGGACAGCTACCGAGGAAAAAGAGAACTTGATTGAACTTTCAAATTATAGCATTTAAAAACTGAATTCGAAATGAATAAGGTTATTAATTTTTGGCGAGGTGAAGTGAAGAATATGAACAGCTTTATGACATAGCGCTTAAATTTTTGTCGCCGCTTACTTGCACTGAACTGGTTGAGAGAGCTTTCTCTTCATATGTTTTAATAAGACAAATATATAAATTGATTGAATCCAGCTCCAAACTTAAGGGTAAATCTCGCATCATTTGAACCAAATTTAAAAAAAAACTAAGTACTAGGATATCATTAAATTTATTTTGTAAGCAGATTCAATGAAAAGAAAACATATTATATGTACTTTGTAATTTTGTGTTTTTATTAAAACCATCAATAATATTTGTACTATCAATAATAGAAGTATGACAAGATAGTAGATAAATATATTAAACTTTGAGCATATTATAATTGTGACTCCGCAAATAACTTTTTTTCCACAAAATTCCTTACCAAAACAGATCTACATATTGAGTGTATCCTGTCTTCACATTCCTTACCATGCAATTACTTTATATAATAATTTATTACACTTGCAAAAACAAATTTCATGAAATACACTCATTTTTATATGGTGGTACAATTTAGCGTTATGTACTACCAAGTGGTACGAAAGTCAAAATAGATTGGGAAACGCTGCAATAGAACATTGAATAGAAAAAAAAGGAAAATTATAAAATAAAAAACATTATAAAAGAAAGCATGAAAAGAAAATAAAAATATACCAAACTAATTTAAAATAGTAAATATATGTAACAATATACATATAACAAAGAATTTTATAAAATTCCCAGTGTTGCTACCCAGCTTTACCCGTGTTTTTGTGACCGGACAAATAATAAAAATACTGACCATCTATGCATATTAAAATACTGACTATAAATTTATTAATATCTAAGGAACAAATACACGAATAAATAAATAATAAATCAAAAATCTTTGTTTTATGTGTGTTACAGTGGGGTCGTATAGTCATTAAAAAAATATTTTTATTAGCGTTTTAGTGATATCATAACCGAGTACTTTCCCACTAGTGACTAGTACCTACATGCATATACATATGTATATGTAATTTAAAAATGGTGTGATTTCATTGTAACCAGTGCCAGCCTTACACCCAATGGAACCCTCGGGCAATTTTTTCTAAACACCCTTAGAAAAAAAATTCGCCTTTGGCGCTCTAATCTAAAATTTTGTATGGCTTTTGGCGCTCTAATTTTAAAATTTAAAGCGCCTTTGACGCATCGAGCGGCGCCCTAACTTATTTGGTGCCATCGGGCACCGCCCGACCCAGCCCCCCCTAAAACCGGCAATGGTTTTAACATTTGTATATGTACTTATATGATGACCGAATAATAACTTACCGGACAAATAATAAAAATTCTGACCATCTTTACATATTACAATACTTCACAAAATTATTTACGAGTTAACAAGT
Source organism: Arctopsyche grandis (assembly GCF_051622035.1). Taxonomy (NCBI): domain Eukaryota; kingdom Metazoa; phylum Arthropoda; class Insecta; order Trichoptera; family Hydropsychidae; genus Arctopsyche; species Arctopsyche grandis. The sequence goes on from NC_135356.1 coordinate 35,376,635, forward strand.
ATAAAAATCAGTCAGTTTATTGAACAAAAACATGTAGTGATAAATTTAATATATTCTCGATATTTTCGAGATTCAAATAAACGATTTCTCGAGATACGAGAATCTCGAATTTTCACTATAAAATATTCTCGAGAAACGAGAATCAAAACTTCTCGAGATTTCTCGATCACAACCTCTAATAAAATCTCTGACATAATATTGGCATTACGACTGGTAAAAATAGCTGTAATAAGCTTTATGTCGTGAAGACATAAATCTATATACAGCCGACATAACATTGAAATGTATGCTTGATAAACTGTCTAAAAACAATTCTTTTTAAGCCAAGGAACTTAAAAAAGAGCTGATAATTCGAATACAGGATAAATGAATGACGGGTGACCGTGAAAAAGTCAACCTGAAAAAGAAACGAGAATCAAAATTTCTCGAGAATTCTCGAGAAATCTCGAGACGAGATTTCTCGATCACAACCTCTACGTAAGATGGAATACTTTGTTATATATATATATATGTATATATATATATATATATATATATATATATATATATATATATATATATATATATATATAACAAAGTATTCCATCTTACGTAGAGGTTGTGATCGAGAAATCTCGTCTCGAGATTTCTCGAGAATTCTCGAGAAATTTTGATATTTGATATATATGTGTGTAGGTGTGTATGTATGTATATGTATATATGTGTATTTTTATATGTATGTATGTATGTATGTGTATTTGTGTATACGTGTAAGTATTTGTGTATATATGGATGGTGTACATATATGTTTATATAATTGTCTTTGGCCAGGAAGGCGCATTGGGTTTACCTGTGGTGTAAATTAAATAAAATAAAATAAAAAATATAAGTTATCTTGCCTATTTCCTGTCAAAACCCCCCCCCTTGACAAAATCCAAATAATCAAACTAAAAAAAAAAGAAAAAAAAAATGAATTTGAAATGTTCTTTGAGAAAGTTGAAAAGTGATTTTTCAACAAGTGACAAAGGTCACATTCTGGCCAGTCAGAAATAGTCATAGGAAATGCGCGTATCGGGAAACAATGAAAAGCGTGCTGTTTGGATCGCACCGGCACGGTACTGGTGACAGTGATAGTAGCAAAGGGGTAGTGGCAAAAGATAGGCGCCTTCAGTCACGTCGCCGTCTCTGCCGTCGCCGGACGCTCGCTGCCGCCCTCTTTCTGCTTCTAACCAGTGCCGGTGAGTACTGACTTCATTCAATGCCCCATATTAATTCAATACCAAACACTAACTAGCTTCGTTCACTTTAGTTCACTTCTGGACAGTTCGCGTTCACTGTCCAGAATGCAATGATTGGAAAACTCTTCCGCGCGCGCGCCAAAACACCCCTCGCCACTAGGACGATTCGCAAATGTTTCGTTTCGAACTCTCTCGTGCACTCGCTGGGATTGCTGGGATTGCTGGGATTGCTGGGATTGCTGGGATTGCTGGGATTGCTGGGATGGGGTTGATTCGGTTTCGCAACACTTCGGTTTTGGTTTCGCAACAGCGCGTCACGTGTTGACAAGTTTCATGCATTCGCGCTGTCTCTTCCCTCTATGCTTGCGTTCCTTTAATTGCACAATTTGGACATCCTTTAGAATTTCGACATGACATTCACATACATATGTATGTACGTATAGATAAAAATGCCTCTCCAGCGAAAATTGTTTGTTTTCTTTTCTTTAATACTGCAGACGCACGTGTTCTGATTAATTCTTTGTTGCGAAATTTTACAAAACATACTAGCTGTCCATATGCGCATGTTTAAAAAATAATCGTATTACATGTATGTCAGCACTTTGACGTATTTTTGCATTGCGCGTAATCTGAAGCATGTTTTTGCAAGCTTTTTATTAATTATATATATATATATATATATATATATATATATATATATATATATATATATATATATATATATATATATATATATATATATATATATATATATATATATATATATATATATATATATATATATATATATATATATATATATATATATATATAATATAATTTAAAAAAATGCCTCAAGGCATAATTTGCGTATCCGTTGGTCTATTTGACAGATATTACTTGTGTCCAATATGCATAGCAATATGCAAACCTAAACATCTAATGCTGAGGCATTTCAGGTCTCATGGCTCCGAATATTTAGATTTTATAATAAAGCAGCGTGCCAATCGGTCCTAATATGATTTGATGATTTGAAAATTCGTTTTTTGTTGGTGTTTCAATCACGAAAGTTATTTTTTTCATTTACATATGTATGTTTGCATATAATGTAATATTGTATGTACATACCTAGACGTACTCTTTGTAATATTATTGTGTTATAAAGTAAAGCCTAGTTTTAATTGTTGAACCAGTCAATGTTAAAATAACTGGTGTGTATTTTGAATACCTGACCGAGATATGGTCTGCGAGTTGCTGGTTGCTGGTTACCATTAGCACAAATATATTTTGTTCTCAAATAAAAAGAGTGTTTTTATTTATTTCATCATATTTTAATAAACGTTTTGTTATCAATATGATCACGAGTTTCCAATCAATCAATGAAAATAATGGTCATTTTTTTAAGTTAAGTAAGTATCTGGTGAACCCGAGCTACCTTTTTATTTCAAAAACAATTCAGTTAACCAGTTTTTTGCACAGCTTCAAACATAACACCTAATAATTTTCCCTCAACAAAAATAAGACGTAACATCCGAGTCCAATTACAGATTTTTACAAAGATAATTAAACGAAAAAGATAAATACAAGATAAAAAAAATGAAAAAGAAAAGAATAAAAGCTATAACATGACAAAATAGCACATTGCATAACTTAACTCAAGTGTTAAAATATTGGAAAAAGGTTATTTTTATTTATTTATTAATTTTTTTTTACATACATATATATAAATATACCAGGAAGGCTTAAGAGGGCTGTACACCCGAAACCTTAATTTTGTTACCGTTCCTTTCTTCGATATATATATTGAGTGAATGCGACAATATATATCAATATATATATTTCACATGGTCTTGAGCATTCATTCTCATTTGGTAATAAAAGTTTTGACGGTCCTGAGATCGCCAATGCTTTTGCTTCATTTTTTAGCTCTGTCTTTGACCAGAGAAAACCATCCCTTAATGCTAGTTTGGCTCCACAAATTGGTACTGAGGGTGTCGGTATAGACATTCCGCGGGTATCGCTGGGAGATGTTAGGATGGCTATTATTAAGCTGAAGGGGTCTGTTGGGACGTATTAAAGGTATGCTGTAATTCGCTTTTAGAGCCTCTTCAGTTTATTTTTAACCTTATTCTTGCTTCTGGTAATTATCCTGAAAAATGGAAATTATCTAGAGTCATTCCTATTCATAAGAGTGGCTCTAAAAATGAGGTTGAAAATTATAGACCTATTGCTATTATCTCGGCTATTCCCAAAATTTTTGACATCATCCTTCACCGTTTGATTCTTGCGCAGTTTAAAAGATTATTGTGTAATGAGCAACATGGTTTTACACCCTGTCGTTCCACTACCGCTAATCCCGCCTGCTTCACACATTTGATCATGTCTAAAGTTGACGTTGGTCAGCAAGTTGATGTAGCCTACTTTGACTTTCGTAAAGCCTTTAATCAAGTCAATAATGACGCTCTTTTGATCAGGTTAGCTGAAGTGGGTTTTTCAACGCGTCTTCTTAAACTCTTTGCTTCTTATCTTAGTGATAGGAAGCAATTTGTTAGATATGGTCTTTATGAATCTCCTTCATTTTTTACTCGATCTGGTGTTACTCAGGAGTCCACTTTAGGCCCATTACTATTTACAATTCTTATTAATAACCTCCCTAGAGTTTTATGTAATGCATCATGTCTTTTGTTTGCTGACGACGTTAAATTATTTTTTGCTGTCAAGGATGAGAGGCAAGCCTCTCTCCTTCAAGCTGATATTAACGCTGTCTTGGAGTTCAGTTCTAGTTTAGGCCTTGAACTTAATTTAAACAAATGTGCAATTATGAGCTATGGACGTGCACATTCGCTCTATTGTCACGGATATTCCATTAGATCCGTCTTGTTGAAGCGTGTGGAATCTATTGTCGATTTGGGTATCAGTTTTGATCCTCAGCTCACCTTTCACAACCATATCAAGAAAGTCGCTGACGTTTCCTTTCGTCGACTTGGATTTGTTTTGAGATATGCAAGATTATTCTCCAATCCTTTGTCTTCTCACTTGCTTTTCAATTCGCTTGTGAGAAGTAAGCTAGAGTATAATGCGATTGTATGGAATCCGCATGAAGCAAATTACTCTCTGATGATTGAGAAAGTGCAAAAAGCATTTCTTCGTTTCCTATATAGGAAAGAATATGGGTATCACCCATATCTCTACCCCACTCCTTTCCTTTTGGGCATGCTTGGGTATAATTCCCTTGAACTTCGGAGAAACTTCTCATTAATTCGTTTCGTTCTCCTGCTCTTACGTGGTAATACGTCATGCCCGTTGTTGCTGGAGCAGTTGGGACTTTATGTCCCTAATCACTATGTGCGTGGTAGACATCATCATTTGCTGGCTGTACCTCCTGCCCGCACAGTCCTTTTTCGAATGGCTCCTATTCCAAGAGCTATCCGACTTCTTAATGAAATCGTTGCTGCCGAGACTGAATGTGATATTTTCCACCTTAGTGAGCGTAAATTGTCGAAAATTACTCTAACCCATTTATCTGGTAGTCTGCGCTCATCATTGTTTTCATGATTGATAGTGATTTATGAGTGAAATTTTGATTAACTCTCTTCCATTTGGGCCTTACAGGGATGTTTTGTATTTGTAGTTGTTTCTTACATATTTATTGAAACTGGCTGTAGGTGCAAGGCATTCCTTATGCTGTATTTTATTTGATATTTTTACTTTATCTGTTATTATAAATGCTATTTTTTATGTTTATGTATGAATGTATTTATGTTTATGTTTAATTGTTATTTTGTTTTTTTTTTTCTTTTTTGTGTTATATTTTTTTTTGACCATTGTGGCGCTTTAGGAATTCCTGTTATGCCACAGTGGTCTGTTTAAAATAAATAAATAAATAAATATAATGAGTGAATGCGACAGTTGCGCTTCGATCAGATAAAACGTGTTTTAAATTGAAAAAATCGAGGGTTCGTATTCTACTATTTTCTCCTCCAAAACTGGACCAATTTTTAAAAAAATTTCATCATCGGTATGAAAAAGATATTTTCTGTGCATCTATCGACGTATTTTTTTAAAAATCGACCGTGAAATAACCACGATAGACTCTTTTCGTGGGTGTAAAAAAGAGGCGATTTTATAGATGTTTGGTGGCTCCTAGCTCCTATAAAAAATAATTAATTAAAAAAATAAAACGATAGATGCACCCCATTGGTGGATATCCATAGCATATTAAAAAATTATTTCTCTAGTGCCATAATTGAGGTAGGGAGAAGTAAAGTACGTTTGTATGGACAAGGTGCTGCTGTCCAGCGCTCTTAACAGGTAAACCCCAAATGCGCCTTCCTGGTCCACATAATTATTACATAGATACATGTAAATCTAAATATCTGACATCTATGGTCAGTATACATATATTACAAACATCGTTTTAATACGATAAATAACGATGAATAACTTTCATGTAACAATACGTTTTTTTTTTTTAATTCGATAAGAAACCACAGAGACATCTATGGTGAAAAATATGGCGAAACCTAAGATATAACAATAAGTAAAGGTTCGCAACAGAAAATTGGGAAGGAAACGCAAATTTTACAGGAATCGTTTCAATAAAAAATCAGAAAAATTGGCAAATTCTGATAAGAAACGATCGACCTAGACAAATCAAGGTCTGGCCAACAACGAGACTTAGCGGGGAATCGAACTCGGAACATCAAGTACGAAATAATTCAACATTCACCACTAGACCACGCTGCTGGTTAAATATTATTAAATAGAAAAGAAGAAGAATTGGATCAATCGGTCAAGATTCTCTTGATTTTAGTCCTGAATTGATGTTGGGAAATACCGAACAGATCAACCTCATTCAGCTCCCCGTTAAACATACGATAAACACGCTGCAGATAAGAATATTTTTGGGAATTAGTATTGAAAGGATTATGTGAAAAGAGTACAACGTGTCTAGAATACCTAACTGATATCCTGAAATCAATCTTATTCAGTAAATCAGAACAATCAAGGAAACCATTTATGAGCTTAAAGCAGAATGTAGCATCAGTAAGTCGTCGCCTGACAGAAAGATTGTTAAAAGATAGGATTTTTAAAATATCGGGAACAGTAGAATAGATACGTATAGGTAGGAAAAAGGTAGTGTAAGGATTTAATAAATTTAAGTTGGACTTTCTCAATACAATTAATATGGGATAAATAAAAAGGTGACCAGAAATTCAAGGTGAGACCTGACAAAGGAAAAATAAAGTTGTTTAAGTATGTACATAAGGATCATTTCGTTTAGCGGAGTAGGAATCCAAGAGCCAAAAAAGGTTGGGAAACGCTGCAATAGAACATTGAATAGAAAAAAAAGTAAAATTACATATATAATAAAAAAGAAGGCATGAAAAGAAAATAAAAATATACCAAACTAATTTAAAATAGTAAATATATGTAACAATATATGTACATATAACAAAGAATTTTATAAAATTTTGCCCAGCTTTACCCGTGTTTTTGTGACCGGACAAATAATAAAAATACTGACCATCTATGCATATTAAAATACTGACTATAAATTTATTAATGTCTAAGGAACAAATACACGAATAAATAAATAATAAATCAAAAATCTTTGTTTTATGTGTGTTACAGTGGGGTCGTATAGTCATTAAAAAAATATTTTTACTAGCGTTTTAGTGATATCATAACCGAATACTTTCCCACTAGTGACTAGTACCTACATGCATATACATATGTATATGTAATTTAAAAATGGTGTGATTTCATTGTAACCACTGCCAGCCTTACACCCAATGGCACCCTCGGGCAATTTTTTCTAAACACCCTTAGAAAAAAATTTCGCCTTTGGCGCTCTAATCTAAAATTTTGTATGGCTTTTGGCGCTCTAATTTTAAAATTTAAAGCGCCTTTGACGCATCGAGCGGCGCCCTAACTTATTTGGTGCCCTCGGGCACCGCCCGACCCAGCCCCCCCTAAAACCGGCAATGGTTTTAACATTTGTATATATATATATATATATATATATATATATATAAATATATATATATATATATATATATATATATATATATATATATATATATATATATATATATATAAATATATATATATATATATATATATATATATATATATATATATATATATATATATATATATATATATATATAAATATATATATATGTGTGTAGGTGTGTATGTATGTATATTTATATATGTGTATTTTTATATTTATGTTTGTATGCATGTGTATTTGTGTATACGTGTAAGTATTTGTGTATATATGGATGGTGTACATATATGTTTATATAATTGTCTTTGGCCAGGAAGGCGCATTGGGTTTACCTGTTAGGCCTTCTTGGTGTAAATTAAATAAAAAAATAAAATAAAAAATATAAATTATCTTGCCTATTTCCTGTCAAAACCCCCCCCTTGACGAAATCCTGGCTACGCCACTGATACGAAATACAAAAGGTCTCAATACGTCTCAATTCCAAATAATCAAACTAAAAAAAAAGAAAAAAAAATGAATTTGAAATGTTCTTTGAGAAAGTTGAAAAGTGATTTTTCAACAAGTGACAAAGGTCACATTCTGGCCAGTCAGAAATAGTCATAGGAAATGCGCGTATCGGGAAACAATGAAAAGCGTGCTGTTTGGATCGCACCGGCACGGTACTGGTGACAGTGATAGTAGCAAAGGGGTAGTGGCAAAAGATAGGCGCCTTCAGTCACGTCGCCGTCTCTGCTGTCGCCGGACGCTCGCTGCCGCCCTCTTTCTGCTTCTAACCAGTGCCGGTGAGTACTGACTTCATTCAATGCCCCATATTAATTCAATACCAAACACTAACCAGCTTCGTTCACTTTAGTTCACTTCTGGACAGTTCGCGTTCACTGTCCAGAATGCAATGATTGGAAAACTCTTCCGCGGGCGCGCCAAAACACCCGTCGCCACTAGGACGATTCGCAAATGTTTCGTTTCGAACTCTCTCGTGCACTCGCTGGGATTGCTGGGATTGCTGGGATTGCTGGGATGGGGTTGATTCGGTTTCGCAACACTTCGGTTTTGGTTTCGCAACAGCGCGTCACTACCTACATACATATGTGTATGTTCCTTAATGTTAATCAGCTCTATGTAGAGTCTAAGCTGTTGCTTGTTGACAAGTTTCATGCATTCGCGCTGTCTCTTCCCTCTATGCTTGCGTTCCTTTAATTGCACAATTTGGACATCCTTTAGAATTTCGACATGACATTCACATACATATGCATGTACGTATACATAAAAATGCCTCTCCAGCGAAAATTGTTTGTTTTCTTTTCTTTAAAACTGCAGACGCGTGTGTTCTGATTAATTCTTTGTTGCGAAATTTTACAAAACATACTAGCTGTCCATATGCGCATGTTTAAAAAATAATCGTATTACATGTATGTCAGCACTTTGACGTATTTTTGCATTGCGTGAAATCTGAAGCATGTTTTTGCAAGCTTTTTATTAATTACATATATATATATATATGTATGTATACAAACGTACATGATTAGTTGTATAACGTTGAATGTTTTGTTTTTAGGTTCGCTCCCGAAAGCGTGTGGCCTTGCAGATCGCCGCTAAATCGACAGACATCGAAGAACATCCTACATACATACATATTGGTGAGACAAACTCTTTTGAGCTCGGATCTCTGGTGGTGGTTCTTCAGAAACGCATTAGATGTATATGTATGTACGTATTATAGTAACGGTTCCGCGATAAATCACTCACGGACTTAACACTCAACGACTCACTCGCGGACAACTGGCTCACGGTCATTACACTCACGGGAAAAATCGCCCTCGGCGGCTGCACCCCCGGAGACGTCGAATCCTTTGAATCAAAATCGAAAACGGAATTATATATATATATATATATATATATATATATATATATATATATATATATATATATATATATATAAATATATATGTATATATATATATATATATATATATATATATCATCATTTACTGCCATTCGCCATCCACTGCTGGATGAAGGCCTCTCCAACACGCTTCCACTCGTCTCTGTTTTGCGCAACACTCATCCATCTCATTCCGCACATTTTCCTAATTTCGTTCACCCATCTTCCTTGCGGTCTTCCTTTTACTCTTTTGCCTTCTCTCGGGTACCATTCAAGCACTTCTTTTGTCCACCTTTCGTCCATCCTCCTAGCTACGTGACCCGCCCATTGCCATTTCAATCTCTTCACTCTATCCACTATGTCCACTACCCTTGTCATATTTCTCACCCACGTGTTCCGCTTTCTGTCTTTCCTCGTTATGCCAAGCATACAGCGTTCCATACTTCTTTGAGTGCATTGGATTTTATTTAGCATCTTGGCGTTCAGTGTCCAAGTTTCACATCCATACGTCATCACTGGCAAAACGCATTGATCAAAGATCCTTTTCTTCATGCAGAGTGGCATTTTTGATTTAAAAACAGCATTCATCCGTCCAAATGCACTCCATCCTAATTTCATACGTCTCTTTATCTCTTCATTTTTACTACCAGACATGTCAATTATTTGACCTAAATATAAATAATTATTTACTACTTCTACTGGTTTATCATCTAAGAGGATGCTATCAGGCATGCAATAACTATTGAACATTAGTTTAGTCTTATCTACGTTAATTTTGAATCCTACTTTTCTACTTTCCCTGTCCAGCTGTGTTAGTCTGATAAGTAGGTCAGCTGAATCACGAGCTACTAAAACTATATCGTCTGCGAACCGAAGGTGACTCAAAAAGCGACCATTGATGCTTACTCCGGCTGTATCCCAATCCAAGTTCCTGAAAACTCCCCCAAGCACCGCATTGAATAACTTGGGCGAGATTGTATCTCCTTGTCTTACTCCTTTTCCTATGCTAAATCTATCTGTACCTGAGAAAATTTTAACCGAAGCTGTGGCATTCTTATATATTGCAGCTAACAGTCCCACATAGGGTTCCGGCACTCCCTGTGTTTGTAGAGCGTTAAGTACTGCATTATGACTAACTGTATCGAAGGCTTTCTCATAATCGACGAAACCTAGGCACAATGGCCGTTGATATTCGTTGGCGCGCTCGATTAGTTCGCCAACTACTTGGAGGTGGTCCATTGTGCTGAAATTTGCCCTAAACCCTGCCTGCTCTATAGGTTGGTTCTCGTCGAGGATATTCTTCAGCCTTTCTGTAATAACCTTCGTGAAGAGCTTGTAGACCGCTGAAAGTAAACTAATGGGTCGGTAGTTCTTGATATCGCTTTTGTCTCCTTTTTTGTGTATTAAAATGATAGTTGCGTTATTCCATCCTTCTGGTATAGCTTGGTTCTGGATGCATTTGCTGAAAAGCCTAGCTAAGATATTAATTAGGGGGGGGCCGCCACATTTTAGTAAGTCAATGGGAATATTATCTTCCCCTGGGGTTTTACCGTTTTTTGCAGTTTTTAAGCGCGGCCTCTACTTCGCTAGGCAATACTGCAGGAACCCTTTGGCCGTGTGTCGATTCCGGAGCGGGAAATTGATCGTTGTTGTTCTCGTAAAGTTTTGCATAGAACGTATAAACTCTGTCTATGATCTCTTCTCTATTCCTAATTATTACTCCGCTCTCTGATCTGATTGCGATCATTTGGTTTTTGCCTAAGAAAAGATCTTGTTTGCACTTTTTCAGGCTACGGTTATTCTTAATGGTATTTTCTATTAGCTTGCTGTTAAAATCCCTGACATCCCTGACTATTCTCTTCATAATTTCCTTATTTACTAGATTGTATTCTTGCTTATTATTATCCCTATCTAACTTCCTTTTATGCTTAATTAGATATATATATATATATATATATATATATATATATATATATATATATATATATATATATATATATATATAAATATATATGTATATATATATATATATATATATATATATATATATATATATATATATATATATATATATATATATATAAATATATATGTATATATATATATATATATATATATATATATATATATATATATATATATATATATATAAATATATATGTATATATATATATATATATATATATATATATATATATATATATATATATATATATATATATATATATTTATATATATACATATATAGATTTTAAGTAAAAATAAAAAAAAATTACTTAATTTAATGAACCGGAAGTGGGATTTTTTTCCTCGTAGAAAGGTCAAAAATGTTGTGCACACTACTCTGTCCGCACCCCTGAACGTATTAAGCTGAAAATTTATATTTCTATCCTTTATGTACTAACTTAGAGCTGGTATGGTTTTGGTCAGAATTTGTAAACCGGAAGTAGTATTTTTTTTAAAACAATATTTCATTATTTTATTTTGACCTGTCAAATTATTCTTATTTTCTTGATATTTAATGAGTATAATTTATACTGATAGTGATTTTTAATAATAAAAAAAAATTTGAACAAAATCTGACAACCGGAAGTAGAACTTTTGTTTTGTGCAATTTTCCATACATTTGCGCTCAATTTGTATCGCTATCATAGTCATCAGTTCAATATCGAATTTTGTTCTGCAACCTTCTTATATTCCTCAGATACATACATAGGTAAAGTCATGGGTTGGTCACACCCAAATTTTTTTTTTCTAATACTATTTTAGTAGGGCATCGACATTTATTTTTAATATCTGTCTTTGATTTGTGAGTGTTTCAATAAATTACATTTTTAATAAGGTGATGAAGTGAAAAAGTCAAAAGCTGCACACACCTTCAGAATTCCCGTCTCCGACGTCAACTTAAACGATTTTAATAAGCTACGATTAACTAAAAATTTACATCAAACACAATTTATAGAATCATTAGTATTAATTAAAGAAGATAATAGAAGTGTGTTTCATTCTTATGATTCTCCGTTTTCGATGTGACGTTTACTTAAATTAATCAAAGCATACAAATTTTCATTAGAATTGTTGGATGCATATTCGTAACATACAGAGATATTAAATATTAAATTACGCACACTAGTTCGTCGTCGTCCATCATGATCATTTACTTTTTGCAGTATTTTTCATGAAATTTGAAAAGACCCGTACTTTGCGGCGTCGTTGTGGAACCTACTGGATGAACGAAATATATTTCAAAATGGATTCATTCAAACATCATATGCTATTTACGTTCATGACGCTCATGAATTATTCAAAATAGTATTACAATGTTTTTTTTTATTTTTTTTTTAGATATTTGCAATCGACCCCTCGGTCATAAGCAGATTTTATAACAATTTATTTACTTAAATAGTATTACAATGTTCAATTTTAAAATACATACATACATATATGATTAATATTTACCCTTTCCATTTTATTTTTATATTATAGATTGACAGTATTTTCAGCTGTTTTGTTATTTATTTATTTTCAGATAACTAAGGAGAATTGAAAATGGATTCTTCTCAAAGCCCAGGTCGCGCCTACTGTTATCAGGACATCCCGTCCCGAGAAAGTAGATGTTGGTTGTGCGGCATCTATTTTGAAAGCACAGCTTCGCTCTTTTCCCATATGTATGAAAGGCACAACGATGAACTGTGGTTTCAAAAAATGCCTCAAGGCATAATTTGCGTATCCGTTGGTCTATTTGACACATATTACTTGTGTCCAATATGCATAGCAATATGCAAATCTGAACTTGTAATGCTGAGGCATTTCAGGTCTCATGGCTCCGAATATTTAGATTTTGTAATAAAGCAGCGTGCCAATCGGTCCTAATATGATTTGATGATTTGAAAATTCGTTTTTTTTGTTGGTGTTTCAATCACGAAAGTTATTTTTTTCATTTACATATGTATGTTTGCATATAATGTAATATTGTATGTACATACCTAGATATGGTCTGCGAGTTGCTGGTTGCTGGTTGCTGGTTACCATTCGCACAAATATATTTTGTTCTCAAATAAAAAGAGTGTTTTTATTTATTTCATCATATTTTAATAAACGTTTTATTATCAATGTGATCACGAGTTTCCAATCAATCAATGAAAATAATGGTCATTTTTTTAAGTTAAGTAAGTATCTGGTGAACCCGAGCTACCTTTTTATTTCAAAAACAATTCAGTTAACCAGTTTTTTGCACAGCTTCAAACATAACACCTAATAATTTTCCCTCAACAAAAATAAGATGTTACATCCGAGTCCAATTACAGATTTTTACAAAGATAATTAAACGAAAAAGATAAATACAAGATAAAAAAATGCAAAAGAAAAGAATAAAAGATATAACATGACAAAATAGCACATTGAATAACTTAACTCAAGTGTTAAAATATTGGAAAAAGGCTATTTTTATTTTTTTATTTATTTTTATTTTACATACATATTTTCACATACATACATACATACATATATATATATATATATATATATATATATATATATATATATATATATATATATATATATATATATATATATATATATATAAATATACCAGGAAGGCTTATGAGGGCTGTACACCCGAAACCTTAATTTTGTTACCGTTCCTTTCTTCGATATATATATTGAGTGTATGTATATATTGAGTGAATGCGACAATATATATCAATATATATATTGAGTGAATGCGACAGTTGCGCTTTGATCAGATAAAACGTGTTTTAAATTGAAAAAATCGAGGGTTCGTATTCTACTATTTTCTCCTCCAAAACTGGACCAATTTTTAAAAAAATTTCATCATCGGTATGAGAAAGATATTTTCTGTGCATCTATCGACGTATTTTTTTAAAAATCGACCGTGAAATAACCACGATAGACTCTTTTCGTGGGTGTAAAAAAGAGGCGATTTTATAGATGTTTGGCGGCTCCTAGCTCCTATAAAAAATAATTAATTAAAAAAATAAAACAATAGATGCACCCCATTGGTGGATATCCATAACATATTAAAAAATAATTTCTCTAGTGCCATAATTGAGGGAGGGAGAAGTAAAGTACGTTTGTATGGACAAGGCGCTGCTGTCCAGCCCTCTTAACAGGTAAACCCCAAATGCGCCTTCCTGGTCCACATAATTATTACATAGATACATGTAAATCTAAATATCTGACATCTATGGTCAGTATACATATATTACAAACATCGTATTAATACGATAAATAACGATGAATAACTTTCATGTAACAATACGATTTTTTTTTTATATTCGATAAACAACCACAGAGACATATGGTGAGCAATATGGCGAAAACTAAGATATAACAATAACTAAAGGTTCGCAACAGAAAATTGGAAAGGAGACGCAAATTTTACAGGAATCGTTTCAATGAAAGGTCTGGCCAGCAAACTTTCGATTTTCGATCTTTGCCTTCCGATATTTGCGATTTCTGTCGTTTAACATTCTGTCTCGTCACGTAGACCCGTATATTTTACATACATATATACAAACTTATACCAGGAAGGCTTAACAGATAAACCCCAAATGCGCCTTCCTGGTTCACATATTGATTAATACATGTAAATCTGAACAATATCCGACATCTATGGTCAGATATTACAAACATCGTACGATAAATAACAATGAATAACTTATTCATGTAACAATACTCCACAATCATCCATAGAAGACATCTATGGAGAAACCTAGAGATAATATTAACTCTGGGTTTCTTGCAACAGAAAATTGGATAATAATGCCAATTTCACAGGAATCGTTTCAAATTCATATCTGTGCTATCGTTGTGTCTGGACGTGTTAAATCGTTCTCATTCTACCATGTAGGATATTGTTACTATAAGCCAGAGAATACTCGCGGACCTTTCAAAAAAAGGATCTGGTGCCAATGTCCTTACCAAGGACAGGGTGCGATACATCAGCGACGAAATTAAAAATATAGTATCCATCGCACGCGTCGCTTTTAATAACCTGGCCTCGCTAAAAATCGCTGTGGAGTCCCTCCAGACTATCCACACTGATGTCGGTGAAATAAAGAGGATGATGTGTCGTCCCTTTCCAGCAGCTCTGGCTCCAGCTGTTTTTGTTGAACCTACAACTCTGCAATCGGGCGAGGTAACATTACGAGAACTCTCCACACTGTCAACTGAATGTAACAATACTACAGTACATAAACAAACACCTGTCAGATGCCCGTATGACGTTATAGCGGCATCCTCTACCGTTTCACCTCCGCCTTATTCAGCTTCAACTTCACTCGCGTCTGCTTTAGCTTCAGCATCTACTCCTGGGTGTGCTACTGTTTCTGCTTCTACTGTTTCTGTTTCTGCTTCTCCTCCTTCTCCTATAAAACCTGCGAAATCTTACAGTCAGGTCGCAGCGCTATCTTCTACTGCTTCACCTCTGCCATCTTCATCTTCAACTACACTTACATCAGCTTCTGCTTCAACATCTGATTATGTTCCTGTCTCTTGTGCTCCTGCTTCTGCTTCTACTGTAGATCCTTCAAATTCGTTCAGTCAGGTCGCTGGGACTTCTTCCGGGAGACTGCCATACACTCGTGGATCTGGAGCACCTGATAAAACTTTACAGGTGGCCACTATTCCGAAATTGAAGAATGTACACGTTTTTAATTTGGCAAATAACTGCACTTGTGATACTGTGAAACAGTTCATATTAAATAAAATTAAAAATAAAAGAATCAACGTTTCTCAGGTTGCTAAAACTGACATGTGCTCGTCATTTAAAATTAGTGTAGATACTGAAACTTTTAATATAATTATCAATCCTGAATTTTGGCCTATAGGTACTGGCATAAGAGAATGGTTATTTCTCAAAAAAATCTCTTCGAAACCGATTGCCCAAACCCGTGACCCGTAACATTAAACTTTATTATCAAAATGTGCGGGGTTTAAATACAAAACTCAAGGAATTCTACAACAACGCCGCTTCTAGATCTATTGACGTCCTTGCTATTACTGAAACATGGCTAAACTCATCTGTACATGATGCCGAAGTACTTGACAGCAGTTTCAATATATATCGCCATGATAGATCTGCCAGAGGTGGTGGTGTTCTTCTAGCAGTTAAAAATACAAATATTATTTCGGTTGAAAGACTTAGTCATCTTGAGGACATTCATGAATGTGTATGGCTAAAACTAAGATTTGTTAACATTCCTTTTTTTATATACATATGTACTATTTATTTTCCACCAAGATCTCCACCAAATATTTATAAGCGATTTTTTGATTTAATTATATCTAATTATTCACATTTAAGTAATGGTCGCATTTTTATATCTGGAGATTTTAATCTGAATTCTTCTAACTGTTTTCCTGATGACCTTAATTTTTTTATATCTTTATTCAACTTAAAACAAATTAATACTATTCGAAACTATTTTAATAATTCCATGTTGGATTTTCTATTAACAAATTTAGATTGTCAGAATATTATTATTTCAAATTCAGTTGATTCCTTGGTTCCTGAAGACAGCTATCATCCTGCTCTTGATATTCATTTAAAATTAACTATAACTTATTCCTCACTTCGTTTAATAAATAACTGTCTTAATACCTCTGTCCTAAATGGATGGTTATTTACAAATGTTGATTTCAAATATTTAAATGATATTCTTTGTAATTGTCAATGGGAGCGAGTTTATGAGTGCAAAGATGTTAATTTGGCCCTCTCTAATTTCTATGACATTATATATTCTATTTTTAATGATTGTTTTCGGTTGAAAGGATTAGTGACGAGTAAAAGGATTTATCCGCCTTGGTTTACTAAAGAAATTATTAATCTCTTAAAAAGTAAATATCAAACACATAAACTCTGGAAGAAATCGAGCAATCCTCTTATCTTAAATAATTTCCGTATTTTACGTACGGAAATTAAGAAATTAATTAATAATGCATATAATGTTTATGTAGCTGATTGTGAAAGTTCCATAGTTAAAAACCCTAAGAAATTCTGGAACTTCATCAATTCTAAACGTGTAAATCGTGTAAAGTCGACCATTATGTACAATGATTCTGGATTGTTAGAGGGTGATCAAAACATTGCTAATGGATTTGCCGACTTTTTTAAATCAGTTTTCAATAATCCTACTGATTCCATGGAACCTACCAATGACTCGGAATTTACTTTCCCCACTTTAGCGATTAATCATCTTGACTCTTCCGATCTGAAATATGGCTTTCTAAAGTTAAAAAATATTTATTCTTCCGGTCCTGACTCCATCCCTAATTACATCCTAAAAGGATGTGAGGTTAGTCTCTTAGAACCTTTAAAATTCATTTTTAATTTAATTCTAAGGAACTCTTCATTCCCCAATTTATGGAAATGCTCTAAAGTAACTCCTATTCATAAGAAGGACGATAAATCTTGTGTAAGGAACTACAGACCAATAACTATCTTGTCAGCGCCAGCCAAAATGTTTGAGGTAATATTACACAGATACATTTTTAATCACTTTCAAAGTATGCTCATTGATCAGCAGCATGGCTTTCGTCCGGCCAGATCAGCTATTACCAACTTGTTATGTTTCTCTAATGACATAACCAGCACTTTGGATTGTAATAATCAAATGGATGTAATATATACTGATTTTGAGAAGGCGTTTGATAAAGTTGATCATAAAATTTTGGTTAGTAAATTAAGTTTTATTGGATTTACTTATAATCTTGTTGGTCTTTTTATTTCTTATTTACAGGATCGACGTCAATTCGTTAAGTTTGGGAGTTGCTTTTCTTATGAGTATGTTGCCACTTCTGGGATTCCCCAAGGATCAAATCTTGGCCCTTTATTATTCCTAATATTTATCAACGATATTCAATCTTCTATTCACCATTCTAAATTTTTATTATATGCGGATGACTTAAAAATCTATAAGAGAATAATTGATTTACCTGACGCTCTTTATTTGCAAGAGGATTTGAATTCTATTTATGAATGGGCTAATGTTAATAAACTTCCCTTCAATATCCTAAAGTGTCGGGTCATTTCTTACTCTCGTTCTCGTTCTCCTATTAATTATCCGTATAAATTTCATGATTCTCTTCTTCAGAGAGAATTATTTATATCTGATCTGGGAATAGTCTTCGAAAATAGTTGGAGTTTCAACATTCACATTGAGAATATCTGTGATAGGGCAACAAAAATCCTTGGATTCGTAATCCGTAATTCGTCCGAACTAGGGCTCACTGCCATTCGTCTTTATATTGTACATTAGTTCGCAGTGTGCTCGAGTTTGGCTCCATTATATGGTCTCCCTAACAACTTCGTTACTCTCTAATGTTGGAACAAGTCCAAAGGAAATTCCTTAGATTTTTATATCTGAAGACATTTGGATTTTATCCATATCTGTTCCCTAGTGCCTTTGTCTTGGGATCTTTGGGTTTCAACTCCCTGGCAAAGAGAAGAGATTTATTTCTTGGGAAACATTTCGTAAAATTACTTAGAGGAGAGATTCACAATCCCACTATCCTGGAGAAACTAAAATTCTGGGCCCCGGAAAATCGTAGAGTTTTAAGAAAACATGATATATTTTTACCAATTAGGGCTAAATCAAACGTGCTCATGAACTCCCCCCTCTCGAGAGCTGTTCGACTCCTCAACTTACTGGCACATTACTTGGACCTATTCGATGCCAGTTATGTTGAGTTGGTGGAACACATCCTAAATAGCACGATATAAATTTTTCAATCTTATTTCTTTGTTTTTATTTTGTGTACATATTTTTTACTTGATTTTTATTATTTTTTTATGATGTTTTTTTTTTTATTTATGATTTTTATTATTTTCTTATGTTTTTTTTTTATTTATGATTTTTATTATTTTTTTTATGGTGTTTTTTTTTGTAATTTTTATGATTTTTATTATTTGTATTAAAATCACATTGACGCTTTGGGGCAACCTGTCAAGTCTCTGTGGTATTGATTTTTTAAAATAAAATAAAATAAATCAGAAAAATTGGCAAATTCTGATAAGAAACGATCGACCTAGACAAATCAAGGTCTGGCCAACAACGAGACTTAACGGGGAATCGAACTCGGAACATCAAGTACGAAATATCATTCATCATTCACCACTAGACCACGCTGCTGGTTAAATATTATTAAATAGAATAGAAGAAGAAATGGATCAATCGGTCAAGATCCTCTTGATGTTAGTCCTGAATTGATGTAGGGAAAATACCGAACAGATCAACCTCATTCAGCTCCCCGTTAAACATACGATAAACACGCTGCAGATAAGAATATTTTTGGGAATTAGTATTGAAAGGATTATGTGAAAAGAGTACAACGTGTCTAGAATACCTAACTGATATCCTGAAATCAATCTTATTCAGTAAATCAGAACAATCAAGGAAACCATTTATGAGCTTAAAGCAGAATGTAGCATCAGTAAGTCGTCGCCTGACAGAAAGATTGTTAAAAGATAGGATTTTTGAATAATCGGGAACAGTAGAATGGATACGTATAGGAAGGAAAAAGGTAGTGTAAGGATTTAATAAATTTAAATTGGACTTTCTCAATACAATTAATATGGGATAAATAAAAAGGTGACCAGAAATTCAAGGTGAGACCTGACAAAGGAAAAATAAAATTGTTTAAGTATGTACATAAGGATCATTTCGTTTAGCGGAGTAGGAATCCAAGAGCCAAAAAAGGTTGGGAAACGCTGCAATAGAACATTGAATAGAAAAAAAAGTAAAATTACATATATAATAAAAAAGAAGGCATGAAAAGAAAATAAAAATATACCAAACTAATTTAAAATAGTAAATATATGTAACAATATATGTACATATAACAAAGAATTTTATAAAATTCCCAGTGTTGCTACCCAGCTTTACCCGTGTTTTTGTGACCGGACAAATAATAAAAATACTGACCATCTATGCATATTAAAATACTGACTATAAATTTATTAATGTCTAAAGAACAAATACACGAATAAATAAATAATAAATCAAAAATCTTTGTTTTATGTGTGTTACAGTGGGGTCGTATAGTCATTAAAAAAATATTTTTACTAGCGTTTTAGTGATATCATAACCGAATACTTTCCCACTAGTGACTAGTACCTACATGCATATACATATGTATATGTAATTTAAAAATGGTGTGATTTCATTGTAACCACTGCCAGCCTTACACCCAATGGCACCCTCGGGCAATTTTTTCTAAACACCCTTAGAAAAAAATTTCGCCTTTGGCGCTCTAATCTAAAATTTTGTATGGCTTTTGGCGCTCTAATTTTAAAATTTAAAGCGCCTTTGACGCATCGAGCGGCGCCCTAACTTATTTGGTGCCCTCGGGCACCGCCCGACCCAGCCCCCCCTAAAACCGGCAATGGTTTTAACATTTGTATATATATATATATATATATATATATATATATATATATATATATATATATATGAATATATATATATATATATATATATATATATATATATATATATATATATATATATATATATATATATATATATATATAAATATATATATATATATATATATATATATATATATATATATATATATATATATATATATATATATATATATATATATATATATATATATATAAATATATATATATGTGTGTAGGTGTGTATGTATGTATATTTATATATGTGTATTTTTATATTTATGTATGTATGCATGTGTATTTGTGTATACGTGTAAGTATTTGTGTATATATGGATGGTGTACATATATGTAGACGGAGTGATGATGGTGTACATCATCACTCCGTCCCCAAAATTGTGAATTGGGCTTCTGAATCTCTCACATTCAGAACACCAATTCGTGAGGCTTTTTTCGCTTTAAACGCCTCTGCTGGTGAGTTGTGTCCAATAGCTGCAACGCTTCTATGTTAGGGTGACGGTGCAGTCTCAACTCGTGCCTCCCGGCGCATTCTCGGATGACTTCTTTTACTTTTTTGATTTTAAGGTCCTTGTGGATCTCTTCATTTGTGACGAAGCGATATGCATCGGTGATAATCCTCAAAAACTGGTTTTGACATCTTTGCATTTTTTCGATATTGGATGGCTTACTGCATCCCCACAGTTGTATGCCATATGTCCATATTGGCTTCACGATTGCCTGGTATATCAGTTTTTTGCATTGTAGGTCTAATTTGGAGTGTCTTCCTATTAGCCAATGCATTTCTCTTTGTTTAATTCGAATCTGTTCTATTTTTTTTTTAATGTGATGCCTCCACGTAAGCCTTGAGTCAAGATGCAGTCCTAAATATTTAGCTGACAAAGCTTGTGGAACTTGGATTCCGTTTATGAAAGTCTGAGTGCTGACACTATTTCGTCGCAGTGCAAATGTGACCTGCATTGATTTTAGCTCGTTGAGTTTCATTTTCCAGTCCTTGGTCCATTTGCTGATCTTGTCCAGTGCACGCTGCAGGCGTTCAAATGCTTCCTTCTGTGACTCGCTCGATGACATAATGACTGTGTCATCTGCAAATGTTCCAATGAATGTCTCTTCGCTTGTCGGGATGTCAGCAGTGTATATCAGGTACAGTATAGGCCCTATTACGCTTCCCTGTGGTACTCCTGCAGAGGCTGTGAAAAAGTTAGAGAATGCCTCCTCATGAGCAACTCTGAATTTGCGTCCGGATAAGTATGATTCCAGTAATTTGACATAATTTCCAGGTAATGACTTGCTGATTTTGTGGATAAGTCCTTCGTGCCATACCCTGTCGAAGGCCTGTGAGACATCAAGAAATACAGCTGGACAATACTTTTTTTCCTCTAGCGATTGCTCTATTTTTGAAATAACACGGTGCACTTGATCGATGGTAGAATGTTTCGACCTAAATCCAAATTGGAAGTCGGGAACATCGGTTAAGGGCTTGAGTCTTTTTAATAATAGTTTTTCGAATAGCTTAGAGATCGCAGGCAACAAGGATATTGGTCTGTATGATGTCACTTGTTCGGGTGACTTTTCAGGTTTCTTCAACATTATGATTTGAGCAGTTTTGAAGCACTCTGGCACATGCTTGAGCCGGAAACATGCATTGTATAAGTATGTTAGCATGATAATAGCCTTTTTTGAAAGTTCCTTGAATAGTCCCGGTGAGATTTCGTCAATTCCAGGTGCCTTTTTAGGATTTATATTGTCATCTATTTCTTTAGCTACTTCCATAGGGGTGACAGTTTTGATTAGTTGCTGTGGTTGATACATTGGTGTATAATCAGCATCAGATTGAATATTGTGTGGTTGGAATACTGTCTCTAAGTGTTGTGCAAACAGCTCAGCTTTTTCTTTGTTGCTTCTTATCCACTCTCCTTGCGCATTTTTCAGAGGTGGTATTTGTAGAATTGGTCGTTTGAATTTCCTAGTTGCTTTCCATAGTGAGTGATTTTTATCAGCTGCAGGGCCCAAACCTTCCAAATATTTTTCAAAACAATTTTGTTTATGCTCTTTAATAAGTCGGTTAACTTTGTTACTTATGTGGTTAAATTCTCTTTTGTCTGCAATATTTCTGGTTCTATGCCATATTCGTCTTGTTCTACGTCTTTCTTTAATCAATTGTCTAATTTCCATGGGGTAATTAATGATTTGGTCTGGTTTTTCTTTTGGTACAGGTGTAGCTTCTTTCGCAGCCTCTCGTACAGAGTCAATAAAATTTTGAGTGTGTAGTTCGAGATCTTCTATAGTTTTAAGTTTCACTATTAAATTTATTGATTGGTCTAGTTTTTTCCTGAACATATCCCAGTTAGTGCGTTTATTTGTCAGGTTCTGTCTCCTTATTCTTTTAATTACCAGTGTGCTCAGTGTCATTAGCACTGGTGTGTGATCAGAAGTAAGGTCCTCTATTCCTTCGACCTCAATGTGGTTTGGGGCTATTCCTTTGGATATAAAAAAGTCAATTAAATCTGGTACCTTTTTACTGTCGGTCGGCCAGAAGGTTGGTTTTTGTGAGGAATGATACTCGCACGAGGAGCTCTGAATCGCGTATAGAAGGTTGTTTCCTTTACCAGGAGTTATAAGTCGTGATCCCCAAGCTGTATGTTTAACGTTGTAGTCTCCTCCAATAATAAATCTTGGCCCAAGGGAATTAAAGATGTTTATAAATTGGTATTTTGTGATGGTATGCTTTGGAGGACAATATGCTGCAGCAATATTTAAGTCAGCATTGCCATATTTAATTGTGATGATAGTAGCTTGCATGAATGGTTCTCTGATATCTTTTTGTTCGAAGTGCTGGATATTTTTTTTGATTAAAATAGCACTACCACCGCGAGCTCGTTCACTAGGATGTGTTGTCCAATAAGCCGAGTATCCGTTTATCTTTATGTAACTTCTTTGTGAAAAGTGTGTTTCTGATATTAGTGCTAGATCGATGTTGTTTGTCTTTAGAAACACTTCAAGTTCATGGACTCTCTGATTGAGTCCGTTTGCATTCCATGTTAATATGCGTAGGGAATTATCTGTCATTTTTATTATGTTTACTTGGTGATTTGCACTGATTTTCAATTTTTTCCACTCTGGTTATGAGCCAGTTGAGTTGGTGTTTTATTTCAGTTTGAAAGTCACATAGCAACTGCATCATGCCACCGATGGTAGGTTCAGTTGATTTATTTTCCTGCCCGATATCTTGTTTGCTTTTGTCTGCTTGGGACTTAGCTGCTTCACTATATGTTTTGTCCACAGTTGTTTGTTTATCAACAACTTCAATTTGATTTTGTTGTACGCGTTGTGTTACTGTTACCTTTTTGGGTTGTGATGCTTTTATCTTTTTTTTATAGACCTCACACCCCCTGTAGCTAGCTGGATGTCCTTGCTGGCCACACAGGGCACAAGTTGGGGGAACATTTTTCTGCTTGTTGCATTTTGTTGTGTGATGGTCTGCGGCACATTTGACGCATTTAGGTTGTCGATTGCAAAAATTTTTTGTATGCCCAAGTTGTTGACAGTTTGTACACTGAGGGATGTCTTTTACTTTCATTGGTGGTTCAATTGTTACTCTGCAATGTAGAAGTTCTTTAATACCATATACTTCTTTGCAGTTTTCTTTTGGCACCAGGTCTACAAAAAATAGTGGGAAATGTTTTATTTGTCTTTCACCATCGGTTGTAAATTTCTTCATAATATTTGCCACATTGGCCACTTCATATCCTTTATCTTTGAAAGAATCTTTTATTTCATTAACGTCTGTTGATGGCGGTAAACCTCTAACAACCACTCTATAGCACCTTTCATTCTTGAGTTGATAGGTGTGGTACTCTAGATTGTGAAGGGGGTTTTCGTTGTCTTTACATTCACGTTGTTTTAAATCATTTAGTGTTTTTTTGATTTTGCGATAATCTTCTTCGGTTTGTGTAGTGATTTTGATACTATTATTTGAAATTAATTTAAATTGGCATTGAATGGGTGGTGTTTCTGTTTTTGATAATAGATGAGCTCTAAACTTATTGAAGTCAATAACATTGCTCACATAAATAGGTGGTGGAAGTGGTTGTTTGTTAGGTTTATTGGTTTGCTGTTTTTGTGTTTCTTTCAGGTTATTTTGCGGGGAAGATAATACTTTATCTATTTTTCTTTTTTTACTTCTTTTCTCTGCATTTTGGCTAAGTTCATTTTCAAGTTCTTCTTCATCCGTGTGGTAGTCTTTATTCATATTGTCAAGACTTTTGCTCCTATTTAGAATAGATGTAGAAGGCCTGGATTTTTTTTCCATTGTTTCAATTCTTTTCTTTAAATCGGTTATAGTTATCTCATATTGTTTGCATCTGATTTCATATTGTTGGCATATATGTATGTGTAAGTTGATCATACGGATCGTACTGCTGCGCCAGTGGCACTGGATTATCTGTGTTCATTTTTCAGAACGGGTGCAAAACTGCGCCGCGCCGGTGACAGCGCGGCAACAGTTTGATTTTGTTGTTGTATATTCACTTATTATATTATATTATTGCAACTTTAAATTTTATTATAATAATTATTATATATTTATAAAATTTATAAATGTTATATCGAACGCGATAAGGCGATAACGCACATCGACCGATTGCAACCGTGTACGGCGACGAACTTGGTGTAAATTAAATAAAAAAATAAAATAAAAAATATAAATTATCTTGCCTATTTCCTGTCAAAACCCCCCCCTTGACGAAATCCTGGCTACGCCACTGATACGAAATACAAAAGGTCTCAATACGTCTCAATTCCAAATAATCAAACTAAAAAAAAAGAAAAAAAAATGAATTTGAAATGTTCTTTGAGAAAGTTGAAAAGTGATTTTTCAACAAGTGACAAAGGTCACATTCTGGCCAGTCAGAAATAGTCATAGGAAATGCGCATATCGGGAAACAATGAAAAGCGTGCTGTTTGGATCGCACCGGCACGGTTCTGGTGACAGTGATAGTAGCAAAGGGGTAGTGGCAAAAGATAGGCGCCTTCAGTCACGTCGCCGTCTCTGCTGTCGCCGGACGCTCGCTGCCGCCCTCTTTCTGCTTCTAACCAGTGCCGGTGAGTACTGACTTCATTCAATGCCCCATATTAATTCAATACCAAACACTAACCAGCTTCGTTCACTTTAGTTCACTTCTGGACAGTTCGCGTTCACTGTCCAGAATGCAATGATTGGAAAACTCTTCCGCGGGCGCGCCAAAACACCCCTCGCCACTAGGACGATTCGCAAATGTTTCGTTTCGAACTCTCTCGTGCACTCGCTGGGATTGCTGGGATTGCTGGGATTGCTGGGATGGGGTTGATTCGGTTTCGCAACACTTCGGTTTTGGTTTCGCAACAGCGCGTCACTACCTACATACATATGTGTATGTTCCTTAATGTTAATCAGCTCTATGTAGAGTCTAAGCTGTTGCTTGTTGACAAGTTTCATGCATTCGCGCTGTCTCTTCCCTCTATGCTTGCGTTCCTTTAATTGCACAATTTGGACATCCTTTAGAATTTCGACATGAAATTCACATACATATGCATGTACGTATACATAAAAATGCGTCTCTAGCGAAAATTGTTTGTTTTCTTTTCTTTAAAACTGCAGACGCGTGTGTTCTGATTAATTCTTTGTTGCGAAATTTTACAAAACATACTAGCTGTCCATATGCGCATGTTTAAAAAATAATCGTATTACATGTATGTCAGCACTTTGACGTATTTTTGCATTCCGTGAAATCTGAAGCATGTTTTTGCAAGCTTTTTATTAATTACATATATATATATATATATATATATATATATATATATATATATATATATATATATATATATATATATATATATATATATATATATATATATATATATATATATATATATATATATATATATATATATATATATATATATATATATATATATATATATATATATATATATATATATATATATATATGTATGTATACAAACGTACATGATTAGTTGTATAACGTTGAATGTTTTGTTTTTAGGTTCGCTCCCGAAAGCGTGTGGCCTTGCAGATCGCCGCTAAATCGACAGACATCGAAGAACATCCTACATACATACATATTGGTGAGACAAACTCTTTTGAGCTCGGATCTCTGGTGGTGGTCCTTCAGAAACGCATTAGACCTTAAAAAATTGGCGATATACTCATCGTACATATATGTATATGTACGATGGCTCAACTGGCTCACGGCCATTACACTCACGGGAAAAATCGCCCTCGGCGGCTGCACCCCCGGAGACGTCGAATCCTTTGAATCAAAATCGAAAACGGAATTATATATATATATATATATATATATATATATATATATATATATATATATATATATATATATATATATATATATATATATATATATATATATATATATATATATATATATATATATATATATATATATATATATATATATATATATATATATAAATATATATGTATATATATATATATATATATATATATATATATATATACATATGTATATAGATTTTAAGTAAAAATAAAAAAAAATTACTTAATTTAATGAACCGGAAGTGGGATTTTTTTCCCTCGTAGAAAGGTCAAAAATGTTGTGCACACTACTCTGTCCGCACCCCTGAACGTATTAAGCTGAAAATTTATATTTCTATCCTTTATGTACTAACTTAGAGCTGGTATGGTTTTGGTCAGAATTTGTAAACCGGAAGTAGTATTTTTTTTAAAACAGTATTTCATTATTTTATTTTGACCTGTCAAATTATTCTTATTTTCTTGATATTTAATGAGTATAATACTGATAGTGATTTTTAATAATAAAAAAAAATTTGAACAAAATCTGACAACCGGAAGTAGAACTTTTGTTTTGTGCAATTTTCCATACATTTGCGCTCAATTTGTATCGCTATCATAGTCATCAGTTCAATATCGAATTTTGTTTTGCAACCTTCTTATATTCCTCAGATACATACATAGGTAAAGTCATGGGTTGGTCACACCCAAATTTTTTTTTTCTAATACTATTTTAGTAGGGCATCGACATTTATTTTTAATATCTGTCTTTGATTTGTGAGTGTTTCAATAAATTACATTTTTAATAAGGTGATGAAGTGAAAAAGTCAAAAGCTGCACACACCTTCAAAACGATTTTAATAAGCTACGATTAACTAAAAATTTACATCAAACACAATTTATAGAATCATTAGTATTAATTAAAGAAGATAATAGAAGTGTGTTTCATTCTTATGATTCTCCGTTTTCGATGTGACGTTTACTTAAATTAATCAAAGCATACAAATTTTCATTAGAATAGTTGGATGCATATTCGTAACATACAGAGATATTAAATATTAAATTACGCACACTAGTTCGTCGTCGTCCATCATGATCATTTACTTTTTGCAGTATTTTTCATGAAATTTGAAAAGACCCGTACTTTGCGGCGTCGTTGTGGAACCTACTGGATGAACGAAATATATTTCAAAATGGATTCATTCAAACATCATATGCTATTTACGTTCATGACGCTCATGAATTATTCAAAATAGTATTACAATGTTTTTTTTTATTTTTTTTTTTAGATATTTGCAATCGACCCCTCGGTCATAAGCAGATTTTATAACAATTTATTTACTTAAATAGTATTACAATGTTCAATTTTAAAATACATACATACATATATGATTAATATTTACCCTTTCCATTTTATTTTTATATTATAGATTGACAGTATTTTCAGCTGTTTTGTTATTTATTTATTTTCAGATAACTAAGGAGAATTGAAAATGGATTCTTCTCAAAGCCCAGGTCGCGCCTACTGTTATCAGGACATCCCGTCCCGAGAAAGTAGATGTTGGTTGTGCGGCATCTATTTTGAAAGCACAGCTTCGCTCTTTTCCCATATGTATGAAAGGCACAACGATGAACTGTGGTTTCAAAAAATGCCTCAAGGCATAATTTGCGTATCCGTTGGTCTATTTGACACATATTACTTGTGTCCAATATGCATAGCAATATGCAAATCTGAACTTGTAATGCTGAGGCATTTCAGGTCTCATGGCTCCGAATATTTAGATTTTGTAATAAAGCAGCGTGCCAATCGGTCCTAATATGATTTGATGATTTGAAAATTCGTTTTTTTTGTTGGTGTTTCAATCACGAAAGTTATTTTTTTCATTTACATATGTATGTTTGCATATAATGTAATATTGTATGTACATACCTAGATATGGTCTGCGAGTTGCTGGTTGCTGGTTGCTGGTTACCATTCGCACAAATATATTTTGTTCTCAAATAAAAAGAGTGTTTTTATTTATTTCATCATATTTTAATAAACGTTTTGTTATCAATGTGATCACGAGTTTCCAATCAATCAATGAAAATAATGGTCATTTTTTTAAGTTAAGTAAGTATCTGGTGAACCCGAGCTACCTTTTTATTTCAAAAACAATTCAGTTAACCAGTTTTTTGCACAGCTTCAAACATAACACCTAATAATTTTCCCTCAACAAAAATAAGATGTAACATCCGAGTCCAATTACAGATTTTTACAAAGATAATTAAACGAAAAAGATAAATACAAGATAAAAAAATGCAAAAGAAAAGAATAAAAGATATAACATGACAAAATAGCACATTGAATAACTTAACTCAAGTGTTAAAATATTGGAAAAAGGCTATTTTTATTTTTTTATTTATTTTTATTTTACATACATATTTTCACATACATACATACATATATATATATATATATATATATATATATATATATATATATATATATATATATATATATATAAATATACCAGGAAGGCTTTAGAGGGCTGTACACCCGAAACCTTAATTTTGTTACCGTTCCTTTCTTCGATATATATATTGAGTGTATGTATATATTGAGTGAATGCGACAATATATATCAATATATATATTGAGTGAATGCGACAGTTGCGCTTTGATCAGATAAAACGTGTTTTAAATTGAAAAAATCGAGGGTTCGTATTCTACTATTTTCTCCTCCAAAACTGGACCAATTTTTAAAAAAATTTCATCATCGGTATGAGAAAGATATTTTCTGTGCATCTATCGACGTATTTTTTTAAAAATCGACCGTGAAATAACCACGATAGACTCTTTTCGTGGGTGTAAAAAAGAGGCGATTTTATAGATGTTTGGCGGCTCCTAGCTCCTAGAAAAAATAATTAATTAAAAAAATAAAACGATAGATGCACCCCATTGGTGGATATCCATAACATATTAAAAATAATTTCTCTAGTGCCATAATTGAGGTAGGGAGAAGTAAAGTACGTTTGTATGGACAAGGCGCTGCTGTCCAGCCCTCTTAACAGGTAAACCCCAAATGCGCCTTCCTGGTCCACATAATTATTACATAGATACATGTAAATCTAAATATCTGACATCTATGGTCAGTATACATATATTACAAACATCGTATTAATACGATAAATAACGATGAATAACTTTCATGTAACAATACGATTTTTTTTTTATATTCGATAAACAACCACAGAGACATCTATGGTGAGCAATATGGCGAAAACTAAGATATAACAATAACTAAAGGTTCGCAACAGAAAATTGGAAAAGAGACGCAAATTTTACAGGAATCGTTTCAATGAAAGGTCTGGCCAGCAAACTTTCGATTTTCGATCTTTGCCTTCCGATATTTGCGATTTCTGTCGTTTAACATTCTGTCTCGTCACGTAGACCCGTATATTTTACATACATATATACAAACTTATACCAGGAAGGCTTAACAGATAAACCCCAAATGCGCCTTCCTGGTTCACATATTGATTAATACATGTAAATCTGAACAATATCCGACATCTATGGTCAGATATTACAAACATCGTACGATAAATAACAATGAATAACTTATTCATGTAACAATACTCCACAATCATCCATAGAAGACATCTATGGAGAAACCTAGAGATAATATTAACTCTAGGTTTCTTGCAACAGAAAATTGGATAATAATGCCAATTTCACAGGAATCGTTTCAAATCAGAAAAATTGGCAAATTCTGATAAGAAACGATCGACCTAGACAAATCAAGGTCTGGCCAACAACGAGACTTAACGGGGAATCGAACTCGGAACATCAAGTACGAAATATCATTCATCATTCACCACTAGACCACGCTGCTGGTTAAATATTATTAAATAGAATAGAAGAAGAAATGGATCAATCGGTCAAGATCCTCTTGATGTTAGTCCTGAATTGATGTAGGGAAAATACCGAACAGATCAACCTCATTCAGCTCCCCGTTAAACATACGATAAACACGCTGCAGATAAGAATATTTTTGGGAATTAGTATTGAAAGGATTATGTGAAAAGAGTACAACGTGTCTAGAATACCTAACTGAGATCCTGAAATCAACCTTATTCAGTAAATCAGAACAATCAAGGAAACCATTTATGAGCTTAAAGCAGAATGTAGCATCAGTAAGTCGTCGCCTGACAGAAAGATTGTTAAAAGATAGGATTTTTAAAATATCGGGAACAGTAGAATAGATACGTATAGGTAGGAAAAAGGTAGTGTAAGGATTTAATAAATTTAAGTTGGACTTTCTCAATACAATTAATATGGGATAAATAAAAAGGTGACCAGAAATTCAAGGTGAGACCTGACAAAGGAAAAATAAAGTTGTTTAAGTATGTACATAAGGATCATTTCGTTTAGCGGAGTAGGAATCCAAGAGATTTAAATGCTTTGTGGGTAGTGAAGGAAATATGTTGAAAGAAATCGAGTTTATTATCGAGTATTACACCAAGATCCTTAATAGAAGATTATATTAAGATGTTTAGAATTGAATGGTTTAATTGATAGTGATTGGTGATAATTGACTTATTTCTAGTGAAATTTAAAATAGAGCATTTTTCTAGATTAATTAACAGGTCATTGTTCAAACAATATATAGAAAATCTATCAAGATCTTCTTGCAGCTTATGACTACAGGTAGGATAGTCACAGTGCTATCCATTGTTCCATTGTTGTAAATCCTTTGTAAAAAAGGTTCGGCAAACCTTTAACAATGCATTTACAACCTTTGAACAATACGCGGCACCTTCTGGGTCCGGTGACTACTTATGACAATCGTCATAACGCGATTATGTTTTAATCACGTTCATCAGATTAAATCCTCGTTCACATCTACTTCATATTTAGCGTATTCAAAATCTTCAGCTCTGCTTCTTCGCGAAACCGCATTTCTATATGACCACAGAGCAATTGAATAAATCTCATGATCGCAGTTGTATTTACATTGCTGCTATTTAATGATAAGATGTTTTTACATCTTCACTCAAATAAACTATCTCACTTAAATTTTGAGAGAGAGGTTTATTGATTTTTGCTTTTGTAAATTGCTCCATTGAAAATATGCTTGCACATTGATGCTAGATCAACCAAACATCATTCAAAATTTTAAGAATTTAATTCTTAAACCTACCCGGAAGCATTAGTCAATTGTTGTTTAGAAACAGGACACTTGTTTTCAAATGGCCAAAGCAATCAAAGTTGCACAAAGCACAGAGTTGAAGGGTTGAATGACTTTCAAGGTTCCATTTAGTTCGGCAAAAAATAAATACCTTTTTGGAAAAACGGCCAAGTTCATCTTTCGCACGTGCACAGTCCGCCGAACATTCAAGTTCTCGGAAAAGTTGACTTTTATCACTTCACTTCATCAGGATGAGTGACGATGACCTAGTGTTCGGACTGATTTTTTTCTAAATTTCTAAATTTCATATTAGGTATATCAATGATGACGTAAGCGAAGAATATTTTCAATTGGAATTGATCTATCCGATCTTCAAGCAAAGGATGCGGCTTGAAGATCGATCGATCGAAGAAAAAATTAAACTTTAATTCAATTTTTTTGTTAAATTGAATTCATATTATCAGATTATCCACAAATAAAATATTGAATTTTTGCTAACACGTACATACCTAAATATGCGAATAGACTTTTTCCGAAATTAAAATGATTAAAACGATTATATACATACATATGTATGTATATCAACATTTAGAATGTTTTTCACAAAACGTCAAATTTCAAACTACATATGTAGATATTAAAAAATGAGTTCTTCAATACAAGCAAGCGCAACATCTAAATAAAATCTACGCACGTGGTCCATCAATATTATAAGTATACATATGTATGTAGAAAAATAATACCTATTTTATAAAATTATGTTTTCCTTTTCAAAATCGATCAAATCGATATAAAATTATTTGATAATAACGTAATATAGTATTTTTACGTATACCAAAAAGAGCCACCGAGTAATTGCGATCGGATTAGGCCGGGTAGCGTCCTGAGAGACCGTGTGACCGGTGTAAGTGGTTTTAAGGATTAGCGACAAGCTAAGTGCATGTAGGCTAAACAATGGCGACCGAGTTGGCTGGTATTGGTCCTTTCGCAGAATTGACCTGTACCGTGTCGTGGGAATGTCGTGGGAATGTCGTGGGAAGACATATCCGTACGTGACCATAACAATACGTAAACAAATAAGACGTCGAAGAAGTCCTGAGAGATCTATCCCTTATAAGGCGATACTTAGGCGATATCATGTCATTCTGGACTGAGCACTGCCAGTGCGTGTATCTCCTTAATCATCAATAAATGCTGTGAAACGACTGTTGGCCTTTTACTTGGATCCTCCACCCACCCCTACGCAACAGTATTTAGTAAATAGTAGAAGGGAAAAACAATGTTTAAGGAACATTGATACTGGGTTGAAAAGCCGTCGATACTGGCATTTAAAGTATGACTTTTTTTTTTGACCTCAGCAATGTTAATAACATCCCACGTAAGATTTTTTAATATGAAATTACCCCATTTACATGAAAAGGGTGAATAAACAACAATAAACTACTAAAGGGTGGGTGTGTAAATTGGAAAAAAAACTTTCGAAAATCAGTAAAAATCATAATTTTCACCAAGTTTCAATAGGCTGGCGGCAGTATACATATGTAAGTAACTTTTATAAAATTTTCATATTATTTATAACGGATTTTCTATGATGCAGAACGTCTTTTCCAACATAAAGTGTTTCCAAATTTAAAAATTCGCAGTTTTCGATGTACACATTAGGCATAATAATAAATTCCTTATGCAAAATAATTGCACATGTGCAAATTTGTCTAAACTGGATTCCAATAAGATTTTTTTACCATCATACATTTTGAAATTGAAAACTAAAATCGGCCCACCTCCCAAAAGATTAGGGACCCCTGAATAAAACATTTTTTTATGTCAGACAGCGTTTGAAAAAATGTCCTTTGATCTTACGTGTTCGAGTGAGATCGCGTGTGAGGAAGATAACCGATCTCAGTTAACGTTTTGTCACTTACATATGTATGTACATATGTACTAGCTAATTACTGCCGATGAAGTACATATGTATATATGTACGTAGCTGACAAACTCTACGAGTTTTAAACAATCTGATTTAAGGTACCAAAAATACCATTATTTTACAAGGTAATCGTAAAATTCCACCAGTACAGGAAAAATTATATCTATACGGCTAAGAATCATAATGTATAAATATATTTTTCTGTGGGGTTTGGTGCAAACGATCGAAAAGCGCCAGACAGATTGAACCACAGATTAACTGGATGGCTACTTTAAACGCAATTCTCGACTTCACGAATGAAAAATTGCACATCAGATGACGAGTAACCTTTCGATGTGCACAGATGCAATTGTTAAAATGGTAATTATTAAAATTGAGTTGGATCTTTCTGGCGAGTTTTTAATAATTTAATAAGGAAAAATTCGGAACTAAAGTATCAGAAGCACAGAACGTATGCAGGGTGTAAGTGCGAGCAGAACGCACGCATAAGGTACACATGTTGTTAATCTGTGGTTCAGTCTGGCGCTTTTCGATCGTTTGCACCGCATCGTTTTCTGTGGTATCAAAATATTTTTTAAAACCAACTAACGTAAAAGTCCAATCATCTCAAAAGAAATAATACCACTTTCATAATAGCCGGAACATACATATGTAGTTAGGAACATGAAAAGTGGCCTTAAAAATTAATTGTTAAATTTAATCATCTTCATTCTCACTCTTAGTTTCATCATCCCTGTTGCTATATCTATCTACACTGCTAATTTGGTGCAAAAGTTTCTTATTTTATTTTATTTTGTTTATTCATTTCTAAATATGAAATATTTTTGTAATTGTATACTAAGCTTAAAATACCTCAGACAGTGGAAATTTTCAACTTATTTCTTTCTTAACGCCTAAAGCTACTTATATTATTATAGCATTTCTCTGACATTATGGGAATAATTAAAAAAAAAAGATAGATAACAAAAGAATTGGGTTAAAAAAGAGAACATGTTCTCTTAAAAAGTGTAATTGGACTATTGGTCACATTGTGTTGGTCACAAAGACAATTTTTGCCATGAAAACTCAGGTTCTCGTTAGTATGATAGTTATCGTTAGTATGATGAACTTTTCGGCTGCCAGATGTTCCGTATAGAGATTTTAGTGACCAGTAATCATCGAACCCTTAAAAAGGGGTCTACCTCACGGGCCGGAATGTGAAATTACCGAAAACGCAAATATCGGAAGGCAAAGATCGAAAATCGATCGAAAATCGAAAGATCTGAAGTCGAAAGATAAAAAAAAGGGTGCATGGTAAACGGTACATACTCACGTACATACTAACTTAATTTACGCGAGCAGGATACAACAGGAACAAGAGGAACAGGCTTTTCCTCTCGTATTCTGCGCGCGCACGTTAATAAGCAAGTGCATGGTAAACGATGCACGCGTTTTTTTTTTGATCTTTCGATTTTCAATCTTTGCCTTCCGATATTTGCGTTTTCGGTACTTTCACATTCCGGCCTGTGAGGTTGACCCCTTTTAAAGGGTTCGATGATTACTGGTAACTAAAATCTCTATAATAGCTGCAAAAATTGTCTTTGTGACCACCGCAATGTGACGAATAGTCCAATTACACTTTTTAAAAGAACATGTTCTCTTTGTTAACCCAATTATTTTGTTCTCTATCTTTTTTTATATTATACCCATAATGTCAGAGAAATGTTTTAATATTGATGTATAATATGCTAGATCCGCCCTCACGTGTTATACTGGTCTCCCTTTTGACCTCCCTTCACAGTTTCTCTTATGTAGTAGGTAGGTAGGTACCGCTTCGTCGTAGGGGAAAAAACCCAACTTCCCCGCTAGTTAAACCCCACGCACCCCTCAGTTAGTGAAGACAAGATCTCCGACCAAAATCTCACGTCAGGGCCCATCTATGTGTATGATACATCAATGGTAATTTGACATTTCGGCTCGTCACGAAGAAAAGATACCTGTTGCGGTGGAGGCCCTAGTGGCGGTGTAATTTTTTTTAATTCTTATATTATTTTTGACGAATTATTCTTGATGCGAAACGTCTTTTCACACTTGAGCTGTTTCCAAATTCGAAAACGTATCAATTTTGTTTATTTATTTGTCATGGCAAGTCGGCATGTACAGGTTGGTAGCACTGCTCGGTGATCTGTCAATTGATTGTTTTGGTTTGGGCGCGTCGTGTCATCGTCTCGACGCTCAAAATGAGTATCGCTTCCAACAGGCGAGTCGTTTTCCTTTCAATCGATCAATTTTAATGACTTTATCTGTTCATCGAATGCTATTTCCAAATAAATAACACGCCAGTAGACATTCTGACAGCCACCTTTGCGATATTCGAGAACAGTCAAAAAACTTTACAAGCGACGAACCAATCGACAAATCCATCCGATCCTCTATTTCTTATCAAACTTTTAATTTACATATTATTAATACTTCTATAGGGGGGTTGAAGGTTTTGGACCGTTTCCCGGCCTATGGGAATTCAGTTGAATTTTGAAGAGGATCTTTATTACTCGATTGATACAGGTGTATTTGTGTGTACAGCGAAGTAGGTAGAGGATTCACTGGAACGAGCTAGGTCGAGTTCCTGAAGCTCACTGGCATCTGGTGAGCTGGGCTGGTGAGATCACGTTCTGGAAGATTCCGACGGGGTCGAGGTCTTCCTTTGTGTTCGATGTTTGATGCGTAGTTGGGATTTCCCGTGTACTCCGTGATTGCGTATCTGGAGCGAGTCGAATCGTCTTCATGGGTAAGCTGGACGAAGTATTTCGACCACGACTAACTTCCGTGTACGAGAAGAGGACGCGATGATGTCATTTGTACAGATTAGGTTCGATGAGGGAAATAAGTCGTGCCATATCTCTACATTTCTTACACTGTAAACATTCCAGTATCCGGGCCAATGATGAAACGTGCACCTGCATTGTCATTGTTTCGTTTGGAAATTAGCACTATTTTCAGAGCAGTGGAGTCATTGAAAATAAGCTTGTACAACTTCGACACTGCCATGGCTGACAATAATTCTATCCTAGTGACATGAGATTACGATAAAGCCTACGCGCCCGTCATATATTTGTATATTTTCGGTCTCCGTGACGAGACAGAATGTTACACGACAGAAAACGCAAAGATCGAAAATCGAAAGATCTTAAGTCGAAACGGCACATACTCACTTAATTTGCCATAATCATCTATAGAAGACATCTATGGAGAAACCTAGAGATAATATTAACTCTAGGTTTCTTGCAACAGAAAATTGGATAATAATGCCAATTTCACAGGAATCGTTTCATATCAGAAAAATTGACAAATTCTGATATGAAACGACCGAACTCGTCAAACCAAGGTCTGGCCAGCAATCTTTCGATTTTCGATCTTTGCCTTCCGATATTTGCGTTTTCTGTCGTTTAACATTCTGTCTCGTCACGTAGACCCGTATATTTTACATACATATATACAAACTTATACCAGGAAGGCTTAACAGATAAACCCCAAATGCGCCTTCCTGGTTCACATATTGATTAATACATGTAAATCTGAACAATATCCGACATCTATGGTCAGATATTACAAACATCGTACGATAAATGACAATGAATAACTTATTCATGTAACAATACTCCATAATCATCCATAGAAGACATCTATTGAGAAACCTAGAGATAATATTAACTCTAGGTTTCTTGCAACAGAAAATTGGATAATAATGCCAATTTCACAGGAATCGTTTCAAATCAGAAAAATTGACAAATTCTGATATGAAACGACCGACCTTGTCAAACCAAGGTCTGGCCAGCAATGAGAGTCCAGCGGGAAGTGAACTCGTAACCATTAGACCACAACTGCTGGTTAGTAGGGTTGTCAGATTTCATGCAAGTTAAACCGGGAAACCCCCAAAAAAAAATGAGATCTTTGACTTTTCTATAGATATATTTTCAATCGAAGTGATAATATTTAGAATATCTATAATTGATT
The DNA here is from genome assembly GCF_051622035.1 of Arctopsyche grandis. Classification (NCBI taxonomy): domain Eukaryota; kingdom Metazoa; phylum Arthropoda; class Insecta; order Trichoptera; family Hydropsychidae; genus Arctopsyche; species Arctopsyche grandis. The sequence goes on from NC_135356.1 coordinate 35,414,598, forward strand.
TCTTTCCTCTTCTATTTTTAATACAAGTAAATGAAAAGTGCAATGAAGAACCCAAAGATAGACTTCACTGAGAGGATTAGTGAATAAATCTAATAGGGGTTTTGGTGCCTTTTCTTCAGCTAAAAAAAAGCTTCAAAATAGTGCGTTCTATTGCCGGTAATAGTGATAGCCATCTAGATTTTGAATGTGAGAGTGGATTTTTATATTCAATATTAGCAAAATCACACTAATCTTTGTCTTTCTGTTCTGACAGTGTCCGCGTCTACGTGTGATGAATAATTCCGAGTGTGAGAAAATTATCGATTCAAGAGAAATTGATTGATGCCTGATACACATTTTTTGTCTTCCTTCTACACATAGTTCTCCAGAAAGTATAAGACAGAGACAAATAGTTCATTGTTGAATATTGCTGCAGTTTTTACCAGATTGTCTGGTCCAGACATTGACCTTTTGTTTATAGTTTATGTTAATTCCGAGTTAAAAACTTCTGTCGGAATTTAAATATTAGTAAAACGGGACATTTGGGCGTCCCGAGAGTTTTGTTCGGGACACCGGAACACAAGACTTAAAACTGGTGACAATCCCGATCAATCGGGACGCCTGACAACCTTATATATATATACGGTTACATGTATTCGTATTCAATTGCACTACATATAGTGCAATTTTTGCTATCGACTATGGATAGTATTCTTGACAAACTATACGCACCTTGAATTCGAATTTATAAGGATTGTGAATATTGATTTACACGATTATTCATAAACAAATCCTATTGGGACGTGAATATGAATCGAAATATTCACGCATCCCATGAATATACGTTTAAATAGGTTAAAATATACGGATGGAAAATAAAGTGAACATCCTTACAATGAAAATGGCCCATTAAATGTTATATGAAACTTTGAGATTATAAAAAAAACTCATGTAAACGAAAAAATCGGTTAATATTTACATATATCAGTATAATATGGGCGTAATTCAGAAATCTGTCAACTCTATCACAAATGTGTAATTTTATACTGCAAACGACGAGTCGTTTGAAAGTGTTGTCGTGCAAAATTTTCGCATGAAATTGATCTTTCTGTATGCTTTGTTTCAGGATCAAGGAATTCGAGTCTATGCTACAAGCGGATCTAATAAAATTGGAACATTTGCAAACACTATGCTTTAACGGTATACAATGCTTACGACTGTAAAAATACAACGTTTCTCGATTGCTTGAGTGTTATTTAAAAAAAAATATTACCACAACTTAATCCAATCCTACGTCTATGTACTTATTAAAGCTTATTTACAATAAAATATTGAACAAGCCCTGTACGCGGCGGCACCTTTTTCGCGAATTTGGCAATCGAGTTTTTGACCTTAAATACAGATTTTAATATTCACTCAAGTAACCAGATATGTTAATTAACACTTCAAGTATTATATTAAACAATAAAATACATAATATATCTCGTAGTTTTGGATTAATTGTCAAATAATCATTCTTCATAATTGTATGAAGATGTGACGTCACATAGACGAGGTTTCAGTATGGTTCCACAAAAAACTAATTTTTGACTGGTATATATTCATTTTAAGCAAATTGAATAGATGGCATTCAACTCTCAGTAATATATTCAACCAATTTTGAACCTTAAAGCAGTTGAAATAGGCGCATATAAGGCTCAAAATCCGGTGCAAAGTTCAGAAATTCTATGGAAGACAGCCGCGCTACAGACTTGTCGCCCAAAGCTTCCATAGAAGACGGCCGCGGGCAAACGGTTAAGCTTCTGCTTCGATCCCAGGGCCGGGCCTCGAGTGAAAATGAATTTTTCAGAGTATGCTGTTGGTCAGACCTGGATTTGTGACTTCAGGTTGATCGTTTCCTATCAGAGTTTGCCAATTTTCTCTGATTTCATTGTTGAAACGGTGACACGACAACTCGTTCACAGATTTTCCGTAAACCGAGGATGCGCTCCAGGCATTACGTATACGGCCATCTCTTTCACAGACCGTCTGTTCACAAAATAACAGACTGCATACGTAATGGCATAGTAAACGAGATCTTGGTGAACAGACAGGGTGAGAAAGAGATGGCCGTATACGTAATGCCTGGAGCGCATCCTCGGCTTACGGAAAATCTGTGAACGAGTTGTCAGGTAACCATGCTGTTGGTCAGACCTGGATTTGTGACTTCAGGTTGTTGATCGTTTCCTATCAGAGTTTGCCAATTTTCTATGATTTCATTGTTGAAACGGTTCCCGGAAAAAATTGGCTAAAAATCCTTCCTATACAATATAAGCCACCTATAATTTGTGATTGATTAATGTGCAATAAATAAGTTTGTGTACAATCTCATTGATACAAATGACTTATATAAAAATGCTGCATATATTCATAACAAACGGAACGATTTTGCAAATATGTACGTATATGAATCTTTATGTAGAAAGGGCAGTGTTGTGCGATAAGCCGTTACATTGTTTATCTTGTGTATCATGTATCTGTTTATTTGTGTGTCGGTTACAATATTGTAAACAATCAATTCTATATTTTCAGGCATTCCGGATGAACGTGGTCTTCGACCGTTATGCTGGAAATTACTCCTGTCGTATTTGCCTTTAGATGTCGCATCTCGAGTCGGCACTCTCAAAACCAAACGAACTCTCTACAAACAATTCATTGGTATACAAAAAATAATTGTAAATATTATATATTAATTCATTACGCGTTCACGCCTTTATGTGTGTTCATGCGTTGTTGTTTATATACAGTTTTTTTTTATTGCAAACCTCCTTTACGTTTCACTTACGATTACAATTCAGGAAAAAATGATTGCCTCTTATCCGATCGTTTGCATACTTTGCCATATTGCTCATTTTGGTCATCAATATAAGTAAATGGATCCTCCGCCATTACGATAGAGATATCAAATATCGTTTAAGACGCGTTCGAAGTTTGCAAATTTGAAATCTGAGCGACGTCTATGTAGTCTTTAGTTTTGTACATAGATGGCGGTAGTAAAATAAGATTATTATATAGAGCAGTGATGTGCGGTTGTTCTTGTGCAATATTGCTGGACAACCGTCTCGTTCTCCGACGGAACGGTCTCTCAGGCTGTATTCGGTGGGGGGAAACCTTATGTTGAGGGCTTTAGGGGTCGAATTCTTTGACCTTTAAAGTGGGCTTGAATTATATATGAAATTTTAAATTTCATTCTCCTTTCACTTCTAGCTCAGAAGGTTCTTTTTTGGTATTTTGAAACATATAGTCGTTTAAATTAAATCTTGACACAGTGTTCTCTTCTGTATTCTTCTTGTTTTTAATCTATTTTTATTTATATAAAATCAATCTCACTGTATCCTTTCAGGTTCCGCGACAAATCGCTCACGGACATTACACTCACAGATAAATGGCTGACGCGACATTACGCAAGAATTATTCCTAAACTCAATTAAACGCACCGTGACGAATCAACACACTATCCTATCACAGATACATAAATAAAATGGGTCTTCCTCACGGGCCAGAATGTTAAATTACCGAAAACGTAAATATCGGAAGGCAAAGATCGAAAATCAAAAGATCTTAAGTCGAAAGATCAAAAAAAAGGCGCATGGTAAACAGCACATACTCACTTAATTTGCGCGAGCAGGATACAACAGGAACAAGAGGAACAGTCTTTCCTCCCGTATTAATGTGCGCGCGCAGAATACGGGAGGAAAAGCCTGTTCCTCTTGTTCCTGTTGTATCCTGCTCGCGCAAATTAATTGAGTATGTACCGTTTACCATGCACCCTTTTTTTTTGATCTTTCGGCTTATAATAATGATAGTGACTTTAAGTAATAATAAAAAATTGAACCAAATCCGACAACCGGAAGTAGAACTTTTGTCTTGTGCAAGTTTCCATACATCTGCGCTCAATTTGTATCAAAAATGCTGTTATAGCTATTAGTATTTCATAATGCTGCCGGTATGTGTGAATGTGTCTGTACGGTTCAATATCGAATTTTGTTTTGTGACCTTCTTATATTCCTCAAATTCATAGATAAAGTCATGGGTCAATCACATCCGAATTTTTTGTACATATATATAATTAATAATTGTTAATTAGGTATTACGCATTAAAATCCGATATCTAGGCAAGTGTTCGCAGGTGAGCGATTTGTCGTGTAAGCAATTTGCCTTTTAATGTCGTTTAATGACCCTTTAAAAATGTATTAAAATAATCTTGCCCTGTTCTCTTCGTGTATAATAATAAATAATAAAATCAATGAATATATGTAGGAAGCCGTCTCATGCAACGTTTAGGCAAAATTTAAAAGTGCTTTGTTTGTGGAAATAATTAGGAATCGCTAGTATATATGTATTATGATACGTTTCCTTATCTACATATGTATGTATATTGTTGAGGTCTGAAATAAGTACATATGTATGTAAGTAATTTGTTTTCATGATGACACATTTCAGATGAAATCATAGTATCGCCGGGCGGGGAGAATGATCACCCGCTCAACGTCAGCCCCGACAGTTCGTGGTCGACCTATTTTAAGGATAACGAAGTGCTACTTCAGATCGATAAGGACGTTCGCCGACTGTGTCCCGACATCTCGTTTTTCCAAACGGCGACGGAATTTCCCTGCGATCAGGTAGTTATGTCTAGTCGAGTGTCAGCGGTTTGGATCGTATCGCTTTATAAATGAGTAATTAATTGTTCAGACGAAAGGTTTGTTTTGTGATCGATGTGTGCATAGTGTTTTCTATTAGGATTGCTTTGCGAAATGTTTTTGCGAGCGCGATTTGTTCATTATATGTATTGTTATTATGTATGCAGCATGTCTTTCGTGTAGTTGATTTGCCGTTGAATTGAAAAATTTGTGCTTTGCAGGTTGTCAACAGCAGCGGCGTGAAGCGACTTCATAAAAGAGTGGAACATTCTGCCTTATTTTACAGCGATGTAGAAAGGAAAGGCTTAGGCCCATTTAAAGTGAGTGTTCATTATAAAGTACATATAATATGTAAAGTAAAATATTCAGCTACTTTGAGAGTATTAGTCTATCTACATACATATATCTAATATATAAAAGAGACTTTGTATGTAGTATGTATGTGGTGGAGAATCCTGACAGATGACGCTATTCAGGATCACGGTTGGGATGTGGCGGTTGAGGTGAAGATCAAACACGTGCGTTTTCAGTCATGTTGTTTTAGCGACCAACCGCGCGGAGCACAGGTCCAACTGCGACTAACCGTTATATATCTGCCCCTTATCACAATCAGCCTTTCGTTCAATTCCAACCCTACATGTATGTAACGGTTCGGTGATTACTGTTCACAAAGTCACTAAAATCTGTATAACGGAACATCTGGCAGACGAAAAGTCCATCATACTAAAGAGAACTTGAGTGCCAAATATTGCGTATTCGTGATTTTAATGGCAAAATTGTCTTTGTGACCACCGCAATGTGAGGCGCCGATGGCGAATCCCTAGGGGGTGCAGCCTTGGGGGCGCAGGCGCCGGATTCTGCTATACATATAATTTCGAAAGAGACTTACTATATATGTTTGTTTGTTCGTGACAGTCAATTTAATAAAAAAAACAAATTATTATTCAAATAATTTTAATAAAATATTTACTATTAGATTAGTCATGTTTAAGCGGTTTATATTACAAATACCGAGCGAAGCCGGGTAATACAGCTAGTATACATATATTGTCTGTCTATATATGTATGTATATAAGATTGTCCTATACCATTCAACCGATTGCAATGAAATTTCTTCTTCTTCTTCATCTAATGCCGAATCCGTATTCAGACGTAGGCGACTACCATGGGCAGACATCGTTTATGGCCCGTGCGAATTCTTCCCTATCATGGGCAAGCCGAAATAGCTTTTCGAGACCGAGTCCCATCCATGACCTGATGTTCCGGAGCCAAGAGAGCTTCTTTCTCCCAAGCCACCGTTTGCCTTCTATGATTGTTTGTAGAAGGCGATATTTGGGGCCGCGAATAATATGGCCAAAGTATTCCATCTTACGGCGCTTCACCGTGTCAAGAAGCTCTCTCTTTTTATGAAGAAGCTGGAGGACTGTTTAGTTTCTTACATGCTCCTTCCACGAGATCTTTAGCATCCTCCGGTAACACCACATTTCAAAGGACTCTATCCTGTTCATGGATGCCACTAACAGTGTCCACGTTTCGCATTCGTACAGCAACACCGACCAAACATAGGAGTGCAGGACTCTTAAACGCAATTTCATAGACAACCTTCGACAACATAAAACATTTTTCATGCTGCCGAAGGCATTTCTTGCTATTTCGATCCTTCTTCTTATCTCCATTTCGGAACTGACGTCCGTATTGATCATTGCTCCTAGGTATTTGTATTGTATTGTTCGATCCGTCTTTTCTTTACATATTACCATTGATTTTGTCTTGTTGATATTAATAGACAGACCCCATTTTTGACATGAATGATCAACTGCGATCAATAACGATTGTAGGTCTTCGGCACTCTCAGTCAATATTGCCGTATCATCAGCGAAATGGATATTATTTGTAATTTCGCCACCTATTTTTACTCCTATTCGACTATCGACTGCCTGGTTGAACACCATTTCCGAATACAGATTGAAGAGCATGGGCGACAATACACATCCCTGCCGTACCCCTCGACTAATTTCTACTTTTTCGGTTTCCAAGTCTTCAACCTTCACGACAGCAGATTGGTTCCAATATAGGTTCTTCAAAAGGGCGATATCCTTTGCATCTATACCGGTTTGGTTTAGTGCATGGATTAATTTATCAAATGCTTTTTCAAAGTCGATGAAACAGACGTATGAAACTTACATGAGTTATTGTGTGTATGCCCATATATATCAGCGGCATATATGTATCAGCGGCCAGTAAGCGTTGTGCACCCAACATGATACAAATCTGAGTCATCGGCCGCCATAGTGTCAACATTTATTTCGCAAATTTTTATCATGTTAGGTTCACAACGCTTACTGACCGCTAACACATATATGATTCACGACTGCGCGAACTGTTTCAGTCCGCTGATAAACGTGATACAAACATATGTGTATCAGCAGACGGAAACATTTCACGCAGTCGTGAATCATATATGTATTAGCGGCCAGTAAGCATTGTGCACGCAACATGATACAAATATAAGTCAGCAGCCTTCTTAGTGCTAATTTTTTTTTTTTTTTATACCACTTATGTATGTTCTCATGTGAAAATTTATTCTATTCAACAGATAAGTAGAGAAAGAGGGGGTTACAGTAGCAACGGTAGTTATGAATCAATGAGCGAAGGAAACGAAGCTCATTGGGAAGTCGTCGAAAGAATTCTATTTATATATGCCAAGCTGAATCCTGGTCAAGGTTATGTGCAGGGAATGAACGAAATAGTCGGTCCAATCTATCACACCTTCGCTACAGATCCCGATATTGCCTATAGAGGTAAATATTACATTACATTTTCTACCGTTACAGAATGAAAGTTCATCCTTTTGTTTTGTTCCTCATCACCTGATCCTTTTACTTGCTCCGACTTCTCGTTCACGCAATCTTCTTTTGACACCTTCTCAAACTGAATCTTTTAAATTTAACAAAGTGTTTTTCACCGTTTGTAATTGTATTTTTAGAATATGCCGAGGCTGACTGTTTTTTCTGTTTCACAAATCTCATGAGCGAAATACGGGATTTCTTCATTAAAAGTCTGGATGAAAGTGAAGGAGGAGTCAACCATCTCATTCAAAAATTCGATCAGGCGATACGTTTACATGATTCCAATGTGTGGGCTCGCCTGGTGGAACTCGATCTGAAGCCGCAATACTACAGTTTTCGGTAATCTTATTATACATATGTGCATACGTTTTAAGTTTAATGTGTGTGTATGTATAAGAGTGATTTGAAAAGCTAGTAAAACTCTTTTTATTTCATTGCGTTTTGCCAATATTTCGATTTTGGGAACGAGAAGAAGTCCCACGGGTCAAGTTGAAGGAATATGCCGGATTAGAAACCAATTTGAAGCTCAATTCATGCAATACTTTCTTTACTATGAGGACGGAGTATTGTCTTTGTCTCTTATTGGCCAGTTTTATCAATTTTTCCTTAAATTCCTCTTTTAAACGGAACAATAATGCAAGGTCATACTAGTTTTTTTGGTAGAATCTTTAAGAAGGGCCTGTTTATAATTATTGAAATCGTGCATATCATTTATATTTTATTAAAAATAATAACAATAATGAGATAAAGCTATTTGAAAACAAAATCCATCCGCCCATTTTTGCTATAGGCAAATTTGTCTATAACTTTTTCATTAAAATTTGTTATTTTTCTCATCATATCTTTCTCTATTGAAAGCATAGATAAAGCTGTCAATCTCTCTTGACTCATTGTGTTTCTGAGGTAAGTTTTGATTCTATTTAATGTAGAGAAGCATCGCTCGGGTTCTGCAGTTGTCATCGGAGTGGTAATCAAAATTTTTAAGAGCTTCGTCAATTCTCCAAGAACATCGCATAAGTTATTAGCATGTATTAATTTTAATATTATTGAAACCATTTTCTATTGAACTGCTTATATTATTGAAGCCATTTTCAGTCCAGACTGGATCTCCGTCCATTAATAAACAAGGAAAGCAAAATAGTGTATTTTGGATGTCACACCCACAGAGCCATTTCTTCTTGTCGTACAAATCTGAATTAAAAGCTCGAATATATTTTTTATTGTGGCTAGTTCCTGATTGGGCTATTAAAATATCCAAGGTTGGACGACCTCATTGTTTGATCTTCACCTTTTCTTTTAGGGACAACATTGAAAACTTTTATTTCCGTTACACTCAGAGCCATGACTATAATCCTGTAATGGGGTAAATGTTGCATTCAATAAATTCATGAAAAGAAAGAGTATAAAACGCTTACAAAGAGGTGTTAGCAGAAAGTAAAAACGTTGCCGTTCTCGAGAGTGTCCTAGTTTTATTACATAACTTAAAAACATGTAAAATGGTCACCTCACAATAAAGATGGCCAGGCAAGCTATTTTTGAGCTTAGTTCATTTTTCCAGTATTATCCTATTGGGCTATTTTGGGTTTTCAATATAAAATATAATATTTATTTTAGTAAAATTAATCACAACAAAATAAATAAACAATTACTATGTATTTTAATTAAATAAATCAATAACAATATAAATATTTTAGATAAGATCTGCCGTTTCCTTTTTCTCTTTGTCGGGGAGGTTTATACCTACTATTGTATTTGGGCTGGCACTTACAACATTGGTCCGTAATAAACATTCTTTCCCATCTTAAACTATTCAGCTCCTCTAAGAGTATTATTTAAAAAAAAAATGAACATCCCTGCTGGCAGCTAAATAATGTCTTGCTTAGAGAAAAAAGTATTTAGTTTACAGCAGCAAAATTATTTTAAAATACTAAAACTGCATACATAGTAACAAAACCCCCTCTCGGTTACATCAATGAAATTCAAACAAGTGGAAATCGAACTTGTTGCACGAGTGGAGCATATTTTAATCTTTGCAACACATATTTAATATCCAGGTCTGCAGCAAATTTATATAGGTGCTACTTTAGTATGCAGTCTACCTTCACATATCTACTTTAGTATGCGATCTACCTTCACGTTTCTACCTTCTGAGTTCTCGCGTGTGACAGTGGGACTGAATAATACCGACCCTAACAACCTAATCTTAAATGAATAGGGCCAACCCTTTTTTTTTCCATGAGAGGGGAAAACCTTGCATAGGCCCTCCCGGCCCGAATATCCAGGGGAAGAATGAGATTCACACTCTTTCAGCTGCTGCCGGACCTACACTTAAGCATTACCAGGCAGCAGTACCGGTAATGCTTAAGAGAAACCCGGGCCCCACCACCGGTCGCGGTGCTCTGATCAAGCCCTACAACACGGAGACAAGCCCCTGACATCTCCTTTCATTTTGGACTGCTCCTTCCCAATCGCGGAGGCAGCAAAGGCCTCAGCCACTTTGTAATAGTGGCAGCTAAGTTTTTCTCTTCCTCTGCCTCTTCAGTAGGGCCTGTCTGAAAGCCTCACACCGTCCGCTTCCGAGACGATGGGAGGCATTCTCGCAGAGAGCACAGTGCGGCGAATTGCTACACTCGGCTGATCTGTCGTCAGCCCTGCAGTGCAAAGCAATATGTCCGAAGTCTCGGCAGCGGTAACACTGCTGTAGGACTTCTCTTTCTCTTATCCTGCATCTCACGAGACCGACACGTACGTGACCTTTTCTGATCAGCGCGTCAGTCTCGGGTGTGCAAGGAAGTGTCGCCGTACAAGTAAACGTGCCTCCGAAGGCTGGGGGCAGTGTTTGCGCCCACACTTCACAGAGATTCGCCGAGTCACCAAGGACCTTCTCCACATCCCTCTCATCAATACCCTCGTACAGGTCCCTAACGAAAATCTGTCGAGTGGGGACTGACCAGTGGATATTAAACGTTTCTTCTCTATCGGCTTCTCTAATCTCTTCCCCCAGGACGCTGCCACTTACCCCTTCTTCCAAGCGCACGATGAGGGAGCCATTTATACCTCTTCTGATAGAGCGGATGCCTTGGAAATTTACTTTATCCATGTCCGCTCTTTTATTCAGCTTCTTCAATATATCCGCGTAAGAGAACGGAGTGGCAGTGGCATCTGCACCAGTGTCCTGTGCGTTAGCATCTATTAAGGGCGTGATGATGAGTGCCTCTGTCTTCTTCCGCGGCTTGGCCTTGATCATCGGCTTTATTGCTTTAGGCGGCAGTGGGGGCGCATTCTTCTTCTTTCTTTCGACTTTTTTTGGGGCAGAAGGGCTACTCGTCCTCTTGCCGGTCGTCTTCTCTGGGGCGGCTTGGTAGCTGACTTCCTTTTCTTGCCAATTTGCTTGCCAATTCTTAATTTTGTCGAACTGGGCATCGATAGACGCCGCCAGTTTTTGCAATCTGCAATGAAATCACGTAATTCTTTAATGTCTTCTCCAGCTTCATCAATTGCTTCTTTTAGTTTAATAAGTTTCGCCATATTTTATCCCACGAGGGAACAGCTGTCCAGCCGACCAGAGCCCCGCTTAGCCGGCTAAGCCTAAATACACTCAGGGGGTCGGCATGCCTGCTGAGGCTTCGTTCTCGACCTGTTGTTTAACGTCTTCAGGCCATCTATCCCTCGGCACGATTACATACACCTTGGATTAAAGACGTGGTTCGCTTTAGTTAGGTCCAAAGATCCGTCAGCCCCCTAGCCACGACAAGGCCCGAACCACAAAGGACCAACCCTAACTTAACCTAACCTAACCTGATCCTTAAATAAATAGGTGTTGGCTGCTTAGACTGTATTCGTTGGGGGGGTGGTGGCCTCATGTTGAGGGCTTTAAGGGTCAAATTCCTTGACCTTTAAAGCGGGCTTAGACTAAAGTAGCACCTTTTTATAAGCTTGAAAACATTCATCGATTCTAGAAACAAAACTGCATGTCAATCAATTTATTTGGGCTGATTTAAATAACTTTTCGAGTGTCATGCTACTTTGATATACCTATATTTTTCTTCCATTTATTTATATTTTAATATATTTAGGCTTTCCCCGTCGTCTTGTATAAATACACTTGTTGCATCGGCTTAGTTAGGGCATTGAATATGTGTATTTATGTGATTTTTTTTTCTTTTTTTAGTTGGCTAACACTCTTATTGTCACAAGAATTTCCACTACCTGATGTGGAACGCATTTGGGATTCTCTATTTTCAGACTGTAACAGATTCCAATTTTTGATTCACGTATGCTGTGCTATGGTTGTGTAAGTATATCGCTTGATTATTAAACGTTCAAAAGTATTCAGTAGCTTTGGTTTGATCGTACTTCAGTGGCGTAACTACCGCGCCCGCAGACCCCGCAATGCGGGGGGGCGCCAAGGCTTGGGGGGCGCCGCAAAGCGGCGTGCCTTTTTTGCAGATTTTTTAATTTGTTCTGTAATTTCTTTGCAATAATTTTTTTAAAAACCTCTATTATTTTTTAACCTATTTGCATCTCGTTTTATTGTATTTACATATAGCTGACAATTCTCTCTTATTCTTGTATATATTTTTGTTAAAACAACGTGTTAAAACAATAGAATAAAATTATATGAGGCGTAAAAACGTAAAAATTTATAAATTTATAAATTTTTAGCTATCAACATTAACAGGTGGGAAATTTTTAAGGAAAATTCATCATCAGTTACTTTAAACAGATTGTGCACTGCTTGTTGGTCGTCCAGATTAGACTCTATTAATGCACTTCGTTACATATATATGTATGTAGGTACATATATGTACAGATGTTTTAAAATTTCTTACAGAAATAATTTTAAGAAGTAAAAGAAATGATGAACAATCAAAAGAAAAGTGACTAAAAAAGAAAATGGAAAGTTTCGAATTTATTCTCCTACTCGTCCTTCTTGAAAAATTCTTCGGTTTCTCAACTTTGTTTCAAAGTTCCTTCAATCAAAAAACGCTGATGATATCAGTGCTCAGTCTATGATTAGAAATGCATATTGCGAGATCAGTAATTTTAGAAATAAATTTGAAGGATTCGTAACAATTTCAACAATATTAGGGTTGAAGTCAAAATTGAATCTAAAAGCATTTCGATGAACTCAGTCATGATATACGATTCCAGGATCCATTAAAAGAAATTTTGAACAATTTTTAATGCGGCACTAAACGTAACCTAAGTGCAAATGAAGGTTCGTATCACGTTATTTAAACATTGTTTCAAAGTTCGCTTTCCTGCAAAACAATTATCAGATGACGATTTACATATATGTACATATATATATGTACATATATATATATATATATCGTGAAGCTATGTCTCTAGCCAACTAATATGTCAATGACTTTGATGAATCATTGCCTGATCGAATACTTGATTTCCGTTCGTGCTTAAAAGAAAATAAACCTTGTAAAAATAAAGAAGAACGTGTTCATAATTTGGCAAAGCTCTTCATTTGTAATTTTTATAATTTAAATTCATCATTTAAATCATCTTGTTCCTCACGCTTCCGGTAACTGTAGCCACTGCGGAGCGCTCGTTCACAAGTTGAAACTTATTAAAAACTAGCTGTATTACCCGGCTTCGCTCAGTGTTTATAATATAAACCACTTAATCATGACTAAGCTAATTTAATTAAAAAAAAAAATTTAAAAATTTAAAAAAAAATAAAAAAAAAATCAAAATTTTTTTTAAAAAAATCAAAAAAAAAAAATCAAAAAATTTTTTTTTTTGCCTTTTAGGGCTTCGCCCTCGGCGCCCCCCTGAGCCTTTGCCTTCTAGGGCTTCGCCCCTCCACGCCCCAAGAGCAATTGCCGTTTAGGGCTTCGCCCCCATGATCAGTTGCCTTTTAGGGCTTCGCCCCTCCGCGCCCCCATGATTAAAAGCCGTCTAGGGCTTCGCCCCCCTTAGTTAATGCCTTTTAGGGCTTCGACCCCCGCGCCCCCAAGATTAATTGCCGTTTAGGGCTTAGCCCCCCTTAGTTAATGCCTTTTAGGGCTTCGCCCCTCCGCGCCCCCATGATTAAATGCCGTCTAGGGCTTCGCCCCCCTTAGTAAATGCCTTTTAGGGCTTCGCCCCTCCACGCCCCCATGATTAAATGCCGTCTAAGGCTTCGCCCCCATGATCAGTTGCCTTTTAGGGCTTCGCCCCTCCGCGCCCCCATGATTAAAAGCCGTCTAGGGCTTCGCCCCCCTTAGTTAATGCCTTTTAGGGCTTCGACCCCCGCGCCCCCAAGATTAATTGCCGTTTAGGGCTTAGCCCCCCTTAGTTAATGCCTTTTAGGGCTTCGCCCCTCCGCGCCCCCATGATTAAATGCCGTCTAGGGCTTCGCCCCCCTTAGTAAATGCCTTTTAGGGCTTCGCCCCTCCACGCCCCCATGATTAAATGCCGTCTAAGGCTTCGCCCCCATGATCAGTTGCCTTTTAGGGCTTCGCCCCTCCGCGCCCCCATGATTAAATGCCGTCAAGGGCTTCGCCCCCATGATCAGTTGCCGTTTAGGGCTTTGCCTGATAAGGCTGCGCCCCATGGGGCTTCGCCCCATGAGGCTGCGCCCCCCTGCGCCCCCTTCGGGGCCCCATGTGGCTAAGCTCCATAAGGCGGCGCCCCATAAGGCGGCGCCCCATAAGGCTGCGCCCCTAAGGCTGCGCCCCATAAGGCTGCGCCCCATAAGACTGCGCCCCATAAGGTTGCGCCCCATAAGGCTGCGGCCGATAAGGCTGTGCCCCATAAAGCTGCGCCCCCCTGCGCCCCCTTCGGGGCCCCATGTGGCTAAGCTCCATAAGGCGGCGCCCCATAAGGCGGCGCCCCATAAGGCTGCGCCCCTAAGGCTGCGCCCCATAAGGCTGCGCCCCATAAGACTGCGCCCCATAAGGTTGCGCCCCATAAGGCTGCGGCCGATAAGGCTGTGCCCCATAAAGCTGCGCCCCCCTGCGCCCCTTGTGGCGGCCCTGGCGGGGCCCCATGAAGCTACTCGCCTTGCGCCCCCGCGGGGGTGAATCCATTGAATCGAAAAAAACAAATCGGCGCCCATGGATCGAAAAAAAAAAAAATCGAATCACGTGTTCGATGACGTCACCGATCTACGGACGACGAAGACGACGACGACGACGACGACGACGACGATGACCAAGGATACATACAAAGTCTCTTTCCAAATTATAGATTAGATTACTCAAGGTCAAATATGTCACAACATCGACTTAAAGTATTAGCAATGATTAGTATTAAATTTTAACAAAATAGTCGTGTTTGCCAATGAGTCCAGAAAAAAGTTTTTCTACGTAAAAAAGGTATGAATTATTAATTTAGAAAGTTATTTTGCTGTAAGGAAATAATATGAATATATGGCGGGGGGGGGGGGGGGGGGCCTTAAAATATTTTGCGGGGGGGCGCCTGGAATTCACGCTACGCCACTGTCGTACTTGAAATTGTCTACTCTAATGACTAGAGACACGTACATATTTTGAGCATCTATTTTTGTCTAGCATTTTCATTTTGCATTTTAGCGTTTTAGGGCATTGTTCAATTTTAGCATCTATTTTTATGAAGAATTTAATTTTAAATAATAAAATTTTTTAATAAAATTTATATATGTACATACAGCAGCAGTCACATAAAACGGAACGCTTAAGCGAAACATGTTTTTGCGTGAAATTTCGGTAATCTTATATAAAACCAAAACCGAAAGTCATTTAAATGATAGGTTGTATCATAGTGCATTCGTGTAACACCAAACGTGAAAAAAAAAGGTGATAAAAATGAGTTGGGGAGAAATTTAATGGAGGGCAGATTTTACGACCGTGCGTTGACTTCATAGTTAAATGAAATTTGAAATGAAAATAACACTATACATATACATTTTTAATTTTTTTACAGTCACATATTATTATTTACATCTTATAAAAAATAAATTAATATTTTGTAGCGGCTCCTTTCGATTTTATAACTTATTTTATTCGGTTTGGCATAGAATCTACTAAAGTTTTTAAATTTTCGATTGGGAAGTCTTCGTACCATATCTTTTCTATTATTTCTTTCAACGATTTAAGAGTAGTAAAATTGTTCTTCCTTAACCTGTACTTGATACACATCCATAAATTTTCGATTGGATTTAAATCGGGACTATTGCCAGGCCATGGTAGTGTCTTTACACCCATTTCTTGTAAATAGTCCCGAACCTAAAAAAAAGTAAAAAAAAAAATTCAGTTTTTTGATTGAAATTTTATAATTTATATTCAATGCTATCAAATAAAATGAATACTCACCAATTTAGCTCGATGACAAGGGGCAGAGTCATCTTGAAAAACTATATCATCGGAATATGAAAGGTGGTTTTCCATCGATGGGACAAAGCTTTCTTCTAAAATTTTTTTATATTTTTTTCCATCGATGGCACCTTGTAGAAACTCCAATTGTCCAATGTTATGATACGAAAAGCATCCCCAGACCATTTGACTTGGAGGATCCTTAACAGTTTTAAGGGTACAATTTTCACTATACCTTTCGCCAACTTTCCTTCGGACATACGGAAAACCATCAGGACTATAGAGGTTAAACTTTGATTTGTCGGAAAGTATCACTCGTTGCCAATCTGATGGACTCCAATTTTCATGTGCTTTCGCCCATTCCAATCGATTGTTTTACATTCTCTTGGTTAGTAGTGGTTTTTTTGCAGCTTTCCGACCGTACAGTCCAGCTTCTCTGAGTCGCCTTCTTACTGTTGAGTCGCTGATTTCCATGGAAAATTGTGAAGATACATCTGTTCTTATTTCTACAGCAGTTTTGAATCGCTGCTGTAAAGATAATCTGGTTATTACACGGTCTTGCCTCTCCGATGTGCATATTTTCAGTCCGGTCCCCTTCTTACGGTCAAAACATCCAGATTCTCTTTTTTTTTATCAGTATTCTCGAAACAGTCGATAACAAACATCCCATTTTCTTGGAAATTGACCGAAAGAAAAATCCTGAACTCGCCAATGTCGCGATTTTTACACTCTTCTGCAATGATAACTGAGCTCGTTTTTTCATGTTGACGTGTTAAAATTCGAATTTGATGCTTTCTCCTCGAAAACCCACACTATACTGAACTCAAATCTTAGAAAACAATCATATTTAGAATATTTGGTCGTTAAAAACCCTACACATAAAGGGATAATCCTTAAATGGCCTCGTAGTCGTAAAATTCACAAGCGTTCCGTTTTATGTGACTGCTGGTGTATATACAATTTAAAGACAACACAACAATTAAAAAATAATAGAAAAATTCAAAAATGTTTTGGAATTAAAATTACAATGAAAAAAACATGAATATAAAAGTACAAAGACAAAAAATATGAATATAAAAATATAATACCAATTAAAATTTCTTAAAACTCAACATGGAGCATATCTCTACAGATTCTTTTTTGAGATTTGTGCTAAGATCGGTAACAATTATATTGTATATATTAAAATACCTTTCAGAATCCAAACTATTGACGGGACACCAAATAGATTTTAGAGCTGCACAACCAAACTCTTCATATTTAATTTTTGTTGTCATCAATAGTAGCAATATATCCGGCGTGGATTCACTTTTTTTATATTCTCTATTAATTGTCTAAAAAGTGCTGATATCCTTCCAAACATTGAGCCTCTGTTAATACATTAAACAATGTCAGGTTTCTAAAAAACAAAACTGTTTCTTTAACATTAATATCAGATTTTGTACCGGCCACAGATGGATTGAATAGTTTACTCAATGTTTGGAGAAATAGATTTGTCACATTTAGTCTTGAGTGCGAGTCTAGTTTTAAGACGCTTTTTTGAGCATCCTTTTGGATACACAGCTCCAACTGTCTTCTTTTGTTCAGTTCAGTGGTAGACAAAAGCAGTTGCTTGGTCTCGAAAGGAAAAACACCGTCTATGGTAAACTGCAAGCTCTGTTTAATCCCCTCAATTTCTTCACATAATGGGCAAAGGGATAGGGAAGACCCTTTTAAATTGTCTTTTACTTTTATAAATTTTATTCAAATTTCACTTTTGTTTGTTATTTTAGCATCTATTCGCATATTTTGCCAATTTAGCATATTTTGCCAATCCATTCCGAACTAAGCATTAATAGCAAAATGTTCAAAATAGGTGTCTCTACGAATAATTTTGTTAATCGTTTTCATATATTATTTCCAGACTCGTCAAAGAGCACATCATGGATGGCGACTTTGCTTCGAACGTTAAACTGCTCCAGAACTATCCGCCCATAGACGTCACGAAAATATTACAAACGGCCGTCAATTTGTCTAATTCCATTTGAAAGATCGCTACTTCTCTATAGCATAAGTGTCCGAGGCTTCCAAGCTTTTTGTCAACCGTAAAATATCATAAGAAACGTACAAAATTGTAAATTTTAATACCGCCTTCAATTGATTCACCCGAGTTATGTAAAAATATATGTATATATAAAAATATCCTAGATCGTAGGTAGTGACAAATTTGAAACCCAGCCTTATATAATCTACTTCATTGCCGTTGAGCTACTTATATATTTGTATGTAATTTTTATGTAATCGAATTTATGATCACATTAATGTTAAATGTTCACAGCTTAAGTTATCTCACTGTCAATGAGCAATATTATTAATGGAGGCGGTCAGGACAGTGACGTCAACAGCCTATTGTTGAATTTGTGACATGCTTTTATGTATATTAACACAATGGTGGCCGCGGACTCATATTTGTATCATGTTGGGTGCACAACGGTTAGTGGCCGCTGGTACATATATGATTTACGACTGCGCGAACTGTATCAGTCTGCTGATATATTTTTGTATCACGTTTGCGTCAATCGTTAGTGTGCGATGATACAATTTTGTATCACGTTTTTGTTTATGACGAAAATGTGATACAAATATATATCAGCGGACTGAAAAATATATTCGCGCAGTCGTGAATCATATATGTATCAGCGGCCACTAAGCGTTGTGCACCCAACATCATACAAATATGAGTCAGCGGCCACCATAGTGTTAATTAGTCTAGTGTTATACCTAGTTAATTAGTCTAGTGTTAAGCCCGGACCCAGAGGGTGCCGCGTATTGTTCAAATGTTGTAAATGCATTGCTAAAGGTTTGCCGAACCTTTTTTAGAAAATAGTGTTAACACTATGGCGGCCGCTGAATCTTATTTGTATCATGTTGGGTTCACAACGCTTACTGGCCGCTGATACATGTATGATTCACGATTCTGCGCGAATATATTTTTCAGTCCGCTTATATATATTCGTTTATGATGAAAACGTGATACGAAATTGTATCATCGGCCACAAACGAGTGACGCAAACGTGATACAAAAATATATCACCAAACTGAAACAGTTCGCGCAGTCGTAAAGCATATATGTACCAGCGGCCACTAAGCTTTGTGCACCCAACATGATACAAATATGAGTCAGCGGCCACCATCGTGTTAAAAATAAATAAATTAATATGTAGTAAAATTTGAAATATCAATTTTTTTTTAAACTCTATTACTGTTATATTATTATCATTATTAGTCCTGATATTGAATATCAGCTGTCACTGTTTGCGACGGTCTCAATTTCTCCATTTATATAATTTTGTAAAATATTATTCAATTGGTAATTGCTTTGTTATTTATATACATATATATATATATATATATATATATATATATATATATATATATATATATATATATATATATATATATATATATATATATATTTACTGTCATGGAATGACTTTTTTTATCAATTTTTCGCCGTGTCGGTGATCCCCCCGCTTTAGGCTACTTATTTTTGAAGAAATTATACTACACAAAATGTCAGAATATACAGTAAACTACCGAACAATACAAATTATAATTTTTTTATGTTTCTAACACAAAACAGGTTTATAAATTAAGGTCCAATGAAAATATTAGACTGTTTAAAAAGATCATAGACTTATGTAACTATTGTTGGTTCGTAGAATACAAATGAATATTCAAATAATAAATTTAAATAAAATAAAACTATTCAAATAAATTTAATAAAATGTTAACTATATTAGATTGGCCGTGTTTAAGCGGTTTATATTACAAATACTGAGCGAAGCCGGGTAAAAACACTAGTATTGTATACAGCAAATATGCATCGGGAAAATATCGTTAGTTCATTTGTTGTTTACACATTTTTATATAACAATATTAAATTTATATTTTGTCATTTGATGTATAGATATATAAATGAACCTCAAAACATACATACGATTTATTAAACAATCTAATCTGTAACGATTTTCTTAACCAATTATAATTTCGCTGCTAGGTAATATACCGATACGTACTCGTTTTTGACGAGTTTCCACTTTTATACAAATAATTACTAAGTTCACAACCGAATAATCGAGAGCTTACTGTGTATGTAAATTTGAATTTTAACAATGTCTTCTTTTTGAGATTTTTTACATATTGTTCATCAATTGTTGAAATTGCATGTATGTACATATATTACAATTTACATTTGTATGTATTTTATTTTGAAGTGTTAAGAAAATGCTTAGCTTACGAATCAATCATATCGTTCATTTTATATATATGTATATGTATATCGTATTGATAAGCAGCAGAGGCCCGCTAAGAAAGCTAAACTGAATTATCATCATGGTCATTTCAATTACATTACAATAAACCACGACCTAGCTACATTGTATGTCAAATAATATATGGTAATATTAATTAAGGTTGTGGCTATTTGCAGGTGAGCTTATAATTCGATTATAATTTCTTACATTTAATGTATGCTTAGTCGTGTTTAATCAATCGTTCATTATACATGAGGCAAATAAATTTCGCACGTTATTATAATAGATTTATATCATTTAGCTAGTTCGCGGCTTGTACTTGTATGTAGGTATTATACGTTGTATATAATAATAATTTTCTAACAATTAATAATATTAACTAATTTGGATTATATTTTTTACTCTACGTCACTTTACGAGTTCGAACAAAATTTTAAGAGGTTTAAAACAAAATTTTAACAGTAAACACGCTGACAGTGACAGTTCACGCGCATGCGCAGAAGGCTTTGCGCCTGTCGCAGATATAGTACCTGCAAATAGCCAATAATTCGCAAATATAGTACCTGCAAATAGCCAATAATTCGTAGATATAGTACCTGCAAATAGCCACAACCATCAATTAATTGTTATATGTTTATAAAGCATTTGAGGAATTTCAATCAGACTGTGCCATTATTTAATTCGAATTTTTAAAATTGTTGAGCCTTTTTTGAGATTCAATTTAATTCAATTCAATTGTGCGTGCGGCTCGGAATTAGGGTTCGGATTACCGGTTTGCCGTTTACCGGTAAATTTCGCTATCGGCTATTACCGGCTAGTTGAAAAATTAACCGGTAATTGCCTACAGGCATATTATTGCATTAAAAATCGATGAATTGTAGATTCGGAAGTCGGGAACTTGTTTACTTTCAGTATAAAATATCTAAAATTACTAAAATTTTGAGCGGGATATAGTTTTTAGTCTAAATACGAAATCTACTGCTCCAATACGAAAATTATACACTGTTACATAATAGTAACTCATTGTAATAAGTTGTAGCGAGTAGTTCTGTCAGTTTGACAGCTCTCTTTTGTTGGCACCACTGATCTATTCGTAAGGGTGGCTAAACTGATGCATGCTTAAGAGTGGCAACACCGACCAACCAAGTCGTAATAAATACGATCAGATGGTTGTTTCAATTGTGATTATTTATTATTACGAATGAACTTTATGTATTTTATGAAAGTATTCAACTGAGATTTATTTTTAATTATTTACGGTTAACGTTTTTAGAAAAGGTAACCACACACAGTTTCACCAAATTTTTTTTTCATCATCATTAAAAACCGGTAATGAGAGAAATTATTTACAGTTTACCGGTAAATGAAATTTGCCGGTAAATTTCAATCTCTAGTAGGTAGTAATTTGTTTCTTCGCTTCTTTAAATTGGTTAACTTCAACCCCACAAATGAGGTTTTCCCGAAGTCAAAACCATTGGAATTTTAAGCCTAAATCACTGTATAGTTTTTAAGAAAATTTACATAATAATAAATATAAAAACAGACGCGATATATGTTTGTGTGTATGTGCGAGTGCATCGACAAGTATGGAGATTTCAAAAAAACTAATTTTAAAATACCAAGAGTATACGTTATTTATGGGGATGTAGCGTGACGACCGATCGTGTCGAGGAGACGTGTGTAAGTGGGGACCTGAGCGTCTGACATGCTCCTGATATTGAGCACTTGCGTTGAAACGGTTGACGTCAGCGTCAGATGCGCTGCGCGTACACACATAAAGTCCACGAATAACACACGTTCATTCATAATTTCGAACCGGTGGATTAGTTGGATTGGCGAGCGTGTAGTGCGCGCACTCAACTTTTTACTATTAACACATGTACGCGCCTATAAATTACCTTACACTATATTTATATAGTGTAACACAACTTTATTTTAATTCTTGTATCAATTCCTTTCCGAAACCACCCGTTTAAATCAACGGGCATTATGATTATCAATTATTACGAATGGACAATATTAATTATTTAGAACGTTTTGTATAGAGTCGGTACAATAATTAACATATCAAACGATTTATATTGTAATACATAATCATACGTTGCATCTACGTCAAAAATCAAATATAGTATATACTAGGCTTTTGCGCTACTGATTGTTGTTAAACGTGTACAAAAATTGTTCCTAGCTTTGGGAGTGTTGTATATCTCCTATAGTTTTTGAATATTTGTATGTAATTTTTTTTTCGATGAACTCATTTTGGTGTAAATATTGCAAGATTTCCATGAAATCAACACTATTACATATATATTGTACTACTTTTTATGAAGATTGTTTATAAAATGTATAAATCAATTGTTAATTATGATGCTGCTTAATGTAAGAAATTTTTTGTATGAAATATTTCGTAATTTTTATATAAAAATAAAATTACTTCTGAACATTCTTACTAGTACTTCATTTAACACCCATACGATTGTTTTTCCCTCGTAAAGTTTGAAATATGTCGCTGTATACAATACATTGGTATATCGGTTCTTACATTTTTGAGTGAATTGTGAAATTGAACAATATGACAGTTTATTTTATAGGACAGAAATCAAATATTACATTTATTAACCCTTTGAGTGCTGACGTCTTTTCTGTTGAAAGGCCGCCACGCTGAAAATTTCGCCAACATTTCCAACTAGAATCCATTAAGAAATCCAATAGAAAGCAGGTATAAAAATTGTAGCTAATTCAAACAAACCTTAGATAAGTATCGCCGAGGATTTCGAATTTTGTAAAGGTGTGTTTAGACTCTCTAATATATCTTGCAACAATATAAAATAAACAAAATAAGTCTATTAATGAATGTATTTTTCCAAAACTAGTTCCATCTTCTTCATTGTTGTTGAAATGTAATGCTCACAATCTAAATGCCAAGCCACAATCTAAAATACTCAGCAGTTAGAGATTTCCACCGAGAAATTCTGCTATGGTTATTAATTAATTCAGAAATTCCGATGTCAACTATGTAGTCTTTATAAACATTAACACGGATTACACGACCCATGTTCAGTGCATTTTTTTTCAATGCTACCTGGAAAGGCTTAGCGGGTAGTATTCTTGTTTATTTTTACAACACTCAAAAAACAACGCCGATAGGCGTATTTCAGGCTGATAGACTTGTTGGCAAAACGCCGATTGGCCGTTGGTCAGCATTTAAAGGGTTAGCCATCATTTTATGTATTTCTTTGCATACTTATTACGGTAAACGGACTACTAGTCATATTTAAACCAGTCACAGGACAACCGGTCGCTCTAGATCGGTGACACGTGATTACCCGTCACACTAAAACTGGTCACGGGAAACTGGTCATGAGAAAACTGGTCACACCCTAAAATCGGTCAACCAGTTTTCTCGTGACCGATTTTAGGGTGTGACCAGTTTTCTCGTGACCAGTCTTAGGGTGTCCTGTGACCGGTTCACATTTGACTAGTAATCACCGAAACGAAAATTGCTATTATTTTTATTACTAGCAATTTTATACGTTGGCAAAAAATGTCGATCTTACTAAAATGGTTCGAACCGGAGTCAGCGTCGAATCATAAGGTAAAGGTCAGATTTGGAGTCGGTAAATTTTGAAGCGACTCCCCAGCCTTGAGTTTTTGTACATACATATGTACATAGAAGGAAAATTTTTAGAAAGCCTGCCTCATTATAAAGGTTGGTCTATAAGAAATGGACGTTTTGGTACTCGGCGTACTCGTCGTCTGGGGGAAAGAAGAAACCCGTGGTAATGGTTGTTCAACTTCTACTCCATGCCATTTAGGTATACATGGTAAGCAATTTTCTTAAACCAGAACTTCGAGGACGATGAATCAACAGGGAACATATGATCATATGAACAATGTACCTATACATATGTTTCCAGCAAAACAGAGCTATTGCCCATATACATAGCTACATAGAGCTTCACAGGCTGCTGTTGGAGCTGGTTAATCAGTTACTTTCAAGGTTTATAAAATGTTGCCTGTACACCTGACCTTTCCATGAGTGTTTTTTATTTGTGGGCTATCTTAAAGCCCACAGATATGAAGGAAAGCCACACACACAATACAAAATCAATGAAGAAACACTGGGAAGAGTGCAGTGGCGGCTCGTCTATATAGGCTGCGGCTGCAGCCCTTCTAGTATAGTATATATGCATGTTTTTTTTATCGTCCCTATGGGTTGCGGAGCTGTAGACCCCAATATAGTACATATGCATCTTATTTTTGTTTTGCATTCGGTCACCGATATGGTCAACGAGTTACTACAGCCAGATTCATCTCTGCAGCCTCCCCACTGTGAATTCTCACGAGCCGCCAGTGGAAGTAAATAGTCATCATTTGACTGATTTGTAATTTTCCACATATAGACGTTTCAAAATGGCATACTTTTACCTTTATTTCTATGTCAATATATAATATTTAAAGAAAAAATTGATGTACTGTTTTATTCCGCTTCCCGTAGACCAGCCTGTATAGAAATAAATGTTTTGTCTGTAAAATCTGCTATGTTAATTAGGCCCACCTGATTTGATATACTTTTTAAATGGTTGCTTGGACAAGTGCGGCCACTAGACAACTTTGAAGATTCCGTCAACTCATGAAAAGTAAAAGAATGGGAATTGATTATATGTACCTCTTGTTGAAATCTTTAAAGAAGCTGATAAGAATTTATTGGTATATTTTTATTCATTCGTAATAAGTCTGAAATTTCTGAATAGAAAATTTTTATATAATTAAAATATTCCACATTAAAATGAACTTCTTTTGTTTTTAAATTTTACCTGCAGAGCAACTTTTTGTTTTTATATTTTAAATGTACATTATATGTATCTTAAGATTTTTGCCCACAACGTGTGCTTTTTCTTTAAACTGATAAAGATGTAGTATATATGTGCATATATACATTTATATAATTGATTTTTAAATGCTTTTTATTATTACTAAATTATGTTCATAATACATCTTATATCTATTTTAATAGCTACTGATCTACTGATCATTTTTTATTTTACAATTTAATTTAATTTGATTAGTAATCATAGTATTATATTATTCTAATGTTAATCTACAGTATAATAGGAAAAAGTGCTCAAAAACCTATTTACAATTCTTATAAATGCTCATAATTCATCTAATACATAATATTAATTAAAGACTGTCTAAAGTCGATGACCTAAAGCAGATTGTGTTTAGGTAGTCTGTGTTTATACCTGAAGGGTATAGACATTTTGTTGTAATCACCGAGACTCAGTTCACAAGTGTGCTAGTATGGTTATTAGTGATTCTGTCATAGAATCTACTGGTTAGTTTGTTAGTAATATCTGTAACAAACGGAATATTATATATGTCATCCAGTTTTTTCAAGTCAGTATATATGGGTGTATTATAAATTATTTTTAGGGATTTATTTTGTATTACTTGGAGCTTGGAAAGGTTAGTATTCGAGGCGTTATTCCAAACAGGTGAAGCATAGGCTAATAATGGTAATATGAGCGCGCGATATAATTTTATTTTATTTTGAGTTGATAAAGAACTATGGCGATTAAATATTGGGTATATTGAGGATAAACCCCGCATCGCCTTGAATTTCGCTGCCTCAATGTGAGGTGTTACCTAATTGATGCATTTTCCATATCGTATGTATGTAAAATAAATTCAATATACATTTTAATAGAATGTGAATAGAAGAAAATGGTTTCTGCTTAAATATATG
Source organism: Arctopsyche grandis (assembly GCF_051622035.1). Taxonomy (NCBI): domain Eukaryota; kingdom Metazoa; phylum Arthropoda; class Insecta; order Trichoptera; family Hydropsychidae; genus Arctopsyche; species Arctopsyche grandis. The sequence continues at coordinate 35,440,443 of NC_135356.1, forward strand.
TCTTTGAATTACACACAAAATATGCACATAAGTTAATGTATGTATGCATTGTAACGTAGAGATTGTTTACTAGCGCAGATCACCTGATCTCTCGTTCCCGCCAAAGTGGCCTCTACGAATGAATGAGCCGTATGCAACGGCCAATGGGATCGCCTGACTCATCGACCAATAGTTATGGAGCCCAAACGGGTATAAATATGGGGCGCTCTCGGCTTGGAAACCATTCCGACCTGGAGCGCCGACGAGAGCACACATATAAACACCTTCTATAACCCTCCTGCGTCTTTCTCTCCGATTCTGGAAGCCCCCTCTTCACGTCCACGCAACAGTATATTATAGATGTATGGTCACAATCAAGAGAAGTGTACGGACGCCAGGGGTTCTCAATCGAGACACCACCTGCGTCGGTTTGTGAGAAACAAAGAACCACGCGTGCTTTGAGGTTAGCCACGCGTAGCTGAGTTGTCTGCCTTCGGTACGAAGACAGACCAGGCTTCCTCTGGTGCACACCGGACGGATGCTGGAGCTGGTCTCCAAGTACCGTCAAACATCACCAGCCTCTAGCTGGTGATTCGGTGGCGAGGAGCGAGCCACGTAAAAACACAAGGTTGAAGCGGCGGCGTTTGGCGCTCGACTGGTGTAAGCTGACCAGGGTGGTCAGCACCAAAAAACATCGGCCAAATCGTGGGTCGTAAGGCGACGAAAGCCGACCATCAGACAAGTAGTCTGAACAAGGAGTATGTATAGGATAAAGGTTGAAATTATTGAAAAAAAAATAGCATTGTTTTAAAATATAGTTTATTTATAGTTATCAGAATGGTTTTTATAGTCTGAATTTGATGTTCCTGAAAATCATTCAGCATGTGTTCAATTTCTGCAATAGTAAACATCTGACAAATGCAATTATACAATAATAATAATATTACAAACAAATAATCATATATGAATATATAAAAAAAGAAAAAAAATATCAAGCATATAAAATTCTCCAGGTTACATCATATTACAAATTAAAAATTCATACTTCATTTTATAATATCATCAATCAATCTCTCTCTCTTTCAATTTAAAGTCGAACTCTCCACTTTTTACGCACTTCTCGTATAGACGTTTGGAAAAGAATTGTACCTTACAAGGTTTGTACAAAATATTGTGTCAAATAGCACCAGGGTATGGGTTTGTGATCTGCACTGGTATGTTTTATATATATTTATTTATATTATATAATAAGGACTGAACTTCATTTTTACACAAACTCTAAAACAAGAGTCGTCGTACCATACCGAAGGCGCACCGTATTCAATCCTCGTTTTCCACGCAGTCCAGAACTTGGTTCAGGTAACACAAACGTTGACTTTCTTTATACACATTTATATATATATATATATGTATGTAAATATATTATAAGATACACAGAGATTTAAACAGACATCCTAAACAAATTATATATCCGAAAATTAAGCGCAAATATCAAACAATCATTCCTCGCTACTTACTTACACACCTTTTGAAATATGTTCCACTTTCGTCGAGTACAAAATCATAAAGGATACTCTCATTAGGAAGCATACGACATTAACATTCTCTGCGGTGTTCAAAGGACGTGATTTTTTTTCAATTTAATAATTTTTTACACACACTTTTAATTTTAGCTACACATTGATTTATTTATTTTTTAAATATATATATATTTTTTTTTTTGTTCAAATTTCGAATAAGCTGCGTCTTATAAAACGAAAACAAAAATATATGTTTATATATAATATATATAAATATATGTATGTATAGTTTTGCATTTTATTCTAGTATGTATTGCAATTAAAATTAAACAAAACGTCTATAATTATTATATTTTGAAAGTGGCTGAATCTTGTTCGACGGTGTTGTGCAATAAATTTAAAATAAAAGTTGCCCAGAGAAGGGGTGGGGGGGGGGATATTTTAAAAATCAATTTAAATTAATTAACAATGAAATTTCGTATTTATTTAATTAATTTTAATTTTGAATTCTTCAGGAAAAACTTTTTGAATAAAAAAATTGTACAAATCAACATTAGTCAGTTATAAAGTCAATTTAAAGGAATTAAATACTTTAAAATGTGATACTGAGTACGAATAAATTAAAATCTTGAAACAATGTTGCTACTTTAGATGATAATTTCAGACTAAGCGGTCCAAATGAGTCATTTTTATTAATATGGAAAATGCTATGCAATAGTTTTTCTTTTAATAGTATTGGTTTCCAAATAGATTTGAGTTGACTCGTGTGTACGCGGGTCAAGATTCAACCACGTCCAATATACAAATACATATATTAAATGTTGTACATTCGTTCAAAAAAACATTCCTTAAAGTGGAAACAAAAAAACAATTATGCGAAATTGACAGTTCGTTAAAACGATCGGACAAGTATTTCGAAGTGTATACATAAACACTTCGAAATAAAAAATTCAATACGTAAAAAAAATCTATAGTGTGATACAAACATATCGGATTTATGCATGTAATGCTTTCATAAATTGATTTGTGATTTTCGACTATAATTATATATATATATATATATATATATATATATATATATATATATATATATATATATATATATATATATATATATATCATGTAAATAGAAATAACTTTAAAATCGTAACTATTGACACACACCTTCACGTTCAAATTCATAACGTAACATTTTACGAAACAATCCGGAACACTAGATTATGAATTTCCCGTACAGGAGAACACCTCTCATCTTAAATGTAAGATTGATTCAAGCATAGAATACAATTGCAATTTACATAAGAGTTCCGTCTATTGCAAACTATGTAGCTTTAAGTTTACCGTCGATCTCCGCGTAACACAAGATTTGGCTGCATAGACGAGTACTATAAGTAATAAGAATACTGTATATATCTATGACAAACGAGGTAAACTTCGAAACAACATACTCGAATCGGCAGTGTCGAAAAGTGAAACTGAAAAGTGCATTACAAGAGATATTCCACTGTACGTGACGCATACGGGTGCATATGAAAAACATTTTGAAAGGCATCAATCACATCAACAAATAATTGTCAACACAATCGGGTAGGGTTTGGCGTCGTCAGATCGAGACTCTTCACTCTTTCGCTTTCCATCGATTTGTCATATTCATTATTTAGTATCGTCGCCGATCTGACGACGCTCAAGAGCGCATTAATTTATTATTCTAATATAGTAACTTTACCAAGATATGTTACAGTGTATACAGTGTGTACATACGCACGTATGTACATATGTATGGGATGAGTTGCATCGTAAAGGCTACAAAAATATTGTCTGCATATAACAATAAAAATAAGATATCATGATTCAGATACAAAAACAGAAAGCAGCCAAAGAACGTACGTACGGGTGGGCCCGGAAACGGCTAGACGATTTGTATATCGAAAACGAACACTTTGACTGCAATTTTAGCATTCACTAAATAAACAAGTCACCGATTTAAGCTCGACACTTCATCAAGGCATTGTCAATCAGTTTGCTTGGCGAAAATTTGAACTTTGGAATGGTCCGGTTCAAACATTGCACAAAGGTGGTCATGATAGTCGTTTCGGAGACTGTCTGATTGAACGAACGCTAACTTCTGTGCAGAAATTCAACGAAATTGTGCTAAGGAAAGCGATGGAGACGTTTTTTTGAAGATTTTACTCACCGATATGACGGCACGTAAGCCTTAAAACATTGTCGGACTTATTATATCACTTTCTACAGCAAAATTTCTAAATATCTTCAACTCCTGAGACTATCTGACAGTTGAAGGACAACATTTAAGTTCCGTTTATTATTCAAAGAATCCCATTTATGCTAAGGAAAGTGTCGAACAATGTTCGACGAACTACTTAATTGAACCGAGTGATAGTATTTTTAAAAAAGCACTGTCATATGTATATCAATTTTGCTTTTATTTAGCTAGTGAATACTTACTTTTCAATTAAAGCGTTTATTTCAGCTGTATAATAAATAAGACCCACCTGTATATAATAATAAGCTGCCTCCTACGCAAACAGAGAGGGTGCAGTGATAAAGATCAATAAAAAAAATAATTCAAAGTTTAAAGTAAAATAAGAGTTATTTATAATAAACAATAACATATTAGGAATGTTGTTTTTTTTTTTTGCGAAAATAATAAAAAAAATAGTTAAACAGATCCACAAGTTTTTTTGGCTGTCAGCTACGAAAGGCAAATCACCACATAGATAGATATCCAGCCTATCAGCTAAAACAAAGTTTATCAATTATACACATATCTAATTTTATTAGCAACATTCAGAGTGATTAAATTATCGCCGACTGTATGCATACACCGCTATATATTGAAAATCAGTGACGCGAGTGGGTCTACTGTTCCATTTTGTCGGCGACACGAGTTTAACTAGAAAGTTCTCTAATTAGATAAATTAAAATCAGTCGGAATCATCGCTTTAGAAACGCGTCTACTGTCAAAAGTCAAAATTATCCATGACCAAGTTTAATTTGGGAGAAATTAAAATATACTAATGAAAGTAAATACGCATATGTCACAGTCGAAGTCTATTTTGACTAGTTGGAATATATTCCAACTGCCTACTACCATTATAGTTGAAGTGTATTTTCAGCTGTCGTATATTTTGAATAGTTGGAATATATTCCGTTAATTCATAGGGCGAATTACAATCCAACTAGTCGAAATATATCACAACTGAAAATACACTTCAACTAGAAGTTGGTACCAGGTCAAGATGGAGAGGTTAGGTTTTCGTGAAAACGTCATTCGATTAGAAAATTGAGTTGGAAAGTCACATTTTTGTTTTGAACACACTCTTACAGCTCTATTGTAATACGATATTCATTAGCTATAATTTACTAATTGAATTGAATTATGTAAAACGCCAGTTGGAATATATTACAACTGAAAATACACTTCGACTGTAACTTGTATGTACATATATACTGCCAAACTTATCTATAAGAACGTTCAATGTATTGGTCGTTTTTCTAGATACAACGGTGCATGAATAGTTGGTCTGCAAAATATACTTTTCCTTATTGTGAATAGCTTTTTAGTTAGACCATACATAGGTGAAATCAAAACAATTATTCAATAAATAAAAATAAAACATTTGCGTGTATGTATTACATGTAATATAATATATACACCAGACATCTGTTTTTAAAAATAATATTCAATTTGATTTAATAAATAAACTTTCAATGAATAAAAATACTCAACGTCAGACTTTTAATAATGCAATAAGCAAGTAGTATGTATGTACAGATCGAATCTGTCCTGAATATTTATTTGATTTTAATTTAAATAAAATACAATAATATGTAAGTATGTCCCGACTTGGTTTTTTTTTTTTTTAATTACTTTTATCTAGACATTAAAAATTGTTTCGTTTTACAAATAGTAAATGCGCCACAGCCTGCTTTTTTCCCGTCTCACATGATTTTTTTTTTTTTTTTTTAGTCCTACCGATACTTTTGAAAAAGCTTACAATTAATTTAGTCGCAGATTGGTGTATGGTCGTGAAGAACGGAATCATCTCAATTGATCAAAAAATGAACGAGAAGTAAAATAGAAATAATAATAATAAAGATTGTTTCACATTATCAAAATAAAATATAATATAAAGCTAACATATTTTAGACAATGGCAGTTCAGATTGTTGACGCGCGCATAATCGAAACAACAGAAGGCCTCTGTTTCGAAAATAAACAATAATAAACCTTAAAAATACCACTACATAATTGTAGCATGCAATATATAATGGAATCGGAGAATTCGAATAGCGTTCCTAGTCTACTGGTATTATTTAATTTGCGATTTTTGTGAAAAAAATTCCATATTTGCATTGATCCTGTCTGAACAATCTGAACCCCGTTGCATTAGTATAGTAGGCTTTCACAATATCTTATGTATTGCCATATAATAAATATACAATTATATCGCAGACATTTCCATTTTCTTTTTCTTTTAATTTACTGAATAACACAGCACTTGCACTTGGGTTTCTTTTTAATGACAACATGTTCGGGATGCAGCGGCTCCTGAGGACCGGTGTGTTGTATGTCTACGGGGCCCGTGGCCGGCACGGTGTCTTCCATGGGGCCTCCGCCGCCGTTGCTGGTGCCATTCTTCACCGCAGACTGTAAATTCGTGGCCTTCACTTGCTTCTGAGGAGACTGAGTGATCGGAGTAGCGACCTGAAATCATCACACACACACACACGTTTTAAAATCACTTCAATTAGTCACATCATGATCGCCCAAAAGACGATTTTGCCATGAAAATCGCGAATACGGAATATTTGGCAATCGAATTCTCATTAGTGTGATGGACTTTTCGGCTGCCAGATATAATACTGTTCGACACGAAAAATGGTTCAGAGACGAGATATGACTTTTCTAATAGATCTATGCCCAGTGAACACGAATCTGGTAATAAAAAATGTTGATTGGCTCGAGATTCGGTAAGATATATGTGTTTTTTAAATCGCGCGATTTTTCTATATCTTCGTGTTTTTCGGTTGACGTCTCAAAATCTGTCAATTTCCAGTTCAAAATGAATATTGGAATCAATAGTCGGCTATTTTATATTTCATTTGTAGTACTTTTCAGCTTTCAAATCCCTCTTAAGTAGTCGTCCAGTTCAAATCAAAAGTCAAAAGTACGTAGTTTCACTTAGGATTTTTTCCCACTGTTAATACTATTTTATATTGAGTATTTTCTATTGAAAGATGTTTATTGGGATAGTGTTCTGGCCACACTATTTTTTGTTTTCGTTTAAAAGGGTTAATTGGAAGTGTGCTGAATTTTAAATCGGTAAAATTGCGAGCTAAAAGCTAGTACTAGTATTTACTCGTATTTACACGAATTTGAATTTAATTAATAGGGATAATATACTAAATTGTCTTTATATGAGAATTAAATAAAATTTCAATTAGAAAAATCATATTTCGACTATTCTTGTGGATTAACAACAAAAATTCGTTTATTTTATCGAGGTAAGCCAGTTATCTATAAAAAAAAGTCATATCTCGTCTCTGAACCAAAAAAAGTCGTCATTTGTCGAACAGTGTAATCACCGAACCGTTCGATTATGGCATGAATATTTTGTTTGGCGTTTGAAACAAACGCACACACATTTATATTTATACACATTTCACCATAGGTGCTGTGACAGTCGCTCCAAGGCGACACCTATGGTCAAACTGTACAATTCCGAACACAATAACGACATCTATAGCCAAACATATTCTACAAATGTAGGTTAGATATATAACAAACAACAAATTCTATTGTTGATTGTTGAATATGAAATGAAAAAAAAAAACATTTTTTTCGAGGGTTTGATAACTATGTATGCAGTTACTTTTCCTAAAAATGTTAACCTAGATTAGGGCTGCCAGATTTATCGATATCCAAACCGGGACATTTCCTATTCCTACCCCCCCCCCCCCTTTTTTTCGAGTTTGTTTAGTTATTTTAATATTAAATTAAATTAATAATTTTCTCAATCTCGCTTTTCTTGCTTTTTTAACCATGTGGATCTACGGTGAGATTGAGATTCGTGCATTTTTTTGCAGTTTGCAGTCATAACTGCGGGAGGTTGGTATTTCTGAACAATGAATCAATAAGCAGCTATTTGGAAACCGGGAAATTTGGCTGTCCCGAAAGATCTGGACAGAAGGAAGATCTGGAAGAAATTTGGACGCCGGGACGAGAGGCTTGAAACCGGGACAAACCCGCAATACCAGGACGCCTGACAGCCCTAACCTAGATTGAATCGTAAATAATTAAAAATAAATCTCAGATGAATAATGTCATATAAATGCATTTAAGTAAATTGGTAATAATAAAGGGATAATATTTTTGGCACGGCTGTAAAATAAATTTCCCAACAAATGTGAAAACGACATTTAATGTCAAATTAACATCTCTAAAATAGCTCGCACGACATAATTGGCGTTCGCCCGGCAAATATCACGTCAAACGGGTTGGCAGTACCAAAAATAAAATTTAATGTTTCAGAGAAATCATAACCAGTTACATTTTCACTGGGGAATTGTAATATCTTAGCAGCCAACACTTATTTATTTAAGGGTTAGGCTAGGTTAGGTTAAGTTAGGGTTGGCCCTACTCATTTAATATTGGGTTGTTAGGGTTAAATTTATAGAGTTAAACGTTGTAAATTCATTCTTTGATACATTTTCACTGCTTGAATTGGTGAAAATATATTTTCACTTGAAATATGCTTTCACTGTAACATATACACAGTATTACAGGCGGTTCGGTGATTACTGGTCACAAATTACTCGTCACAAAGTCACTAAAATCTCTATAACGGAACATCTGGCAGCCGAAAAGTCCATCATACTAACGATAACTATCATAGTAACGAGAACTTGAGTGCCAAATATTGTGTATTCGCGATTTTCATGGCAAAAATTGTCGGTAATTGGACTATTCGTCACATTGGGGTGGTCACAAAGGCAATTTTTGCCATGAAAATCGCGAATACACAATATTTGGCACTCAAGTTCTCGTTAGTATGATAGTTATCGTTAGTATGATGGACTTTTCGGTTGCCAGATGTTCCGATATAGAGATTTTAGTGACTTTGTGACCAGTAATCACCGAACCGTACTATTGTTTCCCCATTTGTTAGTAAATTGATAGTATGAATCGATAATTGGATTTGAGTGGGGTAAATTAATAATATGCTGGACAAATGAAAAAACTTCTAGTAAGTAGTGTGTCCATGAAAGGTGCATAAGTATTGCAAGTATTACTTAATTAATTACCCCATGATTATTGGCCGCATCACGATCAGTCTCATCCAACGATGGCAACAAGGGGACGGAGCTTCCAGGGGTTGGCGTAATTGGTTTGCCACCCCTGATCAGCGACACGATTTCGTCCGCTTCTCTACTCAGGTCACCATCGGGTCTGAACGGGTTATCCCATCCACTTTCCGTACTGTAAAAGAAGAAAAATGATCGATTAGTATACATTTATACACAGGATGGGACACAAACGGTTAGAATTTTGAAAATATACATTTCACTTTAAAAGTAAATATCCATTAGCTCTATATGTACGTATGTATATTATATATTAATTTCTATCCACTCAACAATGCATTATACCAGTCATTTTTTAAATATAATATTGTTATTGTGGTTCGGTGATTTTTGGTCACAAAGCGCTCGCCCAAAAGTCACTAAATTCTCTATAACGGAACATCTGGCAGCCGAAAAGTCCATCATACTAACGATAACTCGAGCGCCGAATATTCCGTATTCACGATTTTCATGGCAAGAATTGTCTTTTGGGCGATCGTGATGTGACTAATAACTAGAGACACTTTGCGCCGTTCTTTGTTCCTTTTGCTCTCTAGCTTTGTACAACAACAAAAAAAGTTTCACCATAAAAATTAACAATGCACGGCGAACAATGATAGCAATGAACGGCCCAAAGTGGCTCCCGTCTCTACTAATAACAATGAGCAAAAAAAAAATCATGTTTTTGAGTTACCACAGCGGATACTAATCAATCTTTACTAAGTTTGACCCACTGAATTCGAATATGATAATCATTTTTGTTGGTTCGCTCTCGTTTACGAGATATGAGCGTTAAGGTCTATAAGAGCCAATAAGGTCTCGCGATCCATCGACCACTGATCTCTCTGTGCGGAGAGTATCTGATGGGTATAAATGGTAATTGGATTATTAGTCACATTGCGATTGCCAAAAAGGCAAATTTTGCCATGAAAATCGCGAATACGGAATATTTGGCACTCGAGTTCTCGTTAGTGTGATGGACTTTTCGACTGCCAGATGTTCCGTTATAGAGATTTTAGTGACGAGTAATCACCAAACCCTTAAAAAGATACCTGTTGGCAACCCTAGTGGCGGTGTAATTTTTTTTTAATTCTTCTATTATTTTGGGCAGACGCTTTGTGACCAATAATCACCGAACCGGGTATAAATATTCGGCGGTTCTGGTCCGTGCTTCATTCGGAGCTGGCAGGCCGACGGGTGAGGAACAATTAACTACCTTTACCACTACTGTGTGTCTTTCACCCCTTTACACGTCCACGCTACAATGTTATTTAGATGAATTTAGCATTCCAATGACTTTTTCGGAATTTGTTGAATTTCTGATATTCCCGAATGATTTGAATCCAAACGGATGAGGATGAATACACACTGCACAAAAATCTCTTTATACAAATTAAAAAAAAAAAATGACCTCTTTAACTCCTGATACTATCCAAGAGTTGAAGAACAACATCTGAAGGGAAATTCAGCACATTTCAGAGGTTATGCTAAGGAAAGTGTGCCGAGTTCATTTGAGTGAAATTATCTTCAAAAAATGACTTTGTGATATATGTACATATGTATTGAATATTTATTTTGCAGTTAAAATGTTAATTTTCAAGATACTACAGTCGAATCGATCTAGCATAAGACTTACTTAAAATGCGTTTACCCTCCACTTGACCCGCGATGGCCAATTACATTTCGTTTCAGTTTCGCATTGCATTTTGGTCAATAAATACAACATTGTAAGTGCGTATAATTTAACTTTAATTTTATGTTAGTGTTTCGTATTTTGAAATATTTACATTAATAAAATATTAATACAAAATACGTAAGTTGTTGATATTATTAATTTATTTATGGAATGCGTATGTATATTTTATATTAATTGAAATTTATATTTTTTTAAACGATAAAAGTAATTGTCAACGTCATGTTATGGACAGCAAAACTTACAGTAATATTATTAAAGACCTTGCATTGAATTGTATTGTAATAATATTATATAAGAAATAATTTAATAAAAATAAAGACATTATTTTACGTCCTTAAAATGTTACAATACATTGCGCGAATGCGACAGCATGCTTTGTTTTCGTAAGTCTCACGCTAAATACTATACAGACTATAATCAGCATATGTTGTTTTTTTAATTGAGATACATAAGTAAGTGTGCAATGAGAGATGCAAACCAATAGCAAATTTTTTGATTTTGGTTTGAATCTCTCGTAGCAATTTTTCAAATACGTACCCATTCATTTGATTTTCAGGATGCTTGGGACCCTTAATTACATAGTACAAGACTCCACCGTGGGATATCGCCATTGTCACATAATCATTTAAAAACTCTATTCAATCCGAAGTCAACTTTCATAATAATTCAATTTTTTTAAGAACGAACCCCCCTCCCCCTCACCGCAGTGAAGATATTCAACGACGAGCTAAAAAGTTTTGCAAAATTCACAATTTATAAACCACTGGCGGGAAATGTTTCGCAAGCGATAAACAACGGCCTTTATATAGACAGCAAAAACAGAACGCAGATGGCATAAAATAAATTCGAAACAGTGCAATTGTCGGATCGATAAACTCGATTGAATCTTTCCTACGCTTCCTTCCATATGTTTTGGAGTGTTGCGAGTTATTTTTAACCAATTCCGTATAGTGATCGACTAATTTAAATACACATTGACTGAAATATGTTACTTGGAACTAATCCAAATATTCGTTCGGTCAAGTTTGTGTTCACATCACATCTTTGAAAACAAACTTTAGTCTCATAACATACCGAAGAAAGTTCTAGATACGTTTCAAATTGTTATTGCAGTTTGCATCGGATTCGTAAATATTAAATACTAATGTAATTTAAATCTAATATATGATTTCGAAAGAGACTTTGTATATATTATATGTATGTAACCTTCGTTCGTTGGTTCGTAGACGACTTATTCGATTTATATACAATAAAGTTTTTTTCGATTCAAAGGATTCGAAGTCCCTGGGGGCGAAGGTGCCGAGGGCGCAGGCACCGCCGGGGGCACAGGCGCCGGATTCTGATATACATATAATTTTGAAAGAGACAGTATATATGTTTGTTTGATCGTGACAGTCAATTAAAAAAAAAAACAAATGAGTATTCAAATAAATTTATATAAAATAAAACTATACAAATAAATTTATATAAAATAAAACTATTCAAATAAATAAATTAAAATGTTTACTGTGTATTAGATTGGTCATGTTTAAGCGTTTATATTACAAATACCGAGTGAAGCCGGGTAAAACCACCAGTATTAATTAACAATGTAGTTGTATTTTATTTAAATTTATTTGAATATTTATTTGTTCGATGACGTCACCGATTTTAATAACCAAACAAATACAAATAAAGTCTCTTTCGAAATTATATATTAGATTAAGCATGGACTAGTGGTTAGCATGTCTCGCTATGGTCAGTGTGGTTGTGAGTTCGAGTCAGACCAGACCTTGGTTAACATTTTCAAGTAACAACACAAATTTATATACAATAAATATCCATAAAGACATATATGGCGAGAAACCTGAGATATAACAATAACTCAAGGTTTGCAACGGAAAATTGGGAAGGAAAAGCCAATTTTACAGGAACCGTTTCAATTAAAATCAGAAAAATTGGCAAATTCTGATAAGAAACGATCGATCTCAACAAACCAAGGTCTGGCCAACAACGACTCTAGTGGGAATCGAACCCGTGACAAAATGCACGAAAGAATTCAACACTCTCCACTAGACCACGCTGCTGGTTAAAATGTATTATTTGGTAAAAAAAAAATCACCAGAGTAATATAAATATGTACTTATGTATAAATAGTACTTTTATATAAAATTTTGTAGCACTCCGACAAAGACGCGCCGACAAAACGATCTACGACAATGCCGCGCCGACATAAAAATAAATTCCGTATTATATTTTATATCCAATGAAAATGAAAACATCATAATTTAACACCTAAGTCACGTTATTTTTGGATCTATTCCGTTCGCTGATCTTCATTTAACCGAAAAGGATTTTCTAAATTTTGTCTTTTTTCGAACAGGAGTTTGTATATATGTACATATGTTACAGTAAAAGCGTCAAATCTCGAATCAGTATACACTGACTAGTAAGTGTGTATATTAGCTTTAGTTTTTAGCTAAAGCTTACGACGCTAGATTCCGCAGATACTTTTACTATACAAAGTATACACTCACGCGCAAATTCATGCACTTGTTGCTGTGCACTAGTAAATCTGCTAACGAATGAAATTTCAGTGTTTTGACAGCCGACCAAAGTTTGACGTTTCACTTCCAATAAAGTTAATGCTCAAGAATATAACTGGTTGTGTTCAAATAACTCATTTATTGTTGAATTGATACGAAATATGCAATAATTAACAAGGTTAAATCCACAGTAGAAGTTTTACAATTACTTACATCCGTATTACCTATGATTTTAGGTTACATTTTATTTTGTTCATTAATAATATATTCTTTGATATATTTAATGTCGCAATCTTTCAATTTTTAGTTTAATCCATCATAGGCCGACTATATACTCGTTAAGAATGTCAACATGTTATTCCTTTCGTAAGCATTTACTCCGTACGGATAGCTAGTGTATGAATGTACTAGTAAACGAGTTCATTCATTCTCTCATGTACACTGTTACTGGGTGATTTTGTTGATTCATACACATACTAGTCATTGTATACACCCTTACTGGAGCTTCACACTCTTACTGCAACATACGTATGTATATACATTTTTTTTAATACATTTATGTAATATCTTTCATATACGGGAAATAATATTATTATTTATAGATTTTTGAGATATCACCACACAATTTAAAAAACGCTTGAAAACCAATTATTACTACATTTTTTTAATAGTAAATGTTGATCTCGTAAAATAAGTATTTCACTATGTAAAATATTTTCGTATATGTTACAGTGAAAGCATATTTCAAGTGAAAATATATTTTGACCAATTCAAGCAGTGAAAATGTATCAAACAATGAATTTACAACGTATATAACTCTATAAATTAAACCCGAACAACCCAATCTTAAATGAATAGGGCCAACCCCTACTTAACCTAACCTATTTTAACCCTTAAATGATACCAACCCTAACAATATAATCTTAAATGAATAAAACCAACCATGAAAATGTAACTGGTTATGATTTCACTGAAACGTCAGTGAATATATACATATTTTCACTGTGACTTATGTAATATATGTACCAAGTCGACGTCGAAATACACCGAAAAAGTCGGGAAAACGAGTCTTGCAACTAAAAATGATGGTATCTCTACAAATGTATTTAATAACTAAACAAATCGATTTAAATATACTGAATATATAAAATGCACAATTATATTTATAAAACTCGTCTGAAAACTAATTTACTACTACTATTTAATAATTGAAATAATAATAAATTAATTAAAGTTCTTAAAAATTACAGAAATTTAGTACGGCCAGTTTGAATATTGCCTTTCGAAAGACATTTGAAATGAAAAAAACACTCCGAGCTGCTTTAATTAAAACGCTGAAAAGTTTCACCATATATTTAAACGTTCACACACAAAGAATTTTTCGTTAAATTGGCATCAATTTATGTACAGAAACAAATATGTGTATATATATATATATATTTGAAGAAAAAAAAGGTCGATATATAATTTCGCAGATGCAATCGAAAACATTGGGCGCGTTGCCAGTCGGATAAGTGAAAAAACGAGAAAAATCAGCAATACAAAAAAGTGTCACAGGATGACGAGTTCTATTTCTGAAAAGTCATCATCGGGGAGTAATTCTTTGCGCAAATTTTAAATCTAGTTGAAACGTAATGTAAAAACATCTGGCACACACACATATCGCTATGAACATTTGGAATTACACAGCGGCAAACAACTAATCATCAGCCTATTTATGGCGACTCACACCGATGGCTTTTCAATGCACGGCAAACGAGGAGTCAACACGGCTCCATAAGGAAAGTTGTTTGTCGAATATATTGTATTTTTAAAGATGACCAATGACATATGGGTGAAATCTATTTATTGCATACGAAAGACTAATTTTAGCCATACAACTCGCGTACGATTATATCTTAACAAAGGCCGACTTCCAATCGAAGCTCGTCTACATACATATAACAACATATGTATATTACAGTCAAAGTGTATTTTCAGTGGTAATATATTCCGACTGGCGATTTAGCTCATTCATATTCGAATACAATTCAACTAGTAAATTATATCTCTACAAGTGCAACTACACGTTCAACAATGTGCGCCAGTTGTAATATAACAGTTGAGTTTCGACAGCTATGATGTTTTTACCAATGTTTTAGAATTCAATTTGCTAGGTTTCACGAATTTGAATGAGTGCTGTATTTCGATAATTCTAAGAATGAGTTCAAAATAAAAATATGAATTTACTAGTCGAGTGACGTTTTCTCTAAAATCTAACCTCTCTATCTTATGTGGTACAAACATATAATTGAATTGTATTTTCAGTTGTAATATATTTTGACCAGTTTGAGTGTAATTCGCTATATAAATCAACTTACGTGGGTTAGGCGGAATATATACCAACTAGTCAAAATATATTTAAACTGAAAATAAACTTCAACTACATATAACGGCAGTTAGATGAAACATAACCTAACCTAATTTGGTACCAAATTATAATTTAATTATATTTTCAGTTGTGATATATTTTGACCAGTCGGAATGTAATCCGCAATATGTAGATTAGAAGTTGTTGGCCTTTTCAATAAAAGAAGATGTACATATGTTATTTAAAAAAAACCAAAAAAGAAGAAAATACAGAAACGGAAATGATAAAAACAGCGCGACGAAACCACTACTCCCGAAACACATATTTGCATAAAATGGACAATTTAGATTTTTTTCAATAATAAGCAACCCAAAGAAGAGAATTGGGTTAAATAATAGAGGGATTCCTAGATAGATGCTATGCATACGTAGTGGCTGTTTTAAATACTGAGTATTTTCGGTCAAAGCATTTTTTTATTATACAATTGGCCTAATAAAATTGTACGCGACTGTATTTGGTTGGTGAAAAAAATATTATGTGAATAATATTATATAGATGATCGGTAAGTACGTACAGAGAAGTGCGTGAAATAAATCAATAACTTGTTTTTTGTGACTTGCAATTCAAGGGTGAAATTTCATTAAGAAGTAGCGTTTCTTTGATTAATATTAATATTTCAATACTATTTATATGAATTATAATTTTAAAAATAGTTTTATCATTTTTGTGAATCACTTTTTCAATTCCGCATAGAACTATATGAAATCATTTTAGTTTCATAAAAAATTAATAAATAAATACGCCGACACGAGAATACGTCAACGAGCGAATAAATACACATTTATTTGAACTAATTTTCATCGAAATAAATGTACATATGAAATAATTTCGGCAAAATCTCGTGTGGGCGTTGTCTCCGGTTTAGTAGGTCAGTGGTAAATCGCAAATATACATTTCATAATATCAATAGCCAAAAAATTTTACATTAATAATACATCCATCAAATTGAACGCACTTTTCATATCTAATAATAAATAAATAATAAGTCAACATTATTATTTATTTATTTTATATATCACGTCGATCAATCGAATACACATTTATAATAATAGATTTCGAACTGAAAATTCAATTACATTTGCAATTTGAGTCGAACTATATAACTTTATATAAACTATTTTGTTAACTTTTGACCGTAGACGATTTTTGAAAAGTTTCTGAGCTTTCTTTCAACAACTTTAATCCGTCCAAACAACACCGGCTAATGTATTGTATATTTTTAAAAATAAATTATGCATCAAATAATGAGCATTACAAAAAAAATGCGCCGCTTGCAATTTTTTTTTTTTAAGCAAATAACCTAATTTGGCACTGTTTGATGAAAACGCACACACATACACAATATATATATATATATATATATATATATATATATATATATATATATATATATATATATATACATATATTTTTTTTTCAGAACACGAAATATATCATAAAATTAGTACAAGGCCGGCGGCATGTAACAAACGGTAGATCGCAAGAACGAACGCTTTCGTTGCGTTTGCGCGAAAATGGCGCTCGCGATTGGAAAGCGCGGGAAAACCCAGAAAATTGGGTGGAAAGTGGGTGGGTGGGTGGATCGTAGGTCGCGATACCTGCGCTCTGATCCGCGTTCAATACGCGACTGGGCCTCGACGCGCATTTACGTAACCGGCGCACAAGTCTTCCTCAACTCACCCACCCCATCCCACCCACTGGCCGGCCGATCCCCATTGTGGTCCGGAACCTACTATAATACATATATCACACCAGTCGTGTCAAACACTAGGCCCGTGATCCCCTTGGGGCCCGCACGTCAACACGACTCTACACGACGTTACATTGGACATTTATGTATGTACGTACATACTAGCTGCCCGGCAAACGTTGCAATGCCACAATAAGGCATGCAATTCCCGTTCCCGTTTCAAGTGATGGTTGGAACTCAACAACGTCTCCTATAATAATTGTAAATAGGTTGTTGAGCTCTTTTTCCTATTATACCGTACATTAACATTAGAATAATATAATACTATGATCACCAACAAAATTAAATTAAAATTGTAAATTATATAAAATGATCAGTAGATCAGAAGCTATTAAAATAGATATAAGATGTATTGTGAACATAATTTCGTAATAATAAAAAACATCAATAAAAAAGCGTCAAATCTCGAATCAGTATACACTCACTAGTAAGATGTTCCGTTATAGAGATTTTGGTGACTTTTGGACGAGCGCTTTGTGACCAATAATCACCGAACCATTTTGCGCGACAGTTAAGAGGGCTGTACACCCGAAACCTTAATTTTGTTACCGTTCCTTGCTTCGATATTGTAACGTATACTAAACAGAGCCGCCGAGTAATTGCGATCGGATTAGGACGGGTAGCGTCCTGAGAGACCGTGAGACCGGTGTAAGTGGTTTTAGGGATTAGCGACAAGCTAAGTGCACGAAAGCTAAACAATGATTGCACTTCTCATACCGTGGGAATACATATCCGAATACGTGACTATACAGTAGGTAAACAGATTAGACGTCCTGAGAGATCTACCCCTTATAAGGCGGTACGTAGGCGATATCAGGGCATTCTGGACTGAACACTGGCAATACGTGTATCTCCTTAATCATCAATAAATGCTGTGATACGACTGTTGGCCTTTTACTTGGATCCTCCACCCACCCGTACGCAACAATATATATATTGAGTGTATATATATATTGAGTGAATTGTGCGACGTTACCGCACGGTGACACACAAAACCGCCCCAGCAAAAAACGCGCCAAAATATATGTATGTGTATCAATGTCGACTGTGAATTAGAACTGTGTTCTCATTAAAAATAAATATTTTTGTAATTCACATTTCAAAATGCTTAGGATTATTCATATTATAGGGCGCTTATTTACCGAGCGCCATATTTTACACTACAAATCATTTAAGAAACAGGCTAGCTAGGTTTGTTTGGTAATTATCAAGGAGATTGGATTCCATGTCGTTCCAGTTTAGTTTCATGCAATGTTCCAGTGTTTCAATGACGCTTGAGGTCTACACTATACTGTCCGTAAATAAGTTTCACTACAAAATTTTTTTTCCAATGTTTTATATATAGTAAGAGTGTAAAGCTTGCTGATGTACGTAGGTACATACATATATTACAGTAAGAGCGTCAAATCTCGAATCAGTATACACTCACTAGTAAGTGTGCAGACTAGCTTTCGACGTATTATTTTTTTATTTTATATATTCTTATGATTTTCTCCAGAATTAAAGCTCCAGGAATATCCCCCCCCCCCCCACTTTTTGTCATTGATTCCTCACAAATTATCTCATCTAGTCACTTTTTATTGTCACCTGTATATATAACAATAGCTGAACCCGGAATGCGAACCCAGAAGAAGGCATGCAATTCCCCTTCCTGTTTCAAGTGATGGTTGGAGCTCAACTCGTGTCTCTTCAACGCCGCGTCGTCATAAATCACCTGGTAATGTGGTAACCAACGAACACATTTCCTTATCACACTTGGTTACAAACCAGATAAATTGGCAAATTGGCAAACCCTGGTGCATTAAAATTTCCACATCCACATCAGTCGTAAAAGAACATTCAAACAGCACTCCAGATGACATACCATAGTCACCATAATTTTGAAAGCTCTGATATAACTAGTACCAGGGGTACACGGCGAGTAGATAAGAATTGGAATAGCACTCGAGTTTACATACATATGTACATATAATATAATATACGAGTGGGTGCGTAATCATTAAACAATGTGCATTGTTTGTGCAATAATAGGACTTGTTGCACCCAGAGTCTATAAAAATTGCACAATGGGCAACAAAGGTCTGGCATCGATCGTCTCGCAAATCGGGTCACTCGGAGGAGAGGAAAATTCATTTCGAAGGGGCCGTGGTATTTCAAGGGTCGTTAAGTAAAGTCGAGGACTATCAGGTTGTTGCCTTTAGTTTATTTTGAAAAGAGTATTTAACTTGTCGTTTGTTAACAGCATCTAGTATACATATGTATACTGAAAATGGGAACCGATTTTGTGTTATCAGTAAGCAGTTGCATACTGGTAGCAACTTTTTGGCTGTAGATGACATTTTTGTCTGTTGATAGACGAGGCTTCTGTTCACTGTATGATATAATCGGTCGAGTGATCGTTGTTGTGTTCGTCATTGTCTTTTAAACCAACAGCGTGGATTAGTGGTTAGCATTTATTGCTATGTGGTTGTGAGTTCGAGCCATACTTGGTTACAAACCAGGTCGGTCGTTTCTTATCAGAGTTTGCCAATTTTTCTGATTTTCATTGAAACGATTCCTGCAAACTTGGCTTTCCCTCCCCATTTCTCGCGAGAAATCTTGAGTTATTGTATTATGTATATCTGAGGATTGGCCGGGTTTCCCTTCATAGATGTCTCTCTGTGGATGTTTATTGTATTGTTGTATAATATGTTTATTGATCCGATACACGATGTATGCATGGATGTCATGTACCATGTCATCCGACCATGGATGTCATGTACGGTTTCGAATTATGTATAAAATATATATAACTAGCTGAATAAGGCATGCAATTCCCGTCCCCGTTCCCATTTCAAGTGATGGTTGGAATGTTTATATTCAAGTGATGGTTGGTTATTGTGTTATATCCGTGGATTCGCCGGGTTTCCCTCGATAGATGTCTCTGTGGATGTTTATTGTATATAAAAACGTTTATTGGTCGTATGGTATACGATGTATACAATGTCCGACCATGGATGTCATGTACGGTTTCGAATTATGTATTAAATATATATAACTAGCTGAATAAGGCATGCAATTCCCGTTCTCGTTCCAGTTTCAAGTGATGGTTGGAACCCAACTAACGTCTCACCAACGCCATGTCGTCGTAAACCAACTGGGAACGTGGTTACTAACGAACACATTTCCTTGACTACACAATGGCGCTTCAAACTTTCGCGTCGGTAAAATCGTAATTACGAATATTATTATTAAGAGGTTTTTTCCACAGTAAGCTTCCCGGACATATGAGACAGACAGACAGACAGACAGACAGGCAGACAAACAGACATTCAATTTTATATATTTAGATTATATTATATAGAATATTCGTTTGAAACATAAAAATGCCGAGAAAAAAGGTGCCGGAACGCCGTTCCACCGCATTACATTTTTTTTTTATAATTATAACTAAGATCAGTCTTCGACTTTTATTAGTTTGTTTGATTGATAGTTGCTTCATTTAGTGAACGATATCTCCCATTGGAGATATCGTCCTTTATAAGAAATTAATTATTATTTATCAAAGGCTGTTTCTTTCTAATCTTTTCATAGATTTCTCCTTTAGCACACCGTACGTCAATGGATTTGGGTTTGACGCTTCCTATAACCGATGTTAACCGCATTACATGGGAAAAAAGCCCTGTATATAACTATGCATATACATATGTATGTATATGCTAACTTCATCTAGCTATACGAGACCGACAGATAAACAGTCAAACAGACATTCAATTTTATATATATACATAGATGAATCGATATAACGAATTGTCACGTTTAATTTTTTCTCTTGCCACCGAGAGCAAACCCGGATGTTGAAAAAGTAATATTTCCGACGGCAAATAATAAAAAGCTGATTTTTACGTGAAAAATGATCATTTTTTTTCGTCCAAGGCACTGTTACATGAAAGTTCGTTATATTTTCAAGATTTGTATAATTTTTGACAAAAATTATATGAATTTTCAGATAAAAAACGGGTTTCCGGAAACTTTGGCCGTTACTTTTATCGTCTATAAAATATAAATTTCCATTAATATAAAATATATACGTATTCCATCAATTAATTAATAATATCAAAAACTTACATATTTTCTATTAAAATTTTATTAAATATTTCAAAATACGAAACACCAACTCAATACTAATAAAAAATTAATGTTGAATTTCTAGACTGAAATGCAATGCGAAACTGAAACGAAATGTGATTGGCCATTGTGGGTCGAGAGGGGGGGGGGGGGTGAATGCGATAGCGTGTACATTTTACGTAAGTCTCATGTTGGATCGGTTCGAATGTAATGATTATATTCGTATTCAATGAGAAAAATATTTCATAAAAGGTGCGTTTTAATGATGATAACGTAGCTGGACGAATACCAAAACGTGGTTCCCGGAAAGATGCACTAAATTGCACTGTAATAGCGCAGTTCCAAGAAGTCCCAATTTTCAAATGCGCACAAAAAGAACTTACGCAATAGAATTCCACCAAAAAAATGTAGCACCCTCGAATAACGTACAAAAAAAACCCTTGACGCTTTTTTATGGAATTCTATTGCGTCAGTTCTTCTTGAGCATCTTTGAAATTTTGGATGTCTCGAGAGTGCAACTATCTCGAGTGCATTTTTCCGGTCAGCACAAAACGTAGAGGTGGACGAATACCAGTCAAGAAATTGATATTGATCTCACATATCTGTACGGAAGTGTACTTTAAAAACCTTGCTGAAATTTTTGATTATTATAAAAAATATCAACTCGAGGGTGGATATTCTACAAAAGTAATTATATTTCTAGAAAATTTTTAATGAATTATATTAGAGCATACCTTTACGAGTAACATTCAATTAAAATTTTATGAACAAAGCTTTCTATTAGACCACAATTCATCTCTGATCTCGAAGTCATAAACGCACCCAGTACAAATTTATTTCGTTGCATATCATCAGTCAAAAGTTTGACCAAGTGTGATGACATGATTAAATGAAATTTTATTAACAGTACGTATATATAGATATTCAAATATTTAAATATACAAAGTGTACGTATATATGTACATACATATATGTATTTTTGTATACAGGTAAATGTTATATGCAAAAAAAATATATATACATATATCCAATCACAAAATCGAAGAAATTTATAAGTGGATTGCAAGTGGATCGTACATAAATAGTAGCCCCAGACACGAAAGGGTAGAAAGCCATAAAATATGCAGACGAGTTGTTTAAAAGGGGGCGTGAAGTTAACCAGTGACCTTGAAATTTGTCTAAAAAAGAAAGACAAATCTTTCGACGTACCAAAAATTTAATCCTGTTTGTATAAAATTATACGTAAACTTTCCAGTAATATGTAAGTCAAATAATACTAAAAAAAAAAAACAATTTTTGTTTGAGATATTCATTACATTCGCGAAAGTTTTTTATGAAGGAAAACCTTTGGAAAATATGGGTTTAACTGTATAATTATAAAATAATCAAAACTTTTCTCCAAGAGTAGCCGCCGTGAGATTGCCTGGTTGCCTTTAGCATCCCTTAAATTATACCGTTCATTGAACCGGAAACTTGTTTATTAATTGAATGTCGACGTGAATAATGTTAATTAAGTCAATTAACATCGAGATCGATTCGAACGATGTTTTATAAACACTTAAATTGTTCGTCAAATAAAACTTGGGATGTAAAATATATGAAAATATATATACAATTTACCAGTGCAAACAAACTAACGACTAAAATCGTAGCAGATAAAAAAAAACTTCCCCAACATTGCTAGGCCGTTTTTGTATGAGAGCCCTTCGATCCGGGGCTCCGAGCCCTTTCGGAACACATCAACGTTCTATGTAAATTAAAGTGCTGATAGATAAGAGTACCGAATGTCTTCATTTTATGTTGTGAACTGTTGCAAACACGCTTGCACGGCATTGATCGGGTGTTTTTGTATGGGAGCTTTTGATTTTGGACTCCTAGCCCTTTCGAAAAAATCTTATATAGGGTATCGTAAAATATAATAAAAAAAATAAATAAAAACTGACGAATTGTCAGATGAAGGAATTTGCACGGCATTCCTCGGGCGTTTTTGTATGGCACCTCTTCGATTACGGACCAATTAAAACACGTGCTATATGGTCTAACTTAGGAAAGAATATCAAATTTGACGTTTATCCAAACTTTTGGTACCAAAACACTTACGCGGCGTTGCCCGGGATTTTTTGTATGGAAACTTTTCAATGTTGTCTTGGTCAATGCCATTAGATAGTATGTATACTACATTTGGTAGTCTGAAATTGAAAACTATAGACTTCTTTAGTAGACACTAGGGGATGGGTACTCATTCGTAATATGGAAAATAACAATACACGTTCCAACAGTGCTGAATGCAAGAGAGCAAAAAGGTTTTCTACGAAGTTAATAAAACAAGCTATAACGCCTCAAAAGCAGATTACCCTAATCGCCATTCACTATCTAGTAAACACATACAAACATAATTTTTATATGTATGTTGTATGTAGGTTAGGTTATGCACCCAAAAAAGTGCATATAAAAAATGATTACGGTTGCATGCTTGGGTCAACAGGTCTTTTCAGGTGTAATTAACATGGTTTAAACGAGTATCATTGGCCGGTACTAGTTTTTCTTTCACGAATTGAATCCATTTCCGTTTCCGTAACTTTTGGCGTGCGAATTTTTCTATATGCCGTTCTTTTGGTGTTTGGAT
The DNA here is from genome assembly GCF_051622035.1 of Arctopsyche grandis. NCBI lineage: Eukaryota > Metazoa > Arthropoda > Insecta > Trichoptera > Hydropsychidae > Arctopsyche > Arctopsyche grandis. Next base: position 35,464,423 of record NC_135356.1, read on the forward strand.
ATTTTCATGTACGAGTGATTGTATTTACGCTAGCTTAAAAAACTAACGTAAATACAATCAATCGTAAAGTAAAATTTAAATTGAAACATCATTTGGACAAATGCAAAGTCACAATTGATCAACATCGAGGTCGCCGTCGATGAACCGGAAGTGCACTAACGAGGCGGCCATTGTCGACCATGACTGCTAATTGCATAGGTGAAAATAGCAGGAGGTATAAACACGTCAAAAATACTCATCGTATTTGTAATCATACACACCTACACGTGTATAATATAATAATATAAACAGACGGAAAGAGACGTTTACCATCTGTACAAATTTATCTGTTATTTCACGCCACCTAACCGTATTGGCGAAACGCCATTTTTTTTAATCTCGACAATTAATCGGTCGGAAGAAATCGAGGGTGTGGTCGGACGCGCGGCACCTAAAGGGTTAATTAAATGTTAGCGGTAAATGCAAAAGGGGGGCAAGGACGAAGCCCCGGGTATAAAAATCCATTCAGAATCGTTTTTTTTTTAAATTTTGTTTTGTATGCACGTGTAATTACATAGTTGAAAACGGTGGTGTACGAAATTAAGGCTCGCATACTACGAGGCGCCAACTCGCATGCCAGTAGTGTCCAATATGGATGTACATATGTAATAATTTTAGTTATATTATCTATATATGAAATTGAATGTCTGTCTGTCTAGTATAGGCTCCTAAGCCACTCAACCGATTACGATGGAACTTTCAGGATTTGTTGTATGCATGTCCGGGAAGCTTACTGTGAAAATAAAACGGGAAAAACCTCTTCATAAAATAATAATATTCGTAATTACGCTTTTACCGACGCGAAAGATTGAAGCGACATTGTATAGTCAAGGAAATGTGTTCGTTGGTAACAAAATTACCAGTTGGTTTATGACGACACGGCTTTGAAGAGACACGATTTGAGCTCCAACCATCACTTGAAACAGGAGGGGGAATTGCATGCCTTATTCTGGGTTCGCATTCCGGGTTCAGCTATTGTTATATATATATATATATATATATATATATATATATATATATATATATATATATATATATATATATATATATATATATAGGTGACAATAAAAAATGACTAGATGAGATAATTTGTGAGGAATCAATGACAAAAAGCGGGGGGGGGGGATATTTCCGGAGCTTTAATTCTGGAGAAAATCATAAGAATATATAAAATAAAAAAAGAATACGTCGAAAGCTAGTTTGCACACTTACTAGTGAGTGTATACTGATTCGAGATTTGACGCTCTTACTGTAATATATATGTACCTACGTACATCAGCAAGCTTTACACTCTTACTGTATATAAAACATTGAAAACCAAATTTTGTAGTGAAACTTATTTACGGACAGTGTAGTGTAGACCTCAAGCGTCATTGAAACACTGGAACATTGCATGAAACTAAAGTGGAACGACATGGAATCCAATCTCCTTGATAATTACCAAACAAACCTAGCTAGCCTGTTTCTTAAATGGTTTGTAGTGTAAAATATGGCGCTCGGTAAATAAGCGCCCTATAATATGAATAATCCTAAACATTTTGAAATGTGAATTACAAAAATATTTATTTTTAATGAGAATTCTACACAGTTCTAATTCACAGTCGACATTGATACACATACATATATTTTGGCGCGTTTTTGTCGCTGGGCGTTTTTTGCTGGGGCGGTTTTGTGTGTTTTGTGTCACCGTGCGGCAATGTCGCGCAAAATGGTTCGGTGATTATTGGTCACAAAGCGCTCGTCCAAAAGTCACCAATATCTCTATAACGGAACATCTGTCAGCCGAAAAGTCCATCATACAAACCATAACTATCATACTAAGAAGAACTCGAGTGCCAAATATTCCGTATTCGCGATTTTCATGGCAAAAATTATCTTTTGAGCGATCGCGATGTGACTAATAATCCAATTACCCCGCAAACTATAGGTTCGATTTTTTTCATTCATACATATGTATGTACATTACTAGCGAACGAGTGATTTATGACTAGATTTAGTTTTTTTATGTTGTAAATAACACGACTAAGAAGCAAGCCGTTCATTAACATCGGATAGGGTGACCATAATCATCAGATCAAAAACGACAACAGCAAATCGATCGCATAGGAAATTGGATTTTTTTTTACTAAATGTTAGTCAACACAAAGGAGACTCGGCGGGACACGTCATCAATCACGCTGAACTTCAATTATGCCCGAAAGTGGCGAACGCATCATGATCTGATTTATGATTTTTAATTTTTTCGACTAGATTCGCCTGGTAATTATAGACTTTAGTCATGATAAACGCGCCTTGATGCGGCGCCAAATTCTATTCGCGTCTGGAAGAATTCGCCAATGATGACCAGGTTTTTCGTCCGGATCAAGGTGGGATCGGGATAAAGGCGACTAAAAAAAAGAAGAAAAAAAAAGAAATGAATCGAACGAAACGCGACGTTCGCATAGCTCGACCGGGCTATTTGTGGCAAAATGAAACCGACCGGTTCAACTGGAAGACGCTCGAGGCGAGACATGGAACTTCTGATCTGAAGTAATCTCGCGTAACGTCACTTCAGACGTCAGGGTCATGTTAAATCATCAAATTTGCAGCAGCCAATTTTAATTTGATAGTTAAAATTCCCACTAATTAAAAATACAAATCTCGTCCCAAACAAAGCTGCTCGCTTTCGCTAGTGTTCACACACATAACAATAGGCATTACGTCATTTGACGTCATCATCATCAAATGAGTACATATGTACTGATAAAATTATTCATGAGACGACACACACACACACACATGACAGATTGGATCAATCAGAACGATTCGGCGCGTGGGTGTCAATTGTGGGACATTCTTTCCCCAATGAATGACGACTGTTGGGTCACATGTCATCTCCTTAATACTATCGTGATCCACCCTTCCCTCCCCCCCACGTGTTTGCGATGCAATTTAGTGATTAGCGATAGTGCAAGCACTGCTCTTCCGATATCTGGGTCATAAACCATAGGGGCACAACTCTACTGAGTGGATTTTTGCTTAAGTTCAATCACATGTCCCCTAGTTTGTCGCTAGCGTTCGCATCCCCCTTATCCGGCTATTTTCAAAGTGGGTCGCATTTATTAGATTTTATTTTAGTTTGTCTAAAATGTCTTGAGCTATCCAAATAGGAGCGTATAGACAAAAGCTGGAGTTGAAGTGGTTAGGAATCTATTGCTAAGTGGATTGGAGATGTACTGAGAATGTGCTCTAGGAGGATGTAGACTTTGAGCAGACTGAACAAGGAACATGTGTAGAATAAATAAGATGTTAAAAATACAACAATGCTTTTACTTTATTTATTTTACGAAGCGTATTTAGATCATTCTATAAGTAGGGTTTTATATGCATAGGAATTTGTACATTCAAATTTGCTGAATGATTACGCTGAGCAACAAAAAAAATCACGTTTTTTAATTAGAATAATCAAAAATTACTCTATCATATAATTCGAATATGACAATATTTTTAAGAGGGTTAAAAAAGATTTTTGGCTTTTCCAGTCTTTAATTCAAAATCTAGTGTTGCTATGCCAAAAGTGAGTATTGGAATCAATAGTCTGATGTTTTTTCTATTGATTGTTATTATTGTTGCTTTGAAACACTTATAATAAATTATCTAGCGAATTTAAAAAATTTACACATTTATTTTACGTAACATTACAACGAGTCAATTTCTAAATCTTAATAATTTCTCTTAAACGGGAACAAGTCAACAAAAATAGTTTTTATATTCAGTGGGTCACAACTGAATTCGAATGTAAAAACTGTGAATTGTTTTGACGAATATTTGTGTTTGTAGTTGAAAATGTTGCGAGCGACAATGCCGCGAACGCCAATGCCGCGCCGACATAACTGCGCAGGACAAAAGTAAAATTCTATATATGTATATACATATATAATATAATATTATATATGCAATAAAAATTAAAACATAGGGACTCATAATTAATTAGACGTGGGCGCAACATTAACAAAATAAAAAGTTTTTTCAAGAGCCTAATTGGGGACTTTTCACAAAATCATAAAATAATATTTGTTTTGTGGAAGATTCCGATTGCAATGAAAATAATATAGAAATATAAAGTAAGCGCCGATAAAAGGAAAAAATTAAACTTTCGCGGGACCGTCGTAAAGTTTTATATTATGGCGGTTGTAATTTTAGCCTAGTACATATGTATGTCCGATACTTAAAACAGTTGCATTAAGTTAAAGATAGCGAATCTTCCGTTATATTTTGCAAATGGACCTTTTTTCCTATCTTCCTATCTTCTAAAAAGAACTGCTGTTTTATGAAATAAAATTTTGAAGTTTTATTTTGCGCGGCATTGTCGTGCGCGGCTTATCAGGTCACCCTCATGGTTTCATCTCCGCCTTCATCCCTCCTTAAGAATCAACTCACAAATCTAACCTATTTCTTATCTAATGTGTGGTTTTTCCGTGCAATTTCAGATTAGCTTTGAAGAATGTTACATTTTCAGATAATTTTTAAATCAGAAAAATAGCTGAATATTTTCTCATTGTGTTATGATTAAACTTGCCAAAGTATTTCCATAAAAAAAATTCGAATTCCACGTTAAAAATATGGTTCCTGAAAAACGGCTACTTGATGCTAGATTTGTATCGAAACATCATACAATTTCGAGTCACGACCCAGAAATAAGTTTGAGAACCCCTGGATTAAAAATATAGTGTTTTTATTTCGATTTTTACAAGTTGGGTTTCAAATCTACAATATGTACGCAATAATTTCTGCTTACAATTTACGTAAACATTTCAGCTCACTTTTCACTGTTTATACGGGTTAAATGAAAGGTTAAAAGTCTCTGGGTTAGGGGGTGACTATTGTACTACGCGCTTCATATTATACATAAGTGGGACTTTTGGCCTTTATCCAAGTGGAGTTTGAGGCAGCAATTCATTGACGACAATGTATAAAAACACGCTGCAATTTGTGCAATTTAATTCTCATAAGTGAAAGTATTGATTGAACGAAATGTTTCCAACTTGAGAAAACTATTAACCGGTCGTTTACCTCGCGAGAAACAAATCTATAACGTAATAAGATAAAATTCTGTAAAGCAGGTTCAACCCACTGACTTAAAATTGATATTTAAAAAAAATGGCAGTATTGTTTACGATGTTTATAATGTCTGAACATAGATGGCAGGTGTTGTTTCGATTTGCTTGTATGTTTAATTATGTATTTAATAATATATGTATCGTATAATTTATCGATTCTTATTCTGTTTAGCACATTCGCCACTTTGGAGCAATTAATTTAAAAATAAAAATAATAATAAATATTATCGTATGCTTAACGGGGAGGTGAATGAGGTTGATCTATTCGGTATTTCCCTACATCAATTCAGAACTGCCATCAGGAGAGTCTTGATTGATTGATCCATTTCTACTTCTATTTCTATTAAATATTCTTTATCCAATTATATTATATCACTTGATGTTTAATTATGCATTGTCCTATTTAGTCATATTTTAGTTTTTATTCTTTTCTTTTTCATTTGTTTGCCTATATGTACATATGTACTAGATATATTATGTATTTTGTAAAAATCTATAATTGGGCTCAGATGTTATTTTGTTATATTTATTCTTTATTTCTATGAATTCCTACATCTGAGGCCAGTTGATTTTTCAATAAATAAATATATATAATATGCATATTTCCCGTATGTATGTATGTACATATATAGTGATTCAAGATAAACGGTCTGATTATAATCATATTTCTTATGGATTAATAACAAAAATTCTATTGATAACTGGCTTACCTCGATAAAATAAACGAATTTTTGTTATTAATCCACAAGAATAGTAGAAATATGATTTTTCTAAGTGGAATTTTATTTCATTCACATATAAAGATAATTTAATATATTATCCCTATTAATTCAATTCAGATTCGTGTAAATACGAGTAAATACTAGTACTAGCTTTTAGCTCGCAATTTTACCGATTTAAAATTCAGCACACTTCCAATTAACCTTTTTAAACGAAAACAAAAAATAGTGTGGTCAGAACACTATCTCAATAAACATGTTTCAATAGAAAATACTCAATATAAAATAGTAATAACAGTGGGAAAAAATCCCAAGTGAAAGCACGTACTTTTGACTTTTGATTTGAACTGGATGACTACTTAGAGAGATTTGAAAGCTGAAAAGTACTACAAATGCAGGACAAAATACCCGAATATAGATTCCACTATTCATTTTGAACAGGAAATCGACAGATTTTGAGAGATCGACCGAACAAAACCAAGATATAGAAAAACCGCACGATTTAAAAAACATATATCTCGGAATCTCGAGCCAATCTTCTTGTTTACTGGGCTCTATATATCTATAAGAAAAGTCATATCTCGTCTCTGAACCGTTTTTCGTGTCGAACAGTGTTATTTATCAGTTGAGGCATTTTTCTTATTTCATAAAATTTACATTTACCAGGTTTCCCCAAAGGAACGCATGGCCAAATTTTTGCATACTGTACTGTATATATGTACCTATGTATATGTATATTGATAAATTATATTCCATTGTTGTGACAAATAGACGGTAAGTGGCCGATTTGATGAGAAACCGTTTAAACAATGAAATCAGATAAATTGGCAAGCTCTGAAGACCTTGAAGTCTCATAACCAGCAGCATACACCGGGGATAGAACCCGTCACCACACAGTTGAAAGCCTTACAAGCTAACCATTGAGGTATGCCGCTGGATATTGATACTTTTGTCATACAATGACAGTTCAATAATAAGACTCCAAACCACTGACTAATGACAACATATGCTGATAGTACGCGAGACATTCAACCGCCAACGTACATATGTACAATTTTAGCTAGAAAGTCGGGATCAACAATCAGCTGGCAATTGAGTCCGATGTTTTTGGAACTTTGGGATCAAGCCTTTGTATAGTAACGCACCAAAGTCTATATATAATATATTTTGATGCGGCGGTGCCGAATTGGGTATCGTGCATATCCGGTGTTGCCACAATTAATACAATTATGGCAGTACTTGGCGCGGAAATGCGTGTTGGTAACTAAGGGCAGTACCGTTACCCGTTCCAGTACGTTCGTCGTCATCATCATCATCATCATTATCATGATTACACTGTGTTGTCGGATTTTATAATGGAATTTTCAACAACGAAAAAAGAGACAATTTTGTACTTAACATTACCCGATTTTTCAACAGGTATCACTGTGCGTCATGAAAAATATCGCATCCTTAGAGCGCAAACAAGATAATTAATTGTTCACGACAACGTTTAAAAGATTACAATTAATCGAGCAGACTGAATATAAAAATGATAATATTTAAGAAAGATTTTTCCCGCTGACTTTCCAATGTATGGTTTTGGGAAGGATATCATTTATAATAAGAATTAAAACTGTCACTAATATTATTTAATACTATGTAGTTTTATGCCCGTTGATTTAAACGGGTGGTTTCGGAAAGGAATTGATACAAGAATTAAAATAAAGTTGTGTTACACTATATAAATATAGTGTAAGGTAATTTATAGGCGCGTACATGTGTTAATAGTAAAAAGTTGAGTGCGCGCATTACACGCTCGCCAATCCAACTAATCCACCGGTTCGAAATGATGAATGAATGTGTGTTATTCGTGGACTTTGTGTGTACGCGCAGCGCATCTGACGCTGACGTCAACCGTTTCAACGCAAGTGCTCAATATCAGGAGCATGTCAGACGCTAAGGTCCCCACTTATACACGTCTCCTCGACACGATCGGTCGTCACGCTACATCCCTATAAATAACGTATACTCTTGGTATTTTAAAATTAGTTTTTTTGAAATCTCCATACTTGTCGATGCACTCGCACATACACACAAACATATATCGCGTCTGTTTTTATATTTATTATTATGTAAATTTTCTTAAAAACTATACAGTGATTTAGGCTTAAAATTCTAATGGTTTTTTCTTCGGGAAAACATTTGTGGGGTTGAAATTACCCAATTTAAAGAAGCGAAGAAACAAATTACTACCTACTAGAGATTGAAATTTACCGGCAAATTTCATTTACCGGTAAACTGTAAATAATTTCTCCCATTACCGGTTTTTAATGATGAAAAAAAAATTACGTGAAACTGTGTGTGGTTACTTTTTCTAAAAACGTTAACCGTAAATAATTAAAAATAAATCTCAGTTGAATACTTTCATAAAATACATAAAGTTCATTCGTAATAATAAATAATCACAATTATCTGATCGAATTTATTACGACTTGGTGGGTCTGTGTTGCCATTCTTAACCATGCATCAGTGTAGCCAGGCAAAAACACACAAAGAGGCACGAGGCACGTGTAAAAAAACGCTATCATGCATAATCTATGCCACAGAACTTGGATTTAAATCCTTGTACTATATTGACATAGGTTTGTCATCGATCAATAACGGTGATTCCCATATTTAAAGAAATGTAGCAGAAACTTGTCTAAAAAAAATAACCTATGCAGATTTTTCACAGCACGATGCCAAGAACGTGCTATTGTATTTTCGCTCTTAAGATTTTGTCAAACTGCTACTATTTACAACTTATTACAATGAAGTTACCACTGTACAAATTTCAACAAATGAAAAATATGATGGGTTTACTGCCTTGCATACCCCCGATTCATTCAGCTCAAAATTTAAGTCATTTTGGACATTTGATATTGAAAATAAACAAATTCCAGACGACCTAATCCACAATTTGTAATGCAATAATATGTCTGTACTTAATTCTCAATGAAATATTTTCCAGAAATTACCGGTAAATCGATGGTAAAACTGGTAATGCAATCTCTACTACCAACTTAATATATGCAAGTGAAACATTCGAGTTATCACCTTTGTGTTTTAAGGACCCGATATAATAGAAAATAAATTACACATATAAAAGTGGGTCACTCTTGGGTAAACTTTGACGATAATAATTACTAACGTGTGTTATCGGTTTTCCTTCGAGTTATACTTAAATAGAGTATCTTTATTAGACCGAAAAGTTAAGCCTTTGATAAGTCGTGACGAAACAGAAAAGTTTCGATAATTCGTCGTTTGTAGTTCTAATGTGGCAGAGGTTTTCAATCGGTGAACAATTCGAACGTAAATTTGAGTCCTATGTTTGTTCAAGTTTTGACCAGTTGTAAATATGAATTCAATTCAATAGCCCAAAGCATAACAAATTTAGTTTTATGGTGTTTTTATCTAAAGGTGACGTATTTCATCTTAGATACGCACTAGCAAAAGGCCTATTATCCCCACTCTTAAAATATATAAAAATGTTACAGTGTCTGTTCACTAATACAGTATTCGTTTCCTATACAATAAAAAAATTGAGAACTACTTTCGAGTTTGTATTGAGACTATAAATCGATTTGTTTGTTTTAATAAGTGGAGCTTGCATTGTAATGCAGTGTTATAACTGACGTAAATTACAGTACCATTAAGTGGCATATGTATTTTGTGAAATTGTATGTTTGTATAGGTACATATTACGAACGCCATTATGAGAACAATTTTCCATATTATGAGAGCAATTTTCCATGACCTATATTCAAGAAAAGCCAATATACTTCTATTCAAATTCTATTAAAGGCTATGTAAAAAATTGTAAAGAGCATTTTTTTACAAACTGGCGGAAATATCCTTTCATTATAAGGACGAATAAAGTAATTTTATAGAAATATAAAACATAACTTAATAAAATAATTTTTTTTCTAAGAATCGTATCTCACAATTCATTCAGGTAAGGATAACAATATGTTGCATCATTAAAAATTACAATATTTACCAAGTCACTGTATCGTAATGGATACAATTATTATCTTGAATTCAACGAAGTAGTCAACTTAAGGCACAGACATACAGAATGGTACGTGGTACGTTTTTTTTAGATAATTTTGCACATGTGAAAAAAAAACCTAGCACGCCTGATATATTCTGTGGCGATCCAGGCCAAAACTTACTCAATGGAGTGTTTTCGGTGTATCGACATAGGTTTAGGTAGCGGTGATTCCCATATTTGAAGAAATGTGGGAGAAACTTATTGAAATAATAAGATCGTACGAATTAATCAAATGATATTATGATACGCCCGTCACAGCTGGAATCTACTAGACAAAACGTGCCGTACCATTCAGTATCTGCGCCTTTAGGACGAAAGCCTGCTGGTAGCTAAATAATGTCTTGCTTAGTAGAAAAAAAAGTATTTGATGATTTTTTGTAATTATTTATTACTAGTGTTGTGCCCGTTGATATTTAAACGGGTGGTTTACGAAAAATAATTGATACATGCATTAAAATAAAGTTAAATGTATAATAATAAGTACTGTAACGTGGGAAGATGAGAGAGAGAGAGACAGTATCCACTGTCTAAGTTCATTCGTGGATGAAAAATAGAGAGGCCGGATTAGGCTAACAGGACTCGGTAAGTGGCCGAACAAAGGATACGCTGGAGTTCTCACAGACCTGGGCGAGTGCGTGCGTAAACAAAAGATAATTTTCGAAATCTCCATACTTGTCTAGGCACTCGCCACATACCCGGCTTCGCTCAGTTTTTGTAATATAAACCTCGCCGGGTTTTACCCGGCTTCGCTCAGTGTTTGTAATATAAACCACTTAAACAAATGGCTAATTAAATAATAATTATCAATTCGTTTTTTTATTAAATTTATTTTAATCGAAAAAAAAAAATTCAACGATATCAATATCGTCGGCATAGAAACTTTGATTTGTTCGATGACGTCACGGATTCTACGAATCAAACAAACATAGAAAGTCTCTTACCAAATTATATATTAGATTACTAATATTAGTATTTGCTAAACGTTGCACGGAGCTATGTATGAGGTAAGCAAGTAAAAAAATCCTTATTTGATTTCACGTAGTGTCAATTGTTCAATAGTACCTATCATATTTCATAGCAGGTCATTATGTATGTACATATATATGACTTGGAATTTTGTTTGATTTGCTGAATTTCAAGAGCTCCTTTATTGTAGGGTCTGCCATTCAATGATGTATGCATATGTATGCAATTATAATTACCTGGCTTGCCTATTGTAGACTACAGGATCCGGTGATGCAGCCATGGCTAAAGAGTCTGGTGGGGCAGCTTCTGGTGGCTCCAGGAACTGCTGCTCAGCCACACTTTGTGCGCACACACTCTGGTAAAAGGAGACTCGGACTTTCGACCTCTCCGATCTGAAAACAATTAGACAGCAAATAAGAAATCTAATCGTAAATAGACTCCGAAAGATTGGCGTAGAGAATAGCCACCGAGGCAACAAACGAATGTTTCTGTACAAGTTTTGGGTCTAACTGTTGCTACTTGGCCAGCCTACTGACTAATGGCGAAATTGTTAAGAAAATCTGTTTTTCAGCGACGAGCAACTTGTCTAGACAATACAATACAATCAATAGAGTGATCGAGATGAAATACTCGAGATGAAACCTCCCATCGGGTCCGTCGTAGCATGTCTCGCTACGGAAAATTTCGTGTCTGAGATTTATCGGCAAATATAGTTCGTGATAATGTGACACGTCTGTTAAATGCTCGTGCAAACGAGATGCTGAAAGTTGTCATGAACTCTATATAAGGAAACCAGCATTCGAGAGTGAAAGCTGTAAGAATCTAAACGGTGAAAGTCCTATCTGATCTGAGAATACGAAACTTGCATAAACATATGTAACTAAATAAGAAATTTTGGCGAAATCAAAAATATCAAGTTCAGGTTTAATTTAATAACACACATACATACATATTCACTCTATACTGAAATGATTAAAAGTGACGATTGTTTCATTCAACTGTTTCAAAATCAAATTCAATGTTTTCAATATAATAGACACGTGTATATTCGTAAATAAACAAGCAAAACAACTGTCTTTATGATAGACTGTTTGTTGTTTTACTTAACTGTATATGATAATTAATTAAACAAATCGAGCGTCGATCGAAAAATCGTTTTCCAAGTGTGTAATTATTCATAAGTGAGAATGCAGGCAAAACCAATCGACACTTCAAATCAGATTGATAAGATATTCAAATACGATAACGTTATCTAACGTTTATTTGTTACGCCTAGAAAATTATATATTATATTTATTTTACTGTACGGAAAAAATCTATTATTAACTAAATACTTTTTTCTTTAAGTACAAATTTAATAACCAGCAGGGATGTTCATTTTATTACAAGAACATTTGAGTTTAAAGATTTTATAATGTTCTGAATTCGAGCATCTGCTCTAATTAGGATACAAATTGGTTTGTGAAATGGCGAATATTTTTTTGCCTTCTAAAATAAGTTTTTTTGCCTTTTAACATAAAATAAAAATACAAAAGAAAGGAAAAGATTAACCCGTATAAACCCACACTGACCCAAATGGATCAGATGAACAATTATTGATTTGAAACTTATATCTGATTGAATTGATCTAAATAAGAATATATACGTTCTATCAAAATTGATACATTAGAAACTACTAGATGTGGTATTTCGTTTAGAACGGCGATTCCTGGTCGAAAGTACATATATCTTCGATTAAGTAGAATATGGAAAAATGAGACAAGAAAATGAAAAGGACGAAACAAAGAATGCCTAAAATGTTCCCTGAACAATGATTTAAATTCAAATTAATAGCATTTTGACAAACTATTGTATAAATTGGCGGAATTGAGAAATTCATATGATTTTTTTCTTTGTTTGAGGATCTATAAGATTGCTAATTTTAAAAAATCGACTACAGAATTGTATATTAAGCTGTATAGTAAAGATTTAAACACGTACGAGCTCCTTGAACACAGTCAGGGGGAGATGGAGAGTTTGAAGGCTTACTAAATTACAAAAAAGTGTAATATTTGTTGTATAAATTTTGGATAATAGTCTGCAAAGGGTTACGTTTGTCAAAAAAGGTTGATGAATTATCGATTTGAAAGGTTCTCGTAAGCTGGAAACGTTACAACAGAAAAACAACTAAAATATGACAAAAGTAAGGGGCGGAAAGTCAAACAAACAAGGCTACTGGCTATTAATTGGCAATGGGATAGTTGTCAATTTTTGAATTCTCAAACGTGTTTATTATGATTATATTTCACCATCGACTTAGAGGACTCGATTGAAATCTCTATCGGCGGCCAAACCTCGCAAAATGGCAAAGTTTCAAGATTGTAAGAAATTTGTCCATACTAACGGAGGAAGTGCAGCTAAAAAACCGTGTAAAAATGGATCGTGTCAGTTGAAACTTTGAGATGATATTGGAAAGGATATAACTAAAGATTCGTCAGTTATAAAAAACGCGTTTCTGTGACCATACATATAAGCATAATACAAATACTACATAACTAAAAAAGACATCTATGTTATAGATAATAAATTTTTGAAATCATATTCAAATAGTGGTGACATAGTGGGTAGGATAGTTTTTGCCTATTTGATGGAGGAACCCCTTCAACAATGAAATCAGATAAATTGGCAAACTCCGATAGGAAACGATCGACTTGGAGTCACAAATATCCAAGTTTGACCGGCAGCATGAATGATTTTACTCGGAATAAATACTTTTCAATCGGGGTCAGCTCACGGAATCGAGCCCACTGACCTCTCGGTGCTCAGAATCACATTTTTTTGTTCACAGCAACACTTCTCCACTTGAAGTACATACTTCTGGTGCATTAAAATTTCCACATCCACATCAGTCGTAAAAGAACACCCAAACAGCACTCCAGATGACATACCATAGTCACCATAATTTGGAAAGCTCTGATATAACTAGTACCAGGGGTACACGGCGAGTAGATAAGAGTTGGAATAGCACTCGAGTGTACATACATATATACATATAATATAATAGACGAGTGGGTGCGTAATCATTAAACAATGTGCATTGTTTGTGCAATAATAGGACTTGTTGCACCCAGAGTCTATAAAAATTGCACAATGGGCAACAAAGGTCTGGCATCGATCGTCTCGCAAATCGGGTCACTCGGAGGAGAGGAAAATTCATTTCGAAGGGGCCGTGGTATTTCAAGGGTCGTTAAGTAAAGTCGAGGACTATCAAGTTGTTGCCTTTAGTTTATTTTGAAAAGAGTATTTAACTTGTCGTTTGTTAACAGCTTCTAGTATACATATGTTTACTGAAAATGGGAACCGATGTTGTGTTATCAGTAAGCAGTTGCATACTGGTAGAAACTTTTTGGCTGTAGATGACATTTTTGTCTGTTGATAGACGAGGCTTTTATTCACTGTATGATATAATCGGTCGAGTGATTGCTGTTGTGTTCGTCATTGTCTTTTAAACCAGCAGTATGGACTAGTGGTAAGCATTTCTTGCTATTTGGTTGTTAGTTCGAGTCACACTTGGTTAGAAACCAGGTCGGTCGATTCTTATCAGAGTTTGCCAATTTTTCTGATTTTCATTGAAACGATTCCTGCGAAATTAGCTTTCCCTCCCCATTCCTCGCGCGAAATCTTGAGTTATTGTATTATGTATATCTGAGGATTCGCCGGGTTTCCCTTCATAGATGTCTCTCTGTGGATATTTATTGTATTGTTGTATAATATGTTTATTGATCCGATACACGATGTTTGCAATGTCTGACCATGGATGTCATGTACAGTTTCGAATTATGTATTAAATATATATAACTAGCTGAATAAGGCATGCAATTCCCGTCCCCGTTCCCATTTCAAGTGATGGTTGGAATGTTTATATTCATGTGATAGTTGGTTATTGTGTTATATCCGAGGATTCGCCGGGTTTCCCTCGATAGATGTCTCTGTGGATGTTTATTGTATTGTTGTACATATATAAAAATGTTTATTAATCGTATTGTATACGATGTTTGCAATATCTGACCATAGATGTCATGAACGGTTTTGAATTATGTATTAAATATATATAACTAGCTGAATAAGGCATGCAATTCCCGTTCTCGTTCCCGTTTCAAGTGATGGTTGGAGCTCAACTAACGTCTCTTTAACGCCGTGTTGTCATAAACCAACTGGTAACGTGGTTACCAACGAAAACTTTTCCTTGACTACACAATGGCGCTTCAAACTTTCGCGTCGGTAAAATCATAATTACGAATATTATTATTAATAGGTTTTTTCACATTATGCTTCTCGGACATACATACAACAAATGCTGAAAGTTCCATTGTAATCGGTTGAGTGGTTTAGGAGCCTATACGAAACAGACAGACAAACAAAGAGACATTCAATTTTATATATAAAGATTTCTTGATATGTATAGTACACTCGTCGCATGATTGATTGATTGAATATAATAAAATAAAAATCCTCAATAGTGGACTACTTATATTTACGACTTTTTTACGTTTTTCTTTTGTTATTAAGCTCTATTTTAGTGAAGATTAGATAGGTGGGAGAGGAATTTAGATTTCGTATAAATATGAATGGTGTAGTCGTGAATTGAAATATATGCTCTGAAGAAATATATGAAAATGAAAATGCTAAATGTGATATGAAATAAATAAGAAAATTCTCCGAGGACCGAGTGAACAAATTTTCGTGTACTCGATATTGATCTGAATGAAACTCGTGACATCTTATTAAAATCAAAAGCCAAAACACGTGCTGTAACACGTGTTCAGAAGAAAGCCATTTCCCTTCTTTCTGAGTTCATTAAGGGCACGTGTACTTCAAGACACGTGACGATTTCGTTAAAGGAAAAACAAATTTGTGAAGACAATAGAATTTTTTCCCCTAAAAGTCGCTCGGAAATACAAAAATATATACAGGTAGGAGTTTCACGTCATTCACGTGGCAATTTTTCGGACCATAAGTTGGTCTCTATATACTATTATATTTTGTAGCGAGCGATGCCACGATCGATTTATCAAGCAAAGCATGGTTTGAATTTTTTGAATACCGTCATACAGCTTTTAAATTTTCATCTGCGAAGGAGCGCTTTACATCTAATATAATTAATTATTTTTTATGTTTTATTTTAAAATACGGAAATCATTATTAATTGTCGAAATTCACAATCGTAATAGAGATCGACCAAATAATGGTTTTCGACCGACTGTTTGGGAACCGTTGCCGTAAGGCATACATGATGTTGAATGTTGAAATAAAAATTGAAAGTGAAAATTGAAGACGAAAGCGACTAAATGGAGACATACAAGCTATTTTATATTTCGAGTCCACTAATGACAGTACATATAATATTATTTTAGCATTATTAGTCGGCGAACAAGTTGCTCGTCGTTACAAAAGTCTACAAACAACAAATTGCTGAATGTTGAAGTGGAAATTGAAAGCCAACGTTGAAAACGAAAACGACCAAGTGGCAACATAGCTATTTGATATTTTGAGTCCACTAATGACAGTACATACATATAAGCCTTAAAAATGTTGCTCGTTGCAAAAGAAGACATAAATTGCTACGTCGATAGCATTTTACATTTTACTTTGCAACAATCACGAGAAAAATCTCGTCATCGTAATTGATAATGTTTCAAATGCAATTTCGGCAAAATATTGATTTAACTTCACCGTTCTTTAAAATTCTTTCTACATTTAATATATACGTATATTACTTTCTGTCCCCTTAATATATGTATATGTAAATAAAAGCAAAGCCCATTGTTAAGAAATGTGTTATGATTACAATTCTCAGTCCATTATTCAATATTTAATGGATCGCCAAAATGATTGAATTGTGAACTGATTTAGCTGATATGTAACTGCTACGACAAATTGTTAAACACATGTCTCTGCATGAATGGACACAATGAAAAGAAAAGAACGGGTCTGAAAAATGCAGATCTGAAATCAGATAAGAGAGGTCGATATTTAACGTATCTCCTATCCCTAAAAATAATTTATAATACAACCGTATATACTAACTTGAAAAAACTGCATGCCATAAATAATATTCCGTTTGTTACAGACATTACTTACAAACTAACCAGTAGATTCTATGACAGAATCACTAATAACCATACTAACACACTTGTGAACAGTCTCGGTGATTACAACAAAATGTCTATACCCTTCAGGTATAACACACAGATTACCTAAACACAATCTGCTTTAGGTCATCGACTTTAGAGAGTCTTTAATTAATATTATGTATTAGATGTATTATGAGCATATATAAGAATTGTAAATAGGTTTTTGAGCTTTTTTTTCCTATTATGCTGTACATTAAGAGGGCTGAATACCCGAAACCTTAAATTTGTTGCCGTTCCTTTCTTCGATATATATATTGATTGAATGCGTCAATATATATATCAATATATATATTGAGTGAATGCGAGAGTTGCGCCTCGACCAGATAATACCTATTTTAAATCGCAAAATCGAGGTTTTGTATTCTCCAGTTTCCTCCTCCGAAACTGGACCAATTTAAAAAAAAAATCATCATCGGTATGAGAAAGATATTTTCTATGTTTGTGTCTTTGTATATTTTTAAAAATCAACCATTAAATTAGCACGCTGGACTCTTTTTGTGGGTGTAAAAACGAGGCGATTTTATAATGTTTGGTGGCTCCTAGCTCCTATAAAAAATAACTAATCTAAAACATAAAAAGGAGGTTAGTAAAAAGATAGAAACATGCATATGGTGGATATCCATAGCATATTAAAAAATAATTTCTCTAGTGCCATAATTGAGGAAGAAGTGTAATACGTTTGTATGGACGAGGCGCTGGTGTCCAGCCTTCTTAACATTATAATAATATAATACTAACGAAAGTAAATTAAAATTGTAAAATAGAAAATGATCGGTAGATATTAAAATATATATATAAGATGTATTGTGAACATAATTTAATAATAATAAAAAGCATTTAAAAAACGTATGGAATGGAAGAACTCCACATTTCTACATAATTAGATTGTGCGAAATTTGATACAACTCAATGTACACTAATTAATGATAGAGGGTGGCAAAGCACTTACACGTCTTCCTGTCGGTCTACACCCATCGTTCGATCAAAAGCTAATATTATGTATAATAAAAGCCTCGCAAAAAGAGCACTAGATCACAAACCAACAACCGCCGAGTGCAGGAAACGTCTCCATTGAACCACCAATGCACCTACGATGGCACGTGCCCGACCGGTATTTACCGCTAGACGAGCAGAACCATACTGAAGTGACGAATGTTTGTTATAAACGAGACCTACGCAAGTCATACGCAAGCGAGGCAAAAACGCATTTGCATAATTTATAGATTGGACGTCTTTAATTGAATCATTTCTCGATCGGGACCGGTGGGAATGCTCATATTTCAATGTCAATAGTCAAAAACGGTACGTAAACAATCAGTTTCGGATCTGCGCATCGACGTTATTTTAGACGGGGGGGAGTGGGTGGGTGGGTGGGGAACTGAACTGCGGTGCACGAAAATGAGATAATCGAGGTGAAAACGATTACGAATGACGAGGATCGT
This sequence comes from Arctopsyche grandis, assembly GCF_051622035.1. Classification (NCBI taxonomy): domain Eukaryota; kingdom Metazoa; phylum Arthropoda; class Insecta; order Trichoptera; family Hydropsychidae; genus Arctopsyche; species Arctopsyche grandis. Next base: position 35,482,936 of record NC_135356.1, read on the forward strand.
TTATAAACAAACGCGCCGAAGAAGTGTTGTGGAACGAGAGGCCAACTCGGTGTGGCAATACGGAGGCAACTGAAGGTGCGCGCCAGTTGTAGAGCCTGTGACCACCACCACATGTACTGTTCGGGTGCAACAACCAGTCAGTTGTTCTCAAGCTGTCCAAAAAAACGAGCCATTTCAAGGTAAAAGTCGAGTTTTTGCCCGTGGACTACCGGTACTTGTTCAGCCGCCGAGTAAAAAGGCTGAGACTTGTCTGCAGAGGAGTCTGGCAATTTGTCTTGGGTAACGGTTTGTCTGAGTCTGTGTATATAACCAGCAGGATAGATCAGTGGTCGGCGTGTAATATTTTCAACTGAGTGGTTACGGGTTCAATCCTTGGCCCAGTGCTGTTGGCCAGACCTTGGATATGTGACTCCAATTCAACCGTTTCCTACCAGAGTTTGCTAATTCATATGATTTCATTACAATGGTTCAATGGTAAAATGCAAAAAAATATTTGTCAAATCTATCCATAGATGTCTATATCTATGATGCTCTGTAAAATTACTCTATAAATTGTTTGTCGATGATTATAATTTGTTTTGTGTGACAATTTGTCTGAGTTTATATAACCAGCAGGATAAATTAGTGGTCGGCGTGTAATATTTTCAACTGAGTGGTCACGGGTTTAATCCCTAGCCCAGTGTTGCTGGCCAGACCTTGGATATGTGACTCCAATTCAACCGTTTCCTTTACCATACGTTTCCGTTACCATAGATGCCTGTATCAATGATAATCTATATATTGTTTGTAGATTATTATAATTTGTTTTGTGTGACAATTTGTCTGAGTTTATATAACCAGCAGGATAAATTAGTGGTCGGCGTGTAATATTTTCAACTGAGTGGTCACGGGTTTAATCCCTAGCCCAGTGTTGCTGGCCAGACCTTGGATATGTGACTCCAATTCAACCGTTTCCTTTACCATACGTTTCCGTTACCATAGATGCCTGTATCAATGATAATCTATAAATTGTTTGTCGATTATTATAATTTGTTTTGTGTGACAATTTGTCTGAGTTTATATAACCAGCAGGATAAATTAGTGGTCAGCGTGTAATATTTTCAACTGAGTGGTCACGGGTTTAATCCCTAGCCCAGTGTTGCTGGCCAGACCTTGGATATGTGACTCCAATTCAACCGTTTCCTATACCATATATTTCGTACGTTTCCGTTACCATAGATGCCTCTATCAATGATGATCTATAAATTGTTTGTCGATTATTATAATTTGTTTTGTGTGACAGTTTGTCTGAGTTTAAATAACTAGCAGGATAGATCAGTGGTCAGCGTGTAATATTTTCAACTGAGTGGTCACGTCTTCAATCCCGGGCCCAGTACTGTTGGCCAAACCTTGGATATGTGACTCCAAATCAACCGTTTCCTACCAGAGTTTGCCAATTTATATGATTTCATTAAAATGGTTCAATGCTTCAATGGTAAAATGCAAAAAATGTTTGTCAAATTTATCCATAGATATCTCATACACGATGCTCTATAAATTGGTCTATACATTGTTTGTCGATGATTATAATTTGTTTATGTGACGGTTTGTCTATTTAACCAGCAGGATAGATTAGTGGTTAACGTGTAGTGCTTTCAACCGAGTGGTCACGAGTTATAATAATATAAAATGATAAGGCTTTTTTGTAGAAAATAAAATAAAAAACTTTACGAACAGATTCATTCTGCGTTGGGTTTCGGTCTTGAGTATCTCTCGATATATTTCGCAACAAATTGCTTGATTTATAGGGCTATTGAGACGTCGTACTTATCAGCTTTTGTTGTTTACAAAAGAGTGTATTCGAGAATTCGTGCACTCGAAATAATATTAAATAAAGACGCTATCAACGTGATCTCACAAAGTTAAATTTGATAATATAATTCTCAGAATTATTTCGCAATAAATATACCCTCTTAAGATGTTCGTATTGTTGTTTACTAGATACACATGTCTTTAAGTGCCAGCACAATAGGTATTTATTATATAAGTGTTTTCCCAAGGCACTCGAATCTCAACAGGGTGAACAGAAACGTGTAGGTAGTATGTAGACGTCTTTAGAGCCCAACAATCATGCCTTTACAAATCAGTTTAATTTAATATATTAATGAATATTCGTTTTGTTTCTGTTTTCATATTCTATCGAGTCGAGAGATTTATCTCTAGTTATGGCAAATGTCGAAACCCTACGAGAGAAATGAATTCTACGAGGAATTTATATACATATATGGTCGCAGTATTTTCGATTCGTGGTATTTAGAATGAGAATATGAGTCAATATGAACAAAATGAAGTGAAAATTGATTTACAAGAAGCGTTTCCACTTGAAGGCCAATTAAGTCGAGGATGGATATGACCCAACCGTCAAAGAGATAAGATGATGCAAGTTAATTGGAAGATCTAAACCGTGATGATTGGACTCTGTCATCAAGGTATTACATATTAGGGTACACTTCGGTTGAAGTGCACTGGTAGAGATATTGTAAACATTCCGTGTTTATAATTTATAACAAGTCGTTCGGGAATTGACGACACTCACCAATTAATCTAGCAAGCATGAGTCAAAGCCCAATTCCGTTTCATGAACACAACCAAAATAATGATATCATCAATAAATAAGAGCAAAAACGATAACACATTAAGATTAAGAAGTAATTACAAATAGTATCAAAAAGTATGCCGAAGAAAAAAATACGAACGGTTGAATTTTTTGTAGAATGTCCAATTTGAGTAGATGTTTTATATACAAGTAGATTACCTAGAAAAGCACTTTTTAAATCAATACTATCAATTTTTGACAGTAGGGAAATACTTGATTTCACTTAAAAGAGTTAATATTTGATATGCATTCTGCAATTCACTCAAGACCGCAAAATTCCAACATGCAGATCTCATCGAAACGAAAAATAAGAAGACGTATAAGCAACATGTCCTAATTGAAAATTGATGGATTGTTTACGGTTATGAAATCTAGAAGTATATATATGTAATATAAGTAGGCAACACGTTTTTCACCACATGTTTACCGACAATACCACATGGCTGGCATTCTTGGATCGAAATGCCCGGTCATCCACTTGACATTTTTAGAATTCAAATGTGGATCGAATAAAAAATTGAGTCAGAAATATAGGTAGAAGTATTCTTAGATAAGCAGAGCGATAGCTCATTGGGTCAAACGCTCGTCAGTACGAACTCTGGTAGAAGCTGGAGGAAATTTGAGGTGAAATTTTATTTACAAATCGTCAAGATATGACCAGTCATGAACGGTGTAAGCTTGTTGCTTTTTTCAGGAATTGGTCGGCAATTTATTAAAAACCATTTTGACAGATGATTTTCAAATTTGGCTTTAGATTAAAAATCGTCCATGGCAAATAGCTCCGAGCTGTTTCACAGTGACAAATGTGTTACTATTTGCCATGTTTTGAGAAGGGTATCCCTTTGAGGGTTTGCCATTGCCTTCTGGAAGACAAAGGAAAATGTAATGTATGTACATATGTGGAGCGCCAATTCACCATGAATTAATGATTAAGAATTTATTATTTATTTCTACCATAATTTGAACGTGAAATTTCTATACTATCGCTATTATCCGTTTATAATTTTAGGCATACACATTTAGAAAATTAAAACACTTCGAATCTTTGAAATATGTAGGTTCAACAAATGAGTGACGCCACTTATTCAAGGTGTAGGTAGACCTTGAAATATACACTGAATCGTACAGCACGGCATGCCTAGATAGACTTCAGCAATGATGGGCGTATCCTCATGTATTTAATTTACGTGCGTGAAAATCTTACTGTTGAGGACGCAGACACACAATCGTACGGCACGGCATGTCGAGGTAGACTCTAGCTGTGAATGGGTGTGTCTTTTGTCATTGTTAATTCATACAATTTTATTATTTCAACAAGTTTCTTATACATTTCTTCAAATATGTGAATCACCGCTATCGGCCACTGCCAAACCTATGTCAATACAAGAATAAAATATCACCGAAAACACTCCAGGCGGTGAGTTTTGGCCTGGATCGCCATAGCATAGATCAGGCGTACTAGCATTTTTTATATGTACAAATTTTGCACTGCAAAACTATCTAAAAAAGAAAACGTGCCGCGTACCAATTTGAGTACCATGAAATAATATGCTAAATCTGGTGATACTTGAAACCTAAGAAATTTCGTAGCAGTCTAACATACTTGCAGGCGTTTTTGTATGGGAACCCTTGGATTCCAAGCTTCTAAAACTCAACTACTGAAAGTAATGGCAACGTGAGATAGTATAGGAAATTAAATTTCATAACACATTTGCCCGGCGTTGCCAGAGTGTTTTTGTATGGGGAATTCAAGACTACTATGTAGGCCCTTCCGGAACCTGTCTACGGTATACTCGAGATAGTATACCAAATGGGGGGGGGGGGGGCACTAAGTAGAAAATTATGACATTTCATAACAGAATAACATATTTGCCTGGCGCTACCCAGGCGTGTTTGTATGAGAGCCCTTAGATCCCGGGCCTCTAAAACCTGACCACGTTAAGGTAAAGTTACGAGTGATGTTTCACGAGTGGTACTTAGATTTAAACGATTCATAATTTTATATTAGATTTGCCCGGCGTTGTTCAGGTGTTTTTGTATGAGGAGTTTTCAATTCCGGACTACTATGTAGGCCGGAATACGTATAAGGTAAGGTAAGGTAGATTGAGGTAGTATGTGTACACTGAACTGTACCAAGGCATTGGCAACGGGACAATTATTGCCAAGGGCGCAAAAAAGGGTGCTGAAGCAAAACTTTCTTACGAAGAAAAATACAATGAACAATACACTTGGACTCAAAAGTTAAATTGGATACCCATTCACGAAAGTAATTTTCTTTTACTATAGATTTGTTAATTCAAAGAGAAGCCAAAACCAAACCCCGAGTTTGCTTATATAAAAGCGAGAAAATTAAACTATGGGTGCGTTATTTTAATTTAAAATTTAAGTATGAATAGTTAAATTAATACCACGAATAAATATAATGTTTTATTATAAATTAGTAGTGCTACCCGGCTTCGCTCGGTTCCACTTTTGATGATCTTTTCCGTTCTACCACGGATATAATAAAAGTAAATTGAAATGGAAATGAAGTCTAGTGATGAGAATACCGGCAAACCATGAAATAAATCTTGATTTGTTTTTCTATTAAATTTATTTGAATCGAAAACATTTAACACCCGACCAATCACAAACGTCTTTGGCTAATCCAGCTAATCCAGCCAATCAGAAACGACTTTGACGACAGCCAATCAGAAATGAATTACAGACGCTATATACATATATAAGACGTTTTATATACATATATAAGATTTATGATTTGTTTTAAATAAATTGTTATAGAATAGATTTAATTTAAAAAAAAATAGATAATTTTCATATATTTTGGCCATTTAACTATTAAAAAAAGGTATAAAGGGGCGCTTATATTTTCCAAAGGCGCCAAAATCAATGGTACGGCTCTGTATGTTCATATATTAAATTCGGTAATGCTAAATTGAGAACTACATATTTGCATAAACGGATAGTGACGCCAATTTGGCGTCACTATCTAAAATCACAGAACCAGTCTGGCGAATCGGATGGTGTGATTCCAGCATTACTAAGAAGTTTCACACAAAGAAACAATAATTAAATGTGTTTCGAGAGTCGACGGTTCTGAAACTGTGCGGCACGATGATGTCACACTGACCAAAGGAGGCGAGAGACGGGTTTACGGCCAGACAGACAGCAGTGGTTACAAAACAAGCCAAAACTCGAGAAGTGTGTCACAGACCAGAGTCGGAACACTCAAGGTCGCCGACTTTTGCTGGAAGCATCTGTCTGGATACTTCGAGCTGCCGTCGAACCGGAACGCCGTTCCGTCACACCTGTTGTCACAAAATCGTTCCCCTACCCAAGAAGACACGACTCTAAAACCGACAATCTCTCTCGGAATGCCCACACTAGAGTGGCAGACACCAACAACACTATCGGTGCGATGAACTCGCGAACTTTCAAAAGTTGAAGGTCAAAATTCGCATGGGTTTATCGTAGGCGTCGCTTAACTTGCAAATGGGATGGAGCATGTAATGTCGTGGTTTTCGGATATAGCACAATAGTGCTCGTTACGACATCGGTTTCCCGGAGGGGTAGTATTAAAATTTCATGTGCATATTTGAATACGACCAACGACGCCGGAGATGAGAATGGACCAAGTCCCTTCTGTGCTACTGAATTTCAATTGATATTTTGGTACATACATAAGTATATTTACTTTATACTTTATACAATGCCACAATAAAGCATGCAATTCCCGTTCCCGTTTCAAGTGATGGTTGGAGCTCAACTCGTGTCTCTTAAAAACTTTGTCGTCATAAACCAACTGGTAACGTGGTTACCAACGAATACGTTTCCTTGACTACACAATGGCGCTTCAAACTTTTGCGTCGGTAAAATCGTAATTACGAATATTATTACTAAGCGGTTTTTTCCCCTTATTTTTACAGTAAGCATCCCGGACATGCATACAACAAATCCTGAAAGTTCCATCGTAATCGGTTCAGTTGTTTAGGAGCCTATTCAAGACAGACAGACATTCAATTTTATATATATATATATATATATATATATATATATATATATATATATATATATATATATATATATATATATATATATATATATATATGTATATATATGTATATATATAGATATAGATAGATGTAAACGAAGTAGCATTTGGATCGTGAGAAAAATCGAGATCAATATTTTGACTGATTTGTACTCGGTTATCGATCACGTTTCTAGAAAATATGTCAACCGGAACTGATACCTCTGTTTATAGATATGTAGGCTTCCTTTTTTCATACTTTTTTTTATTTTCTAAACCGTTCAATGGATTGAACGATATAAAATAGGGGTCTACGTGACGAGACAGAATGTTAAATTACAGAAAACACAAATATCGGAAGGCAAAGATCGAAAATCGAAAGATCTTAAGTCGAAAGATCAAAAAAAAAATGGTGCATGGTAAACGGTACATACTCACTTAATTTGCGCGAGCAGGATACAACAGGAACAAGAGGAACATGCTTTTCCTCCCGTATTCTGCGCGCGTACATTAATACAGGAGGAAAAGCCTGTTACTCTTGTTCCTGTTGTATCCTGCTCGCGCAAATTAAGTGAGTATGTACGTGAGTATGTACCGTTTACCATGCACCATTTTTTTTTTTTCTTTCTTTCGACTTAAGATCTTTCGATTTTCGATCTTTGCCTTCCGATATTTGCGTTTTCTGTAATTTAACATTCTGTCTCGTCACGGAGACCGATAAAATAGGTATGACTTTTATTATTGGTTCCATGAGAAATGGAAAAAAAATTAATAGTGCGTACTCACCGGGCCAACAAAGGCAAGCGAAGGGTATTCGTCGATGGCTATACCACACGTTCGGTTAATAAAACGCTCGTTATTTAATTTTTATTACGATATTTTGTATCCAATGGTCCCAACGAGTGGTATAGCCATCATTTATTAACAGAACGTGTGGTATAGCCATCGAAAAACACCCTTCGCTTGCCTTCGTTGGCCCGGTGAGTACCCACCGCATGCAATGTCAAAATGCAAAAGCCAAAAATCTGTAAAAATTGCGCAAATTTTAAAACGCTCATATCTCATAAGCGATAGGAAACCAACAAAAATTATTGTCATATTTGAATTCAGTGTGTCACAGTGTGTAAATTTTGATTAGTCTCCGCTCCGCTGAGTAAAAAAGGTGATTTTGACGAATATTTGTTGCGGTAAAACAAAAGTGTCTCACGGTCGGCATACCGACAAAGCCGCGCCGACAATGCCACGAACGACATAGCCGCGCAGGACAAAAGTAAATTCTTATATATTATACTTTATATGCATTTTTTTTTGTTCAGGGCTATCAAAGCACTACGGCAATTACCAGATGCGGGGAAGCTGGAATGGAGCCGATTTGGCAACAAGTTTACTATTAGCGGAAATACACATCTCTGTTCGGATTAGACTTTGTACATTCATTTTGACACATCGATAAATAAATAGGAATTGTTATTTTGCATATAAGGTTACCAAATATAACCCATTAAAGAATTTAGTCTAAAACAAAAATTTATATATTTTTTTTAATATTTACATACATATGTATATTACGTTTCTTAATTTACCTGCATCCATTTATATTTAACTATCAGCGACATGTAAAAATAGCCGATAGCCGTTTTATCGATTGGGTTATATTATTTTTACACCAACTATTCCCTTTGTCCTTCCTAGAAAAACTACCAATGAATAAATGAACCCTTACGTTACGATTCTATTGTCATAGTCAGGGTCATTTATTATATACGTATGTTATTTGTGGGGTATTCATATATGTATATATTACATCCACATTCCGAGAACTGGTGGGTCGCAAGTACTAAATATATTTTCTTTACCATGCTATTTTCGTAAATTACGATGCTACCTAAATTATCTGGATTGACTTGGTACCTAATTAAAGAATGATGATTGAGCACCAAATCGACCGATTTTTTGTGACTACACCACGCCATTGGAGCGCAAAGGTAACAACTCCACGAAACCTAATTGTTCAGGAAAATAAGTCGGGGTGACTGAATATGATGTGAACTTCAAAGAACTGCAAAGTTGCTAGTTGACAGACCACGTATACGCATTGTCACACTGATTGACGTTTGTATACATTGTATACTAATAACCTGGTGCACGCATTCGTGCACTTCATAAAAAGTGAGCACCGCTTAAAAATATGCGCATTGACATTGTAACGTACGTATGTACGAACAATCAGTGTGATGTGTCACAGTATATGCGCATTGTCGGTTTAACGTCCGTACAAACAATCATCAGTGTGACCAAATAAGCATTTTATCAATATACATACATATGTGGATATTTTTTTACAATTCAGTCTAGCTTGAATCTTGATTCTTGAATTGTAAAATTAATTTAAAAAAGCATTAATAAAAAGGGTCGTTAACTGTTTTTACATTCAAATTTTTAATAGAAAGAAGTGTGTACAATTTGTTTGTAAATTGGAACCGTAAAAAGAACTTGGATATTTTTTGTAATAATAGCTATATCTATTTGTATACTAAATTAATTATTCGAAGGTTTTCTTGGAATTTCAAGCAAATTATTTACTTAAAAGAATGTCCTTGAATACAGTGCGAAGGATTAAAAATAAATACATTTTTGGTAACGTAATATCCGAACTTTTACATTTCTGTCCAAGTTGTTGTATAAATATTCATATACTATCTCCGATGTCTGTTCACTAAAACATTTTTCATTCATCACTCTGTAAATAAAATTAAATAAATTCAACGAATCAATCAAGAATCAAGAATCAATTTATTGAATTGAATTGTAGTAGTAATTTTCATTAGATTAAAATTTTTATTAGTATTTTGCCCGTTGACATTTCAATGATGGTTTTGGAAATGAAAGACTTCAAACAATTACTAATAAATAATATACATACATACACTTACATATTTGCTACGATATTTTAAGGTATTATCACCAGAAATCGACCGACAAATTGCTTTTGCCCACAAAAAATGGTTCATTATTGTCAATAACTATTGTCCTACAAAGCTAGAGATAAAAAAAAGGCTGACAATAGGCAATCGTTTCGTTGTGAGTAGAAGTAACTTGTCCGCCGATATTTGGTTATCACTAGTAACCGGACCTAGAAGGTGCCGCGTATTGTTCAAAGTTTGTAAATGCATTGTTAAAGGTTTTCCGAACCTTTTTTACAAAGAATTTACAACATTGGAACAATGAATAGCACTGTCTATCCTACCTCTAGTTATCACTTGCTTTACGGTGCTAAAAAAATCCAGTTAAAAAGGCGTTTTTTAAGTCAAAATAATGCAAAATCTGCAAGGTTATTTATTTTAAATAGCTATTAAAATCATTTTATCTTTTATTACACGTCAAATAATATACAATAAGTGAAAGAAATTAAAAAAATAACGGCTGAAGCATTCATTCCAAGGCGGATATCATTCTCACACTGGCCGTTGAGCGTGGCGCGTACTGAATTCCCTTGTACACGTGCATCTCTGGTGCACGTGTACAAGGGGCTTCACGCGAAAATAATTATTTCTGTTGATATTGATCAATATTTTTATTATGTAATGACATAATTCGAATCATAGGGGGTTTTGACGTGAAAAAACTAAAATATGAATACTCTGCATTCAGTATATTCCGATAAATATAAGTTCTGGCCACTCGCTATCCATCACTAAAGAGCGGACCCAGAGCGCGCTGTTCATTGTTCACACGTTGTAAATGGATTGTTCAAGGTTTGCCGAACCTTTTTTACAAAGCATTTACAATAATGGAACAATAGTCGGCGCGCTTCCGGTCCTACCTCTATCCATCACAGTGCAGCAAGTGTTATGGTGTAAATTGTAGAAATGGTTACGGAAGTAATTTTATTTTTATTTTTTTATTTTATTTATTGAAAAATCAACAGACAACAGGATGTAATGTAACAAAAGCGAGTGGGGGGGACGTTCTGATCAGCCCGTTCTCGCTGCCTCTTTTAATTCAACTCTCGTTCTCTTTTACGTGAAAAATAATTAGATGGAATTCGGAATCGTAAATTTTTTAATGTCGGCGTCCTGCCTGTTCGTGTGTACTTTTCTGTCAAACTTTTGTACCTACACTCTGATAGAAAATGAACATAAGAGAGTGCATGTGAGGTGAAATTTCCAGCTAGAACTTTATTCGTATTACGCCATCGCATGAAAAGCTCAACAAAGAAAAGAGCGAAATTGGCATGGGGCAAAAGTTCTGCAATCTTGCACTCTGAAGCATATACCCTTTGGTACATGCGGTCATCATTAAAACTGGTAGGACTGGGTAAACATTTCAGATCATAGTGCACTTGTATAACGCCGTGCAGACCCAAGATAAACTTCATTGACGTAGGGCGAACTCATTAAGTCCCTTTTATTTGCCAGGGCCTCCGAGGGCGAAAAACGCTGATAAGGGTAGGGGAGTGGCAAGAGGTAGACCGTTGGCGCCAGACAGACCTATTTCCTAGGCGAAAAGTAGGTGGCGAAGTTGCAAACCCACCCAACCACCCCTATACCCCTTCCACCGTTTTGACGAAGCCCGACCTTTAGCCGGGCAAACATGCCAAGCCATTAAACCAGAAATGATTGTCGTCATAACGACCCCACAACGTGCTCGCGATATACGAACGATCCAACCCACCGTGCTATGGAAGCGTCTATTATTTCCATTTGCGTCGTGAGATAAGTGCAATTTAGCTCGTTTTATCAATTTACAGGGGAAAAAAGAACCGACACTGAAAAAAATGTCTAATGGGAGCCACCAACGAACAGACTGGTCGCCGCCATTGAAGTTTTAATGATACTGCATTTCAATTCAGCTGAATTATTTTTCATGTCCAAAGGAAACGAGAATTAAAGAAAACAAGACGAAGAGGATGCCAACTATTTTTCACGCAAAATTGAATAACCTAGGAGTGAAGTAAAACTATATATGAGAGATAATGCAAATTATATAAGACTAGTTGTATTACCCGGCTTCGCTCGGTATTTGTAATATAAACCGCTTAAACATGACTAATCTAATAGTAAACATTTTATTAAATTTATTTGAATAGTTTTATTTTATATAAATTTATTTGAATACTCATTTGTTTTTTTTCATTAAATTGACTGTCACGAACAAACAGTAAGTCTCTTATAAAAAAAAATATGTATACGAAATTATATATATACCAGAATCTGGCGCCTGCGCCCCCGTGGCTACGCCCCCTAGGGCTTCACCTTCGGCGCCTTTGCCCCCGGGGACTTCGAATCCTTTGAATCGAAAAGTCGAATTATTTGTTCGATGACGTCACGGATTTACGACCCACCCAATGAACGAAGGTTACATATGTACAAACATATGTAACCTTCTCTAAACAAAGTCTCTTTCTTAATTATATATTATATACTAGCTGAACCCGGCATGCGTTGCAATGCCACAATAAAGCATGCAATTCCCGTTCCCGAGTTTAAGTCCTGGTAATCTGAATTATCCAGCGTTCAACAGCGGAAAAATGCAGACAGCGAACACATTTGAAATTATTCAATTGCCTGTTATTTTTACTCTAACAACGCAGGTCGCGACGCGAAAACATTTGAAATTATTGCGTTGCAATGCCACTCATTCCCGTTTTTCCCGTTTTCGGGCGATTTTTTTTCACGGTAAGCTTTCCAGGCATGCATACAACAAATCCTGAAATTCCAGACAGACAAACAGACATTCAATTTTATATAAATACGAGTATACATAGATTGTCGGAATCAATATGCGTTTGAAATCAATTTTTGCACCAAACATTCTTTCCTTCAAACATTCCTGAATGAGCATTCTTCGTGTGTCATTAGTATGAAATTGTTGCTTTTTTTTGAACTTAAACTGTTGCGCAAGTTCACTTGTTGACCCTGTGCGAAGTTGCCCTTTCAAATGTCACGAATCGAGGCTTTTTCCCTTGTTGTTTCGTTACGCTTTCTTCTACTTAAGGTCATGGTCTACATATTCTCGCTAAACTCAGAATACACACACACACACACCGGCTTATCAATTGTAAGCGATTTTCTTAGAAAATCACACAACTTCAAGCGATTAGATATTATAACGACTCGATAATATATAACTCATCGTTTTGCAGATACCGCTATCTTGTTTTCGCCGGGCCAATTTCAGCACTAACGATCTTCTTCACAATAAGTAGTCGGCATCCTTAATAATAATATTCGTAATTACGATTTTACCGACGCGAAAGTTTGAAGCGCCATTGTGTAGTCAAGGAAATGTGTTCATTGGTAACCACGTTACCAGTTGGTTTATGACGACACGGCTTTGAAGAGACACGAGTTGAGCTCAAACCATCACTTGAAACGGGTACGCGAATTGCATGCGTTATTGTGGCATTGCAACGCATGCCGGGTTCAGGTAGTTGTAAATTAAATAAATAAATTTTCCATGGAACATACATAGTTTGAGTAACCCAGATCCAAAGAAATAAAAAAATCTAAAATTCTTCTTTTTAATTGCATCTCAGTACGTACATATGTACATTCAGTTGCTAATGTGCATATATGTATGTATATGCACGATGCAAGAAGACACACCAAGTTGAAAGTGAAAGTTTATATGTACTACAAAATGTAGCGTGTAAGTTTGAATCATATACAATATACATAAGTTGTCATGCAGGTCGATATATTTTTGACACGACAACAACTTGAGCATTATGTATGTAGAGTGGATGAGAATGAAAGTGACATACATACTTAGATAAATTAAAGTTATGAATAGCTTTTACGTCCATGTATATGTTAAAGTCAAAGTGTATTCGAATATAAATCAACTAGTAAATTATATCTCTACAAGCGCAAATACACTTTCAACAATGTGCACCAGTTGTAGTATAACAGATGAATTTTGACAGCTCTGATATATTTACGAATGCTTTATAATTCAATAATGCATTATGAATACTGTATTACGATAGCTCTAAAAATATGTTCAAAATAAAAATGTGACTCTCCAACTCAATTTACTAGCCGAGTGAAGTTTTCACGAAAACCTGACCTCGTCATACTATATATTTTGACCAGTAATATATTTTGACCGGTAATATATTTTGACCAGTTGGAATGTAATTCGACATATGAATCAACTTACGTGCGTTAGACGGAATATATTCCAACTAGTCAAAATATATTACAACTGAAAATACACTTCAACTACATATAACGGCAGTTGTTACCAGGTTAGATGGAATATATTCCAAATAATCAAAATATATTACAACTGGAAGATACGCTTCAACTGTAACATCTGTATATTTTATATGTACTTCACAAGTCAAATAACCCGAATATGTCAGTCAAGTGAAGTTAAACTCAAATAATAGCAAGGTCGAATATTTTTTTTTATTACAACATTGACATATTTAGGTCAGATTTATCAATGAACTAAAAATTCATCAAATACCACTTTGAATTGAAAACCCCCCAGAGCTCATACTCAGAATTCCTAAAGAGATGTTACCGAAAAATTAGTCTCTACGCAGGTTAAGGACCTGTGTGTGGGACGACCCAGAAGAGTACACAGAGCAGATGAGCTCGATGAGTAAAAGATTGGAATTCCAAGTGGAACATACTCCAGCGATGTAACAAATTAGGACTTTGAGCCTTTAGCCCAATTCTGCATTTGATTAGCAAACGTAATCAATTCAATACGAGTTGGAGATTGATTTTTGGGTCACTTTATTTTGACCCATTATAGCATTATTCCGAGTAATTACTACTATGGAAGATTCAATATACCCAGTAGTTGTGTAATATGGGACAAGGATGCTCAACGGGGAATGAGCATATAAATCAGCGTGTATATTGGACTTTTCATTGAAAATCCTTGGTATGTGTGCCAAATGTTTTTAGACACTTTTCAGCGTACACGAATGTTGCTTCACCTGTGCCAAAAAGATAAAACATCAAATGTGTAATTCTTGTAATGTACACATTAATTACATAAATCAAGCTTTCGAAACGGCTCGTATATTACACGAGAGCTTTGCACGTTGTGGTAAGTCAACAAATCCAATAAGTTTCACTCAAGTGATCTGAATCATCATCATAGTCAACCTTTCATCGTCCACTGCTTGATGACGTTCACAACCTAATTAACCCGTTTCACTCCACATTCTATTGGATAAGCCAATACTAATAAGAAGAGCTCAACGAGCACTTCACACTGCTACTTCAGTCTTTCAACACTCACAAACCTTTGCAAAAGTGGGTAGAGACCTCGATATAAATACCTTCAACTGGTAAAATTTCCGATCAAATGTGAGAAAAAAAAAACATCTCATTAGGCTAATTCAGTTCATTATTCATTATTCAGATACGATTAGAGTGTCGTATCATTTTCTGTGACAAGATCAATCGTTATATACAGAGACAAAAATTTTACCGTTATGTCATATACAGCCATCAATTACCTATGTACGCATTATAATAGTAATCACAGAGCTGCAGCAGTTTTAACGAGTGCCGGTCGATTACATAACGTGTTTTATTATTCAACGTTTTATTGTATTGGCATGTTTATATGAGATTTATTTTATAGCAAAAATATACAGCTAGCGATTCAAAACAGCAAAACATTCTATAAGATGGTAGAGGAGTATGAAAAGAGTGGGGAATTGCAAAGACAATTACAAAAATATTCATTTATGAATATTTTTCCACATTACATATTTAGGGAATGTATATATTTAAGGAAATATTTCCCAAACTTGAATGAGGATGAAAGGAACAATTGGATAATAACACCATTTGCCAATTCCTTAAAATATGATCATATTACGTGGACAGCCCAAGAAGAGTTGATCGATATCAGATCAAATAATTTGCTGGAAGTGGAATTAAATAAATAAAGTAGTTCAAAATTTTGGTTAAGGCGACAGCAAGAATATCCTGCTATTGTAAAAGAAGCCCTGGTAACTCTTATTCCTTTCGCGACTACGTACCTATGCGAAACAACATTTTCCTCATTACTTATATTAAAAAATAAGCAAAGGTCATGCCTTTCCACGAAGACTTTGGAAGATTCTAACATTGAACCCGATATCGATTTTTTAAGTAAAATCATGCGACCTCATCTATCGCATTAAATTGTTTCATGTGTGTATAGTTTTTATTTAAAAAAAAATGTTTTTACGCAAGTTCCTATAATTTTGTGCTGTATATAAATATATGTATTATAATTGTAATAATTACTGCCAAATAAACGTTTTAACTAGAAAAAAATTTTTTTTAGGGGCTGGGAATTAATTCTTTCACATTTAGGGGGTCGTGACATGAAAGTAATTGAGAAGCACTGACTTAGTCGAACTCCCCGGCGATGGCCAATTACATTTCGCTTCAGTTTCGCATTGCATTTTGGTAAAGAAATACAACTTTGTTCGTGCGTATAATTTGACTTTTATTCTTTGTTAGTTTTGAGTTTGTTTTGAAATATTTACATTAATACAATTTTAGTATAAATAAAAAGTAAGGTGTTTAATATTATTAATTAATTTATTTATGGGATACGTGGGATTTATTTATTTAGACGATAAAAGAAATTGTCAACGTCATGTTATGGGCAGCAAATCTTACAGTGATTTTATTAAAGACCTAGCATTGAATTATATTATATATGTAGTATAATATAATTCAATGCTATAATTCACAAACTACGAATGCGACAGCATGCTGTGTTCTCGTAAGTCTCACGACTATAATTAAACTTACATCCATTACATATTTATATTATTAATTAAATAAATACAATACTCTCTTATCTTCCTATATATTATTATATATCTTACTATATATTTTTTTTAGTTGGAAATCAACGTTTGCTTTATTTGTCAGGGTCATTAATAGACGCTAATTTCCGAGCTACCTTTAGAAGAAAAAAGGAGGAAGTAGTAGGTTGACAAGCGAACAATACATATTGACATAGGAGATATAAAAGCGATAATAGTGAAATAATACGCCTTTGTCGTTATCAATTACGTAACGGTCTTTGATTTTGACGGTTTAGCCTCATAAATGTGAGATTATTTCCCGCTTAGAAATAAACAACTCTTTGTATCGACAATAATAAGTCAGCTTGGTGACTTACAGACAGTCTTGTCTTCAGACAAACGTTGACACAAATGAATGTGACAGCATGTTCGATTCTCGTAAGTTTCACGCTACGTTAAATCGAATATACCTAAATACATCGCAATTTACTAGCAATTTCTCTATTCTTTTAGACCTTACTTTTTTTTCTTATTTAGGTGGCTTAATATTTAAAAAAAAAATACAAAATTGTTCATTTTATGCAAATCAGTGTTTCGGGAGTGGTTTAGTCGTGTTGTTTTTATCGTTTCCGCTTCCATTTTTTTGGTTTTTTAAATTGCCAATGCCAAAAATACGGGAATTGAGTGAAGAGAATAATGCTCGGATCATTTTAATGCATATTCAAGGACCAGGATAGGTACAAATTTCGAAACAACTTAAATTATCGAAATATGCAGTCCAAACGATATTAAAAGGTCATAGTGAGATGGGTTCTATAAAAAATCGATCACAAACGTAGAAGAATAAGGAAGAGAAACTGGTGAGTATTTTCAGTTAAAACCATTTTATACAAGTGGGTTTAATAATACTTAATAAATTGATCACGGCTGTAGATCAAAACGAGGAAAGGACAATATTGGGTTAAACGAAGAGTAGGAAATTATAAAGGGATTTAAACGGAACAATGATAATAGAATATTTTTCAACGAATACACGGACTCTCAATTGAATGCTTTTAAATTTAAATTTAAAGCAAATACTAGCATCATTGCCTGAATTGCGCATTGTTGACTCAAAAGCTACTTTTATTCATGCAAAATCACTCCCTCTCCGTTTTATTTTTTTTTTCTTTCTTATTTTCTCTTCTTTGAAAACAGTCATACGATACAATCAGGTCAAATGTGTTAACAATCTAACTTCACAGACCCTGAACTTTCAGAAAGCCGAGCAAGTTATCAAAAGTTCCGGAAAACTTCCTCAAAGATATATGAATTCAATGGTTTCGAAAATATGGTTCGGTGATTATTGGCCACAAAGCGTTTGCCCAAAAGCCACTAAAATCTCTATAACGGAACACTTGGCAGCCGAAAAGTCCATCATACTAACGAGAACTCCAGTGCCAAATATTCCGTATTCGCGATTATCATGACAAAAATTGTCTTTTGGACGATCGTGATGTGACTAATAATCCAATTACCATCCAAATTACTTGAATTTTCATTTCGGTCTGAACTCACAATCAACGATTGATTTAGATCTTTATTTGATTTAAAATATCACAATTTAACCTTGCAATACTTATGCACCTTTCATGGGCACACTATTTACTAGAAGTTTTTTCATTTTTCCAGCATATTATTAATTGACCCCACTAAAATCCAATTATCGATTCATACTATCAATTTACTAATAAATGGGGAAACACTAATACATATGTAGTTAGCCACTTGGATTACAAAATAGTATAACCAATTGGCGTTGAATTAATACTTAATGCTAACGAATACTCAACAGTGTCAAGGGGTTGTTATTTATTACTTTAAAAATTGTATTTTGCCAATGGAGCCATTTCAAAAGCCGTCAAATAAAATCACGAAATTCAGACAAGACACAACTGACTTGCCAATATTATAATATCATCTAAATTGGTTCGGCGATTATTGGTCACAAAGCGTTCGCTCAAAAATCACTAAAATCTCTACAACGAAACATAAGGCAGTTGAAAAGTTCATCATACTAACGAGAACACGAGTGCCAAATATTCCGTATTCCCGATTTTCATGGCAAAAATTGTCTTTTGGGCGATCGTAATGTGACTAATAATACAATTACCCTTTATACCCATCAGGTACTCTCCGCACAGAGAGATCATAGGTCGATGGATCGCGAGACCTACGTATTCACCGGTATAGTTCACTAAGTACATAAATGGCACATTCACGGATCCTGATTAGTGAAATTTGGTTGTAATATGTACAAAAATTGAGATTATTTTATAGATTGCTTTACAATTCAATAATTAATTGATTTCTTGTAGGTTGAAAAATCATTTCTACTTAAGAGGGCTGTACACCCGAAACCTTAATTTTGTTACCGTTCCTTTCTTCGATATATATATTGAGTGTATGTATAAATTGAGTGAATGCGACAGTATATATCAATATATATATTGAGTGAATGCGACAGTTGCGCTTCGACCAGATAAAACGTGTTTTAAATTGACAAAATTGAGGTTTCGTATTCTACTATTTTCTCCTCCAAAACTGGACCAATTTTAAAAAAATTTCATCATCGGTATGAGAAAGATATTTTCTGTGCATCTATCGGCGTATTTTTTTTTAAATCGACCGTTAGACTCTTATCGTGGGTGTAAAAAAGAGGCGATTTTATAGATGTTTGGCGGCTCCTAGCTCCTATAAAAAATAATTAATCAAAAAAATAAAACGATAGATGCACCCCAATGGTGGATATCCATAGCATATTAAAAAATAATTTCTCTAGTGCCATAATTGAGGTAGGGAGAAGTATAGTACGTTTGTATGGACAAGGCGCTGCTGTCCAGCCCTCTTAATAGCTACATATGTATGTTATACGGTTCGGTGATTATTGGTCACAAATCGCTCGCCTAAAAGTCACTAAAATCTCTATAACGGAACATCTGGCAGCCGAAAAGTTCATCATACTAACGAGAACTCGAATGCCAAATATTCAGTATTCGCGATTTTCATGACAAAAATTGTCTTTTGAGCGATCGTAACGTGACTTATAATCCAATTACCCGAAAACATATTAGATGTTTCAAAATATTAGTATGAAACGATCTGATCGATTCCACAATCTACCAAAACCAAAAATCACACATGATGTAAGCTCAACATGATACTCAATATAATTTGTCGTCGCGACGGGGTAGTCTAGAACAACACAAATCATAAAATTTCAATTATAGCAGATAAAGACAATCCTTATCGTAGTCGTGAGGTAGATACTCATACATATGTATACAATAGCGGTGTTATAGAGCAAGAACACCACACACGTTAATAAATAGATACTTACATATATATAGACTAGTGTATTTTTTGTTAGTCCATCGTCTTTGATTAAAACCGATCGATCACGTCACCAAACACATCACAACGATACGACATCGACACGATCCGATAATAATACGGTCACACTTCACAAATTACACTGCGCATATCCTCGACTGCACGGTTTTCAACTTTTCTTTCAGACAGTCGTCTTCGGTGGTTCGGATTTCTGAAAAAACGGGCGCAGTGTTTGTACAAGACCTTCCATTTTGAATATGTGTAAGTGTTTTCAAATCGCAAACGCAACGCTAGAAAAAAGTATTTGCACAATCGGAATCCAAACACGCAAAGCGATATGCATATATGAAAATGTTTATGCTGCACTCGTATCTTATCGTTAACACTGCACAGTTGCACTGCGAAGTGCATTCGAATGCTTGCAAAAACCTACGCTTTTCAAAATTAAATTCATTGTTATCGTATATAAATTTGAATAATAATCAGACAATGATGGGTAGCTAAGTAGTAGTGAGCCAAATTCAGAAGAAACCGCGACATTAATTCACATGAATCTCTGAAAGGAAACGATTGACTTGGATGTCACAGTTATCCAAATCTGACCAGCAGTATCACAGAAATGTTTCAAATCGTACATCGTGTGATTTTTTCTTAACGGGGATCGAACCCGGATTCTCTCAGCCGGTATAAAAAATATATACATATTTGAAAATATCTAATTACAATAAATAATCATCTGAAAAAATTGTAATCGAATTTTTCGTTAAAATCATTCAAGTTATCTGATATCTTGGTATGGAAAGGATATGTATAATATATTTTTGTATTTGATTGTTTTTTTACTTAAAAAATATTTAAGTATGCAATTAATTTTTAAGTGTTTGAGGTAAAAATATTTACATTCTTTCTTCAGTCATGTGAATAATTTTGCAATTATGTATATGACCGGTTATATTTGAAAGTGGCATAAGTCTACTTTTCTTTGTTTCGAGAAATATTTCGCAAAATATTAAATGTAATGTTTTGCGTTTAACAATATTTAAAAATAATGGTGGCTTGTAATACGTTTATTCTGCTTTTCTGAGAATCTAGACATATCGAATTAAAATAAGTGATAATACTTTGTGAATTAAGTCATATATTGCGTGCTTTTTAATATTTGAAAGTGGCACAAGTCCAATTTTCAGTTCCAAAAAACACTATTTCTGTTTGACTTAATTCACAAATTGTTATCACTTCTTTTAATTCGATATGTCGACAATCTCGGAAAAGCGGAATAAACGTAATACAGGCCACCAGTATTTTTAAATATTATTAAATGTAAAATATTCAATGTTTTGCGTGATATTTTTCGAAATTAAGAAAAGTGAATTAATGCCACTTTCAATTATAACGAATTTATGCCAATGATCTTTAAAATTTATACAATAACGACATATAAATATTTTTAAAATTAATTAAAAACATTTTTTTTTAATTTATTTTTCGTAATCTTATTTTATATACATACATACATTTTATGACGCAAGCATTCAAATTGTTAAAAATCAATTAGTGCGATTTTTGAAAAATAAAAAACGCTCTTACATATAAAAATTTCTGAATCGATCGCCAATTGTAACGCTTCATAAAAATAGTGCCAAAACAGTTTCGCATAATCATAAATACATATTTAAAATAAAATAAAAAAATCACATAAAATGGAGGATGTTAACGAACGAATCAGACCTGAAGGCAAACTTCAGTATACGTATTTTCACATGGAAAATAAAAACATTGCACAGACCAAAAACCGGTTAAAGACCTCTGACCCAATTGAAAGATGCTCCAGACCGCTCTGGGAAGTGTATTTCGACGGATGTTGCAACAGCGCCAAAATTACAACATCTCACCAAACTCCACTTTAACCAAAACAGTGTGGGATCATGTGTGAAATTTCACCTACATATTATTTCAGCACACATACATATTAATATAAAAAAAATTATCGACCAATAAAAATCGAATATATCACGAACGAATGAGCAAAATATGTCGCTAGTTATTCTCAAAAGGCTACAAAATATATCCGGCTTCATCCATTGACCCGTTGAGTGCATAATCTAAACAAAATATACCGATCGTATGTTCAATTTCGACACACACACATATAAACCAAACAGTTCCGGGTGTAAATTTATCATAAAATCAACACATTCGCCTCGGAAAATATAGTGTAGTGGGGTTAAAAAATAAAAAAAAGAATGAACCAGAGAGCTTTAGACTGCAGAAGCAAAAGCTTTCTAAGCTATATGTGTTACTTGTTATTTATTTTGTTTGGTAAGTTGTTGAAATGCGAACGAAGATGCTGATAGAAGATGTTCGTGTCGGAATGAAACAAACAAAGAAGAAAAAAAAAACAACAAAATACATACATTCATGAAGTTTTTCGGAACAACTACAATGGTATCGTATTTTAAAATATTATATCATTCGATGACGGATCATTGGTTTTGTGAAAAATGATCCAACAATAATAACGAGAAAAAAATATACTTTGCGGTTAACTACATACGTACATACATATATACGACTACAATTCGACTTTTAAAATAATATACATATGAGTTGTTCTTTGTGTTTAGAATCGGAACACTCTCTTCACTTCGGAAGAGAGTGTTCCGATTAGCTATAGTTAGACATAACTATAGATCCGCTGTTGGAAGACACTTTTATTTATTGTACTTTTTATATTAAAATATAAAGTATTTAATTAATGAATTATGTTTTTTCTATAAGGTTATGCCCAGTGGTGTAGTGCTAAATAAAAAAGAACCGGGTCGGTGTTTAATTTTCACGACCCCCCCCCCCGCTTTTTTCCTTACTAAAAAAATAGTTGTATCCTAATATTGGTAGTTCAAATATTTATAAAAAAAAATCAAATAATAATTGACAAATATTCTTACTTGTTGAAATTATGATGTATTTTTTTATATTTTATAAAAACTTCCATAATGCATCCTCTTCAACATCTTTGATTTTACAAAACCCGTGTTTGTGTGTCAACAGCAAGATTTGCTTTTAGCAATGCTAAAACCATGTACCTACGTACATATGTACATATCTATGTCAAAAAGCTATCAAATTTTAGCATTTGAATGACTATCCCTCATTTTATTCAAAGAATGTTTTCTTTCGAAGTTTTGGGTGGTTTTAGATAAAAAAACCCAATAAATTTCATTAAACGTCTTAAAGTTTTGAACGTGCTCAGATTACTATTCGATTGTGGTCATCGAGTGTTAGAACGAGAATCTTCTCACAATATTTGGAATACAAAATTTTAGTCAAAATATTTTTTAATTGTACTCGAAAAATAATGTTTATATCAATCAAAGTGCCAGGGCGGCGACCTGGCCCGACTACACCACTGGTTATTATTGGTCGAGATGGGGTGAAAGGGACAGCAAGTTCGAATTACCTAAGTAGCTTGCTACAGCAGAAAACACGATTCGTGTAATACAATTACAAGGTAGAGTAAGTTCTTAGTAATAATTAATTATTGTGAGTGAACTGGAAAACCCCACACTCAATTGTAGCCATTCTTGCACCATTTTACATCCCCATGGGGACCATTCGAGCACTTTGTTAATTCTTCCTTGCTACGTGAATCAACTATTACTCTACATTCATTCTAATATGTCAGTCAGCCTGTGTTCCGTTTTGTCTCGACTCATTATGCCAAGCATGCAAAATTCCACACTTTTTTCAGTGCTTTCAACTTAGCATAGCATTTTATACACATTTTAAATATTAAAACATTATGAAATATGAACATTGAATTGAATGATAATAAGAAACAACCTGAAAACATTACGTATATACAAGAAAGAATTTAATAGTCAATCCTCCAATAACACGATATATCAGTTCAGTTGAAAATGTAAGAGAAAATATTATATCTTGTATCGCATATATTTTTTTTCTTTTATTTTCATACTTTTTCTGTTTTCTCACTGTTCAGCGACGATTTCGCACATGGCAATCTCGCACGCGGCAATTTTTGCCACGAAAATCGCGAATACGGAATATCTGGCACTTGAAAATCCCACCCGCCGAGAGTTAACCACGCGAACTATCACGCTAATGAGAATCCGAGTGTCAGATATTCCGTATTCGTGATCCGCTTACCTTTTCTTACGCAACTGATATACCAAGTTATAAGGGGGACCGTCTGTAAGTTGAGTTGCATGCGAAATTGAATTTCAATTTAGTTTGTCCATATCGTTTCCTATATCGACATATTTTTCAAGACAATAATCGCTTTATTGTAGGAACGGTGTGACACTTCCAATTATTACTTGAATTAATCAATAGCACATACCCTTGAACACTCCAAATTAAATAATAAAATATTTTAGCGTAGATATCGCGGTATTTGAAATGCCAGTGGAGGTTTTGCTTTAATCGATGTCTGAAGGGTCAGTAGATGTTGCCAAATGTCCTTACAGTTAAATTAATTACACGAAACGAATCGTAACGGCAAAAACTGATTCAGATTAATCGTCGCTTTAACAAAAACGACCTTGGATAGAAAAACTTTACCATTTGACCCACTTTTCGTTTCCATGCACCCGAAAATTGCAAATTATCGAAACAATTTTAATAAAGAATGAAAAAATGTCGTTTAATTTTATTTTTCAGAGCCTTTTTACGGCCGAGCGTGCTAAAGAATATTAACGAGAAATAAAGTGCACCTACCCGGCAAGTGCTTATTTATCGATTAACAAAAAATAAAAAAAGGCACCAGAGTTCGTGTGAACACTTATACAGTATAATATGCATACCGAGTACATATACATACATTATACAACAATGAAGTTGGAATGAAATTAACTTTGTATTATAACAACGTCTTGTTCGAGTATTTAATTAAAACCTAAATTGCACACTCGTCCCACTACAAAAGCATTCCTTGTGCGAATATTTAATTCAAGATGAAACGTTCCATGTCAAAAAGGAAGCTATTGTGCTGCAAACTGGTGCAGTAGACAAGGTGGTTTATTTATTCTACTATCAAAATCAGAAAATATATGTACATTCTAAAACTGCTAATTGAAATTGTTCTTTTCTTTTTTTTTTGTAAGACTTTTGTGACACTTTGGGGCAACCTGTCGGGTCACATAGGTCATATTATTGTTAATCATTATTATAAATAATAAATAAATAAATACATATGTACACTAGATTTTTCAATCACTTTGTCACCAAAACATGCTGAATAAATAAAAATTTCAACGAGTGTTTCTGATTTTGCACACCAATGCATAGCAATTGCATGTCACTTCAGTTTTTCACTGCTACAAAAATCACACCTCCACACCAATATATCTTTCAATCGCTTTTTGCTGTTCCAAGCGTAAATATTTCAATGCCTGATTCTTATTTTGCATACCAATATATAGAAACTACTTGTCATTTTAGTTTGTTTACTCGCTTTGCTACTAAAATCATGCTTCACACCCATGTATTCGTCTTTCAATCGCTTTTTTTTAATATTCCAAACGTACGTACATATTTATATGCCCGAATCGGATATTATATAGAAACCGCATTTCATTTTAGCTAATTTATTCGCTCCACCGCTAAAATCATGCTTCCCACCCACGTGTTCGTCTTTCAAACGCTTCTTACTGTCCCAAACGTACATATTTCAACGTCGGCTTCTGATTTTATATTCCGATATGCAGAAACTGCATGTCATTTTAGTCATTTTACTCGCTGTGCCATCAAAATCATACTTTCCATCCACGTATTTGTCGTTTGATCGCTTTTTATTGTTAAAACCATACAAATGCATTTTAATAAAAACAGACACTTTAGGGTATTCAAAAACTTCGAAAAGCATTGCATTCGGTTTGTATCTATACATATGTATCTATTATATGATTGTTATCTATGAAAAACAGGCACGAACTAATGCAATCATCTAATATGTAAACAAGCGTACAAATTGCATTCGTCTCTACTGCATCAAATGCATACATATTCAAAGTTTGCATCAAATTCGGAACCGCAAACGTACATATTAACAATAAACTATGAGTATATAATTTAAGATAAAAACTACACCGTGTTTACTTGGCTTCAACATAATCACCTTATTTACGTACATATGTACTTTGATAACAATCTGATTGTATCCAGTCGTACAAAGGAGCGACGAGATCAAATCATATTATAAATAGAGCCTCAGTCTCGGATGCTGTTTGCTTGCATATTTGCAATCCAAGATGTGGAAAAACGGTACATAACTAGCTCGCTGGGGATTTTTCCGCTCGATCGAAGAAAAGAGCATTCAACGGTAGCGTGCAACAAATCGCAAAATAAATAGAAAATAGAACGGAAGTCAATCGTCATGGTCACAAAATGGCGCAAAAAATATTCGTTTCGCATCTTCGGTCACATTCGGGACATTTAACTCGAAAAACAAAACAAAACGGTGCTATTACGACAAACGGTAGCAAAAATACACGAATCGCTCAAAAGGTATTTAAGTGGTACCTGTGAATAAAACCGAGGGAACAATACAATCTAACGACGGACGATAATGTCACATAATTAAAGGTAGAACCATACAAACCGAAACCGAACTTTAGATACAAACCATACGAACCATACAAACCGAACGCATAGATTAAGTCCTATCCGAGTAACTCGTCTATCTCATCACACAGATTTTTCTTATTTCATCCACTTATGACATTCTTTGCATGCTTTTACATTCTCTCAAGCACTTTCTTCGTCCATTCTTCTAACTAAATGAACCTCCCATTGCCATGTAGTCTATATCAACTACCCCTGTCCCACGTACATACTTGGTTTCTTATCTCTCCTCTCTTATGCAGAGCAAACAGCTCTACATACTTCTTAGAGCCCAACCACAGCAAGCAACTCGGTGGGAGACTTTGTTGCACGACCAGATTAAATGTATGCAGTTGTTGGGAGCATGTCACACCAGGCAACTCACCGGTTGCCCAAGTCGCAAAGTCATCAAACTAGCGAGATCAGTTGCCGGCCTTGGGTCTGTTCATGGTGATATTACTACTTGAGCAACCGTCACCATCAGGGGTGACATAGTGAAAAAAACTATGAGCACGTGTGTGTCGTCACGTATTCTTTGATGTTTCTGGTTGACCATGAGCAATTTACGTTTGGGCAACAAAGTCACTATATAGTCCCCCTTGTTTGCCGGCAACTAAATCATATAGTGTGGCACCCTTCAATACAACCATATACATTTTGAGGGAACACGGTGGTTGCTTAGATAATAAAATCGCGGTGACCAGATACAACGCCAGCAACCAATCTCAACAGCCGGGTGAATTTACGACCTGGGCAACCGATGGTGTGGCATGCTCCGTACAACTGCATACATTTGATCTGGTCGCGCAACAAAATCACCCACAGAGTTGCCCGCAAGTCACCCGGTGTGGCTGGGCTCCTTAGAATGCATTCTACTGACATAACTATGATAAAAAAACACTCAATCAAGTCTTCTGCCGTTGGGAAGTATGTAGATTAAAAAAAATTCCAACTTTATACAGCGAAAATAATAACAAAATTGACAAATTGTGTAAGTAAGGAAATAATTCTTAATTGGAATTAAATTCCGTCCCTGTACAAAACAAACAAAATCGCTCATCCAAATACCTACATATACATACAGAATTGTTACATCGCAAAGCGAACGACAGTGAATTCGAATCCGAATAATCGCGGCAAATTAAGCAGAATCGGAAATGATATAAACGAGAATCCGGATTACGAGCCGGGCGAATTAAATTGACAGGACGAGACGGAAGCGGATCTCCGGAGTGAAACGTCGTAAGAGACAATTTCGGTATCGATCAAACAACCACGAAGGGCAATAGTACGATCACGCTGCATAGACACATTTGAACTTCTCCGAAAACAAGTGTTTCGTGAATGAATACATAATACATAGCCAGCAGCATAGCTCGGACGTTAAGCTGTTACTGCTTACCGTCAAGAAGGTGCCGGGTTCTATCCCTGAATGAAAATGAATTTTTCAGAGTATGCTGTTGGTCAGACCTGGATTTGTGACTCCAGGTTGATCGTTTCCTATCAGAGTTTGCCAATTTTCTGATTTCATTGTTGAAACGGTTCCCGGAAAAAAAATTGGCTAAAAATCCTTCCTACCTACTATGTCACCACTATTTGAAATTTGATGGATGTACAATAAAAATTTATGTACAATTCATAGATGTCTCGTTAATTTGCGAGTTTTTTCAGTGTCTCGCAATTCAACGACTTATAATTAAAAAATGCTGCATTTGTATTTGTAATTGGCCAGGAAGGCGCATTGGGATTTTCCTGTAAGGCCTTCCTGGTATAGATGTAAAATAAAAAAAAAAATAAAAAAAATAATAATGGTCCATCTTCAGCGGATGTGGGTTGACATGTATTTTTACCTCAGTCAGGTATACAATGGTATGAAACTGATCCTGACAAATATAAAATAATAATAGCCATTCCAATAATAGCACTGAGTAACAAAAAAAAAAAAAAACTGAAGTGGAAAATAATCACACTATACTAAGTTTGACTCACTAAATTCGAATATTAAATTGATTTTTGTTGGCTTTTTCTCATTTGTGAGATATAAGCGTTTGAATAAATGCGCAATTTTTACAGATTTTTGACTTTTGCAGTATTTAACCATAATTAAATTTAAAATAATTCAAAATCTATAGAAAAAACATCTGACTATGGATTCGAATACTCACTTTTGGAACAGCAATAATAGATTTTGAATTAAACACTGCAAAATCCAACCCTTAGAGTAATTATGTCTTGTCTGTTGAAAGCCACACTGAAAATTTCGCCAATATTTCCAACTAGAATTATTTAGAAATCCAATAGAAAGCAGGTATAAAAATTGTAGCTAATCCAAGCAAACCCTAGATCATTTGATCCGTGTGTTTAGATTCTCTAAAGATATCTTGCAACAATATAAAATAAACAAACAATTAATAAATGTATTTTTCCAAAACTATTTCCATCTTCTTCATTGTTATTAAAATGTAAAGCTTACAATCTAAATGCCAAGCCACAATCTAAAATACTCAGCAGTTAGGGATTTCCATCGGGAAATTCAGCTATGGTTATAAATTCAGAAATTCCGGTGTAAACCAGTCTTTATAAACATTGACACAGATTGCACGACCAATGTTCAATGCTACCTGGGAAGGCTTAGCGGTTAGTATTCTTGTTTATTTTTTACATACTCAAAATACTACGCAAAATGGACTTGTCGGCAAAAGGCCGATCGGTGTTAGGGCCCGGCCGCACCTTGCGACTTGCGAGCGACTTGGTTGAGAGCGATCAGACCAATGCATGCAGGTAGATGGGACATGCCATACCCGTCAACTTGTTTGTCGCACACATTTCCATACATTTTTTCGTGTCGCGCAACTAGTCGGCCGACAAAGTTGCACGGTGCGGCCCAGCCCTTAGTCAGCATTCAAAGGGTTAAACGATAACAATCCATGTTCAATGCTACCTGGGAAGGCTTAGCGTGTAGTATCGTTGTTTACTTTGTACATGCTCAAAATACAACGCCTATCGGCGTTTTTCAGGCTCATGGTCTTGTCGGAAAAACGCCGATCGGCGTTGGTCAGCAAGCCAACAAACGCCATATTCGAATTCAGTGGGTGAAACTTTTTGTTGTTGCTCAGTGTAATCAGAGTTTAGAATATGTATGTTCAGAAATAGGCACTATCTCGAATTGGTTGTAACATATAATGGACTTGAATACGTATTTCAATCACTCGAGAGTGCAACAAGTTGCCTTTTTTTTTTAATTTAGTTCACAGACTGTATCCTGAAA
Source organism: Arctopsyche grandis (assembly GCF_051622035.1). NCBI lineage: Eukaryota > Metazoa > Arthropoda > Insecta > Trichoptera > Hydropsychidae > Arctopsyche > Arctopsyche grandis. Next base: position 35,512,643 of record NC_135356.1, read on the forward strand.
GTGTGAGAACACCGCTTAAAAAAGTTTCATTGTGTATATTACGTATTCTGGTGTGATTTTCAGAAGTAGGGCGTGTCCAGTGCCGAAATGACATCATCCACAGCGCGTGAGCGGTTCTCAACAATCGGCCACGAACTCACCAACCGACAACTAACGGTGTGTCTGATGTGTGGATGTACATTTTTTTTTAGTTACATCCAACATGCACGGGCAGCACAGTAATGTACACGCTTGTGTGTGTGTGTGTGTGGCGAGTTATAATTGAAGCAGAGGTCACAGAAATTAAGCGCAATGTAGCACATTTGTGTGCCTACGAAACGCAGCGTGGGTCACCGATGCAGGAGAAAAATGGACTGGATCATCGTTGTTATTACATAACGGATGTGTGATATAACACGGGCGAAGGAAGCGTGCATAGAATAGAGTGAGCGCGAAAGAGGCGCACGTGGATTATTGCGCACACGTGAGAAGACCCCGCGTGAAACATCGAAGACGAGAAGAATAAGGGCGAAATCACACAGCGCGGTACGTGGAATGTGGAATCATATATAAAAAAACGTGGCATACCTTGCACGTATACCATGATATATATATACGTATACCATGATCGTCCGACCGGTACGTCTCGCCCCTTTAGACCTTTTTCGGCCAAATTGTATGGTTTGATTTTTCCTAATAACGGTGTATCCTATATGACCACCCACAGCGAGGAGCCATGCACACGATGTGCCGTCCACCGCTGTGTGTTTTCGCCTTGTCGGCCCTTTTTGGGCGTGGTTTATATTTATATGACAGTGATCGATAACGGTTTTAAGAAATATAGGAGAACTTGTCGACGTACCACATACCGCATAATACGCTATGTAATTTCGCCCTAAGAGGCGACTTAATCGAAGTATTTAAAATACTAAATAATCATTATAAATGTCATAAGTCCAATCTTATTACATTCAACGAAAACACTCACCTCAGAGAGGTCACTCGCTTAGACTCAAAAAAGAAAAATCTAATAAATTTATCAGAGATTCTTTGTTTTCAAACAGAGTGGTTTCAGTTTGGAATAGTCTTCCCAATGATGTTGTTATTTCTGACAACCTTTATATTTTTAAGAATAAGCTTGATGTATTTCTTAAGCTTATTAAAGGATTTATGTAATTATTTTTTCCCAATATCTTATTTATGTTTCTTGTTTACTTTTTACTCATTTTAATATATTTTATTTTTTTCTAATTTAATTTACAAATATGTATAAATTGATAAAATACAGTACCGTGCATGGAAATCGCATCACCTCTAAATATTTTGAATTCTCGGAATTTCTCGGTAAAAGGTCCCCTACTTTCTAAAATACTATTTATTCAAAATAGTAGTATTACGAACATTTTGAGGTATTCTATTAAGTTCTTGTGCGGTTTTCAAGTGAGTCACTACGATTTGTGCGAAACATGGCGAATTGTGAAAAACTAAATAATTTCGCTATCTTCAAGAGGATTGATTGTCCACACGAAAAATTAAAAAATTGCAGTTGAGATGTATTTATAAATCAAACCCTCGGTTATCGGCTTTGCCACCTCCCCCAAGTATGTTAAATAAATAAATAAATAAATGAAAATTCGTGTACGATTACATCCAATCACACGCTCGTAGTAATTGTGTAGTTTTATTATTATGACGTCTCACAACTAATATTTCCGATTGTCTCGGGTCGATTGTGCGAAGATACTGTATTGATGTTCAGTTTTTGTAACATTTTTTTACTATTGCTAAAAAATTAACTACTCTCGTGTCGCTTGTATTGTTTTACGACAAATGCAGCTGTTGTTTTCTTCCATTTTTTTTTTAGTAGTTATTGTTTGACTCGAGACTAATGCGTGTATGAGCTTAGGGCTTGAGATTTACGCATATTTGAATAAAATTCCGATGTATAAAACGTAAGTGTTGAACTTGTGACCCACTAGGTCTAGATACATTGACAATTTATTAGAGAGTTAATGACCTTGACCCTGAAAAATAAAGCAAATGTTATTTCCAACTAAAAAAATTCAATTCTAGTTATTTCAACTAACCCAAGCACTTTATTTAGCATATACCCAAACAAAATATTTATTTTAAGCAAATAAATAAACTGAAATTATACGAATTGTTAACAATAAACACTCGATCATTATGACGAAAATTATCGCTTGTTTTTGATAATTTAGAGACGACCGTGGACGAAAATAGTCAGCGGCGAAATTATGTCATAGAACAACAACACATTTATTGGTCATAAACGCGACCGAACGAAATAGCACACGTCACCTAGATTGGCCACCCCTTACTTCGCTACGTAATAAATATGTGTATCTTTCGCAGCCCAACGAAGTAATAAATCTCCCCCCTAATCGGATGGCGCAACACTTGCCGATTTTCCTTTTACGGAAATTAGGCATCCGGACAACATACCTGAGCGCTCATGAGATTGCACATACATACATACATACATACATATTTGGACATATGTACATACATGCCAGCAGTTCATAGAAAAATAATAATTCAGTAATTCAGAAACTTAAATACAGATGCATATGTGGAGCGGAGCGTGGAGCAGCAGCGCGGAGCAACGAGATTTTTCACGGAGCAGGAGCGAAGCCGGAACACGAAAATTTTATGTTTGTGTTTACAAACTAAGGAAAAATATAGACTTTTTTCAATTTCATTAGTATCACAGGATAGTTTGACATATCACTGTGAATCAATTTCGAATCATAGTCTTAAACACGAAAGAGCACGCACCCGTGCGTTTATGGCGATTAACTGCAAATACCGTTGAAACGAAATAAAACTCTTATTTAGGCTGTAAGTAGTGAGAAATCAGCGTTTGCAGTTGTGAAAATCACTTTTAACATAATTATCATACCACTTTAAGGATGACTGGAGTAGTAGCTAAAGCTTTTATTTATTTATTAAAAGTTGAAAGCACTATTTTATGGAAAAAATTGCCGAAGATTTGGTCATGTCTGTAAATGGTACCATTACACTGTTCGACACGAAAAATGGTCCAGAGACGAAATATGACTTTTCTTATAGAGCTAGGCCCAGGTAACACGAATCTGATAATAAAAAATGTTGATTGGCTCGAAATTCGGAGATATATGTGTTTTTTAAATCGCGCGATATTTCTATATCTTGGTGTTGTTCGGTCGATGTCTCAAAATATGTCAATTTCCTGTTCAAAATGAATATTGGAATCTATAGTCGGGTACTTTATCTTTCATTTGTAGTACTTTTCAGCTTTCAAATCTCTCTAAGTAGTCGTCCAGATCAAATCTAAAGTCAAAAGTACGTGTTTTCACTTGGGATTTTTTCCCACTGTTAATACTATTTTATATTGAGTATTTTCTATTGAAACATGTTTATTGGGATAGTGTTCTGGCCACGCTATTTTTTGTTTTCGTTTAAAAGGGTTAATTGGAAGTGTGCTGAATTTTAAATCGGTAAAATTGCGAGCTAAAAACTCGTATTAGTTGAGCACGGCTTTGCTTTGTGTACACTGTACGCTCTCTACTCGTCTTAAAGCGCAAGTCGACTTTTATTGTCCATGCCAAATTTTAATTTTTTATTTTTACAGTTATATATCAGGAAGGCTTGATAGCAAGACCCAATGCGCCTTCCTGGATAATTAATTACAAACAATGCAGCAGTTTATTATAATTTAAATCACTGTATTTCCAGAAGCTGAAGAACACGAAACAACAATTAATTAATTACATAAATAATCCATTGAGACATTTATGTATTTAGATTTTGTACATATTTTTTACAAATTATATACACAATAAATACAGAAGATTTGTGACACCAGGAGAGATGATTTTTTGCCAAATTCGAGGAACCGTTTCAACAATGATCAGATTAAATTAGCAAACTCTGATAATATAAACGATCGATTTGGAGTCACAAATACCCCCAAATCTAACCAGCAGTATGGCGGATCGAACCCACTGATCACTTGGTGCTAAGCATACACGCTACCACTAAGCCATACTGCTGGTTAAAGCTTTCATTTAATTCAATGCGAATTTGAATAATATCTAAACCATATAAGGAAACGTGTTTAAATATAAAGCCTAAGAGTAGATGATATATCGAACTCAAACCTCCTAACGATCGGTGACGTAAATACGTACATAGTGAAATGAAATTTTATATAAATTAAAACATTCTGCACGATTTTTTTTTTGAGTTTCAACCTCGTTATTCGTATTGCGCAATTCGTTAACCGCCAATTCGAGCACACGGTGAGATAAATCTCGGCGCGAATTCGGTCCAATTGGCGCCCAAGGCGAAAAAGGTTGACGGCGTCTGACCCGAGCGAGGTGAGAAACGCTTTTAAGGCGACAAACACCCATTGAGTAACATAACGATGATAATATGTAATAATAAGTACGTGGAGAGGACAAATTGCGTTATTACGACACCGGCCAAAAGGTTAAATATCATGAATTACGTGTCCATTTACATTCAGACACCAGAAACTGCGACTGTTTGTACAAAATTTCACAGAAAAACAAGTGGGCTTTGTCGACGAAAGAATTGCGTGTCGAGTGTTTTGTAACGAAATCAAATCCAATACGAATTTCAGACGAGCGAATCTTGAATTTTGCACAATGCTAATCTATGTATGTATGTATAGATATATATATCTACTTCAATAAAGAGGCCCATTCACTATCTGCCGTTACTAATCTACCGATATCTCAGGCTATGAAATTTTTCGTAGAGAGTAACCCTACGTCGGACAACTCTCCTTTGTCGAACAAAATACTATTTGTAAACTAAAAATGGTGAAACTCTCGAAAAATTTAATATTTTAAGTCTTTTAATATTCCAGACGAGTTGCTCACCGCTGAAAATCTAGAAACGAAACTTTTATATACAGTTGACACCCCCTAGAATACACCCCCGGTTAATAGGGTTTCCTATACATAGTACGGTATCCTACAATTGGTCGTTGAAATCAAAAAGGGTAAATGTTTCATCTTTTGTTGTGCTCTTATTTACAAAATACGTTAGAAAACCTACAAATGTCTATAGCTCGTGCAACGAAAGCTGGCACGTACCAATACAAACACGTATATTGTATCCGTGAAGATATGAATAAGATTTTTTGTATCTGTTTTCTAGGACAATCAGTTGGTCCCTTTCATACGCACCCACTTTCCGAGCATGACAGAAACAACAATTATTTTTTGTATTGCTCGGTGATTTTTGCTCAGTGATCAAGTGTGCACTACAGGGTGATTTTTTCCAGTTTCACTGGTCAGTCACCGATCAACCCCCACAAACTGACGTAACGCGTTCTTATATTGTTTGCTAATTGGTTAATTGGAGTTAGTTCATTAGAATTAGTGGATATATGATAATAAAATGCTTTGTAATAAAATTGGATCTGGGAAAACACTAACGGGACAATCTCGCGAAATTGTGTATAATGTTTTCAACTATTTCATGGATTGTGTATTGAATAGTGAAACTGACGAAAGAAATAGTTTTATGAAAAATTTATATGCTTCAACTGCGGAAGCGACTGGTGTTTCTAAAAGAAGTGTTCAGCGAATTGTTTGTGAAGTACGAAATCAATTTGTGGTGGCTAATAAACCGCCAACATCGCAACCTTCAATATCGGAGCCATCAACGACACAACCTATATCCTATAATAAAAAACAATAAACAAAATCATCAAGAGTTTGTACTTGATAAAATCTTGGAAGCTCACAAAATCTTGGAAACATGAAGAAAAATTTATTGAACTGGAACCAAAACTCGATAATTTAACGGACAATTTCATTGAAATTATAAAAGTAGAATATTCTGATAGCGAATATATGGATTCTTCAAGTGATGGAGAATTAAGTGGCGTAGAAGAATTATGATACGACATTGTATAGAAACAGAAGACTATCCAAAACGAGCAAAGAAGTAACGAATTAAAGAAAATCAGAAAAGGTTAGTAAAACTAGAAGTACGTTTAGTAGTAGAGTAGTAAAAGTAAAGTCTTATAATAGAAAAGTTTGAAATTGAAATTCAAAAATAAGATTATAAAATGAACAATGTATTTATTTAGATTAGAAACACTTCCGGTTCGGGTAGACTTTCTGGGTGTAAATGTACTGCGGCATTATCCAAAGATCGCCGCAATATTTTTTTTGTAAGTTTATTTTATTATTATTTATGACAAGTTCTGACTTAGCTACAAAATTCTGAAGCCGACAAACAATTCTATGCAAAATAATGAAAAAATATTTTGATGGTCTAGGCACCCAACAGTAAACAAATTTGAAGTGAGCAAATAAACAACAAAGTGTAGCGCTTTCTTTGCGAATTTATTTTATAATCTTTGTAACGGTCGGGACTTAATACTAGCCGACAAAGAAGAATGTCTATACATAATAATGAAAAGGACTGCATTATTATCAAAATTCGAACACTTTTAAAATCACTTATTTCCTGTTTAATATAATTTATATCCTATATTTTTTTCTCATTTTTTAATTCGTATTAATTTTTGCATACGTACGTTTGTTTTACTTATAATTTAAAAAAATGCTATTTATCATTTTATTCGTGGTACGTATTAAAATATTAAATAAATATGCCACCCAAATTATATCATAGATCTTAAAAACATTACACGATCGGTTGAAATAAAATATATAAATAACAGCCTGTATATGAAAAATGCATTTGTATGAGTACTGTGCACGCGCCTTCTGTAGCTAATAGACCTGTATGTACCCTAGCAAAGTTTGGCGTTGGATGGATGCTTTTCGCTCAAAAAAATAGTCAAATTCCATTTTTTTTGCTCGCTTGCATAGAACACTAATGTAGTGGTCTATTGCTATTTGAAAAGCACCTATCGAACGCCTATATTTAGTCCCGTCTCCTACATACAGTACGGTCCCTATATCCGTACTGAAAAACGGACAATTTTGAACTCACACATGACAATTGCTGTCACGAAAATAGCGAATACAGAATATCTGGCACTCCGATTCTCTTTAGCGCGATAGTTCGCGTGTCTGACTGTCGGTGGGTGGAATTTTCGAGTGCCAGATATTCCGTATTGGCGATTTTCATGATAGCGATTGTCGTGTGTGAGATAGAAGTAAAAAAAATGTTAAGCTAAGCTAACATATGAAATTTTCATTAATAGTATAAACTCGGGCTTCATTTCTACAATTATAGAATATTTTGTCCTAATTACGTTCATAGAAAAAAGTCAACGAAACTAATGGAAATAGCCTTATCAGCTGCCAAATAATTTCCGATGAGAAACACCAGGGGCATCATTTAGGGGGGGGGCTGGGGTGGGCATCCGCCCCCGTCTAGATTTGAACAGGACTATCCACGTTGTTTACATAATGTATTATTATGAATTTGAATTAAAATACTAAACCAACAAAAATATAATAATGAAATTCGTTAGAACACTGTCGGGTATAAACGCGTCGATTTTTCCCAGAAAAAAATGTTTTTATATATTGTTTTAATATATAAAAATTTATTATAAAATATATTTTGTTTTGTTGTTTGTTTTGCTTTGAAAGATTTCGTAAAACTCATTTATCCTACAAAACAAACTGTTGAATAGGATTGCCTTTCTTTTACTGAAAAATGATTAAAATAAATAATTAAAATTCATATACACTCAATTTTTTAATATAATACACCCCCCCCCCCCCCCTGTATATACTGAACATACCGAAGTAAAATTATGACATTTTTCTAAAATATCACCGAAAAGGGAAAACCAGCGAAAGTGCCCAGTACTGCTTGGGTTACGTTTCGAATATGAAAAATTCACTTCGACGATATGTGCGTGTCAGTTTCATTGACGAAATAACTTTCGCCAACCGCTCCAAATCCTCGTTTGGAATGTTTAACCACGAAAGTGCACTCTAACATTTGACGACCGCAGCAGCATTAGGAAATCGGCTTACAGCTAATGCCGATGACAAACAACTAGCTCGTGTTAGCATTCTGGTAATAAAAAATACCCCGGTTGGCAAAACGTTACGTGCTTGATTCAATAAACTAACGAATTTGAATGATTTCAAAAGTTTATATGGAACAGCGATTCTCAATATTATTTTTTGGTGAACTGGTGTAAAAATTATCAAGTGTAGATACATAGCTTTTGAGTATTCAACTGAGCAAGATCATCCTTCTAAAATGTCTCGATGAGAACATTGGCTATATTAGGTACTCTATTAACTACTTAAACAAAGAAACTTTTCATATTCATGACAGAACGTCCGGTCACACTATTTTGCCTGTCATTGCGAAGTACGACCGATGAAGAATAATCGTTTCATTCATTTTGCCATCTTGGCAGAAATCACTCGCTTCATCTGAGATGATCTTAAACTATTATTGTCGATGTCTAATACTATTAAACGAGCTAATCTTGTATAGCAGCAGCGTAGATCAATGGTTAGCATGGAATGCTTTCAATTGTGTGCTACAAGGTCGGTCGTTTCCTATCAGAGTTTGCTCATTTATCTGATTTCATTGAAACGGTTCCAACAAATTGGCATCCCTGTCCCATCCCCTACGCAAAACTTCGAGTTATTCAGCATTTTGATTTTCGCTGATTAAGAAATGCTGCAAAAATTTGTCCATAGTTATCTAATCGTTTGACTATACATAGATGTCATGTTTAATAAATGGATTTTGTTCATGTTTTAATAAATAGAACATGAACATTCGCCTTTACAGATACAATACAATCGATATTTATAAGCATTTTATACAATGCGAAATCATACAAACATCCACAGTAACATGTATGGAGAAATATTTGCAGCATTTTTTAATCAAATTGGCGAACCCTAAGACGCTGAATAGCTTGAGATTAGCAAGAGAGATGCCAAGTTTACAGGAACCGTTTCTATGAAAATCAGCAAAATTGGCAAACTCTGATTGAATCTAGAGTCACAAGCAATGAATTTTTCTGAGTATATACTTAGTGCTGCTGGCCAGACCTGGATATTCGTGACTCCAGGTCGATCATTTCCTATCAGAGTTTCCAAATTTTCTGTGATTTCATTGTTGAAACGGTTACCGATTCAAAATTAGCTAAAAATACTTCCTACCTACTATGTCACCACTATTTGAGTGTGGTTAATATACAATAAAATTTATGTAAAATTCATATATGTCTCGTTAATTTGCGAGTTTTCAGTGTCGTAATTCAGCCGCTTGTAAATTAAAAATGCTGTATTGTTTGTAATTGGCCAGGAAGGCGCATTGAGGTTTACCTGTAAGGCTTTCCAGGTATAAAATGTAATAAAAATAAATAAATAAATAAAACACTCGTCGCTTTGGAGCGACGAGTGTGCTATTTATTGCTAAATTAATTGAATAAAAATAAAATATATAAATTATTACTCATTTTAAAGGTGGAATTGCTCAATCCGACTGTTCAAAATTCTGACTATGTATTACAAATACAAATAAAGCGGACGTTTTGGTCTTTCCGTTTAATCTTGTAGGTGGATAATACGAAAATAAATGAGATCGAAAAGAAAATATTGGTCAATCGTTCACAGTTTGTTTCTTATCCGAGACAAAAGAGACTGCCCCAGGCAAAGAGAAGAAAAACGGAAGAAATTTGACCGGTCAATACCCTTTCTGTGATTTATTTCTGTTCGGAGGAAAGGGCAAAAAATAAATAAGATAAAAGATTTCCACACAGAGAGAGCCATAGCGCAAGGGAATAAATACAATGTAAACTTTGGAGATTTCAGTTTTACGGATGTTTTTTTTTTGTTTCTGCAAAAAACGGATTACATTTTTTCCACCAGTTTCCATTGTAAACGACATAAAGTAAGCATTCACAAAAAAAAAATAAAAAAACCACATAATAAATAAAGTAAAAAGTAAATTTGTTGAAATTGCGACACGATAAGAAATGACTACACATTTATGCACATATGTATGTAGGTATGTTGTTTTTGGATAAGGATCAAAGGCAGATGATATAAAATTGAAAAGTACCGAAATCAGCACTGTTTTTACCGCATGAAAGCGTATTTTATGCCGAGATTTTGTTTCTCTAATATATATTTAAAACGAGCGCAATCATTTTATTTTAAATACGCCTTCGTGGAATAAAAACAGTGCGCAATATATAATATATTCTCTTTTCTATTAATGTTATTTTAAGGCCAAAACAATAACGATTTACATATACCATCTTTTAACACTACCAATTTACAAATGTATATTATTATATAATGTGCTGTTTCATACATTTTATTTTTGCTTTTGTATTCTACGAAAGAAATTTGCGGACGTCAGAAAAATAAACACGAATAAGATGGATGCGCTTTTATCCATGAATCATAAAAGATAAATAAATTTATTTCTCATTCAAAACATGTCAATATGGAATATATGTATGTATTAACTTTGAAAGTCAATTGAGTTACCCTTCGCTATTTTTATTCCTCGACGTAGTTTACCGTATGGTAAACTATATACATATGTATTGTATACTTGGTGTGAAAATCTAAATTTCACTCATCAATATTAAAACAAGTAACATCCTTTTTTACATACCTCCTTTATTTTCGCCTTAGGCAAAAATTTAAGTTATATTTTTGATCCAAGCCGATATTATTTGCTTTATTGTTCAATCTTCCGACAAATTGCTACGACAGACAAGTTTTCAGAGATTTATCTTCTGACAAATACATACTATGTGCCATTTTTCTGTAGGTAATTTAACTTACTTGAATGATGAATCTCACAATATGTATATTCTACATATAAAACTCTTACATTCCATACATTTTCTTAGCGATCTTTAATTAAAAACTATTACAAAAGGTAAAGAAAACTTCACATTGTTAATTGAATGTGAAAAGACAACGAAAGAATCGTACAAAAAAAGAATATTAATTTATTTAAGTTAATTCAATCAATAAACTATGCACATCTACTTTACGGTGTCCCGACAAGATCGCGTGGGACAAATCGCTCGGACAAAATCACGCAAACAAAATAGCGCGGCGACCAAATCGTGCAACGTATAAATAAATAAATATAAGCAAGAAGATAAATACAAAAACAAGTAATATAAATATTAAAAACAGGTATAATAATGTATCTTATACACTAAACCTTTTTTTTAATATATATATATATATATATATATATATATATATATATATATATATATATATATATATATATATATATATTACTTGTTTTTGTATTTATTTTCTTGTTTATATATATGCGTTGCGCGATTTTGTTTCGTCTACTGTTTTCTACTGTTCAGTCTACTGTTTTCGGTTATTTAGAACTGTAATGTATAACGGTACTATAATTTACGGTTTTTGAAAAGGATCTAAAACAAACAAAAAAAATCTAAAAAAGCTCCATTTTTGACGTTAACCCGAGAAACGCCAGGCAAAACCGTACAAAACTAATAAAAATCTTATATTAAAAAATATAAAATAAAAACATAAAATTCCGACACAGCACAAAGTAATCGTACTCGTACCTAAAAAAAAGTCGACACGCGTACCAACGCAAGCATATAATTTGAACGGCCGAAAACAAAAGCAAATACGACCTTGACCACGAGCCGCGTGCAACTGGCTGAGGGGGAAAAGGTGATGCATAAGCACTACCACTAATTATACGCGCAACATTTATTCAATAAAAAATACCAGGCCTGTGGATTCGGAGTCGTTGAAAAATCGAGCGACTCCAGCTCCAATTTCGCATTATGTGTGAGAAGTATGACAAGGGTGGTTGATGAAGCGGACAGAGTGAAGAGATTGAAATATGTGTACCAATGGGCGGGTCACGTAAAGTGGACGAAAGAGGTGCTCGAATGGTACCCGAGAGAATGCAAGGGAGATGGGTCGATGGAATTGGAGCATGCCGAACTAAATTAAAGCTTTTAAAAATGTGTGAGCGTCAAAACAGAGACGACTTGGAGAGCCCTTCATCCAGCGGTGAATGGTGACGGGATTTAAATACGAACTCACTCCATTTTCAACGACGAAAAAAATTTAAAACCTAATAAAAGTGATGAAAATGCGCTCAAATGAGCCTGAAAAGTTGACGTTGCAATTTAAGGACTGTCATTTTAAATAATGTAATAAAAATCATCATCATTTTCATTCATGAATTAGGCAAATTATAAACCGAATGCGTTGAACTGTTGAAAAAAGTCATTTTGACATGACTTAACAATTAGTGTAATCTATGAAACATATATGAGTATAAAATATATGCTTGCAAGCGTTTTGAACATTTTACTTTAAGTCTTGATGAAAACACACACCATAGTAATGATTTATTGATTTGTATATAAAAAAAACGAGTGGATTAGTAGAAAAAATAAACACCTACCAAAGTCTTCTTTGTTCAATACATGAAATAGGCAAAATAATTCGTTCCCAATTCAGACAATTTGACTAATTCACGAATTAAGCAACGGGTTTGCGCTTTTGGTGAATATTTGGCAATTTTACGCAATAGGCAAATATTCATACATAAAAAATACAAAATAATATAACTAAAAAGGTACTGATTTATATTATACTATGTAGTTGTGCTAACGAAACTAATCTTGAAACCATGAAAAAAATCTTCATTTGTTTTTTTTATTTTTATTAACGTCCGACCAATCACAAACGTCTTTGACCAATCCAACCAATCGGAAACGACTTTGACTACAGCCAATTAGAAACGAATTACATACACCGTTTCAGTTTTATATGCAAGATATAAACTGTATGAAAAATGCCACTTTGCCTGACGAAAGATATGTTTTGATCACATTGATGTAAAACTTGGGCATTGAAAGCCAAAATATTGCACAAAGTCCAGTGTAAGATATAAAAAGTATGAAAAATGCCACTTTGCCTTAAGAAATATATGTTTTGCCATTGATCTGAAACTTGGGCATTGAAAGCCAAAATATTGCATATGAAAGGAAGGAATATATGAAAGTTGAATACTATGCATAAAAAATGACGATTAGGAAACGGAACAATTTGGCGAGAAGTATGACAAGTCGATATAGTGGAAAGAGTGAGGAGATTGAAATGGAATTGGGCGTGTCACTTCGCAAGAATAATGGACGTATTACGTTTTGTGAAAGGAAGAATGCAAGGAAGATTGGTGTATGAAATTAGAACAACGTGTGACAGTTGCTCAAAACAGAAACGAATGGAAGCGTGTTGTAGAACAGTGGATGGTCTATAAATGATCATCAACAAAAACTGATAGTATTCCGAAATAAAATAAACAAGGCCACCAGAGTGGATGAAATGCGAAAGTTGCTAAAAAAAACAGCATGTTGGAGAGGCCTTCATCCAGCAGCGGATGGGCTGTAAATGACGATGATGATGATGATACATCAGATTGTATCCATACACCTGGTAACGTTCTAGGAAAGAGTATTTTTAATGACTGCGAAAAATTCGAAAAAAAAATGACACAGTACTACCATTGTGAATTTAAATAGTGTGACGCGAAAGGTGGTCGCTGGTCGCGTTTGAAACTGTTTGGAGCGCGCGCGTCTCGATACTTTTCAGCAGGATGGAGGGGGGGTGGGGTGGTAGCCGCATTGTTGAAACGGCGGGGGAGGAAATTTGAGGGGAAGTGGCGTGGTGACGGGAAGTGGGAAGGGGGGAGTGTGTTGTGTGTGCGCGCGCGCAGCACCTACCTGGTGTAGTGTAGCGAAGCGCGAAGTACGGGCGTGCGAATGTGTGTCTAGAGCGGAGCGCGTACCACTCGCGACTATCGAGCGATACCACTGAACAAGCGTTCAAGCTACCCCCCACCATCGCGCTCGGATCAGCGCTCGCGAACCTTCGACGTGCGGTCGACTGCGCTCGAGATTCGCGCCCGAAACTTTTCCATACTTGCGCACCAAGATACAAAAGTATCGCAACTGATACTTTTGGACACCCGAGTCGTTACAACAATTAAATAAAGCAAATTTTATAAAATATAGGGTAAAAGTCGGAATTATCGACAGGGCGGACACCCGGTTGACCCGCTCCTTCCTGTGATTATATTTATTATTTATTTATTTATATAGCAAACTGCTAATACATATAACACAAACATTGATGTATAATACACTAGATCCGCCCTCACCATTGAAGTAGAATGGGTAGAAGCGCTCTCAGCTTCCAAAAATGTTGCTACAGAAACTCCGTGCAGACGTCTGTTTTGCTCAGTTGTTTGTTAAGAGGGCTGAACAGCAGCGCCTTGTCCATACAAACGTACTATACTTCTCCCTTCCTCAATTATGGCACTAGAGAAAGTATTTTTTAATATGCTATGAATATCCACCATTGGGGTGCATCTATTGTTTTATTTTTTTGATTAATTATTTTTTTTAGGAGCTAGGAGCCGCCAAACATCTATAAAATCGCCTCTTTTTTACACCCACGAAACGAGTCCAGCCTGCTTATTTAACGGTCGATTTTAAAAAAAATACGCCGATAGATGCACAGAAAGTATCTTTCTCATACCGATGATGAAATTTTTTTTAAAATTGATCCAGTTTTGGAGGAGAAAATAGTTGAATACGAAACCTTGATTTTGTCAATTTAAAATACGTTTTATCTGGTCGAAGCGCAACTGTCGCATTCACTCAATATATATATATTGATATATATTGTCGCATTCACTCAATATATACATACACTCAATATATATATCGAAGAAAGGAACGGTAGCAAAATTAAGGTTTCGGGTGTACAGCCCTTTTAAGCTCTGTAGTAGGATCTCTTTGAAATAGGATCTACTAGTGAAATTGTGTGGTAGTATTAGTTCGACAAAGTCCGAACATCTGTATGTGCACGTGCTAGATGTTCGGACCAGCCTCACTCATTGAAAAACAGGGCCGTACACCGTATTATTTTTTAAAACTAATTATTACTTTATCTACATTGAAGTAGTATGCATAGAATTGCTCTCAGCCCCTAAAAATGTTGCCAAAAAAAATCCGTGTGCCCGGAGATGTCAGCTGTTTTGTCCAGTTGTTGTAAGGGACGATCACTTCCACGATTTTTTTTTCCTCACTCTTTTGTCTCTCTTCTGACTTTCCGTCTCTCTCTTCGATGGCTCGCTTTTAAGCGATACTTTTGTTAGGAATGACTATTCTATACATTATACTTCAATGGCCCTCACGCTTTATACTGGTCTCCCTTTTGGCGCATGCAAAATACATGGCGCATGCACAGTTTCTCTCAGTAGGTAGGTAGGTACCGCTGCGTCGTAGGGAAAAAAAACGTTTTATTTCCCCAACTTCCCCGCTAGTTAAACCCCCCGCACCCCTCAGTTAGTGAAGACAAGATCTCCGAACAAAATCACACGTCAGGGCCCATCCAGTGTATTATACATCAATGAACACAAAATAACAACAAAAAATTATAAATCATCTTCCACAAAGGTATCCATTAACGCCCTTCAAGAAAGCATCAATATATATATATATATATATATATATATATATATATATATATATATATATATATATATATATATATATATATATATATATATATATATATATATATATATATATATATATATATATATATATATATATATATATATATATATATATATATATATATATATATATATATATATATATATATATATATATATATATATATATATATATATATATATATATATATATATATATATATATATATATATATATATATATATATATATATATATATATATATATATATATATATATATATATATATATATATATATATATATATATATATATATATATATATATATATATATATATATATATTTATTTATTTATTTATATATATATATATATATATATATATATATATATATATATATATATATATATATATATATATATATATATATATATATATCATCATCATCATCATCATCAACATCATCATTTACAGCCATTCGCCATCCACTGCTGGATGAAGGCCTCTCCAACACGCTCACTCGTCTCTGTTTTGCGCAACACTCATCCATCTCATTCCGCACATTTTCCTAATTTCGTTCACCCATCTTCCTTGCGGTCTTCCTTTTACTCTTTTGCCTTCTCTCGGGTACCATTCAAGCACTTCTTTTGTCCACCTTTCGTCCATCCTCCTAGCTACGTGACCCGCCCATTGCCATTTCAATCTCTTCACTCTATCCACTATGTCCACTACCCTTGTCATATTTCTCACCCACGTGTTCCGCTTCCTGTCTTTCCTCGTTATGCCAAGCATACAGCGTTCCATACTTCTTTGAGTGCATTGGATTTTATTTTGCATCTTGGCGTTCAGTGTCCAAGTTTCACATCCATACGTCATCACTGGCAAAACGCATTGATCAAAGATCCTTTTCTTCAGGCAGAGTGGCATTTTTGATTTAAAAACAGCATTCATCCGTCCAAATGCACTCCACCCTAATTTCATACGTCTCTTTATCTCTTCATTTTTACTACCAGACATGTCAATTATTTGACCTAAATATAAATAATTATTTACTACTTCTACTGGTTTATCATCTAAGGGGATGCTATCAGGCATGCAATAACTATTGAACATTAGTTTAGTCTTATCTACGTTAATTTTTAATCCTACTTTTCTACTTTCCCTGTCCAGCTGTGTTAGTCTGATAAGTAGGTCAGCTGAATCACGAGCTACTAAAACTATATCGTCTGCGAACCGAAGGTGACTCAAAAAGCGACCATTGATGCTTACTCCGGCTGTATCCCAATCCAATTTCCTGAAAACTCCCTCAAGCACCGCATTGAATAACTTGGGCGAGATTGTATCTCCTTGTCTTACTCCTTTTCCTATGCTAAATCTATCTGTACCTGAAAAAATTTTAACCGAAGCTGTGGCATTCTTATATATTGCAGCTAACAGTCCCACATAGGGTTCCGGCACTCCCTGTGTTTTAGAGCGTTAAGTACTGCATTATGACTAACTGTATCGAAGGCTTTCTCATAATCGACGAAACCTAGGCACAATGGCCGTTGATATTCGTTGGCGCGCTCGATTAGTTCGCCAACTACTTGGAGGTGGTCCATTGTGCTGAAATTTGCCCTAAACCCTGCCTGCTCTATAGGTTGGTTCTCGTCGAGGATATTCTTCAGCCTTTCTGTAATAACCTTCGTGAAGAGCTTGTAGACCGCTGAAAGTAGACTAATGGGTCGGTAGTTCTTGATATCGCTTTTGTCGCCTTTTTTGTGTATTAAAATGATAGTTGCGTTATTCCATCCTTCTGGTATAACTTGGTTCTGGATGCATTTGCTGAAAAGCCTAGCTAAGATATTAATTATGGGGGGGCCGCCACATTTTAGTAAGTCAATGGGAATATTATCTTCCCCTGGGGTTTTACCGTTCTTTGCAGTTTTTAGCGCGGCCTCTACTTCGCTAGGCAATACTGCAGGAACCCTTTGGCCGTGTGTCGATTCCAGAGCGGGGAATTGGCCGTTGTCGTTCTCGTATAGTTTTGCATAGAACGTGTAAACTCTGTCTATGATTTCTTCTCTATTCCTAATTATTACTCCGCTCTCTGATCTGATTGCGATCATTTGGTTTTTGCCTAAGAAAAGATCCTGTTTGCACTTTTTCAGGCTACGGTTATTCTTAATGGTATTTTCTATTAGCTTGCTGTTAAAATCCCTGACATCCCTGACTATTCTCTTTTTAATTTCCTTATTTACTAGATTGTATTCTTGCTTATTATTATCCCTATCTAAATTCCTTTTATGCTTAATTAGGTTTTTTGTTTCCGCTGAAATTTTGCTTAATTTAATCTGTTTCCTATATATATATATATATATATATATATATATATATATATATATATATATATATATATATATATATATATATATATAAATATATATATATATATATATATATATATATATATATATATATATATATATATGTATATATATATATATATATATATATATATATATATATATATATATATATATATATATATAATATATATAGAGGTTGGCGAAAAGGTAAAGAACGATCGGAGCAGTGTGAAAAAATGCGGCAATGTGTTCAATAGACGTTACCGAGAAAGATTATGGAGTATTTTCAAACGTGTCTATTACGATTATTTTTCACCATCGTAATGGCGGACTCGATTTACACATATATTGATGACCAAACCTAGCAAAATTACAAAGTTTGAAAGCGATCGGATAAGAACTCAAATTTTGTCAGACGAAATCAGACGTAATAAAAAATGTTTTTTTAAAAACTAACCTCTTCTATATTTTGTTTATAAAATTAAGACAATATATAAAAAAAAAAAAAAAAAAAAAAAAAAAAAAAAAAAAAAAAAACCTAATTAAGAAATCACCAATTCTCTCCGTAAACTTTGATCATGAGTATGGCAAAGTGCTCAATCTGCTATAGTGAGAGGGGGGCGAAAAGGGAAAAAACGATCAGAACAGTGTGGACAAATGAGACAGTGTAGACTATATGGTACAAATGGGACAGTGTGGACTATGTGGTATATATGGTACAATTGGAGCAATTTTTTCTGAAATTCTGATTAAAATCAAAGGAAAAAAAAGTTAATACTAGAATTACCACATGCTGATAATTAGTAAATGTGACATCCAATACGATTAAGGCCGGAAACACACTGAATCAATCATCGGCACGTGACTCTTGGACCCCCGTGGTGAAAGAGCCACAGGGGCTTTTTATGAGAAGTTTCTCTGACATTTCTTCAAATATGGGAATCACCGAAAAAAAAACGGAGCATATCATTCAAAGCGCCATGCCATATATTCACGTGGAAGAGGAAACTGCAACTTTTTATTCATGCGAACTTGAAAATATCTAATTTAATCAATGCAAAACGAACAACTCAAATCCGGGTCAGTCACACGCAATCCGTTATGTCTGGTCACTTTAGCTACTTATTCTTTATTTGTCATCACTTTGAATATAATTTCAAATTTAAATAAAATGTATCAATTGTATTGCAATTGGTTTTATTTCATATGTATTTTCATAAAATAAAATAATATTCGGAAATAAGCTTCGGAAATAAATCGAAATAATATTCGGAAATAAGCTTTCTTATATAATAATACGGCACTTGAGTTCGGAGAGTCAAGTTTCAACGAATACGATACTATTCATAATAATAATAGTGACAAAAGATAATACATCCCACGCCTGTCGCTCTTCGCAGCCGTGCAATCGGAATACTCAATTAAATATATAATAATAATATTACAGTTTACATTCGGTTTTACTTAATGGGACTAATATACGAGAGTAGTTTTGACTGTAAAATAATACTTACATATTGTATATCGTAAAATAGAGTAAAAATAAAACCCTGTGACTATAATAATTAGTTGGCCTGATAATTTGCAATTAGTCAGTGATATTGCATCAAAGTTATGAAATTTTATTTGAAGTGCTATATTATAATTTAAATGACCGCAACAAATAAATTTATAATTTACGATAATGATTGAAAACTATGAAATATATGATATTTTTCTAAAAATCCAACATCCACTTTCTAGGAAGAACGTATATTGATACGGAATAAGTTGTGAACCACGGGACTCAATTAAGGACATTTAATAGGATGCGATTTTCATAAAAACTATCGACAAGAGACGTGTCAGTCTTCCCCAGGAATATGGATTATCATAATTATTAAATTAAATGGACGGGCTGGAACGATTGTGTTGGCGATACATGTATCCTTACACGATGAAAATAATAAAACATCTTAAAGTTCAAGATTAAGGATAGGATCCTCACCATATGTTTGCGACATATACTGAGATTTTTTTACTACTTTGTCCGCCAATAAAAGAAAAGTTTCGAGAAATTTGAAATAGTGGGCAACGTTCCAAGAAAAAGAAGATTATTTGATAATATAACTTTAAACACAACTAAAGTAAATCAAATGTGTTATTTAAAGTTAGCCAACCGAATTAGCCGGCGTTGCTCGAATATATGATTGTTTTTTTTTAGAAAAATTTAATCAAGTTTAGGTAGTTATACCAAATTTGTATAGTTCACAGTTCAACGAACATTCATCTTTATATGACAGTATATAAGGCCGCTCTATTGACACAAATTGTACAAAGGATGTGTGAACGAGGCGATCACGTAATGCTAATTGGCAAGTGTGCTAAATTAGAACGACAGTTTTCAGCGAAGTTGATTCCAAAACAATATTATATTTAAATTTTTAATTTTAAAATATATTATTGCAACTTTTTTTATTTGTAAATTAAATTCAAATATGTTTCGAATATTCGGGTTATTGAATCGGTCGTATATTTAAAAGTTTTTAATACTAAAAAAACACAGTAGGGGATATCGCATGCCAATGGTTGCGAGCAAGCGCACTCAGTGGGTCGGTAATACAGAGCTCTCCGATACCCACCCGAGTAGGTAAACATTCAATCGTCGACCTACATTTTTTGAGTAAACTTTTAGTAAAACTTTTCAGAGCGATAAAAATAAAATAAACAATTGATGTTTATATTTCGTAAGAATGTTTTCCATCGAGCTGCGCTTCAATTTTCATTCAGAATTTCAAGAATGGACGTATTTAAAGCGTTTTGCAGCAGATGCACGCGCGCGCGCGCGCGCCACCTGTTGTTCGATTCGCGAACTTATTATGTTTACAAATATCTAACATCAGTATCAACACTATTGTAAATTTTAAAATTTTCAAGAAATTCATAAAAATTTATAGAATTCCGCGTATAAACATATGTATTTTAATTGATGAAAATGATTTGGGAAAAAATTAAGTCAGAATTCCAATTCCAATTCAAGAAAAAAATCATTACTAAACAATATTATATTATCATACACTAAAAAGTATACATTATATAATTGAGATATACATATACATATTATACAGATGTATTAGGGTATATTATAAATCAATTATTAACACCTCACATTCGTTTCGTCCAATTTAATATACATATATGTTACGCCCAATTTGTGATAGTGCTCAGTTCATGAAAGGTTTTTTTTTTCGTGAAATTGCCCGTTTATATTATTCTTATTGACCAATGAATGTCAAATTTAGTTTTAGATTAAAAATTCATTATTTAAATTAAAATTAATTTGATGGTTATTATTTCGGATTTTTTTTAAATAAACATATGATAAATAGACGGATTTTTTGTATGGTCAAATTTTTATTTTAGTTCCAAAGAAAATTATAGGAGGCGCCACTATCTCCGTTGATCAAATCATAAACTGAGCAATGAATTTTTGCATATTTATGAAATGAGCAGATATTTTTCGAGAAAAAAGCATTTGACTTGCAACGTTTTTTTAATATATTTTCATTTCAAACTGTTCATGTTCACGAACTATGCACTTTTAAGAATTGGGTATAAAATGTATATATATATAATGTAATTAAATTAAAGCCCGAAAACTTCTGTATCGTAGTATTTACTTTTATATACGTAACAAGCAAAAAAGTATTTGCGAAAGTTAGTTGATTTCTTATGTGACACTCTTTTAGTTGACCCAACTCTTACATACATTCAATAATTAAGTATTTACGAGAACTTCTCGAACACTTAACATCTCACTATTGTAAATGCTAAGATTTATCGGTAAAATCAATTTTCTAGATTTGATAATAGCATATTATACATATAATGTAATAAAAAACTTTTGTTTGTTTTTTCTCTAATGAAAATCACCAAATTTGGTACACACTAAGGGCGAAAACACACAGCGATGAATGTGGCACGTGATTTTTTTAAACATGCGAAAAAAATGAGCCGTGCCATGCACAGATTCATTTAACCCCCGGCACGCCCCGCCCCGAAATGACCCTCTGGACCTCTTTTCGGTAAAATTGTATGCTTGTATTTATCCTTGCTTGGCAGTGATCGAGAACGGTGTATCCTATATTTGAAGAAATGTAGGAGACCACCCACAGCGAGGAGCCATGCACACGATGTGCCGTCCACCGCTGTGTGTTTTCGCCTCGTGGGCCCTTTTTGAGCGTGGTTTATATTTTGTGCGTGAACCTTTTTGTTTCGACTAATAAAGGACGAATACTAAGAGATTGATGTTGTTCTCGCATCTTTTAAAAATAAATAACCACAATTAATACGTATGGTATATTAGTACCTGTTCATTGATACTATTTTTGTATGAAATTACTGTTCACTAAATACTTTTTTTTTTCTACCAAGCAAGATATTATTTAGCTACCAGCAGGGATGTTCATTTTATTTCAAAATAATACTCTCAAAGGAGCCAAATAGTTTAAAATTGGAAATAAAGTTTATTACGGACGGATCGATATTGTTAAATGTACATAAGTGCAAGTCTAAATACAAAAGGAGTTATAAACCTCACCGACAAAGAGAAAAAGGAAACGACGGATCTTATCTAAAATATTTACGTTGTTATTGATTTATTCTATTACAATACATAGCACTTGTTTATTTATTTATGCCATTTATTTTACTAAAATACATATTACGTATATTTTTTTATATGCAAAACCTCTTTCCAATGCTCCTATAGATAAAAAATGGGCCAATAAGATAATACTACAAAAATGAACTACGTATAAAAAGAGCCCGCGTGGCAAGCACTGCACTAAGTATTTACATATGTATATCAAAATACATATGTATATTTAACCAGCCCGAGTAACGCCAGGCATTTCGGCTAGTAATGCACATGTATCATGAAAACACTTGTATCAATATCAAATTTTAAAATAAAAAATATACCAATTTTAAAACAAACTTCGCGACTGCCGTCAAAATTTAACGAATCGGATGGGAATAAAAAGAACAAAATTGATTTATATATATACATACATACATACATAACGGTTTCTCAGATATCTTTATATGAAATTGTATGGTTATTATCCTCGGCTATATCCTAATGCATTCCTATTAGGCTTACACTAATTGGAGTCTCGTCGTGTTATATTTCTGAGAAAGCACTTTTTTAAGCTATTAAATGGGATAGTACACAATCCTGAGGTTCTTAATGAATTTAAGTTTTATGCACCTAGTAAGTTCAGGGACCTGAGGAATCGTGATTTGTTTGCTCCTCCTGTGGCTCGCACAAATATGTTGGTAACGTCTCCAATATCAAGAGCTATATATCTGCTCAACCGGGTTGCTGGTGAAATTGACCTCTTCAATGTAAACTGTGCTAAACTGGTTGAGTGGTTGTTGAGCAACGCCAGTGGTTGATTTTATCAATTACTAGCTGAACCCGGCATGCGTTGCAATGCCACAATAACGCATGCAATTCCCGTTCCCGTTTCAAGTGATGATTGGAGCTCAACTAACGTCTCTTCAACTCCGTGTCATCATAAACCAACTAGTAACGTGGTCACCAACGAACACATTTCCTTGACTACACAATGGTGCTTCAAACGTTCGCATCGGTAAAATCGTAATTACGAATAGTATTATTAAGAGGTTTTTTCCCGTTTTTTTTTCACAGTAAGCTTCCCGGACATGCATACAACAAATCCTGAAAGTTCCATCGTAATTGGTTGAGTGGATTAGGAGCCTATACGATACAAACAGACATTCAATTTTATATACCTAAATATTGATAAAATGTCAATGATTTTTCCATCAATATATAACAGGTTTTTATTATTATAATTAATAAGGTTATTATTATTATGATTGTATGTCACAGAGTGGCTATATGTTAAAAATAAAAATAAAATAAAACATGTACCTTGTAATATTAATGTTTTTTTTTACCGGTTTTACTTTTGTGTATTTGAGCCTTTAAGAGTTTTGCTTTTAAATTGTATTTCGGCTTTCTCAGGCGTATGAATAATCTGAGATGAAAATACATAAGAAAAATACGAGTTTCTTGAACAATATAGAACGTTTATTATTAGAAACGTATTATACACATGTACATATGCATATAGCTTATACATATACCTTTACATAATGCATAGAAGTTTTATAGCAAAAGAAAAAAAATACGGTATTCGTATTCGCTGCGTACTATTTTTCTCCCGGGATCCGTAATTAGATTTTCAAGGTTTCGTATAACACTTACTCGTATAGTACAAAACCGTAACTGTAGCTATAATAAAACGAAGAGTGTTTGTGTGTGTGTGTATACCTGTGTATACGACCAAAAATAAAAATAGCATCCGACGCTATCAAAAGGTGTTTCAGATGGTTTGCGACGAGATATGACTTGGAAGACACCACAAAACCTTGATACCATCATCAGACCACTTCCTCGCCGGAATAAAAAGACGTTTTTCTCGAGCCGTCAACCGTGCAGAGACGTCGACAGAGAAATGTTCACTTTTAATGGTGACCAAACAGAAAAAAAGTAAATAATAATAAACCCTATGTCAGTCACTCGTCACATTCGTTCAGCTGGAAAACCCGATGAAACTATCACAAAAATATATTATTATTTACGTAACATGCGCTGACAGTTCATATTTGGTTTTTCTAATGACATATGTATGTAGACCTTGTCCATGGAAGTCGAAAAAGTACAAGAATATATTTATTTATTTACTTAATATACATACTTGGGGGAGGCAGAAAAGCTGATAGACTTAAGAGGGCTATACACCCGAAACCTTAATTTTGTTACCGTTCCTTTGTTCGATATATATATAGAGTGTATGTATAAATTGAGTGAATGCGACAATATATATCAATATATATATATATTGAGTGAATGCGACAGTTGCGCTTCGACCAGATAAAACGTGTTTTAAATTGACAAAATCGAGGTTTCGTATTCTACTATTTTCTCCTCCAAAACTGGACCAATTTTAAAAAAAATTTCATCATCGGTATGAGAAAGATATTTTCTGTGCATCTATCGGCGTATTTTTTTTAAAATCGACAGTTAAATAACCACGCTAGACTCTTATCGTGGGTGTAAAAAAGAGGCGATTTTATAGATGTTTGGCGGCTCCTAGCTCCTATAAAAAATAATTACTCAAAAAAATAAAACGATAGATGCACCCCAATGGTAGATATCCATAGCATATTAAAAAATAATTTCTCTAGTGCCATAATTGAGGTAGGGAGAAGTAAAGTACGTTTGTATGGACAAGGCGCTGCTGTCCAGCCCTCTTAAGGAGTTTGATTTGTACATAGATATAATATGTAAATTAAATGAGAGCAAAAAAGGAAAATACGTTCAAAATTACAATTCTAAATCTATATACATATACATATATATAAATGAATGTCTGTCTGTGTGTCTCGAATACGCTCTTAAACCACTGAACCGATTACGATGGAACTTATTTATTTAAATAACTTATTTATTTAAATAAAATAACGATTAGATGGAACTTATTTAAAACGATTTGTTGTAAGCATGTCCTGGAAAATTACTGTGAAAATATATCGTCCAAAAACGGGAACGGAAACGGGAAAAACGGGAATGAGTGCCATTGCGACAAATGGGAACGGTAACGAGAACGGGAACGGGAATTGCATGCGTAATTGTGGCATTGCAACGCATGCCGGGTTCAGCTAGTATTAAAATAAAAATAAGAGAGAAAAAAAGTAAACAAGAAACAGAAATAAGATATTGGAAAAGAAGAATTACAGAAATCCTTTAAGTTTAAGAAATGCATCAATAATAGGTTTTTTTTTTTATGATATGCTTTATAAACTTTAGTCGATCAGATGTACCGACTCTAACAACCTAATTTTAAATGAGTAGAGCCAACCCTAACTTAACCTAACCTAACCTTACCCTTGAAATGTTTACTGGCAACCCGTTTGACGTTGGATTTGCCGCGCGAACGCCGATTCTGAACGCCGTGCGAGCTATTTAAGAGATGTTAATTTGACATTAAATGTCGTTTTGGCATTTGTCTTGTAGTTTATTTTTTAGCCGTGCCAAAAATATAATCCCTTAAAATTTAATTAAAGTAAACATTTCAAAATAAGAGGCAAAATTTTTCCTTAATAGCAATCGTAAGTGAAAGTAAGAACAGGTTTGTAAAAATACGAAACACGAACTCAAAACTAACAAAAATAAAAGTCATTGAAATATAGCGATGAATACAACTAGGATCTAGACAAAGTTCTGTCTATTCCAAATACGACTTCGTCCATCTTTTCATATCGGGAAACTGGATTTTTTTTTCAAACTCAAAATTTTACACAGTTTGCTCGAAAAACGACAAAAGAAACTCGAAGATATGAATGAATGGAAGTTCATGATGATGATAGGAATTTAATTATTTCGGAGAGAGGACGAATACGATAAAATACGATACGGGCGATTTAATATAGCGTACATATTCAGTGGCGTGTAAAAGGGTCGCAATTAACATAAATAAGAAATTATTACGATAAATGAGTCCTGTAGGATACGAGAGAGAGATTACACATTTCCTCGCACACGCAAATAAATTAATTCGAAATGAATTAATTTCCAAATATCGCTCGTTAAAAAGGCGTTTACCTTTCGCATCCTCGCGGAAGGGGAGGGTGGACGAGGAAAGGGCGGGGGGAGTCGCGTGGGGGTGTTTTCTACCCACATTATACCACAAGTACAATACAATCGATCTGATAAAGTAAGAAATGTACACAAGGGTTATTAAATAATGCGACTTGCAGACGATCTGATAAGTGGACATAGCATAAAGCACCGATAAATTAATACTGATAAGGGTAAATGCGATTTTGGTGTTGTTTAAGTAAATGCAACCTTAATATTACATATTTCGGCAGATGTGACGAACCTTTTTGGCTACGCGGACTGTTCGTCGAAGGTCGATTGGGAATTTGGTGAATTGTCTTTTTGATGAACAGTCCGTATATAATGAAATGTCCTTTGGATGAATAGTATTTGATAAACTGACCGAATATGAGTAATTCTTTTAATGAATGGCCTTTGATATACGTTCCGTGTATAAATGGTCCTTTTATCAATATATGTAGTATGAGATTCCCTCTTTAAGCCTTACGCAATATACCCACAATTCCAAATTGAAAAAGTGCGACTTGTTGGAAATATGTACCAAAAAAAAATCTACCTTGGCACGTAGGTTTCCGGAAATTCAGAAATTTATATATGTACCTATTGTCGATTCGATGTATCGAGAATATATTACGAGAGTCGAGTTTGCTGTCGCATTCGTGCAATGTGTTGTAACATTGGAAGGAGAAACGTCGGCAGCGAACACATTTGAAATTATTGCGTTGCAATGCCACTCATTCCCGTTTTTCCCATTTCCGTTCCCGTTTTTTCCCGTTTTTTTTCACAGTAATCTTCCCGGATATGCATACAACAAATTCTGAAAGTTCCATCGTAATCGATTCAGTGGTTTAGGAGCCTATACGAGACACACACACAGACATTCAATTTTATATATATCGATTATTACAATATAATTCAATGCAAGGTCTTTAATAATATAACAGTAAGTTTTGCTGTCCATAACATGACGTTGACAATTACTTTTACCGTCTAAAAATATAAATTTCCATTAATATAAAATATATACGTATTCCATAAACGAATAAATAATATCAACAACTTACGTATTTTATATTAAAATTTTATTTATGTAAATATTTCAAAATACGAAACACGAGCTCAAAACTTACAATAAATAAAAGTCAAATTCTACCGACCGCTATACGCACGAACAATGTTGTATTTCTTGACCAAAATGCAATGCGAAACTGAAACGAAATGTAACTGACCATCTCGGGTTGAGTGGGGGTGAATGCGTTAGCATGTAGATTTTACTATAGAATATTAGTTGTTTTACCCGGCTTCGCTCAGTATTTGTAATATAAACAGCTTTTTGTTTTTTTTTATTAAATTTATTTCATAGCGAATCGTCGTCATGAAAGCTTTGATTTGTTTTTTAATTACCAACAAACCTTACATACATATTATGCATACAAAGTCTCTTTCTAAATTATATATTAGATATAATAATATTGAAGTTTCGACTATAGAATTAAATATATTGAGACACCTTTTAAAATCCAGATTCACAGAATAGGTCTAGCAAATCGAATTGTGTGATGCATGCCAATAGCATAGCCAGGGATTGAACCCGTGACCACACAATTGAAAGCATTACATGCTAGCCATCGATATATGTCTTTCAAATACGTACATATGTACCAATTGCAAGAAAACTTACTGAATTAAGAATAGTAGATATTTTTCTGACCAAGACTAGAACTATTGCCTCATATCATCTACAGCCCCTTTTTTCAGCAACTCTCGTCCCACATTTTTTATTATATATTAGAATAATATTGAAGTTTCGTCTATAGAATTACATATATTGAGACACCTTTTAAAATCAAGATTCACAGAATAGGTCTAGCAAATTGAATGGTGTGATTCTTGCATTAGTGACAAAATTGTCAAGGAAAAAAATAAGTGACTTCATTATATGTAGGAACACTACATTTTAAATAAGTAAAATAATGATTGATATTTAATTCCCCGAAAAGCAATTAGTTTTTTACTGTCGAAATGTTTAAACATAATTGTACTCAAAACAATGGTTCTTGAAATGAATAGATTTTACGATATTGTAATAAAACCAAAAGTGCACTTGAAAAGTGAGAATTGTCGGTGTAACGTCTGTACGAACAATCATCGCGGTGACGAAATAAGCATTTTATATACATAGACTGAAAAAATTGAGAACTGTGCCATTTTCACTATCGCCAGCACCATCTGGCATGCCACCGAATTTTTTATGTATATATTTTTGTATAATTTTGGATATCAATATTAGAGTGAATGATGGAGAGGGTCAATTGGCCGCATTTTTGCAAGCGAACGACGTCATTATTTAGATTGGAAAATTGAGGTTTGGCGATTAGAGTGGTTCTGATCCTACACGTTTACATCACTGTGGCGGACCTAGACTGTCAGTCGTCATCAAAACAATGACCGAAATGAGAAGATTACTACCAACGTGGGCTAAAGTGAAAAATTAATGCGTAACGTATGTACACACTTTTCGACCAAAGGAATGTCCTCGGTTTCGCATTTGGAAGAATTGTTCATTAACCGCCCATTCAACTTCAAACTGAATTGAAAAATGTGAAAAGAACTTAGAAGCATATTTGCAATATAGCCAGCTTATACGTACACGCAGCATACGACCCATACGTCTACAAACTAAAACAAAGCTCGACATTTCGCTAAATAAGTGACGATAAAATTCTTTTAACCATCCCTCACCGAAGTGGGGTATGCAAGTGCCCCAAGTTTTACGTTTTTCGTAATAACTATGTGGTTTTAGCAAAGATATACACCCTATATTTCTTGTATTCCTCGAATGAACTACAAGAAATTTATTTTTGATAGATTTTGTATGATTTAGAAAAGGGGTACATCGTAAAAAAATACATTTATACATTTGTACGTTCTAAAGTATAGCTTTAAAGGCGGTAACGATAAGAAATGTTTTTGATTGTTCGCTTGCATATTCTTGTTGATCGATGAATCAATGCGAGAGAAAGAGACAGGCATATTTCCGTAAGCTATTGCTTTCGTCACTTTTGGCGCGTGGCTATTGAGTCATGCAGTCGCCTGTTGGCCTTACCTATGTGCGTTTGCATGTCGATACTTGTCGTTATTTTTTAATACAAAAAAAGTCAAAAAAATGCTATAGGACTAAAACTTTTTTATGTTATGTATAAAATGATTAATAAGATATATATTGAACCCATTTGACACTCGTTCGATCTCGACGCTCCGTCCTTCAAAGGATAAATAAGTGTTGATAATTTTTTATGGAACCGCGAAGCCAATACATTTATTAATCCGGCGCATTGAAATCATACGTTTTTTTTTACATATTGCAACCCCTTTTCACGAAAAAACCGACAAACACCCATCAAAATGTTTTATGTAATTCTAATCTACGTATGCACATATATAATGGCAATGAAGTACAGAACGCTGTATGTTCGGCATATCGAGAAGATGTGTGAGAAGGTAATTGGATTATTCCGCACATTGCGATCGCCAAAAAGACAATTTATGCCATGAAAATCGTGAATACGGAATATTTGGCATTCTAGTTCTCGTTAGTATTGTAACGTAGGAACCGCCACGGTGGTGATGTCAAACGGCGCGCCGTTTGACATAATTGGTTTCGAGGATTATCTCCAGGTTTAAGTGCAAGTCGGCTAACAATGAGAGACCCCCGAATGCACTTAGCGGCGGTAACGGCACTCGGTTGCTTTCCCGTGAAGTTCTTAGAACTGACAACGCGAAAGCGTGGGACTGCATATCCGAGTACTTGACTAAACAATGGGGAAGTAACCGGTCGTCGAAGATGTCCTGGGCGACCTGTCATTTATAAGGAGGTACTTAGACCATATCAAGGCATTCTGGACGGAGCACTGACAGTGCGTGTATCTCCTTAATCACCAATAAATGCTGTGAAACGACTTTGGCCTTTTACTTGGATCCTCCACCCACCCCTACGCAACAGTATGATATTTATCGTTAGTATGATGGACTTCTCGGTTGCCAGATGTTTCGTTATAGAGATTTTAGTGACTGGTCGAATGCTTTGTGGGTAATAATCACTAAAGCTCGGACCCTGAGGTATATTGTATAAAGTGTATATTGTTCAAATGTAAATGCATTGTTAAAGGTTTGCCGAACCTTTTTTACAAAGGATTTACAACAATTGAACAATAAACAGCACGCTTCCGGTCCTACCTCTAATAATCACTAATCTGGCAAAACCTGAGATATAACAATAACTCAAGGTGTGCAATATAAAATTGGGTAGGAAAAGCCAATTTTACAGGAACGGTTTCAATGAAAATCAGAAAAATTGGCAAATTCTGATATAAGAAACGATCAACCTCGACAAACCAAGGTCTGGCCAACAACGAGACTTTAGTGGGAATCGAACCCGTGACACCTTGCACGAAAGAATACAACACTCACCACGAGACCACGCTGCCGGTTATATGTATGTAAATACATAAATATCCAACAATCATATTATTCATTTTTTACGAGGTTTTTATTAGTTTCCTTGACAACATAATCTTCATGTTAATCATCTGTGAGGCTGTTTCAATATAAACATTGAACATTTTTATTTACCCATTATTATACTTGTATCCTAAAATAGTGTATCTATTTGTTGAATTTGTATAAAAATTTCAACCTTTCACTTGGTTTGAAAGTGTGTATCCATTGCCCAATGGAATCTCACTGAACGGTCATTAATCTTGATTGGAGCACTTAAATACCAAGTCATGAGTTCAACAGCGCCCTTTTATTGCGGCTTAATGCCGTGTTGTATTCTCAAACTCCACTATGTACATATTATACGTACATATGTACATACGTATACTATTCTAAAGTTCAAGACGAGAAACGGACATTAAGTCAGACCAGCATTCGTGTTTACTCAAATCGACTAAAGTATACGTACATACATACATTATAACATGTAGTAGCGGTCAAAGTATACATTACACTAAATGGCGATGTACATATAATATACATAATGTATGTCGAGCCACCGGAAGCTGCATACTCGTTACATATGTATGTAGACATATGTTAAGTGGTTGTTGATACGGTTTAGGTGCAACATTTGCCATTTCTCATAGACGCAAATGGACGCTTTCCATCTGAATTTATTTATTGTTAAACATCTAATGAAGCGTATATTTCAATGTGTTTAACCGCGTAATCGCCATGCTTATTTAGAAACCGATTTGATTATTTTATGTTCGTGTTAGTGCCAACCCTTGAATATATATGTACATAACAAACCTCTTGAATATATAACAAATTAAGGAAAAATATTGACTTTTTTCAATTTTTATTAATATCAAAGGATATTTTTATATGTCACTGTGAAGAAACCAAAATTAATTCCGAGTCATAGTCTAAAACACGAAAGAGCGTGCACAAGTGCTCTTATACTACATATATAACAAGTAATATTTTCACGAAAAAGTAATGCCGATAATATGGCACTACTGATAAGTATGTTGCCAGGTTTTGCTGACATATTTCCGTTGATATCTAATATATAATTTCAAAAGAGACTTTGTATGTATGTAAATATTGTTGGTTGGAAATTGGTTGAGACGACATGGAGACAAGGGGCACCGGGGCGAAGACCCGGAGGGCGCCGGGGGCAAAGGGCACCGGAAGGGTCGCTGGATTTTGGTATAATATATAATACATCTATAATATATAATTTCAAAAGAGACTTTGTAAGTTTGTAACTATAGTTGGTTGATTCGATTGGTTGGATATGCTTTTTTTCGATTCAAATAAATTTAATGAATATTTACTGTTACCTGTTCAAAATTAATATTGGAATCTATAGTCGGGTATTTTATCTTTCATCTGTAGTACTTTTCAGCTTTCAAATCTCTAGTCAAAAGTAGTCGTCCAGTTCAAATCAAAAATCAAAAGTACGTATTTTCACTTGGGATTTTTTTTCCACTGTTAATACTATTTTATATTGAGTTTTTTCTATTGAAACATGTTTATTGGGATAATGTTCTGGCCACACTATTTTTTGTTTTCGTTTAAAAGGGTTAATTGGAAGTGTGGTGAATTTTAAATCGGTAAAAGTGCGAGCTAAAAGCTCGTATTTTCACGAATCTGAATTGAATCAATAGGGATAATATATTAAATTGTCTTTATATGAGAATTAAATAAAATTTCACTTAGAAAAGTAATATTTCGACTATTCTTGTGGATTAATAACAAAAATTCTATTGATAACTGGCTTACCTCGATAAAATAAACGACTGGGCATAGATCTATAAGAAAAGTCACATCTCGTCTCTGAACTAAACAAAAATTCATAATTTGTCGAAAAAGAATTGTATGAAAAATTCATAATTGAATATTTAATGCTCACACCTTCCAAAAATACTCAAAATTAATTATTTTATTTTAAATGACTAAAAAAAATGACAATCCCATTGCGAGTGAATAAGTTGTATATCAACCCATTGCATGTCGTCCGTCACCCCCTTTAATTTTAATTTAATGCACACATTTATATTTATGTACACATTATATAATATGCTTGCACGTATTTTTGATTTATATTTATTTGCCTATGAAAATAAAATATAATACAATAGATGTATAAACCAAGTAGAAAATAATACGATCAAAGAGGGGTGTAGGAAGACACGTAAAATGTTATTTAGTTATTTACATATTAGCTACAGTGACATTACAGAATTAATGCTTATGTATATGTCACTCTGAGCAGACATATAAGCATAATAAAATTACTATACATATATAAGAAAATTAGCGAGACATCTATGTTATAGATAGAAAATTTTTGAAATCATATTCAAATAGTGGTGACAAAGTGGGTAGGATGTTTTTGACAATTTGATGGGGGAACCGCTTCAACAATGGAATTAGATAAATTGGCAAACTCTGATAGAAAAAGATCGACTTGGAGTCATAAATGAATAAATAAATACACGGAATAAATTCTTTTCAATCGCGCTCAATCGTACAGACAATATAGTGTTAGTTATATTGTCTGTACGAAATGCTATTGGTCAAGAGGCGGTATAAGGGACAGCATGTACGTTTTACTTAAGGGCGAAAACACATTGGGTGGTTTTTTTTAAGATACTTTTAAACATGTGAAAAAAACGAATCACCCCTAGCCCATAAAACAGTCCCAAAAATCACCACCTGAATTTTTTTTGGTGATATTTTATCCTTGTTTGACAGTGATCGATAACGGTGAATCCCATAGTATATGAAAAAATGTAAGAGAGACTATGAACTCTGTACGTGCAAGTTCACCTGAATTCGGTTTGAGGAACACCGACCGTCACAGCGTGGAGCCAAGGACGTGACGTTCCGTACTATTCAGTGTGTTGTCTCCCTACAGTGGACCAACTCTAACACAATTTTCTGAGCTTAAGACAAATTGTGGCAAAAATTTCATGTAATTATATGTACATGTATGCAAATAATGATATTATTTATAATTTTACACATTAGCTGCTAATTATTTGTGTGTATGTATATGTGTTGCAAAGATGCATTTGTTTGAAGCCGTTCGTGTTGTGAAAGAAACAAAAAAAAACCAGTAAAACTCGTAAGAAAAAAGTGTAATAACAATAATTGAACGCGAAAATTAGCGATCGTGTTCAGATGGTATTTATGTATAGCAAATATCAAAAGTCACGCACGCGAGCCAGCAAAACGAGAATGTGTTGTACGCTTTTGCGATTAAATCAAAACGATGCGATGTTATGTATGTAAGTTAAATAATGTTGTTTTCGAGTTTGTTCGCTAATGTGGGCACAAGTTTTTGCCGACTGCCCGGTTCTGGAACGCATTTCGCATACGCGAATAATTCAAAAGCCATGTACATACATATACTATGCAAGTATTGTATATGTACGTATATGTAAAATTGTATGTAGTTTAGTTTAGGCCGAACTTTCTTAGTGTAATCAGTGTAAAACCAGATTGCGACTTCGTCAAAGGGAAACAATTTGTGTATTAAGTCAAACAGAAAGTGTTTTGGAACTGAAAATTGGACTTCCACCACTCTCAATTATAACGGAAACAATACCGTCCGTAAAGAGGTTTTGCTTCCAAAAATAATCACTACGCGAGATGACGACAGCATTGTTTTGAGTTTTGTTTTCATCCAACCTATTTTTATAATAATATTTATTTATATACTAATATTATTTGTAAAATAATAAAAAAACCTTATTACTTTCAGTCTACGAGTAACTATCACATATCTAACACATAAAAAAATAAGTAACATGACATTAATAACAAAAATTCTATTGATGGCTCACCTCGATAAAATAAACGAATTTTTTTATTAATCCACAAGAATAGTCGAAATATGTTTTTCGAAGTGGAATTTTATTTAATTCTCATATAAAGACAATTTTATATATTATCCCTATTAATTAAATTCAGATTCATGTATATACGAGTTTTTAGCTCGCAATTTTACCGATTTAAAATTCAGCACACTTCCAATTAACACTTTCAATAAACATGTTTCAATAGAAAATACTCAATATAAATAGTATTAACAGAGGGAAAAAATCCTAAATGAAAATACGTATTTTTGACTTTTGATTTGAACTGGACGACTACTTAGGGAGATTTTAAAGCTGAAAAGTACTACAAATGAAAAATAAAATACCGACTATAGATTCCAATATTAATTTTGAACAGAAAATTGACAGATTTTGAGACATCGACCGAACAACACCAAGATATAGAAAAATCGCGCGATTTAAAAAACACATGTATCTCAGAATCTCGAGCCTCTCAATCGACATTTTTTATTACCAGATTCGTGTTCACTGGGCATAGATCTATAAGAAAAGTCACATCTCGTCTCTGAACCAAAAAAAAAGTCGTCATTTGTCGAACAGTGTTATCCATATCAACGCTTTAAAATTTTTAAACTTATTAAAATGCTACGATTCTAAATTCCGGTTAACCGGTTACTTACATACATAAGGAAATCGACTACGTCTGGTTAGTTGGAAGCCCTAGTTAGAATTGTTAGCCCATTCGGCGCTGGTCACGTTTTTACGTTAGGGCTGGCGGGACAGGACCTTGCCCTATATAGCTCGCGAGGGTTCAGAAGACATCCTTGGCCCTAAAAATAGGCTTCATTGGAGTAACTCACGTGACTTTACACGTAGCACCACTATCGTACTATGGGGAAAATGACCCTAATGAGATGTTCATATAATGGCGCGGGCAAACGGTCCACAGGCACGCACCAACCCTGAAAGTGCGATAAATCCACGGCGAGGGGATATTTGTCACCAGAAAATTAAGAGTTGAGCAGCGATTTATATTATTTTGATAGTGGTAGTGCATAAACTACGCGTTTACTTAAAAGCGCACGACGTGGTTGAGTCATTAAATCACTAACGTATTATATTTACCAATCAATGGCGAATGAGTTTGAGTCACGACGAAGGATCTCAGTATGGATATGCAGTTGCTTTATATTTTCTACGGCAGCGTTTCCCAACCTTTTTTGACTCGCGTACCACTTGGTAGTACATAACGCTAAATTGAACCACCATTTAAAAATGATTTTGCCTTATTTATTTCGAATTCTGTTTTATATGCTATAATTTGAAAGTTCAATCAAGTTCTCCTTTTCCTTGGTAGCTGTCCGAAAATGTTCATTATCAAAGGGGTTTGAAATCAAATTGTTTGCTTCTTAAGGTTTGGGGAAGCACTGCGTAAAAGACGATTTCAGCTCTATTAAATACTCAATTATTTTTTCACGTATATCCTGAGACATGCAACTCTTGTTTTCAGATAAGATATTATGGAGAGTTTCAAATACTTCAGTTTGATCATTTTCGATACATAAATTCCAAAAATCTAATTTCTTAATAATATGTACTTTCAATTTTATCTGCAACATTAAAGATTATTATCGAACTTTTCTCAAGTGTCAAATTCAAGTTATTTATTTATTGGAGTGAATTTAAAAATGCACTCCAAAATGCCGGATCTGAGGAAAACGTACCGATTGCCAGATTTTCGATCATCGACTGTACATATTGACGTCGACGATGACTAATTAGTATTTTATAATAAAATTTTATTAATTTAAATATTTCAAAATACGAATTCAAAACTAACAAAAAATAAAAGTCAAATTCTATCGACCGCTATAGGCACGAACAATGTTGTAATTCATAACCAAAACGCAATGTGAAACTGAAACGAAATGTAATTGGCCATGGCGGGTCGAGTGGGGGGTGAATGCGATAGCATTTACATTTTGCGTAAGTCTCAAGTTCGACTATAGGAACACTACGAATGGCTTTATAAGAGAAAAATCTATCAAAACTATTTTTTCAAATCAGACTACATATGTATGTATAATATACAGTGTACTGTCGAATATCCGGTTTGCGAATTATCCGTCCTTATAAATTCTTTTTTAATCAAATTTAAATTTTTAATCAAACGAAAACGCTTGCTTTGTTAAAAGAAAAGTCTACTCCCAGACGGGAAATCATCTAAAGAGCGTATTGCTACAATCATGTGCTGTGGAAATACAGCAGGAACTCATAAAATTGAACTTTTGGCAAGTGGAAAAGCAAAAAAAGCCTACATCATTTAAGGGGACAGAATTGATTGTTATATCCAAATCTTTATATCATTACATACGTAATTACGCGGCCCAAGCCTCTTAGTAATACGTTTAATTACATTAATTTAAGCCGGGATCATAATTTTGATTGAAATCCCACACATTTTATATATTTATAGTTTATATTGTCGTACATTTGTTATTGAAATATTGTTCAAACCTTTTTATTTTATTTTATAATTAATAGATGATGCTCCTCATCTGAACGAAACTATATGTATAATAAAGGTGTTTATTTTAGAGGTTTGCTCTTCAAATTAGCAACACTTTTTCTAGAGACATCTAATTTGACAGGTGACAGCTGATTTGTATTCAGTTTGGTTTGCAGTTTCACTATGAATAGACATGAAAATCCTGAGCTTATTTTGTTAAAGTATTATGAATGACTTCGTCGAATTACTCGACCGATTGTAAATATTGTGTTGTGAAGAAAAGTCTTATAAGTAGACAAGTTGCTGCTCTTTGAGAAACTGTTACGACAGATAAATTGCTCAGTGTATATCTGCTGGTTGGCATAGATGCAACCTATCTATGTATGTACTTAAATGCAAAAAAATATTGTTAAGTTCATCGGTAAATAAAAGTATTGTGATTATAATGTCCCGTGTATTGTTTAATAATGTGCAGAGAGCGGCGAGCACAAACAAGGGTAAATAAATCAAAAATCGAGAATCGCCTGCCGATTTATTTCGAGGGTGGTTTCTAAGGGCGAAATCAAAGCAAGGATAAAATTTTACGAAATCAAAGCAAGGATAAAGTCCAAAGGGTCGCTTTGATATAGATCACTGTCAAGCAAGGATAAATATTACCATACAATTTCAACGACATAAGTCGAAAGTGTCGTTTTAAAAGGACGTGTGCCATGCACGCGTGCCATGAACGTCACATTTTTTCTATATATTTAAAACTATATAAAAAAAAAACCCACATGCCACATTCACCGCTGTATGATTTCGTCCTAATACTGACTTACATATACGAGGTACAAAGTTTAATAAAAAAAATCAGATCGGGTGTGAAAGTGTTAAATAGGAGGGGGAGCAAGAATGGCGTTTTTCCCCTTTGGCACCTGCACACAAATCGTGCCGTAATTATTCGAAGGGCTTAACTTTTACGAGGCGATTGAGGGCCAAATGAAAATATAGGTCTTATAGGGGAAATAGCAGAGGGAGCGAAAACCCCTTTTTTGCGCAGAAAGTGGATACGTTCAATGAGTCATCGACGAAAGGGTTGAAGCCAATCGACTTAAACTCCACTTAGAACTTTAAAATTGAACATATTTTTAAATCTTTAATTATTTACTTTCAATTAGTCAAATTAAGAAGCACTTATTTATATCGTTAAATGGGAAGTATCAATTAAACTGATTTAATCTAAATGATGAAAAGTTTAAGAACCTACAGTTTGATTTATAATATTGTAACGTAGAAAATAGTTGATTTGTGTTCGTCGACCACTGGTTTTGTAGCACTGATCACCTGATCTCGTATTCGTGCAAAAAGGCTCCAACGTATAACAACCAATGAGGTCTCGCGACCCATCGACCAATGATCGCTCTGCATTGAGAGTACACGCTGTGAATAGGTATATATATGTAATATCCAGCGGATCTGTTCAGTGCTTCATTTGGAGCTGGGTCGTCGACGGAATAACGGTAAACTACCTCTACACTACTTGCTGTGTCTTTAATTTCGATCTAGGAAATTCCTATACATGTCCACGCTACAATATCAAAATCTAAAAGGATCACATCAGATCTGTGATGGCATGCCAAGGCGGCCAATTTTAGGGGTTGGCAAATTATGGCGGAATAAAATTTATTTTAAATTAAATTAGTAATAAATAAATTCTTGAAAAGAATCCTGTTCTTCATCTGTTCGATGAAAAAACGTCAAAGAGTAAGTTCACAATGGTGGTAACATTCTTGAATAATGTATGTATGTAGAGTCAAATTGTCCTACAATATATCTGGATTGCATTATTATACCGATTATTTTATGGCCACACATTTTTGAGACTCGATCTCAACAATCTGTTCCTTGGTAATTTTTAGTAATGGTAATTTTTAGATTCTCTTCTTCGGACAGTTGATCACTTGGTGCTAAACATACACGCTACCATTGAGCCATACTGCTGTTAGTTATATGTATGTATATCCATAAATTCATATATAGACACACATGTAAGTGACCGCTCGTAAGCACGTGCAAATGCAGCAGTTTTAACGGGTGCCGGCCGATATTCAAAGGATATCTACATCCCGTTATTACTATGTTATGTTATTATTAGAGGTAGGAT
Organism: Arctopsyche grandis; assembly: GCF_051622035.1. Classification (NCBI taxonomy): domain Eukaryota; kingdom Metazoa; phylum Arthropoda; class Insecta; order Trichoptera; family Hydropsychidae; genus Arctopsyche; species Arctopsyche grandis. The sequence goes on from NC_135356.1 coordinate 35,552,216, forward strand.
AGTCACAGTGCTATCCATTGTTCGGCAAACCTTTAACAATGCATTTACAACCTTTGAACAATACACGGCCCCCTCAGGCTCCGGTGACTAGTTATTATACTGTGTACAAATTTCAATCTATATAGGTACATATAAAAATCAATATTTGTCTGTATGTCTGTCTTGAATAGGCTCCTAAACCACTGAACCGATTACGATGGATTTGTTGTATGCATTTCCGGGAAGATTACTGTGAAAAAAAACGGGATAAACCTCTTTATAATAATAATCATAATTACGATTTTATCGACGCGAAAGTATGAAACATTCACTTGTCGAAACGCATCAAGAAACGGGAACGGGAATTGTATGCATTATTGTACGATGGAACTTTCAGGATTTATTGTATGCATGTTAGGAAAGCTTACTGTGAAAAAAAATCGGCCAAAAACAGGAACGGAATCGGGAAAAACCGGAATGAGTGGCATTGCAACGCAATAATTTCAAATGTTTTCGCGTCGCGACATGCGTTGTTTGGGTAAATTAAGAGGGCTGGACAGCAGCGCCTTGTCCATACAAACGTACTATACTTCTCCCTACCTCAATTATGGCACTAGAGAAATTATTTTTTAATATGCTATGGATATCCACCATTGGGGTGCATCTATCGTTTTATTTTTTTGATTAATTATTTTTTATAGGAGCTAGGAGCCGCCAAACATCTATAAAATCGCCTCTTTTTTACACCCACGAAAAGAGTCTAGCGTGCTTATTTAACGGTCGATTTAAAAAAAAATACGCCGATAGATGCACAGAAAATATCTTTCTCATACCGATGATGAAATTTTTTTTAAAATTGGTCCAGTTTTGGAGGATAAAATAGTAGAATACGAAACCTCGATTTTGTCAATTTAAAACACGTTTGATCTGGTCGAAGCGCAACTGTCGCATTCACTCAATATATATATTGATATATATTGTCGCATTCACTCAATATATACATACACTCAATATATATATCGAAGAAAGGAACGGTAACAAAATTAAGGTTTCGGGTGTACAGCCCTCTTAAACAAATAATTGAATAATTTCAAATGTGTTCGCTGCCTACGTTTTTCCGACAAATTTAAACGGGAACGGGAATGGGAACGGGAACGGAAACGGTATGCGTTATTGTGACATTGCAACGCATGCTGGGTTCAGCTAGTAGACCATAAATTGGGTTATAATTTAGGCACAAAAATTGTCAGTGTTGAACTACTGATCTACCGAATATGTCAAATGTCAGGTTGATGTCACGTTTACTGTTACAGTTTGAGAAGCGAGGTCCGAACGTCTGGTAGGTACGAAAGTGAAGGAAGTCGAGACAAGACTGGTACATTTAATGTCTGCGATAACGACGCACTTCCGTCAGAATCCGCGAGACTAGTATAATTGGCGATGAGAGGGCGTCTTCCCGGTTTCTTTAGACCGGGAAACATCAGGAAACAAACATTGTCAGCGTTCAGTATTCGTTTTGTGGAGACGGGGTTTCTCGGACAACGATTACAATTACGTGGGATCGCATTCTGGTTCTCACGAACCAAGAACGCGGAACGCATTCTACAAATTGAACTCTCGACATCCACGCCGTTTACCTACACATATATAATTATTTAGGTATTTAAATCTTTTTTTTTCTTCTATAGACACTAAGCCAACGATTCCCGAACTGTGGTGTACACTTCAAGTAGTGCGCAAAAGATTTGAAAGGGTGCACGGCCGTCTTATCCAATAAGTAGGGCCATCGAGAGGGAATCCGGGCAATAGTTCTGGATCTTATATGTAGGACTTCTTTTTGAATTTCGTAACTTAATTAAGAGGGCTGTACATCCGAAACCTTAATTTTGTTGCCGTTCCTTTCTTCGATATATATATTTAGTGAATGCGACAATATATATCAATATATATATATAATGAGTGAATGCGACAATTTCGCTTCGACCAGATAATACGTATTTTAAATCGACAAAATCGAGGTTTCGTATTCTCCTATTTTCTCCTCCAAAACTGGACCAATTTAAAAAAAAAAATCATCATCGGTATGAGATAGATATTTTCTGTGCAACTATGTGCGTATTTTTTTTTAAGTCGACCGTTAAATAAGCACGCTGGACTCTTTTCGTGGGTGTAAAAAAGAGGCGATTCTATAGATGTTTGGCGGCTCCTAGCTCCTATAAAAAATGACTAATCAAAAAAATAAAACGATAGATGCATCCCAATAGTGGATATCCATAGCATATTAAATAATAATTTCTCTAGTGCCATAATTGAGGGAGGGAGAAGTGTAATACGTTTGTATGGACAAGGCGCTGGTGTCCAGCCCTCTTAAGTTTTCACCATTTTCGATATATTCAATAATAATTATGGAAAACATGCACCGCAGGCGAAAATAAACAAGAATACTACCCGCTAAGCCTTTCCGGGTAGCATTGAACGTGAGTCGTGTGATCCGTGTCAAACACCGAGCCATACTGCTGGCTAATGTGTCATATCATTAGTCACCGGACCCAGAAGGTGCCGCGTATTGTTCAAAGGTTGTAAATGCATTGTTAAAGGTTTGCCGAACCTTTTTTACAAAGGATCTACAACAATGGAACAATGGATAGCACTGTGACTATCCTACCTCTACATATCATACACATAATGTTAGCGCTTAACCCTTTTTATGCTGACGAACGCCGATCGGCATTTTGCCAACCAAGTCCATAGGCCTGAAAAACGCCGATAGGCGTTTTATTTTGAGCATGTACAAAGTAAACAACAATACTACCCGCTAAGCCTTCCCAAGTAGCATTGAAAAAAATGCATTGAAAATGGGTCGTGTGATCCGTGTCAAATACAGAGCCATACTGCTGGCTAATGTGTCATATGTTAGCGTTTAACCCTTTGAATGCTGACAAAACGCCGATCGGCGTTTTGCTGACAAGTCCACGAGCATGAAATACGCCGATAGGGGTTGTATTTAGAGTATGTAAAAATTAAACAAGAATACTACCCGCTAAGCCTTTCCAGGTAGCATTGAAAAAAAATGCATTGAACATGGGTCGTGTAATCCGTGTCAATGTTTATAAAGACTGGTCTACACCGGAATTTCTGAATTTATAACCATAGCAGAATTTCTCGATGGAAATCCCTAACTGCTGATTATTTCGGATTGTGGCTTGGCATTTAGATTCTGAGCATTACATTTTAACAAAAATAAAGAAGACGGAACTAGTTTTAGAAATATACATTTATTAATAGACTTTTTCGTTTATTTTATATTGTTGCAAGATATGTTAGAGAGTCTAAACACACCTTTACAAAACTCGAAATCCTCGGCGGTAATTATCTAGGGTTTGTTTGGATTAGCTACAATTTCTATACCTGCTTTCTATTGGATTTCTAAATAAGTCTAGTTGGAAATGTTGGCGAAATTTTCAGCGTGGCGGGCTTTCTACATAAGAGACGTCAGCACTCAAACGGTTAAGAGATGAGGGTTTAAAGAAATGTGCAATTTTTACAGAATTTTGGCTTTTGCAGTCATTAATTCCAAATCTAGTATTGATGTGCCAAAAGTGAGTATTCGAATCCATCGTCACATGTTTTTTCTATTGATTGTGATTTTTTTATTGCTTTAAATACTTATAATTAGTTTCTACTTAAACTAAAAGCACGTGCTTGTAGTTTCCAGTTGGGAAGGGCGTTTCTTCAGATAATTATTAATTCTAACGATCTTATTAAGTTTTTACTACATTTATTTTAAAATATGAGAATAACCGTATTAAATTACTGCCAAACTTGTGTTCGATAGCCTATCAAATACAAGGATAAATTATCACCGAAAACAATCCAGGAGGTGATTTTCGGCCTGGGTGCCTTAGCATAGATCAAACGTGCTACCGATTTTTTATGATTTTTGATCTAAAAAAAAGCACATCCCACGTACTTTTCTATGTTGTTTGCGCCTTTGATGTACATAATATTATTTAAGTATCAAAATTAACAATATACAAATAATTTTACATAAGTAAATAAAAGACAAAATTTCTATTGTGCTATTTAGCATAATGAAACAATGTTTTGAAGCAGAAAGCACGCAAGTGATTATTATAATTTTATGTATGTAATGTACATTTTGATGAAATAACAGTTTTACTAGCGATAATGATAATATCCAAGAGTTTTGAACAAAGATCAGCGTTGGAAATATGCTTTTCAAATAAAAATAGACCGCTTTATTATTGCTCAAAGCTAGAGATCAAAAAAGCATGATTTTTCTAATAAATTGACAGTAGTGAACTATTTTTTGTGCGAAAAGCTTCCATCGATCGCTTAAAACTGGTTGTGAGTGTGTATATTGTAAGTTTGAGAAACACTGCAAAACAAAAGCACGCACTTTGGTTGAGTTAAAATTTTCATATAATAAAATACAATCTGATGCTATAAGTAGTGAATGTGTTGTAAAAATAGGCGGCTAAAATAGGAAACGAAAAGTGTACCTGAATTATGAAACATGTTATTTTAATAGGGTATATTTTAAGGTCATCAAGGACTTGCATATTTCTTATGAAAAGTTGATAAGTCTATTTTAAATTTTGATTAGCATGCTTTTACAGCTTTAACAGCACGTTACCGAACATGAATCCTGGGTCTGAGTTATATATACAGTCGGAGACATAGAAAATGCCGCATAACTGCATAGTACGTTCAATTTGGGTTTTTTCTCAGAATTCTGTCTCGATTGTTTTCATTTTTTGTTTTTGGGTATGACACACTCCAGGTACTCGATATTTGATACAATGCAGGTGTTTAAGGTTCGACAGTTTTTTGTTGGACGCCATCGCGCAAAACATCTCGCAATAAATAGATAACTCGAAACAGATGTCGATTGTTTTAAAATCAAAAATTATTACGTTATTCGAAACAAATCTTTCTATGCGTGAAATATCTCGTTGAGTGGGATTTGGAGAGAACCAAGTTCGTCGATTTTTGAAAAAATATTGAGAAACTGTTACTCTAGGGAGAAAACCTGGGAACGGAAGATGACGTGTGACCAGTTTTCGTGAAGATCGTCGTATCAAGCACATAATGTTAGAAAATCCATTCAAAACAGCGGTAGAAATTCCAGCAGAGCTTCAAGCATTAGATTATGTGACATTTTCAGAAAAAACATTGAGGAAGTGACTTTCGAAACATGGATATCGGCCACACCACCCTGCCAAAAAGCCGTTTCTTACACTTAAAATCATCTAAATTGGGTTAAGAAATAAATAGGTTAATGATAATTAAATTTATGAATGCTTTCTTTTTAAGAACTTGAAGGAGCAATATTAATCTAGAAACATTTTATCGCATTGTTTTTTACAATTATAATTTGGAAATATAGTTATATATAAAATAAGTATTTAAAATAATCAAAATCAAAAAAATGAATAATAATCACAATTTTTAAGTAACAGAAGCGTATTATCCTAATGAAGTAGTTTGGATAATTTATAGATTAATATTTTATAATTCTTTTTATACTCCAAGGAGCAAAAGGAGCGCATATTATTGCAACTGTTTTATAATTATAACATATTTTTCAATAAAAGTATAAAAATATAAATGCAGTAAAATTTCGAACAACCGACCGTGTTTTTCGATTATATGTATGTACAGAGAATAAAAATGAACAGTTAAATGCGTTGTAAAAACAAGCGGTTAAAATAAGAATCGAAAATTATAAAACATGGTATATTTTAAGCCCACACAAGGACCGATGAACTTATATCTCGATAAAAGTCTATTTTTACATTGTTTTTGACAGCTTTTGTTTTGTCAAATGGGAAATTTCAAACATCACGTTTCCGAACACGAGTCCTGGGTTCGAGTTATGTAAATAAGATGTTGATTTAATTATTATCAATTGAAGAGAAACATGATAAATTGCGCCCTAGTGCAAATTTTTTCAAAACAATAGCCACCAGTTCGACACAGCTGATTTAGTGTAAATACATATGTAATTGTGGTTAGAAGCCAAACAAATAATAAAAATATCAACGGCTGAAAACAACAAAATGAACGGAAATACGGAAATTTCAATGAAATTGATCCAGCTTAAATTGTTTACATGTACTCGAGTACGTTTCCAAGAATCTGTATATTATAATTTATTGGGAATATAAATTATTCATAGCAACGCGTGATTACAGAGAGCTTCTTAAGGCTATTCACGTTAAATTAAATATTAATATACGATTATGTACTAGAGTGGAATCGGTATTGTTGTGAAATTATATTTCCCTATATCATGTAGCGAGTAGGGATCTAACATTACAATTACAAATTCACTTATCAATGTAAATAAAGCGAATAATTCACGAGTGCGCCAAAATAATGATAATTATGAAACATAATCGGAGGTAATATGTTAAACTAAATACACCGTAATCGGATATGACTTCATTGAAACGTGTATGTAATTATAATTTTATCGTTAGACATACATATATGTATAGTAAGAATAACATCTGAAATATAAATTACAATACAAATAAACTACCACTTCCGGTTACCGAATGCTTACCAAATTTTATACATAACTTGTTATTAAGCTTAAACTAGTAGATATTAAATTTTAGTTCAATAAACCAAAAGGTTTCTGAGAAAAACATAAAAAACCTCGATTCTCTAGAGTAAGAGTACTACTTCTGGTTCAGATAAAAATATTTAAAAAATATAAGGTTATAAAGATTATTATTTCTATTACATGTAAAAAAAATTTAGTCCGATTCAGTTAGCAGTTTGGGAGATAATTGAATTCAAAAACTTAAAAAAAAGAGGATACCTATAAGGGGAGGTACCATTTCCGGTCAACTTAAAAATTTGAAAAAAAATTACGTCGTATCGATAAAAATTTCAGTGACCGATACTAAGTTTCAGTTCGATAGTACTAACGGTGTTCAAAAAGTCCAAGTCCAAATACACATTCTTCTAGATCTTGAAAACGTGATCAGTGATCGATTTCGAGTTCGAATCAGTCAACATCTCGAGTTCGAATTTTTGCATGATCACAAAACTTCATTTATTGTTACTACGTCGTCAATATTAATCGAAAATGAGAAACGTTTGAGAGGAAAATAGAAATAGGCATTTGTAAAGCACGAACGGTATGATAATGCATTCAACAGCTGACTAATATGGTAGCTTGTTTGGCCAAGTCAACACCATAAAAGCTTATGGGATACCTCTAACGTGCTTACGTTGATTGTGAGCAAGAATATTTGAACTGTGCCGTACAATGAGACGGGAACTTTTATCTGGTAGCCAACTTGTGGCATGCGTGCCAATGGCCTGAGAAGTTCCTTTATATTAAAAATCCATTTTTAACCCTCCCTCACCGATGTGGGGTATGCAAGTGCCCCAATTTGTACGTGTTTCGTAATAACTATGTGATTTTTAAAGCTATACACATATATTACTTGTATTCCTAGAATGAACTACAAGAAATTTATTTGAAAAGATTTTGTATGATTTAGAAAAGAAGTACATCGTAAAAAATACATTTATACATTTCTACGTTCCAAAGTATGATTTAAAGGCGGTAGCGATAAGTCATGTTTTTGACTGTTCGCTTACATATTCTTGTTGATCGATGAATCAATGCGAGAGAAAGAGACGGCTATATTTTCGTAAGCTATTGTTTTCGTCGCTATCGGCGCGTGGCTATTGAGTCATACAGTCGCCTGTTGGCCTTACCTATGTGCGTTGGCATGTTGATGCTTGTCGTTTTTTTTTCAAAACAAAAATAGTCAAAAACATGCTATAGGACTAAAACTTTTTTTATGTTGATGTATAAAATGATTAATAAGATATATATTGAACCCATTTGTATTGAGAAAAGCTGTATTTTGATTAAAAAATATTGGGGGTCTTACTCGACCTAGGTTCAGGACACTCGTTAGATCTCGACGCTTCATCCTACAATTTTTTGATTGGTTCTCATGTGCGGCCAAAGGACAAATTTTCTGCAGTCAGCTTCCATGGAAAGTAAAAAAAAAAAACGCTAGCACGCCTGATCTATGCCAGGCCAAAGCTCTTGTAGTGCTTCCAGTGGTATATGTCTCTTGTATTGACATATAGCCAGCAGTATGGCTCGGTGGTTGGGCTTTTGCCTAGCGCCGAGAGGACGCCGGGTTCGATCCCAATCGACTTCGATTGAAAAAAGTATTTTCTGTAATGCTCCAAGTCAGACTAGGATATTTGTGATCCAGGTCGATCATTTCCTATCAGAGTTTGCCATTTTTTCTGATTTCATTGTTGAAACGGTTCCTGATTAAATTGGCTTAAAACCTTCCTACCTACTATGTCACCACTATATGATTATATATGTACAATAAAAAATTATGTTCAAATTCATAGATGTCTCTCGTTGTTTTTTGCATTTCAAATATTTGAGCACGTTAGCCTGAAAGCGTTCGCCACCACTGCTTTTACATCACATGTAAAACACGTGACCCATCAAAAAAAAAAAACCCACAAAAATTACAATACGACCAGAATATTAAAAAAGTTTGCACACCCATGACATCCCCACACTGAATATATACATATAAATATACAAATCCGGCTAAATAGGGGCGAAATTCACCAGACCTAATCGAATTCACCCTCGGATTTGAGCGTTTCAATTAATCGTTATCTATGTATATATGCACGGTGTCCCTATCCCCCTCCCCCCCACCCTCACATGACCCATGACTTTCAAGTTTTAGCTAGAACTTTGCGGTTTTCAAAATTGAAAATGGAATTCGGGGACTCGGGAACCTTCAATAATGGTATGAAAGTTTATTAATTGGTGTTTGGAACGTTATCGTCCATTGTTATGTATGCATGTCTGTTGGACGAGTACCTATCGATATGCTCATCGATTTAAGTAACATCGCGTGACACAAAGGAAATGCTCTCGACGAAAATGGCTATACGAAATATACGTGGTGTTATAAAAAAACACAGCGAAGGCCCCCCCCGACAACCATAATGTCAAAATACCGAATTCCGGAATTGTATTATGAAGCGGAAGGACTGAAAAGTATTAGAGTGGGAACTGACTATATATTCTGGATCAAACTTAAAAGAAACTAAGAAAAAAAAGCTTATTTTCATTCATAATAAGTAGAGGTAGGATAGTCACAGTGCTATCCATTGTTCGGCAAACCTTTAACAATGCATTTACAACCTTTGAACAATACACGGCCCCCTCAGGCTCCGGTGACTAATAATAAGTCTGTAACAAGGGCTTCCAAGCCGGCTTTCAAACCATTTTTCAAACAACCGAAAACCGGCTTTTTGGCTCGATCAACCGGCTTTTTAAGGTTTTCTTCAATTAATGTTTTTTCCTCAAAATTAACAATTATGAATTTGAAATTTCTATGAAAGATCAAAATAAATGTATATCTAAACTATCTTAGGCGTATAATTCTTTGAACAACAAAAAAAAGCTTAGCGGTTCTTTGAGATTTAGTAATAGACGAAGACTAGGTCATAAACCAATAAAATATTATTGAAAATATGTAGTTTCAATGACCTACCCAACTTCAGATTTGGAAAACATTATTATCGCAAAAACTTTGACTTGACAACAACAAAAAAGTATATAATTGTTTTTCTTCGAAGGAATTTGAAGCCCTTTAAATATTGATTGATTTATTATGGTTTTAAAATTTTTGTGATATGCCGTTTCTAACGAATTTGTTTCCGAAATTTGCAACGGTTTTTAGAGCTTTTGAATTTTTAAGCTAAAACAGATGCGTAAAAACAACTTTGAAAGATGGAAATATTTCAACGTTGAAATTTTGAACGTTGAATCTCAGCAGTTCTTTATCTATTCACGATTCCACAATTATAGTTTTTCTGCGAGGTTACACATTATTTTTTTAATAATATATTCTTGATAGTAGCATATTTAAATCATTTAATTATTTGTGCGTATTTGGTCATTTTACGCCTGTGATCATAATTGATCATAATTGTAACATATGTGATCATAATTGTAACATATGATCATAATTGTATTATTTGTAATAATAATATATAATAATGATCTTATGGAAGTTTATATTGTTTATAATTCAATTAAATTAATAAAAAACTATTTTTTTGCATAATATAATATATATTTCCTTTTTTTTTTCTCGATATAAAAATTTTAAACTTAAAAAAAATCTTAATTTTCTGAAACTGGTCAAAGTGGGTCGAACGGCTTTTTATTTGTATAAAAGCCGAAAGCCTGCTTTTTTTTCGGGCGGTTTTTTTGGAACCCCTAGTCTGTAACGTATAAATAAATAAATTGAATATATATAATCTTACAGTCGAAGTGTATATTCAGTTGAAATATGTATGTATATTCCAACTGGCGTTTAAGGTCATTCATATTCGAATAAATACAATTCAACTATAATCACAATTACACTATAGGACTGAAATTCGATGACACAGGGACAATTGGAATGGCAATCATAGAACGCTTGTTAAATTCAAAATTACATATAATAAAGAAATCGATGTATTCGAATATGCATATTTTATAAACACATGTAGATTCACAAGGCATAGGTTTTTTGATATGTACATATATTTAAGTTAATTTAAATACTCAAATTTAGAGCTTTACGCCATTCGTTAATGTTTCGATTGAAAATATACGATCTAAATAATTTACAACGAATGCATAATACATATGTACATATGTATGTTAAAGTAGAAGTATATTTTCAGTCGTAATATATTCCAACCGGCGTTCTAGGCAATTCACATTCGAATACAATTCAACTAGTAAATTATATCTCTACAAGCGCAAATACACTTTCAACAATGTGCGCCAGTTGTAGTATAACTGTTGATTTTTGACAACTCTGAAATTTTTACGAATGCTTTAGAATTCAATAATGCGTTAATTTTTTGCTAGATATTAGGAATGAAGGTAATGAGTACTGTATTACGATAACTCTAAGAATGTGGTCAAAACAAAAATGTGACTCTCCAACTCAATTTACTAGTCGATTGACGTTTTCAAGAAAATCTAACCCCTCCATATAACCTGGTACCCACTTATAGTTTAACTGTATTTTCAGTTGTAACACATTTTGATCAGTTGGGATGTACATAGTTGGCAAAACATATTACAACTGAAAAAACACTTCAGCCATAACTAGGGTTGGCAGATTTCCTCCAAATCAAACCGGGACCCCCCTACCCGAAAAAATCAACAATATTAAACCACTTAGTTTTTATTTCAAATAATTGAAATCATAGTTTTCAATGCACTGTAGAATACTTTCAATTACATACATCTATAGAAAGTATATTTCTTTCATCAGTCAATTGAATCTCCATTAACGAGAATATAATTTAACTACCCATTTTTCTACAGCTATTTTTCCATTCGAATTTGGAGATTGTAATTCTCTTATATAATATATATTAAATGTGTCATTAACAAATATTTGTCATTTGTTATATTTTTAACTGTTTTTTTTTTCAATATCTAGCCATTCTGGTATTTTTTCCAAGCTCATCCAAGCTCAGAAAAACACGATATTTTTTTAATGGTATTGTCAATTGTTTCAAATAATCTGTCAATTTTTCATAAAACTTTGCTACTTCTTTATTAAATCCATCAAGTTGTCCCTTTGAAATTGCTTAAAAAGTATGCATAATGGAAAAATTTGAAAACTGGGACTTTTGAACGTTCGTTCGGGACACTGGGACACGAGGCTTAAAACCGGTGACAATCCCGATTAATCGGGACGCCTAGAAACTAGGGATCCCAATCGAATATTCGAATTAATCGTCTGATTTTTCAGCCATTCGTTATTCGAATATTTCATCAACTATTCGAATATTATTCGTGTATATATTTTTTTTATAAACTAAATACACAAAATCAACACGAAAAGAGTAATGACGAAAAAGCCGACGTTTATGAAGAAAATGAAATATGTATATAATGGGAATAATTGTGATAAAAATGAAGATAATGAAGAAGATGAAATGTCTACATGTGAAGCAACGGATTTTTATTCATTAGATACGGAAATGTTTGAAGAAAATTACTTTTCGATCGATAATAATCTCTACAAACTTTAAAAAACATCAGCAAAATAATTCGAATATTTAAGAAGTCACCGGCGAAATATAAATTTTTACAAGAAATCATAATAAAAAATTGAAATTATTATTGGCTGTAAAAACGAGGTGGAATTCAATGGCAACTATGATAAGACGATTCATTCAAATTTATGCTTGGTACATATGTATGTAATTACCTTTTTTTTTAAATTTTCGAATATATTCGAATAGCTCTTGATTTACTATTCGATATTCGAATAGTTGAAGTCGACGAATATTTGGGATCCCTACTAGCAACCCTAACTATAACGGTAGTTGGTACCAGGTTAGATGGAATATATTCCAACTAGTCAAAATATATTACAACTGAAAGATACACTTCAACTGTAACATACATATGTATATACATACATACATACATATACTTAAAATAAAAATCCTAAACATTCTCACAAAGACATAACGTGTAGACGGCCTGTTGGCAACTTGCCTCAAAAGGATACTGCTCTGGTTAAAATCCGAAATCTAGTTATTACATACATTCGCTGAACTTTTTGTCCACGTGATAGTTGGTATCTACTGTTGCGGTAAAAGGGTACGAGTGTCGCACACGAGAAATATACAGTCGTGGACACGTACGCCATATTGCGGATGTAGTAGATGAATATCAATGATGGACAAAAATATCGAAAGGAAAAAAATATTACACCGTGAAAATGTCGCAATATTGTGCGTGACCGACCATATTTATAATGCAACGACGGGAAGTAGAATTTGTAAATTATCGTATCAAACGGTCGGCTAGACCGTCATGCGATAGTCGATGTTTAAAGAATTTATCGTACGTATTTGCAAGTTTGAGAGTTTATGTAAATTTTGCTGTTTTTCTTTATTGGAATGTTTACTCACATTTTATACATACAGTGCCGGTTTTAGGGGGGGCCATTTCGGGCGGCGCCCGAGGGCGCCAAATAAGTTAGGGCGCCGAACGATTCGCCAAAGGCGCTTTAAAATTTAAAATTAGAGCGCCAAAAGCCATTCAAAATTTTAGATTAGAGCGCCAAAGGCGAAAGTTCTTTCTAAGGGTGTTTAGAAAAAAATGCGAGGGCGCCATCGGGTGTACTGTATACATATGCCGGCACTGTATAATTTTCGTATTGTAATACAAAAAAGTAAGGTATAAATAAGGTGTCGCCATTGCTATACTAGGCTAAAAACGTCTGATAAAAAAAAAAGTTTTTGAGAAAAACATAAAAAACCTCGATTCTCTAGAGTAAAAGTACTACTTCCGGTTCAGATAGAAATATTTAAAAACTATTAGGTTATAAAAATTATTATTTCTATCATATTTAAAAAAATTTCAGTCTGATTCAAGTTAGTGGTTTGGGAGATAATTGAATTCAAAAACTTAAAAAAAAGAGGACACCTATAAGGGGAGGTACCATTTCCGGTCAACTTAAAAATTTGAAAAAAATTTACGTCGTGTCGATAAGAATTTCAGTAACCGATACTAAGTTTCAGTTTGATAGGACTAACGGTGTTTAAAATATCCCCAAAATACACACACACACATTTTTTCAAGATCATGAAAACGTGATCAGTGATCGATTCTGAATTCGAATCAGTCAAAATCTCGAGTTCGAATTTTCGCATGATCACAAAACTTCATCTATTGTTACTACGTACATAGATAAAGTAACAACTTAAAATATTGATGATGACCATAATTTCTATAGGTTATTCCTATTACATTTGATCATTTTGTTACCACTTTGATTGACTTTTATTTCACGAATCTTGAACCAACCTTTACTTTTTTGACAGTTTTAAAAGAAAGCGTTCTTTTGAGTGGTTCGGTGATTACTGGTCACAAAGTCACTAAAATCTCTATAACGGAACATCTGGCAGCAGAAAAGTCCATCATACTAACGATAACTATCATACTAACAAGAACTTGAGGGCCAAATATTGCGTATTCGCGATTTAAATAGCAAAAGTTGTCTTTGTGACCACCGCAATGTGACGAATAATCCAATTACCGTTTTGAGTGAAAAGTAGAATACTGGATTGGGATTAAATATTTTAAAAAAACCTTTAAAAATTGTATAACTTTATTGATTTAATTGCAATGTTAAGCTGTCTTAAATGGCGACCTCCATTATTCTGACATTTTAAAGAAAAAAATAGCAGTAGCATTTTAATACGTAAGTATTGAACCAGCGGCTTGTTAGTATATTATATATTGTATAATTATATATTATAGCATATTATGCTTTCGAGCAGTGGTCACGGGTTCGAGTCCCACTAGAGTCCCGCTGCTGGCCAGACCTTGGTTTGTGACTCCAAGTAGACCGTTTCTTATCATAGTTTGCCAATTTTTCTGATTTTAATTGAAATTTTTCCTATAAAATCGACATATATCTCTTGCTAAGTTATTCAGCGTCTTGAGGTTCCCCTATTTGATTATAAGATGATGGAAAAACACTGTCACTGTGGATGTTTGTATGAATTCCCATTGTATAAAATGCTTATGTACTTATGATTGAGTGTATTGTACATGTTTAGGTGGACTTTAGAGCGATATGTAAAGGCGAGTGTTCATTTGCTATGAAATAAAATAAAAAAATCTATGTATGTAAATCATTGTTTGTCTGTATGTCACGTATGCGTTCGTTCCTAAACCATTCAACCGATTGCGATGAAACTTACATGAGTTATGGTTAGAAAGGTTGTTAAAGTACATATACAAATCCAAAGTTTTCATCTCAGCATTACTAAATTATTTTATCACGTTAACGGTAAACCTAACTAAGACCAAAGACGAGCTTTGAGAGGGCTCGGAATCCGGGATCAAAGGACTTCCATACAAAAACGCCCGGGCACGTGGGTCTGTTTATATAACCAATTTTGATATATTGTGTTACGGTACGGTAGCAAAGACCTTAAACTGGTTTTCAGCTTTCTTTGAACTTTAATCGTTAATAAACTGATCAAACTCGTATTTATATAAATAATAATATTAAATCTAGTAAAAGTACATTCAACCGAAAAGTTGTTGAAGCTCAGACGCACTTCAAAAAGTTCACTTAAAATCAATTAAGATTACTTATTCAAGTATATAAAAGGTCGTTTATCAAGTCTCAGAAGTTGTACCGATCATTAAATTCTCAAATTAATATGGAGAATTTGTAGAAACCGCAAGCCGCAACCCTGAATTCCAAGGTTCGCAGGAACAAAGAAAAGCATCTTACAAAACAAAACATAAAAAATATATATACACATACATACATACATACATATAATAAGAAAATCAATATCTATAGTTTGTGCACAACCGAAAATAGCTCGGGGACAATGATAATTTATTATACATAATTCGAAATGAACGCATATTGCGAGGCGTGTCTTTTTCGCATTCGAATTTCGAACTTTATTACTGTTTGGCGAAATTTTTTGGTTTGGGTAATTCTACCCCCGCATCCTTGTCTCTTTTCTCCCGCTTCCTCGGGGATTTTCCAATGAAATGGAGTATCTACATATGTATGCGTATCTAAACAATTTTAACGTGTTTGCGTGTGTTTTCGGTGGATGTGATCGTACGGCAACAATTTATATACGAAAATATTCTATGTAAATTTGAATCTACATACATGTTTGTTTGTATATACAAAGTTGGGATTATCTTTTTTAAATTGTTGTTCAAAATTTGTTGAACTTTGCATATATACATACATACATACACGTAGCATTAAAAGAAAGTGTACTCACTCTTCCTGCTCTCCGACGTCTACCGGAAACGGAAACGGAGCATCGTAGGGTAGTTGAGGACTAGTAGTTTCAGGCTCTTCCTGTAGTGGACTCTCATATATGAGGGTTTCAACCATAGATCCTTTGGAGCTGCCAAAGGACACCCTGTAAATAACAAACACACAATTAATACACCAGTCCGTTAATCGAAATTAGCATTGTAAATTTCAACCTTGACTTTTACCACACTTTTCCAGACTATTCGGATTGATTTAAAAATATAATTTATAGCCAGTTGGAATAACGCTTATTTTTAGTTGACTCAGAATCGATAATAGCCGTCTATTTATATGCGCTTTATGAGCCAGTTCTCTTCAACATTCAAATTAAATGTTTCACACTCTTGATTTCACGCAATTATATGAACATGCAATAAAGAATTCATTAAAAATGACATCTGAATCTTGTGTCAGATCGAAGCAATGACAATTAGCTATCCACTTCACAACTCATTTTAACAGTGAAAAAAATATATAAACATATAGATAAAAAAAAAAGTTTTTTAAAAACAGACCTCTTCTATAATTTGTATATAAAATTATTATTCTGAATAAAAATACCAATAATTTTATTTTACTACCACCATCTATGTTTGAAACTAAAAACTGGATAAACGTCAGGCACTTTTCAGAAATTCAAATTTCAAACCCGTCTAAAACGATTTTTTTTCTCCATCGTAATGGCGGAGGATACATTTAATTATATTGATGACCAAAATGAGCAATATGGCGAAGTATGAAAACGATCGGATAAGAGGCAATTTTTTTCCTGAATTGTAATCGTAAGTGAAGCTATAATTAGGTATGTAAAAACAAGTTTACGGGAGCAATTTTTCGTTCAATTTTAGTCGTGCAAAGCTTAAAAGTTACAAAATAAGAAGCATTAGGAAGGTAAAGGTGATAATTTTGTATTTAAACCAAGTAAATTGAATAGCCCTGAGAGTGTTTGAGTGCGTTCATAAAATATTGAAAATATCAGACACTGTAAATTGTTAAGATACTCTCCACGGCAATCTGCGTAAGATTTCCACCAAACGTGTTAATCTAATGGAAAAGAATTTCACTTTTACCAAAATAAATGTATTACAGTGGTCTCCCGTTTGGGACTTAGCCCGGATCCTGAGTTTTAAAGTCGACTTTAAAAGTATAAAAAAAATAATATTTATTTACCAAAGAAATGAAAAATTCAAGATTATTATTAAAAACATTATAAAATACGTACTATTTTAATAAAGATTTGCTAATATATGTAGGTAAGATTGGAATACTTTCGAAATATCAACAAATCCAAAACAAGTTCCATTTAATCGATTTTTTGAACATTTAACTTTTGGTAAATTATATGATAATAAACTTTTGATGTATTGATAAATTAATGATTGGTAAAATTGTACAAAATATTATTGTAAGATTAGAAATTATAATTGCGAAAGTGCTCACTTTCTAGGTTAACGTATCTATATATGTATATGTATTTTGGATTGAAATTTTTTGAATGATAAATAAGTTTATTGTTAATGCGGCCTGGAAAAAAGGCCCATTTCATAGCATTGACGGACTAATATAATAAATTCAAATAAAGAACCAATATAATAAATTCAAATAAAGAACCAATATAATAAATTCAAATAAAGAACCAATATAATAAATTCATTTATTACTTGCCAAATTGCTCGATGGTGGTCAAAAATCGGAAAAAAATATATTGAAACTTCGTCTGTATGTATGTATGTACATACATATATGTACATAGATAAAATAAAAGTTATTTTATGAGAAAATTTTACATTTTACAAAATATATTTAATGCAGCGTACGCACCAAACCAACGAACGGCCCCCAGGTCAACTTTTTATACCATTAGCGTACAAAATATCGGAATAAAAATTAAATTTAAAAATTGAAATTAAATATCAATAAACACAGTAATATTATTAAAGACCTCAGCTAGTTTAATATATAATTTTGAAAGAGACTTTGTATGTATGTATGGTTTAAAGGTTAGGGTGGGAGCATCGAAAACAAATCAAAGTTTCTACGACAGCGATATCGATATCGTTAAATATTATATTTTTTCGAATCAAATAAATTTAATAAAAAAACAAATGAATGTTTACTATTAGATTGTTTTGCCATATTTAAGCTGTTTATATTACGAATACCGAGCGAAGCCGAGGTAAAAACACTAGTGATTAATAATATTATTTTCCTTTCTTTTGTCAAGCGTTGCATAGAACGTTTTTCTATATCTATTCGTTTAATAGTCAAACCGATCTCATGAAAATAATCTCACGAGACTTACGTAAAATGTAGATGCTATCGCATTCACCCCCCACTCGAGCCGCGATGACCAATTACATTTCGTTTCAGTTTTGCATTGCATTTTTGGTCAAAAATTACAACATTGTTCGTGCGTATAGCGGTCGGCACAATTTGACTTTTATTTTTTGTTAATTTGTGTTTCGTATTTTGAAATATTTACATTAATAAAATTTTAATATAAAATACTTAATTTGTTAATATTATTAATTTATTTATGGAATACGTATATATTTTTTATTAATGGAAATTTATATTTTTCAGACGATAAAATTAATTTTCAACGTCATGTTATGGACAGCAAAGCTTACAGTTATATCGTTAAAAACCTTGCATTGATTTATATTGTAATAATATTATATAGTTAAATAAGAAATAATAAAAAAATAAATAAAGAAATTATTTTACGTCCTAATAATATTATATTTAGTCTACATAAAGATTATTTAAAGAAATAATCTTTATATGGAACATTTGTATGTATGTACATAAAAGATTTGGAATATATCCTAATTTCATTAATTTAACATTTGAAATATGAATCAATAAAAAAAACAACATCTAATCCATCACAATATTAAAAAGATAATATGAACCAATTGCCTCATAGTTGCCAATTCGTTTCCGTTACGAAACCGAACATTCCCGCCTCTATTTATAATGTTTTCAGATAACAGTACATAATAGACATTGAATACTGTCACGTATGAAAGGATGAATGATATCGTTAATTCAAAACACATACACACATTCATATGTATAAATCGGCACGTGGACGATCCATCTCAATTGTGTACACGCGTATAAATAAATCGTACGCCACTGTACTATGTACATATTACACGCAAGTAAATACACACATGTACATAAATGTATTACCAGCGAAAGTTTATACACGCAATATGTATAGTGGAACGTAATAAGTGTACGTATATGTGGTGTAGTATATCGACCAAACACGATTAACCCCTCAACGTCTGCCTATTTTTGGCGATCGAATATTAACGAAACGGTTTTGGCACAAATGCAAAACTGTCCCAGTGGCCGACAGGTTAACCCTCCCTCACCGAAGTGGGGTATGCAAGTGCCCCAATTTTTACGTTTATCTTAATAACTATGTGGTTTTCAAAGCTATACACCCTATATTTCTTGTATTCCTAGAATGAACTACAAGAAATTTATTTTAGTAGATTTTGTATGATTTAGAAAGGGGTACATCGTAAAAAAATACATTTATACATTTCTACGTTCCAAAGTATGATTTAAAGGCGGTAGCGATAAGTCATGTTTTTGACTGTTCGCTTGCATATTCTTGTTGATCGATGAATCAATGCGAGAGAAAGAGACAGCTATATTTGCGTAAGCTATTGTTTTCGTCGCTTTCGGCGCGTGGCTATTGAGTCATGCAGTCGCCTGTTGGCCTTACCTATGTGCGTTGGCATGTTGATGCTTGTCGTTATTTTTTAATACAAAC
This sequence comes from Arctopsyche grandis, assembly GCF_051622035.1. Taxonomy (NCBI): domain Eukaryota; kingdom Metazoa; phylum Arthropoda; class Insecta; order Trichoptera; family Hydropsychidae; genus Arctopsyche; species Arctopsyche grandis. The sequence goes on from NC_135356.1 coordinate 35,571,929, forward strand.
ATAGTCAAAAACATGCTATAGAACTAAAACTTTTTTATATTGATGTATAAAATGATTAATAAGATATATTATGAACCCATTTGTATTGAGAAAAGCTGTATTTTGATTAAAAAATATTGGGGTCATACTCAACCCCGGTTAGGGACACTCGTTCTATCTCGAAGCTCTGTCCTTCAAAAGGTTAAGGAAAGTTTCACAGGAGAATGACAACTGTTCTACAATGTACTAATAATTTATGTATATATGTACATATGTATATGTTACAGTGAAATTATAATTACACTGACATTTAAGTGAATTCATATCCAGTTAGGTATTCACTAGGTATAGTTCACTAAGTACATTACACATTCACGGACCCTGATTAGTGAAATTTGGGTCTAATACAAACTAGAGATTATTTTATAGATTGCTTCACAATTCAATAGTTAATTGATATCTTGTAGGTTGAAAAATCATTTCTACTTAATAGCTACATATGTTATACGGTTCGGTGATTATTGGTCACAAAGCGCTCGCCCAAAAGTCACTAAAATCTCTATAACGGAACATCTGACAGCCGAAAAGTCCATCATACTAACGATAACTATCAAACTAACGAGAACTCGAATGCGAAATATTCCGTATTCGCGATCTTCATGGCAAAAGTTGTATTATGGGCGATCGCAATGTGACTAATAATCCAATTACTGAATATTAAATTTTTTTTTTTTTCTTTAAACTCAAAATATTTTCAAGGAAAACAGTTATCTGATTAAGAAAAACAAATATGTTTACGTTTCGATAAAATGTTATGCAATAAATTTTGGCGATTTTAAAACATTTAATTAATTAATTTATTATAATTTCGGGGTGTTTTCACTTCATTAGTTAGGGAAATTTTAATTTCACTTAAAATAACAATTTCACTGTAACATATACAATTTAACGTGAATATCCTTAAGTAGCGCTTTTGTAAATATTTTGTAAAGCTTTTGGAAAATTTATAATCAATATTTTATATGCTGTATATTCGAATAATATAATACTATGATTACTAACAAAATTAAATAAAAATTGTAAAATAGAAAATGTTCAGTATATCAGTAGCTATTCAAATAAATATAAGATGTATTGTGAACATAATTTAGTAATAATAAAACGCATTTAAAAAATTGAAAAAATATTCAAGATAAATATATAAAATTTATATAATAAATAGGCTTTGAGCAACGTACTTGGAGTACGTCTAAAAAATTAAAGTTGGATCAATTTTGTTGAAATTTCCGTATCCGTATATGTTTGGCTTCTAACCACAGTATTATTATATTAATTTTTTTGATCAAGTGACCCATGGTTCCATTTTCATATTCAATGTAAGCATTTTCAATGTATGTATACGTAAATTTGATTGTATTTCTCTTCAATTGATAATAATTAAATAAAAATCTAAATTACACAATTCAAACCCAGCACTCGAGTCGAGGATGTTCGAGTACGTGATTTTTGAAATTTTCTATTACCCAAAATAAAAGCCGACGAAAACAACTAAAAATTGGCTTTCCAACTTTTATTAAGAAATACGTAAAGGCCAACTTGTGTGAGCTTAAAATATACCATTTTAAAATAGCATGTTTTATAATCTTCGTTTCTTATTTTAACCGCCTATTTTTACCACACTTGACTGTTCATTTTTATTCTATGTATGATTGCTAAAAACGCGATCGGCGTATGAAGTTGTTTCAGATCGAAATTTTAAGTGTATTTATGTATATTTTTGTACATAATAATAATTATACAATATCAACGATTATAAACAACCCTTGGGCTCCTTGGAGGGTAAAAAAATTATGAACTATCAACCGGGGACCCGAACCAGAACCGAACTGAAAACCGTTATTTTTGCTGGAACGAAAAGCGAAACCGAAATTAATATACATATATACTTTAGGAATGATGAAATTAATGGACAAACATACAGGAATATATAATATATAGTATATTAAAAATATGTTTTTGAAACTTAAGAAAAATATAATATTGATATCAAACAAATCTACTATGTTACAACAGATAATGGAGCTAGATTATAATTTGTTAGAAACCGAAATAGGCGAAGAAAATCAGAATATTAATTAAAAGAATCCACGATGAAATTGCAAAGTGAGCAAATGACGTTCAGTGGCTTTTACGGGATTTGGTTTCAGACCGAAAACTGGAATTGAACCGATATATATATATATATATATATATATATATATATATATATATATATATATATATATATATATATATATATATATATATATAGCCAGCAGTTTGGCTTAGTGGTAGCGTATATATTTAGCACCACTGAGGTCAAAGGTTCGAGTCCTCGCCATCTGCTGGTTAGATTTGGGGGTTTTGTGACTCCAAATCGATCGTTTCTCTATCAGAGTTTGCCAATTTTATCTGATCGTTGCTGAAACGGTTCCTGAAAATTGGTATTAGATCTAATCCTGTTGTCACAAAAATCTGCCTGTGTATAATTTGTTATGATTATACACAGTAATCTGAAATCTATAGATATCTCTATAGACATCTCTATAATTTCGTATTTATTATATGTATAAAAATTGTACACAAAAAAATCTAAAAATAATCCATAGATGTCTCTATGATTATTATTTCTGATTAATTGTTATATGCTATATATTCTGATTGTATATGTATTACTGTATTTCTGATTTCTGATTGTTTATGTATTCTGTATTTTGTTAACGTACACCCGTTGCATATATATATATATATATATATATATATATATATATATATATATATATATATATATATATATATATATATATATATATATATATATATATATATATATATATATATATATATTAAATATATATATATATATATATATATATATATATATATATATATATATATATATATATATATATATATATATATATATATATATATATATATATATATTAACCGAATCGGAACGAAAAAAATATCGGTTCGCTATCAACTTATTAACTATCCAAATTATTTATAATGGGATAATATGCTACAATTTCTTATTACTATTTACTAAAAATTCTGATTTTTATTCATTATTGATTTAAGTTATTTTAAATATTCATATAACTCACATAAAAAATAACTAATTCCAAATTGTAATTGCAAAAAATAATGCGATAAAATGCTTTGGATTAATTTCAATTCTTTCAAGTTTTCATTTATAAATTTTATTATGATTAATCTATTTATTCGGTAGAAAAAATTCTTTATAAGCAATTTACATCTTATATACATACATACATGTACATAGCTTGGAAAAATAATGTATAAAAAAATCTCAATTTATTTAAATTCACAATTTGGACATTTTCTTCATCCCCTAATTTAAGATATGATTATCCGCAATGACATTGATAAATGGGTAAATAATTTATATAGCCTTAAAACGAAATCGAAAAAATATCTCAAAAAGTTTTGGCAGGGTATGTACAATATATGTATAAATTGTAATATTTTAACTTGTACTGGGTCTATGAGGATTAAAGAACATTTTAAATACGAATTCAAGAAAAGTTTAATTTAAAACAAATTATATTCCCATCATATTCAGATCACATCTATCAACCATACAACTTCAGGCGTCAATAAATAAAAAGCAATTAACCATCAAATATTAAATTATTTTCAAATTAAAATGAAAGCAATATGAATAAATGATTATTTGATGGTAAACATATTTAACTTTGACTTTCTTACATACATACATACATAGTTTGAAAGATTCGAGCAAATGCATGCAGTTTTTTGTGCCCATGTGTACATTGAATCTGAAGTGTCATTCCCAAATAGTTGCACCCTTTCCGAATATGTCTCTAGAAAAGCTCGTGGCAATTCGTCACAATTAAAATATAAGTGTAAAAAAGCATCAATTAAGTGTAATATATAGATCGTAGTGAATTAACAATTCGCGGCTTCGGAACGTCATTAGCATGACATCATTGAGTTTGGAAAAAAAAATAACAATGGATTCGGAAGGTCAGCCTTGAATCGAAGCAATTACAGTGTCTGAACGAAACGTTCTCAAATGGTTTGAAAGTCATGAGGGAATTCCCCGAGAAAGCCTGAAAATGTAAAGTTTAGGCTTACCTTGTCTCGGTACGTTCGTACTACGATCGATTTATACGTTTGAAATTAATCATACAAAAGCTTTTGACGTCTAAATTATATATACGCATACAAATAACACTGTTAGACAAATGACGACTTATTTTGTGGTTCAGAGACGAGATATGACTTTTCTTATAGATCTATGCCCAGTGAACATGAATCTGGCAATAAAAAATGTTGGTTGGCTCGAAATTCTGAGATATATGTGTTTTTTAAATCGCGCGATTTTTCTATATCTTGGTGTTGTTCGGTCGATGTCTCAAAATCTGTGAATTTCCTGTTCAAAATTAATATTGGAATCTTTATTCGGGTATTTTATCTTTCATTTGCAGTACTTTTCAGCGTTCAAATCTCTCTAAGTAGTCGTCCAGTTCAAATCAAAAGTCAAAAGTACGTATTTTAACTTGGGATTTTTTCCCACTGTTAATAATATTTGATATTGAGTATTTTCTATTGAAACATGTTTATTGGGATAGTGTTCTGGCCACACTATTTTTTGTTTTCGTTTAAAAGGGTTAATTGGAAGTGTGCTGAATTTTAAATCGGTAAAATTTCTAACTTAAAACTCGTACTATTATTTACCCGTATTTACACGAATCTGAATTCAATTAATAGGGATAATATATTAAATTGTCTTTATATGAGAATTAAATAAAATTCCACTTAGAAAAATCATATTTCGACTATTCTTGTGGATTCGTTTATTTTATTGAGATAAGCCAGTTATCAATAGACTTTTTTTGGTTTAAACTGAGGCAATTAACATTTTTTTATTACCAGATTCGTGTTTACTAGGCATGGATCTATAATAAAAGTCATATCCCGTCTCTGAACCATTTTTCGTGTCGAACAGTGTAATGGTACCATTTACAGACATGACCCAATCTTCGGCAATTTTTTCCATAAAATAGTGCTTTCAACTTTTGATAAATAAATAAAAGCTTTAGCTACTACTCCAGTCATCCTTAAAGTGGTATGATAATTATGTTAAAAGTGATTTTTAACACAACTTCAAACGCTGATTATTCCCATTTCTCACTACTTACAGCCTAAATAAGAGTTATATTTCGTTTCAACGGTGTTTGCAGTAGGCAAACTCTAAATCTCGATTCTCATTGGTTGAACCTAAATACATATGGCCGAACCTAAATATTTTTCGCCGTGCTTCAATCAGTCGTGAAATAAAATATAAAACACTTGACTTTCTATCGTCGAATTTCGAGGATTGGGTCATGTCGGTGAATGGTACCGTTACTTTATATATACATATGTATTGTATACATAATACAAAATTTTGTGTGAAAATTGACAAAAAAAGTGACATTTCAGCATCGCATTGTTATTCTATCAATTGTTCGGATACAATTCTTCGATTTTTATGCAACCAAGTGTACATCAGTACGAGATTTTAATAAATATGCACGTCATCAAATGGTTTCAAACTATTTTCTTTATATACATATGTACATTGAACGTCTGCACTGGAGCAAATACTCATATATGTAGTGCTGTCACGTGTAAACTTTAAGGGGGCCATTAATTTTGAATCAAAATAGCATTATTGAATCGTTATTGGTTATCGTAAAGTTATTGTAAAACGAAATCAGTTTAATCGTTTCCTGTACTTGAGCAAATAAAATTAACTATTGTTGAATTCTTCTGGCCTACAGACCATACTGATGTATACTTTGCTTACATACATATATGCATTAGTATGATATAATCAAAAGACGGTATTGTCAAAAAATATTAAATTATATAAATGGATGCAAAATTCTAAACATTATTAATTCGAAGTGTTTTTGCCTGAAAGAACCAACCAATAGGAGTATTTTTCTACAATACTGCGATTTAAAATTTAAAAATTACGATGAGAAATTGCTGTCTACGGAATTTGCCTCAACAAAAAATGTTACGAGAAATTTATTGAAAGGCAGATTGGATGAAATGTTTTTTATTTAAAATGAAAATTTAAGATCTAAAAGGTTTTCATATTACAAAAAAAAAACCATTCAAAAAGCTGTAATAAAGCTTCAAATTAAATTTCATGTCTATTATACATTTATATAATAATAACTTTCAAAGTCCTCGAAAGATAGCATACTCTTTTGTATTATAAACAAAAGTCATATATAATATAAGTTGGAAAACAATTTGCTCATCGCGATGATAGATAATGATCTATAAGATGTATTTTGATTATAATTTATGAACAATAAAAATCATTTTAAAAGAAAAATAAGCTACTAACGTTGAAAGTCCAACAAATTACTAAAAAAAATTGACTTGAATAATTTGAGATTGTCACAATATTACTCATGTGAGTTGGTTCCTTTATGCAGAAATAATCAAAAGCGTTCAAAGAATTGTATTCGAGCAGTTTTCCGGCTTCGAACTGATTTTATGTAAGATTTGAAGACTTCGGTGAAAAAAAAAACAACAAAAAGGTGAAAAAAATACAATCGTAACCGTTGATTAATTTAAAACAAAGGGATCTATCGCTGAAACAAACAAAGACACTCTTGAAATAGAAGTTCAAGTTTTGAGAAGTCGGTTGTGGTGGTCTATTGGAAATGACACAGCAGATCGAATCCGCGGGCGGCCAACATTGGCTTGAAAACAATGTATGTACGTATTACAAAGTTAACAATTGATTGAATCCCGATAAGTCCAGACACTGTAACCTTTTGTTCAAGTACCTTCAGATAGGAAGCCGTAGGGCCACCGTCGGGATGGACGAAGGCCAATCCTTGTTAGTCCACCACGATCTGGCATGCTGTTCTACACAGTGTCGCCGCGAGTTCCCACCTCTTTCAAATTAATTGAAAAAAAGCACAAATGAGTTAATTCGAACGATCAAATGTCACAAAAGCAAAATTCGCACAAGTGAAAAATTTCTCCGCACAGCGAGAACAAAAATCGCAACGCAACAATCGCAAGCAACGCAACACAATGAACAAATGAAACATTCATAATATATGTATGTATAATAAATAATCAACAGAAACAAAAATCGTCGGAATGTAGACTATGCGTTTCGTAAAATATACCATACTGACTGACGCCAGTGGAATTGAAATCGTGCCAAAATCATCGATCATCCGACGTGAGGTCCTACCTTTGTCGTGCTTTCGTATTTCATAACGGAAATTTGACCCCAAAAAGAAATGAAGCTTTAGATTTGGTTTGGAATAGGTCACAGCCTAGAGCAGTGCTCTTTAAAACTACAACTTTAAAGAAAGATCGTAAAGAAGGTCAGAAATGGTGATCAACCTCTCAAATACAAGGAAATTGAAATATGTTTTTTGATTTAAACTCATTTTCAGATGTTAAGATGGCTGGACCCCAGCGCCTTGTCCATACAAACGTATTAGTCTTCTCCCTTCCTCAATTATAGCACTAGAGAAATTATTTTTTAATATGCTATGGATATCCACCATTGGGATGCATCTATCGTTTTATTTTTTTGATAAGTTATTTTTATAGGAGCTAGGAGCCGCCAAACATCTATAAAATCGCCTTTTTTTTACACCCACGAAAAGAGTCCAGCGTGATTATTTAACGGTCGATTTAAAAAAAAAAATACGCACATAGTTGCACAGAAAATATCTTTCTCATACCGATGATGAAGTTTTTTTAAAAATTGGTCCATTTTTGGAGGAGAAACTAGGAGAATACGAAACCTAGATTTTGTCGATTTAAAATACGTATTATCTGGTCGAAGCGCAACTGTCGCATTCACTCATTATATATATTGATATATATTGTCGCATTCACTCAATATATATATCGAAGAAAGTAACGATAACAAAATTAAGGTTTCGGGTGTACAGCCCTCTTAAGAGGGCTGGACAGCAGCGCCCTGTCCATACAAACGTACTATACTTCTCCCTTCCTCAATTATGGCACTAGAAAATTTATTTTTAATATGCTATGGATATCCATCATTGGGGTGCACCTATCGTTTTATTTTTTTGATTAATTATTTTTTATAGGAGCCAGGAGCCACCAAAAATCTATAAAATCGCCTCTTTTTTACACCCACGAAACGAGTCCAGCGTGCTTATTTAACGGTCGATTTTTAAAAAAATACGCCGATAGATGCACAGAAATATCTTTCTCATACCGATGATGAAATTTTTTTAAAAATTGGTCCAGTTTTGGAGGAGAAAATAGTAGAATACGAAACCTCGATTTTGTCAATTTAAAATACGTTTTATCTGGTCGAAGCGCAACTGTCGCATTCACTCATTATATATATATTGATATATATTGTCGCATTCACTCAATATATATATCGAAGAAAGGAACGGCAACAAAAATAAGGTTTCGGGTGTACAGCCCTTTTTAAGCGGGTCACGTAGTACTACGTTTCATATGAGCTTGACGAAAAATGCGGGATACGTAGTATTACGTTTGCTATTGGTTCATCGCGGAAGGTGGTATACGTAGTACTACGTTTATACCAATAGTATATGGAGATTTTTTTATATGAGTTTGAATTTTGAGCGATTTTTATAATCTATTGTATTTATTCACGCAGCCTTGTGATTTTGCCCAAAAAACCGCTAGTCGCCGCAAAAAAATTCGCCCGCTAAAGGCGTGTTAATATGCTATTTATATCCACCTTAGGCATGTTTCAATTTTTTTTTTTGATTAATCAAAAAATCAATAAATCAAAAAAATAAAAAAAATTGAATTTTTTTGAAAATTTCTTCATTCTTTAGTCCTCTAGAAAAAAATCGTCCATTTTGTGAATCTGTAAATCTATTGAAAAAATATGATGGATGATTGACGTCAACTGAAAATGGAAGATTTATATGAATGACAGGATGTGATAGATCAAAAAGTGGAGATAGTTTGAAGGTCGCGACGAGCGCCAAAGTACCGAAGTAACCTTCGTCTATCACGTCGACTCCCAAATCCGGGACTCCGAAGGGTCTCTACCCTCTTCAAATCACCGTTCATCGCATTTCCTTCCATTTCACCCTTGCCCCTTGAACTCATGCAAAATTCACCAATTCTTGTCCTTCAGTTAGATTCCTTTTCATCTAGTTTGAATGTGGCCTTCAAATCTCTCGGTAGTATTTATTATTAATAATGGATATACTAGTGCTCCCTTTATTCCTGTATATAATAGACTCGAAGGCTATATAAAATTAGACGACTGGTGACCCTTTAACGTTGCGAAAATGGTTCGACATAACTTCAAATGTGGCAGAAAATCAAGAATTACCTCACTGACCTAGCACATTTATTTCATGAAGGAAAATAAAGCATTCAGTATTAAAAGGGGTAAGTATAGGGTAGCCAGATTTCTTTCTAGTCAAACCCAGACCCCCTACCGGAAAAAATCAACAATATTAGACCAATTAGTTTTTATTTCAAACTAGCTGAACCGGCATGCGTTGTAATGCCACAATAACGCATGTAATTCCCGTTCCCATAACGGTTCCCGTTCCCGTTCTCGTTCTCGTTCCCATTTTTCGGAAAAACACATTTGAAATTATTCAATTATTTGTTTATTTTACCCTAACAACGCATGTCGCGACGCGAAAACATTTGAAATTATTGCGTTGCAATGCCACTAATTCCCGTTTTTCCCGTTGCCGATTTCTTTCACTGTAAGCTTCTCGGACATGCATACAATAAATCCTCAAAGTTCCATCGTTCCATCGTACAATAACGCATGCAATCCGTTTCGATAAGTGAATGTTTCAGTTTCAAATTAATACTTAATAATCAAATTAAATTATAGTAAAGTATACGAACGCATACGTGACAGACAGACAAACATTGATTTTTATATATACATATGTAGGATTGTTATGAGTGGTACGTAATGTAAGGGTTGGCATGCGTGCGCGCAAGGTGGTTACCAACGTACACATTTCCTTAACTACACACTGGCGCTTCATACTTTCGCGTCGATAAAATCGTAATTAGGAAATTATTATTAAGAGGTTTTTCCCGTTTTTTTTTCACAGTAAGCTTCCCGGACATTCCATCGTAATCGGTTCAGTGGTTTAGGAGCCTATTCGAGACAGACATTTAGACAAACAAACATTAATTTTTATTCATCTATAGAAAGTATATTTCTTTCATTAGTCCATTGAATCTCCATTAACGAGAATATAATTTAACTAACAATTTTTCTACAGCTACTTTTCCATTCGAATTTGGAGATTGTAATTCTCTTTTTAATATATTTTAAAGTGTGTCATTAAGAGGGCTGGACAGCAGCACCTTGTCCATACAAACGTACTATACTTCTCCCTTCCTCAATTATGGCACAAGAGAAATTATTTTTTAATATGCTATGGATATCCATCATTGGGGTGCACCTATCGTTTTATTTTTTTTGATTAATTATTTTTTAAAGGAGCCAGGAGCCGCCAAAAATCTATAAAATCACCTCTTTTTTACACCCACGAAACGAGTCCAGCGTGCTTATTAAACGGTCGATTTTTAAAAAAATACGCCGATAGATGCACAGAAAATATCTTTCTCATACCGATGATGAAATTTTTTTAAAAATTGGTCCAGTTTTGGAGGAGAAAATAGTAGAATACGAAACCTCGATTTTGTCAATTTAAAATACGTTTTATCTGGTCGAAGCGCAACTGTCGCATTCACTCAATATATATATTGATATATATTGTCGCATTCACTCAATATATACAAACACTCAATATATATATCGAAGAAAGGAACGGTAACAAAATTAAGGTTTCGGGTGTACAGCCCTCTTAACATTTAAATATTTGTCATTTGTTATATTTTTAATTGTTTTTTTTTTCAATATCTACCATTCTGGTATTTTTTCCAAGCTCATCCAGAAAAACACAATATTTTTTTAATGGTATTGTCCATTGTTTCAAATTATCTGTCAATGATTCATAAAACTTCGCTACTTCTTTATTAAATCCATCAATTTGAAATTGCTTAAAAAGTATGCATAATAAAGAAAATAATCTTAAAACCGGTGACAATTCCGATTAATCGGGACGCCTAGTAACCCTAGATAACTACCACTGAACTCTACAATGAATTTTTTATATCAAGCAAAGAAGGGAGCAGTCACACTGGGATTAGACTTGCCCTGGACTTTGACAAGCCCTGCCCTACACCACCCATAAAATAACTAAGCACGAATAAAATCCCAAAATAAATCGACAAAAAGTTCTCACGTCCAACTTTTTAATTCCTTACATTTTTAACGATACACGACACGGAAAATTGCTCATATAAATAATGAATTATTTTCGATATTTATAAACCTCACTAACAAGACTGGAAATTGGATGAAATGTGAGCATGTACATAGTTCACATAGCTAGTGTATATAAAATACAGAATTTCCCATTAACCAACGTGTTCTAGTTATAATATTTTCCATAGGCAAAGTTAAGTGGTAGGGGAGGGGGGGGGGGGGTTAGATTGAGGTGGGCACTAAAATTCATTAATTTCCATTACCTACAAAAACCATTAGTATACGTATATTTTATATATGTACACCTGTGTTCGTTCCAAATTATACGATGCAAATGGATTAAGCGTCCAACCTGATTATTTATTATACGATGCATACCCCTAATGGGCGAAGGAAAATGGTATCTAATTTTTTAAATATTTTTCCTAATATATTTATTAAGAAGCCATTTAATAAGCAAAACGTAATATGATGTTTATTCAACCATTCTTATGTATGTATGTACATAGTTGCTGGTGGTATTTGAAGTTTCAGTTAGTTTCAGGTAAATAATCTTATTACATATATTCCCATTAAATAAAATTCCATCGCCTTGATTATGTTCCTCAAAGTGGACTTATTTTCAGAACTCGGTTTCACTGGAGCCCTAATCTGCTTATCTCAATATTTGAGCAGAGAGCACTCAAGTAGAGATTTGTATGCGGATAAAGACATACGAGAACTGAGCATGCTGTCGCATTCGTGCAATGTGTTGTAACGTTGAAAGGACGTAAAATAATTTCTTAAAAAAATATTTCTTATTTAACTACATATGTAATATATTATTGCAATATAATTCAATATAAGGTCTTTAATAATATAAATGTAAGTTTTGCTGTCCATAACATGACGTCGACAATTACTTTTACCGTTTAAAAAATTAAAATTTCCATTAATATAAAATATATACGTATTCCATAAATAAATTAATAATATCAACAGCTTACGTATTTTATATTAAAATTTTATTAATGTATTATTTAAAAATACGAAACACGAACTCAAAACTAACAAAAAATAAAAGTCAAATTCTAATGTTGTATTTCTTGACCAAATGCAATGCGAAACTGAAACGAAATGTAATTGGCCATTGTGGGTCGAGTAAGTCTCTAATTCTATAGTAGTAAGTAGGGATCACAACTATTCGAATATCGAATAGTAAAGCAAGAGCTAATCGGATTTATTCGAAAATTTAAAAAAGGTAATTACACATGTACTAAGCATCAATTACATTATATTTATATATGTAATATATTAAAATTAATAAACTTAAATATAAATTTAACACATAAAATTGAGAATTTTTTCTGCGCTTGCTTTGCCTTTTATTTTCACCAATCCCAATACGTGGCATTATAAATTAGATATAAATTTACATGTATTATATAGCTTGTTTATGAAATCTTTTAAAGAGTAACTTTTTGGCAAAATATATACACGAATAATATTCGAATAGTTGATGAAAAATTAAACGAATAGTTCGAATATTCGATTGGGATCCCTAGTAGTGAGCGTGTCACCGCCATTAGTTGCCTTACTGCTGCTCTTGTAATGTAATGATGATGATACATTTCACATTCCACACATCGGCTGGTAGTTTCGGTTCAATTAAGCAGATGCTTTCGGACAGTGTCAGAGGAACTGTCATGTCGCTTAAATCCATAAACGTTTCGGTACGCCGCGCCTGTCTGATTGATAACTACTCGTACCTCGTAAATAGCATTTATTTCATAGCGAGTGATGTTTCCGCGTGCGATTTTGTTTGCATTATTTTTTTTGTTGTTTACTTTATCAGTTTACATTGAGCGGATGAAGACAATGAAGAAATGTGGTTTGACTTTGAAGTGTTGCCAATTGGCACGCTTCAACTAACTAGCTACGTTGCACCAGATGCGTTCCCACCGGACTTTCTTTTGTTCGCTATTCCAAGTCGATCAGATGTTATCTCATATTGAATATTATGCCATTTTACATACAATTTACCCCGAAAATATATATATATATATATAAAAACGAAAATAATATATAACAAGTGCAACAGATTGATAGAGTCACATACAGATTAAGAATTATTTATTAATTATCAGGCATGCGTTTCAATGCCACAATACATGAAATTCATGAAATTCCCACTCCAGCTCCCGTTCCCGTTGCGTTCCCGTTCCCGTTCGCGTTTCAAATGATAGTTGGAGCTCAACTAACGTCTCTTCAAAGCCGTGTCGTCATAAATCAACTGGTAACGTGGTTAGCAACGAACACATTTCCTTGACTACACAATGGCGCTTCAAACTTTCGGGTCAGTAAAATCGTAATTACGAATATTATTATTAAGAAGTTTTTTCCCGTTTTTTTTTCACAGTAAGCTTCCCAGACATGCATAAAACATATCCTGATACATATCCTGATACTCTAGACGCGTTGCACTCTTTTCACTTGATCCTTTCAATACTAATTCCCAAAAATATTTTTATCTGCAGCGCGTTTATCGTATGTTTAACGGAGAGCTGAATGAGGTTGATCTGTTTGGTATTTCCCTCCATCAATTCAGGTCTAACATCAAGAGAATCTTGACCGATTGATTCATTTTTTCTCCTATTCTATTTTTCCAATATTTCCATTATTTTTATACTTTAGTTTAGTTATGTAATGTGCTATTTAATCATATTATAGCTTTCATTCTTTTCCTTTTCATTTGTTTATTTTGTATTTACCTTTTTCATTTGTTTTATATTTGTAAATTTCAATTTCTTCTTATATTCTATCTTATAACCTTTTCCAAATATTTTAATACTATAGTTTAATTATGCAATGTACTACATATTTTGTCATGCCTTTATTCTTTACTTTTTAATTTGTTTTCCTTATATTTATCTTTTTCATTTTTGTAAAAATCTATTATTGGACTCGGATGTTACATATATTATTTATTTACTTTTTGTTTTTTTTATACCTATCTCTGTACATCCTGTCTGTTGATTTTTCAATTAATAAAATAAAATAAAATAAATAAATAAAAAATATCCTGAGAGTTTCATCGCAATCGGTTAAGTGGCTTTGGAGCCTATTCGAGACACAAAGACAGACATTGAATTATATATATATGTTACACCGAATCCATGAAATTGTCTATTACAAGCATTCGGCAATTCTCTTGCCGAATGCATGAAAAATGCAAGCACGTTGCCCAGTTCACGGATTCCGTAAATTATTTGCCGAATGCGTGAACTGGACAGCGTGTTATATTATAACCAAGTGTCAAAGTGACAGCTGAATAAGGATGTTTAATTTAATTTAATTTACATATTATTATGTATAATATGACTACATACATATGTTTCACTGTTAAAATATTGATCAAAATGTATAAAAATGACATTAATTTATGTATAAGTCATATGAGATGATCGAAACATATGTATGTAGTCATATTATACATAATAATATGTAAATTAAACATCCTCATTCAGCTGTCTCTTTGCACTTGTCCACGCTATCCAGTTCTAAAAAACAACACCGGAGAGCTGCTGTCTATATGCCGACTCCATGCTTTGAGCAAACAAATTCTTAGCGAATACACGCATTCGCCAAAGAATTTACGGAATCCGTGAACTGGGCAACATGTTTGCATTTTTCACGCATTCGGCAATTCTCTTGCCGAATGCGTGTAAAAGACAATTTCACGGATTCGGTGTAACATATATACGTAAAAAATTACATAACAGGTTCCCATTTTTTTTTCACAGTAAGCTTCCCGGACATGCATACAACAAATCCTGCAAGTTCCATCGTAATCGGTTGAGTAGTTTAAAAGCCTATACGAGACAGACAGACAAACAGATATTTAATTTATATATATATATATATATATATATATATATATATATATATATATGTATACATATATAGAACTAGCTGTATTACCCGGCTTCTCTCGGTATTTGTTATATAAACTGCTTAAGCATGACTAATACAATAGTAAACATTTTATTAAATTTATTTGAATACTCATTTGTTTTTTTTATTAAATTGACTGCGGCTTCGCCCTCGGCGCCTTTGCCCCCGGGATTTATCTCCAAAAACACAGACACACATTTTCCCAAACAGTGATCGATTCCAAGTTACATGAAGTTTAGCCAGCAGCATAGCTCGGTCGTTAAGCTTCTGCCTAACACCGAGAGGCGCCGGGCTCGATCCCATGAGCTGACCTCGATTGAAAATAATTTTTTAATCAAATTTGCGAACCCTAAGACGCTGAATAGCTTGAGATTAGCAAGAGAGATAGGGAAGGAGATACCAATTTTACAGGAACCGTTTCTATGAAAATCAGAAAAATTGGCAAACTCTGATTGTATCTAGAGTCACAAACCAATGAATTTTTCTGAGTATATCTGTAGTGCTGCTGATCAGACCTGGATATTTGTGACTCCATGTCGATCGTTTCCTATCAGAGTTTGCCAATTTTCTCTGATTTCATTGTTGAAACGGTTCCCGATTAAAAATTGGCTAAAAGCCTTCCTACCTACTATTTGAGTATGATTAATGTACAATAAAATTTATGTACGATTCATATATGTAATTTGCGAGTTTTCAGTGTGTCGTAATTCAGCGACTCGTATAATAAAAATGCTGTATTGTTTGTAATTGGCCAGGAAGGCGCATTGGTGTTTACCTGTAAGGCCTTCCTGGTATAAAATTTAATAAAATAAAAAATAAATGAAAATCTCGAGGTAGTATTCTCTCATGGTCAGTCTAAGCCCAGAGGGTGCCGCGTATTGTTCAAATGTTGTAAATGCATTGTTAAAGGTTTGCCGAATCTTTTTTACAAAGGATTTACAACAATGGAACAATGAGCGGCACCTTTGCTATCCTACCTCTAAATTGATCACAAAGTTTCATCTATTGTTACTACTAACTAAAAAGAGCGGTTTGTATGAGCGAGCGGAAACTAAAAGTTCAAGCAAAGGTTGATTTGTCCGTGAGTAACGAGCTTCAGGTCTACAGACGGAGTCCATTGATAACGATAGAATGCATGATGCATTTTGTGCATGTGCCACCGATGAGTGGGAGGCAGGGGGAGGGATGCACGCGTGACCGTGTCCGCCATCATCACGCTCTTTTATTTTGGTCTTTTTGTCGGTCTCACGAGGCCAACGATCTCGCAGACGTACGCCGACACTCTTGCATAACAAAACACACTCCCATAAGCGACCGGACCGATAGATTAAAAACCCCTTCCATTGTATGTTTACATAGTTTTCGAACGGTAGCGGTCACACCACGAAGGCCAGGGTTACACATGTAAAGGTAATAAATAGCAAACGTGCTAAAAAAAATTACATCAAGCACGGTTGACACGGCCGTGTCGAGAATCTGTACAGTTTAATTGTTTTTAAGATTTTTTTTTTATTTGATTTATCTACATATACAAAGTGTATGGAGGCACCTTGACATTGACATTAGATTGGTGAGTGATGTTGCAGCAAGGTTGTCCAAACCCAGTTTTTATTTCGGTTCTAAGGGGTTAACCCTTTCAATGCTAAACAACGATGTATCGTTGTTTATGAAAACGGTGAGAATTTCTAACAATAGTGCATCATTGGTATGAAACATTTTATGTATATACTTTTCGACTATTGTGGCGCATTAGGGACTCCTGTAATGCCACAATGGTCCATACACATCTACATACATCTATATTTATATATATAAATCAATGTTTGTCTGTCTGTCTGTCTCGAATAGGCTCCTAAACCACTGAACCGTTTGCGATGGAACTTTCAGGATTTGTTGTATACATGTCCGGGAATCTTACTGTGAACATAAACGGGAAAAAACAGCTTGATAATAATATTCGTAATTACGATTTTATCGCCGCGAAAGTATGAAGTGCCAGTGTGTAGTTAAGGAAATGTGTATGTTGGTAGCCAACTTGCGCGCACGCATGCCAACCCTTACATTACGTAAAATTTAAACCGTACCGATTTAAAATTCAGCACACTTCCAATTAACCCTTTTAAACGAAAACAAAAAATAGTGTGCCCAGAACACTATCCCAATTAACATGTTTCAATATAAAATAGTATTAACATTGGAAAAAAATCCCAAGTGAATTTTTGTACTTCTGACTTTTGATTTGAACTGGACGACTACTTAGAGAGATTTGAAAGCTGAAAAGTACTACAAATGAAAGATAAAATACCCGACTATAGATTCCAATATTCATTTTGAACAGGAAATTGGCAGATTTTAAGACATCGACCGAACAACACCAAGATTTAAAAAAATCGCGCGATTTAAAAAACACATATATCTCCGAATCTCGAGCCAATCAACATTTTTTATTACCAGATTCGTGTTCACTGGGCATAGATTTATAAGAAAAATTATATCTCGTCTCTGAACCATTTTTCGTGTCGAACAATGTTATTATGTAAACAAATGAAAATAAGTTGCCTGAGGACCTTTCAAAAAGCTATAACGACGTTAACCAAACGGTTTTTCACAGGAGTCCTTTGATCCCAGCAGCGTGGCTCGGTCGTTAAGCTTCTGCTTAACACTGAGAGGCGCCGAGTTCGATCCCTTGAGCTGACCTCGATTGAAAAGATTTTTTCTGAGTATATCTGTAATGCTGCTGGTCAGACCAGGATTTGTGACTCCTGGTTGATCGTTTCCTATCAGAGTTTGCCAATTTTCTCTGATATCATTGTTGAAACGATTCCCGATTAAAAATTGGCTAAAAATCCTTCCTACCCACTATGTCACCACTATTTGAATATGATTAATGTAAATATTACAATAAAAATGTATGTACAATTCTCGTTAATTGTCGAGTTTAAGTCAGTGTCTCGTAATTTAGCGGCTTATGTATATAATAAAAAAATGCTGTATTGTTTGTAATTTGGCCAGGAAGGCGCATTGGGGTTTACCTGTAATGCCTTCCTGGTATGAAATAAAATAAAAAATAAAATAAATCCCAAGCTCTAATCCCTTCCGAAGCTCACCCACCATCAAAATTAAGATAGCATACCTAAATTTGAGGCCCCCATTGGATTCATATGTATACATACTACATAGGTGCACGCAATAATCCCCTCGATAAAAAGTCTAAAAAAGTCAGTTTTAAGAACGCTAATAAAAATATAACAATACATACCCGCGGCATACACCGAAAATCCATTAACTAATATATTTTTCGAAATCATTAATACACCAATCACATTTACTATCGCTGCATGTACATATAAATGGCTGCACGATATACATATGAATTTATATGCAAACCTTTGTATGGTAAATAGAAGCTTGCATGAAGAGGACATGATTCACGGACCAGCATGGAAGAAGATTGACGATAACAATTCGCATGTATCAGATTTGATACTCGTCGAAGCTGTTGCGAATCGTTTCCCACGGGAGAATTTCGCATAGCGAATAAAAAATATAATTAACGTTGCGTTATTCGTTCGAAACTCTTTTAGAGTCTTGAATGTACCGTCGTAAAAGTTGGCAATTAATAGCGTGTCTGTTTCATTTCACGTGCGAAAATATGGAGCGAGGGGGGGGGGGTTTAGATTTAAAATTATTACTATATTTTTTATTTTACAGCTATGTAGATACCCGGAAAGTATTGTTAGTATTGGCAAAGATAGCTTTATACACAAGTGCAAGTAATTTTATCTCATGTTTTTAGTGCCATTTTCTAAAATCAAATGTGTAAATTGAAAAGAAAACAAAAGATCGGTTGCGGCAACAATATACATAAAATACTGTAATTAGACTTGAAGCCCGGCTACACCGGGTGACTTTTGGGTAACATTGTGGGCGAATTTGTTGCGCGACCAGATCAAATGTATGCAGTTGTAGGGAGCATGCTACACCGGGCAGCTCACCGGTTTCCCAACCAGCAAGATCGGTTACCGGCGTTGGGTATCGTCACTATTAGTGATGTTATTGTTTGAGCACGCGTCGAAATATGAGAATTGCCACACTCCATAGTGAAAAACTATAAATACATGTGACCGTCACATATTGAATACTCTTAATGGGTATTGATGAGCGGATTCTTGGTCGCTTTTGTTTGCTCTTGATGAGTTACCAAGAGTTACCACGAGCAACTACGCCTGGGTAACAAAGTCATTCGCAAGTCACCCGGTGTAGCCCGGGATCGATTTGTTTTAGTAGTTTCACTTCGTCAATTAGTCTGATAAACTTCCTAGTCTTCCTACAGATCGCTTTGAAACTTTTCCATTTTGCGAAGTTTGGCCGTCGATAGAGATTTCAATAGGGTGCAAGTCGATGGTGAAATATAATCATAATAAACACTTTTAATAATCAAAAAAATTGTCAATGACAGCTAGCCCATTGCCAATAGCCAGTAGGTAACCTTGTTTGTTTGACCTTTCAACCCCCACCCGTTTTGTCAGATTTTATTTTGGTTCTCTTGCTTTGACCATTTTATGTTACTGACCAATTAACCCTTTGAATACTGACTAACACCGATCAGCGTTTTGCCAATAAGCCCACGAGTCTGACATACGCTGATAGGCGTTGTTTTTTGAGTATGTAAAAAATAATCAAGAATACTATTCGCTAAGCCTTTTCAGGTAACATTGAAAAAAAAAATACATTGAACATGGGTCGTGTAATCCGTGTCAATGTTTATAAAGACTGGTTTACACCGGAACTTCTGAATTTATAACCATAGCAGAATTTCTCGATGGAAATTCCTAACTGCCGAGTATTTTAGATTGTGGCTTGGCATTTAGATTGTAAGCATTACATTTTAACAACAATGAAGAAGATGGAACTAGTTTTAGAAATATACATTTATTAATGGACTTTTTTGTTTATTTTATATTGTTGCAAGATATGTTAGAGAGTCTAAACACACCTTTACAAAACCCGAAATCCTCGGTGGTAGTTATCTAGGGTTTGTTTGGATTAGTTACAATTTTTATACCTGCTTTCTATTGGATTTCTAAATAATTCTAATTGGAAATGTTGGCGAAATTTTCAGCGTGGCGGGCTTTCAACAAAAAAGACGTCAGCACTCAAAGGGTTAAGAAACTTGTTTAGTTACTGCTGAATAACACAGGAAATTAATTTAAAATCCTTCTCAAACTTATTTGGCACTGTGATAAGAGGTATTCCAATAGCAAATAAGATGAAATCATATAAAAAAAAATGAGTATCATATCTTCGAAAAACGATCTATGTATATTTCAAAGAAGATATTTGTGTAAGAAAAATTATGATGCCCACACGCCTAGGGATAAATTTAACGATCGATGCACTTTTATGTACATAGGTTTAAGTGAGGGCTGTCAATTAACGTTTTCAAACTCGTTGACAAGACGAGATTTACGTGTCATACATCTTAATTGAATCGAAAATGTGACGGCTTCACGAGTCAGTCATGTCACGAAATATTAAACAGAGCTGTCACTAAAACGTGTACACCGATGATAAAGGTACTTCATTTACGAAAGCTTTTGACATGTCATTACCTACCTATGTATATTCCTAAAATAGAGACAATATCCAACTGAGACTTCCATATGCATAGTGAAAGTCTTTGAATATCTAATATCAACTGTGAAACTCATTACAGATTGTATTTGTGTCCGAAATGAACAATTTCCATGGTCCTCTCTAGCAGAACGATCGAGTTTCTAAGATACGAACGAACAATAATGCAACTATGTATTGCACTATAACGAAGTTTTACGTCAAAAAAGCTTCACGCGAAATTCTTCATTTAATACATATTCTTGTTAATAGGTTTTTGAGCTATTTTTCCTATTATGCTGAACATTAACATTAGAATAATATAATACTATGATTACTAACCAAATTAAATTACACCCATGTATACTAACATGAAAAAACGGCATGCCATAAATAATATTCCGTTAGTTACAGACATTACTAACAAACTAACCATTAGATTCTACGACAGATCACTAATAACCATACTAGCACACTTGTGAAGAGTCCCGGTGATTACCACCAAATGTCTATACCCTTCAGGTATAACACACAGATTACCTAAACACTACGATCTGCTTTAGATCGTCGACTTTAGAGAGTATTTAGTTAATATTATTACGTACACCGCGGATTAAGCGAATAGAATCCCAGAGACTGTGTGACCGTTCAAGGATTATCTGTTAACGGATTAACTAAGTGCATACCGTGCGACCGGGATAATTGGTTTCAAGGATTATATCTAGACTCTAAGTGGATATAGGCTAAACAATGACCGTTATTAATCCCTTCGCAGAACTGACCCATACCGTGGGAAGACATATCCGAATACGTGACTATGCAATAGGTAAACAGATTAGACGTCCTGAGAGATCTACCCTTTATAAGGCGGTACGTAGGCGATATCATGTCATTCTGGACTGAGCACTGCCAGTGCGTGTATCTCCTTAATCATCAATAAATGCTGTGAAACGACTTT
The DNA here is from genome assembly GCF_051622035.1 of Arctopsyche grandis. Classification (NCBI taxonomy): domain Eukaryota; kingdom Metazoa; phylum Arthropoda; class Insecta; order Trichoptera; family Hydropsychidae; genus Arctopsyche; species Arctopsyche grandis. Next base: position 35,593,810 of record NC_135356.1, read on the forward strand.
GGCCTTTTACTTGGATCCTCCACCCACCAATACGCAACAATATTATGTATTAGATGTATTATGAGCATTTATAAGGATTGTAAATGGGTTTTTGAGCTCTTTTTCCTATTATGCTGTACAATAACATTAGAATAATATAATACTGTGATTACTAACCGAATTAAATTAAAATTGTAAAATAGAAAATGATCAGTAGATCAGTAGCTATTAAAATAGCTATAAGATGTATTGTGAACATAATTTCGTAATAATAAAAAGGAATTAAAAAATCAAAATCAATTTAATACATATTCCAATAAAATATACAGAAAAATAAGATCAAATGACCGCTACTGTAATTCGAGCGATAAACGCGATCGTGTTTATGGTTTCGACATCGGTTTAGGGATAAAATCAATATCGGACACGATCCGCCTCGTATAAACGTAAACACTTCACGTTCAGATGTAGCGAGTGATGGCGATTATGGGCATCCTAGTTAGTGTCTCGGCCAATTGATGCGTTCCGAAAACGAAACTGTGTGTGTGCCACTGCTGTGCTGGTGCGATCCGTAAATAGACGAACGGACCAATGTGCCCACGCGGACATGCACCTGAGATGCACTCGATGCATGACGTAACATCACAAATACATATACAGAATGATCTGTAAATAAATACAAACATCTAATCATTAGATCAGATTGAAATACAGACTACATTTGTGCATATTCTAGCCGAACCGATCCAGCGTGATGGAAATTTATATTTTTTAGACGATAAAGGGAATTGTCAACGTCATTTTATGGACAGAAAAACTTACAGTAATATTATTAAACACCTTGCATTGAATTATATTGTAATTATATGCCCTACCTGAGTGCGTCAGGTCTGCTAAGACCATGGATGCATTCTTGCGAGGTGCGAAGAGACACCTCTGTGACGGACAGTACATATAAGTTAATTATAAATTTTAGAGTTAAGTAATTAAGATGTATTTTTTTAAATTAGCTTGATAGCTAAGATATATATAAATAAATAAATAATATTATATAGTTAAATAAGAAATGATTAAAAAAATGTATAGAAATTATTGTACGTCCTTACAATGTTACAGCACATTGCAGGAATGCGACAGGACTTTAATAATTAGAGGTAGGATAGCCAAGGTGCCTCTCATTGTTCCATTGTTGTAAATCCTTTGTAAAAAGTTTCGGCAAACCTTTAACAATGCATTTACAACATTTGCACAATACACGGCCCCCTCAGGGTCCGGTGACTATTAATAATATACAATATACAAAGATCTTGCAATGAATGTGTTTGAATGAATGGTACCCAAAAGAGTAAGAAAAATGTGTTGGGTTAGAGTCGAATCGATCCAGCATGAGACTTATACAAAATGTACATGATATTGCATTCACCCCCACTCGACCCGCGATGGCCAATTTCATTTCGTTTCAGTTTCGCATTGCATTTTGGTCAAGAAATACGACATTTTTCGTGCGTATAGCGGTCGGTAGAATTTGACTTTTATTTTTTGTTAGTTTTGAGTTCGTGTTTCGTATTTTAAAATATTTAGATTAATAAAATTTTAATATATAATAAGTAAGTTGTTGATATTAATAATGTATTTATGGAAAAAGTATTTACATATTTTATATTAATGGAAATTTATATATTTTTGACGATTATAGTAATTATGTATCAACCTCATGTTATGGACAACAAAACTTACAGTAATATTATTAAAGACCTTAAATTGAATTATATTGTAATAATATTATATACATAGTTAAATTAAAAATAATTTTTGAAAAATAATGAAATTATTTTACGTCCTTTCAATGTTACAAAACATTGCACGAATGCGACAGAATGCTCGGTTATCTTCTCTCGCTATATCGGATCGACTATAGATTGAATTGCTTTTCAGAAATGTAGAAAAGTGTATTTTATAGAAATGTAGAAACTTTTTGTATCAACTTCTGCCACTTTTAAATATAACTTCTTATATATACGAATAATAATAACGAAATTGCATGCCTTATTCTGGCATTGCAACGCATGCCGGGTTCAGCTAGTAAATAAATAAAATGAGTAAATTTTCTATCGAATGACGAATCACGTTCGCATCGGTCTTAATTTGTCAGGTTTATGAGGTAATTCACAAGTAAAGGTCTGTACGCACTATGCGTCAATCGAAAGATCCGACACTTCACAACGGTGTGCGACAATATTAGGTAAACCGCACTTGAATGACAGCGTTGCAACACTACGCAGTAAATTATGTCAATCATTCGTTCGGTACCTCGGAGCAAGATGGACGAAATGGACGCTATTATAGTATCACTGATATGCGAGGAAGAAGAACAGTCGAGTATAACCAAAAGATTATGGCTACAAGCAATTTAAAAGTCACGATATGAAGAAGGAGAATAATTGTCGCAAGGCAACCCCCACTCCAACACTTGCGTCACGTTGCGAACGACATCTTGCGTCAAAGTTGGTCGGAAAGTCAACTTTGTCATTCTACGTTATGCGACTGCCTCATACAAAAAACAATTTCATGCAAAAAATATTTGGTCGCGTACTGTTGTGAAGGGTCGGATCGTTCGGTAGACGCATAGTGCGTACAGACCTTAAAGGCTGCGGAAGTCATATGCTCCTTTTCTGCATCTGAGGCTGCAAGGTTTCGTAATACCGCGTAAATCTAATAACGTGCCCAAGAAAGATCCCATTTTAAAAGTAGCATATATTATTTTTATTACTTTCTTTTATCAAATATTGCACAGTAGTGGATGATGTAAAAAAAAAAACCACTGAACAAAATTCTTAGACAACATGCGCCCCACTACTGTGTATATGTAATAGAACATATATGGAATAGTTTGAGGTCGCACGTGGAATTCATAAAGCCGTTTAGATGAGCATAAAATTTGCAAACATAAACCGCAATGAACGCAGAGGATTTGCGTGGGTGTTGTAAATATGTAGGTATGTGTGATCGAGGCATAAAAATGAAAACATAAAGCGACGTTCATTACGGAATGACAGCATGTAACAGTAATTGTCAGCAACCGATTTGTCAGCTGGCGACTATGCACCATTCTGATTGATGATTTGTGAAAGAATAGAATTAAATACATATGTACATATGTAAATTTGCTATCCATATAAATTCGAACTGGTTCAAAATCCAAATCAATGATTCTTCTACTTTATGTACGTATATATCAGTGGAAAGAATTGTAAATAGGTTTTTGAGCTCTTTTCCTATTATGCTGTACATTAACATGAGAATAATATAATACTATGATTACTAACAAAATTAAATTAAAATTGTAAAATAGAAAATGATCAACAGATCAGTAGCTATTAAAATAGATTTAAGATGTAATGTAAACATAATTTAGTAATAGTAAAAAGTATTTAAACATCAAAATATATCCATTGAATTGTGGCGTGCAGTGACTTTTAAAACAGGACTAGTTATTTTATTTTTATTTTTACACAGATATATACCAGGAAGGCTTGACAGGAAGACCCCAATGCGCCTTCCTGGACAATTAATTATAAACAATGCAGAATTTTATTATTACAAAAATCACCGTATTTCGAGAAGCTTAAGAACACGAAATAATGATTAATTAATTAATTAATTACAGAATTAATCCATTGAGACATCTATGGATTTAGATTTTGTACATAATTTTTACAAATTATACACACAATAAATACAGAAGATTTGTGACAACAGGAAAGATGATTGTTTTGCCAATTTTGAGGAACCGTTTCAACAATGATGAGATAATATTGGCAAACTGCGATTTGGAGTCACAAATACCCCCAAATCTAACCAGGAGTATGGCGGATCGAACCCACTGATCACTTGGTGCTAAAAATACACGCTACCATTAAGCCATAATGCTGGCTATGGATAGAAATATATAAAAATAATTGGTAATGTTAAATTTTTGAATTATGTGTCATAATTTATATTGATTTGATGAGTATAATATTTAATTTTGGTGCTAACAGAAATATCCTAAGAAGCCTACCTTTCTTAATATCATTTTGTTTGAAACTTAATCTTTTGAATGATTTGTCGAACAATCGATCGAAAATGCAACATTCCTAGGCTTCGTTATTTCAGCCGTTATATTTGAAAGTGGCGGAAGTCCAATTTTCAATTCCAAAAACACTATTTCTGTTTGACTTCATTCACAAATTGTTATCATTTCTTTTAATTCAATATGACCGGAATCTCGGAATACCAACTGCCACCAACTGAATTGAGACGGTGAGTCCGTGCAAGCGAACGACGCGGCGAACTATACCATAGCAATCCACTATCTCAGATAGCGCCGATTCCGGTTTTTAAACTTCGTTAATCCGAGTGAACAACATCGATATGGACAACAATTTGAATTGCTGATATTTTCAAATTTTGAGTCCCTCTAGTCTAATGACGGCAAGCCACTGATAATTTTAGCTGTGTCGATCCCTGATTATATATAAATCGTTTTTAGGAAAACGTTTGTTCGTATGTATTATATTTTAAAGATAACTAAGGCATTGCATTTTCCAAATCACATTGAAACTATTGGCTGATGAATGAAATCTTTTTATATTCACGTGTGGGTGATGCGAATGTCATCGCGACAAACCAGTTGTCATCACGTCGATCCGACAGATGATTCTAATGATATTTTGATGATTTCTTTCATGATAAAATTTCTCAAGCATCATGTTTTGATATATATTATAAAATAGTAAAATTGTAAATAGTGGAAGCGGTTCAAAATCAACTCACAAAATTTGAAAGGTGAACCAACATTTTATGTTATAAAAACGAATATTTTTTTCAATTTCCATAAGTCTAATTGATGCCAACTATGTATGTAGTAAACATCAGGCAGTAATTAACACATTAAATGTATAAAACGGTGGTTTTTATTCGTCAAAATCATAGTTCGGTATTTATTTGATCGACACGTTTACGTCGTGTTTATTTACGATTTGTCGAACACTAATATTGACATTAAAAGTGATGAAATGTTTGGATTACAGTTAATTTGCACGAGCTCATATTTAATCTGTACCGTTTGAATTCCGCGCATTATTTGTTTTGAGAAACTCGCTCTTCATACCTGCATTTGTTCGATGAAAATGAAAGGAAATAATCGAATTGAAAAAGTTCACAATATATAACGGAAATGTATCAGTTTCGATGGTCATGTACATATGTATTTACATACATATATCATGGCTTTTCTACATTTGAATGTATGATATGTACCATTCAATATTAGTAGTGTAATCCGTTTTAAATATTTACAAAAGGCATTATCGGAAAACGCCTTAATGGAAATTCGCATGTAATCTTTAATTTATTGCTGCTCTCTACGGCTTCAATTCCAATACGAATAAATTCTCAAACGCGTACATTTGCAAAGATACGATCAATTTGTGGTGTGTGCTCTTTATGCATTTTCCATTCGAATTCAATTAATAAATACATATATCATGCGAAGAAATTATTATGTTGGCATAAGCATTTCCAAAGAACAGAGTGGGTGATGAGTATGAGTGGTCGTATCATAAATACTACGGTTTGCATTAATTTAACGGAAAACGTAAAAAATTACCAGTAATTCTCTACGTCGAGTGTTTATTTATCTGTATTAACGAAATAACGAAATTTCTAATAAATACATAAAACGAATTAATTTTTCGAGTACGAACAAAAATATGTACATTTATACTTAAGGATATTTAGCTTTAGAAGGATTGCTATTACTATTGCAGTTATTACAATTAAAAAGTAAAAAATAAAAACACATAAAACTGTTTCATAGATTATTGGGTCAACTGGGCGACAGACACAAGGGCGCCGGACTGAATAAACAAATAAAAAAAACAAATATGCAATACAAATGTTTTTATCGTTTTCTTTATTAAAATCACCATTCTTTTCTAATTATTTACTACTCAGTAAAAAAATCATATATTAAAAAATTGGTTAAAAGAATCATCTAATCACAATATTTGAAAAATTTCACTTTAAATTAAGTTTGTTTACAATGCGCAAAATTATATAAAGTAATCTAAAATGTATTTAAAAATATGCCATTATTTACTGTTAGTAAATAGGCCCACGCATTCGTGCACTTTGTCACATTCATTGTCGTTGTGACGTCTGTACATACGAACAATCATTTTTTTATATATCTGGATCTAACTGTTAGAAATTCCTTTTTCATATTGTCACATGTTGTCACTTTATTATTTTTATTTATATTATATCAGGAAGGTCTGACAGGTAAACCCCAGTGCGCCTTCCTGGCCATTGGGGTTTACCTGTCAGGCCCTCCTGGCCAAACACATACACATGTAAATCGAAACAATACCTGACATTTATGTCAGACATTACAAACATCGTATACAATCCGATCAATAACATTTTTCATGTAACAATATGGTGAGAAATAAGGCGAAACCTGAGATATAACAATAACTCAAGGTTTGCAACGGAAAATTGGGAAGGAAAAGCCAATCCTACAGGAACCGTTTCAATGAAAATCAGAAAAATTGGCAAATTCTGATAAGAAACGATCGACCTTGACAAACCAAGGTCTGGCCAACAACAGCTCTAGTGGGAATCGAACCCGTGACATAATGTACGAAAGAACACTCACCACTAGACCACGCTGCAGGTTAAATTTTTAAATTTGATGAAAAATACGTCGCATTATCATATTGTACCTAACATAATCATTTGTTTATATTGCATGACATAAAATATGATAGTTTTCAAGGTCTATCAGGTTAGTTGGGGAGGTAAGGTTTTCGTGAAATCGTCACTCGACTAGTTAATTGAGTTGAAAAGTCACTTCTTCGATTTATCGTAATACCGGGTACTCATTACCTGTATTCGTAATATCTAGCAAATATTAATGCAATATTGAATTCTAAAGCATTCGTAAGAACATCAGAGTTGAAAGTGTATTTGCGCTCGTAGATATATAATTTACTAGTTGAATTGTATTTGAATATGAATGACCTAAAACGCCAGTTAGAATATACATATTACAACTGAAAATACACTTCGACTGTAGAATATATGTATATTTATATTGATTCCCTAATATTTCAGTTGCTCAAATAATTGTCGCCTACTTGTCCGTTGCCGTTGTCGTATCCGGGACACGGTTTGGTGATTATTGGTCACAAAGCGCTCGCCCAAAAGTCACATTGGGGCGATCGCAATGTGACTAATAATCCAATTACCCCGGGACACCTTATAGAGAAATCTTTTAACTTAAACAGAACAATACACAGTGAAAAAAAACGCGTGCGATGGCAGGGGGTCGAGCGGGCCTAGTCGGTTGGAGTGCACGTAAACATTAAAATATAGGACCGATGTCGTGAAAACATACTTTTCATAGGTACATACATTCGAAAAACTATCAAAAAAAGTTACACACAGCGTAAAACACTGTTTAATCGTGCTGTAATTCAATTTTCTACCGTTTTATTAACAATCTCACAGAACTTTTTGCACACATCCCCCGCAATATAATATAATATTACAACCCATTCACCGACGGTCGTAAACCAACTTATAAAGCTACTCCTTGCTGATTATACTTTGGTTTGAAATAAAAGTCGCGTGACAGCCACACCGGATTTGTATGGGCAGAAAGAGTGCGCTGAGCGTCAAATTGCGCAATGACACACATTGTCGTAATTAATTGCGTTAATCTGGAGTAAAACGCATTCGTCGAAATTGACCTTCGACCTCAATATAAACCGACAAAACAGACTCGGAACAGGTCGCTTACGACCTTACGGATCGATGGAAATGTTTGCAACTTCAGCTGTGACCCCGTGACCCTCCAATTATGTATATTCGGAACGTTGGATCGGCCAAACGACTGCGAGTTCCATTCGCATTTTTATTTTATTATTTCAATATCGCATTTGCAACTGAAACCATTACACATTCAAGATATCCATCGAGTAGCAATTTCTTTTATTACATACATAATATGAATTCAAATAACTACGTAATTACATATGCAGTTCTCCAATTTGTATTTGAAATTTTTGATTGCAATCCGAGTTGTGAAGAGACACGTTCAGGTGGGCGATGAGCAGACTTAGGATGGTTTAACCCACAAAAAATGATTCACTATCGTCCATTACTATTGTCAAGCTTTTTTTTTGATCTCTTGCTTTGTAGGACAGTAGTAAGTGACAATAGCGAACCTTTTTTGTGGGTAGAAGCATCCTAGCAACCCAAGTCTGGCGATGAGATAATTTAATCTAAAAACTTTAGCACTTGCCGCACTGTGATGTATAGCGAGTGACCAGGACTTATCATTATCAAGGCCTCTATGATTCAAACTATGCCATTACGAAATAAAAACATTGATCAATATCGACATAAATAATTAAGGAATAGTTTAATAACGAAAGTCTTTTTGACGCAATTACCGCTCGAGTTAGTACGTTTAGATAAAAAAAAATATTGAGATAGAAAACCAATCTTCATAAACGTGGTGAAATAAAAAACCGGCCAAATAAACGCAAAATAGCATAGAGAGAAAATCCGTAAAAAAAATATATTTTTGACTTTTGAAATTCGCTAGACAACTAATTATAAGTATTTTAAAACAATAAAAAATTAAAATCAATAGAAAAAACATCCGACTATTGATTTTAATACTCACTTTGAGCACAGCAATATTAAATTTTGAAGTAAAGACCGCAAAAGCCAACAAACTGTAAAAATCACGTATTTTTTTAAACGCTCATATCTCGTAAAATATCACGTACCAACAAAAATCATTATCATATGCGAATTTAGTGGGTCAAACTTAGTTAGTCTCCGTTCTGGTAACTCAAAAACGGGATTTTTTGTTGCTCAGTGTAATTAACCTCACTAATTTTGCCTTATTTTAATTTGAAATACGAAATTGTAACTGAAGCTTTGAAATTGAAGCTTTGCTTCCAGCATAGTAGCTAGAAGGGTCTACCTCACGGGACCGAAAGTTAAAAGCCCGAAAAATAAAATATCGGAAGGCAAAGATCGAAAATCGAAAGATCTTAAATCGAAAGATCAAAAAAAAAATGGTACATGTGAAATTATATCTATTTTTCTCACACAGCCTGGTTTAATGTGCGCGCGCAGGATACGGGAGGAAAAGCCTGTTCCTCTTGTTCCTGTTGTATCCTGCTTTTAGTTGAGACTTTTACCGCACGCCACTGATATACATATATATAATAAATACGAACCGTTTTTCATATGTATGCATGGAAACGAACATTTTTGACTTTTTAACATTCGGCGTGGTGACGGTCACCCTAGCTAGAGGGTTGTTTTTAGTACAGTAAGGCTTGTATTAATTAAAAAAAAAACGTAATTGCATATTCCATATTCCGTATACCTATACATATCAAAAATAAAATGTATAATTTAAAAATATTGTGATTATAATCTCTGGTAGATAAAATTTTGATAAAATTTCAAGTGATCAACCAACTGGTATCTGTCAATGGACAAATTATTAAAATCTGAAAAACCGCTACGACAGAAAAATTTCCTGCTTTTATGAAAAGTGTATTTATGTACATATATACATATGTACATATGTATATATGCCACCAAAATAGGTCGAGTAGTAGACTTACATATAATTTGCATTACTATTTTTTCGTTGTGGAACCACTGGTCATTCATAATACGGACTATTTTGGTCTTATTCCCGTCAATCATAAGTTTCTTTCAATGACACTTACATAGTTAACCCGTTGAACTCGTTATTGTGAAAGAGGATCTAAGAAAGCAATTCAGGAGATTAGTTTATATTATGTGAGTGTGTGAAAGGTCCTTGAGGTATCATTGTAATTCGTAATATTTGGAACACTCATTGAAACGCTCGATTCAAAAATAAAATCGTTTGCTTCAGGAAAAAAGTATTAATCGTCTAAATATACCTATAATCGTTAAATATTTTCAAAACAAACTAAATGGTAGGTCGAAAAAAGGCCCACTCTTGGACAGTCACACTACCGAAAATGTCTCATAAGAAGAATTATTTTCTGAATACTTAACTGTGATAATAATACTCGAACGATTAATCTATTTAAAACACTACCTTACGCTGATGTTTTCCTACCTTTGCCCATACTACTATTCCCGATATTTTTAAAATCCTATCCTATAACAATCTTTCTGTCAGGTGACAACTCACTGATGCTACATTATTTTTTAAGCTCCTAAATGGTTTCCTTGATTGTTCCGATTTAGTGAGTAAGGTTGGTTTCAGGATCCCAGTTAGGAATTCTAGACACGATGCACTCTTTTCACTTCATCCTTTCAAAACCAATTCCCTAAAATATTCCTATCTACAGCATGTTCATCGTATGCTTAACGGGGAGCTGAATGACGTTGATCTATTCGGCATTTCCTTATCACAATTCAGGACTGCCATCAGGAGAGTCTTGATTGATTGATCCATTTCTATTTGCATTTCTATTATATATTCTTTATCCAATTATATTATATCACTTTATGTTTAAATATGCATTGTCCTATTTAGTCATATTTTAGTGTTTATTCTTTTATTTTTCATTTGTATGTCTACATGTACTAGATATATTATATATTTTGTAAAAATCTATAACTGGGCCCAGATGTTATTTTGTAATATTTATTCTTTATTTTTATGAATTTCTACATGTGTGACCTGTTGATTTTTCAATAAATAAAACAAATTATGAAGCGATTGGATCTTTTGGCATAGTAAGATAGACAGAAAAAAGAGCCTTGTAAAAAGGTCGACTCTCGAAAAGGATTCATACAAAAGAACTCGATTCGATTGAACAGATCTGAATTATAGATATGTATGTACATTTCTTTAAATGGTTTTTTCATATAATTATCAACATTTCAGACTTTCTTACACGTGTAAAATAAAATGTGTAGATTTGAATGGACTTAAGAGTACATATTTGGAGCTTTAAATTAATTTCTTACTTATTGCACTTTGAACCGTTTCAATTACGAATTGTCGCCAATGTCAGCACGCTTAAACGAAATTGCTTCAATTACCCGTGCATATTTGCATTCGCCACTTCTCATCATTTATCATGACATTTTTTTTCACTACACGAAAGGTAACAGTATCATTCACGGTCATGACCTTTATCTCGGGTGTTTTTTTTTCAAAAAATTACGAATAAAACTACTCGTTTTTTTTTAGCTATTGTTTGAAATTTATATCAAATAGCAAAAGTTATAGCTCCAAGACTCGATGAAATATCATCGAGTGCACTATTAGTTTTGAAATATTTACACAAATAAAATTTTAATATAAAATACGTAAGTTGTTGATATTATTAATTTATTTATGGAAAACGTATATCTTATATAAAATTTGGAAAGAGACTTTGTATATATTATATATGTATGGATGTATGTACATATGTATGAATGTATGTATCCTTCGTTCGTAGAAATCCGTGACGTTATCGAACAAATAATTCGCTTTTTTCCGATTCAAAGGATTCGAAGTACCCGGGGGCGTAGGCGTCGAGGGCGAAGCCCTAAGGCTCCGACGCCAGAAGTATACATATAATTTTTTATAAGAGACTTACTATATATGTTTGTTTGTTCGGGACGGTCAATTTAATTAAAAAAAAAGAAACGAGTATTCAAATAAATTTATATAAAATAAAACAATTCAAATAAATTTATATAAAATAAAACAATTCAAATAAATTTAATAAATTGTTTACTATTAGATTAGTCATGTTTAAGCGGTATTATATTACAAATACTGAGCGAAGCCGGGAAATACAGCTAGTAATTTAAAATAATGGAAATTTATATATTTTAGACGGTAAAAGTATGTAATTGTCAACGTCATGTTATATAAGAAATAATTAAAAAATAAATAGGTTATTTTAAGTCCTTGCATGCTATGCATATTTAACCTAACGTTTTATGTTAAAAATAACACGTTACCGGAGCGTTGACTAATCAATATTTAATAAGTTTGACCCATTGATTCGAATACGACAATGCTTTTTGTTTGTTTGCTCTCATTTATGAGATATGAGCGTTTGAAAAAATGCACAGTTTTTATAGTTTGTGAGCATTAAAAGACTGCAAAACCAAAAAAACTGCAAAAATTATGCATTTGTTTAAATTTGTTACATCACATAAACGAGAGAAAACCAACAAAAATCATAACTGAATCAGTGTGTCAAATTTAGTAAAGATCAATTTCCGCATGGGTATTTTTTTTTTTGTTGCTCAGTATAATTTATCGACTCTAATAATACGAAAAAGACATTTACGAGAATCATCACTTGTGACAATCATCGATGAAAAACTAATATTCGCACATAATCGCCGTCAATCACTTTAGCGGAAAAAGCAAACGAGCGTTCACATTTGACGACATGAATGGCCAAATTTTGTGCAAATTCACGGCAAAATGAGCGTTCAAGCGACGGAAACGGGAAGGGAAGATGAAGCCATTGAACAGACCGCAATATATACATATGTACATACAATGTATGTATGTATATACGTATGCAGCTAAACTTTTCGCTCCGGCTCGTTTGGAATATTTTAATTTTATTTCGAGCGGTGATGAGAGACACGCCCTGAAAATGTTTGTTGTCCGGCCGTATTGTGCCGATGCGAATTGACCCGGTAAATAAAAATCTGGGAACTGAGTTCGGTTTACGCTAGATTGGACACGATGATTTCATCCGAATTGGCGACAAAAGGCGTGCAAATGGCGTCTGTCCATCCGTCCGTGCGGCGACACAGTTTTCCAAAACAAATCGGCTTTAGGGCTTAGACTGTCCACTATTAAACATGTTTTCTCAAATCCTCAATTATTTACTACGCATAATATATTATACATATCGTTATACCACTTTAGAAGTAGTATATTAGGTATGACCAGCAGCACCGCAGAAATACTTGGAATCATACAGCACATCACACACCCATATATGTATACTAACTTAAAAAAACTGCAGGCCATAAATAATATTCCGTTTGTTGTTACAGACATTACTAACAAACTAACCAGTAGATTCTATGACAGAATCAATAATAACCATACTTAGGAGTAACGTTCGATAAAATAATGAGATGGGCACCTCACATCGAGGCAGCGAAATGCAAGGCGATGAGGGGTATATCCTCAAAATACCCAATATTTAATCGCCATAGTTCTTTATCAACTCAAAATAAAATATAGTTATATCGCGCTCTCATATTACCATTATTAACATATGTTTCACCTGTATGGAATAACGCTTCCAATACTAACCTTTCCAAACTCCAAATAATACAAAATAAATCCCTAAAAATAATTTATAATACACCCATATATACTAACTTGAAAAAACTGCATGCCATATATAATATTCCGTTTGTTACAGACATTACTAACAAACTAACCAGTAGATTATATGACAGAATCACTAATAACCATACTAACACACTTGTGAAGAGTCTCGGTGATTACAACAAAATGTCTATACCCTTCAGGTATAACATACAGATTACCTAAACACAATCTGCTTTAGATCGTCGACTTTAGAGTCTTTAGTTCATATAATGTATTAGATGTATTATGAGGATTTATAAGGATTGTAAATAGGTTTTTGAGCTCTTATTCCTATTACGCTGTATATATTAACATTATAATAATATAATACTATGATTACTAACAAATTAAAATTAAAATTGTAAAAAAGAAAATGATCAGTAGATCAGTAGCTATTAAAATAGATATAAGATGTGTTGTGAACATAATTTAGTAATAATAAAAATCATTTAAAAATCAAAATCAATCGAGGTCAAACGGGGACCTCTTAAGGTGCAGACAAAGTTTATGTGAAAAAAAAACCACTAGTACGCCTAATTTTATTTTATTTTACATATGTACATACATATGTAAATATATAAACCAAGAAGGCTTGATAGAAAGACCCCAATGCGCCTCATGGACAATTAATTACAGACAATGCAGCATTGTATTATTATATAAATCACTGTATTTCGAGAAGCTGAAAAACACGAAATAAAAATGAATGAATTAATTAATTAAATAATTGAGACATCTATGGATTTAGATTTTTGTATATAATTTTTACAAATTGTACATATAATAAATACAGTAGATTTGTAACAACAGGGAAGATGATTTTTTGACAATTTTGAGGAAATATTTCAACAATGATTTACATTAATAAATTGGAAACACTGATAAGAAACGATCGATTTGGAGTCACAAATACCCCTTAATTTAAACAGCAGTATAGCGGATCGAACCCACTGATCCCTTGATGCTAAACATATACGCTACCATTGAACCATATTGCTGGCTAATATATGTCATCACGATCATTGGAAAAACGCACCCCCTGGAATGCTTTCGGTGATATTTTATATTTCTACTAGCTGAACCCAGCATACGTTGCAATGCCACAATAAGGCATGCAATTCCCATTCCCGTTCACGTTCCCGTTTTTGGGCGAATTTTTTTTACAGAAACCATCGCGGGCATGCACACAATAACTCAAGTAAGTTTCATCGCAATCGGTTGAATGGTATAGGAACGCATACGTGACAGACAGACAAACATTGAGTTTTATACCTACATATATATAATAGATTGACAGAGGTTTGATACTAATCGATAACGATGATTCCCATATTTGAAGAAATGTAAGAGAAGCACGGCAACTGCGCGTAACCAGCAGTACAAAAAGTATTCTTCGGTACATTCATATCTTGTGGCGTAGACATAACATCATGTATCAGTAGTAGCCGATAAAATCTATTCATACTATACAGCAGGACATGTCACTGTATCAAGCAAAACCGATTTTCGTTGGCCACTGTGGAAATCACGCACGTTGCGACGTCATAGTAGAGAGTGCACGCGTACAAACTACTGTGACAATATTGACTGCACGATATGACGCAAGAAATATTGTGCCGTAGGCCGATTTTGCCTAACATGCGGTCAAAACAAGTACAAACGTGCCGATACGTGCTATATAGTATGAATATAAGCTGAGCTGTTGTCGTAAACGGCTGGATAGTATGGATAGACCTTTAGCAATAACATGAATATACGCCTATAACAGCTGGAGAACCTACACGTCATGTGCCGCACTTGTGAGTGTGCTCAGGCTGGTTTTTTTTTAAAGTAAAACGTCTTTACGGACGGTATATGTATGTACATATATAAATTGTACAACGCTGAAACATCGCACAAAAATAAAGTGAAAAGGTAAAAAGGTGCCCCTTCTCCTCTCCTTCTCCTCCCCAATTATTTTTCGTATACCAAGAAAGAATTAGACACCATTGTAGTACATATGTATGTATGTACATAGATCTTTCGAAAACATATTTTTTTCATTTTTATCTTTGCACATATAAAAGATACATAAATATGAATGTACATATGTATAAATAAATGGCGAGCTCGTTTAATTGGAAAACGATTGTATTTGAGAATGCTAGAAGCAAATTGATTGTGTATAAATACAGCTTGTTTGTATTTCCTAATAACAAACAAGCTCTCTTAATAACACTGAGCAACAAAAAAAAATACCAGAGCGGAGACTAGCCAATCTTTACTAAGTTTGACCCTCTGAATTCGAATATGATATTGATTTTTGTTGGTGGGTGATCGTTTACGAGATATGAGCGTTTAAAAAAATCCGCGATTTTACAGTTTTTTGGCTTTTGCGGTCTTTAACTCAAAATTTAGGATTGTTACGCTCAAAGTGAGTATTGGAATCAATAGTCAGATATTTTTCCTATTAATTTTTATATTTTATTGCTTTAAAATGTAGTCCGACTGCTGTACTCTTTGAGGTGGATTATATGCCATCTCGCTTGCAGCTAACATATTACGCGATACAACCATATATACAACGAAAGCATTTAAATTGCAATTATCGCTTTAGTTAGTACGTTTAGATAAAAAAAAATATTGAGATAGAAAACCAATCCTTATAAACGTGGTGAAATAAAAAAATTGCCAAATAAATGAAAAATAGCACGGAAAAAAAATCCGTAAAAAAAAAAAAATATTTTTGACTTTTAAAATTCGCTAGACAATTAATTAGAAGTATTTTAAAGCAATGAAATATAACAATTAATAGGAAAAATATCTGACTATTGATTCCAATACTCACTTTGAGCGTAAAAATCCTAAATTTTGAGTTAAAGACCGCAAAAGCCAAAAAACTGTAAAAATCGCGGATTTTTTTAAACGCTCATATCTCGTAAACGATCACCCACCAACAAAAATTAATATCATATTCGAATTCAGTGGGTCAAACTTAGTAAAGATTGGTTAATCTCCGGTCTGGTAACTCAAAAACGTGATTTTTTGTTGCTCAGTGTAATTGCAATTGAAATTTTTAGAACTTCACTTTGTGCTAGTTCCATTAACTCCATACATAGAAGTGTTTCATACATTATAATACTATTAAGCTAAACTTAATTAGTTTTGAATATTAGATTTTAAATGGTAATTAAATTTCCTTGTGAAAATTTAAATTAGACCGAGCTTAAGTGTAGCTAATAAGCATTACTATAGTACAATATATTACATACATGAGCCGTTATATTTGGAAGTGGCATAAGTCCACTTTTCTTTATTTTCGAGAAACATTAAATATAATTTTTTGCGTTTAACAATTTAAAAAAATACTGGTGGCCTGTAATACGTTTATACATATCGAATTAAAGGTATCGAAGTAAATAAAGACAAACAGAAATAGTGTTTTTGCAACTGAAAATTAGACTTATGTCATTTTAAAACAGCTCATATGTGTGTAATAATAATAAAATAATAAGATCAACGGTGTACCTTTCAATTATATAATAGATTCATTGATGTGTGTAAAATCGATTGTAGTATTATATAATAATATGTATATATAGTATGAAGTCGTAAGAGAGTCGAATTACCAACAAGTTCTATTCTCGATAAGTCTCTCGGATTAATTTGTCAAATATAATACACACATTTATGAGAGAAATCTCTCGGATTATTTCGTTAAATATGCTTATATGAGAGATAAATCCCTCGACGTCGTTTCCGAGAATCTTTTGTCAGATAAGAAAATACTTTGTCAAACGGAAAATCGGAATGATATTATAATAATGAAACAATTTAATTTTGCCGCTAAATATTACCTACATATATACATTGTATGTACACGTAAAAAAATGTATTTCGATTATAATGTACGCTTTATTATTTAATATACTATGATATTTCGAGTAATTGAAAGACAGCGAAGAACACAACTAGGATCCCACGATCGATTGTATTGTGTTGCGAACAAATGTCTTATCTGTCGGCAGATGTTATTGGTCTTTGAAAAACCATTACGACAGAAAAATCCATAGAAATATGTTTGCAGACAAATCTCAGGTGAGGTTTGGAAGGCAACAAGGCCAAGTTTGTAACCAGGTCGGTCGTTTTTATCAGTTTGCCAATTTTTTTGATTTTCATTGAAACTATTCCTGCAAAATTGGCTTTCCCTTTCCATTTCTCTTGCGAAATCTTGAGTTATTGTGTTATATCTCAGGTTTCTCTCCACAGATGTCTCTGTGGATGTTTATTGTATGTAAATTCATGTTGTTACATGAAAATGTTATCGACGTATTGTATACGATGTTTATTGATCGTATTGTATACGATGTTTGCAATATCGGACCATAGATGTCATGCATGGTTTCAGTTTATGTAATAATTATGTATTAAATATATGTAATTTCGTGTCTCAATCTGTTTAGCATACTCGTCGCCTTAATCTGTTTAGCATATCTGTTAGCCGAGTGTGCATGATTAATTGATGTAATAAAATAAAAATAAAAACTGTATAATATAACAATATGTATAATTCGATGCAAGGTCTTTAAAAATATTAATGTAAGTTTTGCTGTCCATAACATGACGTTGACAAATACTTTTATCGTCTAAAAAATATAAATTTCAATTAATATAAAATATATACGTATTCCGTATATAAATTAATAATATTAACAACTTACGCATTCTGTATTAAAATTTTATTAATGTAAATATTTCAAAATAAGAAACACGAACTCAAAATTAACAAAAAATAAAAGTCAAATTCCATTGAACGCTATACACCTAAACAATGTTGTATTTCTTGACCAAAATGCAGTGCGGAACTGAAACGAAATGTAATTGGTCATCGCGGGTCGAGTGAAGGGTAAATGCGATAGTATGTAGATTTTGCGTAAGCCTCATGCTATATCGGTTACATAGTATACCATATTTAGTAGTTCTATGTAGTTGTGTTATTGCAAATGGGATAAACAAACTTGTTCAGAGTTGCCCATTTTCGTATGGAAGTCCTTCGACCCCGAGCTTAAAGCTTTTCCAAAGCACTTCTAAGGATTATGTCAGATAGGTAACCAAATTTTCTAGTAAAAACAAACAAATATATGAAAATGCTCGCAGCCAGCCTTTCCGGAACCTCTCTATGTATGCTTCAAGTTAATTCACCGTGACATACATATGGAGTATACTTTGTTGTGTGTTGAAAATTGTGCATTTAATAGAAAACAAACTAACAATATGGATTATAAAAGGCATTATGACAGGTATAAGCATCAACGGTGTCATTTTTCAATGTTTTAAATGTTTTCAATCAAAATTCTTTAGTGTTAGAAAGCATAAGCCAAGTTCAATTGGCCAAGTGAAAATCCCCTCTGGAGAAAGTCGGAAATGGCAATCATTAATAATATACTTAGGAGTAACATACGATAAAATAATGAGGCAGCGAAATGAAAGGCGATGCGGAGTATATCCTCAATATACCCAATATTTAATCGCCATAGTTCTTTATCAACTCAAAATAAAATAATATTATATCGCGCGCTCATATTACCATTATGAACCTATGCTTCACCTGTATGGAATAACGCCTCGAATACTAACCTTTCCAAGCTCCAAGTAATACAAAATAAATCCCTAAAAATAATTTATAACACACCCATGTATATGAACTTGAAAAAACTGCAGGGCATAAATTATATTCCGTTAGTCATTACTAACAAACTAATCATTAGATTCTATGATAGAATCACTGATAACCATACTAACACACTTGTGAAGTGAGTCTCGGTGATTACAACAAAATGTCTATACCCTTCAGGTATAACACACAGATTACCTAAACACAATCTGCTTTAGGTCATCGACTTTAGAGAGTATTTAGTGAATATTATGTATTAGATGTATTATGAGCATTTATAAGGATTGTAAATAGGTTTTTGAGCTCTTTTAACATACCTCCTTTACGTTTCACTTAAAAGTTTGCCTCTTATCCGATCGTTTTCATACTGTTCCATATTGCTCATTCTGTTCATCAATATAAGTAAATGAAGCCTCCACCATTACGATAGAGATAAAATATTGTATAAGAAGCATTTCAGGTCCGAAGATTTTTAATCTCGGTGACAGTTGGTAGCAATTAATTTTATACATAGATGGCGGTAGTAAAAAAAATATTGATGTGTATTTTTCCTATTATGCTGTACATTAACATTATAATAATATAATACTATGATTACTTACAAATTAAAATTAAAATTGTAAAATAGAAAATGATCAGTAGATCTGTAGCTATTAAAATAGATATAAGATGTGTTGTGAACATATTTTAGTAATAATAAAAAGCATTTAAAAATCAAAATCAATCAAAATTCAAAAATTTTCACACACCCCGTATTAGGAAATCAATTGTATTAATTAGCTAATGAGCAATTTAAGAAGCCGGCGTTAATTTCCCCGGCTTCTTTTTGTCCGGTGATAATTTCACTGTCGAGCATTTAACTGTTGTATAAACAAAAGCTAAGCTTCATTCCGAGCATACCATGCGTGTCCGTTTTGAAATGTTATCTTCTATTATCGTACCCCATAAATCTGAGCAATTTGAAGTCTCGACTCGCGCTTTTCCGCTTTCGTTTTTTCCCTTCTTTCCAACAAAAATAATACCCAACTGAAGTTTCCAACTTATTAACGAACTAAGTTTGCTTTGAAGTAAATATCAACAAATTTTCGACTCGGCTCGAGATAACCAGATAACTAGCTCAACAGCTATTACATAACACTGCCTATGTACCTACTTGTATCGGCAGAACGAACTTTTTTATATTTTACTAGAAACCAGGTGCGTACACTCGTGCACTAAATTAAAAGTAAGCACCGTTTAAAAACTGTCAGTTTACAGTTACTGATTCAGTCAAATGTCAATCTACGTATGTATTAGGGTTTCTGACTCAGGTCGACGTGGGATAAATTTCCTGGAAATTCACGAAAATTTTGAAGTCCTGTGTACCGGGAATTCTCATCTCGAATACCGGGAATAATATTTCAATCATAACTTTCTTTAAATGTTATAATAAAGGTGAATGTAAATATTAGTGCACATTTATTATATGTCCATTTGTATCGAATTTTAAGTTTGTATACGAAATAAATCACCTTGAAAGGAACAAACGGAATTATTCCAGCAGTTATAAACATAAAATCTGTGCACTAAGCCATCAATATATCCTAGGATGAAACTATTATGAATGAATCTCACTACATTGGAGACGAGAAGAATAGGAGGCGACTTAATCGAAGTCTTTAAAATATTAAATAATCATTACAATTGCCATATTTCCAAACTTATTACGTTCAATGAAAACACTCGTCTCAGAGGTCACTCCCTTAGACTCCAAAAAGAAAAATCGAATACATTTATCAGAGATTCCTTGTCCAAACAGAGTGGTTTCAGTTTGGAGTAGTCTTCCCAATAATGTAGTAATTTCTGAAAACCTCAATGTTTTAACCTTTCCCTCAACCTCAACTGAAAACCTCAACTTTCCCAATATCTTTTCTATATTTTTGCTTTCTTTTATTTAATATGTTACTGTTCCATGTATTTTTTGGTATTCTCTCTTATGTCATATCCTTTATAGTGTTTACTTTTTTTGTCTTTTATCTTATTTATGTTATGAGTATTATTGTTTTATCTCATCATCTATACTAAGCCAATCCCCGTAGGCCTATCGACTTTGCCGCCTTCCCCATGTATTCCAATAAATAAATATTATGAAGCGAGTGTATCCTTCTTGTATAGACGATTCCAAAACGGATGAAACTCTTTTAGATTCCGACGAAGATCGTGTATTTGAATGAATGAAGAATTTAATAAGGAGTTATTGAAGACAAATCTACAAAATAAATGCTATCGCATTCACTCCCCACTCGACCCGCGATGACCAATTACATTTCGTTTCAGTTTCGCATTGCATTTTGGTCAAGAAATACAACATTGTTCGTGCGTATAGCGGTCGGTAGAATTTTACTTTTATTTTTTGTTAGTTTTGAGTTCGTCTTTCTTATTTTGAAATATTTACATTAATAAAATTTCAATATAAAATACCTAAGTTGTTGATATTATTAATTTATTTATGGAATACGTAAGTATATATTTTATGTTAATGGAAATTTATATTTTTTAGACGGTAAAAATAATTGTCAACATCATGTTATGGACAGCTTATATTATTATAGACATTGCATTGATTTTTAAAGTCCTTACAATTTTACAACACATTTAACGAATCATCCATTAATGCAAACCATTAATCAAGGAGCTATATATATGTAAGATTTTTTTTGATTTTTAAATGCTGTTTATTATTACTAAATTATGTTCACATTACATCTTATATCTATTTTAATAGCTACTGATCTACTGATCATTTTCTATTTTACAATTTTAATTTAATTTTGTTAGTTCCTACAATCATATTATTATATTATTATAATGTGAATATGTACAGCGTAATAGGAAAAATAGCTCAAAAATCTATTTACATACAATTCTTACTACGTATAAGATAAGTCTATTGTACGCAATGGAAATATGTATGTAATTGTATTTTAAAACAAAATAAAATTAATAGTTCGGATTATCCGTGCTCCTTTCCCCCATCATTAGCGTGGATAATTTATAGTACACTGTACATAAAATGTATAGACACATATGTATGTATGTAGAGTATAGAAATAGAATAGCGAGGAGAGAAATCCGGAAACAATTCATTAACGTAATCACGGTTGCATTTCATGAGCGGAATGCACTTGATATTGATACGAATGCGTTTCAATATCAAAGTCACACATATCTTAGGTAGATTGAAATTTAATATTGGCTCGAGTGCGGTAAGATTTAAATTGGATAATGCCATACAAACACGCTTATAATTGAATACGATAATTTAAGTACGATTTCGCATCGACCTTGTTATGGAGTTCGTGTACATATATTCCAGCCATTTTCATGCAAATTCTCCGACGAAAAATAGTCTTCGCCGCAAAGAAATGAGCATTGTTAGGCAAATTTTGACGAATTATTAATATCGATTGCATCGAATGTGGAAATTTTGCGTTCGGCGACTTGCGAACGCACAAGATGTGAAAACATCTGATCATGAATGATTTTTTAAGGCTTGTAATAATTCATTTTAAAATTTTCTTAATAGTATTATTTACAAAAAGATGTACATATGCATTTTAAATATTTTGGAACCTTCCACACTATATTCACGTACAAGCATGACGTTATATGTACATAGATCGTATTTAGGGGTTCCAAAAAACCACCCGAAATATAATAAAAAGCCGGTTTTGATTTAAATAAGCTACTATCAAGAATATATTATTAAAAAAATAATATGTAACCTCGCAGAAAAACTATAATTGTGGAATCGTGAAGATATATTAAGAACTGCTGAGGTTCAAAGATATAGATAAAGAGATATCAAAGATAAAAAAATTTCAAAGTTGTTTTTACGCATCTGTTTTAGCTTAAAAATCCAAAATCAATCGTTGCAAATTTCGGAAACAAATTCATTAGAAACGGCATATCACGAACATTTAAAATCCATAATAAAAATAGGTATGTGGTCTCAATATTTAAAGAACTTCCAATTCCTCCGAAGAAAAATCAATTATATTTCGGAAATTCCTATGCATTTTGCCATAAATCATTTAAGTTAACGACCACTTTTTTGTTGTCAAGCACAAAAATTTGCAATAGAAATGTTTTCTATACTGCATACTTTCAATAATATTTTTTGGTTTTTGACCTGGTCAAAACCGCTCAAGAAAGAAAGTACTGTTGCGTAGGGGTGGGTGGAGGATCCAAGTAAAAGGCCAACAGTCGTTTCACAGCATTTATTGATGATTAAGGAGATACACGTATTGCCAGTGTTCAGTCCAGAATGACCTGAAATCGCTTACGTACCGCCTTATAAGGGGTAGATCTCTCAGGACGTCTAATCTGTTTACCTACTGTATAGTCACGTATTCGGATATGTATTCCCACGGTATGAGAAGTGCAATCATTGTTTCATGCACTTAGCTTGTCGCTAATCCTTAAAACCCACTTATACCAGTCGCACGGTATGCATTTAGTTAATCCGTTAACAGATATCCGTTACAGATAATCTTTGAACGGTCACACAGTCTCTGGGATTCTATTCGCTTAATCCGCGGCGTACGTTACAGTACTGTAGTTTTTTTTTTGTTCAAAGAAATATACTCCTATTACATAAGAGAGTTTATACACATTTATTTTGATCTTTCATAGAAATTTTAAATTCATAATTGCTAATTTTGAGGAGAAAAACTTTAATTAAGGAAAACCTTAAAAAGCTGGTTTTCGGATTTGGTTTAAACCGGCTTGGAAGCTCTAGATAGTATTACTATACATACAAGATCATTGAAAGCATCCTAGTTTCTATGTGGTATCTATATAATTTTTTTTTCTAACTGCACGATACTGATTTCTAGTCACATTTAAAACAGAATGAGATAATTTTAATGTTTACCTAACATGAACTTTACGGTAGATGATGACGTAGACCCCAAATTAAACTGCAACGCATATCCTTTTTTTTTTGTAGAGTACAAATTCATCCCCTACGATTAAACCCTTTATCGTTTTGAAACACGAAATCGTATCAGTTTTGCTTTTTTGCGCAAACAAACGCTTTTCGAGTAATTAAACCCCACCGAGTTCTACTCATGTTTCCAATGAATAAACACAACGAAATGAAAATTTGTACGGTAGGTTTATTCGAAATAAAAATATTCCATGACAGCTATTGAAGCTCGATTTACTTTAAAGTTGAATTATTCCATGATTTAATTTTTTAATGTACATATGAGCCGTTATATTTGAAATTGGTCCACTTTTCTTCATTCCGAGAAATATCTCGCAAAACATTGAATGTAATGTTTCTGGTCGCCTGTAATACGTTTATTATGCTTTTACGAGATTCTGGAGATATCGAATTAAAATAAGTGATAACATTTTGTGAATTAAGTCAAACATAAATAGTGTTTTCGGAACTGAAAATTGGACTTTTAAATATAAAGACTCGTATATTCAATTTCGAGCATAGAGGTCAAACATTTGTAGTTTCCCACGTATTGAAAGTTCTCTTAAAACATGCTTCTATGTATCTTCATTGGTTTCTAATTTGCATTCTGGAGCGTAAAAAATGAAGAGTAGGAATGAATAATGATGTTGTTGGGTTATTTGTATGGAATCTTCTCAGCAAGTGTGATAAGATAAGACCGGTAAATTCTTAGAGGAGACGGTTAATCTGTATTTTTTAATCATCTAGTAATTATATCATTAGTAGTAATGATATAATTACTCGTAATCATATCAGAATATCAAATGATTTTTTTATAATTTCATACTTTGCCTGGACATTGTAAGGGGGTCCTTCAACCCAGACTCCAAGCCCTTTAAAAAAACTAGTGTATAGTTAGATAGTATATCGAATTTGCCGGTAGAAAACTGGCAAATTACATAGCCGACAAAGACACTTGCCCGGCGTTTCCCGGTAGTGTTTGTATTGAATCTCCTCCAAACTTTTACAAAACCGTTATACGGGTTAAGCTGCTGTACCGTTGGAAAATAAGCTAAATTTGGTATTGCTATATTGAAAATCGTGGAACTGCACAGCGGAGAAACACACATGCCCGGCGTTCCTCGGGCACTTTCGTATGGGAGCTCTTCAACCCGACCTCTAACCTCCTTCAAAACCCGTATAAGTTAGTATACAGTTATATAGTACGTTTATCAAATTTGATGGTTCTAAATATATTAAAAAAATGTCAAATTAAATGGCACACTGCCCAGCGTTGCCCGGTAGTTTTTGTATGGAAGATTTTCCACCCATTTAAAACCCATCTACATATTGATATAGTGTATTGTTAGATAGTACAGATACTACATTTGTTGATATTGTTATGTACGCCGCGGATTAAGCGAATAGAATCCCAGAGACTATGTGACCGTTCAAGGGTTATCTGTTATCGGATTAACTAAGTGCTTGCACTTAGACCAACGGATATCTGTTATCGGATTAACTAAGTGCTTGCACTTACTTCCAGGATTATATCTGGACTCTAAGTGCATTTAGGCTAAACAATGACCGTTATTAGGCTTTTCTCAGAATCAGTACGGGGAGACCCAATGTTGTGGAAATACATATCCGAATACGTGACTATACAACAGGTAAACAGATTAGACGTCCTGAGAGATCGACCCTTTATAAGGCGGTACGTAGGCGATATCATGTCATTCTGGACTGAGTACTGCCAGTGCGTGTATCTCCTTAATCATCAATAAATGCTGTGAAACGACTGTTGGCCTTTTACTTGGATCCTCCAGCCACCCCTACGCAACAATATATTAAAAAAAAATGAAACTTCACAACGGAGAAAGACACATACGATTATGCCCGGCGTAACCCGAGCATAATCGTATGGGAGGTAATCATACGGTCTGTGTTAATATATATGTATATATAATATATATTTTTGATAATATTACAAATTTGGTGGTTGTATATTGAAAAGTTTAATTAAAAAGCGGACAAACACTTTTTCGGCTTTGCCCGGTAGTTTTTATAAAGGATCCAATTGTACTCCAAGCTTCTCCAAAACGCTTTTGTGTATAGCATACCAAATCAGGTGATTCGTTTCCAAGGAGATTTTATATAAGAGCTCCTCGAACCCGAGATTCAAGCACTTCCGAAACAAATATTGTTAAGGGGACGAGTGGAAATTGATAAAATAATATATAAACATCGATTTTGTAATGCTTATATTTCAAATAGTTATTTATGTGCGAGTTTTCAGATTCATATTACAAGTCTCGAAGTACAAGTTACTATGTATTATAGTTACAAGTTGCAAGTTGTAAGTTGTAAATTACACACACGAGAAAGCTTCATATGGATAATTTCAACCGATCACAGAACTTTGCTTTAGGAAATTAATTAAGACACAGAGAGCAGCATGTGAGTGGAAGATAGTTTTAATACTGGATTTATGTAAAGCCCTTAAGCGTTAGAGATAAAGACATCACAAAATTGAGTAGATAAAGTATTATACAGACGCACATAATTTATTATAGGGTTCTGTTATAATATTTGAGGGTTGCACGGGTCGTGAAACAGACGCAACTGTAGCAATAAAGATAGTGAAAAATAACACATCAGGGCTAAACGGGTCGTGTGACTGTATCGTCTATGACAAACGTTAAACGTTAAAACCCTGATAAATTATAACAGATAACATTTTAGAGTTGCACAGGATGTGTGACCTGCAGCTTGAAATGATAAAGACATTGAAAAATCTAATAAATTTTAACAGATAACTTCAAGAGCAAACGCTAATAATGTGTAAAAATGAAACGTTTGGGGAAATTCGACAACACGTAGAGTTAAACAAGGATGAAAGACATTTACATGTATGTATGTATGAAAATTATATTGTAAGACATAGTATACGGTTTAACCTTTACGATTCTGCTATGATGTTTTTCAAAATGCTAACATTGTTAATTTGTTTGAAAAAAAAAAGTATTATGTGTTTAACATACTTCATTGAGCCATACTTGGTTGTGAAACTATTGTTTTCACTTTCTTTCTTGCTTTTACATGCGAGCGTGTGAGTGAGATGCACTAGGTATGGATGCTTATCAGGCTTTTTTTTACATCTATTATTAGCATCATATATACATATGTATGTGTGTAGGTGTATAGTACGAGAAACGAGCATGCTGTCGCATTCGTGCTATTGGTCATTAACAATAACAGTAAGGACGTAAAATAATTTCCTTATTTTTTTGATTATTTCTTATTTAACTATATAATATTATTACAATATAATACAATGAAAGGTTTTTAATAATATTCCTGTAAGTTTTGCTGTCCATAGTATGACGTTGACAATTATTTTTACCGTCTAAAAAATATAAATTTCCATTAATATAAAATATATACGTATTCCATAAATAAATTAATAATATCAACAACTTATGTACGTATTATAAATTTAAATTTTATTAATTTAAATATTTTAAAATACGAAATACGAACTGAAAACTAACAAAAAATAAAAGTCAAATTCTACCGACCGCTATACGCACAAACAATGTTATATTTCTTGACCAAAATGCAATGCGAAACTGAAACGAATTTATTACAAATATTATTATCAAAAGTTTTTTTCCCGTTTTTTTTCACAGTACGCTTCCCGGACATGCATACAACAAATCCTGAAAGTTCCATCGTAATCGGTTCAGTGGTTAAGGAGCCTATTCGAGACAGACAGACAGACAAACATTGATTTTTTTATATATAGATAGATATATGTAGATGTATATGGACCATTTTGGCATTACAGGAGTTCCTAATGCGCCACAATAGTCGAAAAATATATAAAATGTTTTATGGTGCTTACGGACTAAACCAACGACGATTTTGGGCCAACTTTTTAACCAGCAGGATAAAACTTGTAGCGTACAAAATATTGAAATAAAAATTAAATTAAAAAATTGAAATTAAATATCAAAATTAAGCTAAAGAGCGAGATTGAGCTAAAATTAGATCATCGTTGATGTTTTGAATTACGACGATACGCATTTAAAACCAGATAAATATTATAATTTCATCTTGTTATTATTTCTTAAAAGTCGTCACGATATGTTACTGTATTTAAACCGTTAAAAAAAAAACAATTCATAAAAAATGCGGTGTCGGATGTCGGTGATTTGTGAAAGGGTTTTTTTTCTTTCGTCGAAATAAAATTAATAATCACACATTATCCGATAAATTTTACCTCTGAAATGATTTAATTACTTGATTTATTTCGACGAGAGAAACAATTGAAGAATAAAAAAATCCGTTTGATGTGACCGACAACACCCCGGGTTAGCAAAAATCGTTGGATCACCCATACTAATACATGATATATTCTCAGTAACTGTGCTTTACGGGGAAGTAAAAATAATAATTCTTTGATTTTTTTTCGATCTTAGTGCGTATCTTCGTAAGTCAAAACATCGTAAGTCGAGGATTACCTGTATGTGATTGTTGATGATCTAATTTTAGGTCAATCTCGAAAATTTATTTAAATTGTGCATGTTCTGTTTTAACTTTCAATATTTTATTTTAATTTTAATATAATGATTATAATTTAATTTGATACTTGAATTTAATTTTAATATAATTATAATAGTTTTAATTTTGATATTTTATTTCGATATTTTGTACCCTACTGGTTTTAAAAGTTGGCCTGTGGGCCGTTCGTTGGCTTGGTGCGTACGCACCATTATACCAATGATGCACTATTGTTAGAAATTCTCGCCGTTTTCATAAACAACGATACATCGTTGTTTAGCGTTGAAAGGGTTAACCGTTTAGAACTGAAATTGAAAGTGGGTTGGGACAACCTTGCTGCAACATCACTCACCAATCTAATGTCAATGTCAAGGTGCCTCCATACACTTTGTATCGAACCGTTCAAATGTGATATACATACATGCATGTGTACATGTATGCGGATATGCCACACGAACCGGAAAATTACAGTAGCATCCTTGACGATGGTTAATCAGTGTATGTAAGTACGTTGCAGACGAGCTCGTAACACCATTGTCCCGTGGATCATCACGCATCAGTGCTCCGGGATACACATATAATACACATATGTTTTATTTAATCACGAACTTTACACTTACACATGTGCGTACGAATGTGATGCATTTGAGTGAGTGACGTTTGCCTTGTATGTCAAAATTTCCGATTCGAGTCAAGGTCCAAAATGACGCGAAGTGGGCGAATGCAAAGTCGGTTTATAACAGATCACCCACACGCACGTCGGGTCTTTATATGTACGTGTGTATGTAAATTTAATGGTGACAGGGTCGTTTCATCGGTTCCTCGGAACCGGGATTTACATACATATAATATGTATGTATGTAAATCACAACCACGGCCCTAAAGTAATTTCATTGCTGAATTTGTAATCCGAGCGGACCTTTCTATTAGCACTTTTGCTTGTGCGGGTAGAACAATGCTAATTTAGAGCGATTTGGGTCATTACCGGTATATCGAATTTCGATAATTAAGCCGTAATTTCAGTCAAATATTCGTATCGAATTCGAAAAAATACGTTGAATAAAATCAGAGCTAAATACATACATATTTGATTTTTAAATGCTTTTTATTACATCACTAGCTGAACCCGGCATGCGTTGCAATGCCACAATAACGCATGCAATTCCCGTTCCCGTTCTCGTTCTCGTTTCCGTTCCCGTTCACGTTCCCGTTCCCATTTGTCGGAAAAACGCAGGCAGCGAACACGTTGGTCGCGACGCTAAAACATTTGACATTATAGCATTGCAATGACACTCATTCCCGTTTGCGTTTTCGTTTTTTCCCGTTTTAATATATTGTTACGTACGCCGCGGATTGAGCGAATTGCACTTAGACCAACGGATATCTGTTATCGGATTAACTAGGTGCATGCACTTACTTCCAAAGATTATATCTGGACTCTAAGTGCATTTAGGCTAAACAATGACCGTTATTAGTTATTTCTCAGAATCAGTTCCGGGACGACCCAATGTCGTGGAAATACATATCCGAATACGTGACTATACAACAGGTAAACAGATTAGGCGTCCTGAGAGATCTACCCTTTATAAGGCGGTACCTAGGCGATATCATGTCATTCTGGACTGAGCAGTGACAGTATCTCCTTGATCATCAATAAATGCTGTGAAACGACTGTTGGCCTTTTACTTGGATCCTCCACCCACCCCTACGCAACAATATTTTCACTTCACTAATATGTTATTATGCGATAGATACGTTCCGCGTCACACTACATAAAAAGTTTTGGTTTACGTAGAAAAGGTAGGGATTCGTTCCGTAAGTTAAAAAAAATAGGGATGTGTTGGTCATTAATGTTTGGAAAGTAGGAGAATATCGCGTCTATGTACTGAACGCGGCCTAATTTTGCACAGAACAAGGCCGGTTGGGCTTACCTTCCACCTTCCTCAGAACCGACATGGACATATGAAAACGTCGCCTTACTACAAAACGCAGGTAATATCGGATTTCATACGAGCCCATGTAAACAACTAAAACAACGGTGTAACGTTATGGTAATATCGTATGAAATCACTTTTGAAGTGCGCGCTCGAAGCGCGCACTTCAAAAGCGCTCAATTGAAAGCGCCGAGTGTGTACGGGGAGTTAATCTGTGTGAGGTGTAATTAACGCTCTCCGTAGTATAATAGCCGTTTCGATTCGAAATACGTCACAGTTAAAACACTGCCAACATAGTGTACGAATATAACAACAAATCACAAAAAAATGATCACAATGTACATATGTACAGATTTGGAACGGAGTTAATTTCTTTCCCAGCTACCCACATAATATAATATTGGAATAGTCAATATCTAAATTCGATACGTCGAACAAAAAAAAGCGGATCGAATTCGAATGTGTGTAAGCAATGCTTTCTGTAGTATAATAGTCGTTTCGATTCGACATACGTCACAGATAAAACACTGCCAACATAATGTACGAATATAATAACTAGTCACCGGACCCAGAAGGTGCCGCGTACTGTTCAAAGGTTGTAAATGCATTGTTAAAGGTTTGCCGAACCTTTTTTACAAAAGATTTACAACAATGGGACAATGGATAGCACTGTGACTATCCTACCTCTAATAATAATGAATCAAGAAAAAACCGATAATGTATACATATATGTATGTATACTGTTTGATACTAATATTTCTTCTCGGAAGATAGTGTCACGAGAATTTAGCGTCATGTACTGAAAATTAAATCATAATTATTTCTATTGTTGTTTTATGTTGTTTATATGTAGGTATTTTTTAATGAAATTTAACCGGACGGAATTTTCATCGCGTCTACCACAAATTAAATATAAGCTGCTTAACTTAACATCAAAACCGCGCCAAAATATATGAAACTAATTAAAATATTAATTCGGACTTTGATTTTGTCACTGCGGGGTTTGCGGTTTTGACGCCTCGCGATTTTGTCGGTGCGGTTTTGTAGCGGGCGCTTTTGACAAAACACCAATATAATTATGTATGTATTACATACATTTTCATTTCCATTATTTCCGATTTAAACTTTCTAATGGAATGGATATCAGACTTGGGAAAATTCATTTAGAGGGTGCAATTGCTTTTTTAACTGGTGACATTTAAATGTTACACTTGCGGTCTGATATATATTGTACATATGAGCATGCGTTTCTACAAGCAGGATAAAAGATGAAAGCCACGCCCAAGTTAATACAAGACCAAGTTAATAATCGATCTTATGACCAATTCAAGCAAAAGACAAATATTATACTTCAAATACATACACATATTGTGTATAATATGAAAAAAGTGTCGACTTTTCCTCGACACGCCTAGAAAATTCTTATTAATTTTCCGGCTTCGACTTCGATTGCCGTGTAGATATTATTCGTTCGATTGCTAGACCGAAAAGATCGATGACAGAATAGAGAAAACGTAATTTTTTCATTTTGACGGTCGCGAGCAAAGACGTCCAAAAATATACACTTGGCAGCGGCTTGCTATGCTGGCCATTTTTTTAGCTTCGCTTTTGATTCATCTAAAGCAAAATATTAACCGCCTATTTTTCATTTCGAAATATATGCACTCGTACAAAGGGAATCTGTGCTAATGGACGACACCGTGACTTCCCCCAAATCTTAACTAAACTACAGTTTAAGGTGCGTTTATACCCGTACAGCTCAAACCGGCAACTGCACGTGAACAACAGTACTAAAAATATTGTTTGGTATATGTATTCTATATGGACACATTCATATGTATGTAAGTACGTGACGTATTCGGTAATTGGATTATTCGTCACATTGCGGTGGTCACAAAGACAATTTTTGCCATGAAAATCGCGAATACACAATATTTGGCACTCAAGTTCTCGTTAGCATGATAGTTATCGTTAGTATGATGGACTTTTCTGCTGCCAGATGTTCCGTTATAGAGATTTTAGTGACTTTGTGACGAATGCTTTGTGACCAGTAATCACCGAACCGGCGTATTCGTCACAGCAGTAAAAGACACGATCTATTCATAATATAAAATCTCTATAACGGAATATCTGGCAGCTGAAAAGTTAATCATACTAACGAGAATTCGAATGCCAAATATTCCGTATTTGCAATGTTCATGGCAAAAATTGTCTTTTGGGCGATCGTAATGTGACCAATAATCCAATTACCACCGAAAACGGGCGCTACCGTGTAGTACGAATAGATGTAGTCTTTCCCGTGCAGTTTTATGCACTGCTGGATGATTTATTTATTTTAGATATTAGCCACAGTAACATTACAAAATACGCCAATGTGACCAACCATATAAGCATTATACAAATATTATATATAAGAGAATTAGCGAGCCATCAATGTTATAGATAGTAAATTTTTGAAATCATATTCAAATAATGGTGACATAGTAGGTAAGATGGTTTTTGCCAATTTGATGGGGGAACGGCTTCAACAATGAAATCGGATAAATTGCTAAACTCTGATAGGAAACGATCGACTTTGAGTCTCAAATAATCAAGTCTGACCAGCAACATTAAAGATTATAATCGGAATAAATTATTTTCAATCGAGGTAACTACCGAGCCATGCTTCTGGCTAAGCGCTAATGATATAAACGCACCTTAAAGTCACAGATTATTAGTATATACTTAAAAAAACACCGTAGTACAAAATAGTGTGGCAAAAAAAGATCCTTTTATACACATTGTGATAAGAAACAGATAATAAAATCTACGTCAAAATATTAAAAAAAAATTTGACTTTTGACCTGTGCTATCTACATCTGACGATTTCAAAGAATATGCATATTATATTTGAAAATAAATATGAATCATAAAAATGTTGACGCGATTTTTTTTAAATATTTTATATGCAATGCTATAAAGTACATACAGACATATTATAAGGAAGATTTATTGATAAATAGTTGACAACACATTTTCGCAACATTCCAACACAAATGACAATGAATCGAGTTTAGTATGATTAAACTAAATATATCATCGACGCTGATGAATATCCTAATTTTATTCATTCAATGCTGTACGATGACTAATCGTATAATTGGCATTATAAATTAAAGCATCACACAAATAAATAAATACACCGTGCAAAATCTACATAAATATGTACAAATGCGAATGGAATTTGAATCGTGCAAACTTTCGTGAATCATTTTTGTACAATATTAAATGGAAAACGTACAAAATTTGTACTTTTTTTCATTGATATTTTTTTATTAGATAAAACCGAACAATTTCGAAACCACAATGTTTTGTGTGTCTGCATTTTCCATGTGTGGAAAATTGTCATTTCAACGTAGAAACTATTGAGTCACAGCACCGTTTCAAACGAAAATATTTAATTTTTAGCCACGTAAGTTCGAAAAAATTTTCTCTTCGCTGCTCTAGTCCAATTTTAATGAGTTCAAATGTGTCGAAAAGGTGTACTCGATAGATATATGTATGTATTTTATACCAAATTTTTGGCTCAACTCCTGTATAATTTTCATCAACATCATGTATCAACGGGGAAAATTTGACGTCACCAAATCTAACCGAAATCTAAACAAGTTCATTCATATCGAAGAACTGAATTTTCATATGGGTGTGGTAAAAACGGAAACCAGGAATCGCTTGTTATTTTCCTATCTTATTTTTCAGTCCTATATACGCTTTTCATGGTGATTTATTGCCTTCCGACGAGAAGATTCCAATTACGACAGCGAAAGTTTTAGCGAAAAACCTACAAAACAATGCAATATATCACATATATCGCTACGCATACATACAATGTATATCGTAAGGAAAAACAAGCGATCCCATTAGGCGAAAGTTAACCATTCTTTATACCTCATATAAAATTATATTTACATACTAAGTGTTACTGAGAAATTAACTAAAACTAAATCTACACGTATTATATGAATGTTGGACTTTATGTACTTATGCGCGTGGTAGACATCAAAATGTGATGGTTTTAACTTCTGCCCACACAGTTATTTATCGGATAGCTCCTATTCTAAGAGTTATCCAACTTCAACAAATGATAAATTCGCTGCCGTGCCTGAATGTGATATTCTCTACCTCATTGAGCGTAGGTTATCAGAGATTGTTTTAACCCATTTGTCTGGTAGTCTGCGCTCATTATAATTTTCATAATTGGGTGTGATGTATGAGTTTTGATCTTCACTCTTCTCACGAGGATGTTTTGTATTCACGGCTGGTTCTTAGACATATGTACATACATACATACATATATTGGTGCTGACTGTTGATGCAAAACATTTCCAATTTTTCTCCTTATAAATATTTAACCATTACCATATGTTTTGTGACTACTTTTATTAATGTTAGAACTTTTGGTGATATTGTATTTTTTATGTATTACATATATATTTTTTATATACATATATTTGACCATTTTGGCGTATTAAGAATTATTGTAAAAATTTTGACTATCAATAACCATGTGACACAAAAAATTTGATTTTATGAGTAAAACTTCTTTAGAATTGTGAACTTCTAGTAAAATTGCTTCACAAAAAATTTCAACGCTGAATCCTTGCACGAAACTATGTAGAATGATATGATAGAAATTTACTTTCAATTCCACCTACCCTTTTTCTTCTCACCATCTACAAAATTTTCTTAAAAATTTTATCAGTTTCTTTCCAGTTTTGTATGTAAAAACAGTTATTTAGTCTTTTTTACTTCCATATAAGGTGTTATATAAAATATGCGATCAATTTTATATTTTCATTGATTTTATTATTATTAATAACAAAAATTCATTTAAATAAAGTCATAAAATTATGATTAGTTTGGACTAAATAGAGAGGAATTAAAGTCGTTGTAAATATTATATTTATTTCTATATACATATGTATGTATCTACTTTATATACCTATACATATGTATATGTTACAGTCGAAGTCTATTTTCAGTTGTAGTATATTCCAACTAGCGTTTTGGGTCATTTATATTCGAATACAATTCCACTAGTAAATTATATTCAAATAAAAATACACTTCATCTACATATAATGGTAGTTGGTACTAGGTTAGATGGAATACATATATTCCGACTATTCAAAATATATTACAACTGGAAGATACACTTCAACTGTATTATATACATATATCAAAACAATTACTTTATATTATGATCAAATGTCACATTTTACTCAGCAATGCAATTTTCATCGCTATATTCCATTTCACAACTGTTTGCAGTGTGGAGAAAAATATTGTATTTGACATTGGTCGTCTAAGATATTCTGAGCAATGGAAAATGTTTGTGTTAAAGATTCATAGCAAAGCTTTTGAAAGAGTTTGTTTATTGCAAAGTCTGCTGAAACGAAATATATGTGCATATATATGTACTCATTCAATGAATACTGAATTTTTCAGTTGCAGAAAGCAAGCGCATTACGCCGTTTGCATTCAAAG
Source organism: Arctopsyche grandis (assembly GCF_051622035.1). NCBI lineage: Eukaryota > Metazoa > Arthropoda > Insecta > Trichoptera > Hydropsychidae > Arctopsyche > Arctopsyche grandis. The sequence continues at coordinate 35,629,835 of NC_135356.1, forward strand.
TGAATTCACTACGAAATATGTATGCAGTTCGAAAATGTCACTCGTCACGAATGGTCGAGTGTGTTTTTCGAGCTCAAATGGACAATTCGATTTGAATGCAACAATACGACAAAAATGGACGAATTTTCGCTCTGTTGAGCGCGCGTTGACGTCACTTTGACAACATTGACGGTTCGCTATGTCAAATGCATACATTTTGTATATTTTAAACATTTGCACCCACAATATGACCATATGTCATATCAAATGCTGTCCGATTCAGAACCAATACGCCAAAATTTTCAACGGACTCGTCTAAAAGTATTCTAATTTATCATACATATATGATAATTATACATATACCGTTATAATTGAATTTGCGCTTAAAAATATTTAAAAATACTGGTGGCCTGTAATACGTTTATTCCGCTTTTCCAATTAAGTCAAACTGAAATAGTGTTTTTGGAATTGAAAATTGAACTTCCGCTACTTTCAATATAACGACGCATATGTATGTAAGAGGGGGAGGGGAAGTAGTGTCATGTATGCCATCATCATCATCATCATCTACAGCCGCTCAACATCCACTGCTGGATGAAGGTCAACTCTCATCTATTACAACTCTCATCTATCTCACCTCACACATTTTCCTAATTTCGTCTACCCATCTTCCTGCGGTCTTCCTTTTACCCTTTTGCATTCTCTCGGGTGCCATTCTAGCACTTATTTTGTGCATTCTACTAGCCACGTAGTCCGGCTATTGCCATTTCAATATCGTTACTCTATCCACTATGTCCACTGCCTTGTCATACTTCTCACCCAAGTGTTCCGCTTCCTGTATTTTCTTTTTATGCCGAGCATACAGCGTTCCATACTTCTTTGAGTGCATTGGACTTTGTTTAGCATCTTCAATATCCAAGTTTCACATCCATACGTCATCACTGGCAAAACGCATTGATCGAAGATCTTTTTCTTCAGGCAGAATGGCATTTTGATTTAAAAACAACATTCGTTCGTCCAAATCCTAATTTCACACGTCACTTTATCCCTTCATCTTTACTACCGGACATGTCTATTATTTGACCTAAATATAAATAACTATTTACTTACTACTTCTACTCTCATGTATGAACATACATACATATATGAAGGAATTGTAAGCTGATTTTGCCAGTAATTTATATAACTTCTAACCAAACATCAAATAAACTGAAACGTCACATAAATGAGAACAAAAGTAATTTTATAAAAATATTACTTATCTGTATATACATATGTACATACATATGCTTGCATTTTGCAAGGTTTTTATGTAATGTTCATAAAATAGGTTTACAATATGTCCGCTTAATTTGATTATTTTCTAAAATATATGCAACTTTATTTTGACTATAAGGAATTTTCAATTTTCCGGGATTTATCTCCATCGTCTATTCCGGCAAATCGAAAGTATGCATGTACTTGTTTGGTAGGCAATCAATCATCTTAATGTATCCGACAGTGCATTGAACATACGAATGGTATGTGGACCCCTTTTGAGGTCTGTGGATAGATTCCAGGGGTCTGTGAACTCGAATGGAAAAATAAAAATATATATATTCTTTATTGTGACGTCAGAATTATAAATTAACTTATGTGTAATTGTATGCAAGAGCATTATAAACACAAATAGAGCGGTTTTGGGACTGGTTTTTTCATAAATATATGGTGTTGCGAAAGCATGGGCACAGCCAAGGAAGGGGGGAGGGGTTAAACTAAACTTATTAGTTAAGGGTTAATTAGGGGTTAAACTAAACTAAGACATTTTCTTGAAAAACGTAAGTATACATAAATATCTATAGATATTTTATTTTATTTTATTTTTTATTTTATTTTATTAATTGAAAAATCAACAGACAGGATGTACATAGATATGTATAAAAAAACAAACAGTAAATAAATAATATATGTAACATCCGAGTTCAATAATAGATTTTTACAAAAATGAAAAAGATAAATATAAGGAAAACAAATTAAAAAGTAAAGAATAAAGGCATGACAAAATATGTAGAACATTGCATAATTAAACTATAGTATTAAAATATTTGGAAAAGGTTATAAAATGGAATATAAGAAGAAATTGAAATTTACAAAAATAAAACAAATGAAAAAGGTAAATACAAAATAAACAAATGAAAAGGAAAAGAATGAAAGCTATAATATGATTAAATAGCACAATACATAACTAAACTAAAGTATAAAAATATTGGAAATATTGGAAAAATAGAATAGGAGAAGAAATGAATCAATCGGTCAAGATTCTCTTGATGTTAGACCTGAATTGATGTAGGGAAATACCAAATAGATCAACCTCATTCAGCCTCCGTTAAACATACGATAAACGCGCTGCAGATAAAAATATTTTTGGGAATTAGTATTGAAAGGATCAAGTGAAAAGAGTGCAACGCGTCTAGAGTACCGAACTGGGATTCTGAAATTAACCTTATTCAGTAAATCAGAACAATCAAGGAAACCATTTATGAGCTTAAAGAAGAATATAGCATCAGTATGTCGTCGCCTGACAGAAAGATTGTTAAAAGAAAGGATTTTTAAAATGTCGGAAACAGTAGAATGGGTATAGGTAGGAAAAAGGTAGCGTAAGGATTTAATAAATTTAAGTTGAACTTTCTCAATACAATTAATATGGGATAAATAAAAAGGTGACCAGATAATCTGGAATGTGAGTCTAGATAGTGAATAGATATATTGGAATGTGAGTCTGCTTCCACTTAGGGACATATGTATGTAGTGTGACCCTACTTTCTTTTGGGTTGCAATAACACGTAGGTACTATTATTACGTAGGATACATTAACGGGCGGAAGTGACCATGAAACCGTTGAATTTCAAAAGGGAGTGTATAATATAATACATACATACATATGTATATACCACGATTTTGGCCCCGTCATGCAAAAGTGTGTGATTTGCAGTAGCTATTTTTACCTCTAATATAAACACAGCTATATTCCATGCCTTCCAATGATACAATATCTATTAACATACGTAACAATGTAAACTAGGAAGGGTGTGCTCTCCTCGATAATATGCTTCTAGGGAAATTGCTCAAACGTCATCTAACTAGGCCATTTATCTAGACTTTGCATATATGCATACATATGTATATGTAACATTGGTTGGGTATTCTTAAACAACACATTCAATTTTTTTTTTCGATTCATATGCGCCGATTCGAATTTTTTTCGAATTCGAAGACCCCGGGGGCGAAGTCCCGAGAGGCGCCGAGGGCGAAAGTGCCGGGGAGGCCGCCGGATTCTGGTATACATATAATTTCGAAAGAGACGTAGTATATATGTTTAGTATTGAAACGGTTCCTGTAAAATCGGCTTTTCCTTCCCAATTTTCTGTTGCAAACCTTGAGTTATTGTTATATCTCAGGTTTCGCCAGATTTCTCACAATACATGTCTCGGTGGTTGTTTATCGAATGTAAAAATTCGTATTGTTACATGAAAAATGTTATTAATCGTATTTATACGATGTTTGTAATATCTGACCATATATGTCAGGTATGTTTCGATTTACATTTGAATGTATATAATAATTATGTATTTAGATGTCTCGTTAATTATGAGTTTTCAATGTTTTGTAATAAATTAGCCATAGTGAAATTGTAAATAAATAAATAAATATAAAATGTACCAAAGAATACTTTTCGTACTATGTACATACATACTTGCAGTTGTCAGTAAGTGCTGTGCCATATGAATAGACCTTTATTCGTTTATACGCTTTTGTAAAATTAGAAAAGGGCATTCTAAAAATTTGCGCGAAGTGAAGCATTTCATAATGCAGGAGATAACATCTGCATAAAAACCCTTATTTATATTAAAAAGGGGAGGGAAATGGAGCATTAATTAGATGTCTTTTATGTATGTATGTATGTAGATATTTTCAGGTGATCCTTTGAAGGCCTCCGATTATACAATACATGCACATATACAAAAACATATGTATGTACATATGTAACAATTGTGTCTGTTTCAGACAGTGCACGTTAAGGGCTTTGAGATGGGTTGAGGTTGGGTCGACAAAGCGAGTGCGCTTCAAAGTCCCTTGAGCGGGAGACATGTGTGACACTGAGTTAATTAAAAACCCGCCATTCTCAATGTTCGCGAGCCGTAAAATTATAAATATTAAAATTACGCTAAAGAATAAAAATGGGGTTAATGGGGCGAGTAAATAGCGCCGAAAAGGCGCCGACTATTCTACGCCCCCATATGCGTCACGCAAACACCATTGCTTTGGCAATTTGCAAACGTATGTATGTACATATATGTATATATATATATATATATATATATATATATATATATATATATATATACATATGTATATGAATTGTTTAAAAATATATACACGCATATGTGAAAAAAATATTGCAACGGCGTATAACGGGTTAAAATCGATAGGCTCACGGGTTACTGAAAAGTTTGTTTTCAATATATCAAAATGCAACGTTAGAAATACATATACATATATAGATCTGATAATAATTGTAACAGAATCATACGTATGTATGTAGCTATCTGTTAGAAATTAAATCAACATATGTATTAATAAGAAATTAGGGCCCCAGCACCGACCGGTTAACCGGCGAAACCACGTTCAACGAGCCCGGGTAATCGACAAAACCGCTTTATCTATATTGTTGAAATAACTAGAAACCGCTAAAATTCGTTTGGTTAGCCGGCAAGTTAATCATTTAGTTGAATTGACCACTGTTAAAGGTACAAAAAAAAAACGGCGAGAATTGCTAACGTCATAATTAGACACCGGATAGTCACAGTGCTATTCATTGTTTCATTGTTGTAAATCCTTTGTAAAAAAGGTTCGGCAAATCTTTAATTATTAACTAATTTTAACAATTTCTATGTTTGACTTATTTAATATTAATGCTATACAAGCTAGAGTGATTATTGCAAATTTGTTTTTCGATGATTAATTTTATTGAAAATTTACGATTGTGATTATGAATTTTTATTTTGATGTATTTATTTTGTCTTTTTGTTTTTTGTTATATATTATATTATTTTTATTATTTCATAATTTTTATCATATTATTATTCTTATTATTTTGATATTTTTATTATACTGTTATTTCTATTTTTTTCTTTTTGTTTTCTCTAACTATCGTACTCTATTATCATTTTTGTTTCTTATTTTAAATGTTTGAGCTTTTCTTTTTTTTACCAATATGTGAAAATTATTAATGGTTTACTTAACATAATTATGTTTTTTTTACTATCAATCTATGTAACTTAATAAACTGTAAATTTTCCAAATAAATAAATCTTTAACAATGCATTTACAACCTTAGAACAATAGGCGGCACCTTCTGAGTCCGGTGACTAGTCATAATGGTCGTATTTGAATACTTGCTTGTGAGCCAGTACATCATTGGTATGAAACACTTAATACATATGTATCAATTTATTATTATTGTTACATATATAATTATATCAACGTTAACTTTTTCTTTGCACTCGGATAGTTTTCTAATTCCACAATTTTGTATCTATAATAATGTAGAATTCAGAATAATAACAAATCATTAGAATATCGTTTTATATTATAGAGGTCACGAGCCGTCGTGTAATTAAATGCAGCTAAAATGCATACCAAATGTTAACGATACCAAAATTATAAACTGTCACCCCAAGTGCATCTCACTCGCACGCTCGCATTTACGATCAATATAAAAAGAGAAAGAGAGAGCAATGTAAAATAAAGTATGGCACGCTCGGCCAATGAAGTACATATGTATGCTAATAAATAATACGTTTTTTTTTTCTTCAAAAAAATTATGAAAGTTTAAAAAAATTATAAATGTTAAAATTATGAAAAACATCGTTGCAGCTAAATAGTTAATAACGTTTCGTAGCGGCTGCGAACTAGTTCTTCAGCTAAAGTGAAACTATCAACTATCCCATCTCTTCTTGAGAATTACCCCAAAATGTGAATTGAAATTTTGCATAAGTAAGTCTCACTCTTTAGTGTTTTGTATAAAATACAATCACCAATATATGCTGATGACTAGAGGTAGGATAGTCACAGTGCTATCCATTGTTCGGCAAACCTTTAACAATGCATTTACAACCTTTGAACAATACACGGCCCCCTCAGGCTCCGGTGACTACAGTGATGACACCACACTAGTCACTGAAAATTTAGCAGACCTGCAAAGATCTCTAGACCGTGTACATCAAAAAAGCAATCGAAGAGGTCTGCGCATATAAAGAAGACAAAATTTATGATAGTAGATAAAATGCAAACATTTTAACAAAGACATCGGTAGTCTAACGTTGGATGCAGAGGTGTTAGAAAGAGTCAAAAGATTTAAATACCTGGTTACTTGTTTAAATAAAATTTAAAAATCTGCATCGAGATGGGTAGAACAGCGTTTATCAAAATGAAGGCAAACAAGCATCTCAAGATTCGCGAAAAACTACATACGTCTGGACAGTGTTGCTACATGGATGTGAAACGTGGACTCTGAAGACCAGGATGATGTGGGTCTACAGGCGTACGCTGAAGATCCCGTGGACCAAAAAAGTATCAAATGAAGCTGTCCTCGGCACGATAGGGATAGGCAGGGAACTTGTTCCTGTCATCAAGCGGAGAAAGTTGGAGTACCACGGATACGTGATACGGGGTCCAAAATACGAATTTCTCCGTTTGATAACCATGGGAAAAATAGAAGGTAGAAAATAGCAGGAAGAAGTTGTCTTGGCTTCGAAATGTGGACCGATATGAGCGCCGAAGACTGTTCCGAGCCGCTGAAAACCGATGCGGATATCTTCAAATAATCGACGATGGGATTAAGAAGAAGAAGAAGATAAAATACACAGTCGATGACCGAGAGTAATTAATTATTTAACCTAACCAATGCTCGACTAATTTCCAAAGCCACCCTTTGATATACAATGTACATATGTATGCATTATATAACCAACGGACAAAACTCTAATTATATTAAAGATTGATCGTAGCGAGAAAGACAAGGCTGAGTAATTCCAGGTCAAAGCTCGTTCTTGGAAAAAGACCTTGACCTTGATTCGAAATTGTTCTACAACTGAATCTTTAGGGAGGACGTTCGGAATTGAGTAGGAAATTATAGTACACGTAGTATGACACATTCTGAGCAAAACGTTAGAATGAATTCAATACGACCTAATTAAGATAATGGCAGCTTTCATTCCAGTAGTGACGTGGTCGCCCATTCATTCTGATGAATAAAGTCTCATTGTGTAGGTATGTGTGTGTGTGTGTGTGTGTGTGTATGTGAGTGGTTTTGCACGAGGGGAGGCCTCTTGGTCCATAATGATTGTTGTAGAACAGACCAGGTCGAACAGACCAGCATCCTCATTGCGCCAACCGCATAATCAACGTTCATCAACGCCAAGATAAGGAACACGATTGATTTGGTCGAGACCTTGCCTTGCAATTATATGTACACTGAAGAGTGAAACATATTCAATTCAAAAAAATTCGTACGGAATTCATACAACGATACGTCACAGTTGGGTTTAAGATTGCGACGAGAGATTGAAAATGAATTCAATGAAATGCATCTTCGTGAAAATACTGTAACGTACGCTAAAAGGAGCCGCCGTTATAATTGGTTTAGAGGATTATCTCCAGGCTTAAGTGCAAGTCAGCTAAACAATGAGAAACCCCTAAATGCACTTAGCGGCGATAGCGGCACTCCCGTGGAGTTCTTAGAACTGATAACGCCAAAGCGTGGGACTGCATATCCGAGTACGTGACTAAACAATGGGGAAGTAACCGGACGTCGAAGATGCCCTTAGCGACCTGTCTGTTATAAGGAGGTACTTAGGCGATATCAAGACATTCTGGACGGAGTACTGCCAGTGCGTGTATCTCCTTAATCATCAATACTCTAGACGCGTTGCACTCTTTTCACTTGATCCTTTCAATACTTATTCCCAAAAATATTTTTATCTGCAGCGCGTTTATCGTATGTTTAACGGAGAGCTGAATGAGGTTGATCTATTTGGTATTTCCCTACATCAATTCAGGTCTAACATCAAGAGAATCTTGACCGATTGATTCATTTCTTCTCCTATTCTATTTTTCCAATATTTTTATACTTTAATTTAGTTATGTAATGTGCTATTTAATCATATTATAGCTTTCATTCTTTTCCTTTTCATTTGTTTATTTTGTATTTACCTTTTTCATTTGTTTTATATTTGTAAATTTCAATTTCTTCTTATATTCTATTTTATAACCTTTTCCTAATATTTTAATACTATAGTTTAATTATGCAATGTTCTACATATTTTGTCATGCCTTTATTCTTTACTTTTTAATTTGTTTTCCTCATATTTATCTTTTTCATTTTTGTAAAAATCTATTATTGGACTCGGATGTTACATATATTATTTATTTACTATTTGTTTTTTTATACATATCTATGTACATCCTGTCTGTTGATTTTTCAATTAATAAAATAAAATAAAATAAAATAAATGCTGTGAAACGACTATGGCCTTTTACTTGGATCCTCCACCCACCCCTACGCAACAATACTTTTTGAAGAGTACACTTCTTCAGCGACGAAGTTTAAATCGAAAGATGCTTACGGAAATTATGCAACAAAAAAAAGAGTTGGGGAGGCACCTCAAAACCATGACTGATAACAGGAGGGGGGTGTAGTTTCCGGGTGGTATTTGAAGGGCTCCATTTCTGGAGAAAATCATGATAAGAATACATAAAAAAATAATAATTATATTCCGACCAGAATCTACACTTTTTCTCAGTTTTTTATTTAAAAACTAGCTGAACCCGGAATGCGTTGCAATGCCAGAATAAGGCATGCAATTCCCGTTCCTGTTTCAAGTAATGGTTGGAGCTCAACTCGTGTCCCTTCAAAGCCGTGTCGTCAAAAACCACCTGGTAACGTGGTTACCAACAAACACATTTTCTTGACTACACAATGGCGCTTCAAACTCGCGTCGGTAAAATCGTAATTACGAATATTATTATTAAGAAGTTTTTTTTTTCACAGTAATCTTCCTGGACATGCATAAAGTTCCTGAAAGTTCCAACGTAATTGGTTGAGTGATTTAGGAGCATATTCGAGACACACAGACAGACATTGAATTATATTTACATATGTATATGTAGATTAATAAAAAATTACATCAGGTTTCCCCAATACGTCATTGTAGCTAAATTCATTCATAAAATCTGAAGTAAAAAGTTCTATACTTCAACCATTTGAAGGAGTACTAAATGCTACTAAATGTTAAAATAGTCCAAATGTTATTCCGAGATTTTACAATAATCAAAAAAACCTGGTCAATTATTTGCGCATTAGCGGAAGAAAGGATTTAGGAGCCTAATAAACGGGAACGGGAACGGGAATTGCATGCCTTATGCATGACAAACTTTTTTCTTTACCTGCAAAATTTCTATATTTTTTTAAATGATCAGTAGATCAGTAGCTATTAAAATAGATCTAAGATGTATTGTGAACATAATTTAGTAATAATAAAAATTATTTAAAAATCAAAGCATGATTTCTTAGTTTCTTGCTAAAACGATTCGAAACAAATACAATTAAGAATTAATTATGAAACCAAAACGGTCCGGCACAAAATCATTTGTTAGTTGTTTTCGTTCTTCGCACGCTACAGGCCGTTCGTGTGACCAACCTGAATAATAAAATAATTCCAAATTTATTCCCAAGACGTCATCCTGCCTGTCACTTGAAATGCTCGTGTGACCCAAGACCTTGCACTTTTTTTCACCAATACGTACATACATTCGTACATTGACCACACGTTTTTTTTTTAATCTCAAATCATGTAAAAACAATTTTTTCACACTCAATATCGAATTCGACCAATAATAATACCGAGCGTATAGTTTTACAAACAAAGCATATCGCAATGTCTGTCAAAAATACAGTCAGCTGTAAACGATAGCCCACATATAGGTGTTACACAAATAGAACGGGCAAAAAATAATACAATACCCAAAAGATTATATGATATTCGACGTATTCAATTACATATGTAGTCCAATGATGCAAATATAATTTGAAAGTGCAAATGTAATTTGAAATGACATGCATGGCATGTATATACGTATTGAGGATAATTTATCCTTAAAATTTGCAATAAGAAAGCTGTTAAGCCTATTACTTAAACAATTAAGTCAAAATGCTGCATCGACAATGTGGTAATACAACCTTTGATGGGTTTCTCGCATTATGCAAATTAGTCATACGAACGTACATAGTGATGCACAGCACAACGACGAAACGCGACAACTGTCAGTTTTGGGGCAATGTCTTTTTTCCACTGTTAATACTGTTTTATATTGAGTATTTTCTATTGAAACATGTTTATTGGGATAGTTTTCTGGCTACACTATTTTTTGTTTTCGTTTGAAAGGGTTAATTGGAAGTGTGCTGAATTTGAAATGGGTAAAACTGCCAACTAAACACTCGTATTATTATTTACTCGTATTTACACGAATCTGAATTGAATTAATAGGGATAAATATAAAATTGTCTTTATATGAGAATTAAATGAAATTCCACTTATCATCTTTCGACTTTACAAATCATATTTCGACTATCCTTGTGGAAAAAAGTCCCAAGTGAAAATACGTACTTTGACTTTTGATTTGAACTGGACGACTACTTAGAGAGATTTGAAAGCTGAAAAGTACTAAAAATGAAAGATAAAATACCCGAATATAGATTACAATATTCATTTTGAACAGGAAATTGACAGATTTTGAGACATCGACCGAACAACACTAAGATATAGAAAAATCGCGCGATTTAAAAAACCCATCATATCTCCGAATCTCGAGCCAATCAACATTTTTTATTACCAGATTCGTGTTTACTGGGCATAGATCTATAAGAAAAGTCATATCTCGTCTCTGAACCAAAAAAAAGTCGTCATTTGCCGAACAGTGTAATCGAACAACAAAAAAAGCAAAAATATACTAAAATCTAACGCGGCTTTATAAAATGGACAATTTCTTTACATTGATTTTCATCAAATGACGATCAATTCGATATAAACAAAAAAAATAACAGTATACAACAGTAGGACCGGAAGCGTGCTTTTTCCAGGAAATAGGGCATTTTGGGTCTATTTACCAGGAAATACAGCAAACTACAAAGCTAGAGTGCAAAAAAAAAGGTTCATCATAAAAATGAACAATGCACGGCGAACTATAAACTAAGAACGGCATGCTTACGGCCCTACCTCTCGTAATAAGTTATCGCAAGGTAAAATTTGTCACTGTCAAGCAAGGATAGTTCAATGGTTCATAGGGTCGTTTTGGTATATATCACTGTCAAGAAAGGATAAACACTACTACACATTTCAACGAAACAGCTCAAATGTTTCGTTTGTACCAGGTATGGTACCACGTATGCCACAGTTTTTCTATGTTTAAAACTATATAAAAAAAACCACGTCCCACATCTCACGCTGTATGATTTCGCCCTTATAAGATTCACGAACCGCTGGTTAAGAGCCCTTCTCTAAATCGAGTATGCATTTGAGAAATGAAAACAAAACTTTATATGTGTACCTACAATAAATAATATAAATACAACATTTATTTGACTGTAGAAATAAATAAGATTATTACACAAGTTCAGCTGTAAGTTGACTAGTAGGTACTTACTACTTAAGGCGTGAACAAAAGTGCATTTTATTTCATTTCATTTACGACGTTCAAACATTTAACGGCTTGCAAGTCTTTTCCCCGAATGGTCGTTTCTTTTTATACGAGCGGATAAAAAGTCGTCGAAGGCAAGAATATAAATAATCGTAGGCCGAGACGAAACCGCAATTTTCTCAAAATAGCGATAAATTGAACCATTAGCGAGAAACACGACGAAAATTGTATTGATTTGACGCGAATTGAAACTTTTTATCGCCGCAGATTAACGGTACAATTGTGTCGAGGAATCGATTAAATCCAACAGATTTGAGAACCGACTCCATTGGTCTAATCTCATTTTATTTTTATTTTTCGCTCCAACTCTTCTAACCACAATAACAGTTCAAATGAATTGGCTCGAGAGCGAATCGATCGCATGTCCGAATTACGTTCCAAAGCCATCGATGTCATTATCTACACCTGTGTATTTAAAACGCATATTTAGTCACATTGATTGTTCGTACAGATGTTACAATGACAATTTGCAGCTTTTTAAACGGTGCTCACTTTTTATCAAGTACACGTATGCGTGCACCTGGTCACGATGATAACAATTTACGTTTTCTCTCATAGTTACTTTTTCAATACATTTGTGATAATAATAATAATCCTCTTCCTTTTATCTGTTTGTAGATAAATCGGTTAAAAAATATGAAGTAAAAAGACCTTCAACTAATTTGAATGGTTAATTATGTGACTTAGACCAGTGCTACCCAAATGTCGGCTCGTGAGCCAGCGCTAGCTGTTAACATACATATGTAGATAACAAATTAAAATTTCCCAGCTGTACAAACCGCGTGGAACATTCGAGTTTCAAAAAATTGTCATGACTAGAGATCGGTGCGACCCAGTGCTATTGGGACAAAAAATGGGTTTACCATTGTCTATTACATTGAAATACAAAGCTAGGGAGCAAATAAAAAGGTTGACCATTGTAATAGACAATGATGAACCCATTTATAGCACTGGGTCCCGCCGAACCTTAGTCATGACTAAAGAGCGGACCCTGAGCGCGCTGTTCATTGTTCACATATTGTAAATGCATTGTTAAAGGTTTGCCGAACCTTTTTTACAAAGCATTTACAATAATGGAACAATAGACGGCGCGTTTCCGGTCCTACCTCTAGTCATGACCAGACTTTGGGTCAAGCCAGGATGCTTTTATACACAAAAAAATGGTTGACTATTGTCAATTAACTATTGTTGACTATTGTTATTTTTCGCTCCAACCTTTTTTCTTGCTTTATTGCTTTGTAGGACAATAGTAATTGATAATAGTGAACCATTTTTTGTAGATAAAAGCATGACCATTGGCAGACATTAAACGGGTGCCAGTTAAATAATAATAGACCTCTCAATGGCCGTATAAAGCAAGAGAGCAAAAAAAATGGTTGACAACAGTAATGTCATTTCGAGAGATTGGCAACCTTACCCATTTTCTTGCAAAATCTTGAGTTTTCAGCAATCTCGAATTTCGCTGAATTGTATAAAATGCTGCAAATTTACAAATTTGACCATAAATGTCTCTATGGATATTAATTGATATGTATTTATGTACTTTGTATAATACTAATAATATTTGTATCAAATGTATTCAAATGTTTCTGGCCAGGAAGGTGCATTGGGGTTACCTGTTAAGAGGGCTGGACAGCAGCACCTTGTCCATACAAACGTACTATACTTCTCCCTTCCTCAATTATGGCACTAGAGTAATTATTTTTTAATATGCTATGGATATCCACCATTGGGGTGCATCTATCGTTTTGTTTTATTTTTTATGATTAATTATTTTTTAAAGGAGCTAGGAGCCACCAAAAATCTATAAAATCGCCTCTTTTTTACACCCACGAAACGAGTCCAGCGTGCTTATTTAACGGTCGATTTAAAAAAAAATACGCCGATAGATGCACAGAAAGTATCTTTCTCATACCGATGATGAAATTTTTTAAAAATTGGTCCAGTTTTGGAGGAGAAAATAGTAGAATACGAAACCTCGATTTTGTTAATTTAAAATACGTTTTATTTGGTCGAAGCGCAACTGTCGCATTCACTCAATATATATATTGATATATATTGTCGCATTCACTCAATATATACATACACTCAATATATACATATATCGAAGAAAGGAACGGTAACAAAATTAAGGTTTCGGGTGTACAGCCCTCTTAAGCCTTCCTGCTATAAATTACAAAGATAAAATAAAAAATAAATTTTATATTATCAAATACCAATATACCAATAAAAAAATTTGAGCGTTACGACAGATCTATAATAAATAAAATATACCAACATAGGCAAATCCCATCAAAGAACGAAATGCACCATCATCATCATCCAAAGTGGCTCGATAATAAATCATCCGACACTAAAATTACACAGTCCGAGTTCCGACTGTCAACCAAACCGCCCTTTTACTTAAGAAAACATTCCAGTTAGTTTGTTTTCACTGCCTAGTAGAGGTGGCCTGAAAACGCGCTCCTAAACCAATAAATCGTGTAAATAAGATACTTCATCCAAAAGTTGCTTTGGGTACGTCGCATGTACAATATATACATACATATATATGCCCGAGTTATTCATCATTATTTTTTTAGATAATTAGACCAAAGATGTTGTGGAATTGATCGCTTTTTACGCAAATTAATTAAGCGGTTCCGCGTCGACCGGTTAATGGCCAGATGTCTTTGGCCCGTGGCCAAAATTGATTCCGCGAACGCGTCATTCTGATATAACGCGATTCGTTTCCATTATAACGAGCAAAACGATCCGCAGTACGTATTGTGCAGTGTGGCGCAACTAATCTGATAACATTGAATTACATACGTATATAATAATCCAGACAATAAACGAAACGCATCGATGCAATCGCTCTAAGATAAAAAAATTGTAATATTAATTGTTTATTTCTGGCATAGAATATTCTGCGACGTGAATGTTTAGTACCCACGTGTCGTTTATTTTATGTATATCTGAAATTGCGGAAAAAACAAAATCGTTTCAAATAACATCTTACATCACTTTCACGGTGCAAATTTGGAATTTGCACCGTGACATGACCTTGCCCTTTTTAAAATTATATTCATATTACATATAAAATCAAACGTATTTTTGATTGATTTGTCGCTTGTTCTAGTTATATATGTACGTACTAGTGAAAGTAAAAATACCCAGCTCTGCTTGATTACACTCTCGATTATCCGGGTTAATGCTGGGGAGGAAAGTCACGGATAAGCCGAATCATCAAATTTTGACTCGGTTTCGATTATAATATCATATTTACAAAACAAATTTTTAAGAAAACTCATTATTTATTAAGAAAAACGCTCATAGTTAATCAGATAAGTGGTCGTAAGTACATAGTACCGTTTTATGACTAATAAAACCACTGGTATCTTCTTCACTTGTAGTATCACTCTCATCTTCTTCCACTTAAGAAACAAAATAAACGATATCCGCATCATCCATGCGTTTAAAATCTGGATCCCTTAAATCAGCGGCACTAAACCTTTTTTGACTCGCGTACCACTTGATAAATTGTACCACCATATAAAAATGAATGTATTTCATGAAATTTGCTATCGCAATTTTAATTATATGGGATTTTCATGTTATGGAATGTAAATACGCAATGGATCTGTTTTGTTAAGAAATTTTGTGGAAAAAAGTTATTAGCGGAGTCACAATTATAATATGCTCAAAGTTTAATATATTTATCTACTATTTCATCATACTTCTATTATTGATAAATGGTTTTCATAAAAACACAAAATTACAAAGAACCTACATATGTATAATATATTTTCTTTTATTAAGTAAATCTCTTAACAAAATAAATTTAATGAGATTCTTGTGCTTGTTTCGAGGAACGTTTTTTAAAATTCGGTTCAAATGTCTGGAGCTGCATTCAAGCTATTTCTATTTATCTCTTTTATAAAACGGTATCAATTGCTGGATTTTCGATCATCACCTGTACATACTGACGCCGACTATGATTAATTAAGACAATATTTATTTATTATATAAAAAATATTTCTATTTATGATTATAAATCATTCATTCTTGAATATCCGCCATCACTGATTTTTTTTCGCGTATCACCAACCATCAACCGCGTACCACCAAGCGGTACCCGTACCACAGGTTGGGAACCGCTGACTTAAATCATGTTTGAGCCACTCGATGTTTTCAAAAAACATTAAATTTTCCAATAACCCACATATTTCAGATATATCACTTGCTTCATTCTCTTTAGAATCCATATCAGGAAGAATCTTTCTCCATGATCGAAAAAGTGTTACTGGCTTTATTTTTGACCAAGATTGTATTAGTCCGTGTATTGTATTATTCCAATATCGTCATTTTTTCCAGAAATTACTTGGAATAACAATAACACATGAATAACACACGTATGTTGATTCATATGGCGAATTACGTACATTATAACTGGTCAAAATATATTACAACTGAAAATACAGTTCAACTATAAGTTGGTATCAGGTAATATGAAGAGTTTAGGTTTTCGTGAAAACGTCACTACTAGTAAATTCAGTTGGAAAGTTCTAAATTTTTGTTTTGAACACACTCTTAGAGTTATCGTAATACGATAATAATTACCTTTATTCATAATACCTAGCAAATATTAACGCATTGTTGAATTCTAAAGCCATTCGTAAAAACATCAAAGCTGTCAAAACTCAAGTGATAAGTTGACTGACACTGGCGCACATTGTTGAAAGTGTATTTGCGCTTGTATAGATATAAATTACTAGTTTAAATTGTATTCAAATACGAATGACCTAAAACGCTAGTTGGAATATAATATGTATATTACAACTGAAAATACTATACTATATGAATATAATATATTACAAATGTAAATTAAAGCAATTTACAGTTTAAGAAAATACTGGAAAGTGCGGCATGAGACGTGCTCGTGGTTTTCAGCTGTGAGGGGCAAATCTTCAAATCATTGTTCATCATATCTTCTTACGATCTTATTATTTCGACAGGTTTTTCCTACATTTTTCCGGTTGTGAAAAAGCATGTCTTACCCGCAAGCTTTTTTTCGATTGGTTCATCTACAAGTTTCTCCTACTTTTCTCCAGATATGAGAATCACCGTTATCGGTCACTGTCAAACTTAAGTCAATACAGTAAGATAAAATGTGAAAAAACTCCAGAGGGTGAAGTTTTGCCATGGATCGCGATGGCAAAGATTAGGCATGCTGGCGAATTTTCGCATGTGCAACTATCTAAAAAAAAAACATGGCCGCGTATCTCTCTGTATGTTTGCACATTGACGAGTCTGACTGTTATATATTTTTTTAACTATCCCTATACCCATAAAACCAGTTTGATAATATTTTGTTTATTTAAATGTAATAGGGTATGAAATTGCGTAAATCAATTTTAATACTTTATGAATTCACCCATAAAATACTTATAATATCATAAATTGTGTTCAAAATTTTTCTGTCAACAAAAATTGGTAAACAGTTCTCAGAATTTTTCTTATGAATGTAAAAAACGAGTAGACTTCAAAGAAAATCCGATCGTCACCGATTTATAAAATAAAGGTAAAAAATAAGACGCGTGCATATTAGATAAGATTTTATTATCAAAAATATGAGATATTTAATTTAAAAATATGAGGTGTTAACAAAAAGATCGAAATTCTTCCTGATATAAGCTACAAGTTATACACTGTATATTTTTTAAAATTAATATTCACAAATTAATTTATCAAGCAAAATTTAAAGAAAATGCCCTAATTCTAAACTGTGTATATGTATTTCAAAGTAATGAATTACTATAGTCGAACCAATTTAGCTTACTTACATAAACCTACTTACTTACGAGACTTCCGTAAAATGTAAATATGTATATGCTATCGTATTCACCCCCCCCCCCCCACTTGATCCGCGATGGCCAATTACATTTCGTTTCAGTTTCGCATTGCATATTGGTCAAGATATACAACATTGTTCGTGCGTATAATTTGACTTATTTATGTTAGTTTTGAGTTCGTGTTTCGTCTTTTGAAATATTTACATAAATACAATTTTAATATAAAATACGCAAGTTGTTGATATTATTAATTTATTTATAGTATACGTATATTTTATATTAATGGAATTTTATATTTTTTTGACGATAAAAGTAATTGTCAACGTCATGTTATGGATAGGAAAACTTACAGTAAATTATTAAAGACCATGCATTGAATTATAGTGTAATAATATTATATAATTAAATAAGAAATAATTAATAAAAATAAATAAATAAATAATTTTACATCCTTTTTGCAGTTTTGGTTTTGTTTTCATATTACATCAGATCACTGACAACTTTTCAAAATACGTACAAAAGTTTTGTGGTCAAATAAAGCATTTCAATGTCAAATAAAGCATTTCAATGTCAAATAAAGCATTTCAAAACCTCCCATCGAAACGTCAACGGGCAAAACACTAGTAGAAAATGAAAGTCAAAGGAGCTTAAAATATAAATCATTAAAACGCTGCCCTGAAAAATTGTAGAATTTTGCGCTATATTACATACTATATATAACATAGTGTTTTTACCCGACTTCGCTCGGTATTTGTGATATAAACCGATTAAACATGGCTGATCTAATAGTAAACATTTGATGAAATTTATTTGAATAGTTTTATTTTATTTAAATTCATTTATGATTTTATTAAATTGAAAGTTACGGATTCTACGAACCAAACAAACATACATACAAAGTCTCTTTCGAAATTATATATTAGATTTACATAGGTTCCACAGCAGCGAAATTTTATAATAATGAAAGAACCTTTACCAATACTTTGCCTGTGTCATAAGTCATAACATAATAATACGAGTAACGTTTCCACAACTACACAATTTATTTACGAATAAGTAAATCGTGTCAATATTTCGAGGTACGTCTCCATAACTACGCTAAAACGCACGGAATACAATCAGGGTCATATGTACATTTTAGTCTCGTAAGTACATAAGTAAGTTTACGTAAGTAAGCAAAATTGGTTCGACTATAGTAATTCATTACTTTGAAATACATATACACAGTTTAGAATTAGGGCATTTTCTTTCAATTTTGCTTGATTAATTAATTTGTGAATATTAATTTTAAAAAATGTACAGTAGCTTATATCAGGAAGAATTTCGATCTTTTTGTTAACACCTCATATTTCATCACATATTCACTACAAAAATTAAAGTTTTATTTTGATATAGATTTATTTACAATTTGATTACATATATGGTGGTGTTGGGCGTTCGTGGGCATATGGTGGATTATTTTTATCCACTTTTTTGTATTTGTCTGTCCTTGGGAACACTTAAATTAACGTGTAATGTATAGTTTCCACAAAAATATGTTTAATATAAAATGAAAAATGTTTATATTCATTAAACTTAAATAATTGTTCATTAATATAATTGAGTATTCGGCGCCACCAAGAGAAATGTTTTAACATTTATTTAAAAATAATTTTTACATTTCTTTGGTGCCACCCCTGAAATTTTATGTAGATTGCCGGCGATCGCCATGAAACTTTTAAAAACTGTCAAACTACGATGTTAATTGAATAATATGTTACTAAAATGATTCATTTACTTATAAAAATGTATCTCATATTATGTGTTTTTGAATGCATCGTGCAATTTTTAACGATGCACTTGCCCATTGCCCTTGCCCAGAGAAGTTTTTATCGGACATACGTCGACCACCAAGCATCAAATACGTTTGATGCTAAAATTATTTAGGATTGTCTGTGGACAATCGTCACTTGACAACAATATAACGCCCAATGCCACTTATATTATTATAACATATTTCTGTATAAAGTATTCAGTCTAAAAATCAAGTATACCGCTCAAAGAAGAGCTGAAAATCAAATCCCAAAAATGAAATGGAAACGTATTAAGACATTATCTACAAAGCGGTCGTTTCGTCAAAGCAAAAGGGGCGTCAGTCACGTGGCAATCACGTGCCGGCGACACGTGACGCCTTGGCCAAGAAGGAGTGGCGCGTCCGTGACTGTGCAAGAATATTTATAGTATTTGGAGTGTGGCAGTTTGAAGCAGGTGGTCGAGCAGCCTCCCCTCTGACCCCCGGACTATCGATTGCGCCCCTCGACAAGGTCGACCGTCCCCTTAGGTCCTACCCTTCGAAGCACCCACCCTCTGGGCGTAAGGCCGGGGGCAAACAACGGCCCGCAGAGGGGCGACAAAAACTAGCAGACAAATTAATGGCAAATCCGACAGATTAACACGCCATCGATGTAACTCGGGGATGACGGGGAAATCGAATTCGACTACTTGGGACAAAACGGCCAAAACATTCGAAAAGACGCTTGAAGATGATCAACAGGTTAAATGTGGAAATGAGATCAAAATCGGACCTAAACAGACAAGCTCTCGCGGGGACTCCATAGCCACGGAAAGATCAAATTTGTCGAATATATGTATGTTAATCTTTAGAACGAGAAGAATAATTGAAATGGCAATGGGTGCGTCACGTTGCTAATTAGAATGCGGACAATATAAGTCCGCATTCTAATTGGTGTTTGAATGAATGGTACCCAAAAGAGTAAGAAAGATGTGTTGGGTTAGAGTCGAACCGATCCAGCATGCAGTCACCCCAACTCGACCCGCGATGGCCAATTACATTTCGTTTCAGTTTCGCATTGTATTTTGGTCAAGAAATACAACATTGTTTGTGCGTATAGAGGTCAGTAGAATTTTAATTTATTTTTTGTTAGTTTTGAGTTCGTTTTTCGTATTTTAAAATTATTTACATTAATAAAATTTTTATATAAAGTACGTAAGTTGTTGATTATGTTAATTTATTTATGGAAAAAGAATATATTTTATATTAATTAATGGAAATTTATATTTTTTTGACGATTAAAGTAATTATCAACTTCATGTTATGGACAACAAAACTTACAGTAATATTATTAAAGACCTTGCATTGAATTATATTGTAATTGTAATCTAATATATAATTTGGAAAGAGACTTTGTATGTATGTATGTACGTCATCGAACACGTGATTCGATTTATTTATTTTTTCGATCCATAGGCGCCGATTTGATATTTTTCTATTCAATGGATTCACCCCGGCGGGGGCGCAAGGCGAGTAGTTTCATGGGGCCCCGCCAGGGGCGCCACAAGAGGCGCTGCCCCGTGGGGCCCCGAAGGGGCCGCAGCCTTATGGGGCGCTGCCTTATGGGGCGCTGCCTTATGGGGCGCAGCCTGATGGGGCGCAGCCTTATGGGGCGCAGCCTTATGGCTGCGTCAGTAATGGCGGACATGCAAGAATTAATGATTTACAATCATAAAAATAGAAATATATTTTATATAATTAATAAACATTATATACGTTTTCCTAAGATCCGGCATGGATTTTGAGTGCATTTTTAAATTTACCGCTTTGCGTTCCAATAAATAAATAACTTGAATTTGACACTTGAGAACAACTCGATAATGATCTTTAATGTTGCAGATAAAATTGAAAGTAAATATGATTAGAAAATTAGATTATGGAATCTATGTATCGAAAATGATCAAACTGAAGTATTTGAAACTTAACATAATTTCTTATCTAAAAACAGTATGTCTCGGGATTTACGTGAAAAAAATAATTGAACATTTAATAGGGATGAAATCGTCTTTTACGCAGTACTTCCCCAAACCTTAAGAAGCAATCAATGGAATTTGAAACCCCTTTGATAATGAAATTATCGGACAGCTACTAAGGAAAAGGAGAACTTGATTGAACTTCCAAATTATAGCATTTAAAAACTGAATTCGAAATAAATAAGGTTATTAATTTTTGGCTAGGTATTAGTGAAGAATATGAACGGCTTTCTAATATAGAGCTTATTAGCGATAAATAGTTTTGATTAATAATAGAAGTATGATAAAATAGTAGATAAATATATTAAACTTTGAGCACATTATAATTTTGACTCCGCAAATAACTTTTTTTCCACAAAATTTCTTACCAAAACAGATATACATATTGCGTGTATTCTGTCTTCACATTCCTTAACATGCAAATACTATATATATAATAATTACACTTGCAAAAACAAAATTCATGAAATACAATCATTTTTATATGGTGGTACAATTTAGCGCTATGTACTACCAAGTGGTACGTGAGTCAAAAAAGGTTGGGAACCGCTGCATTAGCCAGAACGTGTTCGTAAACGAATTCCAAATCTCTATATTTTTATTTTATGTTTTTTTTTTTGCCTTAAGACCTTACAGGTAAACCCCAATGGCGCCTTCCTGAATTACGAGACATTGAAAACTCGCAAATTAACGAGACATCTATGAATTGTACATACATTTTATTTGACATTAATCATACTCAAATAGTGGTGACATATTAGGCAGGAAGGTTTTTAGCCAATTTTTTTTAATCGGGAACCGTTTCAACAATGAAATCAGAGAAAATTGACAAACTCTGATAGGAAACGATCGACCCGGAGTCACAAATATCCAGGTCTGACCAGCAGCACTATATATATAAATTCTTTTCAATCGAGGTCAGCTCATGGGATCGGACCCGGCACCTCTCGACGCTAAGCAGAAGCTTAACGACCGAGCTATGCTGCTGGCTGTATATGTAAATAGTAAATAAGATAAAGTTAAATTTCCAAATGATAAAATTTCTCGATTAAATTTCGAAACGATTAAAAAAAATTCAATCTTAACCGATCCGATATTCCTGGTACTTAATATTTCAATTGGGCTTAATGAAAATATTCCTGGAAAGTTTGGAGTCACTGGTCTATCAACGAAGAAGCATGACGTCAGTTCAGTAGTGGGGGGCGCGACTTAAACTAGTACACCACACGTGAATCCACCGACTTGACTTAACTTGTCAAATGCATTAACATCTACGCGATTAGTGTAACTTAAGTAGATCCATTTAACTTAATCTAACTAGTCTAGCTAGCCTGTACATACATACATATGTAGATAAGCTCCTTAAGCAGCAGTAGCAGAACATTGTGACCAACTTTTATAAGTTTTCTTTCACGTTGTATCAAAAAAGAAGTACATACATATTTGCATATTTTTCTATACGAAAAAAATCACAACATGATAACAATCAAAGCCTTCAAGCTCGATAAGTATATACATACATACATGTGTACATAAGTGTGTTAGTTGAAAAAAAATTGGGTGAAAAATCAACCCTTTAAATCGAGACTTAATCGAGGTCAATATGAAAAGCCGTTTTGAGACAATTACAATAATTACATTTGAGCTTTTTATCGCAACGTTGCCGACATTTTCCGTTTCTGTGTTTTGAAAAAATCCAAAAACACACACACAATTTGAAAATTTGAAGCAATCCATCACAATTTTAGCGACGGCCCTGACTGACGTCCGTTGATTCAAGTTCCAACGTCAAAAGTTTTCCAATATCGGATATTGAATTGAAAAGTGTGGACAGCGAAAACGTCCCGAAAACAACATTTTGATCAATTGTTGTTAATTGCCTAGCTGCAGTGACAATTAGCCTACTATGAGCTCGGAAATTAGCTAATCGTCGCGAGACCGAAACATTCTCCTACAAATATTAATTGAAACAACTGATTTTTGCCACGTTTTTGATGCGTGTCAAAAGGTCGAAACGTGAACGAAATCAAATCGGCCAAATTACAAAAAAATATTTTTTTATTGTAAATTTACATCTACGCGCTACATGTTTACATATATTTAATACTAACTGAAACTGGCATGCGTTGCAATGCCAGAATGAGGTATGCAATTCCCGTTCCCGTTTCAAGTGATGTGATTCAAACTGGCAACGTGGTTACCAACGAATACATTTCCTTGTCTACACAATGGCGCTTCAAACTTTCGCGTCGGTAAAATCGTAATTACGAATATTATTATGAATAGATTTTTTCCCGTTTGTTTTTCACAGTAAGCTTCCCGGATATGCATACAACAAATCCTGAAAGTTCCCTCGTAAGTGGTTTGGGAGACTATACGAGACAGACATACAAACAAACAGAAATGCAATTTTATATACATACATACATATACATAGATATAGCAAATGTACATTTTTTTCCATATTTCAATAACAAAACCTTTCTTGCATATGTGCAAGCAGGATGCAGGGCTTGTAAGGAATCACGTGACCTTATGACCTTGCGTCCTATTATACACAATATAAGTGTAACATGAAATAATAATGTCATAACAAATGTTATGAATGTTTACACTAGTGTATGTTTTCATTTGTCCTAAGTCAGATGTTTGTACCTAATAGCTAAAGCTTACATTTCATTGCTTGTACATACATATAAGCATTTATGAAAGATTTTATTTAAGAAACGTGATTTTATTGTATATAAATTGTAGCCGAAGCGGAACTGTGCGCTTTCGCTTTGTTGTTAGATATCGCTAGTCTCACTGAAGGAGACAGCATATAACTTTTATTGAGTCTGCGACCTTTCAGGTGTCCTTCGTTTGACCCTTTTTGTCCACGTAGGACCAATTTGTGAAAAGTGAATTGATACCTACTTGACTAGACTTCGACGTAAATTTTACGAGAAAGCTGTAAAAGTAGATATAATAATAAAAAAATAATTGCGATTATATAAAATTGAATGCCTGTTTGTCTATCTGTCTGTCTGTCTCGTATAGGCTCCTAAACACTCAACCGATTACGATGGAACTTTCAGGATTTATTGTATGCATGACCAGGAAACTTACTGTGAATAAAACGGGATAAAACCCCTTAATAATACTATTCGTAATTACGATTTTACTGACGCGAAAGTTGTGTGAAAAATGTGTTCGTTGGTAACCACGTTACCAGTTGGTTTATGACGACACGGCGTTGAAGAGACATTGTTGAGTTCCAACCATCACTTGAAACGGGAACGGGAACTGGAACGGGAACGGGAACGGGAATTGCATGCCTTTTTCTGGTATTGCAACGCATGCCAGGTTCAGCTAGTAGTTAAATAAGAAATAATCAAAAAAATATATAGAAATTATTTTACGTTCTTACGATGTTACAATAATGTTACAATGTTGTTCTCGTTAGTCTCAATATACATATACATCATATAGTATGTGTTTATAAATACATACAAGAATAACATTGTAACTGCATTCGGGGACTGCGTTATGGCACATTTTCATATTTTATTTCATGTGTTTTGTTATTGTTTTGAATATAATTTGGTAGTTTTTGATTTTTAAATAAAGTGTGTGTATGAAAATATATCCTTTGGCTTCAAAAAAGTATTAAAATATGGCACTGAATAAAAAAGTTTTAAATACAAATTTTGTTAGTTACCACCTTATTCACGCATATATCCAAGTATTGTCAGATAAAATACAGCAAACTCTAACAGAATACAGTCGATCTTGAATTTTGTAATCATCGAGATCTCTAAACAGTAGTAACAATAGATATAATTTAGACACAACACCTTAACTGGCTAAACGGTGAGACGCGCTGTTGAATCGCATCAAATCTGAACAGCAGCTCAATATTTATAACCTTGTCGTTTGATTTACATCAAACGAAGCATTCCTAGCTCAAGGTGAGACTTTTTCATCCACATTTCAACGCAAAAAACCTACGGACGCATCCGAATTTCGACCTTACCCTTGTGCGCGTTTACGAAAGAAGAAGATCAAAGAAAATCACAAGAGCAGAATGACAAGAGATGAAGTCATACCAGCCGAGCGGATGGATGATCGTATGACTTCGAAATGTGTGGATGAAGAGTCGCTCAGCTCACTAATTGATAGGTTTATTAGTGGTCTTTAGTATCAGTGCATACATACATATATACGTATGTACATGCGAACAATACCTAAGGAGTGTTTCAATAATACATACATACATACATATGTATGTGCTAAATTTGTTTTTTTTTTTTTGATAAAGATTTTTTCATTCTATTTACACAGGAGAAACCATACGAGCGAAATTCGGGATTTTTGATCTTGCATTGACTTCTATATATTTTTGGCTTTTGCAGTTTTTAATTTAAAATCTTATATTGCTGTGCCAAAAGTGACGATTGGAATCAATTGTCAGATGTTTTTTTATTGATTTTAATTTTTTATTGCTTTGAAATACTTAAAATTAAATATCTAGCGAATTTTAAAAGTCAATATATATATATATATATATATATATATATATATATATATATATATATATATATATATATATATATATATATATATATATATATATACATATATATATATATATATATATATATATATATATATATATATATATATATATATATATATATATATATATATACATATATATATATATATATATATATATATATATATATATATATATATATATATATATATATATATATAATTACCATTTATCGGCACGACAAATAAAAAGAATTCCCCTCTCTAAAATAGCTCGCACAACAGATTTGGTTTTCGCCCGGCAAATCAAACATCAAATATTATAAAAATAAATACCGACCTTTACAACCTAGTGTTAAATGAATAGGACCAACCCTAACTTAACCCAACCTAACCTAACTTTAAATAAATGCGTTGGATGTTAGATTACCCAAGATATTACGATTACCCAGTGAAGATGTAACTGGTTATGATTTCACTGAAACGTCAAATTTTATTTTTGTGACTATTTTGTGCTATTTTAGATATATTAATTTGACATCAAATGTCGTTGACATTTGTCGTGTGTAATTTATTTTACAGCCGTGCCAAAAATATTAAAAATATTTTTTCCGTAATTTAGTAAATTTTTCACGTAACATCGTTTACAAGGATTGGTTTTTTTTTATATTGTGAATATTTTTTGTTTTATCAAAATTTACTAATTCGAGCGGTAAATGATATTTGACAGCTATATACGTAGAGGTTATTTATTTATTTTAAGTTTAAGTTTGGATCATTGTGGAATTCGACCATTGTGGTGTACCTAACGCGCCACACAGATAGATAAGACAAATAAAAATATATACACAGACAAAAAATACAATTATACCAAATCATAAAAAAACAACAGCATTATAATAACACTTCAGTAATTGGGTGACGAATTTCACCAATATATTAATTTATTTAATGTATAACTGAATAAAAAGAGGAATATGAGAAAGTGTAAAAACTTATAATACTAAGTTTATATGAGATGTTTAAACGAGTTGCAACTTGCAAAGGGGTGGTAGAAAGCCTCGTTTGGATAGATAACTGTCACTGCTTCAATTTGAAATATTTCATTTTATTTTTAAATAGATATATACCAGGAAGGCTTGACAGGAAGACCCTAATGCGCCTTCCTGGACAATTAATTACAAAAAATGCAGCATTTTATTATTTTACATAAATTACTGTATTTCCAGAAGCTGAAGAACATGAAATAACAATTAATTAATTAATCAATTACAGAATTAATCCATTGAGACATCTATGGATTTAGATTTTGAACATAATTTTTACAAATCATACACACAATAAATACAGAAGATTTGTGACAGCAGGAAAGAAGATTTTTTGCAAATTTTGAGGAACCGTTTCAACATAAAATTGGCAAACTCTGATAAGAAACGATCGATTTGGAGTTGCAAATACCCCCAAATCTAACCAGCAGTATGGCGGATCGAACCCACTGATCACATGGTGCCAAACATACACGCCACCATTAAGCCATAATTCTGGCTAATTTATAATGTATAACTGAATACATTATACATTATCCTATCACTATTAATAAGTTTATACGAGATGAGAGTAAATGAGAGTAGCTTTACCACTATTTAAACGAGTTACAACTCGCAAAGGGGAGGTAGAAAGCCTCGTTTGGATAGATAATTGTCATTGCTTCGATCTGACACATGATTCCGACGTGAATATTAATGAGTTCTTTAATTATTAAAATACTCTAGCTTCGTGTAGGGGACATTAGCTCACTTCAATGTTTGCTAACCCCAGTATCTCGGTAAGATATCAAAGCGACATGTAGAGTGAAAGTGGTTCAAAATCAAACCACAGATTTTTGATGGGCTGGAATGTCACTGAACTAACAGAGTGAAATAAAATATGCAACGCAATATAATTATGCAACGCTCCTTGTAAATAGGTTTTTGAGCTCTTTTTCCTATTATGCTGTACATTAACATTAGAATAATATAATACTATGATTACTAACCAAATTAAATTAAAATTGTAAAATAGAAAATGATCAGTAGATCAGTAGCTATTAAAATAGATATAAGATGTATTGTGAACATAATTTCGTAATAATAAAAAGCATTTAAAAATCAAAATCAATGCAACGCTCCGTGATAAATGTCACTTGAATATACACATACATGATAAAATAAATGTTTTGAAATGCTACATATGTATGAATGATACATCCTTTACATTTATGACATACATAATTCGCACAGCGATGATCTCAGTCTGAAACGAGGCCGGACAAAATGTACATATTTGTACGTACAATACATACATTCACATATCCATTTGCAATTTTTGTTTACATTAGACCAGAGGTACAAACTGATTCAGCAGCGTAATTGACGACCCCTGGCGGACGTGCAAGCATCCGCAGAGGATGCACACATTTGTTCAGTTGATCGCTGTCAAATCAATTATGAAACTTGGACGTACAACTGTTTTCTACAAGTTAATTGTTTAACGTTTCAATTTAGCTCACTCGTTTCTGTTGCGAAAAAAACCAAAACGAAATGTGCACATTAGAGCGATCTTCCTTTCGGCAATCAATTTTGATTCGTTAATATACATATGTACAGTTTTGTTTAGCTTAACTTTTCCGCAATCGATTTTTGACGGTCAACCGAAAATCAACACTTATTTCCATTATTCGAGCGGCAATATAACACTATGAAGATTGTCCAGCTATTTTGGAATCAAATAAATAGTAAGAATGATTCAATAATGTTTAAGCTAGACTGGTTAAGTACAATGCCTATGAATGCTCGTATACAATGAAAGGGAGAAAGTAGAATGCACTTTACCAAGATACTAACCTATGCAAATCGTGCCTTTACTACTAATTAGATATTCAAGCAAATATCTTGTACATATTATAATATATGAAAAATTTCATGCATTGTAGAAACACACGTCGATTTCAAATATAATATATTGATATATGAGCCACTTTTCTTCATTTCGAGGAAAATCTTGCAAAACATTAAATACAATGTTTTGCGTTTAACAATATATAAAAACTAGTGTTGTACCCGATGAAATATCATCGCATATAAAATCGTAAGTAAATGTAGAATTTGTGCAATTTGTGAAGTGGGCCTATTTTCCTGTCGTGGGACTGTAATATATGGATATATGAGCCACTTTTCCACTTTTCTTCATTTCGAGGAATATCTCGCAAAACATTAAATATAATGTTTTGCGTTTAACATTATATAAAAACTAATGTTGTACCCGATGAAATATCATCGCATGTGTGTTGGCATATTAAGTTATTAAATAAAAAATAAATAAAAGAAATGTGTCTGTCTTGTGTTCGATCCCCACACGGTTGAATTTTTTTCAAATAACTGTTACGTAGGGGTGGGTGGAGGATCCAAGTAAAAGGCCAACAGTCGTTTCACAGCATTTATTGATGATTAAGGAGTTACACACACTGTCACTGCTCCGTCCAGAATGAATTATATCGCCTACGTACCGCCTTATAAAGGGTAGATCTCTCAGGACGCCTAATCTGTTTATCTGTTGTATAGTCACGTATTCGGATATGTATTTCCAAGACGTTGGGTCTTCCCGTACCGATTCTGAGAAATAACTAATAACGGTCATTGTTTAGCCTAAATGCACTTAGAGTCCAGATATAATCTTTGGAAGTAAGTGCATGCATTTAGTTAATCCGATAACAGATATCCGTTGGTCTAAGTACAATTCGCTCAATCCACGGCGTACGTAACATTGCCTCCCTCTTAGGTCAAATCGTCCCGATTGACCAACAAATCATAACTGATAAATCTACAGTAGTTACATTTATCTCCGATATCAGTCACAGTTACATTTACAATTACAGCCATTATCTTTACAGCTACAATGGAAACAATGACATTTAATTTCTACTACCGTTACCTTTACAATTGAAACAATTACATTAAACCTTCGTTAAACTTCAATTTACGACACCTTTACAATGTAAACAAAAACATTTAAAATTTCGTTACACTACGATTTACGTCACCTTTACATTGAAAACAATTACATTAAATTTTCTTTAAACTTCAATTTACGACACCCTTACAATGTAAACAATTACATTAAACTTTCGTTACACTTCAATTTACGACACCTTTACAATGGAAACAATTACAGTTATATTTCTAATCCCCTAAAATTAGTCATCCGATGTTCTACATTTGGAAATCAATATTTGTTAGCTCTTCGGTCCAAAATTTTCTCCCGTGTTTGGTCCATGTTGCTCGTATCACCAAAGTCCAAATTTGCTATGGCAGCCCCGTATTCCTGTCATGTGGCCCAGCATCCTGCTGCAGACCAACGTTCAACCCAGAACGTGCTCCAAAGCCATGTCCCACAAGAATCGCTCCCATCCTCACAAAAGTGACTTGGTCCATGTCTCTCGTGTCACCATCGTCCAAATTTGCTACGGTGGCCCAGTGTTCCTATGTCATGTGGCCCAGCATCCTGCTGCAGACCAACGTTCAACCCAGAACGTGCTCCAAAGCCATGTCCCACAAGAATCGCCACCATCCTCACAAAAATGACGGTTGACCCTGGAAAATGTGCACCCCTCAGTCTGCCACTCTGTTGGTGGTGCTTCTTTTCCGTTCCCTTGACCCTGGAAAATGTGCACACCTCAGTCTGCCACTCTGCTGGTTGTGTTTCTTTTCCGTTCCATTGACCTTGGTAAATGTGCACCCAACAGTCTGCCACTCTGTTGAATGTGCTTCTTTTCCGTTCCATTGACCCAACTGAAATCCATTTCTTTCTGATGTATTTTCCCGTTACATCTGCGAGATGATCTAAACACTGCTGCAACTGTCCATGTATTTTTTCAGGTACTCGTGTTTCCACTAGTTTCCAACTAGATTTTTTTCGATGTTGACGTATATCAATTGCTCCGCTCTCTCTCGTTGAAGTCGCGATCTGGCGTTTCTTCGGTTTCAAATGCCCTCACGTGGTTGATCCAAGTCGCTCGTTTCCCCAACGTCCAAATTTGTTGCGGTGGCCCCGTCTTCCTCTCATGTGGCCCAGCATCCTGCTGCAGACCAACGTTCCACCCAGAACGTGCTTCCGTTGCCATTCCCTCTGAAGCGGTGCCTCTATCCTCCCAAAAGTGACTTGATTGACTCCGCCGACTGACCAACCAACATTTATCCAATCTGATAAATGTGCCTCTCTGCCGTTGCATGGTTCCGATTGAATTCCATTTCAATCCGTTTACTTTCCGACTCTTTGCGAGACGACACCTGTGACATAACAGGTGGTTAACTAGTTTCCAATTAGACTCGACTAGTTTCCAATTAGATTTTTTCCAGTTTGTTGACATCTGCCGTCAACAAACAGTTGAAGGGAATAGTGGCTTGTAATCGACATCTCTCAGTTGTAGTCGATCTCCACTCCTCTTCTGACGACGATGCTTTCCCGTGGATCGTCGTCACCTACAGCCGCTAATTCTTGCTACTTGCCGCGAATTGGCGAACTGCCCTCGTCCCGGTCGCCTTTTGGATGACTCTGCAATTGCTGGATGCTGCTCTCCGATGTTGCCCTTGACAACGCCTCAAGTTGTCCTCTCCCGGCAGCAATTGTACGAAATCTCCCGTTTCGTAACCTCCTTCCGTCATCCCGATGAATTCTTGCTCCTCCGCATTCCTGCTCTCCGCTCCTCTTCTGACGACGATGCTTTCCCGTGGATCGTCGTCTCCAACAGCCGCTAATTCTTGGTACTTGCGGCGTAAGTGGACCGGTGAACTGCACTCGTCCCGGTCGACCTTTGGATCACTCTGCCTCTGCCGGATCCTGCCCATCGTCGACAGTGTCTCCAGTTGTCCTCTCCCGGCAGCGCCTGTACGAATGCTTCGTATCCCCCTTCCGTCATCCCAATGGATTCTTGGCGGCCACCGCCAATAATCTCAAAGTCGAGTTGCAGTGATAACAGCAATTCGACAACCGAATATGTGATGACCGATTCTGTGTGTTGCAGTGAAAACTGCATTTTTTTATTTCGTGTCTCCATGGCTCGAACTCTCTCCTACAGCTCCCGAGGATGGCTTCGCTGTAGCTTCTCTTCCTTCGCTGGTGACTTTGTTCCACGGCCCATCTTGGATCCCACTTCTGACGACCAGTGTTACGTAGGGGTGGGTGGAGGATCCAAGTAAAAGGCCAACAGTCGTTTCACAGCATTTATTGATGATTAAGGAGTTACACACACTGTCACTGCTCCGTCCAGAATGAATTATATCGCCTACGTACCGCCTTATAAAGGGTAGATCTCTCAGGACGCCTAATCTGTTTATCTGTTGTATAGTCACGTATTCGGATATGTATTTCCAAGACGTTGGGTCTTCCCGTACCGATTCTGAGAAATAACTAATAACGGTCATTGTTTAGCCTAAATGCACTTAGAGTCCAGATATAATCTTTGGAAGTAAGTGCATGCATTTAGTTAATCCGATAACAGATATCCGTTGGTCTAAGTACAATTCGCTCAATCCACGGCGTACGTAACATAACTTTTAAATATATTGTTGCGTAGGGGTGGGTGGAGGAAAAAGGAAGAAAAAAAAGAGGTAAAAGGCCAACAGTCGTCTCACAGCATTTATTGATGATTAAGGAGATACACGCACTGACAATGCTCAGTCCAGAATGACATGATATCGCCTACGTACCGCTTTATAAAGGGTAGATCTCTCAGGACGCCTAATCTGTTTACCTGTTGTATAGTCACGTATTCGGATATGTATTTCCACGACATTGGGTCTCCCCGTACCGATTCCGAGAAATAACTAATAGCGGTCATTGTTTAGCCTAAATGCACTTAGAGTCCAGATATAATCCTTGGAAGTGCATGCACTTAGTTAATCCGATAACAGATATCCGTTGGTCTAAGTGCAATTCACTCAATCCGCGGCGTATGTAACAATATTTATATTTAATTGTTTAATATGAAAAAAAATGGTAAAAACCACCTACCTACCTACCTACATACATGTAAACAATATAAAACACCAATAGAAAAATTAATTGATTAATTAATTAAATACATTTTAAATGGATGGCGCTAAATGCTCAGAGACTAATTTGCTTAGAGGAAACATTGGTAGCAAATAGTATAATTAGAAGTTTTTTTCTTTTGTTATTATATTCGTATACGTTTTATTGACAGTGGTTTAGCTGTGACGTACATATGTATGTCGAATCGAAACGACTTTAAGGGCGACATCAGACAGCTTTGAATATGGCACGTGGTTTTTTTTAGATAGTTTTAAACATATAGAAAAAAATGTGATGTCCATGGCACGCGTGCATGGCATAGTCCTTTCAAAACGACACATTCGACCTATGTCGTTGAAATTGTATAGTAGTATTTATCCTTGCTTGGCAGTGATCTATACCAAAACGACCCTTTGGATAATTTTCGGTAAAATTGTATCCTTGAAAGAACTATCGAATGCACGCGTGCCATGAACGTCACATTTTTTCTATATGTTTAAAACTATCTAAAAAAAAAAACCACGTGCCATATTCACCGCTGTCTGATTTCGCGCTTAAAGTACGGCGAGCGTTATCTCAGACAGACAAACAGTCGACAGACTGACAGACACACAGAATAGCGATATATATGATACTAATCACTAGTATCATATATATCGCTATTCTATCACTGTTAACTAGCGGCCTGTAATACGTTTGTTCTGCGTTTCCAAGATTCTGGACACATCGAATAAACAGAATTGATAACAATTTGAGAATTAAGTCAAACAGAAATAGTGTTATTGGAGCTGAAAATTGGATTTTCGCTACTTTCAAAAATAACGGCTCATATATGGATTTTTTTTTTAGAAGAACTGTTGAAATTTGCACGAGCATTGGAGGCAGACGGATGGGTTGATGTGGAAAAACAATTTAGATTTCTTATATAGGTATATACATACATATGTACATACATACATACATATGTATGTATGCAGTACAAATATACAAATTGTAAGATCTCGAAGCTGGGAGAATGTGCATCTTTCGTTTTAAATGCATCGACGAATATAAACCCTGCAATAATAATAACGCCTCTAGAGACCATAGGATGTGTTTCATTCCTCGGCTCGAATACGTCAAATTTTAAGTGAAGTACAAAAACAAAGTTCCGAAAGTGTTATTGTAGAAATGCATGCACGTTCATGTGTACATACATACATATGCACATCTTTATGTATGAATTTGTGATTTAAAACAAGCTCTTGTAAAAATACTATGTAAATTTTCGAACATACATATGTACGTATAATATAAAGATAATAAAAGAGTATATCAATTTAAAAATGCGCATATCGTGTGAGGTGTGTAAAAAAAAGGTAAAGCATATTATTTAAAAAAAATATTGTTATGCAACAAACTGGAAGCTTTTAGAAAAAATATATAAATAAAGAATCTTTTATAGATTAAGTAGAACGTTGAATAAACGCTATTTTACCCAATCAAAGTTGGAATATGCGGAATGTAAATTCTTTTAAAGTATATATAAAGGTTCTAAAAATAATATCTCTATCTTGACAGATAAATAAAGATTATGGGAGTATGGAACGCTGTATGCTGTATGCTCGGACAAGATGCTACATAAAGTTCAATGCACTCGAAGAAGTATAGAATGTTGCATGCTCAGCATAACGAGGAAAGGCAAGAAGCGGAATACGTGGGTGAGAAGTATGACAAGGGTAGTGAAAATAGTGGATAGAGTAAAGAGATTGAAATGACAATGGGCGAGCCACGTGGCTAGAAGAATGGACTAAAGGTGGACAAAAGAAGTGCTAGAATGGTACCCGAGAGAATTCAAAAGGGTAAAAGGAAGACCGCAGGGAAGATGGTTAGACGAAATTAAGGAAATTTGTGGGTTGAGACGGATGAGAGTTGCGCAAAATAGAGAAGAGTGGAAGCGTGTTCGAGAGGCTTTCATCCAGCAGTGGATGGTGAGTGGCTGGAGATGATAAAATAAAGATGTATTGTTTATCAGGGTTTAAAATATCGGATTACACGTTTATCGATAATCCGATATTTTTCTTCCAATTACCGGATCTTTCAATTTAAAAAATAAACTCCTTCTCTTTTACTAAGTATTAACTAACCAAACGCTAATAAACATTATTTATTATATACTAAGATATATTGTCCAAACAAAAGGGTTTGAGTCTTAATGAATTCTTTATAAATTAATATTTTATAATGGGACTAAAAACATATCTGTTTTTTTATTCTTCGTTTAAGAATATAACAGCGAAGGAAACATAATTTATTCACACTATCACACTATTAGTTTTATTTCATTTCATCAATAAAGTCATATTTTTTGTCTCCCGGATAGGTTCTTTTTCCCCAACTGACTTTAGTTTTTCTTCTAATAGCTAACTGAAGCCTTTCTGAACTGATAGCACACATTTAATCGTAGATGGAACTACTGCAATACCATTATTGGAATCTGAAACTGATAGATTTACTACATATGTATTCCTTGTACTTAAATCTGTCATATAACTTCTAATATAATTTTCATTATTGTATATTTTTTTCTTGGATGAAGCATAGGGTCGGACCAGTGTTGTTAGAAAATAAAATAAAGGAGAGAAATGTAATAAAACACAGCGAATGGTTTATTGATTTAACGGTGAAAGTAATTATTTACCGACAAATTACCGAGCTAGTTTTCGGGCTATTTGCCGGTAAACTGGTATACCAGTAAATAAATAAAATGGAATATGTACGTACATCATTCAAAGAAAATAATTTATTAGCTAATTAAACTAAGAGGGCTATTCGGCAGTATCGAATACATACAAAATCATTATTCGACGTTGTTAAATGTTATAATATAACAGTAATAATATTTTAACTTTGGAAAAAAATAAATTTAGTAAATACCTATATGTACAATATTAAAAAAACACAATTTGTATGTAGTTTAAAAAAAATTAAGAAGCAAAGTCGATCAGTAGCCGCACTTCTCTATAATTATGTGTCCACATTAGGCTTACTTACATACAAATATGTATGTACGCATATCTCGAATTTTTGTAGGTTTTAATCCATTTTTTTTTTCAGTCCAACACATTTATATATGTACATACAGTGCGGTGCAGACGCATTGATCTTAATCGCGTGTGACGTTTATTAGACAGAAAACTCTCTACGATTGAGTGTCGGTTATATTCCACGTAAAGGTTAAGTCGACACTTTATGCGAAAATGAAAACTAGGACGTTAAAGATACGATCCCATTAAACTCGTCGATATGAGGCTATAAAGGCTCGAGAAGTTTGTTAAATGGTGTGCAATATTCGAGACCAAAACACTATGCGGAAATACAAAAGCAGAATTTCATATATGTAAGTATTTTGAGTGACAAATCGCTGGCTAAGAAGATTTTCGTTGACAGCGATGCTACGATCAACTCTGCGAGAGAATTCGTTTGTTGAATGCAATTTTTCAGCGACCCAAATTTAAGTAAGTTTTTGATTTTAAAATAGAGTGATTTCATATTTGATTCTGAACTTAAGAAATTTAAGAAACTCCCAGCTTAAACCTCAGAGTCACACATATGCATGTAATATGTGTAAGCTGTTCCATATTACAAGACAGCAGATGAAATGTGGAACTCGATTCCCATTGGTTGATGCTTGTTATAAACTCCGAACATAACCGTAATAACTTCATGTCATGTACATAATGAAAAAAAATG
Organism: Arctopsyche grandis; assembly: GCF_051622035.1. Lineage (NCBI taxonomy): Eukaryota > Metazoa > Arthropoda > Insecta > Trichoptera > Hydropsychidae > Arctopsyche > Arctopsyche grandis. Next base: position 35,666,584 of record NC_135356.1, read on the forward strand.
GTCGCAGTGCAAATAAAGTGTCCGAGAAACGAAGAAATACACACAAGACCAATACTTATGAGTCTAATAGTTAAAAAATAAACACACGCAATATTTTCCTGGCTACTGGCGGAAAGACTGACTTTCCTGGTACTAGCGGAAGCGATTTAAAATTTAAACGTCCATTTTATAAAATAAATGTGTATTTAAAAAAAATTTTGTACATACATTAAAAAAAGTTTCTGTACATTTCAAAAGATTTGTGTGCATTTCTAAATGACGGATACAGATTGCATTAGAAACTTTGCTTTGACAATTGAAAAAAATATGAGCTTCTTAAAAAGCGGATGAAATGAGTATTAAAAATGACAGATTAAAGTCGCGAATACCAAGATACGAACCGACAACGACCAACGCTTCTCTCTACTGGATTCCATCATTTTTACTCTTCGGCTTGCGACCTTCGATACCTACGACCTTGGCTTCGACTCTACGACCTGACATCATCATTCATATTCATACGTAATACGTAAAAAAAAAGTAAACACTTTTGACAGTAGCGGAAGACTGCAACGTTGCCACTTTTTGTATCTATTCTAATGCAAAATCTATTTTTTCGAATCGAATCGTTTCATATTTTTTAATGGTCACTTTATAATGCAAATTTATAATGCAAAGTATTTTTCACAATGTACATACAGTTAAATCGCACCCTTCAAAATTCTATCGGTGACCAAACCGCGCAAAATGGCAACGTTTCAAAATGATCGGAAGAATGTAGGAATAAGCCCAATAAGCGAAGTAAAACATAGAAATAGCCTTGTAAAAAAGGTTAGCCTGTTTTTAACTAAAAATTAAAAAATTTTGATTTTGAATGCCTCCATATTCCAAGAACATTTTTGACCGCCATTGGAAAGCATTGCATTTTCACCCGTCTCGTATTTAATTTTTCCAAAGGCAAATCTAACAAAAACAACTACACCTAAATTTAACAACAGTTGTAATATGACTAGATCGCAAAAAGCAACTCGGTCACTTTTAAATTTCGCAAAGCATACATAGATATATATTACAAAAAGGATGCCATCTCCTTAGATTAAGGCTGCCATACTTGTCGAGATGCCGACCGGGACGTCTGGGAATTGAATGATACAGGGTATAATTGAAAAACTCTTGATTTCAACTACAACCGATAAACTTGCAGATTTGTTCACAGGGGTGAGATAGATTAGAGTTGCGGAAATGTGTGATTACTATTTTCGCGCCCCCTGATTTTGAAGCCCGGCATCGTCGCTCCCATTGCACGGCTATTTGTATACGATTAAGTAATTCCAGGTCGCAAAGCATTTGGCTAAAATTTGGAAACTCTTATTCGACTCGTAGTTCGCAACTTAGCCTTGGCCCCGGCCGCCCTTACACCTTTCATTTCCACATTTACTTGTTTTAATAGCTTTTTTATTTGAGTTTTAATTTGTTTTTGTCCGTCAAATTTGACTGCTAGATAGAATACCGGGTCAACTGACTCATGGACCGGGAAACGGGGACATATGTAGATCAATAAACCGGGACGGCACCCCGACATAAGCGTGCAAAACAAAACCAAATAATGAAAAATTAGGCTTTTGTCGTTTTATGTATTTGATTTCGCAGGACTGCTCATAGACAAAAATTTACTAGGACTGTCGGTTTTAGTTTCTAAATTTAGCAGGAGGGTTTTGAAGGCCAGAATGAATACGTAAACATTGCAAACTCGAGGGTAGAGGTATTTTTAAAACTTGAATGCGGTTGCATCATTGGTATGAAACATTGCGTATATTTATATTTATTTATTACATATGTACATACATATATCAACGTAAACTTTTTTTTGAACTCGCATAATTTTAGAAACTCTTCTATTTTGTATCCATGATAATATAGAATTCAGAATAATAACAAAAACAATAGAAAATCGTTTTATATTATAGAGGTCACGAGCCGTCGTGCAATTAAATACAACTAAAATGCACACCAAATGTTGACGATACTAAAATCATTAACTGTCACCCCTAGTGCATCTCATTCGGACGCTCGCATTTACATCCACGAGAAAGAGAGAGAGAGAGAGTACCAAACACCCGGTTCAAATGTATTCAAATGCACAATAAAGTATGGGCGAAAACACACAGCGGTGAATGTGGCACATGTTTTTTGTTTTTTTTTTTTTTTAGATACTTTTAAACATGTGAAAAAAATGAGCCGTGCCATGACTTTGCTAAGCACCGTAGCAGCCAAATTGTTAAAATAAAATACATGGGAATATATCTTCGTTAAATTCATTAAATATTGCGCGCTTATATCGGAACACCAACCGTCCTAGTCAACCGGGACGTATGGCAGCCATACCTTAGATGGCAGCCCTACCTTAGATAGAAGCCTCCCAGTCACTGGGGTTGGTGAGATTGAAATGAGGAGCATATACATATTGGTTCTAGGACCCTAGCCCCCTGGACACATACACCCGGTCAAAAACCCCCTGGACATTAACCCCCCGTCAAGGATAAAAATATTTTATAATAAGTGAAACGTAAAGAAGGTATGTAAAAATTGACGGTAAATGTGAGAACGCTCGACAGGAAAAGCGGGGCTAGATGTTGGTTGCCATTATGCCGGCGCCAGACATGTGTTCAAAGATGTGATCAAATAAGTGTTCACATGTGTGGCACGGGCATTTGATACTATTGTCACATATTTGATCACTTAAGTGCGCTTTGCCATTCCGTGTCGGTTTTTTAGCGCACATCAAAGGGATAAAAGTCCAAATGTTTGTATGCCTGCCACACTGCGCGAAGCCCAGTTGCGCGAGCCTAGTTGATCAAATCTTTGAACATATATCTGGCAGATACAACAATATGTGACCAAATGTGTGAGCAAAGTCTTCAAAGAAGTCATCACTTCTTTGAATTCATGTCTGGCACCGGCATAATTTTTTTTTGATTTTTAAATGCTTTTTATTATTACGAAATTATGTTCACAATACATCTTATATCTATTTTAATAGCTACTGATCTACTGATCATTTTCTATTTTACAATTTAATTTAATTTGGTTAGTAATCACAGTATTATATTATTCTAATGTAAATCTAAAGCATAATAGGAAAAAGAGCTCAAAAACCTATTTACAATCCTTGCACCGGCATAATGGCAACCAACATCTAGCCCCGCTTTTCATGTCGAGCGTTCTCACTTTTACCTAATAATTTAAAATATACAAAACTCCAAAAGCAATTGTATTTTAATCTGTTTTTCTTTTCCTATTCTCGATTTTACAAATTCCATCATGGATAGTCTAAAAATATTTAAAATATAATAATAATAATATAAACTTCTATTAAAATTTACTTTCAATACCACACAGAACGCAAACGCTAACTGGTGACTAAAAGTCTTTTAAACTGATATTTATTCTATTCAAAGCAAAAAAAATTGAAATTTAATATTGTATATAAATTGAAATTCAATCTGCTCTCTACCATACTCAATTTATTCTTATTTATTACTTTACTTTATTATTAATTATAAATTATTTATTAATATTTTTTAACAATTTTTATCCATGGCGGGGGGGGGGGGTTATTTACACGGGGGGCTAATGTCCAGGGGGGTTTTGGCCGGGGGTATGTGTCCGGGGGGTATGTGCCCAGGGGGTACATGTCCGGATACCATACATATTAACAAAAAAGAAAACATATTTTTGATAAATAGCAATGTATGTGTGTGTGTGTGTGTGTGTGTGTGTGAACTAACCTCTTGAGAGTGGTGTGCTTGGTGCCATTGCTGAGCAGCTTCAGCTTGGGCTTGTCTACGCCCGTGGGCGTGATGGAGGAGCCAGTGACGTCGCTGCTGGCGAACGAGCTGACGCTGCTCTCCTTGCTGATAATGGAGCTCTTGAGCACCCTCTTGCTGGGGCGGTCAGGGCTGGCAGTAGGCGGGCTTGCTCCGCGCCCCTCAAGCTCCAGCTGAAGCCGCCCTTTGTCGGGAGCCGCCCCCGTCGGCGGCTTCTCCTCCACCGGCAGCATGTACGACAGCATGCTTCTCTAGCTGCTAGGCCATGCAATATGTCAACTACTGATGCAATTGAGTGCACCTATACCAACGTCTGCTGATGACGCAGCATCGCTACGCCCGAGTCGACTACCATCTGCAACAATCATCATCACGACACCTCAGTTACGGTTCATGGATCTTTTTATAATACAAACTATACATAGGTACATATAAGTGTAATACAAATCTAAAAACTATAATCGAACCATATTTTACATACTTGGGAAAGGCGGCAAAGCCGATAGACCCAAGAGGTTTGATTTATACATACTATATAAATATATACTAGTGTTGTGCCCGTTGATTTCAACGGGTGGTTTCGAAAAGGAATTGAAACACGAATAAAAATATGTAGTATAATGTACATATAATGTAAGGTAATTTATAGGCGCACGTAATATTAATCGTAATAAAATTGGCACATTATACACTTAGCAATACAACCCGTTCGAAATGATGAATGAATGTGTGTGCCCTTGGGCCTTCGCCTCCCGCGTCCCTGATGCCTTTAGAAATTTAATTAAAACATTGTGTATATATACACACAAATATTGATATTTGAAGAATATTTGAATATAAAATTAGATTAATTAATAAAAAAAAATTTAATTTCAAAATAAATTATGATATTTAGAAATTTAATTAAAACTTAAAAATTTAATTAAAAAATTAAAAAAATTAAATTAATATTAATCTACAAATTCAACTTCTTAAAATAATTAAACTTAATCTAAGAAAATCAACCCCAAAAATAAAACTAATGTTTCTAAAATAAAAAATATGAATTGAAATAAATATAAATATTACTGCTATTAATATTTTTACTATATTTAAATATCAAATATTTACATAAATTAAACTTATTGAAAATAAAATTATAAAAATATATCTTAACATTCTATTTGCAGTGGCATGGGGGCTTCGCCCCCCGCACCCCCGACGCCCTGAGCGACATTTATAATGATTATTTATTATTTTAAAGACTTCGATTAAGTCGCCTCTCATTCTTCTCGTCTCCAGTGTAGTGAGATTCATTATTTTCAAACTTGTGACGTAAAATGTACATGCTATCGCATTCACCCCCCGCGCGAACCGCGATGGCCAATCACATTTCGTTTCAGTTTCGCATTGCATTTTGTTCAAGAAATTCAATATTGTTCATGCGTGTAGCGGTCGGTAGAATTTGACTTTAATTTTTATTAGTTTTGAGTTCGTATTTCGTATTGTGAAATACATATTTACACTAATAAAATTTTAATAATAAATACGTAAGTTGTTGATATTTATTTATGGAATACGTGTATCAAATATATCTTTTCGAAAGAGACTTTTTAAGTATTGTTGGTTGGGAACTTCGAAAACAAGTCAAAATTTCCATGACGACATGGGGACGGGGGGGCACTGGGGGCGAATGCCCCCGAGGTGGCGGGGGTGAAGGTCTGGGGGGCGCCGGGGGCGAAGGCCCGGGTGACACCGAGGGCATTCGTCAGTGAAGGGGAAACTTCGTAAACAAAACCGATTCTATGACGATTAGATATATTTTTTTTCAATTCAAATAAATTTAATAAAAAAACAAATGAATATTTACTATTAGTTTCGCCATGTTCAAGCTGTTTATATTACAAATACTGAGCAAAGCCGGGTAAAACAACTAATATTTTATAGTAATGAAAACTTATATTTTTAGCCGATAAAAGTAATTTTCAACGTCATGTTATGGACAGCAAAACTTACACTAATATTATTTAAGACCTTGCATTGAATTATATTATAATAATATTATATAGTTAAATAAGAAATAATTAAAAAAAATACAATGTCCATACAATGTTACAACACATTGCACAAATGCGAAAGCATGCTCATTTCTTGTACAGTTCCACGCTAAATCGGTTCGACTGTAATAATCATCATGTCCAATCCATCATGTAGATATATTTTCAGCCCTTAAAGGGTAGACAAGTGTGAAAAACCGCTACGACAGACAAATTGCTATTGAAAAATGCCAATTTAACGCGATCATCTTTTCACGCGCATTTGCTTTCGATCGCTTGCTTTTACGGGGTGAGCGATTCGATTCCCGTAAGGTCGTTTGTACGCATCGATTGATACTGTCGGCATACAACAAAAATCCATTAACTGACATATTTCGCGAAATTGAGTTACGAATGCCATTAACCCTTTCCGCTCGCAACAGACCCCCCGGTTCAATATAGGTGTGAGTTGGTATACTGCAGCGGTAGCGATCTAAAGGTACACGTGCCAAACTAAGGGAGAAATCGACCCACGAAAATTTCTAAATAAAAATTAATAACCCAGCAGCATAGCTCGGTCGTTGAGCTTCTGCTTAGCGTCGAGAGGCACCGGGTTCGATCCCATGAACTGACCTCGATTGAAAAGAATTTTTCTGAGTATATGTGTAGTGCTGATGGTCAGACCTGTATATTTGTGACTCCAGGTCGATCGTTTCCTATCAGACTTTGCCAATTTTCTCTGATTTCACTGTTGAAACGGTTTCCGGTAAAATTGGCTAAATATCCTTCCTACCTACTATGTCACCACTATTTGAGATTGATTAATGTACAATAAAATGTATGTACAATTCATAGATGTCTCGTGAATTTGTGAGTTTTTCCGTGTCTCGTAATTCAGCGACTTGTATAATAAAAAAAGGCGCATTGGAGTTACCTGTAAGGCCTTCCTGGTATATACATATGTAAAAAATAAATAAATAAATTTTAAAATAATAGTTCAAAAACAAAACGCTAATAAAGAAACAAAATTATTTATTTATTTATTTAAATGGTCAAAAATATAACAGAAAAGAAAATATAATGATAATGATAATGAATCTCTTGAAGCGCAATTTTTATAAGCTTTATCCGGGTGTCATTCAATTTTCGTTACAACGGGTTTCCAACAAAAAAAATTCCGATACATACATTTTTTAACCGAATTATTGATCGTGTAGATCAATATTAAAACATCCCTTATAACTTATGGTGACCGCACGTCTTTTGCGTTCGTCCCGTTTTTTTGTAAAATTATTTGATTTGTCCCGTTTTATTTCTTCGATATTGCTTTAATTTCAATATTTTTCCAAATCAGTATATATATGTTTATCCCAAAAACAAATATTATCATATAAATATACATTTACATACAATATATCTATTCAATTTAAATATTTGGTTGATGATTCGTTTTACATGTTTCTGAAAAAAAATCTCCTTGTACTATTTTTTTTTAGTTGTTTTACCCGGCTTCGCTCAGTAGTTGTAATATAAACAGCGTAAACATGGCGAATCTAATAGTTAAATCTTCATTTGTTTTTTTATTAAATTTATTGTATTTGAATTGAAAAAGATCGAATTTTGACTTATTTACGAAGTTCCAACTAAAGTCTCTTTCGAAATTATATATTAGATTTGATTTTTTATCTTGCTTCATTTTCTTCTTTTAAAGAAATATGCGTTCTGGCAAAAATTATTTTAAGTTTTGCCATTAAAACATACCGAGAATATATTTTTGGAAAACTTATAAAATTATATTTTGCGGTACGCTCCGCAAAAAAATTTTCCTCCCCCATTATAAAAATAGGTGTTGGATGTCAATTATTTTTCCCTCAATAATCATTCAAATTTATATACAAATATAATTCATATTCATATTGTTACAGAATGTATAATTTTTGTATACAAGGAAAATATAAACAAAAAAAAATATCTTTTTTTTTTGCTCTTTAGCTTTGTAGGACAATAGTAAACCCTCTTTCCTGGGAAATATATCTCTACTTATAACCTGATTTTATTATTGTCTGTTTAAAAATATATTTTACGTTATTGACAAAATATTAATTTCGTTCAAAGAAAATATGTAGAAATTTAGCATAAGTTTATGAGCAAATTTTATTGTATATCGAGCAATTGATATTCGAATAGCTCGCATTTCGAGCAATTTAAATAGAACATATGTATACATATTAAATTAAATTATATTCTCTCTCTTGATAGAAAGAATTAAAAAAAAAATTCTTCGATGCCTTTATATGAAGAAATATAAATATTACCCCAATTTATTTCCCACTGCCTTTTTGCAAGGTAAGCTAGGCTTTAACTCACTATCTTCGAGAAGAATTATTGCCATTTCCAAATATTTCTTTGGAGTATTAAAGGGAAAAATCGACAACCCTTCGATTTTATTGGAATTAAAATTTTCGGCGCCTGAATGCGGTAGAGCTTTGCGTCATCATTTACTTTTCCAACCTATTCCTGCGAAAACGTCTGCTTTCAATAACTTGTCTCTTGTAAAGGCTATCCGGTTCCTTAATGCGATTGATGAGCATTTGCACCTGTTCACTTGTAATGTTGATAAGCTGGTTAGTTTCTTGAGATTCAACACGAGACTATTTCAATGAGATGAATGATTGGAATTTTTATTGTTTTTATTTTGATATTTTCTTTCTTGCAACCTGTCAGGTCACACTGGTCATTTTATTGTTATTATTATTATAAATAATAAATTAAATAAATAAAGCATAGATTCTAAATTCATAGTACAAGATTCTCAAGTTAACAACTCTACTTGCATCTTGCTTGGACTTTTACTACCGCATAACTTCAACTTCATTACTTTACAGTTAACGATTCCTACCAGCTATTTCACAAACCGATATAATATAATCACCATAAACTGAAAGACCAATACCCAACATAAAACTTTACAAACACACAATTTTAGTGACTGTATACTCGTTTAATTATACTATAAACATATATATGTATATATGTAATTATAGAGACAGTGGCAAAATTATGACCGTTAATAAAATACCAGATGCGAATTAATGAAACCGCTTTCAAGTTAACAGCCGACGCAATAAAAGTGTAAACCAACTAAAAATAGCAACCTATCCTAACAAATTCATACAAACACAATTGTCACAACAATTTGTATGTACATACGCAAACGTATCGTGCGCCGAGCATATTCAAACAGTATAAGATTTGGGAAGATTGTGAGCTTTCACGATAACGATCACTCTCCGGGAAATGTGTCAAGATTATGGGGATTAATGTCCTTCCCTTCCGTATCGTAAATGTATACACACACACATATATACTATGAAGCTTTCATTAAATCAATTAAGTGGTTGTGGGGTTATAAGTAGAGGGTGTGCTTCGAGAGCACGGAGAAGATTTGTGAAAGAGGTGGGAAATGTTCATACAAAGACAAACTAAAGTGCATAGTTATAATACATGCAACATAATATATGTATGTATAATACAATTTTATTCTATTTTTAATTTTTATTTAATTCAATCAATCAATCAATCTATGTACACTCGCCATTACAGATCGCTCCAATTCTCCAAGAAAAACACCAAATTACAATTACAAATTAATAACAATTATTACATAATTCGAAATTATACATGACATACAGTCCCTGACCAGAATATTACGCCACCCCTCTCGAGATGCGTTTGGGTAAATTTGTCACGGTCGTAAATAACTCATTATGGGAACTTTTGGCCTCATTTTTTTTGTGATCTTATCCTTAAATGCAACTCTATTCACTAGCAAAAAATATCGGTGGATTATCCCTCAAAAGGTCTTCAAAAACAAAAGAAAGATGTTTGAAATCGGTTTGCGTCTGAATTTTGTTCAATATTGACGTGCGTTTCCGTTAAAATCATTCATTATTTTGTGAAAAGCACTGTGTTTTTTTCTCTTTTACTGCAACTTTATCATATTTCTAAGGTAAGTTGGTATATAATATCTCGAAATTTTACTTTGTTTTAAGATTTAAATTGCGTGTAAAACTTTTATTGGATTTTTTTAGATGGGTAGAAAATCAGATCTTTCTAAAGAAAAAATTGCAAGCATTACATCATTATTAAATACAGGAAAGTTTTCTCAAAACAAAATCGCGACAATGGAGGGTGTTAGTAGGGCGTATATTAGAAAAATAAAACAAAATCTGGAGACTGATTGCGACCCCACACTCAGTCGGCGAGCTAATAGTGGTACTAAAAAAAAATTTGGCCCTCATGTGGATCGAAAAATCGCCAGGCTTGTTTTCAAGAATCGATTTAATACAAAAAAAAATATTCAACAACAATTAAAGGACGAAAACGTGAAATATCTACGTCAACAGTACGACTGTTTTTATTGTTGAAGTAGATATTTCACGTTTTCGTCCTTTAATTGTTGTTGAATATTTTTTTTTATAATAAATCGATTCTTGGAAACAAGCCTGGCGATTTTTCGATCCACACGAGGGTCAATTTTTTTTTAGTACCACTATTAGCTCGCCGACTGAGTGTGGGGTCGCAATCAGTCTCCAGATTTTGTTTTATTTTTCTAATAGACGCCCTACTAACACCCTCCATTGTCGCGATTTTGTTTTGAGAAAACTTTCCTGTATTTAATAATGATGTAATGCTTGCAATTTTTTCTTTAGAAAGATCTGATTTTCTACCCATCTAAAAAAATCCAATAAAAGTTTTACAAGCAATTTAAATCATAAAACAAAGTAAAATTTCGAGATATTAAATACCAACTTACCTTAGAAATATGATAAAGTTGCAGTAAAAGAGAAAAAAACACAGTGCTTTTCACAAAATAATGAATGATTTTAACGGAAACGCACGTCAATATTGAACAAAATTCAGACGCAAACCGATTTCAAACATCTTTCTTTTGTTTTTGAAGACCTTTTGAGGGATAATCCACCGATATTTTTTGCTAGTGAATAGAGTTGCATTTAAGGATAAGATCACAAAAAAAATGAGGCCAAAATTCCCATAATGAGTTATTTACGACCGTGACAAATTTACCCAAACGCATCTCGAGAGGGGTGGCGTAATATTCTGGTCAGGGACTGTATATGTACAGTCAAACATAGCAAAGTGCATCGTATACAATACGATCAACAAACAATCATCCACAGAGACATCAATGTAGAGAAACCCAGCGAAACTTGAGATATAACATAATAACTCAAGATTTTGCCAGATAAATGGGGAGGGAAAGCCAATTTCGTAGGAATCGTTTCAATGAAAATCAGAAAAATTGGCCAACTCTGATAGGAAACTACCGACCTGGTCACAAATCAATGTCTGGCCAGCAGCAACTATGTAGTGTGACTCGAACTCATAAGTTTCAGTCCCCTGATATATGTTTGTATCACGATATTTTCGTCATAAACGAAATGTGATGCAAAATTGTATCATCGGCCACGATTGACGAAAACGTGATACAAAAATATATCAGCGAACTGAAACAGTTCGCGCAGTCGTGAATCATATATGTATGTATGTGTTAGCGGTCAGTAAACGTTGTGCACCCAACATGATACCAATATGAGTCAGCGGCCGTCATAGTGTTAATCTAAGCCCGCTTTAAAGGTCACGGAATTTGACCCTTAAAGCCCTCAACATGAGGCCACCACCACCCCGACGAATACAGTCCAAGAGACCCTTTCGTCGGAGAACGAGACGGTTGTTCATGAATATCGCACAAGAACAACCGCACATCACTGTTCTAATAAAAAAAACCACACTGTACATAACCAAGTACAAAATTAGCAACAACGCATGAACACATAAAGCGCGCATGCGGTAGGAAACAAAACCTGATATGTGCCGTGCAAATGCACGCACACCTCAAGTAAACATGTACGCATGATTATGCGTGCATAAGCACGCATGCACACACACACATACACACACACATAAACCACAAATACATACACTCACCTAAACAGCAAACGCACACTCACACACACACACACATTCACAGAATATAATATAAAAAAAAAATAATAATAAATCAACACATAAATGCTTTTGCAATTAAGTGGAGTAGTAGCATTCAGGGGAACACAGCTTCCCAAAGCATTCCGCGAACTGTTCGAAAGCTCTAAACGATGCTTTACTCATTATTAGATCCCCATGATGTAGGGGGCCAATGAGAGAACCTCTGACGCTGTCCAGCAGAACCCTCCTCTCAGCCTCCATCCCAGGACAGGACCACAGAATATGATCTGCATCCTGCTCCGGAAAAGAACACGGACAAAAGGACTCAGATACCAAGCACATATGTAGATGCGAGCTTGCCGTTAAAGTGGCCATGACCAGTTAAAAGTTGATTGGTCCAAAAACTAGGCGATAGCCAATCACGCTCAAGGCGCGAAGTGAACCTCGGAAAAAACAAATAGGTTTGTCTACCTTTAGAGGAACAATCCCATCTAAGTTGCCAAGCCGAAATAGCACAATTTAAAATAACAGACTTCGAACTTCGCCAGAATCGAGGATCATCGCACTGTGACTGATTAGGAGCACGGAAAAGGACGCCTGAGACGGAAGCATCTAACCCACCAATAGTGTTAATATAAATATGATCTTTGGGTGCTCGGCGATACACACTAATATAATAGTGAAGCAGCAGCAATATTGAGGGTACCACTAATGAAACTTTTTATAACATTTGGATAACTTGAAAAACAGCAGAATTCAAAGTACCAATTTGAAATCTACCTATCTTACTAAGCGCACACCTATAGTAAAATTAAATTGTCTTAATTAACAAAGCATACAAGTATAAATGTGAGTATTAGGATCGTGGCCGGATTTCCGCCGATACACTCGAAGACAATTGAGAGATCCACTGGATGATAATGATAACGACGACGTTGTCGACGGCGACGATGATGATGATGATGATTATGATGACGACGACGACGAACTTACATACATACATACATCATCGATCGCATTCGATCAACGCGATTACCTTTCAAACTGATCAAACAAAAACAAAAAAAATAACGACCTCTAAAGTATTGAGATGATATTCGATTACGCGGAAGCGATATCGATGATATCGAATACCGTCTGGCTTCGCTGAATACATTTCGTATTCCGAGACCTTTCAGCATCCTCGACCTTTCTATGGAACCGGAAAGATTATCTCAACAGTAAACCCCTTCATAATATAATACGCGTATGAATAAGGTTACGGTACCATTCACCGTCACGAACCAATACTTGATAGTTATTCACTAAAATCTACATATGTACATACAACTACTATGTTGTGCCCGATGATATCACAACACGGGTGGTTTTTGGAAAGGTAAAGGTAATACATAAACCACACCCGAAGCTATTGTCGCTACAGTGTTACTCTCAGACGAGTAAAAATTTAAGCTGATTTGACTCTGATGGGATGCTGTGAAGTGGAGAACGTTTTAAGTTAGGGCGAAACATACAGCGATGAACGACACATCGCGTGCATGGCTCCTCGTCGTGGGTGGTCTTCTACATTTCTTCAAATATGGGATACACCGTTATCGATCACTGTCAAGCAAGTATAAATACAAGCATACAATTTGACCGAAAAAGGTCCAAAGGATCATTATGGAGTGAGGCATACCGGGGGTCCCATGAATGGCCGACACGGCACTGAATGGCACGCATCATTTTTTTCGCATTTTTAAAAGTATCTAAAAAAAACCACGTGCCACATTCACCGCTGTGTGATTTCGCCCTTAAGAGGGCTGGACAGCAGCGCCATGTCCATACAAACGTACTATACTTCTACCTTCCTCAATTATTTCACTAGAAAAATTATTTTTTAATATGCTATGGATATCCACCATTGGGGTGCATCTATCGTTTTATTTTTTTTTGATTAATTATTTTTTATATGAGCTAGGAGCCACCAAACATCTATAAAACCGCCTCTTTTTTACACCCACGAAAAGAGTCCAGCGTGCTTATTTAACGGTCGATTTAAAAATAAATACGCCGATAGATGCACAGAAAGTATCTTTCTCATACCGATGATGAATTTTTTTTAAAAATTGGTCCAGTTTTAGAGTAGAAAATAGTAGAATACGAAACCTCGATTTTGTCAATTTAAAATACGTTTTATCTGGTCGAAGCGCAACTGTCGCATTCACTCAATATATATATTGATATATATTGTCGCATTCACTCAATATATACATACACTCAATATATATATATCGAAGAAAGGAACGGTAGCAAAATTAAGGTTTCAGGTGTACAGCCCTCTTAAGTGTTCACTTTATATAATAATAAGGGGATGTATGACAGGGCAAAGAAAGTCATGGAACATTATCCAAAAACCCTTCAGGACCCAGAAAAAACCGTAACAACGATATAGCACCTAGATATTACCAGTAGATATAGTCGAACTGATTTGCCTTTACCCCCTACTTGACCCGCGATGGCCAATTACATTTCGTTTCAGTTTCGCATTGCATTTTGCTCAACAAATACAACATTGTTCGTGTGTCTAAGTTGACTTTTATTTTTGTTAGTTGTGAGTTCGTGTTTCGTTTTTGAAATATTTACTTTAATAAAATTTTAATATAAAAATGTTAGTTGTTGATATTATTAATTGTTTTATGGAATACGTATATATTTTATATTAATGGGAATTTATATTTTTTAGACGATAAAATTAATTGTCAACGTCTTGTTATGGACAGCAAAACTTACAATAATATTATTTAAGACCTTGCATTGAATTATATTATAATAATATTATATAGTTAAATAAGAAATAATTAAAAAATATATAGAAACTATTTTACGTCCTTACAATGTAACAACACATTTGCACGAATGCGACAGAATGCTCGATTCTCAAAAGTTTCACGCAACATCAGGTCGCCTATAAGAATAGGGGAGGAATAACAAAATATTAATTATATTTTTTATTAAAATAAAAATTTAAATTAATCATTTAACAAAATTTACGTTAAATTAAATAAAAAGATTTTTAGAACTTTGGTTCAATTTTCAAAATAAATTCAACATACGTAAATAAATGCATCGATATAATACATAATTTGTCTTGTTTAATTATCTTAACGATCCTATTCATAATTTGATTAGCTTTTATTTTAAAAATATTGCTACAAATCGGAAAGAAATAAGATTATTCGAAAATTTGCAAGTGCATAGGTTTTTGTGTCGCCCACTGTATGTAGTTACATTATATCTCTGTTCATTATTTAGTGTTATTTATTAATGCCCCCACTCCACCCCTCGCACTACCCTTAATCCCCACCCCTTACAAAATTCTGTTAATTGTAATTATTCTGTTTATTGAAATCTCTATTCGTTATCGTTTGAAGATGAATTGATGAATGTTTTCGCAAATGTTGTTGAATGAACTGAAGTATACTTATTATTTTACTATTTCATTCAAGTATATATACGTTTAATAAAACAAATATAATACAAAGTACATATCTATTCAACCGTACTTACATATACATACATATGTAGATTAATTAAATGCAAAATAAGACCCACGCAATTTGGCTGAAAGCGCCACGGGGGTTAAAACGCCACAGAATGGGCCAAAAGCGGTTATTCGAAAATTTCTTTTAATCAAACAGAAAAATTAAGCAAGCAAGCGAATTTTTCAGTACATTTTTTGCCATTTGATTGATGAAAGCTGTTATTTACGATAAAAATTTTTGATCCTTCTGTACTCTATATTTTAATTATTGATTTAGTTACGTGCGGTAACATTAAGGATAACATCTACATATGCTAAGCACATAATCTTAGATATTTATCGATTTTTTTTTATATATACATACATACATATAATACATATTCAGTTTCAACCATAATTTCTTCACTACGACAAAGTATTTTGGTGCCTGCCTTTTTCGGGAGTATTTTATCCGTTTGTAACTGGAAAGGTACAAAACATGGCATAAAGAATTAACAAATTCAAAAAACAAACAACCGATTTTAATTCAAATGAACCGCTATATTTGATATGAGCCGCTATATTTTAAAGTGGCGGAAGTCCAAAAACACTATTTATGTTTGACTCAATTCACAAATTGTTCACTTCTATTAATTCGATAAGTCCAGAATCTGGGAAAAGCAGAATAAACGCATTTTACACACCACCAGAATTTTTAAATATTGTTAAACGCAAAACATTACATTTAACGTTTAAGAAAATCAAGAAAAGTGGTACTTTCAATTATAACGGCTCGTATAAAGGAAAATGTCTCGATATAAATATAAAGAAAAATAATAAAGTAACATCGAAACGAATATTCGGACCATTTGCATTTTGTCAAACATCATTTTATACGCAGAATATATGTACATATATACATGTATGTATGTTTTTAGCAAAATTTCTTTATATTTTATTTATTAGACATGCTTTTATCCCAGACAGTATATGTAAGTACAGTGTGGAAACGCCCAAACAAGCAAAATCTGGAAAAGGTTGGGACAAAAGTGAGATCAAAGAAAAGATCTATTGTTAAAGATAATACAAGATAATTAATAAGCTGGGCGCTTTCGTCGATTTCATATCTTTATGTACGTATATATATATATATATATATATATATATATATATATATATATATATACATATAAATGTGTACATATATTTGTATGGCATGGCCGCCGAGAGAAGAAAAACCGAAGGGATTTCAAAAAATAAATATTACAACGATTGTCGAAAGTTCATAAGAAGATCGCACTGTCATCGCTAAAAAGAACAAACATACACAAGCTTATTAGTACGTGGATGACTGAGCGAGCGTGCGGAGATGGAGTTGACAGCAAAAGCTGTGCGTGCTGCAACTGCTAGTGACAATAGCCTCGGGTGTGGCTCGTGGATTAATTCCTATCCAAAACCACCCGTTGAAATATCAACGGGCACAGCACTCGTTCGTAGTCATCGACAAAATCTATATATTCTTTAGTGTTCTTTAATATTCTTTAGTTTTCGTAAAAACAAGCCAAGTTCAGATCTGAAAAACCACTCTGAAGAAAGTCTGAAATGGCAATCAGTAATAAAATATTCAGCAGTAACGTTCGATAAAAGAATGAGATGAGCACCACACATCGAGGCAGCGAAATACAAGGCGATGCGGTGTATATCCTAAATATACCCAATATATAATCGCCATAGCTCTTTATCAACTCAAAATAAAATAAAGTTATATCGCGCTCTCATATTACCATCATTAACCTATACTTCACCTGTATGGAATAACGCCTCGAATACTAAACTTTCCAAGCTCCAAATAATACAAAATAAATCCCTAAAAATAATTCATAACACACCCATATATACTAACTTGAGAAAACTGCATGCCATAAATAATATTCCGTTAGTTACAGACATTACTAACAAACTAATCGGTTAATTCTATGACAGAATCACTAATAACCATACTAACACACTTGTAAAGAGTCTCATTGACCACAACAAAATGTCTATACCCTTCAGGTATAAACACAAACTACCTAAACACCACAATATGCTTTAGATCGTCGACTTTAGAGAGTCTTTAATTAATATTATGTATTAGATGTATTATGATCATTTATAATATTTGTAAATAGGTTTTTCTTTTTCCTATTATGCTGTACATTAACATTACAATAATATAATACTATGATTACCAACAAAATTAAACTAAAACTGTAAAATAGAAAATGATCAGTAGATCAGTAGCTGTTGAAATAGATATAATATGAGATTGTGAACATAATTTAGTAATAATAAAAAGCATTTAAAAATCAAAAACACTCTGTTTTACGGGCAATAGTAGATTTCAAAGACCGTTGAAGAAATCTATTAGGAATATTTGAATGTAATTTTACACGAAACAAATGTTTGTTCTACATATTCCCATTACGCATGAATAAGAAAATGTATAAATCCAAAAATCTCATTTAGATTTGTCCGATGCGACTTATATTACATACACATCTGTTGATTAATGTGGCGGCCAATGTGCGTAGGTAGGACGTATTTACATAAAGAAAAATCTAGCCAAACATCAACACAAAAAAACACATGTCTATGGAAAACACATATCATACATATTAACGTGAAAAATCTAAAAATGCGATATTACGGTAATTAAAAGGCACACACACACACACACGCGCGCACGCACCACTCAACGCGGCTGGAAAATACGATTATGTAAATAAATTTTCCATTTTCAACGCTTACGCGAGTCGATCGTAAAGTATGTATACGCCATATTATGAATGTCCATACAGCCATTTCGTGTAGATTTTTCCAAGGGTTTTCCATGGTAAACTCACGAATATTTTACTGGATTTTCGCGCCTTCAACAAACTTCGAGCTTATTTTTCATTTGCACGCTTTAAAGCCTTTTACGTGTACACACAGTGTACAGTGGCGGTCATCAAAATTGCAAAAACCGTGGAACTTTTCAAATTTTAACCGATTTGTACATTTGACTGGTGGAACCACGACACGGCGATAATTTGTTGACATGCGCAACATTTGTGAACAATATAAACTTATAAATTTTAATAACTTGCCAACATTGCGTCTCCAGTGTAAACACACTATCTCTCCCGAGATAGTACATACATGTTTGTATGTATGTATATCGAAAAAACTGAATTTGATCAGTGGATAAACTCACATACCAGGCATTTCCCGGGTATTTTTACTTTATCTATGTACGTAGTAACAATAGATGAAGTTTTATGATCATGCGAAAATTCGAACTCAAGATTTTGAATGATTCGAACTCAGAATCGATCACTGATCCGTTTTCATGATCTAGAAAAAAATGTGCGTGTGCATTTTGTGGATTTTTTTAACACCGTTAGTCCTATCGAACTGAAACGTTACTAAACGTTACTGAACGACGTCAATTTTTTTCAAATTTTTTAGTTGACCGGAAATGGTACCTTCCCTTATAGGTGTCCTCTTTTTTTAATTTTTTAATTCAATTATCTCCCATACCGCTGAACAGATCTGACTGAAATTTTTTCAAATGTAATAAAAATTATAAATTTTATAAATACTTTTACCTCAACCGGAAGTAGTACTTTTACTCTAGAGAATCGAGGTTTTTTATGATTTTCTCAGAAGTTTAAGCTTAATGCTTAGTTATATAAAAAATGTGTGCAAATATGTCCACTATTTTTTTCATCCCTTTAAATATGCATGCTCTTCACGTGAAAATTCAATACGATGAAAGTAAAAAATCATTTAATTTAATAAACCGCAAGTGGGATATTTTCCTCTTAGGGTATATATGTACATATGTATGTAGTGCCACGTGCCATTTCCCTCTAAGGGTATGAAGTGTCGTAAAACGTTGTTACCACACGAATTTTTCCACACCACTGAATGTATCAAGCTGAAAATTTATATTTGTATTCTTCGAATAATAATGAGTTGATAAGGTTTTTACATAATTAGAATTGACAAACCGGAAGTAATATATTTTTTTAAAACAATATTTCATAATTTTATTTAGACCCTTTAAATTATTTTATTTTAAATTTCCGGTCAACTTAAAAATCTTAAATTGTAAAAAAAATCTTAAAGACTAGCGGTGTTCCCCATAACAATAAATCCCCAAAACACACACATACTAACACACATTTTGATCGATTCTGAGTTCGAGTTCGACTCAGTGAAAATCTCGATTTGTAATTTTCGCACGATCACAAAACTTCATCTATTGTTACTCCGTACATAGACAAAGTAAAAAAATTGTTTAATCACCGATTAAAATAATTAAAAACCTTTCTATTAAATACAAAATTTTAAATATCAACCGACACAATACTAACATAACAAATATTGAAAATGTCTATACTCACTGTTTGAGGCAGCATCAGTTTTCCACAATGGCGTGGCACACCAACCAACAACACACACGTTTCAGTCGAAATTTACCCAGATGTAAAATATGTATACATTCACAGTTCACTGTCTGTACGAGAGAGAGAGAGAGAGAAAAAAAAAAACAAAATTAAAACAGCTGTAGCGTTCACATTACACGAGCGAAGGGGTATATTTTCCTCGTGGACGCGACCGAAACTAGATTTTTCCGGAACGCTTTTCACAGCCCGACACTGTTACGACGCAACAACGGACACGTCTCTGCAAAACGTAAACAAAAATGGCGAAATTCGCATTTCAAGGTCAAGAAACGCCGACCGCTGTCTCGGTTTTCCTTCCCTAATTGGAAAACTATTTGCGCGCCCTCTGGGAAATTGCGGAATGTGTCGCTCGGAAAACCTTCGCGCAGAACCGGGCCCACATTTTCCGAAATTTAAAATCTAAATCCTTAATTAATATAAATGTGAGCCAAGCACACAATTGGGAAGCTCGGCGATAAACATTGCGTGATGTGATCGACATTGTGACCTCGAATGGTAAACGCCTATAAAATAAAACGATGCGAATAATTGCATCGAATACGTGTGTGTGTGTGTGTGTTTTTTATAAGCTTTATAAAGGGGAGAGAAAAACTGCGCCCCGGAAAGCAGGCAATTTTCCGGCTGTTAATGGCTTTCGTAATGGCTTACATAACTGCATTACTATTTATGACATCAATAATGGACACATGTTGTTACATCACACATATATTATACTTCGTTTAAAATTTGCAACGACGTATTTGGAACTGTTGCCGCAGTGCTGCAAGAAGATAATGACATAATGACATCGAATATTCGAGAAGAGGTGGGTTGGATCATTCATGCGAAACTGAGCGATTGGAAACGTATCATTGTAGTCAGGTGGATTGTAAAGAGATTGATCAGAAGTCAGCAATAATGCTCGATATACATACATACATATGTAGAAACATTATGTAAAAAGTACTATATATATAATTGTCTAGGTTTTTATGCAATCTAAAGAACCATTTAATGGAAATTACAACCCGTTTTACGAGACGGTACTATTCTCAGCCCGAGACCCAATCTTCGACAGTTTTCTCATTACACTCTACTGAGAAGAATTTGTCCATATAGCGACAAAATGTATAAATACATAGATCATTTCAAAATGTATAAATGATTATTATTATTCGTAGAAATCACAATCCATTTCAAATTTTAATGCAAATGAGCGATTATAATTACTAGATTTACAAGCAAACGATACATTGAAATTATTACGTACAAATGAGAACATTTGTATGTACATACTTAATACATTTCTACTCACTCGCTCTTATCGGAAAATATAGTAAGAGTGAATAATAATTATAATGAATAATAATAATAATAGTTAATATAATGAAAATATAATAAAGAAATACAAAATCAGAGCTATTATAGACTCCCATTGAAAGTATGTCTTAATATACGAATTCAATGCCAAATAATTCAAATCGTTTGTTCATATATATTTTCATAGTAAAAATTATTGTAATAAATCTACAAAAAATAAATTTAACTTTAAAAATTCATCTTCCTCGATTTAAGGTTTGCAAAATTTTGTGATGAGTCTTATGGATATATTTCCAATCAAGTTTTTTTATAATACTGGCGTTGAACCCAAATGGTTATTAATGTTCTGCAACGATAAAGGCCCAAATAGTTGCTTCGGTAGGTCGTAAAATAAAGGCGAAGCAAAATAATAGTCATTTTTTTTCTTACTTAAGATATTTCGATATTTTCGACAATATTAAATTATACCAATGAATAATATATAAATTTGGAGAGCCCAGCTTGACAAGGGGTTCAAATTTATATACATACATATAGATTCACTCAATGTAATTTAACATTGTCCAACTTAATATTACCGAAAGTAATAAAAAAATACTCGAGTCATACACTTGTATATATGTATAAAATATTATTTTACTTCACCTTTATTTTACAATACAGAAATGTGAAAGGTCACAAGCAATTGTTTGGATTTATATCATTGCAAACCATAATAAAAATCTATTTGGGTTCAAGTGGGATAATTTATCACGTTACGCCATTATCAAAAAAAAAAAAGATTTTTTGGAATATATCATACAATTTTGCAAGCCTCAAATCGAAAAAGACGAATTTTTAAAATCATCCAAGTTAAATATTTTTATGTAGAATTATTGTATTAATAGTTCTTTTTAAATATGTATCAACAAAAAATTTAAATTATTTTATTTCATATTTTTAAAAATCACGTTAAGGAGAAGGGGTGGGGGGGGACTTTTTGCACGTGGGCCCGAAATTCTTAGCTACACCACTGAGCTGGTCTATTATGCTTTGCATGACTACTAATGGTGCGTACTCACCGAGACAACGAAGGCCAGCGAAGGGTATTTGTCGATGCCTGTACCACAAGTTCGGTTAATAAAACGCTCTTTATTGAATTTTTATTTCGATATTTTGTACCCCACTGGTCCCGACGAGTGGTATAGCCATAATTTATTAACCGAACATGTGGTATAGCCATCGGCAAATACCCTTCGCTTGCCTTCGTTGGCCCGGTGAGTACGCACCATAAGAGGTAGCATAAGTTTGCTGGTGACCGGAAAAATGCACTCGTGATATTTGCACTGTCGAGACATCCAAACTTTCAAAGATGCTCAAGGAGAACTAACGCAACAAAATTTCACGAAAAAGCGTAAAGGGGTATTTATATATTCGAGGGTGCTAACCTTTTTTGTGGAATTCTATTGCGTAAGTTCTTTTTGATCGCCTTTGAAAATTAGGACTTGTCGAAACTGCGCTACTATTCAAGATAAGATTATACAGTGAAATGGAATAGATGAAAAAGTGCTAGAGAATATAAAAGGTTGCAAAGAAGGCTACATATAGACAATACGGGTGGATAGAATTTGGTAAAGTTGTTCAATAAAATATAGAGTGAAAAAAAAAGAAATAGTTATAGGCGTTTATACAATTAAAATCTGACATAGAAAAGGGAAAAAACGATCGGAAGAGTTTGGATAAATACAAATAGACGTCGCCGAGAACGATAATGGAGTATTTTCAAACGTGTCTATTACGATTATTTTTCACCATCATAATGGCGGATTTGATTTCCACATATATTGATGACCAAACCGAGCAAAATGGCAAAGTTTGAAAACGATCTGAAGAGTGTGGAAAAGAACTCAAATTTCTTCAGACGACAAAATCGTCAGTGAAGTAAGAAGAGGCTAGTAAAAAAATGGCAAAGTTTGAAAACGATCGGATAAGAACCCAAATTTCGTCAGACGACAAAATCGTTAGTGAATTAAGAAGAGGCTAGTAACGAATAATAGGAGGCTAAAAAAACGCTCGATAAGCGTCAGGGAGAAATACGAGAAAGTATTTTCAAACGTGTCTGATACGATATTTTTTTACCATCGTAATGGCGGCGTATATTGATGACCAAAATGAGCAAAATGGCAAAGTATGAAAACGATTGGATAGGAGCCAAAATTTTTGCTTAATAGTGATCGTAAGTGAAAGTAAGAAGAGGTTAGTAATAGTAAAAAAAAAGAGATTAACTGAAGTGTAGGCATTTTTTTTTTTAAATAAAATATATAGCAATTTTTTTTCTTACTTTGAAAGCTTTATAGCATTTGAAACATTTCTAATTTGTTTAAAAAGTGTGCGGAAATCAAATGAGTTTGGAATTCAATTCAGTGATATTTTTCCTACTTTGAAAGCTTCATAGCATTTGAAACATTTCTAATTTGTTTAAAAAGTGTGCGGAAATCAAATGAGTTTGGAATTCAATTCAGTGATATTTTTCTTACTTTGAAAGCTTCATAGTATTTCAAATATTTCTAATTTGTTTAAAAAGTGCGAGAAAATCAAATTATTTATTTCAGTGATATTTTTGTTACTTTTAAAGCTTCATTGTATTTGAAATATTTCTAATTTGTTTAAAGTGTGAGGAAATCAAATCATTTATTTCAGTGATATTTTTGTTACTTTTAAATCTTCATAGTATATGAAATATTTCTAATTTGTTTAAAAAGTGTAACGAAATCAAATGAGTTTGGAATTCAATTCAGTGATATTTTTCTTACTTTGAAAGCGTCATAGTATTTCAAATATTTCTAATTTGTTTAAAAAGTGTGAGAAAATCAAATTATTTATTTCAGTGATATTTTTGTTACTTTGAAAGCTTTATAGCATTTGAAACATTTCTAATTTGTTTAAAAAGTGTAAGGAAATCAAATGATTTCGGAATTCAATTCAGTGATATTTTTCTTACTTTGAAAGCGTCATAGTATTTGAAACATTTTTAATTTGTTTAAAAAGTGTGAGGAAATCTAAAGCATTCAATTCAGTGATATTTTTCTTACTTTGAAAGCTTCATAGCACTTGAAATATTTCTAATTTATTTAAAAAGTGTAAGGAAATCAAATGAGTTTAGAATTCAATTCAGTGATATTTTTCTTACTTTGAAAGCGTCATAGTATTTGAAATATTTCTAATTTGTTTAAAAAGTGTGAGAAAATCAAATTATTTATTTCAGTGATATTTTTCTTACTTTGAATACTTCATACTATTAACATTTCTAATTTGTTTAAAAAGTGTGAGAAAATCAAATTATTTATTTCAGTGATATTTTTCTTACTTTGAAAGCGTCATAGTATTTCAAATATTTCTAATTTGTTTAAAAAGTGTGAGAAAATCAAATTATTTATTTCAGTGATTTTGATTTTTTTTTTTTTTTTGATTTTGAAATACTTCTAATTTGTTTAAAAAGTGTGACGAAATCTATTCAGTAATATTTTTCTTACTTTGAAAGCATTTGAAATATTTCTAAATTGTTTAATAAAAAACATACATAAAAAAAGGAAATCAAATGAGTTCGGAATTCAATTCATTCATTTCAGTGATACATATTTACATTTTAAATTAAAAAAAAAAAAAAACAATTAAGGATCGAGTTTCGTGCTGAAAATTTTACCGTTACGTATCGTGTGTAGTCAATGTTTACGCAATTCGCAGTTGTTTTTTGTTTTGTTTTCTTTTCGTATTGTTTTTCTTTTGTTTTATTGTTTATTTAAATTTAATTAAATTTGAATTTCGAATGCGAATTTATGGAGAGAAGTGGGTGGGTGGGTGGATGGGGGGGGGGGTGGTGGTGTTGGGAGGAAGTTAGCGAGCACACCCCCGTTGCCGGCAATGGTCAAGTTTTGGCCGTAAGCCGGCGAGTAAATGTAAAACGTAAACACACACACAGTGCGGTGCGTCGCGTGCGTGCGCGCGTGAGCGAGTGTGCGTGTGCGCCGAGAGCGGGGGCGGAGGCGGCGGCGAGGGGGGTGGGGTCTCCGAGTCGGAGGGGGGGAAGAGGACACGCGGCACGCGCGTACTGCGGCCGCAACGGGCGGCGCTGCACTGCGGGGGCCACTGCCGGGAGGTGAGGGGCCGTGAGGGGAGCCCGCCATCGATCGGAGGCGGGGGAGGGGGGGGGCGCGCTATCGAGCGGCGCGCGCTCCGGACACCCCAGACCCCCTCGCCCGAAGACCACCCCCCCCCCCCACGTGCATTCGCGCACTATGCCAATTCGGGGGTGGCACCCTCTCGCGGTGCTTTTTCAAACGCGACCTCAGGCTGGCCAATCTCACTGACTAAAAGTCGCACGAAAACTCTCAACGATCGGATCACTTTCAGGACTGTTGATCATCATCAAACACCGGCCGCAAAGTAGCAAAGTAGCAAAAAACCAGACACTATTCTTAAAAACCTTGAATTTGCAATTAAAACAAAGTGTTAGAAAGCATAAGCCAAGATCAGATCTGAAAATCCCCTCTGGAGAAAGTCTGAAATGGCAGTCAGTAATAAAATATTTAGGAGTAACGTTTGATAAAGGAATGAGATGGGCACCTCACATTGAGGCAGCGAAATGCAAGGCGATGCGGGGTATATCCTCAATATATCCAATATGTAATCGCCATAGTTCTTTATCAACGCTAAATAAAATAAAATTATATCGCGCGCTCATATTACCATTATTAACCTATGCTTCACCTCTATGGAATAACGCTTCGAATACTAACCTTTCCAAGCTCCAAGTAATACAAAATAAATCCCTAAAAATAATTTATAATACACCCATATATATACTAACCTGAAAAAACTGCATGCCATATATAATATTCCGTTTGTTACAGACATTACTAACAAACTAACCAGTAGATTCTATGACAGAATCACTAATAACCATACTAACACACTTGTGAAGAGTCTCGGTGATTACAACAAAATGTCTATATCCTTCAGGTATAAACACAGATTACCTAAACACAATCTGCTTTAGGTCATCGACTTTAGAGAGTCTTTAATTAATATTATGTATTAGATGTATTATGAACATTTATAAGGATTGTAAATAGGTTTTTGAGCTCTTTTTCCTATTATGCTTTAGATTAACATTAGAATAATATAATACAGTGATTAATAACCAAATTAAATCAAATTGTAAAATAGAAAATGATTAGTAGATTAGTAGCTATTAAAATAGATATAAGATGTATTGTGAACATAATTTCATAATAATAAAAAGCATTTAAAAATCAAATCAAATTAAACACCGGCCGCGGAAACATTTTCAATACACGTTCAGCCCTCTGAGTGCTGACATCTTGTATGTGTTAAAAACCCGCCACGTTGAAGATTTCGTCAACATTTCCAACTGGAATTATTCTGAAGTCCAATTGTCCGGTTCCCGGAAAGATGCACTAAATTGCACTGAAAAGTAGCGCAGTTTCGCGAAGTCCTAATTTTTAAAGGCGCTCAAAACTCCCAATTTTTTTTTAATTATTTCTCACATGCGAAATTGAGAAGAAAACTTATTATACATATATGTATCTATCAAGTTATGACTAGTGGCCGGACCCACAGTGCGTCGTTTATTGTTCAATTGTTGTAAATGCATAGTTAAAGGTTCGTCCAACCTTTATTTTTTTTACTCTAGCTTTGTAAATAGAGCCAAACCGCCCCGATTACTGGAAAAAGCACGGTGTCTATCCGCAGTCTAGTTATGACTCATAACAAATAGAGATTATTGATTGGCGGTAGAATCCAGCAAAATGTAATAATACACTTTTGTGGTAGAATCAAAAATTTCTAATATGCGCCCTCTTAATAAATGTGGTTAAACGAATGTTTTTTTATATATCTCGTAAACGATCAATTAGTACAAATATCTCGTAAACGATCACCCACCAACAAAAATCAATATCATATTCGAATTCAGTGGGTCAAACTTAGTAAAGATTGGTTAGTATCCGCTCTGGTAACTCAAAAACGTGATTTTTTGTTGCTCATTGTAATCGGAGAGCCTTCATACTACATATGTACATAAGAATTAAAAATTTAATCGTTTCTCCATTGTAAGTTACAGGGAAGGGGATTACTGTGGGCAACAAGTGTCCAAGAATAAACACTATTCAAATACCGACAATGATGATCTCGCAGATCAACAGAGCCAAGACGAAGAACTGCAAACTGCAAAAGTTCAGTATGGAATCATTTTTCAAAAGATATTCCAAATTAGTCAGTGATTAGTGCCATACTTTCAGCAAGATCCCAATGATACGTTTCAATATTCATGCTCACGTTCGAAGAGGTGGTTGTGAAATAAATGATTTTAGCACCCTAAAAATGAGTTTAGCACCCTCGGATAACATACAAATTTTTGATTTTTAAATGCTTTTTATTATTACGAAATTATGTTCACAATACCATCTTATATCTATTTTAATAGCTACTGATCTACTGACCATTTTCTATTTTATAATTTAATTTAATTTGGTTAGTAATCATAGTATTATATTATTCTAATGTTAATCTACAGCATAAAAGGAAAAAGTGCTCAAAAACCTATTTACAATCCTTATAAATGTTAAATTAAAGATGCTCTAAAGTCGACGATCTAAAGCAGATTGTGTTTAGGTAATCTGTGTGTTATACCTGAAGGGTATAGACATTTTGTTGTAATCACCGAGACTCTTTACAAGTGTGTTAGTATGGTTATTAGTGATTCTGTCATAGAATTAACCGATTAGTTTGTTAGTAATGTCTGTAACAAACGGAATATTATATATGGCATGCAGTTTTTTCAAGTTAGTATATATGGGTGTGTTATAAATTATTTTTAGGGATTTATTTTGTATTACTTGGAGCTTGGAAAGATTAGTATTCGAGGCGTTATTCCATACAGTTGAAGCATAGGTTAATAATGGTAATATTAGCGCGCGATATAATTTTACGGATAACATACAAATGGATGCGGTGCATCCGCTCTAAAATCGCCAGACAAATTGAACGACAGATTAACGGACGGCTGCTTTAAATGCCATTCTCGTCTTCTCGAATGATTGATTGCACATCATATGACGGGTAACCTTTCGATGTGCACAGATGCAATTATTAAAATTGAGTTGGATCTTTCCGGCGAGTTTAAAATAAGGCAAGATTCGATAAGTTCCGAATCTTGCCTTATTAAACTAAAGCCAGAAAGATCCAACTCAATTTTAATAATTGCATCTGTGCACATCGAAAGGTTACTTCTGATGTGCAATCTATCAATTACGTTTAAAGCTGCCATTCTGTTAATCTGTCGTTCGTTTGTCTGGCGATTTTAGAGCGGATGCAGCAAACCCCATACAAATACCAATACAAATATTTTTTAATATATTTGCAATCGACCCGTCGGTCATAAGTAGAGGTCGGAATCTGAAGGGGCCGGAAACGTGCCGCCTATTGTTCAATTGTTGTAAATGCTTTGTAAAAAAGGTTCGGCAAACCTTTAACAATGCATTTACAATCTTTGAACAATAAACAGCCCCTTCAGATTCCGGGCTATATTCATAAGCAAATTTTATCACAATTTATTTCAGAAGATTTGGCAATTCATTCATTTCCAGCTTTTTATCCATTATTCGAACACTCTGCGGCGCTTTAGTCTAGTGACTTTTGCACTAGACTTTATAAGAGCTTTTGCCAGCTCGTTTGGGTGGGTTTCGAGTCTATGCTTGTAGTTCTTTGTATAACTTTCTATTTCCGATTTAATTGATGGTATAGATCAGGCCTGGGCAAACTGCGGCCCGCCGAGTATTTTGGTGTGGCCCGCGAGCAAAATTCAAAAAAAGTTTACTTTTTTCTGATCTGAAAAAATTTTGTTGATTTGTTAAATGGTTTATCGTTTCTGACATAAGATATAATTTAAATTTGGGCCAAACTAGAATAAAAACTTTAATAAGCAATTATCATCAATATTAGAATCGATCACATGGTACTCGATAGCTCTCGACGAAAGTAATGATCGAAAAGATACCGCACAGTTATTAATTTTCATATGCGGATGTAACTCTAAGTTTGAAGTTATTGAAGAATTTTTGTCATTGGAATCACTTAAAGATCAAACAACAGGAGCTGATATTTTTGTTGCTGATAAGTTGTTAATTGCTGAAGTCGGTACGTGCTGACTAGGTATGAATAGACCTTTAAGTGGTGAGTTTCCATGAAGATTTGGCGACTCCCGAAAAATTGATATAGACTTGCAATTGCAATATATATTGATAGCGTATCGATGGAGTTATAAATTAAGATTATATATTTATAGTGGGATGCTGATTTAAGAGAATTACACCGTCATAAAGAAATTTGCAAATTTTACAACGCCCTTAATACGGAAAAATTCGACAAACTTAGAGATTTTGCTCAAAAAATGTTGGTGGTTTTTTGATCAGTCTAAATATGTAAACAAACATTTTCAACCATGAATATCAATAAAAATTCTTTACAATCAGACATCACAGATGAAAATTTACTATAAAATTTTCTTCTGAAATTAAAAAACTGTTAAAAATGTAAAACATTTTCATTCGTCAAATTAAATTGTTGTTTTGTATGAAATTTAAAAAAAAATGATGTTTTAATTTCTTTCGCGATAATAAATAATGTATATCTAAAAATAGTATTTTACTTGCGGCCCGCCGATCATTTTTGAGTAAGTTTGCCCAGGCCTGGTATAGATACATGTTGATGAATTTCAGTGTTTCTCGCAAACCATGGGGCATTTGTTATTATTCTAAGAGCTTTATTTTGGAATCGTTGTAAGATTTCCACGTTAGAATTACTACTCGTTTCCCATAGTTGGATACCATATGTCCAGACTGTGTCATACAAGACAAATACCCCTTGACGCTTTTTTTTATGGAATTAGATTGCGTTAGAGCATCTTTGAAAGTTTGGATGTTTCGAGAGTGCATTTTTCCGGTCACCAAATTGTCCCTAGGCGTTTGGGCATCATATTTTTTTACTAGTTCTTACTCAAATATCTTCTTTGAAGTACATATACATACATAGATCATCTTTAGAAGATATGCTACTAATTTTTTTTATGTGATTTCATCTTATTTGCTATTGGAATACCTCTTATCATAGTGCCCAAAAAGTTTATGAAAGTGCCGTGAGGTATTTTGAATTTATTTCCTGTGTTATTCAGCAGTACCCAACCTTTTCAAAAGAAGCAAGTTTCTTTGAGTGTTGACGTCTTGTCTGTGTGAAAGTCCGCCACGTTGAAAATTTCGCCAACATTTCCAACTGGAATCATTCTGAAATCCAATAGACAGCAGGTATAAAAATTGTCCGGTTCCCGGAAAGATGCACTAAATTGCACTGAACGCAGTTTCGATAATAATAAAACTAAAACTTATGGTTTCGTGAAAATCAGCGTTTATTCGATTGAGCGTTTTATCGGTCAGTATAATGTCCAGAGACCCGCAGACACGATGTTCGACGGCTAAAAAAACTATTCACTATTGTCAACCATTTTTTTGCTCTCCATCTTTCTCGGACAATGCAAAGGTCTACTGTTATTTTTAGAGGTAGGATAGTCACAGTGCTATCCATTGTTCGACAAACCTTTAACAATGCATTTACAACCTTTGAACAATACACGGCCCCCTCAGGCTCCGGTGACTAGTTATTTTATGCCAGCATCCTTGCCGCCTAAGTTTAATAAGGTTCCTGGAAAAATGCACTAAATTGCACTGAATAGTAGCGCAGTTTCGAGAAGTCATAATTTTCAAAGGCGCTCAAAAAGAACTTACGCAATAGAATTCCAAGCAAAAACTTACGCAATAGAATTCCAAGCAAAAACTTACGCAATAGATAATTGTCTCGAGAGTGCAACTATTTCGAATGCATTTTTCCGGCCACCAAATTATCCCTAGACGTGTGGGCATCATATTTTTTACTAGTTCTTACTCAAATATCTTCTTTGAAATTTCTTAGCCCTTTGAGTGCTGACGTCTTTTCTGTTGAAAGCACGTTAAAAATTTCGCCAACATTTCCAACTAGAATTGTTTTGAAATCTAATAGATAGCAGGTATAATAATTGTAGCTAATCCAAACAAACCCTATAACACTACATTAGTTAACTTCCGTCGAGAATTTCGAGTTTTCTAAAGGTGTGTTTAGACTGTCTAATATATCTTGCAACAATATGAAATAAGCAAAAGAAGGCTAATAACCCTTTGAGTGCTGACGTCTTTTCTGTTGAAAGCTCGCCACGATTAATATTTCGCCAACATTTCCAACTAGAATTGTTTATAAATGCAATAGACAGCAGGTATAACAATTGTAGCTAATCCAAACAAACCTTAGATCACTCTTAGATCCCCTAGATAACTACCGCCGAGGATTTCGAGTTTTGTAAAGGTCTGTTTAGATTCTCTAACATACATATCTTGCAACAATATTAATGAATGTATTTTTCCAAAACTATGTAGTTCCATCTTCTTCATTGTTGTTAAAATGTAATGCTCACAATCTAAGTGCCAAGCCACAATCTAAAATACCCAGCATACAATCTAAATACTCAGCTAGGGATTTCCATCGGGAAATTCTGCTATGGTTATAAATTCCGGTGCAGACCAGTTTAATATGAACGTTGACAAATTAATGACACGTATTACACGAACCACTTTCAATGCATTTTTTTTTCAATGCTACCTGGAAAAGTTTAGCGGGTAGTATTATTGTTTACTTTTTACATGCTCAAAATACAAAGTATATCGGCGATTTTCAGACCTATGGACTTGTTGGCAAAATGTCGATCGGCGTTGGTCAGCATTCAAAGGGTTAATTAATGGATTTTTCCAAAACTAGTTCCATCTTCTAACATATGAATGTATTTTTCCAAAACTAGTTCCACGCTAACATATGATGGTGATCGGTGGTTACGTTTATATTTAGCACCGAGTGATAATTGTTCGATACCGTGCTAATCTTTAATACTACTGGTTAGAAAAATGTTATAAATCGTATTTATACGATGTTTGTAATATCTAACCATAGATTTCAGGTATTGTTTCGATTTGCATGTGTATGTATGTAATAATTATGTATTTAGATGTCTCGTTAATTATGAGTTTTCAATGTGACTACCTGGAGCTAATCTGTAATGTCACTATGGCGAAATTGTAAAAAATAAATAAATATTCCTTGGCATAATCATATCCGATGGCTTCGAAAAGTACTTCGATGAGTATGGGATATAAAATATACTATTGTATAATATACTTTCCCGAATTAATGATTGGCTTTGTGATTTTGCATTTACTCTGGATATAGTGACACACTTACATACATATATTCTTTCAACGCAGTGTGACAGGGGAATTATATTGATGACCAAAATGAGCAATATGGCAAAGTATGAAAACGATCGGATAAGAGGCAAATTTTTTTCAGAATTGTAATCGTAAGTGAAGCTAAAAGGAGGTTTGTAAAAAATTATACGCCCACGATATGGTGAAAAGTTTGAATGGATTTCAATTAAAACTCCGACTGTTTCTTCAACATTTATTGATTAAAAGGGTAGACCAATTTCCAACCATGAATTTGCTGAAGATACCAGAAAATATGGTGAAATTATCAACGCTTTGAGCGATGAGTTTTCACGAAGATTTGGCGACTTCCGAAAAATTGAGACAATCTTGGTTAATTTAATTTAATTAATTTAATTTAATTTAAGTTAATTAATTCTTGAGATTAATTTTCAATAGATATTTATTGATACAACTTGAAATCAGAGACCCGAACCGTTATTTTTTTCGTTCCGATTCAGTATAAAAAAAATATATCGGTTTTTTTAAACGTTTTTAAGGAAATCAACCTCCATGTGTGACCAAACATTTTCAATCATGAAATGATGCAAAACAGTTTCATTCGTCTCATAAAACTTTTTAATGAAATTTATAAAAAACTATATCGTGATTCCTTTTATGATAATAAAAACTGTAAAAATAGTATTTTACTTGCGGCCCACCACTCATTTTGAATTTCTAATGTGGCCTTTCATACAAAAAGTTTGCCCAGACCTGCTTAAATACATTACTTCTGATGCTACCCGGCTTCGCTTGGTTCCACTTTTGACGATATCTTCCGATAAAATAAAAGAAACTTGAAATGGAAATGCAATCCAGTAGGGAAAATGCGGTCGCACTATGAAAAAATATTAATTTGTTTTTATATTAAATTTAATTGAATTGAAAAGAATTAATATTATTGAACGACCGACCAATCACAAACGTCTTTGATTTGAATCCAGTCAATCAGAAACGACTTTGGCGACAGCCAATCACAAACAAATTACAGACGCCGTTTCGGTTTTATATATAACTAGTGAATAGCCCGATGAAACATCATCGCATGGGTATAAAATTATTATATACTCGTATAAACCTAAAAAACCGTTATTTTCGTAGACTCTCATAGGTAGTTTTCAATTCTTTATTTGTAATAATTTTCAATTCTTAAAGTTAACGTTAACAAAATTTTAATTAAAGTTAACAAAATGTAAAATTTTCCGATTATACACAAACGGTCATTGACCTCGTAACGTTGAATATTATTATTACACATAACAAATTAAGTACATATTCATATGATGTGTATTTACAACACATATCCTGGGAGAGGTTATGGCGTGTGAAGCGGGCCCGTGAGCATGAGATGGCGTTTGGAATCAGAGGTCCGAGGTGCGATTCCCGGCGCCCACCCGTAAATAAAATAATTTTTTTTCGAATATCGTCAAAATATAAATAATTTCAATAATTTCAATTTAATTGAAAATATATATTTAATTGTTTTATATGAAAAGAAAAAGAAATGGTTCAAAACCTCGCTAAATAAAATTATTATAATTACGTATTTTTATATGGCGAGAAGGAATATTTCAATTAATGTTTAAAAAAAATGGCAAAATCAAGAAGCGGCTTTGTTGTCGTGGTTGAGACCGTGAAACTCAATTAGACCTATATGAGGCTTTTTGAGATCGCAGGTTCGACTCGCAGCACAGTGGTCTCCGACGAAAAATGAATTTATCAATTTTTATCGATTCATTCATTATGTTCGGCGAGAGTGTGCGAGACACACACACACACACCCACACACATTCACACACACACACAGTTTACCGTTTTTATATATATGATATATCAGTTTGAATTGCATCGCAAAATTTCAGATATATATATATAATATTGTAGCGTGGGCAAAAAGGAGCTGCCGTTTAAATTGGATTCGAGGACTATCTCCCGCCTTAAGTGCATTCGAGGGGAACAATGGAGACCCTCGGATTAGATCGAGTAGCAACTCCACTATTTCCCAGAATCCGGACGAACGTGAGACGGCGTGTCTGAGACCGTGAGACCGTACGTAACGAAACAATAGGTAAACAAACGTGTCGAGGAAGATGCATTGAGCGACCTGCCCTTTATAAACTGGTACTTAGGCCATATCAGGGAATTCGGGAAGGAGCACTGGCGGTGTCTGAATCTCCTTAATCACCCAACAAATGCTGTGAAGCGACTTTGGCCTTTCATTTGGATCCTCCATCCACCCCTACGCAACAATATGTACATATGTAGACACTACATTACTTAAATTAAAATAAGATTTTTCTCGACTCCTACTCCGACTCCACTGCCCTGATTTTTTTCTTGTGTGTCTGCTTATTTAAGAGATAATTCGAACGACGTACAATATAAGAGACGAGACAATTTTTTTACTGTTTAAAAGTTAAAAGTAGATTTTCTCGTTAGAATGATAATATATGTGAATACATTTGTTGGCAATGTACTCACAATCATTTGTCACGATCAATCTCATACCATTGTAAAAGGTATACCTGACGGTTTTGAAGAGACAACACATGTCACCCCGTTTCCGCTGGAGGTGAACTATTATTTATCTGTGTATATATTATGTACATGTATTTATTTATTCACGAGACAATTCTTTTCGCGGAGGTTCAGATGTCAAGGTGAGTGTCAGTACGAATCGGGATTTTCAGCATAAAATAGCAACGAAAAAAATGGCACGTGTATTACTTGTCTAATAGGTAGGAAGTGGGAAGTCAAAATTTCGTATATTGATAGTTCGAGTTGTACAAACACAGAATATCAAATAAATGTAGAAAAATTTACATTCACTTGTAGATTATGTAATGCAAATCAGCTTAAACAATTTTTGAGCTTAGGGGGGGGGGGAGGGGGGTCTAATGTATTATACTTTTTAAAAATATTATAGAATATTATTAGACATATTTTTAAGATAAGAATATAAGAAATAAAATATTTTTCATATTCAATTCGATATAATAAAGAAAACATGCGTCGTAGACGATTATTATTATTATTTTTTTATATTTGATCCGATGTAGCGTGAGACTTGCGCAAAACGAGCTTGCTGTCGCATTCGTGCAATGTGTTGTAACATTAAAGGACGTAAAATAATTTCCATATATTATTTAATTATTTCTTATTTAACTATATGTACATAATATTATCATAATATAATTCAATACGAGGTATTTAATAATATTACTGTAAATTTTGCTGTCCATACCATGACGTTGACAATTACTTTTATCGTCTAAAAAATTTAAATTTACATTAATATAAAATATATCTATATGTATTCCATAAATAAATTAATAATATTAACAACTTATGAATTTTATATTAAAATTTTATTAATGTTAATATTTCAAAACAATAACAAACACAAAACTAACAAAAAAATAAAAGTCAAATTCTATCCACCGCTATTCGCACGAACAATGTTGTATTTTTTGACCTAAATGCAATGCGAAACTGAAACGAAATATAATTGACAATTGCAGGTTGAGTCGGGAGAGTGGGAGGGGGTTGAATGCGATAGAATGTACATTTTACATACATACCCATTTGTGCTATTGCCGTGTGTTGACGTGTGTAGTTTTGTCACTCTTGACCATGTTTTCAATCACGGATTCAACCAGGAATGGTGGCTCCAGGATCCTGGAATTGTGCACTTACATTTTGAGTGCCCTTGGTCCTGACTCTAATTGGCACTACTTGTCTGCTGATGCGATTCGTCTTATCAGAACCTCTACAATAGAAATTAAATCCCTTGCTGTATCGGTCAATGAGCCCTGCCTAGAGACTGTTGAGTCCAAACTTAACCTACTGCTTCAAGAGATGTCTGAGGTGAAGCATCATCAGATGAGTACACCAGTTACGATAAAAAGCGCAGTTTTGGATGCTTTGTTGAACATACACACTACGTCGCATGTTCCTGTACGTGGGTCCACGTCATCTACTCGCCAACTATCTGTAGATGTCGTTGATATCGATGCGTTGCAGAGTGGCCAAATGAGTCCTAACGACTGTCAATTGTCAACAATAGCAACAACACCATCTTCAAAACTGCCATTATTGTATTCATCTGCAGCTGCCTCCAGACCTCCTTCAGTGGCCGCTGCGGCAGCTCAATCTAATGACTCACCATTGAAGGTCTCCACTGGACGGAAAGTGTTCGATGATTCCAATGCTGGCTCCAAGTCTGTGCATCCGATTAAGCACAGCAGAACTCGTAAATACATTGTTGGTTCTGCTAAAGATGACGGCCTAGTTTCGTCCCAGAGGAACAGGTATTTACATATTTTTTTTCTGGATGTTCATACCACGGATATCAAAATAATAAATTATATGAAGAATAAAGGAGTAAAAGATGTCCAGGTTGAAAAAATACCCACCAGAAAAAATTATGCATCATACAAGGTGAAAGTACCTGAAGATAAGTTCCAAGAAACACTTAAATCAGATTTCTGGCCTGCTGGTGTCGCAGTGGATAAGTGGCAATTTCGAGGTAGAGTGGCATCCTCTAAAGATGCCAAAAAGAGTCAGAAATGCTAAGTCAAAGTCTATCTCTATTTACTATCAGAATGTAAGAGGTCTTGCTACGAAGACGGTTAAATTTTGCAATTCCGTAAAGACCTATGACTTTGATCTGGTAGCGCCGTGGCTTAATGACTCTTTGTGCAATGAAGAGCTATTTGATGATCGCTGTGTGGTCTTCAGGAGAGACTTCAGCTGCTGGCTGTTCGTTTGGAGATATTTTACGTACCTGTCGACGCTTGGACCATCTGGAGACTATAGGCGAGCATTTTTGGATAGCTCTAGAATTTGAATGTTTCACTTTGTATGTATGTGTTATTTATTTTCCCCCAAACATATCAGACGATAAAGTGACAGTGTTTTTTGATAAGATGTATGAATTGAATGATCGATTGATGAAGAAGAGAATGTTAATCTTGGGGGATTTTAATAGTAATTCGCTGAAATGTATGAATGAAAATGTGTTAATGATGTGTGAATTATTTAATTTAAAACAATTAAATGATATTGTTAATAAATTTGACATTAGACTGGATTTGATATTTACTAACAGCGATAATTGTCACAGTGTAGTAAATGATAAAGTTCAATTTGTGGCCATAGACAATTATCACCCGGTTTTGGAAAGCACTGATGTTAATGAAGCGGTTGATGTATTCTATGACTTATTGTATAATGTGTTTGATCGTCTGTTTCAGAAAAAACTTCCATCGGATAGTGTTAATGGTTTAACAAAGATGTAAGCCCCCCCCCCTTATATACATGATTTCCTTACAGCAAAATAACTTTCCAAAATAATGATAATCTTTTTACGTAGAAAAACCTGTTCTTCTGCATTTTGTATTTTCGCGTTCAAATAAGTCACAGAGCCTGCTATATGTTTGGTTATCAATGCTTCCAAACTAAGTTGCCAGAAGGTTAATAAAAGATAGAAAATTTCCAGGATTGTTAGAAGATACCAAACTTTCTTGATGTTCTCGAAATGCCAAATTACATTTGAAATGCAGTTGACTGACTTGATGCCAATAATTTATACGACTTCTAACGAGATATGTATATTCTTCAATTGTCTCTTAATTTTTCCACAAATCGTACGTAAAACAGGATTTAGTGTGTACTTGTGATTTTTCATGAATTAATCTTTTTTTTAAAGTCCTCTACAGTATTTTATTCCTTCAACCCAACACTTAAAATTTTTTGAAAAAGTATCTTTTTCCAACAAGATCTCGAGGAAAAGATACAATATCGGGTTGACAAGTGTCGTAATTCAATATGAATTTCCCCAGATTGGTGTTATTTTCTGTCATTCTGCTCATTTGTAATGTCCTCGATCAGTCGGATATTTTTCTTGAAGAAGGAACCTCATAAATGAAGCTTGCATTAAGTTCGCTTTATTATCCGCAACTACAGGTTCGATTCGACAGAAGGTGAAATTGCACATGGATTTGCAGAATATTTTAAAACTGATTTCACCCATCTTCTTTGTTTGTTTCAGACACTGATGATACTAACTATTCAAACTCAACATTGAGTATTAGGGAATTTTTGGATGAAGACATGAAATATGGATTTAGTCAATTGAAAAATAAGACTTCTTCCAGTCCAGATCTTCTTCCTGATTTCGTTTTAAAAGTATGTGAGCGAGGTCTCATGGAACCTCTCAAATATCTTTTTAATTTGTCTATGAAATCGTGTATTTTCCCTAAAACGTGGAAATGTGCCAAAGTAACTCTTAAACTAAACTTTTAGTACAAAACTTTAGACCTATTTCGGTTCTTTCTGCGCCTGCAAAGGTATTTGAAATTATTCTTCATAGGTCTGTAGTCAGTCATTGTCATCAATTTCTAATTGATCAACAACATGGATTTCGTCCTACTCGCTCAATTGTATCAAATATACTATGCTTTTCAAAAGTAATTGGTAAATCTCTTGATTCTTCGCTGCAAGTGGACGCAATTTACACTGATTTTGAAAAGGCTTTTGATAAGGTTGACCATGGAATTCTTGTTCGAAAGCTTTCCAATTTTGTGCTTTCAGATCATTTGGTAAACTTTTTTGCTGATTATTTAACAGAGAGAAGACAATATGTTTCTTGTGGTAATTATCGATCTGATGAATATCATGCATCTGGCGTACCACAAGGGTCCAACCTTGGCCCTTTATTATATCTTCTATTTGTTAATTACATCGGTAATTCGCTAAATCATTCTGAGTTTCTTCTTTTTGCTGATGACTTCAAAATTTTCAGAGCGATTAAAACTTCCTATGACTGTGAAGATCTCCAATCACTATTGAACTGGTCTATTAAAAATCGTCTACCATTTAGTTTTTCAAAGTGTCATGTTGTATCATACTCAAGATCACAGTCCCCTGTTGAGTTTCTCTATAGTCTTGGGAACTGTCGTTTATTGAGAACTGATACAACGGTGGATCTTGGAATATTATTTAGGAGCGATTTAAAATCACGACTCATATTACTAACATGTGCTGTAGAGCGACTAAAATGCTTGGATTTGTTTTGCGCAATGCGCACTACTTCCATTATCCAAATATTATTGGATTGCTCTATTGTTCTCTTGTTAGAAGCATTTTGGAGTTTGGCGCTGTGATATGGAATCCCAATGAGGCGAAATTCTCTCTCTTGATTGAAAGAGTTCAGAAAAAATTTCTACGTTACCTATACTTGAGAAAGTATGGGTATTATCCGTATTTATTTCCCACAGCGTTTCTGCAGGGTACCTTGGGCTTTGATTATCTGGCTTCTAGAAGGATTGTTGCCATTTATTTTATTTATTTATTTATTCAAATACCAAAACTGCTAATACATACAATACAAAAAAAATATAAATCATCTTCCACAAAGGTATCCATTAATACCCTTCAAGAAAGCAGCAATGTTATTAGAACTTCTAATGCCTTCAGGAAGGGCATTATACATTTGAACACCTCTGTGAAAAACACCTCCTGCAGTTTTAGCTTTCTTAACTCTACCTATAATTAATTCATTCCTATTTCTCGTTTTATAATTATGTATATCTCTGTTCCTAACTATATGTTTATTAAAATATTTGGGTAATAGATTCTTATCTAGCTTATATATAAACGTTAAAGTGCTTACTTTAAGACTATTTCTAATGTCCAACCATTTCAATTCATCTAACATACTTATTACATTCTTACGTTTCCTCACATTCAAAATTGCACGCATTGCTCTATTCTGCACTTTCTGCAGTTTATCAATACACAAACCACTAAATAGATTGAGGACTGTAGCGCAGTATACAGTATGAGGACGTACAATACAATTATATATCAATATTTTACTTTTTATACTTAATAAATTTCTTAACCTACAAAGTACACCAACTTTTTTTGCCATTTTTTTAATAATATAATCTGCGTGCACCTTAAAACTTAATTTACAATCCAAAAAAATGCCCATATACTTAATATTATCTACTACTTCTACCACTCTCCCATCCATAATCACATCACTCACAACTTTTTTATTATTCATTGAACAGTGGCGTAACTACCGCGCCCGCAGACCCCGCAATGCGGAGGGGCGCCGAGACCTGGGGGGCGCCACGAAGCGCGCCTTTTTCACGGATTTTTTAATTTGTTCCGTAATTTTTTTAAAAACTTCTCTTATTTTTCAACCTATTTGTACTATATGTGTATGTACATACATTAACGTATTTTGAATTTATCCTCATTGTGTAATTGATCATTGTGTAAAGACTACCGTCTTTTTCCATCTTTTGAACGTCAGTGCCACTTCAACCTATTAGCTGAGAATTCTCTTATTCTTGTATATATTTTTTCAATGTGTTAACAATAAAACAAAATTATATGATTAAAACCAATAAAATTTATAAATTTTTCGCTGTCACCATTAGGAGGTGAGAAGTTTTTAAGGAAAATTCACCATCAGTTACATTAAACAGATTGTGCACTGCTTGTTGGTCGTCCAGATTAAACTATTAATGCACTTTGATATATAGGTACACATATCGATACGTCAAAAAGTATAAATATTAATTTGGAAAGCTATTTTGCTAATATTAATATATGGGGGAGGGGGGGGGGGCGCCGTAAAATATTTTGCGGGGGGGCACCGGGAAATCACGCTACGCCACTGTTATTCATCCACATCATCTTTGCCTTACTTAAGTTCACTTTCAGTTTATTCTCACATAACCAATCACTTAAATACCGTAATTTCCAAATACTTCTTTGGAGTTTTAAATGGAGTTGTTGACAATCCTTCGATTTTATATTAGCTTAAGTTTTGGGCTCCTGAGACCGGTAGAGCGCTGCGTAATCGACGACTCTTTCAACCTATTATTACAAGAACGTCTGCTTTCAAAAACTCGTCACTGATGGAGGCTGTCCGGTTCCTCAACGTGATAGGAGAACATCTTGACTTGTTTAATTGTCGTGTTGATGAATTGGTCAGCTTCATGAGATTCAACACTGGTTTGTTTGAAAGAGATGTATGAATGGAT
Organism: Arctopsyche grandis; assembly: GCF_051622035.1. Classification (NCBI taxonomy): domain Eukaryota; kingdom Metazoa; phylum Arthropoda; class Insecta; order Trichoptera; family Hydropsychidae; genus Arctopsyche; species Arctopsyche grandis. The sequence goes on from NC_135356.1 coordinate 35,708,169, forward strand.
TTTACATCAGTTTAATTTTTTTATAGTTTTATTTTTATTTTTTTTAAATTTGTATTATTTATTATATAACCGCTGTGACGCATTGGGGTAACCTGTCAGGTCACAGCGGTCTTTAATTATTTTTATTATTATTATTGTAATTGTAATAAATCAATAAATTTTACGCAAGTCTCATGCTATGAACAGGGACAGGGTCGATATCAGAAAAAAGTAATAATGCTTTACTTAAAAATCACTCGTGTTTCCAACAGTTTTTACTTTATTTATGTACGTAGTAACAATACATGAAGTTATGTGAACAAGCGAAAATTCGAATTCGAGATTTTGACTGATTCGAACTCAGAATTGATTACTGATCACGTTTTCATGATCTAGAAAAAATATGTGTATGTGTCTGTGTGTTTTTTTTAAGTTTTTGAATTCAATTATCTCCCAAGCCGCTGAATAAATCGGACTGAATATTTTTACATGTAATAGAGGTAATAATATTTATAACCGTATATTTAGTCTAGAAGTAGTACTTTTAGTCTAGAGAATCGAGGTTTTTTATGTTTTTTCTCAGAAACCGTTTGGTTTAACTTAGAGCTGATAAGATTTTGGTCATAATTCGTAAACCGGAAGGAGGATTTTTTTTTAAAACTATTTAAAATATTTCATTATTTTTTAATTATTTTATTTTGACCTTTTAAATTATTTTAAGCTTCTTGACATTAATTTTGTATAATAAAGAAAGTGATTTTTAGTAAAAATAAAAAATAATCACTAAATTCAATGAACCGGAAGTGAAATTTTTTCCTCTTAAAAGGGTCAAAAATGTTGTGCCCACTATGTCCACACCCCTGAACGTATTAAGCTGAAATTTTGTATTTCTATTCTTTATGTACAACTTAGAGCTGATAAGGTTTTGGTCAGAATTCGTAAACCGGAAGTAGGATTTGATTATAAAACAATATTTCATTATTTTTTAATTATTTTATTTTGACCTTTTAAATTATTTTAAGCTTCTTGATATTTATTGTGTATAATAAAGATAGTGATTTTAAGTGAAAATAAAAAATAAAAATCAATAAATTTAATGAACCGGATGCGATTTTTTTCCTCTTAGAAGGGTCAAAAATGTTGTGCCCACTACTCTGTCCACACCCCTGAACGTATTATGCTGAAATTTTGTATTTCTATTCTTTATACTTAGAACTTAGAGCTGATAAGGTTTTGGTCAGAATTCGTATACCGGAAGTAGTATTATTTTTTAAAACAATTTTTCATTATTTTATTTTGACCTTTTAAATTATTTTAAGCTTCTTGATATTTATTGTGGATAATCAGTGGCGGCTCGTTCATAAACACTGCGGCGCTGCAGCACCCCCAAGAAAATTTGATAGAAGTGTAATTTTATATTAATTGTATCTATAATATTATAAGATAATCTGTGTAGTGTGTAGTAAGTTTAGCGGGTATAATGGTTAGTCAAATTATTTTTGTTTTCTTGATATGTGATTTGTATAATATGAAGAGTGATTTTAAGTAATAAAAAAATTTAAACCAAATCCGACAACCGGAAGTTTTGTCTTGTGCAAGTTTCCATATACATATTTGCGCTCAATCTGACATTTTTATATTCCTCAACTACATATGTAGATAAAGTCATGGGTCGGTCACATCCCAATTTTTTTCTTGCATTTGAAACTTTATTTTTTTAAACTTATCAAGGTTCTGCGGCCGCAGGTTTAACAACTATTGAATACTAGCTATATTACTCGGCTTCGCTCGGTATATGTAATATAAACTGCTTAAACATGACTAATCTAATAGTAAACATTTTATTAAATTTATTTGAATAGTTTTATTTTATATAAATTTATTTGAATACTCATTTGTTTTTTTTTATTAAATTGACGATGTCACGAACAAATAAACATATTATATAGTAAGTCTCTTATAAAAAATTATATGTATAACAGAATCCGGCACCTGCGCCCCCGTGGTTACGCTCCCGGCGTCTGCGACCCCTAGGGCTTTGCCCCTGGGGTCTGCGCCCCCGAGGGATCACTCCCTAAGACTTCGCCCTCGGCGCCTTTGCCCCCGGGGACTTCGAATCCAAAAATATTGAATTACTTGTTCGATGACGTCATGGATTAACGACCCAACGAACGAAGCAAACATCTTTCTTCTTCTAGTCTTCTAATATATAATTTGGAAAGAGACTTTGTATCCTTGGTTCGTTGGATCGTTCGTCAACGTCATCGAAAAAATGATTCGATTTATTTTTTTTCGATTCATAGGCGCCGATTCTACTTATTTTTTAAAGGCCAAAGTCTTAGGGGGGCGCCGAGGGCGAAGCCCTAGAAGGCAAAAGCTCAGGGGGCGCGGAGGACGAAGCCCTAGAAGGAAAAAAAATAAAAAAACAATTTTTTTTTAAATAAAATGTTTACTATTAGATTAGTCATGTTTAAGCGGTTTATATTATAAATACCGAGCGAAGCCGGGTAATACAGCTAGTACATACATACATACAAAGCTCTTTCCAAATTATATATTAGATTTAAGGTATTGAATTAATTGGGTGTTTTTAGTCTCCCTTCCATTGACGTCTCAGTCTAAATTCGATTATTCTGCATTTGATCAGTTCAAAATATTGATATTCTGTATTTTAAAACTAATCCAATTTATTGGCTTTTATTTCACATATTTTGTATTCAAAATCTTTTATTCCATTTATAAAGCTTTGAGGGAAAAACTTAAATTGAAGTAATGACGGCTTGAAAATAAATTTGAATCGTGACGTTTTTAATAACTATTTTTCAAATTTTCAACGTAATTTATATGATATGTATGTAGTTCTGTGAAATGAGCTGCATCGCCAAAATTTATTGAAATTACAATCCCTTCCATTTTTACATCATATTCTCTCAAAAAGTTAAAGAAAAAATCTTGAAATTGAAGAAAAATCCTTTCAAAGATTCTAACTACATCGCAAACAGTTTGTTTGCAATAAATATTTGCTCAGTAGAACCAATCAGCTTTGCTCGAAGTCGATTCCCGTTAAACTTCTAAAAATTCATCTGAGCTACCCACACGGATTTGAAAAGAAAAAAGATGATATAAATACATGAAAATGCATGGTGTTAAATTTTTGTACTACAATCACAAGATGGATTATTTCGGAAGAACACAAATAAAATGTTGAAAGCCTGATCCAATCCTGTATAAGGAGAAGATATTTATAATTTTGTTCAAAAATTGTTGAGTGATTTTTACGGGATTTGGACTAAATCAAAATTGAAACTACAAAGCTTAACTCATACTTAAATATAAATAATAAACTACCAGATTATTTCTAAGCTGTTGGCGCACTTCTGATCCTAAAAGCAAGGACCGATGAAAAGTTGGTAAGCCTAGAGAAAGTCAAATAAGTATAAATACAAAAATGTATTTCGTCTGCATTTTAACTGTATCAGAATTCGAACTCTATTCCGCAGTGCACCAGCGGCAAGCTGCACATTCTCTTTTGATATTTTAATTATGTACCTACATAATTAAAATATCACAATAATTTATAGCGAAAACCCGTATAAAGAGCGATATACGCAGTGTAGGTGTATTTACATTAACTTGCTAATATTAAAATACAAGATAGCCGAAAACTGGAACTGAACCGATATATATTTTTATTACCGAACTGGAACCAAAAATTAATGGTTCGGGTCCCTGGTCACAAATATCTGAATTACAATTACAAGTTTAAATCCATAGATGTCTCTATGGATTTATTAATTAATTAATTCTTAATTGTGTTCTTCATCCTCTAGAAATACAGCGATTTATGTAATAAAAAATGCTGCAATATTTGCAATTAATTGTCTAGGAAGGCGCATTGGGGTTTACCTGTTAGACCTTTCAAATAAAATTTGTAACTGCAAGTCGATAATTTCTTATTGCCAATTTTTCTGATTTAATTGTTGAAATGGTTCCTTGAAATCATCTTACCCACTATGCTTACCACTATTTGTATATGAATTCAAAATTTATATATGTACAAGTTTAATACCATAGATGTCGGGGTTGGTTGGGCAGGGTTGCCAGATTTCCAAAATCACAGATAGGGACATTCACTATTTCGAACGATAAAAAAATAAAAGTTTACGAATTAATGAATTAACCGCTTAGCTGCCCAAAGCGCCTTAAGGCGCAAACAGCCGTATTTATTATACGCTCAGCGCGTCGGCTGGGCGTCTAAGCGGTTAAGAAAAAAATATTTCTAATTAAATTATAATGTACATATATATGTATGTAGAAGAGAACATCTAAAATAATGCCACTTAATAGTCCACAAGAATCACAGTTAATAAAATTTATTGGTTACAATTACTTATAGGAATTAAATTTTGTTTCAAATGCAATTATAATAGTGTTGCGTAGGGGTGGGTGGAGGATCCAAATAAAAGGCCCAAGTCACTTCACAGCATTTACTGGGTGATTAAGGATATCCACGCACTGCTAGAGCTCCGTTCAGAATGCCTTGATATGGCCTAAGTACCTGCTTATAAAGGGCAGGTCGCTCACTGCATCTTCTTCGACGCGTTTGTTTACCTATTGTTATAGTCACGTACTAGATATGCAGTCCCACGGTCTCGGCACGCCGTCCCACGCTTTCGCGCTGTCAGTTCTGAGAACTCTAGCGGTCAGTGGCTGGGTGCCGTTACCGACCACTAAGTCCATTTGGGGGGTTTCCATTGTTAGCCGACAAACTTTAAGCCTGGAGATAATCCTCGAAAACCAATTATAACGGCGGCTCCTTTTAGCATATGCTACAATAGTTTTATTAAAAGTTTTTTCCCTAGCTTTTAACTTATTTGAAAATATATTCGCTTGATAAAGTTTTTCTTCTAAATATTCTTTAAAAATATTATCCATTTCTCATACATTGTTTTTTTTTCTCGTGTGCTTCATTAAAAATTTGTTTAATAAACGGACATCTTCGTATGGAGGGTCAACATTTCAAATAATATTAAATGATTTTGCTAATTTTTCAATTGAAGAAAATTCGATTTTCGTGTTTGGTTAGAGGAAAAAAACTTTAATGAATTGAAATATGTTACTTTTGAAGTCAAACCATTTCTATTAACGTACATATACAAATTTTGTGAAGTCGGGATTTTCGGGATGGAGGTCACGATCAAGAAGTGACAATGATTATGCTAATATTTTATATATTTTGTTTTTATTTAGCTAGGGATGTTTATTTTTCAATTTTAAGTGCTCATTTTCACGATACCAGTGATTTAAACACAAGTTTAAATTTTTTTTCTTCCAATGTATTAACCGTTATATCAATAGGAATGGACTGTGAAATTTTCTGTATTGAAAAGATGCAGTAAAACAAATTCTAGGATGTTTAAAATTTATTATATAACATTTTAGTCGAGTATTTTATGTATTTTTGTGTGAATATGTGTTATACAACTGTTGTAATAATACAAAACTGTTTCATATATGCATGTTATATACATATATATTTATTTCCAATTGAACGGAATGTAAAACATCAATTTATTCATAATCTATACAGTGATTCACATTTATAAAATACATATATGGGTATTTAATGTATATAATGTATTTAATGTATACCAATGGTGAAATGAGAAACATATTTAATTAAATGTGTACGATTCAATGAGTGGATTGATTTGAAAATTATTCTAAAAAGCTCACAATAATTAAGTACGTCTACTTTATTATTACTGGTACATTGGTACGAGATTCTGTCAGTTTGCAATTACATATTTTCAACAAAAAGTCACTATACAGTCAATATAACAAATGAAAATCAACAATTTAAGTACATACACACATTCCTCTAAAATTTAACACTTTAACATTGATGTAACCAATTGAATGAATGATTATAAAACAATCTTCACTACTGTGTAGTAAATGATTAATAAAAATATTGGTCTGACATCAACGCTCAAGTCATTTTTTTTTGTATCTTGGCACTTGGCATTAGAATTTACATATCGTTAACAATGATATTGAATTCATATAAAACTTCCATTAAAACATTTATCGAATAAAAAGTTTAAAAACACACACAGTTTAAAATTAAAGTTTAAAGTTTAAAATTCACATCTATGTAAAAATGGTTGACATTTTTACTGAAACATTGAGCATTATTAAGTAATGATAAATAACAGCAAATTTATAATATATTAAAATTAAATTATGGCACTGACCATTACATATCGATTCAATCAGGTATGCAAATACATACAATACAAATTGATTTTAAAACCCAGCGTGCGAAACTTTTAAATAACATATTCAAGTGCAATTTAATTCATAGTATATATATATATATATATGTACAATATTAGTATAGCACTTTTAGTAGTACAATTTTATTTCATAAATTAGTCGTTTAAATAATTCTACAAATTAAATTTATAGGAAAATTTAACAAATTTGTATGAAAACCGATATAGGATTTCATATGTATATAAGGTTTCCATTTTAATTATATCACATTTTAATAATAAAAATTATAAACTGGGATTTTTATTTTATTTTTGTTATATTACACATTTAACTACTGCCAATAAAAAATATTATTGATATTATACACTTTCAGAATATTCTTGAAAATAGCTATACATATAAATCCATCATTATATCTAAAAAAAAAAAACAGCAACTGTTAAAAGTAAGAATTTCCATTCTTTGAAACGATCCCTCAGCTATTTTTTTTTATACACAGCTATTTATTTTCATCTTAGAAAAGTTATGTAGTTTTATAAATTTGTATAGTAAAGTAAAACGATCGAAGACAGGACAGATTCATTTCATATTCTTTGTATACTTTTGACTCCATTTTGTAGCATTTTTAGTAAAATGTATACTCAATTGTTTCACCGTTCGTTAATTTTGTTGTATTTTTTTCAAAATTGTATATTCAATCGTTTCACCGTTCGTTTAAAAAATAATCAATTGGCAAGTTGTGCCATTTTAAAATACATACAGATCAACAGTCAACGTAAATTATAATAACAATAAAGATTAGCATTCTTTTCAATTGCCAATTTTTTGGCGAAGCAGCCAATTTTCAAGATACAATGATGGATTTTTTTTTACACTTATTTGTGATCTCAACGACGACACATCTGATAAATTTAAGACAATTTTTTCAGTCATGACAGTGTAAACTGTAACTGACACATACATTAACATTTATCTAAGCTACGAGTTAGAATAAATGTTGGCTAAAATGATACACATTCCTATATAAAACAATATTACAATAAAGCATTAACAAAACATAAAAATAAAACATAGAGCCAAACAGGCGTAAATATTAAGTCTTTGGCCACTTACATAAGTTACTCAATACTTATTTGATAACTTTGCTTTTGATTTTGATTAAAACGCTAACAACTTCAAACCGCACTTCCTATTTACTTCCATAACCACAATATAAATTATTATTGCAAATATAAATAGGAAAACTGTTGTTCTCAACGCACACTTTTAATTTGAAACCGAAACACCGCTTACTCGGAATCAAATCGACGACACATTCAAGATCATTATTGAAAATTTATCCATACACTTCAAAGACACTTATTTCAGTTACATATACAGGTTGGTGTAATTTTAAATACATACATATATACAAATCTAAAACAGTTTAGTGTAAAGCTTATCATCATATTACAATAGAATATTATATTGAAAATACTGTTGAATTTCTTCAAACACACTAAAGAATGTTATCATTAGATTAAGGACTCTACAGAGTGGTAACAATCACCGATTAAATCAGGCATTTGTATATTTCCATCATGGAAGTGATAAAACTGAACATTCTATTCGTTAAAATGATAAAATACGCTGCTTTTAATATATAGGAAGAATCGTGAGATAAAACACTATCAACATTCAACATCAAATTGTAATGGTAATAAAAATGAGATTTTATCCAAAGCATTACATTTTCATAGTCACCGAATAAAGAGTGACTTTATACGGCTCTGAAGAATCCTAGCTCTAGTCATTTACATATACAAATTTATACACATAATATTATACTATGTAGTATAGTTACATAGTTTCTGCTGACAACTAAGACAGATTGAAACAATAATAAAAATTACCGGTGTTTATAATACAATGGTATTGGGGTGCTTAAATTAAAATGAGACGAAGCTTAGGTGTGTACATTTAGCATTATAAAAGTCAATACCGATGGATAAGGTTACGTTAGAAATACATAGATACATACATATATATATATATAAAAGGTGACATGTGCTTTACAAAACAATTAACAAACTATTTATTACTATCCCTGTATGTGAAAGAACGTAAATATTTTGCTTGGTAAACACACTTATGTCACACAATAAACCTTACATGTCTACAATATTCATTGTATGGTTGACTTAATTAATAAACGGGTATACAAAATTTATCTAGATTGTATAATGGTCGTGTTACATACATATCATAATTATATAAATATATATTATATGCTAAACGTGGCGAGATTGTCGGCCACACTTTCAATTGCCATTTCAGTTTTGTACAACTACTTGTAAATGTTTGTCAGCTTTTCTAAAGTCGGGTTGAAAATAGTGTCGGTGGGATGGGCCGGGTGCAGGGGTATTAAATTTGAGGGGGTGCGTGGATTTTATAATGTATGTATTTTAATAACTGGAAACGGGGATGCCGTTGTTGATAATCTTGAGGATTTTGGGACGAATAGCGTTGGAAAAAGGAAAAGCCAGTCTTCCAATCGACCCAAAGTCGAACAGTCAGCTCTGCTCAGCTTCCACAAAGTGTATCTGAAACAGTTAAGTAATAAGTTTTAAATCAGAAATCAAATTGTCGCGTTCAATAACGTCTTGATCGTATTGAAAAGTATGAAATGAAATGCTTAACAACATTTATAAGAATTCAAAAAATTATTTTGAATGTCTACACATGTAATTTACAAATGCATAGTCAAGCGATCAATAACTGATAACACATTTATTTAATTAAAATTATGAATATATAAAAATCAATTGGTGTTAATTTAGTATGCGGTCTACCTTCACATATCTACTTTAGTATGCGATCTACCTTCACGTTTTTACTTTAATATGCGGTCTCAGTCAGACCCTAACAACCTAATCTTAAATGGATGGGGCCAACTCTAACTAAACCTAACCCTTAAATAAATAGGTGTTGCCTGCTAAGATATGTCTTTTTTTAATAAATACCAACCCTAACAACCAAATCTTAAAGTCCACTCCCAGATACAAATCATCTAAGGAACGTATCACCATGTGTTGTGGAAATGCATCAGGAACTCATAAAATGAAACTTTTGGTAATTGGAAAAGCAAATAAAAATTAGATCATTTAAGGAGACTGAAATAAAAAAATCTACCTGTTGATTATTAATACCAAAAAGCAGCATGGATGGATAGAGATCTTGAATTATATTTGTAACGATAGGCGGTAAAATTTTTGCTATCATTTGTTTGTTTTTTATATAGTTTCATTCGGATGAGAAGGAGCATTATCCCTTAACAATATTGCTTTCTCTGGCAGCCCTTTACTTTTTAAAAAATATCTCACTTCTGGAACCCATTTAGCCTTGAACCAATTTTCAATATTGAACAATCTTGAACCAATCTTCAACGGGCTGAGCACTAGTTGTTTACATTGTTACTCAAACGATATCAAAAATTGATCGAGAGTACACTAGTAGAGTAATATAGGTGGTACTTTAGAATGCCTTTGAATCGCAGTCGACTATTTTTTTTTATTTGTATCGTAGCAACGACCAGTTTATTATAATTTTTGTTTTTTCCTGCCATCCCATAATGTTGTCAAAGCATTTCTATCAAAATATCGTCAACAGCGAAGAAAATACCGACCCTAACAGCGTAATCTTAAATGAATAGTGCCAACCCTAACTTAACCTAACCTAACCTGACCCTTAAATAAGTAGGTGTTGGTTGCTAATATATGTCAAGTTTTATTTCATCAATATTTTCACAAAAACAATCTTAGCAGCCAACACCTATTTATTTAAGGCTCGTATTTTTGCGGTCAGAATTTTAATCCGTTTTTGGTCAGAATTTATATTACATTGGTAAGAATTTATATTACATTGGTCAGAATTTATATTAAACGGTCAGAATACTAAAACTAGAATAAATATTAAATGGTCAGAATTTATACTAATTGGTCAGAATTTATAATGAATGGTCAGAATAAATGGTCAGAATTATGTTGACAGAGGTAATTGGACTATTCGTCACATTGGGGTGGTCACAAAGACAATTTTTGCCATGAAAATCGCGAATACACAATATTTGGCACTCAAGTTCTCGTTACTATGATAGTTATCGTTAGTATGATGGACTTTGTGACGAGTAATTTGTGACCAGTAATCACCGAACCGTTGACAGATTGTCAGATTCATTTTTGTCAGTTGGCATTATTATCATTACTAGTGCGTGCAACATTGAAGATTGGTACAAGTGGTCAAGAGTACGACAGTAAAACGTCAAACGAGTATTGTAGTTATTCGACAGTCAAACGTCAAGCGTAGTTATTCGCATGCGCAAGATTATTATTATCGATTAGAAAAAAAGTGTATGAAATAATGATCGATAAATAAAAAATTATAATACTATTTATGTTTTTTTTTTTGTTTTCCTTTTTTTGGGTAATATCTGATGACTACAGGTGTTACTATTGTACTTATATAACAAAATAATTTATGTGCGATAAATTTGAAGGTTTACTGATAATTAAAGCATATTATTTTTTTAATAGAAGAACTACTTAAACATTAATTAATTTTTAATTCATTGCAATATTGTCTACAAAGTTTTATTTTATGCTGACTGACTACTAGTTATTTTTAAATATTCTGACCATTTACCATTTTTCGACATTCTGACCAATTATTACTTTTTCTGACCATTTATCATTTTTATTCTGACCAAATACCGTTTTTATTCTAACCATTGATTATTTATTCTGACCTTGAATGATATAATTATGACCGTGGTGCTATGAAAATTCTGACCGAAATTTGATTTTTATTCTGACCCAAAAATGATTTAAATTCTGAACATTTAATTTGTTGCCTTTATTTAAGGGTTAGGTTAAGTTGGGTTGGCCCTATTTATTTAAGATTACGTTGTTAGGGTCGTTATTTATTTAAAAAAAAAACATATCTTAGCAGCCAACACCTTATTTAAGGGTCAGGTTAGGTTAGGTTAAGTTAGGGTTGGCCCTATTAATTTTTGATGTTTGTTAGGGTCGGTATTATTCAGAATCACTGTCACACGCCAGAACCGAGACAGTGAGATCGCATATTAAAGTAAAAATGTGAAGGTAGATCGCATACTAAAGTAGATATGTGAAGGTAGGCCGCATACTGAAGAGGCACCGTAATATATTCAGGTCGAACCTACATATTTTCTTCCATTCAAATTCTACTAATTGTAAGCCTCATAAATTCACTTTTAGTCTCATATTTAAAAATTATTTCAAGTCCACCTGTGTAAAACCTTCAAAACAATTACAAAAAACATATAAAGGTCGATAAAACAGTTTCATTAAAAATCTCAACCACCTTAAAAGGCCATGACAGCTTTTATAGATAATAATTACTAAAATTAATCTTCTTTCCTGTACTCACCTCGCTTAAAATTACCCAGGTGTCACTGTCGCTTTGTACAGTGATTCTTACAGCTAAAATTTTTCCTAATCTCGGATCAACATTTCCTTCCGCTATGCCGAGCGAATCGAAATGACCGACGGTGATGAAACCTTCTTGCGTGAAGTTCTGGTTAGCCACCACATTTTTTACCGGCAGCACTCCAATCGTCGTATTGTAAAACTTGTCGGACAAATGCTCAACATTACCGCTTCGGAGATAGAATCTAAAACAAACGTAATCAAACTTTTGTACGGACAAATTAAATACAACAGACTTAATACAAAAATGTACTTATGTATTTTGCCACAACAATTAATAATACACATAAATAACAAAAGATGCGTCTTAGAAACTAAACACACACAAAAGTACAATATACAATATTATCAAATTTATATATTAAGCGTCTCCCGAGCAAAAATCGCTAGTTGCTAAGACTAAATAATAAACTAATATTATACCTAACTACATAAGTAATGAAATTACTATAGCATTCATATGTATATCAGGCGTCTCCCAAGCAAAAAATTGTAAGTTAAAAAAGCTGTGGGGACAAAATCGTGGTCTTATGGCCAAAATCAGAACCAAACACATTAAAAATCGGCCAATTCGGAATTTAAAGCTTGTTCGTTTATATTTTCTTAACTCGATTCTGTATTAGAATATTAAACTATTAACTCAGATTTGCAATGACACTGTGTTTCTATCTTTGCTTCTTTATATTATTACAAGGCTTTTATATGTTTCACTTCGCTAATTAACTTCAGGCAATATTCCTACATTCTTCCGATCGGTTCGAAACTTTGCCATTTGGTGCCGTTTGGCCACCGGTACAAATTTAAATAGCTTCCAATAGTTCAATGGTGAAAAATAATCACAATAAACACGTTTAAGAATGCAAAAACTTTGGAGACGATGACATTTAGTGGCCAGAAGCCTTATATGTTTGACTTTTCGCCACCCACTGGCTTTGTCAGATTTTAATTGTATAAACGCCGGCAAACGGACTACTAGTCATATGTAAACCAGTCACAGGACAACTGGTCGCTCTAGATCGGTCACATGTGATCACCCGTCACACTAAAAATGGTCACACCCTAAAATCGGTCACGAGAAAACTGGTTGACCGATTTCAGGGTGTGAACAGTTTTAAGGTGTGACCAGTTTTCTCGTGACCAAGTTTTAGTGTGACGGGTGATCACGTGTGACCGATCTCGAGCGACCGGTTGTCCTGTGACCGGTTCACATTTGACTAGTAATCACCGAACCATAACCGCCTATAATTTTATCTTTTTTACACTATACCTGATAAAATTTGCATTATAGGCTCTCATTATCTCTCACATACATTTTTACTTCACTAATATGTTACATAATGAGTGTTATTTCATGTTTATGTCAAATCGAGGACAGCCGACATTTGAACACTACATGTATTCATTAATAAAAACAATAAATATTATCAGCTCACTATGTATGCGCCAATTTGTATTGGCATTTCAAAAAAATTCAATTTGATTTTTAAAATTGGTCACATTTTTCTAATGACTTCACATCCTAAGATAATAGGCACTAAGTGCTTGTATTCAGCTTTAGCAATGCATTATCATATAGTCGAGCGACTCTAGATACATCCGCTAGTGATAAAATATTACAATTTTAATAAAAAGATACAAGCCACTGATAAATAGCATTAGCTTCAACAGAAGCAATAAACTTTATGATTTAATAATACAAAAACTTTATTGCGTGAATGCAATAAATTACAAAATCCACTCGCAAAGAACCGCGCATATGTTCTGATAAAATGTAACAAAAACAATTGATTTCTGAATATTATTTGATTCAAATCGCACATACGCAGCGGCAAAGTTGCAGGCACATTCGCAGACTAATTATACACAGGTATGTAATTTACGTTTAGTATTTATTGCTACCGATAATACCTCGTTAGTGTGATAGGATTTCGAAAGGTAAATGTAAGATGATCTCCCTGTTGGGCGAACAGTCCCCAAAAATATGTTTCACCCATGTAAGCTCGGCTCAGCGTGTAATGCTTGTATGTTCGTATGTCGGATGTTGCCGATGCTAATGGTGGATTAACGTGGGGAAAAAACAACGACACCTTTCCAAATTGTTTGTCCTGAAATTTATAGAAAAAAATATGATTAATTAAAGGCTACGCTCAAATCCAAGTAGACGTATTCACTGTGTATGTAAACATTTATGTGTATGAAAATGAAAAATACGGTGAATGTATCTAAAATATATAATAAATAATCCTCAGCAGCTTAAACTAAGCGTGAAATTATAACACGTCGTTACTCTGACTTGTAAGCCTCGTAAATTCAAATATACATACATAACTTGAAAATGAAAACTGCTTTATCGACCTACATATACATATGGGTTTGGTGCATCCGCTCTAAAATCGCCAGATAAACGAACGGCAGCTTTAAACGTAATTCTCGTTTTCTCGAATGATAGATTGCACATCAGATGACGAGTAACCTTTCGATGTGCACAGATGCAATTATTAAAATTGAGTTGAATCTTTCTGGCGAGTTTAATAAGGCAAGATTCGGAACTTATCGAATCTTGCCTTATTTTAAACTCGCCTGAAAGATCCAACTCAATTTTAATAATCACCATTTTAATAATTGCATCTGTGCACATCGAAAGGTAACCCGTCATCTGATGTGCAATCTATCATTCGAGAAGACGAGAATTGCATTTAAAGCAGCCATCCGTTAATCTGTCGTTCAATTTGTCTGGCGATTTTAGAGCAGATGCACCACATCCATACATATACATACATATGTCACAGTGAAATTATATTTCTAGTGAAAATATATTTTCAATGACGTTTCAGTGAAATCATAACTAGTGACATTTTCAGGGTTGGTTTTATTTATTTAAGATTGGGTTGTTAGGGTTAAATTTATAGACTTAAACGTTGTAAATTCATTGTTTGATACATTTTCACTGCTTGAATTGGTGAAAATACATTTTCACTAGTGAAAATATATTTTCACTAGTGAAAATATATTTTCACTAGTGAAAATATATTTTCACTTGAAATATGCTTTCACTGTAACATATGTACATACATAGTTAGGTAGATACATATTATTAGAGATTTGCATAATTAGAATTTTGCGATAGATGCTTACAATTTACAATAAAATCTGCTGTTACTATTACATAATAGTATACTAATAAAGTATACTATTATGTAAAATTATTTAAGTGTAATAAAATGATAATTTTCTCAAATAGTACAGTACACTTTTCAAGATAGCTTTTAATAGAAGAAAATGTCTATTTGTATATATGTATGTATATTATACATGTTACAGTCCAAGTTTACATTCCGTTCGCTCACGAACATACTAGTTTGTTCATACACAAACCAATCTGGCCAGTTTTAGTGTACGTGTTACAGTTTACGTGTATCTTCCAGTTCATGAAAAATTGCATCATTAAGCTTATTTTATAACATCCACCGCATTTGAAGTATAAAAAGTCACCTTTAATCTTTGAACTTTCCCCTTGAGGGACGAATGTGTGCCTATGTGTTGAAACAGGGATGGTTTATAATGAACCCACAGCTTAGACTTGTCTTGCTTGCATTGCTTCTGTTGAAAATGAAAATTATGCATATACAGAATAACAAATACATATTCATGCGGAATGATAAAACATGTAGAAATGTATAAATTCATAATACATACACTATCTTTATCCTGGTTGCATATTTTCGTTACAATTAAATAATTCAATAGCCAGTCGACGGGTTTGTCGTTGTAGAACATCTGGAAGAATGTGATGGCCCAAGGCAGCTCGGCCGATTTGAACATTTTGCCGATGAATCCTAGCTGACAGAAGTCAAGGACGAACCAGTGCTGTTTCTTCGCTGTGATTTCGATGGCGTAGTTCTTCATTGTCGTTACAAAGTTGTGTTTTGCCAAAATATCGTCCTCAAGCTGCACGTAGAACGTTCCCTTTGGCTGAGCGTACGTCATGAGAAAGACAAAGTCTAAATTTTGTTTCGTCCGCCATTTTACTCTCTCGAGGGAGTCTCCCAGAGTCATCTTCAACTTATCGAAGTCAGGATAGTACGAAGCTGGAGGTGATAGTATTTCGATCAAGCCGGATTCAATTTGATTTGGAAATCTGAAATTAACAAACATCAAACCACATTAAAAGTGAGAAAACCCTAACACATCATATTCCATAGTACTAAAATCATTACTTATTATTATTCAAACATAGACTTATTATTATTCAAACATATAAATTTGAGGCCCCACTTCAGTAAAAAAATATGCTATTGTAGTATATGTTAAAAGGAGCCGCCGTTTTAATTGGTTTTCGAGGATTATCTCCAGTCGGCTAACAATGGAGACTTAGTGGTCGGTAACGGCATTCGGTCACTTCCCGCTAGAGTTCTCAGAGCTGACAGCGCGAAAGCGTGGGACTGCATGCCAGGACCATGATACTGGGTATCTAGTACGTGACTATAACAATAGGTTAACAAACGCGTCGAGGAAGATGCATTGAGCGACCTACCCTTTATAAGCAGTTACTTGGGCCATATGAAGGCATTCCCGACGGAGCACTGACAGTGCGTGGATCTCCTTAATCACCCAATAAATGCTGTGAAGCGACTTTGGCCTTTTATTTGAATCCTACACCCACCCCTACGCAACACTATCATCGTTTTAACCATGATTTTCAGTATATGGTTTTTCATTAGGGCTAATGGTAAGTTGCCGTATTTATTTGTCTTTCCGCCCCCCTCTTTGTCAGATTTTAATGGTTTAAACGCCTATAACGTTTTCTTTTTGACTATATCTTATAAAATTTGCTTTATATGTATGTCCTAATTATCTTTAATATATATTTTTACCTCACTCGTAGGTTATATAATGAATTTTAAAATGTTTATATTATAATGGTGATTCGATATGCTTGTTATGCCCAAATACATCAGTTTCGACTGTCATTGTGACATTTTTGACACTGACATCTCGCTGTACGAATCGATCGATATTGTTGTTGTTGTTTTCAACTCGTTGACATGGAAAGTTTTTGCTTAAATCATGCACATTAACTGAGTTGCATCGAAACGCTTACAACGTCTTTTTGGTTGCATTGGTCGATACAATCGATTTGTTATATATTGTCTTAATTTTTATATACAAAATATACAAGAGGCTTTATTTATTTTTTATTTGTAATTTTAAATCTAGTTTTCAATTTACAACCAACTAATTTGGTATACATATTATATCACGGCCATTTTTATTTAAAGCTTTGGGGAGGGGGGCTTTAATGATTTTACAACTACAACTACTACTACTACTACTACTACTACATGTAAATAGTAAATCGAAAAAGTATACAAAACTTGTAGTTTCTATTGATTATGTTCAAATTGTTGATTTTGTAACACACCCCTTTGTAATAACGATCTATTCAACTATACATAATATATTCATAAGACAAGTCTTCAAAAGAGAATATTTGATGTGAATATTCAGGTGTGACATATTAATTTTGAATAACGAGTCACGTGAACAATTTCATATTGGATACACGTGTAAGGGGGAACTTGGGATCTTGATTAATAATTACGATGTATGTAGTTATATTATATATGTACATACTTCGTCTACGTAATTTAATAAAATCGCATTTATAAACATTATCTTTGGTTTTATAAAGCGGGACGAGTTTAATATTTGGTATTAAAACTTTGTTTTGTTTAATGTTATTGTGAAAATATCGTAGTATCACGCACGTTTTAAACTTTTAATTGGTATATACGTTTGGGATCGGAAAAGTTTTCAATATACATACTATGCATAATGTGTACATATCTAACGAAAATTGTTAGAATTTCGATATAGAGAATAATATTGAATTTTATCGACTCAATCTTTATAATATATATACATATATAATGATGCTTAAAGTTCATAGAAAAATGTAATGAATTTTTTTATGAATTGTTTAATAAAAGTTGCAGAGGACGCCACTATCTGTATTGCCCAATTCATGAAATCGCTGGTTAGTTTTGACAAATTCTTGAAAAAAGCAACGAACTTGAACCATACGTGAACTAAGCATTTTTTCAGTATTTTTATGAAATACGCACTTTAAATTGGATGTAACATGTCTATATCATGCATAAATATGTTTAATCTTTCATTTGTCCAATCTATTGTATATGTATGTTACAATCGAAGTGTATTTTCAGTTGTAATATATTCCAAATGGCGTTTTTGATCATTCATATTCGAATATAATCTAACTAGTAAATTATATATCAACATGCGCAAATACACTTTCAACAATGTGCGCCAGTGTAATATAACAGTTGAGTTTTGACAGCTCTGATTTTTTTACGATTGCTTTAAAATTCAATAATACATTAATATTTTGTAAATATTACGAATAAAAGTAACGGATACCGTATTACGATAACTCTAAGAATGTGTTCAAAACAAAAAAAAATGTGACTTTCCAACTCAATTAACTAGTCGAGTGACGTTTTCACTGAAACCTAACCTCTCCATCTAACCTGGTACCAACTTATAGTTGAATTGTATTTTCAGCTGTTATATATTTTGACTAGTTGGAATGTAATTCCGGACGGAATATGCTCCAACTAGTCAAAATATATTACAACTGTAAATACACTTCAACTCTAACGGTAGTTAGTACTAGGTTCAATGGAATATATTCCAACTAGTCAAAGGACATTACAAATGGTAGATATGTTACAGTGAAAGTCTATTTTAAGTGAAAATATATTTTCACCAATTTAAGCAGTGAAAATGTATCAAACAATGAATTTATAACGTTAAACTCTATAAATTTAACCCTACCAACGGCTAACCCTTACTCAGTGCCGGCCTTACACCCAATGGCGCCCTCGGGCAATTCTTTCTAAACACCCTTAGAAAAAAATTCCGCCTTTGGCGCTCTAATCTAAAATTTTGTATGGATTTTGGCGCTCTAGATTTAAGTTTTAAAGCACCTTTGGCGCATCGAGCGGCGCCCTCGGGTGCCACCAGACCAAGCCCCCCCCCCCTAAAACCGCCACTGCCCTTTACTTAACCTAACCTATCCTAACCCTTAAATAATACCAACCCTAAAAATCTAATCTTAAATGAATGAAACCAACCCTTAAGTGAAAATATATTTTCACTTGAAATATAATTTCACTGTGACATATTATACACTTTATAACTGTATCATACATACGGGTCTACGTGACGAGCCAAAGTGTTAAATTACAGAAAACACAAATATCGGAAGGCAAAGATCGAAAATCGAAAGATCTTAAGTCGAAAGATCAAAAAAAAAGGTGCATGATAAACGGTACATACTCACGTACATACTCACTTAATTTGCGCGAGCAGGGTACAACAGGAACAAGAGGAACAGGCTTTTCCTCCCGTATTCTGCGCGCGCACATTAATACGGGAGGAAAAGCCTGTTCCTCTTGTTCCTGTTGTATCCTGCTCGCGCAAATTAAGTGAGTATGTACCGTTTACAATGCACCCATTATTTTTGATCTTTCGACTTAAGATCTTTCGATTTTCGATCTTTGCCTTCCGATATTTGCGTTTTCTGTAATTTAACATTCTGGCTCGTCACGGAGACCGCATACATACACATATACATTTTTATTTCATTATTTTTATATATTACTCGTAAATGGGTAAATTTAATATAATATGCCAATGAAGGATAATAGGATTGCAATCTTAATACACTGTTATTTTTTTCCTAGAGTCGATTCTGTATATGAATATTAATTTCGCAAACGCAAAGTTGAAGCGCGCACGCTACATTTATTCATATCCATAGATAGCATGTCATAGTGTTGTTTAGCAAGTTATGTAAGCAATTAATTACTCAATAGACTAGCGCTTATTTGAAAACGAACACGGTAATAAAAACTAATGATACATACTGATTTTCAATGAGTCTCGCTGTTTGCAAAACATACTCCATATCAGTCTCGGCAATAAAGACTATGATCAAACTATCGGCTGCCTCTTCAGAATTCATAGCTTCGACCAAATTGTGCAGAGTCGGCAATAGGTACGTTTCCTTTTCCCGGCGGACTGTCGGAATACCCAAAACTACAGACACTCCGCTTCGGCCGTTGCTGACTAGAAAAGCCGGTCGAATGCTCAGAGGATTGTCCAACAAGTGTGGTAAGAAATGGAAAGAAGACGGCATCCTCAGGCCCTTTATTTGAGTATTGTTCAAGCCGTTCGCCGAACGGAGACCTGAAAGTTAAAAAAAGAATATAAAAATTAAAATTGAAGATGCTCGTATGTGCGCTGGAGGGTGCTAGCACAACAAACCAGTCATGTTTCTGAGAAGTCCTTGAATAGCTGGAGCAAGAGCAGCTGTGCTGTCTAAAGTTGGCTGAAGGGCAGCTACGTCCTCTTGACGAGCCCTGTACACAGCCTCCAAATACTGCAATCGGACTTGCAACTCGGCTAGTCTCTGCACCAGCTCCTCCTCGTGAGATAAATCTGCAAGTGGAATAAAATAGCATTTGACTATGCAATTTATGATAAAGGTTCATTTTTTATTTATTGATATTTTTTCTATTGATTCACTGAAGCTAATCGTTTCATGAATATCTAATCGGTCTCCGTGACGAGACAGAATGTTAAACGACAGAAAACGCAAATATCGGAAGGCAAAGATCGAAAATCGAAAGATCTTAAGGCGAAAGATAAAAAAAAATGGTGCATAGTAAACGGTACATACTCACGTACATACTCACTTAATTTGCGCGAGCAGGATACAACAGGAACAAAAGGAACATGCTTTTCCTCCCGTATTCTGCGCGCGCACATTAATACGGGAGGAAAAGCCTGTTCCTCTTGTTCCCGTTGTATCCTGCTCGCGCAAATTAAGAGAGTATGTACCGTTTAGCATGCACCATTTTTTTTGATCTTTCAACTTCAGGTCTTTTGATTTTCGATCTTTGCCTTCCGATATTTGCGGTTTCTGTCTTTTAACATTCTGTCTCGTCACGTAGACCCATATCTAATATATAATTTCGAAATAGACTTTGTATGTATGTAAATATGTAATGTTGGTTCGTAACATTGAAAACAAATCAGTTTCTATGACGATTCGATATATATATATATATATATATATATATATATATATATATATATATATATATATATATATATATATATATATATATATATATATATATATATATATATATATATATATATATATATATATATATATATATATATATATATATATATATATATATATATATATATATATATATATATATATATATATATATATATATATATATATATATATATATATATATATATATATATATATATATATCGATTCAAATAAACTCGGGGGGCGCCGGGGGCGAAGGCCCCGTGGAACGCAGGGGGCGAAGATTCAGGGGGGGCGCCGGATTCTGGTATAATATAGACTTTGTATCTTTGATTGAGAACTTTGTAAACAAAACATGACGATTCTATGACGATGCGATATATATTATTTTCGATTCAAATAAATTTAATAAAAAAACTTTGAGACTTTGTATGTATGTATCCTTCGTTCGTAGAAATCCGTGACGTCATCGAACACCGTTAGTCCTATCAAACCGAAACTTAGTATCGGTTACTGAAATTCTTATCGACACGACGTAAAATTTTTTCAAATTTTTAAGTTGACCGGAAATGGTACCTCCCCTTATAGGTGTCCTCTTTTTTTAAGTTTTTGAATTCAATTATCTCCCAAACCGCCAACTGAATTGGATTAAATCTTTTTTACATGTAATAGAAATAATAATTTTTATAACCTTATATTTTTTAAATATTTTTATCTGAACCGGAAGTAGTACTTTTACTCTAGAGAATCGAGGTTTTTTATGTTTTTCTCAGAAACCTTTTGGTTTATTTTTCAATATGTAAACAATAAAATAAAATAAATTTTTCACTGTCGCCATTAACAGGTGGGAAGTTTTTAGGGAAAATTCACCATCAGTTACTTTCAACAGATTGTGCACTGCCTTTTGGTCGTCCAGATACTATTAATGCACTTTGACATATACCGATACGTAAAAAAGGTATAAATTATTAATTTGGAAAGTTATTGTGCTGGAAGTTAATAATATGAATATATGGGGGGGGGGGGGGGGCGCCTTAAAATATTTTGCGAGGTGGCACCAGGAATTCACGCTACGCCACTGTAATGAACTACGAAATATTTCCAGCTTTCATTATTAGAGATATTATATATATTATATTATATATATTACATTATAGTTATTTTTACACATCTGTTTTAGTTTAAAACAACAAATGCTTGTCGAACCATTGCAATTTTCATAAAATAATTCATGACAACATTTTTTTTTGATCTTTCATAGAAATTTGTAATTCATAATTATTAATTTTGAGGAAAAAACATTAATTAAAGAAAACCTTAGAAAAACGGTAGATCGAACCAAAAAAGCCGGTTTTCGGATTTTTGAAAAATGTTCAAAAAGCCGGCTTTTCGGTTTCAGTTTAAGCCGACTTGAAAGCTCTACATATATACATTAGGAATTCCTGTAATGCTACAACGGTCCAAACTTTAAATAAATAAATAAATAAATAAATAATATATATATATATATATATATATATATATATATATATATATATATATATATATATATATATATATATATATATATATATATATATATATATATATATATATGTAGTATTTTCAGATGGGAAAATTTCGATAACCTTAATATAATCTGAACGTGTAGCATTTCCAATTTAAAACGTGTTCAAGAGATATACATATGTACATAACATGTTGCAGTTATTATTTTGGATTGTTTTTATTTCCAAACGTGTCGCAATCGAGTGACTTTTGTCCTGTATTTGTACAAGTAACAAAATGGATAAATCTCGCGTTACAGCAAGCTGAGGATGAAAGACCAAATAAATAAGGCCTTCGTAATTTGTCGTGCAGAAGTGACCTGAGCACCGATCCATCATGTCAAAGGGAATACGGCTAACAAAGCGTATGTGAAATCTTTGACCACATGTTTTAGACCTTTTCCTTTACCCATATCGAATTATGCACTAGTCCCTTTCAGAAGGCGTATATGATATTTTGATACTTGTTCGGGCCGTTTTAAGTGACAGCGGGTAAATTCTATTCTTACTGAATTGTAATTGTAAATAAATCATCATCATCATCATCATAATGTACAGTTTATTCCCTATCCACTGATGAAAGAAGTCCTCTTCTACACGCCTCCATTTTGCAAAACTCTCATATATCTTACCCCACACATTCAATTATATATATATATATATATATATATATATATATATATATATATATATATATATATATATATATATATATATATATATATCTATGTATGTAGATATAGATAATTTTATACGTTGGCAAAAGAAAAGTCAATCTTACTAAAATCGTTCAAGTTGGAGTCGGTACATTTTGAACCGACTCAAAAGCCCTGTTATTTATATTTATACTAGCTGTATTACCCGGTGACACGACAACTCGTTCACAGATTTTCCGTAAACCGAGGATGCGCTCCAGGCATTACGTATACGGCCATCTCTTTCTCACCCCGTCTGTTCACCAAGATCTCGTTTACTATGCCATTACGTATGCAGCCATCTCTTTCACAGACCGTCTGTTCACCGATAACAGATCTTGGTGAACAGACGGGGTGAGAAAACGAGATCTTGGTGAACAGACGGGGTGAGAAAGAGATGGCCGTATACGAAACGACCTGGAGCGCATCCTCGGTTTACGGAAAATCTGTAAACGAGTTGTCAGGTAACCCGGCTTCGCTCGGTATTTGTAATATAAACCGCTTAAACATGACTAATCTAATAGCAAACATTTTATTAAATTTATTTGAATAGTTTAAATAAATTTATTTGAATACTCATTTGTTTTTTTATTTATTAAATTGACTGTCACGAACAAAAAAACATATATAGTAAGTCTCTTATAAAAAATTATATGTACGCCCCCGGCGTCTCCGCCCCCGGCGTCTGCGCCACCTAGGGCGTTGCCCACAGCGCCTACGCCCCCGGAAACTTCGAATCCTTTGAATCGGAAGAAAGCGAATTATTTGTTCGATGACGTCACGGATTTCTACGAACGAAGGATACATACATACAAAGTCTCTTTCCAAATTATATATTAGAAGAAGATATACATACTTCATACCATTTATCATAATGTACGTAATAAACATGCAACTATAATATAACGTGAATATAAAAAAAGCTGTTAATCTGAATGAAAGCTCTTACATTTTAGTTACATATATTTTTATTTTTATTTTAGATACATATAATACGTTATATGTCATATTATACAATACGTAAGTGCTCAAAGCAAATGATGACCACAAATTTCAATTTGTCTAATGTCACATACGTACGTACGTATAAAGTTTAACTGGTGTCGTTCTGCGAAGTAATTGCACTAATTACATTTTCCCGACCGACACGATAGCAAATATTGTCATGCGTACATCGCCGTGTTACAAAAGAATAACGCCGAAAATGTGACAGTCACACGTTTTGTCACGAAACAGACGACCTAATAATATCGCACGCCCCGACCCCTGAGCCCTGAGCCCTTCTTGAAACAATGGGAGAGCGCGTGAAAAATGGTGTGTCGTATTTCACGCTTTTTCATATAACGATCACATTATAAAATTCACCCGAGGAAAAGTCATTATGCGTGAGAACGCCCCGATCTGCGTCATATCCTCTTTCCGTCTCTCTGTCTGGCCGGATGTGTGCGTGTAATATTGTGGAAACGAACGAAGGTTGAACCAGATCCTCGTCGAGTCGCGTCGCGTCAATGTGCACGCAGCATTAAGGTGGGCATTCATGGAGAAATGCGGTATACAGTACACTATGCTGGGGAGGGAGGGCACGGATAATTGAAAAACACGGATAATCCGAATCATCAAACTTTGACTTGGTTTCGAGTATGATATCATATTAACACCACAAATTTTTGTTTCATAAGTTTAATACTCATTATTTAAGAAAAACGCTTATAGTTGAGCAGATGTGTGGCCGTTAGTACCTCTATTTAGTACTACTGTTGCCAAAATATAAAAAAAATCTAGCCAACCAGTCGGATTTAATTTTTATTTCGATATTTTGAAGTCTGGTGCGTACGCACCATCACGATAATCGGATCGACTACAGTAAAAAAATACAGTTTATCCGCTATAGGAAAACACTTATAGCATTTCGCACGTACAATATTATATTGTCTATACGAAATTCTATTGGTCAAGAGGCAGTGTAAAGGACAGCATGTTCGTTTTTCATAAGTGTCTTCTTACACTTATGAAAACTACGAGTATAAGTGTAAAAATATTTTTTTTTATGAAATTATATTTTATTCAATTCAATAAATATAAATATATTCAAAATTATATTTACTTGGGTCTATCGGCTTTGCCACCTCACCCAAGTATATTAAATAAATAAATATATAATCTTTTTTAAATGATCTGTGGTGTTATTTTATAGTTTACTAGTGTTTTTACCCGGCTTCGCTCGGTATTTATAATATAAACCGCTTAAACATGGCTAATCTAATAGTAAACATTTTCTTAATCATAATATTTTACATTGAAAACATAATCCTTTAAATTGAAAATTCTAGGATAATAATTTATTTAAAATAATTAACTTGCATTATAAACTATATAAAATTACGAAATATTAATGATTTTATTCACTACTAGCTGTATTACCCGGCTCCGCTCGGTATTTGTAATATAAACCGCTTAAACATGACTAATCTAATAGTAAATATTTTATTAAATTTATTTGAATACTCATTTGCTTTTGTTATTAAATTGACTGTCACGAACAAACAAACATATATAGTAAGTCTCTTATAAAAAAATGTATGTACACCCCCGGGGTTCACGCCCCTTAGGGCTCCACCCTCGACGTCTGCGCCCCTTAGGGGGCGAAGCCCTAGGGCTTCGCCCTCGGCGCCTACGCCCCCGGGAACTTTGAATCAGAAAAAAGCGAATTATTTGTTCAATGACGTCAGAATAACAGACTGTCGACTATTAATTAAATTGACGAAAAATACATACATACATACTAGGGTTTCTGACCCGGGTCGACCCGGGACAGACATTCCCGGGAATTCATGGAATTTTTGTTGTCCCGTGTCCCGGGAATTCTTATCTCGGATCCCAGGAATTGGATTTAAAAAAATCTTGAAAATATACAACATTTTCACGTCTGAAATAATAAATCAAATACACAAAGAATTGTAAAATATTCTCAAAAGGTTTGTTGTTTAGCACTAAGTACAGCGCATTCCCCGAACGTGGAAGTTTTATGAGCATAATGGCCAAAATCGTTTCTTATAATTCTATTTTTGGAAAATCTCAATACCGAAGCACTTGACCTTACCGATAAATTATTCCGAGAATTGAAAATTAAAATCGAAGAAAGAGGAAGCCTGAAACTTATTTTTTTAACACAAATTTTAAATAATTCTAATTTTGTACCGAACAACACATTCTTGAGTGTTGTAATAAAAGGAAATGTGTATCCTACGGTGAAACTATTATGAAGCAAGTATATCCTTCTTGTATTGACGATTCCACAATGGTAGAAACTCTTTTAGATTCGGATGAAGATGAAACAATTGTGTGTTTGACGATGAATGAAGAATTAAATAAGGAGTTATCAAAGACAAATATACAAAACAACGTAAATAAAAAAAACCTCAAATTTAAAAAATAAATAAAAATATATGTACATACTGATAGGAGAAAAAACTAATAATTAAAACAAAAAATTCGTCCCTTTTAATAATATTTATTTATTTATTTATTTATTTTAAACAGACCATTGTGGCATAACAGGAATTCCTAAAGCGCCACAATGGTCAAAAAATATAACACAAAAAAGAAAAAAAAAATAAAACCAAGTTAATAGTTTTTTTCCAGGTAATAGATGAATCATGTAATATTTACATAATTATTGTTTTTAGTGATAAAATATATATTAAATTGAAAAAAAAAAATTTTTTTTACACGTGTCGCGGGATCCCGGGAAAGATCCCAGTCTCCGTCCCGTATCCCGGGAATTGAAAAAGTCCGGGAAATCAGAAACCCTAATACATACATACGTGTTTTATATGTTATATTAATTCAATTAGAAGTTAAATATTTATATATTTTTTAATTAGAAATAAAGTTGAATTTTATTATTAACAATAATACACCTCTTTTTGGCTTTAATTTATTTTAATATTCATTTGTTTTTTTATTAAATTGAACGTCACGGAATCTACGACCCAAACAAACATATGTAAATACAAAATTTCTTTCGAAATTATATTATATATGATATAATATTTTACGGTTAAAGAATCCACGGCTTTTTTAAATTCTACTGTAAATTAAAAATCATGATTTGTGGGGGGAGAATGGGGGGGCGGCAAACTCGAGGACTGTCCCGGGCGACAAAAGCTCTAGCTACGTCACAAAGACTTTGTCTCTAGTGATTTGTTTGTCGTCTCTGTTCCTAAGCGACGAGCAATCTGTCTGCCAATAAAAATATACTGCCTTCCAAGGACTCAAATTACTATGCATTTAACAAAGAACAGAATGTTTTTGAAGTGGAAACTCTTTTAGCAGCCGTATCTTTAAAATAGTACAACAAAGAAAGTATTATACATACATACATATGGAGGCTTTATGGAGTTTCTTTTTGTAGGCATATATTTCTCCAAAACTGGGTTTCCTTGTCTAATTAGTACGTAAGCACTCCCTCTCCATTATTATTTACGTAGAAGGTTGAGATAATCAGACGTTAAGCGAGACGTATTTAATTCATAGATGTGCACACACGCAAGCCCCACGAACCATTGAATATTTATAACAGGGTTGAATTTTCTCCCCACCTGTACTCGTATTTTTATGTACACGCTCGTAGGCCAGGGATTTTTAACCGTTTTTTTTTTTTTTTTTTGGTTTATAAACTTCTCTGAACAAAGTTTTGAAAATCTTACATATAAAACACTAAAGATTGTACATATGTGTGTATGTATCTACGTATTTTTCGACAGCAGTCTATTGTTCTGACGTATCATCGAACAAATAATTCGCCTTTTTCCGATTCAAAGGATTCGAAGCTCCCGGGGGCGTAGGTGCCAAGGGCGAAGCCCTAGGGCTCCACCCCCTAAGGGGCGCAGACCCCGAGAGTACATATATTTTTTTTATAAGAGACTAACTTTATGTTTGTTTGTTCGTGACAGTTAATTTAATAAAAAAAAAAAAAGATTATTCAAATAAATTTATATACAATAAAACTACTCAAATAAATTTAATAAAAATGTTTACTATTAGATTAGTCATGCTTAAGCGGTTTATATTACAAATACGAAGCCGGGTAATAAAGCAAGTTTAAGATAAAGATCTATGTACGTACATACATAGTAACAATAGATGAAGTTTTGTGATCATTAGAGGTCGGAATCTGAAGGGGCCGGAAACGTGCCGCCTATTGTTCCATTGTTGTAAATCCTTTGTAAAAAAGGTTCGGCAAACCTTTAACAATGCATTTACAAGCTTTGAACAATAAACAGCCCCTTCAGATTCCGGGCTCTAGTGATCATGCAAAAATTTGAACTCGAGATTATTTTTTTTGTATTTCTCTTGTCTTTGTTATATTTTCGAACATTGTGGCGCATTAGGGATTCCTGTAATGTCCAAACTAAAATATATTTTTTTAATTTATAAAAGATCATAAATAAGATCAAAAAATAGGACTATTAATATTTTTCATTTCATGAAATTAGCAAAACATTGAATGCAATATTTCATAAAATCGACAAATATTTTTAAAAAATTCACGAAAAAAGCAACGGGCTTGCTCCGTTAATGAACTGAGCACTATTTTGATATTTCATGCAATGAGAAATTTCACAATTTGAATGTAACATATACATTTTTAAATACATATGTACATGTACATATATAGTAGTTTAGTAAGAAACAATTTTACCTCATAGAAAAATGGAGGGGGTAGGGGTTCTAAGGCACCGCCGAATTTCCTTCTTGGGACCCCCAAGGGGTCGGTGGATCACTGGTTAAGAACCCCTATCGTAGAGGATGGTATGTCAGTGTTTTAACCTTTTGCGACCCGAGGCGGTGTCTCGAGGCTTATGCATATTCTTGTACATATGCATGTATATAATAAATAAGTCGATGCGATGGGTTTATAACAATTTTTAACTTGGGAACCTCCTCAAATATGTATGTATACTAATCACGCAATCCCTCGCTGTTCGCGTATCTTCCATTCGTAATGTTTCATTCAAGTGTTATATAACACTTGCAATCAAGCGCGTGATTGCCAACTATTTTTTTAATAATTCCGTGAAACGAACACGCTAGAATCCGAGAATCATTTCAAGTCACCCACCCCTACCCGCTTTCCTCTAGATAGGGATAGTATATGCGCATCTATAATATGTTGGACAACTTAGAAGTTAAGGGGTCGTTACTAGTAAGTAGAATGGTATATTTATAATTCATCGAAACTTTTTTCTATCGGTAAAGTTGTGATTGGGGAGAAAAACAACTGGACTTTCCCATTATTTTTTTCTAATGACACCCTTTGGGTAAATTTGTTACTGCAATAAGGTATAAGAGAGGCGTGGTATACGAAACGTGGTGAGCGAAATCGACCGAACGAAACTTTTTCCTACATTTCTTCAAATATGGATATCACCGTTATTGATAACCGTGAAACCAATATCGATACAAGGATAAAATATCACCAAAAACAATCCAGGGGAGTTCTGGCCTGGATTGCTCTTGCATATACAATTCAACAACATGCGATACAATAGGTCTCGAACCCGTGAACCTCCCAAAGATAACTCAAACGCCGTTGAGATAATTACACTGTTCGACAGATGACGACTTTTTTTTGGTTCAGAGACGAGATATGACTTTTCTTATAGATCTACATATGTATGTCCAGTGAACACGAATCTGGTAAAAAAAAATGTTGATTGGCTCGAGATTCGGAGATAAATGTGTTTTTTAAATAGCGCGATTTTTCTAAACCTTGATGTTGTTCGGTCGATGTCTCAAAATCTGTCACCAAACTGTCAAATACCAATTTATCTGATTTTCATTGAAACGGTTCCAGCAAACTTGCCCATTTTCTCGCAAAATCTTGAGTTTTCAGTAATCTCGAATTTCGTTGAATTGTATAAAATGCTGCAAATTTACAAATTTGACCATAAATATCTCTGTGGATGTTAATCGATACGTACGTATTTACTGAATTTCACTCAATTGTTTAAAATACAGCAAATTTACAAATTTGACCATATTTGATACCTCTGTGAATATGAATTGATATGTATTTGTGTACTTTATATAATACTGAAATATTTGTATCTAATATACATTGTTTATGGCCAGGAAGGCGCATTGGGGTTACCCGTTAGGACTTCCTGGTATAAATTTAAAAAATATATAAATATACAGTGTAAGGTAATTTATAAGCCCGCACGAGTATTATTAGTAAAAAGTCGAGCGCTCATTAAACGCTCCCCGTACGAAATGATGAATGAATGTGTGTGTCTTCGTGGATGTGTGTATGTGTGTACGTTCCCGTGCATCTGACGCTGACCCCACCCATTCCAATTCACTCAATATCAGGAGCACATGTCAGACGCTCCACCTCCCCCCACTTCCCCGCTTCCCCACGTCTCCCTTGGATGGTTTTAAACATATAGAAAACATGTGGCGTTCATGGGATGCCTACATGGTATAGTCCTATCAAAACGATACATTCGACCTACATATTTCGTTGAAATTGTATGGTAGTATTTATCCTTGCTTGACAGTGATCGATAACGGTGTATCCCATATTTGAAAAAATGTAGGAGAACTTGTCGAAATATAAGATTGTACGAAATAAAAATGAAATTAAGGATTTCAAGCTTTTATTGTTTAATAATTCAGTTTTAAACATAATTAGTAAACAATTAACAAAAATAGATAAACAAGTGTACCGTTTGTAAACAACAATTGACTAATATTTCCGGGTTGATTTAAGAATTAAATACTCTGTAATGGTGCCTACGGACTAAATCAACGACGATTTTGGGCCAACTTTTTTAACCAGCAGGATAAAACCAGTAGCGTACAAAATATTGAAATAAAAAAAGTGAAATTAAATATCAAAATTAAGCTAAAGAGCGAGATTGAGCTAAAATTAGATCATCGTTGATGTTTTGAATTACAACAATGTTTTGAATTACGACGATACGCATTTAAAACCAGAGAAATATTATAATTTCGAGCGAAAAAAAATATTGTTATTATTTCTTAAAAGTCGTCACGATATGTTACTGAATTTGGCCGATAATAAAAAAAAACGACAAAAAACCGCGGTCGGTGTTTTGCCAAAGGTTTTTTTTTCTTTTGTCGAAATAAAATTAATAATCACACATTATCCGATAAATTTTACCTCTGAAATGATCTAATTATTTGATTTATTTCGACGAGAGAAACAATTGAAGAATAAAAAAATCCGTTTAATGACACCGACAATACAGCGGATTGGCAACAATCGTTGGATCAGCCATACTAATACATGATATATTCTCAGTAACTGTGCTTTACGGGGAAGTAAAAATAATAATTCCTTGATTTTTTTTCGATCTTAGTGCGTATCTTCGTAAGTCAAAACATTTTAAGTCGAGGATTACCTGTATGTGATTGTTGATGATCTAATTTTGGTCAATCTCGAAAATTTATTTAAATTGTGCATGTTCTGTTTTAACTTTCAATATTTTATTTTAATTTTAATATAATGATTATAATTTTATTTTGATATTTGAATTTAATTTTAATATAATAATAATAGTTTTAATTTTGATATTTAATTTCAATTTTTAAATTTAATTTTTATTGGTTTTAAAAGTTGGCCTGTGGGCCGTTCGTTGGCTTGGTGCGTACGCACCATTAGATGAGTGTACATGATTGACTGATTGAATAAAATAAAATAAAATACATATATTCGGTTGTATGTATGTACATATAGTGTAGAGATGAGTTCTCGCTAGAATTGCGTTTTGTATTAATAAGCAAGTTCAAATTCGTAACAACCGAGCTTTGAGTTAGTGATAAATTTAATAGCAACCCTGTACATTAATATACGAATATACGAATGTACAGAAGTAGCGCTTTCGTTATTGTCGTACATTGAATGTAGCGGAAGGTTAGAAAACTTGTCTTTTCAATTAGAGTACTTGTACAAGTTAATACTAGCTCGAGGGTGGATATCTTATTTAACTTTGATTCTGCTCCGTTCAGAACAAGTTATCCATCCACAATATACACATATGTACATACATACATACATAGGTAGTTGCAGAGAAGATGTACACACACAATCTCGGTCCCAGACATAAAATAAAAACTTTTTAGAAATAAGGACGCCGAGAGAAATATCGATCGGACGCTTTTTCCGTGCAAAATGTTTTCGTGTTATTGTTGGACGAATTAAACGCGACGAAAGTAGCCCGCTTTGACCGCATATTTCGAATTTGGACCAATTCAAAGGATCATAATCAAATTGACGACATTCAAAATGGTTGTATTATTTTACGCAATTTAATCAGTAGCTGCCGCATCGGAGAAAATTCCACTCCAGCAAATCGGGGGGGGGGGGGGGAAGGGGGGCACTTGTAATTAACGTTGAAAAACAAAATACGTACCGTAAAGACTAATTTCCTTAATTAATATTTTATTTTTCTCTTCTTTGTGGCATTACGTTTTTTCGTTAATGGCAACTTAATTTATAAATCCATTACTCAATTGGAAATTTTTCCATTTGCGTAAAAAGCACTCTATATTTATGTATATATACACATGTTTTATTTATATATTTGTTGACAAAAATATACAGTATTACAATATTTTTTTAAAACATTGACACTAAAATGTTTTAACATATTGATTTATGTATTTATTTAACCATTATTTATTTATTTAAGTTTAAGTTTGGACCATTATGGTATAATAGGAGTCCCTAATGCGCCACAATGGTCGGAAAAAAAAGAGTGCAAACGATCGACAAGCGCCAGACAGACTAACGACACGTGTACCTTATGCGTGCGCACTGCTCGCACTTACACTAAGCGAAATCTACCCGAAGTCCCGACATACACCTACCCTGTATACGTTCTGTGCTTCTGATACTTAAGTTCCAAAATTTTCCTTATTAAACTCGCCAGAAAGATCCAACGCAATTTTAATAATTACCATTTTAATAATTGCATCTGTGCACATCGAAAGGTTACTCGTCATCCGATGTGCAATCTATCATTCGTGGAGTCGAGAATTGCGTTTAAAGCTGCCATCCAGTTAATCTGTGGTTCAGTCTGTCTGGCGCTTGTCGATCGTTTGCACCTAACCCAAAGAGTGATGAGAAAAATATAAATTTATTTAAAAATAGAAAAGTAAAATGGCAGATTCTGAAAACGCACAAATAATTAAATGATTTAAATAAGCTACAAATTATGGAAAACCCAATTTGCCGAAATTCTGAAAGGCCTTGTGTAGGTTATTGAAACGACTTTCAATAATATTTTATTGGTTTATGAACTGTTCTTCATCCATTACTAAATCTATTTAAAAAGTCCATTCATCGCTAAGTGCTGTACCTTTTTTTTTCTTGTTCAAAGAAATATACGCCTATTCCCTAAGAAAGTTTGGATACACACATTTTTTTTTTGATCTTTAGAAATTGGAAATTCATAATTGCTAGGTTTGAGGGAAAAAAACATTAATTAAAGAAAATCTTAAAAAGACGGTTGATCGAGTAAAAAAGCCAGTTTTCGGTTTTATGAAAAATGCTTCAAAAGCTGATTTTTCGGTTTCGGTTTAATCCGGCTTGGAAGCCCTAGTATGTACTAATGAATATACACCGACAAAAATTACATTTATATAAAAAAAAAACAATAGCAGATAAAGTAAAAATATAATATACTAGTATTTTTACGCGGCTTCGCTCGGTATTTGTAGTATAAACCGCTTAAACATGGCCAATATAATAGTAAATATTTTATTACATTTATTTGAATACTTTAATTTTATAAGTTTATATGTTTTAATACTTTTATTTTATAAGTTCATATATTTAAAATATTCACTTGTTTTTCTACGAACCAACAATAGTTACATACTCTTTCGAAATTAAATAATATACTAGATATAAAAACGGACGTGAAGAGTGAGGATATGTGACCATGTGTGTGGGTATGTGGCAGACGCGTGGACACACACCCAATCAGATTAAAGTATTCGAGACGCGGGAAGAGTGGTAGCAGAGAAGTAGAGGAGGGGGGGGGGGGTGTGGATCGTCATTTGACGACAGGCATGTACGACGTTGGGCCGAGTCACGGGTGACACATACACACACACACACACACACACACACACTTCTTTCACACATACACACACACCTTTGGCCAGCAGCAGAGCCAGGGATTGAATCCGTGACCATACATACGCAAAGCGTCATACGGTTGTTACTTCCGGCTCGATACTGTTGGGACAGTAGGTCTACCTGGTTGAATTGGGTAGCAATATTGAGGCGCACTGCAATCAACTCTAAAATTTTTCTTGATTAATTGAGAAAAGGAACATGTCCGGCCAGCAGCACGGCCAGAGATTGAATCTGTGACTACACAATTGAAAGCATTACACGCCTATGCATTACACGCCTATGCATTACACGCCTATGACTACACAATTGAAAGCATATACGCCATTACATTACTATGCTGTTGGTTAATACCAATGTGTATAATGCTTACACAAATTTATTTTATTTCTTTACAATCTTAACTTATGGTTTTGACAAAATTGGTAGACTTTATGAAAATTCACATAGCAAGCTAATTTATCAAATTAAGCCCTTTACAAACGAACGCCTAGTAAGAATGTGTTCGATAAAATTAGATCCACGAACCAGGGCCGTGGTGTGGGAAGAAGAGGGCAGATGATCCCGGGCGCAAGATTGAAGGAAACGTCAAAACGTGGTTGGTAAATAATCCATAATATGAAAAATAATATACTTGATTTAATTTTTGCAGAAATTTTCTTTGAACTTTTCGCATGCTTCACATTCTCGGAAACAAGGCGCCGTCGGGAATCAGAATTATTAATATGTTTTTGTAAATACATAAATTAATTAATGTTTATTTAAGATACAGACGAGCGCTGCAAAGATATTGCTTAATGGACTTATTCGAGAATTGTGAAAAAAAAATCAGAGAGGGCTAGTATAAAGCTGCCGTATTAGTCGAGATGTCGACCGGCACGTTTGGAAATTGAATGATACTGTATTTAATGTACAATTTGTAAACAAATATGTACCAGTTTAAATCCATAGATATCTCAATGGATTAATTAGTTAATTAATTGTTAATTTCGCGCTCTTTAATTTCTCGAAACACAGTGATTTATGTAATAAAAATTCTGCATTGTTTTTAATTCATTTTCTAGGAAGGCGTATTGGGGTCTTACTTGGAAGCCTTATAAAATAAAATATGTACTTAACTCGCGAGCTATTGAGGCTAAGCTACGGGAGCGCTTTTTGGATTTTTTTTTCGGTATCATAGGAAAACGAGGTGATCATAGGGAGTGTTGGAATGTTACCCGAGAAAATGTAAAAGGGCGAAAGGAAGGCTGCAAGGAAGATGGATGTTCAAAATTATAAAAATGTGAGGATGAGCAAATGTGTGATGACGCTTTTAGCGCCCCCAGATTTTGAAGTCCAGGACCATCGCTTCCTTCGCACGGATCTGTGTTTACGATTAAGTAATTGCAGATCACCCGAAGATTTGATAACATAGTGAAAAGGTCATGCGTTAAAATGATCGTGAAACGAGAGCATGATTAACTCTCGTTTCACGGTCAAGGGCCCCCTGTCGCCCTTACAACTTGACGAATACCGCTGAAACACTAGTCCTAAATTTTCAAGTGCACTCTGACCGACTCGGATAGTATCAGTTTCTGCACATTCGGTCAACCAGCAGCGTGGTCTAGTGGTGAGTGTTGTATTCTTTCGTGCAAGGTGTCACAGGTTCAATTCCCACTAGAGTCTCGTTGTTGGCCAGACCGTGATTTGTCGAGGTCGATCGTTTCTTATCAGAATTTGCCAATTTTTCTGATTTTCATTGAAATGGTTTCTGTAAAATTGCCTTTTCTTATCCAATTTTCTATTGTAAACTTTGAGTTATTGTTATATCTCAGGTTTTACCAGATTTCTCTCCGTAAATGTCTCTGTGGATGATTATTGAATGTAAAAATTCGTATTGTAACATGAAATATGTAATAGATCGTATTGTTTACGATGTTTGTAATGTCTGACCATAGATGTCAGGTGTTGTTTCGATTTACATTTGTATGTATGTAATTTTATTTATTTTATTTATTACATATGTACATATTTTCACATACATATATACAAATATACCAGGAAGGCTTAACAGGTAAACCCCAAATGCGCCTTCCTGGTCCACATAATTATTACATAGATACATGTAAATCTAAATATCTGACATCTATGGTCAGTATACATATATTACAAACATCGTTTTAATACGATAAATAACGATGAATAACTTTCATGTAACAATACGAATTTTATATTCGATAAACAACCACAGATACATCTATGGTGAGCAATATGGCGAAACCTAAGATATAACAATAACTAAAGGTTCGTAACAGAAAATTGGGAAGGAAACGCCAATTTTACAGGAATCGTTTCAATGAAAATCAGAAAAATTGGCAAATTCTGATAAGAAACGATCGACCTAGATAAATAAAGGTCTGGCCAGCAACGAGACTTAGCGGGGAATCGGACTCGTAACATCAAGTACGAAATAATTCAACATTCACCACTAGACCACGTTGCTGGTTATGTATTTAGTATATGTACATAATATATTATTTGTCGAGTCTTAATCTGTTTAGCACACTCGCCGCTTTGGAGCAATCTGTTAGGCATAATTAATTGAAATAAAATAAAAAATAAAATAAAATAAAACTCCCTTCGTAAAATAAACCACCCACCCGCCTCCCATAGTTGAACTCCCTCACGCATGCAGATATACATATGTTTATGCTTGGAATATGATACCTCAATACATCCAATTAAGCCCCTAGCTGATTTGTTATCGAATATAAATTTTGGAAATTGAAATTTGTGATTAATTTATCGAAAACCCTACGTGGGTTAATTATAGTAAAATAATCATTATGTATGTATACGGATTTTAACGTAAGCAGAGCTGGGTACCGAATAACCGCAACCGCAAAGTGAGCCTGAAAATGCGCAATATAATATGTAATGTTTTTGTACTATTTAGTTTCCGGAAACATTAATACGTTAGATGAAGAATAAGTATAGTAAGTTCTATGGTTGAGTTTCAATGCCTTTTACGGGGCTCTTGTGATGGCGTAAGTTTAACTTTCCTCTTGCATCATACTAGCACAATTGTAAATAAGGTACATATTCAGCTTGAATTATGCTCGCACTCATACCTAATTGCATGCGTGCAAGAAGGATGCAATATTTGCAAGACTCAAAAAAAAAATAAGCGCTTTAAATAAGTTTTTCCAAGGCCAAGAATCATTCCATTAGAAATAAGGAGGCATGAAAGTTTATGGCACATTCATGTCTAACGTGGCGTAGACGCAACAGCAAATAGCACAGTAGCCGATAAAATCTATTCATACTATACAGCAGTACATTAGCCAGCAGGGTGGCTCGGTGGTTGCGTTGATATTAAGCACCGAGAAGTCACCGGATTCGATCCCGTGAACTGACCTTGATTGAAAAGAATTTATTCCGAGTATAATCTTAAATGCTGTTGATCAGACTTGGATATTTGTGACCTCAGATGGGGTATCCAAGTGCCCTAATTTTTACGTTTATTGTAATAACTATGTGGTTTTCAAAGCTATACACCCTATATTTCTTGTATTCTTAGAATTAACTACTAGAAATTTATTTTAATAGATTTTGTATGATTTAGAAAAGGGGTACATCGTAAAAAAATACATTTATACATTTCTACGTTCCAATGATTTAAAGTCTGTAGCGATGTTTTTGACTGTTCGCTTGCATATTCTTGTTGATCGATGAATCAATGCGAGAGAAATAGACAACTATATTTTCGTAAGCTATTGTTTTGGTCGCTTTTGGCGCGTGGCTATTGAGTCATGCAGTCACCTGTTGGCCTTACCTATGTGCGTTTGCATGTCGATGCTTGTCGTTATTTTTCAATACAAAAATAGTCAAAAACATGCTATAGGACTAAAACTTTTTTATGTTGATGTATAAAATGATTGATAAGATATATATTGAACCCATTTGTATTTAGAAAGCTGTATTTTGATTAAGAAATACTGGGGTCTTACTCGACCGTCCGTCAAAGGTTAACGCAAATATCTACCATAAATATACTACTATTCTTTGCGATTCAACGGATTAGTAACCAATAACGACGATTACCCGGAATTCCCAGGATTTGGAATGATCTAATTTCGTCTGTTTGTTTGTTTTTTTTGTAACAATATTAAATACATAATATACACATCATACGATATAGAAATCAAAGAAAAAAATGTTGGCCCCGAAGTGTCTCGAACCCGTAAGCCTCTTATTGATAAATCGAACGCTTTACCATTGAACATATCGTGGAATATACAATGTACATTTTAGTAAAGCATTTTTGGATTAAAGTCTGTAGAAGTTGTTTCTTCTTAAGTTATAAAATTTTATTCTAATAGGTAATAATGTACTAAATTATATTTCATTGGGTCTTTCACTGGTATATACACATATATAATATAATCATGCATGTAGGTTTGTATGTAGAAGATAATGTCACTCCATGAGCAAACCTCAGCACGTTGTACATGCATTGTCATTGTCCATCGCTTTCCTCGCCATAATCCTCTGAATGACCCATCAGGACAATGAAAACGTGCAAAACTCACCTGAGTGACATTACACACATACATACATACATTCATAAACGGCTGTGGCATAATATTATACTATATATAATATGTAGT
Organism: Arctopsyche grandis; assembly: GCF_051622035.1. Lineage (NCBI taxonomy): Eukaryota > Metazoa > Arthropoda > Insecta > Trichoptera > Hydropsychidae > Arctopsyche > Arctopsyche grandis. The sequence goes on from NC_135356.1 coordinate 35,747,155, forward strand.
CTGGATTAATTTAACAAACAATGTATGTAATTACATATCCGCCAGCTAATTCAGTTGTTATGCAGGATGTAGTAATTGGTAACTTGAACTAATTGGTAGATTCAGTAACGGCAAAATAATATATTTCCATCGATTAGTAGTGAATGGAAACACTATAGAGGGCATAAAATTGTGTGGTCAGTATTTTTTTACTTCAAAATTCAAAGTTCGCGTTCGCGGACATGTTGAATTTAGCAAATGCGTTAAGCCCATTTAAAATAATTTTCTTAATCCTCTTCTGATTTTGATGAATTTTTTGTATTGAACAAAGCTGTGGCTAGAGTTTCTGAAAACCCGGGTTTTCAAAACCCGTCGGGTCCGGGTCCAATATTTTAGATACCCGACGAGTCCGGGTCGGGTCCGGGTCCAAAATAAAATGTTTTAAAAACATTCGATATATAGTCAGTATAGTGCTATCCGATTTTTAAATGTGACGTCTTGATCTGTTTACTATTATTTATAATGAATTGGTATATTTTGTTGTATATAATTGTTAATTACTTAATTTATGATTAATTTTGTGAGTTGAATTTATTATTTGCGATTTACAATCAATCGATGTTTTGTTATTGATTGTACTTCTTATTGATTTATTAAATTTATTTTATTATATTTTACTTATAATTTATTGTTAATTTGTGACTGGTTATGAATCTTATTGATTTATTTTCAGCTTATGATTTGTTTTCACTGATTTTTTTTCATTTTAGATTATTTTTTATTTATCACAGTCGTTGTGACGCCTTAAAGAAACTCGTCATTTCACAGTGGTTATGGTTATTGTTGTAAAAAATAACAATTATAATAAAATTTCAATTTTTTAAATTTTTGATAAGAATTTCATAAAATATAAAAATAATTACAAAAAACATTAAATAACTTTTTTATTAGTTATTATATAGTAATATTTAAGGAATACTAACGCATTGAGGGATTTATCCCCCAATGCCGATCTAATTTTAGTGCAAAAATTTGCTGACACCGAGAATGTCCTTTCGTTGTCTGTTGAAGTAGGTTTTATTGTGCAAAGAGCATCATGGAGCCTCTCCAGATTAATTGTTCGCTTTTTCGTATTTTTAAAAAGTACAAACTCTTGTTTTAAATTTCCGAACAGTTCAAATTCAACACTCTCAGGTTTTTCGGCATTGTATTTTGGAAGACGGACGTGCATCCATATATGCCCCATTGAATTTTATTATCCTTAGCGGTATTCTGAGAAGAAATTATTTGCGTACGAAAATAACGTTTTACAATATGTATGTATGTACTTTTAAAGGCACGAAAATTTAAAGTTCAAATATTTCGAATTGCTTAATCCATTTCTGTTTTTCGCCTATATTTTGTTAAAAAATTAAATTTTATAACGCATTTTGATTTAAAAAAAATATTTTTAATTAAAAAAAAACTATTTCTTGTTACCCGGACCCGATGGTTTTTAGTCCCGGGTCTCGGGTCCGGGTTTTAGGTCCATTACCCGACGGGTTCGGATCCGGGTCGGGTCGAGTCCAGAAACCCTAGCTGTGGCGTCGGATCAAAATTTACCGACTCCGACTTTATTTTATAATTCGACTTCGACTCCAACTAGAACGATTTTAGATGATCGACTTTTCTTGACAGTGAATAAAATAATAACAAAAGAAGAAAAAAAAACACTAAAAATTTATATTTTACCCAATTTATAGAGTTATTAGTAATGAAATAGGTGTAAATAAAAAGTAATTAAATTCATAGTGTAAGTACATATGTGTATGAATTTCAAGGTAATTGAATTAATAGTCACATTGCAATCGCCCAAAAGACAATTTTAGCCATGAAAATCGCGAATACGGAATATTTGGCCCTCGAGTTCTCGTTAGTATGATAGTTATCGTTAGTATGATGGACTTTTCGCCTGCCAGATGTTTCGTTATAGAGATTTTAGTGACTTTTGAGCGAGCGCTTTATGACAAATAATCACCGAACTGAATTTCAATGCGAAAAATGAGAGTAAAAAAATATTAGAATAAAAATGTACAGTAAAGTAGGAAACAATCGGTTTTGGCCACGAATCAAAATACGTGCAATGCCTCGATTTTATTTTGATTTAATTTAAAATCATGATTTTGGTAAAGAAATTATTAAATTTAAATTTATCAGTGGATTTAATTCAATAAAATTGGAGACTCTTGCTGACACGTACCGTAATACTATTAATTAAAGAAAATAATACAATTAAGTCAGAGTCGGTTGACTTTTTACGACTCCGACACCTGTTGAAATGCTCCGACTCCACAGCTCTGGAATCAACGCATCTAATTCAGATACTTTATATTTATAAACTGAGAGACATCAATTCAAGCTTTAGCGTAGTCCACTAGTTGAGCAATTGTTTACTAGTAAAAAGATATTGGATTCACATCTCGGCAGGAGATCTGAGATCCAATACAATCAAATAAATTTTCAAATTCTGAAAGGATACGATCAACTTTGGAGTCACATATCACTACCATTGATCTACATATGTTGTTGTTTAGAGTACATGTACATATGTTTAAAATTCGATTGAAATGCCAAGTATTTTTTAACTGTATACATTCAGTAATAATATTCTTAACGTCAAAAAATAATTCATTCGAAACGTGCAGATAAGGGATAAATGGCGAAAATTTAATTTAAGACCCAACAAGTCGAAATAAATGTTTCACAAGTTCCATTAGTCATTTACGCCCTTCTGCAACTCAGTTACTTAATTTAATTTTTTCAACTTAACTACCGTCCAACTCCGAACTTTGAACATTTCTACCGTTAACGGCAACAAAAAAGTAATTTTGATTAAAAAAAAACCCTGATCTAAAAACGTCAAACACAGAGGTTGCGTGTCTTCAAGACGCCATATTGTCTAAGAAAATGACGCAATTTGCCGTTAATGGCGTGACAATGGTTGCCGCGGCAATAAAACAACAATATCGCGGACAATTATAGGTCACAGATGGAAAGCATCCCTATATCAGGGACTACAATAAGATCTGTCACATGCAACGGTGTCAAATTACTTCACAACACACATACACCCATACCAAATATCTTCAAATATAAATAAACAAGACAAAAACTGCGAGGCACCTCGTTTCATATGTTTCAATCTGGAGAGTCATGATTTTTCTAATTTTCAGTTGTTCAATTTGTAAATATTGTTGCGTAAGGGTGGGTCCAAGTAAAAGGCTAAAGTCGTTTCACAGCATTTATTGATGATTAAGGAGATACACGCACTGGCAGTGCTCAGTCCAGAATGACATGATATCGCCTACGTACCGCCTTATAAAGTGTAGATCTCTCAGGACGTCTAATCTGTTTACCTACTGTATAGTCACGTATTCGGATATGTATTCCCACGGTATGGGTCAGACGTTCTGAGAAGTGCAATCATCGTTTAGCTTACTTGCACTTAGCCTGTCGCTAATCCTTGAAACCACTTATTACGTACACCGCGGATTAAGAAAATATAATCCCATAGACTATGTGACCGTTCAAGGATTATCTGTTAACGGATTAACTAAGTGCAAGCACTTAGTTAATCCGTTAACAGATAATCCTTGAACGGTCACATAGTCTATGGGATTATATTTTCTTAATCCGCGGTGTACGTAACAATATTAACCTCTTTACGAACATAACGATCGTCACACTGTTTCTTACCTGGTGTGCACGTATTAGATTTTGCGTAAGGAAATTTTACTTCTATAGTGTGTACTAGTGTAGTGTATAGTGTGTAATAGTGGAGCTAAAGTCACTGGTTAAACGATTGTTTACCAGTACAGAGATTGTGGGTTCGATTCCCGGTCTGAATAAAAAAAATATATATTGGATTTTTTCAATGATAACGAATACTTTTATCAACGCTGCAGCGTTAATTTTTTTGATATCTACACAGTTAGCCCGTGACAATTTAGGGTGAATTATTATGGCACTATGGCATATACGAAATTATATTTTTATTTAACACCTGTCATGTACATTCATATCTAATTATGTATACATAAGTAATTTTTCAGTATGTTATACAAATGCTAAACGGATACGAATCGTGGAATTTAATTATTGTTTTCTGTCAATGATACGCTGATTATTTTATACGAAAACGATGCGATTTTATGTAATTGGATTCTATGGAGGCATGTTAAAGGGAAAGTCTATGCCAATAATTCAGTCAACTCACGCTTTCAAACTTAATACCTATGACGCTATTGCTAAAATAGAGCCGCATACTTGCGGAAAAGTGTTCAAAAACTTTGAGCATGGATCCAATACCTCCCTTCAAAACTTTTGTCTATGTTTTTTGTTTCGTATTTTTTGCCGTTTTTGAACAGATAATTAGTTTGGCGGGAGTGACGATCGATGTATTGAATGAAATGCTACTAAAAATGGCTTATACATTTTGACATAATCAAGACCAGGGTACACTGAATTGAAAAAATCATCAACGTGTATTATGTAAGTGCACACAATTCTCAATTGAAAAAAGCCACGAATAATGAATGAACATGTTCTTTCAATCTGCAGAAAAAAATAGGTAGTATAAATGTAAAAATATTGTATATGTATGTATATGTATTTTGTACTTTAAATTCCCCCCCACTCAGTCCCTCGACTCCCCTTGTTGTGAATCAACGTTCGAAAACAAGTACATAATATGTACGCTTCTGCCTTTCATCGCAGAGACACGGGGAAGGGGTAGAAAAGTAATTGAAACTCGATCAAAGCAGATTGAGAACCGGTGAGTTAACTAACAAACGCTTGAAAGCACTCAAATGGTTAAGCGAGCTTTCATTTGTATTTTTGAATGCGTTAAATATTTGATTTGAAGACGAGTGAGGCGGCTTTTTGGAATTTGAAGCGATGACGTCACGTCCAGGGAGTTTTCAAGAGGCCTCCCAATGATCGGGGGAGGGGAGGGGGGAGGGGTAGGTGTGCAGCTTCCCACCCTCTTCACCACCCACTTCCGTTTACCGCCTGCTTTTGCCGCGAGAACGACCCCCCTAAGGGAACTTTTCCTATTCATAGTCGAGAGCCAAACAAACATATTAATAATTTACGAATAACCTGGATGGTTTGCTATATAAAGTGCAATTTTTGCTCTTCGTTAGTGGATTTAGAAGTATATGCACATACTGAACATCAACACTTTTCCTCAGGATGTGTGTGTGTGTGTTTTTTTTTCACGCCGCAATTTGCATACGATGTAAAAATTTTAATTGCAGGAAAAGCCTAAGGAAAAAAAATTGGTGAGGCTCAAGGAAAAAAAAACTGTGAGTGAATGCGGCCGGAAACTTTTCGACGTTTTAATTTTTCACCGACTCTCTAATAAACAGCTCGGTCAATACTACGAATGTTGGCCGGGAAATAGTTGGAAAATTCGGATGTGGAATGTGTCCATACGGTGGTAGGCATGCAGAAATTCAACTACAACTATGTATGTTGTTTTCTACAATGTTAATAAATTTTATGATTTTAATTTTTTTACATATGTATGTACGTATGTATCTATACGTATGTGTAGATACATACGTACGTATGTATAAGGGAGTCCAATTTACCGTATTTTCTGTTTACCAGTAATTCAATAATTTTTTACCAATCACCGGTTTGTCGGAGGATTTTTCAAAAATAAACAATTTTTTATTTGTATAAAGTATATTCAACCAAACGCTTATAAACATAATAATATATATAAAAACGGTGTGTTAGTAAATATGTACATATGTGACAGACCACCGACCAGTATGGGGAATCAATCACAGACGAGTATTCGAGACACGGGGATATGTATCATAACGTAGTACAGTATGGGGGCCAATCACAGCCGAGTGTCCGAAACCCCGGGAAGCGTGGTAGTGAGGAAGTGGGGGAAGGGGGGGGGGTGTGGAGCGTGTTCGATGTTCAGCCGACACATACACACTTACACACGGGTGATACACAGAGGCCACGGGGGTTGGGGGGCGGCGGCCACGGGGGCGCCCCCTCGGTTACTGTGTCTGTTCCGGATCCCGATTAGTGTTTCAGTTCCGGATCCCGATTCCTTTTTCAGTCCTGGATACCGATAACTGTTTCAGTTCTGATTCCCGAATCCTGATTTCTGTTTTAGTTCCGATTCTGATTAATTGTTACTATACGTATTGTAACATTATATTTCAATTGCATTTTAAATATTGATTCAACAAAGTGAGTAAATTTGAGAAACAGTTGTGTTAAGTGTTGGTGCATTGTTTGAATAAAAATGAACTGTTAAGAGGGCTGGACAGCAGCGCCTTGTCCATACAAACGTACTATACGTATCCCTTCCTCAATTATGGCACTAGAGATATTATTTTTTAATATGCTATGGATATCGACCATTGGGGTGCATCTATCGTTTTATTTTTTTGATTAATTATTTTTTATAGGAGCTAGGAGCCGCCAAACATCTATAAAATTGCCTCTTTTTTACACCCACGAAACGAGTCCAGCGTGCTTATTTAGCGGTCGATTTTAAAAAAAATACGCCGATAGATGCACAGAAAGTATCTTCATCATACCGATGATGATTTTTTTTTAAAAATTGGTCCAGTTTTGGAGGAGAAAATAGGCGAATACAAAACCTTGATTTTGTCAATTTAAAATACGTTTTATCTGGTCGAAGCGCAACTGTCGCATTCACTCCATATATATATTGATATATATTGTCGCATTCACTCAATATATACATACACTCAATATATATATCGAAGAAAGGAACGGTAACAAAATTAAGGTTTCGGGTGTACAGCCCTCTTGAGGGCTGAACCCCAGCGCCTTGTCCATACAAACGTATTAGACTTCTCCCTTCCTCAATTATGGCACTAGAGCAACTATTTTTTAATATGCTATGGATATCCACCATAGGCATGTTTCTATTTTTTTTGATTAATTGATTTTTTGATTTTTGATTTTTTGATTAATCAAAAAAATAAAAAAAATAGCATATGGTAGATATAAATTTATTAAAAAATAATTTCTCTAGTGCCATAATTGAGGAAAGGAGAAGTTTAATTCATTTGTATGGACAAGGCACAGGGGTCCAGCCCTCTTAATATATGATCTTTCAAAGTTGGGAATGTCCCTATGGTTTGTAAGAAGAATTTGCGTTTTGCATTGTTTTTTACCCTTAGAATGGTACGGCACGGCTTAGCTTAGATCTCGTTATATAAATTCGCTTTCGCGCTAACGATGTTTGGCCAGAACGAAAGGTTTCGCGCGATACGCGCTTAACGACGCTCACAATAACAACGACGTTAAGTGGTTTTCGTGAACGTCAAACGCGCGGCACGCGGACCGCATGCGGCTCTAAATAAGACTTGTATTTTATAAAATTAATACTTAATATAAAAACAGCCATGGTGATATAAATTGGAGAGTAAAATTATTTTTTCAAAACACCCTCCGTCCACCCCCCCCCCCTTCCCTACCATTTTTGGCATGACATCGGAATATTTTTGTAATCAGGAACTAATGTACGTAATCTCACGTTTATGCTGATAAGTTGGGCATTGTATTTAAATAGAAATAAATAATTGTGAAAATCTTATATTAATCCTATGAGGTATATCATCAATATACCCAATATTTAATCGCCATAGTTCTTTATCAACTCAAAATAAAATAAAATTATATCGCTCGCTCATATTACCATTATTAACCTATGCTTCACCTGTATGGAATAGATATCCCTAAATAAATAATTTATAACACACCCATACCTACATGTATACCTACTAACTTGAAAAAACATCATGCCATAAATAATATTTAGTTAGTTACAGACATTACTAACAAACTAACCAGTAGATTATATGGCAGAATCACTAATAACTAGAGGTAGGATAGTCACAGTGCTATCCATTGTTCCATTGTTGTAAATCGTTGGAAAAGTAATTCGGCAAACCTTTAACAATGCATTTACAATCTTTGAATAATACGCGGCACCTTCTGGGTCCGGTGACTACTAATAACCATACTAACATACTTTTCAAGAGTCTCGGTGATTACAACAAAATGTCTATACCCTTCAGGTATAACACACAGATTACCTAAACACAATCTGCTTTAGATCGTCGACTTTATACAGTATTTAATTAAAATTATGTATTAGATGTATTATGAGCATTTATACGAATTGTAAATAGGTTTTTAAGCTCTTTTTCCTATTATGATGTACATGAACATTAGAATAATATACATAATACTATGATTACTAACAAAATTAAATTAAAATTGTAAAATAGAAAATGATCAGTAGATCAGTAGCTATTAAAATAGATACAGATGTATTGTGAACATAATTTAGTAATAATAATATGCATTTAAAAATCAACAAAAAAATTGTCATATAATAAAACTCTTTACGTTCAACAGTAACACTTATCTGAAAGGTCATACTACCAGATTCCAAACAGATATTTACTTCAAAATAATGAGTGAATTCTACTTTTCAAATAGAGTTGTTAAAATTTGGAATTGTCTCTCCAATAAATTAGTAACTTAAGTTGGGCGAACCTTCGGTGACGATCATCAATAAATAATGGAATTGATAAACGATAGATTTTAATTAGGATAGTAGCTACAATAAAATAATTAGTAAAAAATACGTTGAACATTTTGCAGACGCAGAAATATAAAAGACTAGGCAATGTAGGTTAATAAATTGCAATTTATAAAAAAAATGTTTTTATTTTTTAAACTTCGTCTGCATAATAATGGCTGAAGGAAATTTAAGTTGTATTGTTTTTGACATAACATCTCATATGTATAGATGTTTTTTGAAAAATATTTTCACATCTTTTTTTGCATTTGTATGTATATAAGGGCAATATTTTTATCATAAAAATATGTATATATTTTATACATATTTATGTTATCTTCCCCAATTATATTTAGATTAGGCCTCCCCCTTAAGAATAAATATTTTGCGATCTCCAAAATGCTCATGCTCATATTATTATTTATGAACCCTCAAATGGCATAATACAATCCCAGGGAGAGAAGGGATTATATTTTTCGCTATTTTTTTTATACATACCTTTTAAATGTTGTTCCTTTTTAAAAATACCTACCACAATTCCCTATCAAAAATCGTGGTTTAAAATAATTTTTTATTAAAAAAGCTGGATCGGGAAGGGGGGGGGGCTGCAAACATTGGAACAAAACACGTTTGATCTTGATTTTGTACAATATGAATTATTTGATGGTCAAAATAGCTTGAGGTATTTGTAAAAGCGTCATTCTGGTCATCGTAATCAAAAACTTGATTTTTCTATATCAAATCAAAAAGTTGGTCGATTCAAATAAGATTTATTGTTGGACAATGTAATTTATGACAATGTAATAGTTTCCCGAGTTTTTGAAAATAAAACTCCCCTAAGGACGCAATAGTGAATTGCTTTAGTGGTGACGTCAGCATTACCTCATTCATAATTACCTCGGAAACCTTATTTGTTTCCAAGCAGTGTCATCTAGCTTTAATTGCTTAAACGCCTATAGCTACATATTTCTTTTTTCACTCTATATTTTTCAATAAATAAATTTTATTTATTTTATAGCTTATAAAAATTGCGCTTCAAGAGATTCATTATCATTATCATTATATTTTCTTTTCTGTTATATTTTTGACCATTTAAATAAATAAATAAATAATTTTGTTTCTTTATTAGCGTTTTGTTTTTGAACTATTGTTTTAAAATTTATTTATTTATTTTTTACATATGTATATACCAGGAAGGCCTTACAGGTAAACCCCAATGCGCCTTCCTGGCCAATTACATACAATGCAGCATTTTTATTACACAAGTCGCTGAATTACGAGACACTGAAAACTCGCAAATTGACGAGACATCTATGAATTGTACACACATTTTATTGTACATTAATCATACTGAAATAGCGGTGACATAGTAGGTAGGAAGGTTTTTAGCCAATTTTAATCGGGAACCGTTTCAACAATGTAATCAGAGAAATTGGCAAACTCTGATAGGAAACGATCAACCTGGAGTCAAAAATATCTAGATCTGACCAGCAGCACTACAGATATACTCAGAAAAATTATTTTCAATCGAGGACAGCTCATGAGATCGAACCCGGCGCCTGGCATAAATAAATAGATAGCCACGATATTGAAGAGATGTTAAACATTATTGTATCAGTAGGTATATCACACCAATGGGGGGGGGGGTGGTATGAGGTGGGATTCGTTGACTCCGCTAATTTTTCCATCTTTCGACTTTCTATCAAGTCGATTTCCGTGCAGTTTCCAAGATAGTGTGTGTATTAGATTTTACAAACGAAAATTCGTTCCATTTAATTTTTATTTTACCAGAGACTTGGATACACCTGGTCTTTAGCACGCCATCATTAACGATGCACATCTTTTAAATATTTCACAGCGTCATTACTTTCAGCGTCACTCCCACTATACACATAATGCATTACGTGATAATATGTATATAATAGAACGCATAATTTCGTAAGTTATGAATTTAGCGTGGACGGGGGGGGGGGGGTTGGGGTGTGGAATGGAACAATCAATGTGAGTATCCCACGCTCACGCGTACAAAATTGTCGGGGACGAAAGGTCGTAAGCGACACGCCAATGTGTATCAGATGGGCGGCATCCGGCGCGTAAAAAGTGGGGTTTCTTAACCTTTTGCGATCGGTGGGTCGGATAGGGTTTACAATGTCAACTCGGTGATTCGTGATTGAAATCTGAAAGAAGACGAAGGCACAAGTTGAAACTTTCTGTTCCGAGGGCAAAAAATATAAAGACGCGGCACCTCATTTTGCGGCAATTCAAGGCTCTGTTGAAAACTTCCCAATTGATTTTCTTTCGTCATTTGGAAATTGCGTGTTTGGTGATGAGTAATGTACACGAATTTGCCTCAATTATCTGGTCACCTTTTTATTTATCCCATATTAATTGTATTGAGAAAGTCCAACTTAAATTTATTAAATCCTTACACTACCTTTTTCCTACCTATACCCATTCTACTGTTTCCGATATTTTAAAAATCCTATCTTTTAACAATCTTTCTATCAGGCGACGGCTTACTGATGCTACATTCTTCTTTAAGCTCATAAATGGTTTCCTTGATTGTTCTGATTTACTGAATAAGGTTGATTTCAGGATCCCAGTTAGGTATTCTAGACACGTTGCACTCTTTTCGCTTAATCCTTTCAATACAAATTCCCAAAAATATTCTTATCTGCAGCGTGTTTATCTTGTGTTTAACGGGGAGCTGAATGAGTTTGATCTGTTCGGTATTTCCCTAAATCAATTCAGGACTAACATCAAGAGAATCTTGACCAATTGATCCATTTCTTCTTCTATTATATTTTATAACCTTTTTCCAATATTTTAACACTTTAGTTTAGTTATGCAATGTGCTATCTAGTCATGTTATAACTTTTCCTTTTCATTTGTTTATCTTGTATTTATCTTTTTCATTTGTTTATCTTTGTAAAAATCTGTAATTGGACTCGGATATATATAAATATTATATATTTACTCTTTGTTTTTATGCATGTCTACATCTTGTTTTCTGTTGATTTTTCAATAAATAAAATAAAATAAAATAAAAATAAAATAATAGCGGTGCCAGCAGGTATTCGACGTGACAGAAGCCACTGGGTTATCGACGACTTTAAAATATCGGACAAAGATGATAACTTTACAAAGCCGGATTGTTCAGAGGAGACTAAATGATGATAATTTATTGTCGTTCAATTGGGTAATTATGTATTTGAGCTTTTATTTTTTACTAGTGTTTTGCCTGTTCGTATGAGATTTGAAATTAAAATTAAAATGGTTTATTTAAAATAGGATGATAATATAATTCTCATAGACAATTTAATATATTATCCCTATTAATTCAATTCAGATTCGTATAAATACTAGTACAAGCTTTTAGCTCGCAATTTTACCGATTTAAAGTTCAGCACACTCCAATTAAACTTTTTTAACGAAAACAAAAAATAGTGTGGCCATAACACTATCCCACTTAACATGTTTCAATAGAAAAAACTCAATATAAAATAGCATTAACAATGGGAAAATACGTACTTCTAAATTTTGATTTGAACTGGACGACTACTTAGAGAGATTTTACAGCTGAAAAGAACTACAAATGAAAGATAAAATACCCCACTATAGTTTACAATATTCATTTTGAACAGGAAATTGACAGATTTTGAGACATCGACCGAACAACACAAAGATATAGAAAAATCGCGCGATTTAAAAAACACATATATCTCCGAATCTCTAGCCAATCAACATTTTTTATTACCAGATTCGTGTTTACTGGGCATAGATCAATAAGAAAAGTCATATCTCGTCTCTGAATCAAAAAAAGTCGTCATTTGTCGAACAGTGTTATTAAAGGATGTATCATCGCCGCTCCTAACGTTGCCGTGTGATAATTTTTGCCATAGTACTTTAATTTTATTATATTTTTATCATACGATTTGCCTTAGCAAATTTGAGAACATTTCAGATTAAAGTTGCTTCAAATTGGGCATATCAGCATTTCATATCTAAGGTTTAAAACTAAAATTAAAAAAAAATGCAGACGGTTACAAATTATAAAAAAAATTTAACCGTTTTTCAAGAAAAAAGCGACTGATTTAGATCAACGATTTATAACTATTAATGAAACTATGAACCACTAACAAACACACCGAAAACAAAACCCAAGTTAAAACAATGGAAGGTGATTGATTCTTCACCGACAAAAAGGGCAAAGTTCATTTTGTCTGCAGGAAAGGTGAAGGCTTCTGTTTCCCAAAATGGTGAGGGAAAATTATTAATTGACTATTTTCTGAAGGGTCAAACGATAAAAAGTGAATACTGTGTAGCATTTTTGGACCAACTGACCCGAAAAACATTGGAAAAGGAGCTTGCTTATCGAATAATAAGAAAAAAAACAACAACTGGAAAATATGTATATATCCTTACATGTAGATAAGTTCGATCAAACTTAATGATAATTTTGCTACATTAACTTTGACCAATGTAAATAGCCTATGAAATAGCAATTGTATAGCTTTGACCAATTTAATTGCAGATCTATGTACATATATACATATATATATATATATATATATATATATATATATATATATATATATATATATATATATATATATATATTTCGTGTACTGCCTACGTATATAGAATAGTGTTTGGACTTTTAGGATAATTTTTTGAAATAATGTGAGTTTTTATTGTAACATTGTGTCTGTATTTACAAACATTTGGAAGACTATTATGAATATGATGCTAGGCAAATTGCTCGAAATCGATTGTTCAAAATTCGAGTTCCACGAATTTCAATTGCTCAACAACAAAAAAAAAGGTTAAATAAATTATTATTTTGAATAAAAATACCAATAATTTTATTTTACTACCGCCATCTATGTATAAAACTAAAGACTACATAGACGTCACCCAGATTTAAAATTTGCAAACTTGAATCGCGTCTTAAACGATATTTTATCTCTATCGTAATGGCGGAAGATCCATTTACTTATATTGATGACCACAATGAGCAATATGGCAAAGTATGAAAACGATCGGATAAGAAGCAAATCTTTTCCTGAATTGTAATCGTAAGTGAAACGTAAAGGAGTTTTGTAAAAATATAATATTTCTTCAGTATACTGGCAGAAAATGTTAAATCAAATATTGGATATTTTGAACCGTATAAGTTAAAAAATTAATAATGATTTAGGTCACAAAATAAGCGTAAAGCTTCAAACTACTTGATTGTCGAAAAAAGTCAATTTTCTCAAAACAAGGATTTTTGACTTAAAGCTTTCTACCAACGATTTATTAAATAAACACAAAACAAGAAAAATGTTTTGCTTTCAACATTCAGACAAAAAACGGATTATAATAAGTGATTAATTTTGTTTTTATTCGTTTGCTTTGATTAAAAAACGAGAAGTGCTATATTTAAAAACTTTTCAGGCCATAATCTCGGCTTTCACAGAATTGACTTTTTGTACTTGGAAGCCATAGTTTCGCACAGCTCGAACAAAAAAGACTCTTTCTTTATGAGATTCTTTGTCGGAATAATTTCAAAGGCTAAACGAAAACCAAACACAAAACAAAAATTCCAGCCTTTTAATAACATTAAGATGATGCTTTCTTTGCACTTCGAGATTAACCCCGCGAAAGCCCGACCACAAACTTTCAAATTTCACCAGAGGATATTAATATACACACCGAGATGTTGTGTATATTAATATCCTATTGTGTATACACACCACATACGTATACACGTGTATATTAAGAAAAATATATTTCTGGATGGGTCTACCTATGTATGTAAACAAAGGATCGTTCCGTTCGGTTAACACGGTTTCAAAAGCGGGGCTTATTTCCAAGACTATCGAAAATGTATCGATACTATACATACGTACATATACATATGTATATAATATAAACTAGCTTAAGTACCCAGTACCCATAAAATGAGTATAAATGTTAAGAATTGTGTTTAATGCAGCGATATGTTGGACATTCAATTGGGCGATTTATTTTAGTGACGATTGCTATACGTGTATGCACTGGTGATAAGTATTAGGTGGCAAGATTAATAAACAATGGGAGAGACACTTTATTATTACATTCAATGTGTTGCAAATCTTTTGTTGACTGCTTAAATTATCAACAGTAAAAACCTTGTAAAAAAAGACGAAAAATCTCCGAAATGAATTACCCAACTTAAGTTGGTCAAAATAAAAAATTAAAGTCCATCTCAAAACTTAAACTTCAACTTGTATTCGCACCGAACAATGAAATTGAAACGAAACTAATCTTTGTATTTATGTTACATACATACTCCTAATAGCCACAGGTCTCTCCATTATGAGCGTCGATTTGCCTAATGGAACTAACCCACAACAGAATTTTTTTCACATCCGGAAATTCATGAATCTTTTTTGCACAATATAAAAGCAAACTCACCAAACATAACGACAGCAAACAACAGTATGTATAATATGAACATATCCATTGTTATAGAACAGCGGTGGCGAACTTTTTTGAGCCTAAAAATATACATAAATACCGTAGTTGAAAAGGTTACCCATGCCGTATTAAATAAAATAAAAATCATCAGATCGGTGATGGCAAAAAAATGATTTACCCGTATACGCATATTAATCAATTTCGATTAATACAAGTTAAGCAGTATTTTTTTTATTTAATTATTAAAATACATATGTGAATGTATGCGTAATTCTTTGAATTACATAAATGGATAATTCGGTGACAGCAAATCTTTTTCGTGTAGTCAGAACCCGGCTTACCAATCTATCATTTATTTATTTATTTAAGAAGACTGGAAAGGCGGCATAGCCAATGGTCCAAATAATCATCGTTCATCATAGTCCAAATGTTCATCTATCACATTAAGGAACCCGATAGCCTTTACAAGAGGCGAGTTATTGAAAGCAGACGTTTTCGCAGCAATAGATTGGAAAAGTAAACGATGACGCAAAGCTCTACCGCATTCAGGCGCCCAAAATTTAAATTCAAATAAAATCGGGGTTGTCAATTCTTCCTTTCGAAAGAAATATTTGGAAATGGCAATAATTCAAATTCTAAGCATACCTAGTAAAAAGGCAGTGGGAAATAAAAAGGGGTAATATTTACATATACATATTTCCTCATATAAAGGCATCTAAGAAACTCTTTTGAACTCTTTCTATCAAGAGAGAAAATTTAAATTCAGTGGGACTCCAAATTACAGACCCAAACTCTAATATGCTCCGGACAAGCGAACAATAAAGCAACACCATTATACTTGAATCTTGGAAGTAGTGAGTGAGCATTGCGCAAAACAAATCCAAGCATTTTGGTAGCCCTACAGCACAATTTGAAGTCACTCGCAATTATATGTATGTTTGTCTTAATATAAATTGTAAATTGTCGGAAATTACTCTAACCCATTTATCTGGTAGTCTGCGCTCATCATTGTTTTCATGATTGATTGTGATTTATGAGTGAAATTTTGATTAACTCTCTTCCATTTGGGCCTTACAGGGATGTTTTGTATTTGTAGTTGTTTCTTACATATTTATTGAAACTGGCTGTAGGTGCAAGGCATTCCTTATGCTATATTTTATTTGATATTTTTACTTTATCTGTTATTATAAATGCTATTTTTTATGTATGTATGGATGTATTTATGTTTATGTTAATTGTTATTTTGTTTTTTTTCTTTTTTGTGTTATATTTTTTGACCATTGTGGCGCTTTAGGAATTCCTGTTATGCCACAATGGTCTGTTTAAAATAAATAAATAAATTCGTATGTATATACATATGAAAGTGACGTTTTACGCATGATTAGCACGTGCAACTGCAGCAGTTTTAACGATGACACGACAACTCGTTCACAGATTTTCCGTAAACCGAGGATGCGCTCCAGGCATTACGTATACGGCCATCTCTTTCTCACCCCGTCTGTTCACCAAGATCTCGTTCACTATGCCATTACGTATGCAGCCATCTCATTCACAGACCGTCTGTTCACCGATAACAGACGGTCTGTGAAAGAGATGGCTGCATACGTAATGGCATAGTAAACGAGATCTTGGTGAACAGACGGGGTGAGAAAAAGATGGCCGTATACGTAATGCCTGGAGCGCATCCTCGGTTTACGGAAAATCTGTGAACGAGTTGTCAGGTAACCAGTTTTAACGGGTGCTGGCCGATTTTCAAAGGATATCCAATATCCAATTAATAATCTTGCTTCAATTCGACTAAATACTACGGCTTTAAATGTAAAGAATAGTTCAGATGTATAAAAATTCTGTAGACTTACTGGTGTGTAGTGGATTTAAATAAAAATTAAAAATGTAAGTACATTGTAGATACATACATATGTATGTATGTAGGTAGGAATGGGTACATAGACGACCGCGAGTAACCGAAGCAACAGTACCGGTTTAGCGTTTTTTGTCGATTTCAGCAAAACTTCGAGGTAGCCCGACCCGAGTGGCGGCAGTAAGTACAAAACTACTATATATCTAAAACATACTAAGTACAAAAGTGCGGCTTTTCGAAGTGGTAGAACCCACGTTTTTTACGGCTTTTTAATCCGAATCGGCCGCCTGCTTTACGACGGAAGTTTTCAAACGCGCCACCCTCTCCACTTTACGTCTTTTCGATTTTATAACCCCTCCCAGGAAATACACCGTATATACAATGCACGTACTTCCGACTATCCGGGCTGATCCGGATTGATAAATATTTTGAGTACTTGAAAAACAGGATACTCTTTTTTTAACAAAAGTCTACGACCAACAAATGCTCGAAAATTTAACAAATCTATGGCAGTCATTAATAATGGTGCGTACGCACCAAGCGAACGAAGGGCACCACAGGCCAACTTTGTTCAAACCAGTAGCTTACAAAACATCGAAATAAAAATTTAATTAAATATCAAAATTAAAACTAATTTTAGCTCAAACTCAAAAATTTAATTAAATCGTGTATGTTCTGTTTTAACTTTCAGTATTTAATTTCAATTTTAATATAATAATTATAATTTTATTTTGATATTTGAATTTAATTTTAATATAATAATAATAGTTTTAATTTTGATATTTAATTTAAATTTTATTTCGATATTTTGTACGCTACTAATTTCAACAAATTTGGCATGTGGTGCCCTTCGTTGGCTGGGTGAGAACGCACCATTATACAATGGATACTTTTTTCTTCACTTATATAATAGTCGGCAGTATGGCTCAGTAGTAGCGTGTATGTTTAAGTGATTATTGAGTTCGAGCCCGCTATACTGCTGGTCAGACTTGGGTGTTTGTGAGTTCAAGTCGATCGTTTCTTATCAGAGTTTGCCAATTTTATCTGATCACTGGCTGATTGCCGGCATGCGCTGCAATGCCAGAAAAAGGCATGCAATTCCCGTTCCCGTTTCAAGTGATGGTTGGAGCTCAACTAACGTCTCTTCAACGCCGTGTCGTCATAAACCGATTGGTAACGTGGTTACCAACGAACAAATTTCCTTGACTACACAATGGCGCTTCAAAATTTCACGTCGGTAAAATCGTAATCACAAATATTATTATTAGGAGGTTTTTCCCGTTGTCTTTTTCACAGCAAGCTTCCCGGACGTGCATACATCAAATCCTTAAAGTTCCATCGTAATCGGTTGAGTGGTTTAGGAGCCTATACAGGACGGGAACGCGACAATTGGTGCAAGTCCAAAAGGATCAACGACAAAATGTACCCGAAAATTAGTGCACTGACAAAATGTACCCGCGAAAAATTCTGCGTTGTTTGTAATTAATTGTCCAGTAAGGCGCAGGTCTTCCTGTCAAGCCTTCCTGGTATATATGTATGTAAAATAAAATAATATAACTTTCTGGTCATCCCTCCGAGGAGAGCCAACGTATACGATAAGGATCGCAATTTCGCCCCTGTCGCGTGAAAAGAAGTGGCGAGAGTGCATAATTTGTCGATTCTCATATGCGAACACGTGTCGGTGATTTTCGATCGATATGACCTTAGGCGGGGTATTATTTATAAAGAGGGGGGTACTTTGTGCAAAAATACCTAAGGGGGAAGGTACAATAAATAGGTACTCTATAAATATGAGGTGTGGCTCATTCGTGTGCAAAATGTATGAAGCATAGACGGCTGTCGCGAATTCGCTAGTTCATTTGTGAAAACGAATTTCGTCGTATTCACAGTACAGCGCAAAAAATTATCTTCGTGGAAATTATGCTCGATTCATAAAAACTTTTTCTTGTTTGAATTATTTTCGGAATTTTCTAAATCAAAATAAAATGCCGTCGCTTTTTTGCTCAGTTTTTGTTTTCTATGGAACTTTGATTAGCCGGCAATACCATTAGTGGCATAAAACGCATAGTGAAATATTTTTTTATTTAGTTATTTTTTATTCAATCAATCAATGTACAAACATATACAAAACTTTTATCAGACCTAAACTAGAAAACGCTTTTAGCGTATGGCATCCTCGTTTCAAAAAAGAGAATTACAAAGATTCCTTCTGAACTTAAATCACTTTCTTATAACAAAAGATTGAAAAGAATGAATCTCGACTAAGAGGCGACTTAATCGAAAATAATCATTATAAATGCCATATGTCCAATCTTATTACATTCAACGAAAACAATCACCTCAGAGGTAACTCGCTTAGACTCCAAAAAGAATAATTTCATACAAAAATAGGTCTCAATGAACAGGCATAGCAGGTACTAATATACTACATATGTACATACAAGCATTCATTGCATTTATTTCTTTTCAAATGTGAGAACACTATAAAACTTTTGATTGGTATTCGTATTTTATTAGTCGAAAAAAATATATACATAAAAAAAATACCTCTTCTATAATTTGTATATAAAATTATTATTTTGAATAAAAATACCAATAATTTTATTTTACTACCGCTATCTATGTTTAAAACTAAAAACTGAATAAACGTCAGGCACTTTTCGGAAATTCAAATTTCAAACGCGTCTAAAACGATTTTTTTTCTCCATCGTAATAGCGGAGGATACATTTACTTAAACGATCGGATAAGAGGCAAATTTTTTCCTGAATTGTAATCGTAAGTGACATTTTACATATATGTATAAATCAAACCCATTGGGTCTATCGCAGTGGTTCTTAAGTGGGGCCACGATGGCCGCATGCGGCCACTAGTGGATTTTACTGCGGCCACCAGCGACTTAATAGTAAATACTAATATTTAAAAAAAAATATATATATTTTAAATGCTACAAAAAAGTAACTTAACAATAATAGAAACCATGCTCATCATAGACAAACTAAAAAATATAGCGAAAAAAATTGTGACAGAAGTTTAAAATGACAATTTTTCAATTTTATCTTCTGTTAGTGATTTGATAGATAAGATGACAGACACAACTTCAAAATTAAAATTAAAACTTAATAATAGAGTATCTTAAATCTCTGAATCTGGAACTTGATAAAAGGTTCGAAGAATTGATTTTTTTTAAAACTGTTTCTTTTGTATCTTCCCTTTTTATTATGACGACATTGATGACAAATGAAAATTTCATAGTACTACAAAATAGATTAAAATCGTTTTCAGTATTGAGAGTAATTAACTGGGCTAACGTAAAATATGCATTATTAGAAATTAGTCATGATCAAGTACTTAATAACCATTTTAATAATATTTCGGTTCAAAATTTTTGGTCGGAAATATACGTTGACAATGAAACAAACCAATATAAAGATTTGGCATCAATTGCTTTATTAATATTGTCTATTTTTCCCACTACCGTATATTGCGAAAGATCATTCAGTGTAATGCACTTTATTAAAAACAAATTTAGAAACCAGCTAACAGACGCAAACTAAGAAGCAGCAATGCGGCTAGCATTGGAAGAAAGGAGTATTGAGAAATTTCCATTTGCATTATTATTAAATAAATAGATACCAAAATGTTAAAATTTCTTTTATTTTATGAATAAATTGTTCGCTTTTTTTGTAACTTTATTTTATTTGATTAAATTTGGTGCGGCCACCAGACATTTCCATGGGACCACTATTATCACCTGTGCGGCCACGGTTATATTTTCGCCTGAGAACCACTGGTCTTTCGGCTTTGCCGCCTCCCCCAAGTATGTTAAATAAATAAATAAAATCATTAAAAGTTTATATTTTTGATAAATTTAAGCAATTAAGAATTTCATCTGTCCAAATGTTCGCCCGGCCAAGCGTCCGTCGGCCTAGTTTACGTTGGCCAAGTGTCCATTCGGCCAATTGTCCGTCAACCCTCGTGTGGGCAATCTTCTTGTGTGAAATAATCCGTTCACCGTATAAATACGTACATATATACAAATATGTACATACATAGCCGTTGAGAGCGCACCCGGGCCTTGGAAAAAAGCTTTTGCCAGTTCGCTTTTTTTCCAATGCGGGAAAAATCCGTTCACCGTTTTCATAGTTTAAGAAAATTATTAAAAAAAAAAAAGAATTACGGCTTATTTCTTTGAGGATTTCCGGCCTAAGGATAACATCATTAAGTTGATTATTTAAATTTAGCGGGTGTTTTGGGGCACACGGTCTCGACTAATTACCATATCACACTTTAGCCATTGTTCGGCCTGCGTAACGATAACAGCGTGATGGGTAAATAAAACATCCCCGTGATTTATTAGACACAAGTAACGATGTTACCGCGCAGCAAAAATTCACACAACAATATATTTTCGAAGAAAATTTCCGACAGAATGAATAAAGTTGTGCTCTCGAACTTTTCGCAAAGTAAAATCACCTCGCATTTGTATTTAGCACGCGTATCCGCAGAATACAATACACACACACAACATCCATTTTACATATGTATATGTACATACATACATACTGAATGAAATATTTATTATTAATTCATCAAAATTTTCCATTTGCGTTGCTGACAAGTATGTACATACATACTAATATGAAGATGTGAATACGAAGTGGCGTTCAAAAAGTCTCTGGAAATGATAATGAAAAATTTCTTTGAGCAAAATTTGAGGCTACAGTCATCTAGATCAAGTGAGCGACAGTTATTTGGGCGAAGGTCACCGTTATAATTGGTTTTTGAGGATTATCTCCAGGCTTAAGTGCTGTCGGCTAACAATGGAGACCCCCGAATGGACTTAGTTGTCAGTAGCGGCATTCGGTCACTTCCCGGTAGAGTTCTCAGAACTGAAAGCGCGAAAACGTGGTACTGCATTCCAAGACCGTGGGACTGCATATCTGGTATGTGACTATAACAAAGGGTAAATAAACGCGTCGAGGAAGACGCCCTTTATAAGCAGGTACTTACAGGCCATAATAAGGCATTCTGGACGGAGCACTGGCTGTGCGTGGATCTCCTTAATCACCCAATAAATGCTGTGAAGCGACTTTGGCATTTTATTTGAATCCTCCACCCACCCCTACGCAACACTATCATCGTTTTAACCATGATTTTCAGTATATGGTTTTTCATTAGGGCTAATGGTAAGTTGCCGTATTGCATATATTATGCAAATCTTTGAATACCTCTAATTGTAGCTGATCATGGAAGGCAAGGTAGTCAAAAGTCTTATAGGCCCGGATAGAAGGCAAAAAAGGAGCTTTTAATTTTTTTTTATAATGGCGCAGAAGAACATTTTTATATAGTTGCGTTGCTTCTTACCTGGGAAACTAGGGTTTCTGATTTCCCGGGACACAAGACAGAACTTGGGATCGTTCCTGGGATTCCCGGGATCCCGAGTAATATATTTTATTTTCGTAATTTACATCGATTTCGAATTTCAGTCACTTATATAAATGGTGATTTTGTATATTTGTAATGAATAAAAAAAATGTATATATTTAAATAATTTTAAATTCAGGCTACATTATTCATGAAAAATCACAGTGAAGTTAAAAAAAATATACAAATTCAATGCGACATTTTTAACTACAGTTTTGCTATTAAATAATTATTTAATAGCAAAACTTTATTATAGAGTTCAAGAGGACGAGTATAATTTGCTTATAATAAGGAATTCTCAAAATAAACACTAATTTTTGTGTTAGGGCATGCAAATTTTTCGTTTACCGTCAACAGTCAAGATTTAATAACAATTGTGTTGCTTAGAAACAAGTTCGACTGTATAAAGATATGATGTGAAAGAAGATTTATTAAATTTAATTTATATTTTTTAATGTACATAATTTATTTATTTACAAAATATGTAAATGTATATATTAAATTTATTATTAAAATAAATTAATTTGAAATAGCTTCTTACAAATATTAAAATATTTAAACAAGAATCCGAAAGCCTGTTTCGAGATTTGGTACAAATACAATTCTTTCATTTTCAGTTTTAAAAAGGACGAAAAACATGAGCATTCCTAGCGCTTAACATACATATGATGGTTTTCAAGTACTTATTAAGTCTGAATTGTCAAATTTTGACGTAAGTAAATAATTTAAATATACCAAGTAGTGGGTATATGAAAAGAAATAAATTGCGATTTTAGTAAGGAAAACGCTACAAATATTTGCATAAAAGAGCAATGCTTATAATCTATTCACTATTCACATTTAATCTATGCGCTTTTGACCGTGTCTCGAGAAGAGGGGACGGGGGGGGGGGGGGCGATGAGGG
Organism: Arctopsyche grandis; assembly: GCF_051622035.1. Taxonomy (NCBI): domain Eukaryota; kingdom Metazoa; phylum Arthropoda; class Insecta; order Trichoptera; family Hydropsychidae; genus Arctopsyche; species Arctopsyche grandis. The sequence goes on from NC_135356.1 coordinate 35,770,400, forward strand.
TCTTTCCTAATGTTTCAACGTTGTAAAATTTAGCATCGTGATTAATTTAACAAAAGCAATTCACCATACCGTCCATAAAGAAGTTTAAATTAAGGGCAGAACTAAGCGTTTTATTTTTCAATATAAATATCTTCCTACATATATGAGTACCCACTCATATAAGCCGTTCCGCAAAATCAGTGTTCGTTGACTGTTCATAATCATTCTGTTTACGAATAATAAGCCCTTTGCGGGGACTTTTTGAACAACATACATACATATGAAGGTATACCAGTGGTTCCCAAAGTGGTTTCTAGGAGAGGGTCTTTGGCAAATTAAAAATAGTTTGGGGGTGCGTAGACAACGTCAGGGAATCGGTGGAAAGTTTATACAAAAAAATATTTATGACTTATAATTATACTGTATGACTGATTTATTTGTCAAATTTCACGAAACCAATTTGTAGCTACAAGGTGATCAATTAAATTTAATCAAAACTAAAAGTATAATATCTGCGTTTGTTGCAATTTTTTTTCTGTAGAAACAAAACTTGGGGAGTGAAGAATGCTTTCAAAATCCGTTTCAAAATTGCAAAATCGAGATGAAGGCGAGATGAAAACAAATCACTCACGGACGTTACACTCAACGGCGTTACGCACATGAAATTTCACTCACGCGACAAATCACTCACGGGAAAAATCATTCACACGCCATTTCGCTCACTGAATTATTAAAATAGCGCACAAAAACGTTATTTTTTTACACAATAATTATTCCAAAACTCAATTAAACGTTTCGTGACGAATTAACACACTATCCTATCACAGATACATAAATAAATAAGACAAGAAACAATATATACGTTCTTTTCTTCTACAGTTTCTATTAGGACAACGATACATAAAATTATTGGAATTTCATATTTTTTTTTTTTAATTTTAGTAGGTACTTCGATTTTTGAGTTGAAAACACCTGCCTCGATATCAGATTTGAGTACGTTGATTGATTTATTGCTTTCCCACCTTCCTATTTAATAGAACGTGGATTTAGTGCAGCCATGAACCTCACCAAGAAAAAAAGAAACAGGCTGGAAATTAGAGACTTACGAATGTTACTCAAAAACATAAATCTCATATCATCCCATCAGGTTCACACATCTTAGTAAAAGAAATAATGTATTTTTGTATTTTAAAATAAAAGCTATAATTTACCAATTTAATTTAATTTAATAATTTACGAATCAAGACACCAAAATTAAATTTATAACTTTTCTATTATGCAGTCATGTAGATTTATTTCACTTTGGGGTTCATGGTCAGGTTTATAAGTTGGGGATCCACTGATGTACACAATACTACGTGACATTTTCCAGAATTGCGGTTGATGTGGATCACTTTCGGTTTTGTACACCGAATCCATTACACGAAGTCTATGTGAATGTGTTTTAACACAGACTAGATTCAGTGCGGCAATCAATCCAAATCTATAGAAACATTTGCACACATTTCCAGTATAAAATCGGGTGACGGATATATATAGCTACTTTATCTATACAAATGAAGCACCAGTTTCTGTCTAGCTTTATGTCGCGACAAGCTGGCGTCACATCATTGTTTTATTTTATCATTTAAAGTTATTTAAATTCAAAATTTAAAATTTAAACTAAATTTATTTCAATAATTATGAATGGACTACGTATTGACTACAGACTATAAGAGACGAACCCTGTAAGAGACGAATCTCTCAACTTCGCTACTAAGAGCCCGGCCACACCGGTTAACTTTCAAGTGACTTTGTTGTCAAGCATAGTTGCTCGTGGTCATCCAACTTGGGTATATTATAGAAGCGACCAAAAATTCGGACACTGAAATATCCCGTATACAACAATTACAGAAATATCAAAACGTATTGTTTAATTTTTGGAAAACAAAATTCTATACAAGAAAACAATTTCCAAATTGACAGTTTCATATCATATTTTAAAACATTTCAATCCACTTTTTGCAACAATAAATCTATATATATATGTATACATATGTCACAGTGAAATTATATTTCAAGTGAATATATATTTTCACTAACGTTTCATTGAAATCATAACCAGTTACATTTTCAAAGTTGGTTTTATTAATTTAAGATAGGATAGGGCTGGTATTATTTAAGGGTTAGGATGGGTTATGTTAAGTAAAGGTTGTCCCTATTCATTTAAGATTGATTTGTTAGGGTTAAATTTATAGAGTTAAACGTTGTAAATTCATTGAATGAAAATATATTTTCACTTGAAATATGCTTTCACTGTAACATATACAATGTATCTAAAATTGAATGTCTGTTTCGTATAGGCTCCTAAACCACTCAACCGATTACGATGGAACTTTCAGGATTTGTTGTATGCATGTCCAGGAAGCTTAATGTGAAAAACAACCTCTTAATAATATTATTCTTAATTACGATTTTACCGACGCGAAAGTTTTAAGCGCCATTGTGTAGTCAAAGAAATGTGTTCGTTGGTAACCACGTTTCCAGTCGGTTTATGACGACACGGCTTTGAAGAGACGTTATTTGAGCTCCAACCATCACTTGAAACGGGAACGGGAACGAGAACGGGAACGGGAATTGCATGCCTTATTCTGGCATTGAAACGCATGCCGGCTTCAGTTAGTTATTTAAATAAATTTAACTATAAATTACTACTTAAGTAACACTTATGGGGCGGGGAGGGGAAGAAAAGGGGAGGAGGAAGATAGGGGTTAATAAATTTCGTTCAATATTTCAGAGCTGCAATATTGCAACTCTTTGTGATATGCAATATGCAATGTGCGCATTTTCGGTGAGCGGTTTTCCCGATCGCCATATTCTATACCTATTTTTTGTTTTACTAATAAACTGTGCAAACTATTAATATATGTACATATGTAATATAATATGTAGATACATATTATATTTATAAATCCTGAAAAGGGTGCGGCTTGGCGCCCAACAGCTAATGGTGCATTACACGGGCATAGATTACATCACCCCACTAGTCTGGAATAAATGTTTATTATTATACCAGTAAACAGGTGCACACATTCGTGCACTTAATATTAAGTGGGCAACGATTAAAAATTGCGCGTTGTGACGTCTGTACGAACATTCAGTTTGATAGATTTCGCATGCGCATTGACAGTGTCTGTACCAACAATCGGAATGAATGTTTTACGTATCGTCTATATATTTTCAGTTGTAATATATTCAAACTGGCGTTTTATGTCATTCACATTCGAATACAATTCAACTAGTAAATTATATCTCTACAAGCGCAAATACACTTTCAACAGTTGTAATGTATGTACATAATACATGTAATGTAATGTATGTATAACAGTCGAGTTTTGACAGCTTTGATGTTTTTACGAATGCTTCAGAAGTTAATAATGCGTTAATATTTTCTAGGTATTACGAATAATAATGAGTACCGTATTAAGAAAACTCTAAGAATGTGTTCAAAAAAAGATGTGACTTTCCAACCCAATTCACTAATCGAGTGACGTTTTCACGAAAACCTGACCTCTCCATCTAGCCTGATATCAACTTATGATTGACGTGTGTTTTCAGTAGTAATAAAATTTGACCAGTTGGAATGTAATTCGCCACATGAATTAACTTAGGAATATATTCCAACTAGTCAAAATATGTATATTACAACTGAAAATACACTTCAACTATGAAGGTAGTTGGTACCAGGTTAGATGGAATATATTCCAACTAGTCAAAATATATAACAACTGGAAGATACACTGCAAATATAACATATACACACATGGTATTAAAGAGGTTAGACTTGTGATACCATCCATATGTTGAAGAACCAATCTGTGACTCGTTTTCCAACATTCATAATACTAATTTATCGTGAAATAGTTTTAAAAAATGGGTTTCATAATATGTGCCATGACAGGAATTGCCTCAAGGTAACACGGTGACCGGAAAAATGCACTCGATATCTACATCCATATAAATTACGCTGCAAGTGTTCGTTCATGAACGTACTAGTTTGTTCATACACGAACTATAAGTTTTGGTGTCACGACAAAACGCTCACGGAGATTATATTCACAGATAAAACGCTCACGCGACAAGACGTTTACGGACATTATCAGACGGTGACCGGAAAAATGCACTCGAGATAGTTGCACTCTCGAGACATCCAAACTTTCAAAGATGCTCAAGGAGAACTAACGCAATAGAGTTCCACAAAAAAAACCGTCAAGGGGTAGTTGTATGTTATCCGAGGGAGCTAGCCTATTTTTGTGAAATTCTATTGTGTAATTTTTGAGCGCCTTTGAAAATTAGACTTCTCGAAACTGCGCCCCTATTCAGTGCATCTTTCCGGGAACCAGGTAACACATATGGTTAGATTATTTTTTTTTCATAAACACTACTTATTTTTCAAACATAACGGGATATACATATAATGCAATACAGACAATTGGCATAGAATACAATGGATTTTATAATATTCAACAAATTTGAGATGTTAATAGTTCGAATTTGTGAAAAAATTAAGTGGAGGATACAAATTTAATGGATCCATCACAACAATTAAGCTAGAAACATCGAAAAATCGAAATATACACTTCAACTGTAACATACATATGTACATATGTATATGGAGCAGACAGCCTGTAAAATACATACATATGTATGTACGTACTCGCACATGTGTATGAATATTCGACCGGTTCAATTCAATTGAATGTTACGGAGTTTGCAAGCTACCGAACATATTACTGTAATTATCGATGCGAGATAATGGTCCGTTACGGGTTGATTTGATAGTTATGACAGGGTCCCAAAATTCTAATTTATTGCCGATCGTGTTTGATTTATACGCGAAAATCAACACTGTGTAAACTTTCCAAATCCCAAATGTGGGCAGGCGTTTTGCCCTTTTAACCTCTTTGATTTAACATTGAATATCTCGAGTATCGTTATAGTTAAATAATTGTATCTCGAGTCAACTGTGTAAATCTGTTTGATCCGCTGAGAAATCAAATTGGAAGACAAATGTCTAAATCAGTGGTTCACAAAGTGGCTCCTACGGACCTCCAAGGGTCCTTGTGACCGCTGAAGGGGTTTTTGGTTAATTAAAAATAATTTGTGGACAACATCGGGGGGTCAGCGAAAGTATAAAAAAAACTATTTGTGACACATTTTCTTTATTATAACGACACCGAAGCTTTCTGGCATACTTAAAACAAGCTATACCAAAACAAGTTTATATATCTCACTGGATTATGTCATTACTAATGACTAGAGACACACATATAAAATTTATAAAATAAATAGAAAATTTAGAAAGGTTTTCCTATCCCTTTGCCTTATTATTAATTGAAGAATTTGAGGGGATAAAACAGAGATTGCACTTTACCATAGACGGTGTTTTTCCTGTCGAAACCAAGCAACTGCTTTTTACAAACCTCCTTTACGTTTCACATTAAGACGTCATTTTTTATATCTCTTATCTATTATGTGTACTACTGTAAACAAAATAAGACAGTTGGAGCTGTTTATCCAAAAAGCTGCTCAAAAGAGGGTCTTAAAACTAGAATCGCATTCAAGACTAAATGAGACAAATCTATTCCCCCAAACATTGAGTAAACTATTCAATCAATCTGTGGCAGGTACAAAATCTAATATTAATGTTAAAGAAACAGTTTCGTTTTTTAGAAACCTGCAATTGTTTAATGTATTAACAGAGGCACAATGTTTGGAATATAAAAAGTTAATCCATGCCGGATATATTGCTATTATTGATGGTAACAAAAATTAAATATGGAGAGTTTGGTTGTGCAGTGCTAAAATCTATTTGGTGTCCCGTCAATAGTGTGGATGCTGAAAGGTATTTTAGTAAATACAATATAATTGTTACCAATCGTCGTACAAATCTCAAAAAAGAATCCGTAGAAACATGCTATGTTGAGTTTTAATAAATTTTAATTGGTATTATATTTTTATATTCATATTTTTTGTCTTTGTATTTTTATATTCGTGTTTTTTGTCTTTGTTTTTTAATATTCACGTTTTCTTCTTTGTTATTTTAATTACAAATCATTTTTGAATTTTTCTAATATTTTTTAATTGTTGTGTTGTCTTTAAATTGTATATATATGTATATAAATTTTATAAAAAAATCATCGAAATTGTTTATTATTTAAAATTAAACTCTCATAAAAATAGACGATAAAATTAAACATTTTTAATGCCCAAAATACGTGTTTCTACTAATGACTCATTAGAGTAGTTAATAATATCAAAAGGAATGGTTTAAATGAGATATTATTTGCTCAACTTTGTTTGGAAAATGACGAAGACTATTATCGTTAACTATTTAACACCGAAGTTCGTTGGATGTCTAAAAGTGCATGTTTGAATTGAAATTGACTCAGTGTTGAAATCCCTGGATAGTAAAAGACAATGATTTTCGGCTTAGCTTAATTAATTCAAAAAATGGCAAAATGAAACCAATGTGAAGCTAAAAGGCGATCAATTAAATGTAATCAAAACTAAGGTATAATTTCTTCATTTGTTGCAAAAAATATGTCTATACAAACAAAACTTGGGAAGAGGAGAATGCTGTCAGTTCTGTCAGAGGAGAATCTTTCAAAATTACAAAAACGAGTTGAAGATTTGCTTGCTTATTGTCAACATTTAACGGCTTTTCATTCTGACCTCAGTCAAACATTTGAAGATATTCTTCACTTGGTTATCCCATATTGGGTGTTGGACCCTTTTGCAAATAGACCCACAAACTCAGGTGAATTCATACTGATGCATGAGCAATTTATCGAGTTACACACAAATGAGGAGCTAAACCGATGTTTTTAATAAGGATACCACAAATTCTTGTTACAAAAACACGTACCAATTTTATATCCTGCAATATGGGTCGCTGTACAGAAGCTGTTGATTGCTTTCCCGTCTTTCTATTTAGCAGAACGTGGATTTAAGTGCATTTTTGAACCTCATCACGGAAAAAAGAAAGAATTTTACTCACAAACATATCACCCCATCACCATTTACCATTCAAAACATCAAATTAAATTTATAATTTTTCTATTATGTAGTTATGTCGAGTTATTTCATTTGGGGGTCCATGGTGAAGTTCCATGGGCATAATACGTTTGGAAACCGTTGCTCCAGATAAATACCCACATTTTTTATACACGCCTGGAATATTCGAAACAATGACGATACAATGTAGATGTCGAAAGATAATGATCTTTTCGCGTTCGATTACTCATAGCTTATCCTATTCGTGTGCAGATATTACATATATTTACTCGTGATAAGGCTACTATGAAATCCGTTATTGAAGCATAAAGCTTTTTACTGCCAGTCACTGCCAGTTTATACAAACATACATATGTATGTAGGATCTTTTTAAGTACTAAAAAATAAATACAAATGATATTTTTATAACAAAAAAGATCTCCGAGTATATACTCATTAAATATTTCGTTGCATTTAAAGAGGTAGTCATTTGTATTATGGCTGGGCTGAGCCAATTTCGTTGGTATGATTGATTAAAAGGGCACCTTTTTTTCTATATACTCAACTATGATAAAATATCCGATCCCTTAGAGCAGGATTCGAAACTAGTGGTCCAGGGTTGTGGTGTTGGATCGAAATTTACCGACTCCGAATGCGACTTTATTTTATGATTCGACTCCGACATCTACTCCAACTTGAATAACAGCGATTTTCAAAATATAAATATATAACCAGCAGCGTGGTCTAGTGGTGAATGTTGAATTATTTCGTACTTGATGTTACGGGTTCGATTCCCCGCTAAGTCTCGCTGTTGGCCAGACCTTGATTTGTCTAGGTCGATCGTTTCTTATCAGAATTTGCCAATTTTTCTGATTTTCATTGAAACGATTCCTGTAAATTTAGCGTTTCCTTCCCAATTTTCTGTTGCGAACCTTTAGTTATTGTTATATCTTAGGTTTCGCCATATTGCTCACCATAGATGTCTCTGTGGTTGTTTATCGAATATAAAAATTCGTATTATTACATGAAAGTTTATCATCGTTATTTATCGTATTAATACGATGTTTGTAATATATGTCTACTGACCATAGATGTCAGATATTGTATCTATGTAATAATTATGTGGACCAGGAAGGCGCATTTGGGGTTTACCTGTTAAGCCTTCCTGGTATATTTGTAAAATAAATAAATAAAAAATAAAGGAATTAAAAATTGATATGTAACACGATCTATTGAGACGGAAGAAACAATCGGTTTTGACCACAAAAAATCAAAATACATGCAATTCAGCGATTTTATTTATAATGTTATTTAAAATCATTTTATTTTATATTTGATTTATTATTATAACAAATACATTATGTAAATGGATAAATAATAATAATAACAATATTATGACCAATGTGACTTGACAGGTTACCCGAATGCGTCACACCAGTCTTACAAAAAAAAAAGAAAAGAACAATAAAAAATTGGCAATCATTTATCTCATTCAAATAGACTCGGGTTTAATCTAATGAAACTGACCAGTTGCTCAACATGACAATAAAACAGGTCCAAATGTTCATCTATCACATTTAGGAACCGGATACCCTTTACAAGAGACGAGTTATTGAAAGTAGACGTTTTCGCAGCAATAAGTTGGAAAAGTAAACGATGACGCAAAGCTCTACCGCATTCAGGCGCCCAAAATTTAAGTTACGATAAAATCGAAGGGTTGTCAATACTTCCCTTTAAATCTCCAAAGAAATATTTGGAAATGGCAATAATTCTTATCGAAGATAGTGAGTCAAAGCCTACCTTGTAAAAAGGCAGTGGGAAATAAATAGGGGTAATATTTATATTTCCCCATATAAAGGCATATAAGAAACTTTTTTTGAACTATTTCTATCAAGAGAGAGAATTTAATTTCAGTGGGACTCCAAATTACAGACCCAAACTCTAATATGCTCCGGAAAAGCGAACAATAAAGCAACACAATTATACTTGGATCTTGGAAGTAGTGAACATTGCGCAAAATAAATCAATGCATTTTGGCAGCCCTACCTTACATATCTGAAATATGAGTCGAAAATTTGAAGTCACTCATATTATATTTAATATCATACATTATATCATAATTATATTTTGTTTCAGTTTCGCATTGCATTTTGGTGAATAAATACAACATTGTTCGTGCGTATAGCGGTCGGTAGAAGTTAACTTTTATTTTTTGTAAGTTTTGAGTTTGTGTTTCGTATTTGAAATACATTAATAAAATTTTAGTATTAATACGTAAGTTGTTGATATTAAAAATTTATTTTTGAAATACGTATAGGTATATTTTATATTAATGGAAATTTATATTTTTTAGACGATAAAAGTAATTGTCAACGTCGTATTATAGACCGCAAAACTTACTGTAATATTATTAAAGACCTTACACTGAATTATATTGTAATAATATTATAATATATAGTTAAATAAGAAATAGTTTAAAAAAAATATTGTACGAGTGCGACAGCATACTCGGTTCTCACAAGTAGAACCATCGATCCTTTTTTTAATATGACATAAACGGTATATGTAGATGCTGATGTACCCAAGGATGAACATTATCGTAGAACAAATAATTTACTGCAATTGGAATTCAACTAAAACAACGGAAATTCGAAATCGATTATATATCCAACATATCAAACGTGTTGCCTTGTCAAATACCACACTACAGTTTGATTTTCTTATTCAAGATAAATTATGTTTTGAAAATAAATTCCTATTATATTTATAAATGTATGTACTTGAGTTCGTATCCTTAATTCAATATGACAAATGTAATTTCGTTTGCAATTTGATTCTGAAAAAAGAGGTTTAAGAACAAAGAAGGTTAGGAATGCCCGCCGTAGGGCTTGTTTAGAATATATTGAACAATTTATTTTTCATAATCAAGTGGATAGTTATAATAAAAAAAAGGTCTGCCCTGAAACATTTGCGTAATGAATGATAATGGCTCGGACGAGCTGGTACGTATTATTCAATTATGTATCGCAATTGAAATTGCATTCACATGATTGCAATGGCAAAAGCATGCTGTTTAAAAATTAAATACGAAAACCGATGAAAAGAAAAATGCTCGCACCGCACGATATTAATCCGACTTCACATAGAATTTTAATGGAAATTCTATCATAACTTTCTATGTCGTGAATTTTATATAGACTTCATACTGATTGACCGTATTGTATTATTGATGTGTATGCCTCCGACCGTGTATTTTTATATATTTATCCGCAGCAGAAATTCATAAATATCATACGAGAATATAAAAGCATTTCCCATACAGTCGTTCAACTACATATACAATATATGTATGTAGTTGTTTAAGTACAACGAATTCGCTATCTATACACCGTACAATTTTTGAGCAAAAATATATTTATATACTGACCATTATCATTTGACAACGTATTCGTGAAAAAAATAGCCCTTCTCATAAGACACATTCACAAAATCATATCTGCAATCGAATAAAACCGGGGTTTCTAACCGTTATTTTATGCCATTTCGGTTTCATTCCAAGTCAAAAAATATATATTGGTTCGGTTCCCAAAAATATAACGGGTTTTTAATGTTTAAACGAGTGATTAATATTTAAAATTAAAAAAAAAAAAATCACTTTTTTTTATTATTTTCTTATGTTTTTCGTTGAATCGATACAGCGCGTTATAGGATTGTCCAAGTTCTCCTCTCTTGATACAAGTGAACGCTAAATTTTTTTATCGATGAAAATATACACAGGCGTTGATGAAAAATTAAAAAAAACGACTGTAAGTACTTAAATTTATTGCGAATTTTGTCGACGAATTCGTCACCGCTGGGCAGACGGGAATTTGCATACTTCGCTTACCATTTCGGACCGGGCCCTTAAAAGTAGCCGTACCCGGGAAATAGTACCATCTTTTCATAGTACATTGATAATATATATATATATATATATATATATATATATATATATATATATATATATATATATACATATAAAAACGGAAGGTATGTACATATGTTTTTTTGCAAGGAAAAGTATGGAGATTTCAACAAAATAAATATTACAATTATAAGAAGTTTATGAGAATGCAGGAGATTACTCCGTGACCATTGACGAATATACACGTGCATTCCAGGCGAGCGTGCGGGGATGGAATGAGGGAGTAGCGTTAGGGGTGATGCGAATTCACCGCAAGGGCTTTGCATGCTGAAACCGCTAGAGACAATAGCCTCTGGTGTGATTCATGAATCAATTCCATTTCAAAACCACGCGTTGAAACCAGAGATCTGGAGCCGGAGCACGAAAACTTATAGTGCTCCACTGCTCCGATATTTTGTTTTTATGTATTAAAATTTCTTACAGAATTATAAATTTGTTTTTCAATTTATGATAAATTCAATATTTGATGGTTTATTATCGTGGAATCATTTGACATGTGGCGTATCATGTAGTTTGGTTATATTATTTGTATTTAATATGTATGTATTTTTACAATTAAATATTTTGTTTTATATACTTCTTTCACTTATTGTTGTTTTCTACAAATGAATGTGGGAGCTTTCTTTTTTATTTTTCCATCGTGATCAAATTATATTCTTGATTATTTTCTCGATTCTTGTCACTATGATAGTTTGAGACAACCATGTGCGCACCCGGTAGTATATTTATAATATTTGTATTTAATATGTATGTATCTACACATGTACGTATTTCCGTGACATATATTAAATATTATATGGTTTTTTATCATATTTATATGTATAAATAAAATTAAATAAATAAAGATGATAAATAACACGATTCCTATTAAAACTATTCCGAGCACGGAGCGGAGCTGGAGCAAGAATGTAGGTGTTGGAGCGGAGCAACTCCAAAAAATGGTTGCTCCAGATCTCTGGTTGAATCATCAACGGGCACAACACTAATTACGGATAAAAACGATAGGCATCGTCATCAAATAGACAACGAGCGCGAGTTGAAAGGGAGCCAATGTTCAACGAAACTAAATTGCGGCACATATCAATACACCGGAACTAAATTTAAGTGCAAGCACCTAATATACCCAGACAAAAGTGTAAAATTAGAGATAGTCTATAATTGCCCCATACCTAATTATACGAAAAATATAAACGATGAAATTAAGCACGAATACAGCATGCTTCGCATGATTCGGTGAAGAGAATCGTCCGAGATAAATTGTTCCGGCTGCGGTGGTCTTAGACTCTGGGGAAATATGAGGAGTTGTGGTCGATATATACATACGTACATACGTATGTATGAAGGTTATAATATCTACTTACCAGGACGCGATATGAAGAAGATGAAACTGAAAGGGACGAGAACGCTAGTGGTGAGCATGATGAGGCAGTTGCGTCTTCGCAGCTGCATTTTTCTTGAGCAGGTCGCCAGTCTGAAACGATAGAGGAAACAAATTAAATTTCAATCACGTGCCAAAAGCTGCTGTCAACTGAGATGTCTTGGGTTCGAAACTCGACCGCAATTAGGCAACTGTCTCACTCGATAATGGGGGTCAAAATTTGATGTGACTAGTGATGTCCTAAAAGAGGGGCCACTCGCCGAGAAATTTGTTTACCTCGAAAATTGCTTCAGCTATTAGCTGGGTAATTAAAGCTGATAAGGTTTTGTTCACAGCACAGTACGATCGCTCATAAAACAGCGGTTCGTAACTTTATTGACTAGTGTACCCCTAGAATCTAGGGCCTAGATAGTTCATTTCCGGAAATTGTAACCCTCATATAATAATCCCCCTCCCATATGTTTTGGCAAGTTGCATATTTGACTCACGTACCTTTTGTTAGCACATCTCAAAAAATATATTTCATTTTTGCAAATAAATGTCCACCCCTTCTCCTCCCTACTCTCTAACTGTACTCTAAGGGCGAAATCACACAGCGGTGAATGTGGCACGTGGTTTTTTTTAGATAGTTTTAAACGTATAGAAAAAATGTGACGTTCATGGCACGAGTTTTAGGCTGAAGATAATCCTCTACCATTGTACTCATGTACTCGCAAATTCGTCATTTCTACGACGCCATCATATGACTCCTTCGTTGTCACATGATTAATATAAAGAACAAACGACTAACCAGTAGAGATAAGACACACCTAATTTTATAAATATACCATTGATTAATGACACACGTATGAATTACTGATTATTGATTACACATTGATGATGAATAAAACTATTATATCCACCACACCCATGCACTGACTAACCAAGATTGTACAACACGTGTCTTCAACACATTCATTGTTTGCTAAAGAGTATATAAACTCAATATTGTTAGAATTTAAGTCAGTCCGTAATCAACTCTTGTACCGAATATTAAAATAAATTGTTTTTTTATTCAAACCGTTCGTCTGCAATTCTTTATTCACGCATGCATGGCACACGGTGTAACACGTCCTTTCAAAGCAACACTTTCAACCTATGTCGTTGAAATTGTATGGTAGTATTTATCCTTGCTTGACAGTGATCTATTCCAAAGCAACCTTGATCGATAGTGATCGACAGTGAAAATGACAGTGATCGATAACGGTGTATCCCATATTCGTTATCGATCACTGTCAAGCAAGGATACAATTTTACAGAAAATGATCCAAAGGGTCGTTTTGGTATATGTATATCACTGTCAAGAAAGGATAAATACTACCATACAATTCCAACGACATATGTAGGTCGAAGTGTCGTTTGGAAAGTGTGCCCATGCATGCGTGCCATGAACGTCACATTTTTTCTATATGTTTAAAACTATCTAAAAAAACCACGTGCCACATTCACCGCTGTGTGATTTCGCCTTAACTGAGATCATATACATATATTTCAATCTTTGTTATAAATAATTGATGCGATAAAGTTGCAGTCGATTTGCAGTGTGGTAGCCTGCGCTCATCATTATTTTCATAATTGAATGTGGTGTATGAGTGGAGTTTTGATCTTCTCTCTTCTATTTGAGCCTCGCAGGGATGTTTTGAATTTGCGGTTGGTTTTTATATATTGGTGCTCGCTATAGGTGCAAGACATTCCCTACTTTGTATTTTATTATTTGATATTTTTACTTTATCTGCTCTTATTATAATGCTATTGTTTTTTTTTATGATTTTGTATAAATGTATTTATTGTCTGTGCATATATTTATGATCTATCTGTATCTTTTCAACCATTATGGCGCATTAGGGACTCCTGTAATGCCACAATGGTATAAACTTAAACTTTAAAATAAACAAAATAGCAACGCTCAAAAGGTTAGACACTATCCGGAGTATGTACTAATCAAAATATAAAAAAAAACAATATTATACGTATGTACATACATACAATATGAGCCGTTGTATTTAAAGGTGGCGGTCCAATTTTCAGTTCCAATAAGAAAAGCAGAATAAAGCTATTACAGACCACCAGTATTTTAAATTTTGTAAAAGGCAAAACATTATATTTAATGTTTTGTGGGATATTTTCGAAATAAAGAAAAGCGAACTGCCAATTTGAAATTTATCAGCTCATACGATAACTTCAGTGTCTTGTTTTATATCCGGATTGAACTTCACGAGTTTATTTCGATAGTAGATTAAAAATGATCAATTATAATCGTTAGACACGTCAGCTCAAAAAAATATCATGACCGTACATTTCAACTATCATTACAATTTACAAATTTTGCATGTCAGTTAATTTTTTGTATATGAATTTAAGCCCATGCATAACTGGATGCTTTCGTTAGTTATTCATATTTTTAATAACAAACTGACAAAATGTACATTTTGTAGATACGCGTGTGGGGAAAAAAAGTTGCTCATGTTTTTATGTACACAAATGATAAGCCGAATATATGTACATATTTTTCAAAAATTCACCTTCGAAATGAAGTAGTTAAAAATATTCTGCAAAAGATTACATTTTTTTCATAAAACGCGGATATATGTATGTATGTATGTGTATGTACGCAATCAGGAAAATACTATATGTATGAATGTACATATACATTCATATATGTATGTAGATTTTTTACGCGGGTTTTTCTTTTTAGGAAAATATCTTCCAATTTCGTGTGATTTGCACGTGTCGATTTGCATATTTTTACGCATTTTGGAACCCGTCCCACGACTGTGTGGGTTTCCTGTCTTTTTTACGCGCGTTTTCGTGAAATCTAATATAGAAATCGCTTTAAATCCCCTTAAAAAAGTTTCTACATAATAACTACATATATTTAATTCCAAAAATACAACACACATTTCGAAAAATAACGCATTCTGTTTATTTAATACTAGTGATAGACTAGATGAAAATTTCATCGGGTGTATAATAAGTAAATGCAACCTATAAATAAATAATATAAAACAACAATTGAAATAATTATGGTTCAATTTTCAGTAGATGGCGCCAAATGCTCGTGGCACTATTTTCCAAAAGGAAATATTGGTTTTTTCTTGATTCATTATTATGTATGTATGTATATCCGTGCATTGTGTTTTAACTGTGACGTGTGTCGAATCGAAATTAAAACTATTAAACTACGGAGAGCGTTATTTACACACAAACAGGTTAAGGGCGAAATCACACAGCGGTGAATTTGGAACGTGGGTTTTTTTTTAGATAGTTTAAAGCATATAGAAAAAATGTGGCGTTCATGGGATGCGTACATGGTATAGTCCTTTCAAAACAATACATTCGACCTATGTCGTTGCATTTATAGTTTACGTTAGTCTCATGATAAATCGGTTCAACTATAATATCTAAATATTAATCTACATATCAATGGTTCGGTGCGCAGATGTTGTATATCCATTAGTAAATTTATATTGAATTTTAAGTGTGTACATAGATGCTGCTAAATTTTAGGTTTTTCCATTCAAGGCAATTTTATTAGTGTACATACATAAATTATCTTGAAAGGAAAAACCTGAATTATTCGAGCATCTACAAACTTAAAATTCGAAACAAATTAAAAAATGGACATACAATCAGTGGTGTAGTCGGGCCAGGTCGGACCAAGTCGCCGCCCTGGTACTTCTTTTTGAGAAAGGTCACCACCCTGGTAATTAAATTGATATGAAAATCGTTTTTCGAGTACAATTAAAAAATATTTTGGGTAAGATGTCATATAAAATTTTGTATACCAAATATTGTGAGCAGACTCTCGTTCTAAAACCACAACCACAACCGAATAGTAATCTGATCATATTCAAAGCTTAAAAGACAACTTAAACGTTTTGATGAAATTCATAGGCTTTTTTTTATTTAAAACCACCCAAACCTTCGAAAGAAAACATTTTTTTGACCATACGTACTTGAGGATAGATATAAAAATAAGGGAACTTACACAGCTTAAATAGATAGTCATCTCTAAATTCACATGTTAAAATTTGATTTTTTGACATAGCTACACATATGTATATGACTTTAGTATTGCTAAAAAACAAATGTTGCTGTTGACACACAAACAAGGGCTTGCAAAATCAAACATATTTAAGAGGATGCAGTTTGGATGTTTTATAAAATACTAGCTGAACCCGGCATGCATTGCAATGCCACAATAACGTGTGCAATTCCCGTTCCCGTTCCCGTTTCACAGACATTAAATTTTATATAATATATAGGTATAGATATATTTATTGACGTGGGCCATCCGCTGTGTGTTTGTGGTACAGCCCTGAATGGTCAGTACATTCGAGCGCGAGGTAGGCGTGGCGCGATTATTGTCACACTCGCGGCGAAATGCGTTGAAGCTTTACTTTCGCGTCAGTAAAAATCGTAATTACGAATATTTATTATTAAGAGGTTTTTTCACGTTTTTTTTCACAGTAATCTTCCCGGACATGCACACAACAAATCCTGAAAGTTCCATCGTAATCGGTTCAGTGGTTTAGGAGCCTATTCGATACGCAAACACAGACATTCAATTTTATATAATATATAGGTAAAGATATATTTGTTAACGTGGGCCATCCGCTGTGTGTTTGTGGTACAGCCCTGAATGGCCAGTACATTCGAGCGTGAGGTAGGCGTGGCGCGATTATTGTCACACTCGCGGCAAAATGCGTTGAAGCTTTACTTTCGCGTCAGTAAAATCGTAATTACGAATATATATTATTAAGAGGTTTTCTACCAACGAACACATTTCCTTGAATACACAATGGCGCTTCAAACTTTCGCGTCGGTAAAATTGAAATTACGAATATTATTATTAAGAGGTTTTTTCACAGTAATCTTCCCGGACATGCACACAACAAATCCTGAAAGTTCCATCGTAATCGGTTCAGTGGCTTAGGAGCCTATTCGAAACGCACACACAGACATTCAATTTTATATATACATATGTAGATAAAAAAAAACATCATAATTTCAACAAGAATATTTGTTAATTAGCATTTCACCCTTGACTGGACACTGACATGGAAAGATCACATCAAAAATAAAAGACAGGAACTCACCCAGCGACTACACAAAATGAACTGGTTGATAGGAAGAAAATCCAGTCTGACATTAGAGAATAAAATTATAAGTCAATGTTAAAGCCAGTCTGGACATATGGTATCCAACTATGGGGAACGAGTAGTAATTCTAACGTCGAAATCTTACAACGATTCCAAAATAAAGCTCTTAGAATAATAACAAATGCCCCATGGTTTGCGAGAAACACTGAAATTCATCAACATGTATCTATATCATCAATTAAAACGGAAATAGAAAGTATACAAAGAACTACAAGCGTAGACTTGAAACCCACTGAAACGAGCTGGCAAAAGCTCTTATAAAGTCTCGTGCAAAAGACACTAGACTAAAGCGCCCCAGAGTGCTCGAATAAGGTATAAAAAGGTGGCAATTAATGGATTGCCAAATCTTCTGAAATAAATTGTAATAAAATTTGCTTATGACCGACGGGTCGATTGCAAATATATTAAAAAAAAAAAAAAAATTAGCATTTGATTTTTTTTATAAATACATATATGAACAACAAAATATTAGGACACATATTTTTTAAGTATCGAAAAAAGCGGGGGCACTACAGCACTGCATACAATATCTGTGCACCAAGCCATCGATTTGTAGATTAGAATAGATTATAATCGAACTGATCTAGCCCGAGACTTACGTAAAATTATATTAATAATCTAGTTTACATATAATAGCAAAAATAAACTATTCACATCCTCCTGAAGCGCAACAAGTGAACGCGAGCTGTCATTCGCGAGTATTGTTACGAGTAACGAGCGTTGACGTGCAGACCGTTCGGCCACCAGACACAAACTTGTCTGACGTAAAGAGCGATCGACATACAGGGGATGATACAAATCACGCCACATATGAAAGCCGTGCATAATAAATGGTGTAATGCGCACCCGCACATCGACAATGCATCGCAAACTGCAAGTCGTCGGCAAAAAAGGTATATATTAAAAGCCGATCGTAAATACAAAACACATATACTATTATCCATGTGTGGAAGCCGGCGCGAGTTTCAATGGGGAAGGTTTATCGGTTCGCCGGGGTCCATCGGCGGGGCTAAGCCCTCTAAAGCCTCGCGCGAAATTGCTTTTCTATTTTACACCAGTGGAAATTGGCAAGACATAAAGGCGAACGAGAGGACAAAAAAAAAATGGGATGCGAGATTGCTAATGAAGTGTCACGTGCACGAGCGGTAAACAATGCACTGGCCGATCTTGCCTTTTAAGCAAATTTAACGGTAAATTTCATACACAAAGGCCAATTTCAAACACAATCGCTCCACTGAAATGGACGCTCTCAATTGGCGAAACTGAGAAGATTCGAATCACATTTTTGTTTTGCCACTTACGTCTATTGGCTTTTTTGAAGAAAAAAACCTTCAAAAGGCTCCAACCTCTTCCGAAAAACAATCTACCATTATAAAAATTGATTCTTTAACTATTAAAACAACTACCATTGTGGCCGTTGATATTTCAACGGGTAGTTGTAAATTTATTTTTTGACTCTCCAATATATCTTGCAACAATCTAATATTTATTTATTTATTTTATTTATTTTATTCTAAACAGACCATTGTGGCATAACAGGATTTCCTAAAGCGCCACAATGGTCAAAAACATAACACAAAAAAAAAAACAAAATAACAATTAAACACAAATCAATACACAACGAAAATAATAAACCCATCAATTATACATAAAAAAATACATTTGAACATAAACATAAATACATCCATACATAAACATAAAAAACAGCATTTAATAATAACAGATAAAGTAAAAATATCAAATAAAAAAATATATAGCATAAGGAATGCCTTGCACCTACAGACAGTTTCAATAAATATGTAAGAAACAACTACAAATACAAAACATCCCTGTAAGGCCCAAATGGGAGAGAGTTAATCAAAATTTCACTCATAAATCACAATCAATCATGAAAACAACGATGAGCGCAGACTACCAGATAAATGGGTTAGAGTAATTTCCGACAATTTACGCTCACTAAGGTGGAAAATATCACATTCAGTCTCGACAGCAACGATTTCATTAAGAAGTCGAATAGCTCTTGGAATAGGAGCCATTCGAAAAAGGACTGTGCGGGCAGGAGGTACAGCCAGCAAATAATGATGTCTACCACGCACATAGTGATTAGGGACATAAAGTCCCAACTGCTCCAGCAACAACGGGCATGACGTATTACCACGTAAGAGCAGGAGAACGAAACGAATTAATGAGAAGTTTCTCCGAAGTTCAAGGGAATTATACCCAAGCATGCCCAAAAGGAAAGGAGTGGGGTAGAGATAATATATTAGACCAGCAGCATAGCTCGGTCGTTAAGCTTCTGCTTAGCGTTGAGAGGCGGCGGGTTCGATCCCTGGGCCTGAGCCTCGAATGAAAATGAATTTTTCAGAGTATGCTGTTGGTTAGACCTGGGTTTGATTGTTTCCTATCAGAGTTTGCCAATTTTCTCTGATTTAATTGTTGAAACGGTTCCCCGAAAAAAAATTGGATAAAAATCCCTCCTACACGATATGTCACCTATAATTTGTTATTAATTATTGTACAATAAATAAGTTTGTGTACAAATTAATAGATGTCTGATTGATTAACGAGTTTTACAGTGTCTCGTAATTCAGTGATTTATATAAAAAAAATGCTGAATAGTAATTTGTAATTGGCCAGGAAGGCGCATTGGGGTTTACCTGTAAGATCTTCCTGGTATATATGTAAAAATAAAATAAAATAAAAAAAAATATATATATAATTTGGAAAGAGACTTTGTATGTCTCTAACCTTCGTTCGTAGTTCGTAGTTTGACAGTTTGGATGTATCGAGAGTGCAACTATCTCGAGTGCATTTTTCCGGTCACCGGAATTGATATATAGCCAACAGTATGGCTCAGTGGTAGCGTGAATGTTTAGCACTAACTGATTATTGGGTTCGATGTTGGGTTGGATATTTGTCAATTATTTCTTATCGGCGTTTTTCAATTTTATCTGATCTTGTTGAAACGGTTCCTCAAAATTGGCAAAAAATCATCCTACCTGCTGTCACAAATCTTCTGTATTTAATGTAAAATTTATGTACAAATCTAAAATCCATAGAGTCTCAATGGATTAATTAATTAATTGTTAATTTTCAAACAAACATGTGGGGCATAAAGTCGCTCCTTCCTATATATTTTTAATAATTACTTTAATCGTCTAAAAATTATAAATTTACATTAAAATAAAATATATAGGCGCCGATTCGATTTTTTTTCGATTCAAATGATTCGAAGGCCCAGGGGGCGAAGGAGCCGATAGCGAAGGCGCCTTCACGCCGAGGGGGCCTTCACGAAAGGGGCGAAGGCCCCGGAGGGTGCCGGGGGGCCGCCGGATTCTGGTATACATATAATTTCGAAAGAGATTTATATAAAATAAAACTATTCAAATAAATTTGATAAAATGTTTACTATTATATTAGTCATGTTTAAGCGGTTTATATTACAAATACCGAGCGAAACCGGGTAAAACCACTACTAAAAGATAATAATAGCAATATTATTGAAAAATAGTAAAAAAATAAATAATAATAATAATTAATTAATTAATCAATCCAATATATGATATACATAAGTACATATATTATATGTATAGTATATACTATATGTATATAAGTATATTATATATCAATATATGATACAAGTATGTATATTATAAGTTCTAATATATGTACATATAATATATTTGGAAATAGAACAAAACATTTGTTCGGGTTGTTTTTGTGTGGGTGTCCTCGTCCCGGGCTCCGAGCCCTAAGTGTTTCTGAGAATCGTTCGTAAAATACAAAATTGTCTAACGATATTATTAATTGATTGAACGATTTTGGCGTCGTTGACAGATAAATCAATTAATAAACTCATTTCACGGTTGAAAATATTACAATTCAACAAGCGTCAAAGAAAATTACAACAGCAATATAATGTATAATTAAATTAAATAAATAATTAAAAATTTCATTTTTAAATTATCATATTAAGAATAAACAGGTAGAAAATACGGTAATCGAGAAGATAATATTGAACAGTCGTACAGCGATCCTAGTCATTGAAATTGAATGGGTTGAAACGAGAAATAAGCGAAATTAAAAAGTTTCTGGCATAAAAATGAATCAAATATTTAAATTCTCCCCAAACTTGCATATTCCGAAAATCTTTGAAATTACATTGTTATTTAAAATAACATTTAAATTTATTCAATCCGTATGCAAATTCGAAATATTTATAAGGAAAGTTCCATGCCAACTTTCTTTCCCTCTATCGATTGCATCCAGCTCAGCTTTCGGTGATACTTCATAACAATGTTTCTCAAACTCTTTTGTCCACTAACCGCTCAGAATAATCTATATCGGTAACTTATTCTTGAACTTCTCAGTTAATTCAATCAATATCATACATCGGCGTGGACTAGTGGTTAGCATATATGCTTTCGAACATAGTGATCACGGGTTCGAGTCCCACTGATTTGATCAGACCTTGGTTTGTGGCTCCAGGTCAATCGTTTCCTACCAGAGTTTGCCAATTTATCTGATTTTCATTGAAACGGTTCCAACAAATTGGCTACCTTTACACATTTCGCTCAATTTTCGAGTTTTCAGCATAAAAATAAAATAAATAAATACTTTTCAGCATAAAGTTTTCAGAGTTTTCATTTTCAGTATAAAAATGCTGCAAATTTGTCCATAAATCTCGAAATTTGACGATTTATATAAAAAAAATTCACCGAAAATGTAATTTTATCAAATACATACGTATCCATAGATGTCTCTATGATGCTTTGTTATAATTATTCTAAAACTTATATATCGATGTTTGTAATTGGCCAAGAAGGCGTAATGGGGTTCACCTGTAAGGCTTTCCTGGTATATATGTACTCTTAGAGGTATCGTAAAACAGTACTCAGAACCTTTGTTCGTAATACCTAGCAAATATTAACCCATAATTGAATTCTAAAGCATTCGTAAAAACATCAGAGCTGTCAAAACAAAACTGTTATATTACAACTTGCGCACGTTGTTGAAAGTATATTTGCTCTTGTACAGATAATTTACTAGAATATGAATAACAACGTTAGTTGGAATATATTACATATTAATTGAAGTTTCTCAGATATCTTCAAATGAAATTGTATGGTTATTATCCTTGGCTTAGTGCATTCCTATTAGGGGCGTTAGGCTTCAACTCATTGGAGTCTCGTCGTGTTATGTTTCTGGGAAAGCACTTTTTTAAACTATTAAATAGGTTAGAAAACAATCCTCAGGTTCTTAATGAATTTAAGTTTCATACAACTAGTAAGTTCAGGGACCTGGGTTCTCCTGTGGCTCGCATATATATGTGAGCAACATATTCTCGCGTTAGATTAAGAGAAAATAGACTTCAACTGTAACATATACATTTATTGAATTTAATGTATTATTCAATGAAAATAATGTTAAGTACTATGTATGTACATATGTCTACGATATATTTAAATTTATGTAAAATTTGATTTTATTCCGTGGACCACTGTGGTTCTACATAATGGAAATTAATTCATACGGAAATCGGAAAGGTTTGCTTGTCATGATTGACTTATCATAGCGATCGCGTTTACTAAATGACAAGCAGATTCAATCCGCATACATATGAATATTTTTTATAAAAAAATAAATAATTTTGACAAGATTTTTTTTTCGCGTTAATATATCAAGTTTGAAGAATATTGACGAATTAAATTTCAATTTGAAATCAATATGTTTCATTGCAAGATGATTAATTAAAAATAAACACCTAAATGTATGTACGCTAAATTGGTTTAGTTAACTTGTATGTATTCTATATTAAAGGAAACCGTCATTTAATTTTCTAAGGCAAATCATAAATATAAAATTGCTACCGCTAAAAAAATAAAATGGTTTGATAATAAAAGTGATTATTACAAATCGATATATTATGTATATTTAAAAACGGACCCGATGTACTAATGTTTGTGGGTATGTGACTACGTTTGCGGATATGTGGCGAACGCGTCGACCAGTCGTGTCTAAAAGACGCGGGGAAGCGAGGTTGCGGGGAAATGAGGGGAATGTAGAGCATCTGACATATGCGACGTCAGGCCGAGCGACACATACACACATTCACGAAGACACACACACACACACATTCATCATTTAGATCTGGTGAACGGGTTGGATCGGTGAGCGTGTAATGCGCGCATTTACGATTAATACGTGCGTGCGCGCGCCTATAAATTACTTTACATTATATTTATATATAACATTGCAATTTAAATGCTTTCGTTGTGTATATGGTTGTAGCGCGTAATATTTGGGTGCAAGCGAGTTGGCATGTAATCCACCTCACAGAGTACAGCGGTCGGACTATTACCGCTCGAGTTAGTACGTTTAGATAAAAAAAAAATATTGAGATAGAAAACCAATCCTCATAAACGTGGTGAAATAAAAAATTTGCCAAATAAATGAAAAATAGCACGGAAAAAAAATCCGTAAAAAAAAATATATATTTTTGACTTTTAAAATTCGCTAGACAATTAATTAGAAGTATTTAAAAGCAATGAAATATAACAATTAATAGGAAAAATATCTGACTATTGATTCCAATACTCACTTTGAGCGTAACAATCCTAAATTTTGAGTTAAAGACCGCGAAAGTCAAAAAACTGTAAAAATCGCGGATTTTTTTAACCCTTTGGCTGCTACGAGGTTTTTCAATGTCCAAGCGAAAAATGCTAACATTTGTAATTATTTTGAAAAAAAATAAATATAATATTTTTTTTTACATACTTACTTCGCCGAACACTCGTAATTTTTATAATACTTTATATACATTTTTAAGAAGCAGTCGTGAACTCGTGCTCTCTCTTTCTGTCTTGCTTTTACATGCGTGCGTGCGAAAGAGATACCTACATATATACACTAAATAAGTTTTGACGATTGTTTTCCGAGGCTTTATTCTTTTCAATAATCTATTTTTAGATATCGATGTATCCTTACAACATGCGATATATTCGAAACAGGTAGCGGTCTCTCTCTCTTTCTTTCTTGGTTTTAATTGTGTACGTATGAGCGAGACACACAAGGATGCGAAGTTTCTAATAATCAAATAATTTTTCAACATGTATCATAAACATTTTGTATGCATTTCAGTTGCATTTGATTGATTGCATGAATTCGTGACGTCTCGTGACCTATATAATTGAAAGCGGATTTCTATTGTTTTTTGCCATTTATTTTAACTCTGCAAAATGATACCGGACAGTGAAAGTGATGAAAGCGAAATAATAGCTCCTCGCCGAGGAACTCGACAAATCAGCAGCTCTACTGATTCTGAAAATGAATTTATCGATAATAATCAATTCCCAAGTAATAACTCCTTATATGACATTGACAACGAACCCGAAATTTACTTTGATGATGAACCCGAAATGGAAGAGCTTTTATTTAAAAAATTGATAAATATTTATAAAGCTTGATTGAAAAATAAATATAAATACGTATATAAAAAAAATGTTTCGTGCCACTGATGCGCTGGTGGCTCAAAGAAAGTATTGAAATACGACAATTAATGACGTCAACAACGATCGTCCTAGCAATCTTCGCCGATTTCAAAACAACGATTTATCGTTGTTGTAGCAGTCAAAGGGTTAAACGATCACCCACCAACAAAAATCAATATCATATTCGAATTTAGTGGGCCAAACTTAGTAAAGATTGGCTAGTTTCCGCTCTGGTAACTCAAAAACGTGATTTTTTGTTGCTCAGTGTAATTAGAGATAGGCGCGGGAGCGTGCTTTTTGGACAAAAAAATTATAGTTTTGGGGCTTTTTTCCAGGAAAGCGGGCAAACTACAAAGCTAGAGAGCAAAAAGGAAAAGGAAGTTTACTAATAATTATAGGTAGGACCGGAAGCGTGTTTTTTCCAGGAAACAGGTCGTTTTGGGTCTATTTTCCAGGAAACAGGGAAAACTACAATGCTAGACAGCATAAAAAAGGTTCAGCATAAAAATGAACAATGGACTGCGCAAAGTTGGTCCGCTCTTTACTAATAATCCAGTCATACATAAATACACATGTATGTACATGTTATTATAATGTAAAAAAAAAATTACTGAATATGCGATGTTTAAAGTATGTATTATGCGTGGGTTGATTTTTTAACATTTGAACATAAAACGGAGATGGGAGAAAAGTCTAAATTTAAGAGGGGTTTAAAAGAAAAGGGGAGAGATCAATATTATCGACCATTTTCGGTAAAGGGCCACGATAAAAGCGTGTGAAATAGGATTCGAGAATTCGATGGCGAACGATAGAATTTAGAGAGAAACCATCCCCCCGTCGCAATGGTTGGGAAAGCGCATATTCATTTCGGGGGGGGGGGGGGGGGGTAGGAAAACTCCCCGGATACGGAAAACCAATAAAGGAAAAACTTTACGATGCCTCTAAAAACCCATAAACTTACGAGGGCATTCGACGTCGGATTCCCACTTCGAAGTGGCACACACACGTGTCTCGTAGGTACACAATTCCTACGTGGATGGAAATTGCGGTCGGGATTTCAAGCCCATCGATTCCTTCGGACACGGCCCGAAGTCAAATGCTGAAGATCCGATGATCTAGATCAGAGCTCCTCAACTTGTACGATTTTAAAGCGGGAAGGAGCTTTTTTTAATGTTTGGTAAAAATTCGATTTGATGGACTTAACGGATTAACGGATGAGATTGTTAGAAATATGCTGTTGAAATTAAATTATCCGTCCTGGTATAAATATATAAGGCAAATTTGTTAATTATATCAATGTGCCGATGAATTCAAACCGCAAACAAACATCAAGCGTGTTTTCAATGGTTCTCGAATAACCAAACCTCAACTATAATAGCCACTATGAAAATCTATTGAAAAAGTTCATTCGTCTGTAGCGCAATTTTATATTGTTGATATATTATAAACTTAATAAAACATTTGTAGATAAAATGTATACATATATAAAATATACTGTATATATACATATGTATATAAAAATAAATGTCTGTTTGCCTATTTCCCTAAACCACTCAACCGATTACGATGGAACTTTTAAGATTTGTTGTATGCATGTCCGGGGAGCTTACTGTGAAAAAACAACGGGAAAAAACCTCGATTTGATTGACTTCGGAATTAGCGGATGAAATTGTTAGAAATATGCTGTTGAAATTAAATTGGCCCTCCTGGTATAAATATATAAATAAAATAAATGACGCCATTCACGGAGCAATCAATCGCGCAATAAGTTGCAAGCTTCAAATTTTTTGTAGCCAGCCAATCGTAGCGTTTACAATCGACGTTGCCTGGAAAAACCGGGAATTTCAGTTCTTCGCCCGGAGTTTCTCGGGCGGATAAAAGTTGAAGATATGTATGTGTCAAAAAGGCTCCATTCTTCCAAAACACAATTTTCAAGTCTAGGATTTCCTGTAAAGTATGCAATTGTTTCACGAAAAAATATCAATACGTTACAATATATATATATATATATATATACATATATATATATATATATATATATATATATATATATATATATATATACATATATATATATATATATATATATATATATATATATATATATATATATATATATATATATATATATATATATATATATATATATATATATATATATATATATATATATATATATATATATATATATGTATGTATATAGAAATGAATGTCTGTCTCGTGTAGGCTCCTAAACCACTCAACCGATTACAATGGAACTCTCAGGATTTGTTGTATGCATGTCCGGGAAGCTTACTGTAAAAAAAAAATCACCCAAAAATGGAACAGAACCGGGAAAAACGGGATTGCATCGCAATACGTTCAAATGTTTTCACGTCGCGACCTGCGTTGTTAGGGTAAAACAAACAAACAATTGAATAATTTCGAATGTGTTCGCTGCCTGCATTTTTCCGACAAATGGGAACGGTAACGAGAACGAGAACGAGAACAGGAACGGAAATTGCATGCGTTATTTTGGCATTGCAACGCATGCCGGGTTCAGTTAGTATTTAATACAAAAACAGAATTGCATGTTCCCGACAAAAAGTTTCAATTATAATCTCAAATGCACATGTAGTGTTTTTTAAGTGTGTCCCTATAATTTATCATCCCTCGCTAAATAAGGTTATATTACCCCTCCCTCCATAAGAAAAATATTTCACCCAAAATTGACCCAAGAAGTTTAAAACAGGCCTCAGGCATTACAAATAACCAAGGACAACATTTCAAGGTATAGTGTTCCTTATAGGCGAAAGAGTTTGGGAACCTTTTCTATTAATAGTTGTGAAATTTATTTCCTTACTATTAGCAACTGACAACTGGTTTTTTGTGAATGAGTTTTCAACTTAGGCTTCTTCATAATACGAATGCTGTAATTTATTACGCAATAAATTGATAATAAATAAGAGCGATATATCGCGCAACAAGTCGAGCAAAAAATCACTCAACTTTATGTCTGTGTTTAAGAGGGCTGGACCCCAGCGCCTTGTCCATACAAACGTATTAGACATCTCCCTTCCTCAATTATCGCACTAGAAAAATTATTTTTTAATATGCTATGGATATCCACTATTGGGGTGCATCTATCGTTTTATTTTTTTGATTAATTATTTTTTATAGGAGCTAGGAGCCGCCAAAAATCTATAAAATCGCCTCTTTTTTACACCAACGAAACGAGTCCAGCGTGCTTATTTAACGGTCGATTTAAAAAAAAAATACGCCGATAGATGAACAGAAATTATATTTCTCATACCGATGATGAATTTTTTTTTTAAATTGGTCCAGTTTTGGAGAAGAAAATAGGAGAACACGAAACGTCGATTTTGTCAATTTAAAATACGTTTTAAGTTTTTTGGTCGAAGCGCAACTGTCGCATTCACTCAATATATATATATTGATATATATTGTCACATTCACTCAATATATACATATACTCAATATATATATAGAAGAAAGGAACGGTAACAAAATTAAGGTTTCGGGTGTACAGCCCTCTTAAGAACAAAAAATTACTTTATCAAATACAATTTTAATTGAACTGTGAACAAAAATCTAACAGAAAAGTTGTTCGTCTTCACAAAAAGCACCTACTAATTTATCTCGAAAATCGTTCCTCATTAAATCGAGTGACTCATCAATGGGTTAAATACATTATAATCGTTCCTATGTAGGGTGAGATTTACGAAAACCGGGCATGTTTTCGTAAAATTTCGTAATTTGAAAAATATGTTGTAACATAGGCGTAAAAAAATTTCTTTAATTATTTTTAATTATTTCTTATATGACTATATAATCTAATTCAATGCAAGGTCTTTAATAATATTACTGTAAGTTTTTCTGTCCATAACATGACGTTGACAATTACTTTTATCGTCTAAAAAATATAAATTTCCATTAATATAAAATATATACGTATTCCATAAAAAAATTAATAATATCAATATATTAATATAAATATTTAAATTACGAAACACGAACTCAAAACTAACAAAAAATAAAAGTCAAATTCTACCGACCGCTATACGCACAAACAATGTTGTATTACTTAACCAAAATACAATGCGAAACTGAAAATATGAAATATTTTGACGAATATGCTGGGTGCAGATTACGATCAATTTCCCTCGAGATATTAAATCAATTATGAATTTTGCAAGAATGCTTATATAAGACTATTATACAATTGGATAGTGTACCATTCATTCCACACAGCCCTGAATGGGATGTATTGAATGGCATCCGAAAGGAAGAGCCATTCAAATGCTTTAAGCCCAGAACAATGGAAACTGACTGGCGAAATAAGCCTCGGTTTCGAGTAGCCCTTGATAGACAGCCAGTTTAAAAGCCCTCGATCTGGATATGTGTGAATGTCGATTTTACCTATTCAGGGCAGGTTTGCTCGAAGAAGTCATGGCGCTGAATAAGAAGAGTCGACGATGAAATGTTCGGATGTTAATCCAGTTTGTCCGGTTTTTCCACATAAACGATTACGAAGCGTATGAAAAAAGGAAAACAAGCGCAATCTAATGATTAGCCAACAAACCTGTTCCGATACATTTTTAAAACAATGCTACACGATACATGTATGTATGCACACCATAGCTATATACAATAATACATGGAAAGGAAATGCTAGATTGCATGGTTACGAGTAAAGCAGGCGTGATAAACACGTTTCCTGTGAATTGCAACACCACTTCGAATGTTAATTTCAAATGAAATGTGGCGAGTTATGTTCAAAAGCGTGAATTTGAGGATGTCTATGTTATGCACGTTGTTTATTAGCCCTGTCGGTTTGTTTGGTAGGTAAACAAAACGGGCTGCAAATCAATTTATTAGATGCCGTTCGTCAACACCCGTAGGTGGAAATTTTATCACTAGGGTTTCTATGTAATATCGGTTACGCCGAAATCGGTTAACCGGTGACATCGACTTTTTAAATTCTTTCGATTAACCGGTAAAATAATAATGTGTAATTTATACAAGTTATTTTATAAATACAAAAAAAATTTCAGATTTTTCCTACTTGACAAATTTTTGAAAACTTATGGTCTATTATTTTTTTTATTTTTGAATAAACATTAGACAAACAAAAAAATAATAACTGACTAACATACCACTTTTAACTTGGACAGAATTAACAAGTGACTGTGAGATTTTAGTGTTTTTACTAAAAATCTTTAATAATGAAATTGAAAAAAACCGTAAGACTTTGGACTGAGGCTCAAAATGTTCTTAATAACCTGTACATATAATGTACTTATGTATATATTTTTATTTTTTTCATTATTTTTTCGACCATTGTGGCGCGTTAGGGACTCGTGTAATACCACAATGTTCCAAACTTAAACTTAAATAAATAAATAATTGACAACGAAATTTTGTTTTCGTTTGCAAAGAACGTTTTCGCAAAAATAAGAAGCACCAGCAAGTACGGAAAGTATTCTTTGGTTACATTCACAAGACAAATAAATCACGAGAATTATATTTATTCTAAACCTATTTTTATCTATATGTACAATAATAAAAAAAAACCTTATTACCTTCATTATATAAGTAAATGTCACTAATAACTATAATTATCGACATACTGAAATACCTTCATTTTTTCAAATTTCGATTAATTAGCCAATCACAGAAAAACCGGTTACCATTATTATCCGTTTAATTGGAAACTTTGGAACAGTCATAGTCCATTTACATGCAGTTTACTTAATTTTGAAATATTCTTCACAATTTCAAACATTTTTGCATTTTTAACATACAGGTATTCCTCGATTTACAACGGAGATACGTTCCTGAACCTCGGTCGTAGTCGAATCTACATATACATATACATATATATGTACATATATTTATTTTTGTATTTAAAATAAATATATATATATATATATATATATGTTTTTTTATATATTTATTTTTTTCGGTAGTTTAACTTACTTTTTTACCACTATCATATTGTTTTATCACTTCAAGCTACATTTCTAAATCTATCACCCTTCTCTTTTTTTTAACTCGATTTTCTTTATCAGCCATTATGAGCACCAATTATATATATTCTTATAAATAAAAATTTGAACACTAATCAACACGAATTGAGAAAATAAACATCCAAAAACAATAAAGAACAGTTCAATCGAGTTTGTTACCGTCTTGCGACTCGTGTGAAAAATAATTAATTTAAAAAATAAATATTACTATTTTTCGGTCGTAAGTGCGAACCATCGTAAGTCAAGGACTACCTGTATAGTGAAGTTGTCTCTCGAGAGATTTTGAAAACAATTTCTCGAGATTCTCGAGAGAAATGGAAACAAGGAAACTCTAAAAGTGCGATCTGGATTCTACAACACAATCATCTAAACCGTTGACAAAAACGATAGACATCTTTGAAAAGATTCGAATATTTTTACTGAAAAATAAATATATTTTCAGTAAAATGAACACCACACTAATGTCCATACATACATGTATGTATGTATGTATTATAGACATCGTGTGCATCATTAACCCAATACGACCTACGACTCGATACCGTTGACGATTCGGGTCGTGCAAACAGGCCAATTAACAGCATTAGCCGAGAAAATTATTAGCGACAACGATGTGATCGTGTTACTTTTTAATTATAGGTACCTTTCCTAGACGAACAGGCATGTGTGTGCTTCCATATATACTAAATACATACACACTACTGGCGTGCGGTGACTTTTCAACCAGAGAATGTTGTACAAAACACAATCAGTTTATTTTTTTTTATTTTATTTTATTCTTCCAAACATTGTCATATTTAAATTTATTAAAATGTCTTTGATATGTTTTCGTTTTTGAATGAATATTCAATATTGGTGTGGGTTTTAGGCTCTTAACAATAATCTTTTTCATTATATGGTAGAGAAGCAAATGTTCTTTTTAGTACATTTTAATTAAACAATTGCAACTATTATTACCAACGGCGATAAATCCACTTGCATTGTTACTTTGGCTATTTATATTTAGGGCCATAATAAATAATAATTTAGGACGTAATAAATTACAACAAAATAATAAAAGTAAATAGCATAACAATCAATGAATCAAGCGAATGTCCATATATAAAAAGTGAATCAAGTCCGTACAAACGCAAAAAGAGATTTTGCTTCCAGAGCATGTGTCGCGCGAGCGGACGACTGTAGAGTTCTCTCACGGATGCGCATACGCAAGAGTGACAGCTCACTTGTGCGCATGCGTAAAAGATTTGTAGAAAACTTCAGCATCCATGGTAATACAAGCTTGGTGGGAAACAAGCACTGGTCGCGCAGGCGGCTACGGCCTTTCAACGAGGATGCTTGTTTATGTCAATTTTGGATCAGACAAAAGATCTTATATATCATAATCACGTAATCAAAAATAAATGAAAGAGAAATAAAACTAAGAAATTCAGAAAAGAAACGGTTTAAAAATATCTTTGACGTAAATTTTAAGAGATGCATAGCATCCACAGCATGTATGTATGCATTTGTAAGCAAACTATGATCGTTACTATAATATGTATGTACGTGTTTGCTTTATACGTTCGTATCTATTTTGTAAGCTGTATGTTATAAAATTTACATTGTAAGCTTTTACCACCACTTCCGCCAACAAAATCACGGGGACTGCATTGAAATATTATACGTACACATATTATGTATATAAGGCAAAACACGCTTTTAAATTAACAAAATTTTATCTCAAGAGCATGGTTATAATGCTTGGTAAAATTTTAGCACACATTCCGTACGAAATACAAAAAAAATATAATAACAATACACACATTAACTAAACACAATCTGCTTTAGATCGTCGACTTTAGAGAGTCTCTAATTAATATTACGTATTGCATGTATTATGAGCATTTATAAGATTTGTAAATAGGTTTTTGAGCTATTTTTCCTATTATGCTGTACATTAACGATAGCCGCCATTTGATCGGCCGACCTAAACAAAATAAAAAATACGATTTTTTTTTCAAAAAAATGAATTAAATTCGAAATATTAGAAATGTGAACGCATGCACACTATGCCGCGTCTCTTGTCACTATATACGATACCAAGGGGAGAAAGAGAGACGGAGCAGGGTTAACGGACAGCACTTCACACAATTATTATATACGATTAATTTGATTTGTCAAAAAAAAAAAAACAAATTCTAATATTAAATTAATTAATTTGAGTGTTTCTTTGAGACATTTTCGAAATTTTCTTGTCACTTCAGACTTCAAGGAGAAACCACCAGAGAAAAAAATCCCAAAGAGATGAGCAATAATTCTTACGAATAAAAATGAGCCGTAGAACAATATTAAATATCAAGGGAATATTAAATACCAGAATATTAAATTTTATTAAAACAAATGTATCAAACCTCGACTTACTAAAAAAATAAAATACAGCAAAAATAATAACGAATAATTTATAAAAAAAAAACTCGTCCTACTGTGAACTACATACATATGTATGTATTCAAGTATGTGGATATACATATGCAAATAAAATTGATTCTAAATTGTAAATAGGTTTTCGAACTATTTTGTTCCAATTATGGCTTAAATATAAAGCTGTGGAGTTGAACATTTCAAGCGGAATCGAATTCGTAAAAAATCAACCGACTCCCACTCCTTTTTTATTATTTTCTTAAATTAATAGTATCAACTAGTCTCCAATTTTATTGACATAAATCCACTAATAATCCATTTGTTTGAACATGGGAGAGAGTATCCACTGTATAAGTGCATTCGTGGGTGAACAATAGAGACCCCTGATTAGGCTAACCGGACTCGGTAAGTGTAAGTGCCCGAAAAAAGGATACGCTGAAGTTTTCGCAGAAAAATAGAAAAACTACGGTAGACCTTTAAGTGCCTAGACAATAGATACATAAATGGATCGGGCAAGCTGTGGTGAGCAACTTATCCTTTATAAGGAAGTACAAACGACAGATTATTCTGAAGTGAGCGATGGTTTCGGGCGGACCTCTGGAATCATTGAATAAATGCTGTGAAGCGATTTTGGCCTTTCATTTGGATCCTGAACCCACCCCTACGCAACAATACTAACATTAACATAAGATATTTTAAATACTTACAAAAAAAATAATGTCTAAAGTAAATAATGATCACTGTATGCTATTAAAATCCGAACATATGTATGTACGTAAATATACGAAAAATAAGCATTAAAAATAAATTTGACAAAAAATATTAAATATGAATTCGTTTTCGAACCACGAGACCCAAGATGAGCCTAGGATTTTCACAAAACCCTTTTTTTTTTCATTTAAAGAACAGGCGAAAGCCATTCAAAATCCCACAAGTTGAAATATAATACTCGCATCTACATACATACATATATATGCACATACACGTGTATCATTTACATACATAGGTTAAGAAAATATATGTGTAATATTTGCACTAACAAGAGGGAACGAGTATAGAATGGAAAGAAAACAATTCGCTCGTTTATAAATATTACGTTACATTATAATGGACGCCCGTGCAAGATAGGCATTATATGTACACATATGTATGTACGATATTACAATATGTATATCATATCATATATAATATTATAAGTATGTACGCAGTGTTGGCACAAACGCGATTTCCTTTCATCCTTCTAAAAACAAAGTAAATATTTACCGTTCAAAATGGGTCTTTGGGGGGGGGATGAGGCGGGGCGGGGCGGGTCGGGGATGTTATAAATGTCTTGCGAAACTTGGGAAATGTTTTACAATTGGATGATGAGTGTAAACAAACAATCACTCGATTGATTGTTTTGATTAATTGGAACTTCAACGAACGTTGATGGAGCGGCAAAACGAAACCCTCGTCGGATCTACATATACATACATATATAATTATTATACATAAGCGTTGTGCCCGTTGATATTACAACGGTTTATTTTTTTTTTTAAAGAAATCGAATCGTTAAACGTTTGACCTATATATTTATGTATATACACATATAGGTACACACATACATATATATTAAATACATAATTTTGCAAGTTTGCACGTTCCTGGTGTTCATCTCAATATTCACGCGCCCAAGACCACACCCCCGATTGGCGTATTAATCTATCTTTACCGTGCAAAAGTGACATATTAGTTAAGTCTCATAGTGACGCAGCCCTTCTCCAGTTGGACTTAGATGCGCTATCAATTTGACCTGTTGAAAATAAATTGTCTTTTAGCATTCAAAAATGCTGTGTCCTCAATGAGACAAGATCTTCAAATCGCTTGATTTATCCCTATCGCCTAAGTGGTATTGAATTAAAGTTTGTGGATGAATTATGTGATTTGGGAGTCTTGTTCTCAAATAATTTTCATTTTAAACGGCACATAGACAATATTTGTTTGTGGGCCACAAAAATGCTGGGATTCTTACGACGAGTTAGTAAACCAGAGTGCGTTGGTGCTTAAAATTCTTTATGAATCTCTAGTACGTAGCATTCTAGAATTTTCTTCGATTATATGGAGTCCTACCCATATGACTAATTCATTGAAGATTGAGAGAATCCAAAAACGGTTTCTCAGATATCTTTATATGAAACTATATAGTTATTATCCTTGGCTATATCCTAGTGCATTCCTATTAGGGGCGTTGGGTTTCAACTCATTGGTGTCTCGTAGGATTATGTTTCTAGAAAGGTATTTTTTTAAGCTGTTGAATGGGATAATTCACAATGCTCAGGTTCTTAATGAATTTAGATTTTATGCACCTACATAGTAAATTCAGGGACCTGAGGAATCGTGATTTGTTTGTTCCTCCTGTGGCTCGCACAAATATATTGGCAACGGCTCCTATATCTCGGGCGATATATCTGCTCAACCGGATTGCTGGTGAAATTGACCTCTTCAATATAAACTATGCTAATCTGGTTGAGTGGTTGTTGAGGAATGCCAATAGTTGTTTGTAACAATTGTAGATGTGATGATATGTTGTAGTTATTATTTTGTTATTGTTATTATTATGATGTCTTATTGTGTTGTATTGTATTGTTGTAATTAATTGACTAGCCACAGTGACGCGTTGGAACTCTCTGTAATGTCACTGTTGCTAATATGTTAAATAAAATAAAATATGTATAGGTACATATTCTACGATCGTGCTGAGACAGTTATGGATAGCGGCGAGACATTTATACCACGTTTGAAGAAATATTAATGGATGAAGCCCAAACAAGGAGTCCCTTAAGCTTGTACTTGAAGGAATATATAATCGTATATAATAATTGCTCCGAGTTGGTGAGTTTAATGAGCTTCCATGTGCCGGGTGGATCAATTAGATGTAACCATCTTCTTGATATGCCCAGGTTCACCACCAATTACTCATTGAACTCAGCTATGTCAAGATTGCACCGACTTGGTAACGAACTGTGCATGATCGACTTATTCAATGTCAGCAAATGCAAGATGAAATTCGTTCTATTTTAACACTTTTAATATATGTCTTCTTTATAATTTTTTTTTATTTATTTTACATAAATATATACCAGGAAGGCTTGAAAGGAAGACCCCAATGCGCCTTCCTGGACAATTAATTACAAACAATGCAGCATTTTATTATTACATAAATCACTAATTTTCGAGAAGCTGAAGAACACGAAATAACAATTAATTAATTAAATAAATAATTAATCCATTGAGACATCTATGGATTTAGATTTTTGTACATAATTTTTACAAATTGTACATACAATAAATACAGAAGTTGTGTGACAACAGGAAAGATGATTTTTTGCCAATTTTGAGGAACCGTTTCAACAATGATCAGAAAAAATTGGAAAACTCTGATAATAAACGATCGATTTGGAGTCACAAATACCCCCAAATCTAACCAGCTGTATAGCGGATCGAACCCACTGATCACTTGGTGCTAAACATACACGCTAGAAATTGAGAATATAAAAGTACTAAGGCGCAGACACACATAATCGTACGGCACGGCATGTCAAGGTGGACTCCAACTGTGAATGAGCGTCTCTTATGTCATTATTAATTTGTAAGATCTTATTTATTATTATTATTGTTAATAATAAATAAGTTTATTAATTATTATTATTAATAATAATAATTTCAACAAGTTTCTCGTACATTTCTTCAAATATGGGAATCACCGATATATGTAGCTCACTTTCAAACCTATTTAAATACAAAGAAAATATATCACCGAAAACCTTTCTTCGGCAGAGTTTTGGCCTGGCATAGATCAGGCTTGCAAGTGTTTTCTTACATACCTCTGCTTAGCTTGCAAACGATTTGGTCGTGTGACAAAGTTGTGCAAAACTATCTAAATATAAAACAAAAGCCTCGTACCATTCTAATGAAATATCAATTTTGGAATTTTGAGTGATATGTAACCGATATCGATTCCCAACTGTATTTTAACCATTATTATTATCAATTTAAATTTCGTATTCATAAGTAAAGAGCCAACTGTTTTAATTTAAAAACACACCAAGTTCGGCAAGCGTGCCGTATTTTCATCACCCATAAATATTGAATTTTGTATAACACTATTGACTCTAAGTTTTCATCCTCCATAATCTGTCCTAACAATTTCAATGAAATGGGTATTGACTTTGGGAAAACCTATTCGGGGAGCAAAATCAGTTAAAACAAACCTCCATATAACCAACGAACAAAATACTATTCAATAAATTACAATAATTTACTAATATATAATTTCAAAAGAGACTTTGTACGTATGTAAGGTTTATTGAGAGCTTCGAAAAAAAAATCAAAGTTTCTATTAGGACGACATCAATATCGTCGAATATATTATTTTTTTTCGATTCAAATATTCAAATTTAATAAAAAAAAACAAATGAATATCTACTATTAGATTGTTTTGCCATGTTTAAGCTGTTTATATTACAAATACCGAGCGAAGCCGGGTAAAACCACTAGTATGTAATAAATGAAACTATTTTACAATTTGAATCTTTTATATAAAACTTTGCATTCCCTGTCTCTTTTAGCGAAGGTCGACCTTAGAGATATTTATATATAAAAAATGCTTGAAATAACGAGAGGAAATTGAAAGAGGGGCTCCCGAGTAAGAAAATATATGCCTATGTCATTTGCGAAAACAGAAATTGGGACAAAAAAAATAACGAAAGAGACAAATAAAGCAAATAATTTCCAATTTGGAATTTTCCTCATTGATTGATTGATACATACATATAAACCTTATAGATTGATACGAAAGTACCTACATATAACGAATTTCAGCGTTTCCTCGTTTGATTGTTCTCGGAAAAACGGTCTATTTCCTACGCTTTTCAGCGTATTAAATTGAATTTGAAATATTCCCGATGCCCGTAAATCTTGTTGGGGGAAAAACGTACGCTCGATAGGGAAACGCAGAAAACGGGAGCTTCGCACGAACATTCAAAATACAACTTTTCTTTTTTTCTACTCCGCTTTAGCTATAATACAAATTTATATACGTGTATATATATCTGGCATCACTAAAAGTTAATCTGACAGGATTAAAAACCTTTTAAGTCGATTGGTTTTGTTTCCCATCACAGTTTTAAAATGTCAAAACGTAAAACTGAAATGAAACGTGAGAGACGAGTTGTGAACTACCCAAGTATAGAATAGACAC
Organism: Arctopsyche grandis; assembly: GCF_051622035.1. NCBI lineage: Eukaryota > Metazoa > Arthropoda > Insecta > Trichoptera > Hydropsychidae > Arctopsyche > Arctopsyche grandis. The sequence goes on from NC_135356.1 coordinate 35,809,115, forward strand.
AAATATACATACACATTTTTTATAATATACAAATTAAAAAATTAAAACGGTCACCTCTATTGGAACTAATCCACAAGAAGCAAATTACTCTTTAGTGATTGAGAAAGTGCCTTCGGTTCGCAGAAGATATAGTTTTAATAACTCGTGATTCAGCTGACTTACTTAACAGACTAAAAAAAAATTGGAAAATACGATTAATAATTAACGTAGATAAGACCAAACCAATGTTCAATAACTTTTGAATGCCTGATAGCATCACAATAAATGATAAAATAGTAGAAGTAGTCGATATCTATTTACATTTAAGACAATTAATAGATACGTCTGGTAGAGAAAAAGAAGAAATAAAGAGACGTATGAAATAAGGATAGAGTGCATTTGGACGAATGAATGAGGTTTTTAAATCAAAAATGCCACTTTGCATGAAGAAAAAGATCTTCGATAAATGTGTTTTGCCAGTATGGATGACGTATGGATATGAAACTTGGAAATTTAATGCCAATAACTGGGTGATAACTAGTCACCGGACCCAGAAGGTGCCGCGTATTGTTCAAAGGTTGTAAATGCATTGTTAAAGGTTTGCCGAACCTTTTTTACAAAGGATTTACAACAATGGAACAATGGATAGCACTGTGACTATCCTACCTCTAGTGATAACTGATAAGTAGGCTTCGACGCGACCCTGCGCACTATTGTTCATTTTTATGGTGAACCTTTTTTTTGCTCTCTAGTTTTGTAGTTTGCCTTCTTTCCTGGAAAATAGCCCCAAAACTCCCATTTTTTGTTCCAAAAGTACGCTCCACCGCCGAAGACAAGTGATAAGTATGACAAGAGTAGTGAATATAGTGGACAGAGTGAAGAGATTTAAATGGCAATGGGTGAGCCACGTGTCTAGAAGAATAGAAAAAAGAAGTGCTAGAATGGTACCCGAGAGAATGAAAAAAGGGTGCAACAATTTTTCTGTTAGGCGACGACTCACTGATGTTACATTCTTTTTTAACCTCCTAAATGGTTTCCTTGATTATTCCGTTTTACTGATTAAGGTTGGTTTCGGGATCCCAGTTAGGTATTCTAGACACGTTGCCCCTTTTACACTTAATCCTTTCAAAACTAATTCCCTAAAATATTCCTATCTACAGCGTGTTTATCGTATGCTTAACGGGGAGCTGAATGAGGTTGATCTATTCGGTATTTCCTTACATCAATTCAGGACTGCCATCAAGAGAATCTTGATTGATTGATCCATTTCTATTATATATTCTTTATCCAATTATATTATATTACTTTATGTTTATCCAATTATATTATATCACTTTATGTTTAATTAAGCATTGTCCTATTTTAGTTTTTATTCTTTTATTTTTCATTTGTTTGTCTATATGTACTAGATATATTATGTATTTTTTAAAAATCTATAATTGGGCTCAGATGTTATTTTGTTATATTTATTCTATATTTTAATGAATTTCTACATCTGACGCCTGTTGATTTTTCAATAAATTAATAAATAAACACTTCACACAACTGTTTCTCAAATTTACTCACTTTGTTGTCCCAGAATCAATATTTAAAATTGAATTTAAATTTTAAATATTGATCGCAGGGAAAATCGGTAGACGAAATTAGGAAAATGTGTAGGGTGAGATGGATGAGAGTTGCGCAAAACAGAAACGAGTGTAAGCGTGTTGGAGAATAAATGTACTAATTTAAAAAAAATAATTAATATTTTTCAAGCACGGATAATCCGCAAACCGGATAATCCGCACCCGGATAATCGAGAGTTCACTGTACATATGTAAAAAAAAAAACATATCATCAGGCGAAACACTAGCTATAATTATACATATGATAATTGCTATACAATAGATAAGGTTTCAATTAGATTGGAATGAAAAAAATGTGCGTAAATCCGAAATATTTTCGAGTTAATAGCAAAGAAAATAATTTCACACACAAAGCATTATAATTCATAATAATAATACATACGTATGTTCGAAAAAATCTGCTCTGAATACACGCACCTGTTACTTCTTCGATGATCAAAAGCGACTGAAAGAATTGACGCAATAGTAAAATACATTTAATAAAAAGGGGACGAAAATCATTTCTGTGTGACAGACACCATTTGTTTGAAATAACACGCATTTTTGCGTCTCATTATCATATAAGAACAAAATTTAATAAATTTAAAAAAATCAATAATATTTTTCAAGCACGGATAATCCGCAAACCAGATAATCCGCACCCGGATAATCGAGAGTACACTGTACATATGTAAAAAATAAATAAATAAATATCATCAGGCGAAACACTAGCTGTAATTATACATATGAGAATTGCTATACAATAGATAAGGTTTCAATTAGATTGGAACGAAAAAAAAATGTGCGTATATCCGAGGGGTATTTGACTTATTTTTTGTTTAACTATATTTCGTACAGGTATGTAAATCTGAAATATTTTCGAGTTAATAGCAAAGAAAATAATTTCACACACAAAGCATTATAATAGATAATAATTAAACATACGTATGTTCGAAAAAATCTGCTCTAAATACACGCACTTGTCACTTCTTCGATGATCAAAAGCGACTGAAGGAAATGACGCAATAGTAAAATACATTCAATAATAACGTGTATTGATGACCATAATGAGCAATATGGCAAAGTATGAAAACGATCGGATAAGAGATAAAAATGAACACTAACACGAAAGCCATGTGAAACTTAAAGGAGGTATGTAAAAAGGGAACGAAAATCATTTATGTGTGACAGACATAATTTGTTTCAAATAACACGCATTTTTGCGTCTCATTATCGTATAAGAACAAAATTTAATTAATTTAAAAAAATCAAAAATATTTTTCAAGCAAACCGGATAATCCGCAAACCAGATAATCCGCACCCGGATAATCGAGAGTACACTGTACATATGTAAAAAATAAATAAATAAATATCATCAGGCGAAACACTAGCTGTAATTATACATATGAGAGTTGCTATACAATAGATAAGGTTTCAATTAGATTGGAATGAAAAAAATGTGCGTAAATCCGAGGGGTATTTGAATATAATTGGAGTCGAGTGTGCGGTGCGGTGCGGTGCGTGTTATCACAATCATCAGCATATGGTGCGAATCGATAAAAACACCATTCGACCGACCGACCGAGCCCCGCTATCTAAAGTATTAATCAATTTCGAACGCGTTCACTCGAGACGAACGTCATTATTTTATTTTTCGGCCAGAGGAGTGGAACCGGTGGCACGCGTGACCGAATCATCCCATCGACAATGGATTGGCCACGGTTGCGATTGTGCCATTATCGTGTTCTGTTCTTCACAATGACAATGAGCGGCGCGGCGCGACAGACGGTCGTAGGTCGTTTCAACCAAACCGATTCAAAGAAGCCTTTGAAGAACGGATTTTCTCCGGCATTAGTCACGTGTAACCCGGTCATTTGTTTTCTCGTCTAAAAGTTCAGCCTAATTCATCGCCATAATTAACGAACCGATTAAAAAAACATTTTAATCGGTTCTCTCTTTCTAGTTACACATTTTGATTGAACACAATGTTTCTATTTATCTATTTATTTAATATACTTGGGGGAGGCGGCAAAGCCGGCCGACCCAAGGGGTTTGATCAAACATTACTGCTCTGAGTTGGTGAGTTTAGTGTGCTTCCATGTGCCGGATAGATCAATTAGATGTAACCATATTTTTAATATGCCCAGGTTTACCACTAATTAATTACTCATTGAACTCAGCTCAACTCAGTTGAGACTGCACTGAGTTGTAAATGAATTGAGTTGTAAATGTTAGTAAATGCAACATGAAATCCATTCTATTTAAATATTTCTATAATATAATGTAGTTTATTTTGTAATATATGAATGTACGTGTATGCGTATATATTTATTTATTTATTCTAAACAGACCATTGTGGCATAACAGGAATTCCTAAAGCGCCTCAATGGTCAAAAAATATAACACAAAAAAAAAACAAAATAACAATTAAACATAAATTAATACATAACGAAAATAATATACTCATCAATTATACATAAAAAAATACATTTGAACATAAACATAAATACATCCATACATAAACATAAAAAATAGCATTTAATAATAACAGATAAAGTAAAAATATCAAATAAAAAATATAGCATAAGGAATTCCTTGCACCTACAGCCAGTTCCAATAAATATGTAAGAAACAACTACAAATACAAAACAACCCTGTAAGGCCCAAATGGAAGAGAGTTAATCAAAATTTCACTCATAAATCACAATCAATCATGAAAACAATGATGAGCGCAGACTGCCAGATAAATGGGTTAGAGTAATTTCCGACAATTTACGCTCACTAAGGTGGAAAATATCACATTCAGTCTCGGCAGCAACGATTTCATTAAGAAGTCGGGCAAGAGGTACAGCCAGCAAATGGGGATGTCTACCACGCACATAGTGATTAGGGACATAAAGTCCCAACTGCTCCAGCAACAACGGGCATGACGTATTGCCACGTAAGAGCAGGAGAACGAAACGAATTAATGAGAAGTTTCTCCGAAGTTCAAGGGAATTATACCCAAGCATGCCCAAAAGGAAAGGAGTAGGGTAGAGACATGGGTAATACCCATATTCTTTCCTATATAGGAAACGAAGAAATGCTTTTTGCACTTTCTCAATCATCATAGAGTAATTTGCTTCATGCGGATTCCACACAATCGCATTATACTCTAGCTTACTTCTCACAAGCGAATTGAAAAGCAAGCGAGAAGACAAAGGATTGGAGAATAATCTTGCATATCTCAAAACAAATCCAAGTCGACGAAAGGAAACGTCAGCGACTTTCTTGATATGGTTGTGAAAGGTGAGTTGAGGATCAAAAGTAATACCCAAATCGACCATATATTCCACACGCTTCAACAAGACGGATCTAATGGAATATCCGTGACAATAGAGCGAATGTGCACGTCCATACCTCATAATTGCACATTTATTTAAATTAAGTTCAAGGCCTAAACTAGAACTGAACTCCAAGACAGCGTTAATATCAGCTTGAAGGAGAGAGGCTTGCCTCTCATCCTTGACAGCAAAAAATAATTTAACGTCGTCAGCAAACAAGCATTTACATATGTATGTATATGCGTATACGTGCATGTATATATGCGTGTGTTTATAATTGCATGCGTGTGTGTGCACAAAGGTGCATGTAATTGAGCGTATGTGTAGGTGTATGCATGCATGTATGCATTATTCTAGTTATTGATTTTTCTTTTATATTTCATTGTAATTTATTTTATATTTTTTTCTTTCTCAATTTCCATTATGTAAAATGGTCAATTTTTTCTTGACCGTAAAATAAATAAATATATTTTAACAAATAATACAAATAAATATTTGCAAATAAAATGAGAATAATGTTTCCGTGAGTAAATAAAAAACGTGATTTTTTGTTACTCAGTGTAATTATCTATTATCTATAGTTATCTTATTACTACATAGTTATAGTCAAACATCAAAAATTTTTTTTAAAAAACAAACCTCTTTTTTAGTTTTGTATAAAATACTAGCTGAACCCTACATGCATTGCAATTAGGGATCCCAAATATTCGTCGACTTCAACTATTCGAATATCGAATAGTAAATCAAGAGCTATTCGAATATTCGAATATATTCGAAAATTAAAAAAAAAAGGTAATTACATATAAACCAAGCATAAATTTGAATGAATCGTCTTATCATAGTTGCCATTGAATTCCAACTAGTTTTTATAGCCAATAAGAATTTCAATTTTTTATTTTCTTTTTTCATTATGATTTCTTGTAAAAATGTATATTTTGCCGGTGACTTCTTAAATATTCGTATTATTTTTCTGATGTTTTCTAAAATTTCGTAGAGATTATTATTGATCTAAAAGTGATTTTCTTCAAACATTTCCGTATTTATGTAATTAATAAAAATCTTCTTCATTATCTTCATTTTTATCACAATTACCCCATTATACATATATGTATTTCATTTTCTTCATAATCGTCCTCTTCTTCTTCATCACTCTTTTCATGTTGATTTTTTGTATTTAGTTTATAAAAAAATATATACACGAATAATATTCGAATAACGAATGGCTGAAAAATCAGACGAATAATTCGAATACTCGAATATTCGATTGGGATCCCTAGTTGCAATGCCATAATAACGCATGCAATTCCCATTCCCGCTCCCATTCCCGTTCTCGTTCCCATTCCCATTTGTCGGAAAAACGCAGACAGCGAACACATTTGAAATTATATTGAAATTATTCATGTAGACTTTCTGAGACGAAGAAAATATTACAAAGCTACTTTGGAATGTCATTATGATCCCTAACCCACCCTCACGCAACAGGATTATAAAAAACAAAAAGTCAAGTAAATTGCTTTCATGTCTGAAACATTGCAAAAGATGTGAGACGATGCGGAGGACAACTCATCATCCCGTATTTAATTTTTTAATTAATTTTTGCATGGTTTATAAAATATGTAGTGACCCTGATATTGAAGACGCCAATGATTATAGAAATTTTTATTTTTATTTTTCGTATCGTAAGGTAGAAATATTTGTGGAGAAATCCAATTTTTTTTTTGGGAATGTCAGGTCTGTTCGACAACAAGACACAAATGATTGTACAAGTAGCATTATTATTATTATTTTTTGTAATATTAAATGTTCTCATGTTTCCGGCCATTTTGGCACTTCGGGGCAACCTGTAAAGTAAATATGGTTTAATTTTCATTTTTGAAATAAATACAATATGAAAATACGGCACATCTTTATATGTATGTAATATGTAGTTCAGTTCGAGTTATTTGATAGTCAAAATAGTTTAAGATTAATGAAAAAGCGTCATTTAGGTTTCCTTAATCAGAAACCTGAATTTTTCGCCGACGAGATATCAATTATTTTTTGAATTCTTTTTTTTTTTTTTTTTTTTTTTTTTTTCATACCAGGAAGGCATTACAGGTAAACCCCAATGCGCCTTCCTGGCCAAATTACAAACAATACAGCATTTTTTATTATATAAGTCGCTAAATTACGAGACACTGACTTAAACTCGACAATTAACGAGACATCTATGAATTGTACATACATTTTTATTGTAATATTTACATTAATCATACTCAAATAGTGGTGACATAGTGGGTAGGAAGGATTTTTAGCCAATTTTTAATCGGGAATCGTTTCAACAATGAAATCAGAGAAAATTGGCAAACTCTGATAGGAAACGATCAACCAGGAGTCACAAATCCTGGTCTGACCAGCAGCATTACAGATATACTCAGAAAAATTCTTTTCAATCGAGGTCAGCTCAAGGGATCGAACTCGGCGCCTCTCAGTGTTAAGCAGAAGCTTAACGACCGAGCCACGCTGCTGGCTATTCTAATTCTAAATCATTCTATCAAATAATCAGAAATACTCCAGATTAATTAGGTCTATTTTAGGCTCAAACCCAAGACCTTTCGGTTGTTAACAACATAAGCTAACCACCGAGCTATACTATTGGCTTGTGTTAAGAATTGCCTCACAAAACCTAACCTGTTTTTTACCTGGAATGTATGGAGAATATGTATATTTATTTATAGGATTTTGTGTACAGCGATTAGTTTCTTTTGGTTGAACACCACTGAATTAGGTGGTAGGAAATGATGATAAAATGGAACGTATTTACGAACGTAGTAGAATTTATCATGAAGTGCTACACAATCGCAAAAAGCATACAAATTCTTGAATTTTATTATATTACGATATTTGATCGATGGAGTGCACTATGAACATGTTGACCAATTATTTGTGACACAAATATGCAGTTACAAAAGGGTTAAACGATGGCCATATTTTTCATCATTTTTGCAATTTATCGGTCATAAAATAGCATTCTAGACCCGATATGGAATGGTTTATATGTATGAATTTCTATTTGCTCGAACGTGTGCAAACATTTGCCGAAAGTATCAAGAAATAACCGCTGGTGCAGATGAAATTTTGTCACTTCGATTATTTACATTCAATCTGTGCCTTATTGATTGATTTCCAACGATTCTCAAAAGTTTAAAAATAGATATTTTTTGTCTAATATTTTCTAGAACCAAACAAAACTATCGTCTATTATTATATCGTCTAATATACGTCTATCGGTTGTAGAAAAAGTTTCCGAATTCAATCTGAGAAAATATAAAATCTAGTCTTGAAATAGCTCACAAATTTAAACAATAATTTGGTACATCATTTACTATATTTAGCTACAAAAAATCTTTTCTCCGAGGGCCTTTATCGAAAGGGACTAAAAAGTAAGGACTTTCACATCTAAAAATATATATGAATACTAAGCACCCAAGTTTCAAAACCCTACAGCCAAAATTTGGATCCAAAAACGAGCTCCTTCCAAACTCTATATAATTATTGTTTCAAATTGCAAATACATATGTGTGCAATCTTCATCTGGAATAAATAATTCTAAACAGCAAATCAGGTGATTGTGTCATATTTATACACCCTCATATTTATTTAAAACTATCTGAATCCGGCATGCATTGCAACGCCACAATAACGCATGCAAATCCCGTTCCCGTTCCCGAGTTAAAGTCGTGGTAATCTGACTTATCCAGCCTTTTAGCTGGTGCTTCTCGATGTGTTTCAATAAGTAAATGTTTCAGATTAAAATTAATACTTAATAATCAAATTAAATTACATTCATGATAATTTGTCAGAAAAACGCAGGCGGATTTGAAATTATTTAATCGATTGTTTATTTTACCCTAACAACGCTTAAATAACAAATGTTTAATAATTTTAATAGATATATAATTTCTGAATAAAACTGCGTTTATTTTTTTTAAATCGACGTAAAATTTTTTTGAGGTTATAAATTTTTATATCGAAAAAAAAAATGTAAATATACATTTTATTGTGTAAAAAAATAATTGCTTATAAATTAAAATGAGTTATAAACATTTCATTCATAAAATCATTATTAAATTATTATTATTACAAATATCACAGCCGTAATATAGCAGATCATGAATACGCACAAATAATTAAATGACTTAAATAAGCTACCATGAAGAAGAAGAACGCGCAAAGGCTACAAATTATGGAAAATCCAATTTGCCGAAATTCTGAAAGGCCTTGTGTAAGTTAGTGAAACTACTTTCAATAATATTTTATTGGTTTATGACCTGGTCTTCGTCCATTACTATATCTCAAAGCCACCACTAAGTGTCGTACCTTTTTTTTGTTGTTTAACGAAATATACGCCTATTCCCTAAGAAAGTTTGGATCCAATACATATTTTTTTTGGTCTTTCATAGAAATTTGAAATTCATAATTGTTAGTTTTGTAGAAAAAAAACCTTAAAAAGCCGCTTGATCAAACCAAAAAAAGCCGGCTTTCGGTTTTTTGAAATATGGTCAAAAAGCCGGTTTTTCGGTTTCGGTTTAAGGCAGCTTGAAAGCCCTATGTACATACATTAATTAAGCCGGCAGCATAGCTTCTGCTTAAGGAAGCCGGCGAGAGGCGCCGGATTCCATTCTATGAGCTGACCTCGATTGAAAAGAGTTTTTCTGGGTATATCTGTAGTGCTGCTGGTCAGACCTGGATATTTGTGACTCCAGGTCGATAGTTTCCTACCAGAGTTTGCCAATTTTCTCGGATTTCATTGTTGAAACGGTTCCCGGTAAAATTGACTAATTATCCTACCTACCTACTATGTCACCACTATTTGAGTATGATTAATGTACAGTAAAATTTATGTACAATTCATAGATGTCTCGTTAATTTGCGAGTTTTTCAGTGTCTCGTAATTCACCGACTTGTATAATAAAAAAAAATGCTGCCATGTTTTTAATTGGCCAGGAATGCGCATTGGGGTTACCTGTAAGGCCTTTCTGGTATATGTATATGTAAAAAATAAATAAAATAAATATATCAAGGGGCAGAAAACTATGGCGATATAAACATTATCATAAAATAAAAACAGTGTACAAATTAGCAAAGCGAGAACTAAAAAAACTTCAATACTCGTATGTAGTATGGTACTTGTTTTCACATTTTTCCACCGTGTAAATTTCACACGTGTTCGAGGTAGTGTTACAAAGCCGGAAACACTACAACTTCAATTATAAGGCTTTTTCATTACAACAAAAAAGTTTTTTTAATAGAAATCCTATTATTTTATAGAGTACTACGACTAATTGGTATAGTGGAAGTAACTGTGTTTTGTTGTTGCTATTTTTTTACTAGTTTTTAATCCGACGAGAACATTCCGATAAAGTTCGGAAGCCGTATAATTGCGGTCGAAATGGAAAACGCAAAAGAGAGAGAGAGAGAGAGTGGGATGTGTTTTGAGTGCTGGGTTTTTAGAGCAAAATTCGCCAAGCGAGAAGAGTACTCTCGAAGTGTAATCCGTGGAACGGAAAAGTGAAATTCGGTGATACGGATGTGCGAGCTCAACACGAAAAGGTTGAGCACCACCTACCCTTATCGAGTGGTTTCCGTTTGAAATTTCAGTTGAAGGCAAATTTGTTAATTATATCAACGTGGCGATGAATTCAAACCGCACACAAACACCAAACGTGTTTTCAATGGTTCTCGAATAACCAAACCTCAATGATAATAGCCACTACGAAAATCTATTGAAAAAGTTCATTCGTCTGAAGCGCATTTTTATATTGTTGATAGATTCTAAACTTAATAATACATATGTATGCATATAAAACTAATGTTTGTTTACTTTTTTTCAATTTTACTGTATACACAGGGCCGACGAGAGGGGGGGGAAGGATATGTAAAATAGCCCGGGCCCGGCTTTCGAAGGGGGGCCCGGGCCCCCCCGGGCAAATAATATGTACATTTTTAGCAAAAGTATAAAAGCATTATTTGGCCTTCATACTCTTAGGGCGGTTTCAGACTAGCGTATTTTTCTGCGTGTATATCGTCGTTTCGGCTTACACGCGCGCTACATTTCGCGCTTCAAAAAACCGGACTCGCGTACACGGGCTTATTCCAGCGTGTTCGCTCCAACCGGTAGTGGTGATTTAGTATCAACATGGATAATACGAGCTTATAAGCGCGTCTACGCTCGTACGAGTTGCGCGTATGGAAAACGACGCGCCTATACGCGCCTACGTGCACTTCAAAAAACGAGATTATACGCGCGTATAAAACGCTAGTCTGAAACCGCCCTTAGGGTTTTTTGGACACTAAGCAAAATGGTATTACTTATGGCATAATAAAATTTAAGGAAAGATCTGTTCTGGTGTTCAGAATGGTCAGTTCCCTCGTCACAATATCCAAAACAAATTAGTAAAATAACCTTGGCCGATTCAAGCAGGTAACAAGCGAACGGTTAAAAGTACGAGATTAATGCATTGTCACTGTATTGTATTTATATATATAAATACAATACAGTGACAATAAATAATATAATAAACTATAAATAAATAAATAAACAATGGAACTTTCAGGATTTGTTGGATGCATGTCCGGGAAAACGGGATTGCAACGCAATAATTTCAAATGTTTTTGCGTCGCGACCTGCGTTGTAAGGGTAAAATAAACAAACAATTGAATAATTTCAAATTGTTCGCTGCCTGCATTTTTCCGACAAGTGGGAACGGGAACGAGAACTAGTACATACATACATATATTGTACTAACATTAAAATAAGATAATATTATAAACACTAACAAGGAAAATAATGTGTAAAATAGATAGCGATCACTGGACTAGTAGCAATGACATATAATAGACCTAAGATGAGAGCGACTACATTTCCCAGAACTCAAAACGGAACACTTCGCAAAATTCCTTTAAATAACCATTAATATTTTTTAAAGAATTATAAATCTTTTTCGGAAGTACAATTCTTGTGTACAAGGAAAATAAAAACAATTTTAAAAATATTATATTTGCGTCCATGATTTTTTTTCTGAAACGTAAAACAAATAAAATAGCTACAAATTGTTCAAAGAGATATTCTCAGTTTCTTTCAATTGAAGAAATTATGTGCAAATAAAAATTTTGATTTATTTAATTTTAATTTCTTTTTAAGTAATATAATTTTTACCAGCAAGTTCATTTCTTTAAAAGAAGAATATGAAACAAGATAAAAATAAAATGAAATATTAGATTATATTTTATAATTATTTAAAAATAATTATGATGAAAATAATAGCACAAAGCTATTTTTTTTCATAAACATGTAAAATAAGTCATGCAACAAAATATTTAAATGTTACTTTAAAATTAATATATTGTATGTATATTTATACAATTCAATTTATTTTTGGGAAACAATGAAATATATGAATGTATAGTAAAATTCAGTGAACGAACAAAACGGGACAAAACAAAAAAAAAATTACTAAAACAACGGGATGAATGCAAAGCACGTAAAAAATGAGTCTTTCCCGACCAAAACGGGACGTATGGTGATCCTACCTAATATGTATTGTAAACATTTTTAAACGATAAAAAGCATTCGAAAAACAAAAATCAAATACAAACTTAATTTGGTCTTTATTTTAATATTGTAGCGTAGTTGGTGGGTTCAGGATCCAAATGATAGGCCAAAGTCGCTTCACAGCATTTATTCAATGATCCCAGAGGTCCGTACGGGACCACCACTCACTGTAAAATGATCCGATATAGCGTGTGTACCTTATAAAGGACAAGTTGCCCAGCACAGTTTCCCCGATCCATTAATGTGTTTATCGTCTTAAAGGAACTTAAAGCTATACCCTGGCGAGTCTATTGTTTACACACGCATTCACCCAGGTCTGTGAGAACTCCAGCTTATCCTTTGTTCGGGCACTTACTGAGTCCCGTTGGCCTTATCCGGGCTCTCTTTTATTCACCCACGAATGCACTTAGACAGTGGATATTCTCTCTCATGTTCCCACGTCACAATATGAATCAATGGAAACTTAATCTAAATAAATCTAAATATTCAAAAACAAATTATTGAGAATTAGCTCACAAACCCAACTAATCTGAATCAATCGGAAGAATGTATATTCATGACGAATTTACATAACTTAACGAAAATAACAATCACGTGTTTGAAACGTGATTTAATTGATCCACAATTTCAATATACATATGTATGTGCAAGTGAAAAGGAAACTATCAATTGTATCAATCACTACACCACACTGACTTACATATATTGCCAATTTAAAATACGCGATCGCTCAACAATGCAAATAATGAATTACAAAGTATGCAATCGCTGAAACGTCAAGCGTGACGTATTTTAGCTACTATGTTAGAAAATAAACTAAATAATAGCTCTGAAATTACATGGTTTATCGCACGTCGCATTAAAGAAAACGTCCGTTTGATTAATAAAATCTTTGACGAATCTTCCGATTGATGAATGATCGTTTAAATTGATGGTATTCGATGAAATGTTATTCCATCGAATACCATCGTCATTCCATCAACAGTACATACGCTTTTTTGAATATTTTTCAGAATGCGCCTACCCAAAGTCCACATTCCGTTCAACAGTTTTCTTTACAAAATGGAACAAAACATTCGAATCACAGTCACGGTAAACTATAGATGGAGCCCGAATGAGAATCGGGATTTTAAGTGATTGAAAAACATTTAAAAAAAAAGCGCTTGTAAAAACTTCCAAAGTGGAATTGGATTTCTCGATTCCGCTATCGTTCCGAAACGATTTTTCCGATTAGAAAAATTTCGAATATTTTTCCGAGGGTCGTCTGAATATACGTACATACAAACATATACACACATAGGCAAGTAATAAAAATTAGGACAGGTCGTCCCCAAATTTAATAAGGCAAAATTAATGGCACGCCAATTACGAAGGAAATTTTTTTAATGTCTTCGGGCGCTTTGACTGGCTGTCAAAACTGTCACTCGTTAATGTTAATAATCTGCAGCGAGATATGATTTATTAATTGCGACAATTAGTAGACTAATTGTGTTACATTGCGATCGATCAATTTTAATTTTATATAATACTAGTGATGTGCCCGTTCATATTTCAACGGGTGGTTTCAGAAAAGGAATTCATACAGGAATTAAAATAAAGCTACATGACATTGCAATTGTAATATGACACCAATTATATAATTTTTAGTCATGTCTGTCACATATTATTATCAAAATATGATAAGCCCGATCAAATATCATCGCATGGGCTATATAGCATATTGTTACGTACGCCGCGGATTAAGCGAATAAAATCCCAGAGACTGTGTGACCGCTCAAGGATTATGTGACTGTTAACGGATTAACTAAGTGCATACCGTGCGATCGGATTCGGCCGGGTAGCGTCCTGAGAGACCGTGTGACCGGTGTAAGTGGTTTTAAGGATTAAGTGCAAGTAAGCTAAACAATGATTGCACTTCTCATACCATGGGAATACATATCCGAATACGTGACTATACAGTAGGTAAACAGATTAGACGTCCTGAGAGATCTACCCCTTATAAGGCGGTACGTAGGCGATATCATGTCATTCTGGACTGAGCACTGACAGTGCGTGTATCTCTTTAATCATCAATAAATGCTGTGAAACGACTGTTAGCCTTTTACTTGGATCCTCCACCCACCCCTACGCAACAATATTAAGTTATTCAATAAAAAAAAAATTAAAAGAAATATGTCGGTCATGTGTTCGATTCGAATCGCGGTCGTATATTTTTTCAAATATCTTTAGCATATAATTAATTTATATTTAATTGTTCGACCCTTTGAATGCTGACCAACGAGTATGTAAAAAATACACAAAAATACTACCCGCTAAGACTTTCCAGGTAGCTTTGAAAAAAAATGCATTGAACATACATAGGTCGTGTAATCCGTGTCAATGTTAATAAAGACTGGTTTACACCGGAATTTCTCGATGGAAATTCCTAACTGCTGAATATTTTAGATTGTGAGCATTACATTTAACAACAATGGAGAAGATGGAACAAGTTTAGGAAAATACATTCATTAATAGACTTCTTTAGTTTATTTAAATAGTGTTGCAAGATATATTAGAATCTAAACACAGCTTTCGCGCGCATGTACGGGAGTATGAGAACGCGCCAACTATCAGTAACAGACCTGTAGTAAAATGATTAGATTGCGGATAGAGAGAGTGTTTTTCCCAGAAATCGGCAAAAAATCCCAGAGTGCAAAAAAAAAGGTTCGGCAAACCTTAAACAAAGTATTTACAACAATTGAACAATGAACGGCGCGCTTTGGGTCCACAGTGTAATAATGATAGACCCGATGAAAATTTCAGGGTGTATTATAAGTCAAAACTGTCTACATACCTACATATAAACAATGTGAAACACCAAAAGAAAAATGATTTAATTAATTTTCAATAGATGGCGCTGAATGCTCGTGAGACTATTTCCCCTGAGGAAATATTGATAGCAAACAGTATATGTATATATGTAGAGGTTTTTGATGATGTGGATATATGGGGGTGTGTTACCTCAACAGAGCAACGCTCAACTGGACGAGTAGCTCAACATCTATTGCTCTTTTGAATGTTATCGAACGCATGCACATACAAGATGTGATATCCTGGTGATAATCTTCTGGAAAATAAAAACAAAAAATACGTTATTCATTAACACTATCATATACATATATATGTACATACAAAAAGACAATTTGTTTTGTTTCCATATGTGTAACCGTTTCCATGTACAGTTGTAATTTCACCAACCAAATGCGACGAATGGGCAATTGTCGAATTTCTTTGGCGTCCTAAATGTCGGCCATTTACCCAATTTGAACGAAACACGAAAAAAAGACGAACATAGAAACACATGTTTCAATGATTATTGCCCACCCGAGTATTGTTCACACAAGTATTGTCCACACAGAAAACTAATAATAAATTTAAAAAAATAAAAAGAATGGTCAAAAAAGTCGATAAAAAACAAAACTACGAGCAATTGTGTGGGCAATCCTCTTGTGGGGAATCTTATAGATGTTCCACTTCCCAATTCATCGAGAAAAATAAGGAGTTGGTTCTAGTGCGCCTCAAAATGGCTGCCGTTTCACACAATTCAACCAGGAAGTTTGATATCGTCGTCATCATCGCTCAGTCTAGCAAATTTATTTATTTTATTTCAATCGAACATGTAAATATTTACAGAAAGCCCCAAAGCGACGAATGTACTAATACAGATACAATACAATAATTCAGACATTTTATACAATGCGAATTCATACAAATATCATCCACAGTCACATCTATGGAGAAATTTTTCTATGGAGCGTGAAACATTAAAAGTTTTAAAAACATTAAAAATCAGACAGACATTCAATTTTATATATACATATATGTATATATATATATATATATATATATATATATATATATATATATATATATATATATATATATATATATATGTCCATATGAACATACGCTCCTAAACCACTCAACCGATTACGATGGAACTTTAAGGATTTGTTGTATGCATGTCCTGGAAGCTTACTGTGAAAAAAAAACGGGAAAAAACCTCTTAATAATAATATTCTTAATTTCAATTTTACCGACGCGAAAGTTTGAAGCGCCATTGTGTAGTCAAGGAAATGTGTTCGTTGGTAACAACGTTACCAGTTGGTTTATGACTACACGGCTTTGAAGAGACACGAGTTGAGCTTCAACCATCACTTGAAACGGGAACAGGAACGGGAACGGGAATTGCATGCCTTATTCTGGCATTGCAACGCATGCCGGGTTCAGCTAGTCTTTAATATATAATTTTGAAAGAGACTTTGTATGTAACTAAGTATGTAACTATTGTTGGTTCGTCAATCCGTGACGTCATCGAACAAATTAATATTCAAATAAAATTCGTAGTCCCCGGGGGCAAAGGCGCTGAGGGCGAAAGGCAGAGCCCTAGGGGGCGCAGGCCCCGGATTCTGGTATACATATAATTTTGTATACATATAATTTTTTATAAGAGACTAACTATATATACATATTTGTTCGTGACAGTCAATTTAATAAAAAAAACAAATGAGTATTCAAATAAATTTATATAAAATAAAACTATTCAAATAAATTTAATAAAATGTTTACTATTAGATTGGCCACGTTTTAGCGGTTTATATTACAAATAACGAGCGAAGCCAGGTAATAAAGCTAGTGTATCTATGTATAAAAATCTAATATATAATTTCGAAAGAGACTTTGTATGTAACCTTCGTTCGTTGGGTCGTTAATCCGTGACGTCATCGAACAAATAATTCGATTTTTTTCGATTCAAAGGATTCGAAGTCAAAGGATATAAATACCGAGCGAAGCCGGGTAAAAACACTAGTACATATATTAATAAAAATATTCCATATTGAAGTACATATGTACGCTGCAGACGAATTGCGAATAAAAATAAACCTTTTTTTCCCCCAGCTTCCATTCAGATTTCATCCAGAAACATACATACATAGTCGATTCTCACTCTCATACTTTTCAGAGCAGAAAAAGCCGAACTCGAGAACCACTCAATTAGAAAGGTAGAAAACAAAAAAATGGTACCCAAGATACAAGAAGGGTCACGAGTAAGATAATTTGAAAAAATATCTAAAGCAAAGTAAGAAGAGGTTGGTAATGAGCTTTTATCAAAAAGTTTCATTCTTTTCGAAAATTTGGTTTTCATTTATTACCGAAAATTTCCCATTCTTCAAATGTTTTAATTTCCTTCAACTCCAATTACTACACTAAAACTGCTCGATATGATGAAGAAAACGACAAATAAACAGACAGAATTTTTTTTTGATATTTTTCTCTATTTACCTATATACATCCATACATAAATATGTATATGTAAATTTGAATTTGTATATGCGAGTACATATATTATATATGCATGTATGTATGAGATGTCCAAAATAGCGACGTCTCTCAACCAGTCGACCGTCAAACCCAACGAATTACAAATTTATGTATGTACATACATACATATTATATGTACATATATACATACATACACACGCAAAATTTGGCTGTAATGTCACATAAAATAACATATGTACATATATATTCGAATTATATTAAAGTAACACATCACAAAGGGAATGAATGATCTGATTCGACATCTACCAAAAAAAAGTGAGACCTACACATTTTATTTTATTTTATTTTAAAAATCAATACCACAGAGACTTGACAGGTAGCCCCAAAGCGTCACTGTGGTTATAGTATAAATATAAGTTAAAACAAATCAATAATAATAAAAATCATAAAAAAAATAATAAAAATCAAGTAAGAAATATGTAAATATAATAAAAAACAAATAAATAAGATTGAAAAATTATATCGTGCTATTTAGGATGTGTTCCACCAACTCAACATAACTGGCATTGAAGAGGTACAAGTAATGTGCCAGTAAGTTAAAGAGTCGAACAGCTCTCGAGAGGGGGGAGTTCATGAGCACGTTTGATTTTACCTTAATTGGCAAAAAGATATCATGCTTTCGCAAAACCCTATGATTTTCCAGGGCCCAAAATTTTAGTCTCTCCAGGATAGCGGGAATGTGAACTCTCCTCTAAATAATTTTACGAAATGTTTCCCAAGTAATAAATCTCTTCTCTTTGCCAGGCAGTTGAAACCCAAAGATCCCAAGACAAAGGCACTAGGTAACAGATATGGATAAAATCCAAATGTCTTCAGATGGAAAAATCCAAGGAATTTCCTTTGGACTCGTTCCAACATTAGAGAGTCACGAAGTTGATAGGGAAACCATATAATGGACATGACCGTGAGTGCTAAAATACACTGATTAGTATGGGACGTCACGACATTCGTTTTTTTTGCTTCAGCTTTCCGCTGCTACCGCAAACAGTGGGTGTTCCCCATACCAAATTCGGGCGTAGTTGCACGTGCAGAATGCATATGCTGGGAGGTCACACGTGTATGCATTTCCATATGCAACCGACAAGATTGTCCTATATTTATTCAAATATAGGATTCACTGTTATCGATCACTGTCAAGCAACGGTAAAATATCACCGAAAACACTCCAGGGGGTGATTTTTGGGACTGTGTATCCTATACATATATGGGCTGGGATGCTGTGTTTTTTCGCATGTTTAAAAGTATCTAAAAAAAAAACACGCACCTCGTCGCGTGTTTTCGCCCTTATTATCCCTGCTCTTTATTTCCTCAATTTAATTAGCAGTGATTCGATTACAACGAACGGTATCGAATGAAAGAGTTCTTAATCAGTAGTTTTCAAGATTTCAGAGGGTATGTGATCAATGATTGAAAACAAACAACTGAGTGTCTTTATTTCAACTAACTTCGGACTGAAATCTTTCTTTGCTTTTCAGTTGCACGAAAAAACCTGATAGTACCTTGAAAGAAACTTACTCTCATTTTGTAAGTGAACTATGGAGGTTTTAATTCAGTTTATAAGAGCAAATATGTACTATATGCGAATGGAGATTTATATCACTGCTCTATCATATGAGCTGTTATATTTGAAAGTGGAATAATAAGTCCACTTTTCTTCATTTCGAGAAATATATCGCAAAATATTAAATATAATGTGTCGCGTTTAACAATATTTAAAAATACTGGTGGCCGTTTATTCTGCTTTTCCAATATTCTGGATATATCGAATTAAAATAAGTGATGGTAATTTGTGAATTAAGTCAAATTTAAAAAAAACTTATTTTGGAACTGAAAATTGGATGTCTCAATGGATGTTTATCGATATGTATTTACTTTGTATAATACTAATAATACTTGTATAAATGTTTCTGGCCAGGAAGGCGCATTGGGGTTACCTGTTAGGCATTCCTGGTATAAATTAAAAAAAATATATATATGTATATATGTAGTTTCTAACTTTCTAGCTAGCTCAACAAAACAATAATTATCCTTCTATGCACGTTCGGTCTACTCCCCAATATGAGAATATCCCCCCCCCCCCCTTACAGCTGTAATTCCCTCGTGGATCTGATTTATATGTTCGTACCATTAAACAGCCATTCTTAGTGCAACTTAGTGAGACTTACGTAAAATGTACATACTATCACATTCACCCCCCCCCCCCCCCTCCTCGACCCGCGATACCACTTACATTTCGTTTCAGTTTCGCATTGAATTTTGGTCGAGAAATACAACATTGTTCGTGCGTTTAGCGGTCGGTAATATTTGATCTTTATTGTTTTTTAGTCTTGAGTTTGTGTTTCATATTTTGCAATATTTACATTAATAAAATTTTAATATAAAATACGTAAGTTGTTGATATTATTAATTTATTTATGGAATACGTATATATTTTATATTAATGGAAATTTATATTTTTTAGACGATAATAGTAATTGTCAACGTCATGTTATGGACAGCAAAGCTTGCAGTAATATATTATTAAAGACCTGGCATTGAATTATATTGTAATAATATTATATAGTTAAATCTAATATATAACTTCGAAAGAGTCTTTGTAAGTATGTAAGTAAGGTTTGGGTGGTAGAATCAAGAAAAAACCTGCATATACATACATAGCCAGCAGCATAGCTCGGATGTTAAGCTTCTGCTTACCGTCAAGAAGGTGCCGGGTTCTATCCCTGAATGAAAATGAATTTTTCAGAGTATGCTGTTGGTCAGACCTGGATTTGTGACTCCAGGTTGATCGTTTCCTATCAGAGTTTGCCGATTTTCTCTGATTTCATTGTTGAAACGGTTCCCGGAAAAAAAAATTGGCTAAAAATCCTTCCTACCTACTATGTCACCACTATTTGAAAAATTTGATTGATGTACAATAAAAAAATTTATGTACAATTCATAGATGTCTCGTTAATTTGCGAGTTTTTTCAGTGTCTCGCAATTCAACGACTTATAATTAAAATGCTGTATTTGTATTTGTAATTGGCCAGAAGGGGGAATTGGGATTTACCTGTAAGGCCTTCCTGGTATATATGTAAAATAAAAATAAAAAAATATGTATATTGTTTGTATCGAAAATTCCTCTTGGAAAATACACAAGCATTTAGCGCCATCTATTGAAATTTAATTTTTCTATTGCTGTTTTATATTGTTTATATTTATGTAGGTAGATAGGTAAAATTGTTACTATTAGATTAGCCATGTTTATGCGGTTTATATTAAAAATACCGAGCGATGCCGGGTAAAACCAATAGTAATATAAGTTAAAAAAATAAATATATTTCACGTCCTTACAACGTCACAACACATTGCACGAATGCGATAGCATGCTCGATTTTCGTAAGCCTAGCGCTACATTGAATCAACTATAAATATGTTCATATTCAATTATTGTAACTATCGAAAATAAATTGAGTAGGTAGGACAGAAAACGTTAAGAAAGAGAGTATAGACGTAAAAACAAGCGTTCAATTCAATGTAGAACGATATTATCGCTCCGTATTTACTTACACGCACACAATTCCAGAATTATAGCGACACGCTCGAAAAGAAACGCATTACTCGAAGAAACACAGCGCGGAAAAGTAAATTTGAAATTACATATATACATATGTATGTATGTATGTATTATATTTACATAGGTACGTAAAATGTACGTGAGTACTGTTACAGTGTTACACACGAGTGAAAATCGATTGAACAAAGCGTAGCCACACAAAACGTAGATATCGTCGACGTGTCGTCGAAACGAGGGTTTTATTCCACTCTAATTCCTTTCCCGTGGGAATTAAAATGAAAACTCCTTTTGTAAATTTTTAAAGACGGGATCGTATCTGCTGACGAGCTCCGAGATGCGTCCTCCATCTCGGATAAGACTATATTGTATGTACATTATAAAAGCAAGTGGAGTGGAATTGGTTTAAAAGGCACAACTTATATACATATGTACATACACATGTCCAAATAATACAAAATAAATCCCCAAACATAATATATAACACACTCATATATACTATCTTGAAAAAACTGCATGCCATAAATAATATTCCGTTTGTTACAGACATTACTAACAAACCAACTAGTAGATTCGATGACAGAATCACTAATAACCGTACTAACACACTTGTGAAGAGTTTTGGTGATTACAAAAAAATGTCTATACCCTTCAGGTATAACACACATATTACCTAAACACAATCTGCTTTAGATCGTCGACTTTAGAGAGTCTTTAATTAATATCATGTATTAGATGTATTATGAGCATTTATAAGAATTGTAAATAGGTTTTTAAGCTCTTTTCCTATTATGCTGTACATTAACATTAGAATAATATAATACTATGATTACTTAACAAAATTAAATTAAAATTGTAAAATAGAAAATTATCAGTAGATCAGTAGCTATTGAAATAGATATAAGATGTATCGCGAACATAATTTAGTAATAATAAAAAGCATTTAAAAATCAAAAATATATGTATATATGTTCCAAATGCTCCCAAAACATAAATCCTCAAATTGTATTGACAGAAATGCGGCAATCATGGAGGAAAGAGATAAAAGGCGAGAGTAAGAGAGAGTGCGCTGACAAGACTCACTTTTTTCGTTACACTATATTCGTAACTAATAAAAATCCTGCATTGTTTGTAATTGACCAGGAAGGCGCATTGGGGTTTGCCTGTTAGGCCTTCTTGGTATATTTGTATATATGTATGTATGTAACCGTCGTCAAAGAAGTATACAATTTAAAATTTAAACATTGAAAATAAATTGACCACCCCTGATATGCGATTGTTTTTCCGTAGATCTTAATTCATCGGAAATATGAGAATAACTTTAATGTACATATATATGGATAATAAAAAATAGTTAAACTGGAGTGTCAAATTCATCAATGTCCGTTGAATGTTCGCGATTCTTTTTTTAAATGTATGATGATCGTTGTTGAATGAATACAATTTTTTATAAGATAAAATATATATATAGATAAATTGATATTCGTGAAGCAAAAACGAAAATGTATACTTCAAAAAGAGTAAAATATACACACAAGAATGTGGTCGATTCGATGTAGACTTACGAAAACTGAACGTGATGTCGCATTAAGAAGTTTTTTCCCGTTTTTTATTCACATTAAGCTTCCCGGACATGCATGCAACAAATCCTGAAAGTTCCATCGTAATCGGTTCAGTGGTTTAGGAGCCTATACGAGACCGACAAACAGACATTCAATTTTATGTATGTACATAGATTATATTCATGAAACGATTAGCTTTAGTGACAATAGATAACAAACAATAGATGACAATAGATAACTTTAGTGACAATAGATGACAATAGAACAAAAATATCAATAAATAAAAATGATTCTTTATCATAAATTGCATAATCAAATGCTATTTTATTTAACTTGCAGATTTATCTCAAAACAGCCAGATAGACAGAGAGACAAACAGACAAACAGACATTCAATTTTATATATGTATATAGATTTCTAATCTAACTTTATAATATTATTACAATGTAATTCAATGCAAGGTAAAAATGCAAATAATATTACTGTAACTTTTACTGTCCATAACATGACGTTGACAATTATTTTTACCGTCTAAAAAATACAAATTTCCATTAATATAAAATATATACGTATTCCATAAATAAATTAATAATATCAACAACTTGCGTATTTAATATTAAAATTTTATTAATGTAAATATTTCAAAATACGAAACACGAACTCAAAACTAACAAAAATTCAAATTCAAATCCTACCGACCGCAATACGCACATGCAATGTTGTATTTCTTGACCAAAATGCAATACGAAACTGAAACGAAATGTAATTGGTCATCACGGGTCAAGTGGGGGAGGGGGAGGGGGGGTGAATACGATAGCATGTACATTTTAGTATAATGCTGGATCGGTTCGACTTTAGTAAGAATAAATACGGTTACGAATTGGTTTATTGTTATCTTTCACCAATTACCCACTACGAAGTTGGTTTTCACGTGAACGACCCACGTTTAGATTTCAGGTTTAGGCGAAGGGTTAAAGTGGAACGATAACGCGTCGCCAAGCCGCGGGCGTTTCGTGGTCGGGTTAACCCCTCACCTGCGGCGTATCGGTTAAATTGTTGCCGATTTATTTATTGCGTGCTTCGCTAGCTGTGGCACCTCGCTGCGATTCTCAATTAATTCCTCGTACTCGTATTTCACGCTGCCGTAAGGTCGCCGAAACTTCGAGATGCAAACAGGAAAAAAAAAATCAACACCATAAAATACCCCTAGCTTCCCCCTAAAGCGTAATTTAAAATTTGATTTATCGCACGCCATAGCCATCTAATTGAATTTTGTTTATTGCAATTTTAAGCAAACTCGACCTACAGCTGTTTTAAATCAATTTTCATACAAAACTAGCATACAAAAGCCGTTTTTTTTTTTTTAATATTATTCTAGTGGTACTACCCGGCTTTGTTCGGTAAATAGAAATGAAATGAAAAGCATAAAAAAAATCTTCATTTGTTTTATTAAATTTATTTGAGTCACAAAAAATTTATATTACTTAAGAGGGCTGTACACCGAAATCTTAATTTTGTTGCCGTTCCTTTCTTCGATATATATATTGAGTGAATGCGACAATATATATCAATATATATATTGAGTGAATGCGACAGTTGTGCTTCGACCAGATAATACGTATTTTAAATTGACAAAATCGAGGTTTCGTATTCTCCTATTTTCTCCTCCGAAACTGGACCAATTTTTAAAAAAAGTTCATCATCGGTATGAGAAAGATATTTTCTGTGCAACTATGCGCGTATTTTTTTTAAAATCGACCGTTAATTAACCACGCTGGACTCTTTTCGTGCGTGTAAAAAACAGGCGATTTTATTGATGTTTGGCGGCTTCTAGCTCCTATAAAAATAATTAATCAAAAAAATAAAACGATAGATGCAACCTAATGGTGGATATTCATAGAATATCAAAAAATATTTTTTCTAGTGCCATAATTGAGGAAGGGAGAAGTCTAATACGTTTGTATGGACAAGGCGCTGGTGTCCAGCCCTCTTAACGAAATTTGAACGGGTGGTTTCGGAAACAAATTGATACATGATTTAAAACAAAGTTACAATACGTACATATAGTAATATTTAATCGGAATCGGAACTGAAACAGGCATCGGTATCCGGAAATGAAAATAGAGTCCGTATCCGAAAAAAATCGAATCCAGAACAGGAAATTAAAAAGGAAACAGGTCCAGAATTGAAAAAGTATTTGGGATCCGGAACTGAAAAACTAGTCGGGATCCGGAAGTTTGTGTGTATGACTCGGCCGAACATCGCACATGCGAGTGACGCTCCACCCCCCCCCCCTCCCTCACTTACCCGCGTCTCGAATACTCGGCTGTGATTGGCTCTCCATACTGTTCCCACGTTCTACCATATATATATATATATATATATATATATATATATATATATATATATATATATATATATATATATATATATATATATATATATATATATATATATATATATATATATATATATATATATATATATATTTATATACATATACATATATTTATATACATATACATATATTATATATGTACATAGCTGTATTTGAACAAATGGCGACGTTTCTATGGCGACGATGCGATTGGTTGAATATTTTTTTTTTCGATTCAAATAGATTTAATAAAAAAACAAATGAATATTTACTATTAGATTCGCCATGTTTAAGCTGTTTATATTAAAAAATACTGAACGAAGCCGGATAAAACAACTAGTTAGTATATATAATATTAAGTATGTGCGTCTATTGATATGCCGTTGGATTTTATTTTTAAGTCCACTTTTGTTCATTTCGAGAAATATCTCGCAAAACATTAAATATAATGTTTTGCGTTTAATAATACTACAATTTAAAAATACTGGTGACCTGTAATACGTTTATTTTACTTTCCGGAGATTCTGGATATATCAAATTAAAAGAAGTGATAACAATTTGTAAATTAAGCCAAATAGAAATAGTGGTTTCGGAACTGAAAATTGGACAACTGCCACCTTAAAATATAACGGCTCGAATACTGGCGTTTGAGCAGTTAATGTTTAAGTTAGCATACAAACAAAGGCAGTATTATATTATTAGAATATGGAATTTTTTGTCTGAAAATCCGTTTAATAGAAAGTCTAATTAAATAGAAGTTCGTTTAATCGGGGTTTTCTTGTAACTTTTGAAGAATTCAGGAGGACCAGGATTTAAATGATAATAAATCTCCCTGTGAAAGTTTTCCGATTCTATCTGACTCAATTGTTAAACGGTTCTATACAAATTGGCACTGCGAGTATTTTGTCCGTTGACATTCAAAGGATGGTTTTACAAAGTATTTTTTATATAAAATAAAAAAATATTCTACAATATGGAATATACATGTGTGTTATACAATTCCTGGAAATTGAAAAATCCCACCTTTTTTTATAATACGGCTTTTCTTATATCAAACATTCATATTATTTGCTATGAAGTGAAGTATTCTTTGAAAAGAGCTTCGATATAATATTATAGAATGTATAATACTATATTTTTGGTGTGTTGTTTCGTTTTTTGGTGATTATATCAGTCTCGACAATTATTGTCAGATAACAATTTGATAAGAGGCTAGTAAAAACCAATACCCTCTGGTAGAAAACGACCGATTTGGATTTTATAATCATTGCGAAATTGATTAAAATTAATTATTGTGTATATCATAATTGATTAATCATAATCGATTAAATCAATTGAGATTACCAAACACTCGACCTTGTAGTTTGACATTCAAATTCAAACACATTTTTTCCTAGCTCTTTTAGCCGGGTGGGAATAATGGAATTACCAAATATATATGTATATGTAAGTAAAAGGATTTACTTTTCATTGCACATTCAATGAAAAATCAAAACCATTGACCGTAATGTGAAAACCGCACCTTTCGATTTGCTGGACAGATTCAATAAACTAAAAAAAAACGCATAAAAGTGGAAAACCAACTTCCAACGCTCTCTATGATATTATGCCAAATTTGAAAATTTAAAGTTGAGAGCTATAGATTTACATATCGGATGAACATAACTCGTATATATGTATAGTAGCCAGCAGTATGGCTAATATATTATTGGGTTCGATCCCGAGCTAATATTTAATACTGCTGGTTAGACTTGAATATTTGTGACTCCAAATTGATCGTTTCTTATCGGAGTTTGCCAATTTTATCCGATCATTGTTGAAACGGTTTCTCAAAATTTGCAAAAAAAAATCATCTTACCTGCTGTCACAAATCTTCTGTATTTAATGTATGTAAAATTAATGTCATAATGGATTAATTAATTAATTGTTAATTTCGTGTTTTCTAGCTTCTCGAAATACAGTGATTTATTTAATAATAAAATAGATTATTCTACAAAAAAAAAACTATTTTATTTTTCATACGATTAGTTTAATGTTAGAATTAATTAGGTAAAAATAGTTTTTAAGAAACAAACCTCTTTTTTAGTTTTGTATATAATATTAAGATATATAAATTATTATTTCGAATAAAAATACCAATAATTTAATTTTACTACCGCCATCTATGTATAACACTAAAGACTACATAGACGTCACCCAGATTTAAAATTTGATATTTTATCTCTATCGTAATGGCGGAGGATCCATTTACTTAATCGGTGACCAAAATGAGCAATATGGCAAAGTATGAAAACGATCGGATAAGAGGCAATTTTTTTCCTGAATTGTAATCGTAAGTGAAACGTAAAGGAGGTTTGTAATAAAAATGCTGCATTGTTTGTAATTAATTGTCTAGGACGCATTGGGTTCTTCCCGTCAAGCCTTCCTGGTATATATCTATGTAAAAATAAAATAAAATATGTTTTTATTTGCTTGCCACTGAAAACTCGAGTTCCACATTGGTGGTATGCCATTTCCGGATGAGGACCATCCGGAAATGGCAGACTTTAAAAAATGAGAACACTTAGCGGGAGTGTGTCGAATAAATTCGGCGAACATCGGTCTGATGCGAAAGTTGCGTGTGGGTCACGTCAGATTTTTTCGCGCTAGTTTTAACCCCCGGCTCCGCCCAGGGTGACAGTTAACAAAGGCCAGGAAGGCGATAAATCGCGCAGACAGCCTGCGAACGTCCTCGCAGGACTCTAATCGAAAAAGAGGCCGCACTCAAAGACTTTCCCGAAGAATTTTCCTCTCGAAAATCTCCGAGGAAAAATCGAAGAAGCGACAAAATAAAAGGCGAAAGACGAAACCCGTCCGCGGAGTGTGTTTTTCCGATGCGGTGTGGGTTTGTGTGTGTGTGCATAATAAAAAACTGCTCCTTTGAAATATAGAATGTCAAAGGGAAAAAGAACGATACAACCTCATTTACCACATGAACCACTCGCGTCCCAGTCAGATATCGGAGAGAGCTTTTTTCCGCGCTCGAATCGCGAAAAACTTACATACACACAGCTCGCATTGCTCCAGTAGTAGACAACTCCTTCTCGAGTTTTAAGCCAACTTCAAAGTAAAACTTTGTATGTCACGATGATGTAAGTTTGCTCGACCGAGATGAAAAGTGAAACGCTTCCCCAAGCAAGAAAAAAAGTGAAGAAAGGTGGAAACGTTCCTACTCTCTTTAACATATCTCTACACAAAATATCTGCAACGTGAAAACGTTGCATACAAGTTACATGTGAAAACGATCATATTATTTTATTTTTTCCATATACTATGCATAGCAAGACGGAGCGAAAAAAAAGAATTTTAGATTTTCATCGATGGACGTATTGGAAAATTTTCGTCGTATCAAAGGGACGATAAATAAAAATTTCATTGATTTTAAGCAAAATTTTTATCTAACTTCAATAAGTAAGTGAGCATTGAGTGTCTATTTTTTATATATTACATACCACCTTTTAGCTTCACTTACGATTACAATCCAGGAAAAAATTTGCCTCTTATCCGATCGTTTTCATACTTTGCCATAATGTTCTTTTTGGTCATCAATTTAAGTAAATGTAGCGTCCGCCATTACAATCGAGAAAAAATATCGTTTTAGACTCGTTTGAAATTTGAATTTCTGAAAAGTGCCTGACGTTTATCCAGTTTTTAGTTATAAACATAGATGGCGGTAGTAAAATAAAATTATTGGTATTTTTATTTAAAATAATAATTTGAAAAATCTAAAATATTCGCAAAAAAAGCTTCTTTTTCGAAATTTTTGCTGGGATAAATCGATTGTATAATGGCACCGGATATTGTTTAAATTCAATGAAATATTGTATTTAACGTTCCCTTGATACGACAAAAGTTTTCTACTATAGTCGATCATTTGTAATATTGTAAGGATGTAAAATAATTTCTGTATTTATTATTTCTTATTTAAAATATTTCTTATTATTTCTTATAAAAACGGTGTGTCTTATTTGACTATATAATAATATATAAAAAAAAAATTTGAATGTGACAGACCGTCGACCAGTATGGGGAACCAATCACAACCGAGTATTCGAGACGCGGTGATATGTTTCAGAACGTACTATAGTATGGGAGCCAATCACAGCCGAGTATTCGAGACGCGGGGATTTGAAATAATATCAACAGCTTACTTTTTTTAGATTGAAAATTTTATTAATTTAAATATTTAAAAATACGAAACACGAACTCAAAACTAACAAATAATAAAAGTCAAATTCTACCGACTCACTATAAGCAAGAACAATGTTGTATTTCTTGACCAAAATGCAATGCGAAACTGAAACGAAATATAATTGGCCATCGCGGGTCGAGTGGAGGCTGAATTCGATAGCGTCTACGTACATGTTACGTCTTAAGATCGCTTAAGTTTTGTTTTATTTAATTAATAAAACTTTTATTTTTTAATAAATAATACATATTTAAAACAAAAAGAATGCGACTAAAGTACATACATACATACATATTATATGTATATGTTAACATATGATGCTGACGATGAAAGGACTTGTAGTGGCAAGACTATAAAGAAGAAAGCAATAAAGGCCGAGTGGACACTGGACGATACTAACTGCCAGCGAGGATCACTCCACTGTGTCGTAAATCTCTTTTTATGAATGGATTTACACAAAAAAAGCAGTTCCTAAAATAAATGACTCTTTTTCACATCATCAGAATCCGGCCATTGAATGAATCGACGAAGCTTCAAACATAAGTCTATCTATAAGTTTTAATTTTGATAAAGATTTTCGTCATCTCCAATGAAAAGGACTTTCAGACTTACATTCAAAAAGTTCCTGGAAACTATGAATAAAAAAATTTCAATATGCTTCCGATAAATATGTGAGTGGTAATAATATCAGGGTAATAAAACTGAAAACAGCACGATTACACCAACGTTGCAAATACCCGATAAGACAAATCTCAAAAAGTTCAGGCTTACATCAATTAACTTGGCATTATACCTACTAATAATAATCACTTTTCGGAAACTGAGCTTATATTATATTCGAGAAGGTATACTCAACATCAAACATTAATAACTTCTTAGAACTTAAATCGAAAAACGTTTTAATAATATTATATTCAATGTACATAATTTATTTATTTTATTCAAACAATCATACACACTCGTCTTAACAGATTGCTCCAAAGCGATGAGTGTGCTACACAGATTAAGAATTCGTCATCATCATCATCATCTACATCCGCTCACCATCTACTGCCGGATGAAAGCCTCTCCAATACGCTTCCACTCGTCTCTCTGTATTGCGCAACTCTCATCCATCTCAACCCAAGACATTTTCCTAATATCGTCTACACCAGTGGTTCTCAAGTGCGGCCACGGTGGCCGCATGCGGCCACTAGTGGATTTTACTGCGGCCACCAGCGACTTAATAGTAAATAATACTAATATTTAAAATATATATATATATATATATATATATATATATATTTTAAAAACTACAAAAAAGTAACTTAACAATAATATTATAGAAACCATGCTCATCATTGACAAACTAAAACTATAGCGAAAAGCCTTGTGACAGAAGTTGAAAATTACAATTTTTCAATTTTATCTTCTGTTAGTGATTTCATAGATAAGATGAAAGAAATAACTTCAAAATTAAAATTAAAACTTAAAATAATAGAGTGTCTTAAATCTCTGAATCTGGAACTTGATAATAGGTTCGAAGAATTGAATATTTTTAAAACTGTTTCTTTTGTATCTTCCCCTTATATTATGATGACAAATGAAAATTTCATAGTACTACAAAATAGATTAAAATCATTTTCAGTATTGTGATTAATTAACTGGGCTAACGTAAAATATGTATTATTAGAAATTAGTCATGATCAAGTACTTAATAACTAAAACAAGGACCCAGAGGGTGCCACGTATTGTTCAAATGTTGTAAATGCATTGTTAAAGGTTTGCCGAACCTTTTTTACAAAGGATGTACAACTATGGAACAATGAGCGGCACCATGGCTATCCTACCTCTATTAATAACCATTTTAATAACATTTCGGATCAAAAATTTTGGTCTGAAATATACGTTGACAATGAAACAAACCAATATACAGATTTGGCAACAATTGCTTTATTAATATTGTCTATTTTTCCCGCTACCGTATATTGCGAAAGATCATTCAGTGTAATGCACTTTATTAAAAACAAATTTAGAAACCAGCTGACAGACGCAAACTTAGAAGCTGCAATGCGGCTTGTATTGGAAGAAAGGAGTATTGAGCAATTTCCATTTGCATTATTATTAAATAAATAGATACCAAAATGTTAAAATTTCTTTTACTTTATGAATAAATTGATCCACTTTTTTTTTGTAACTTTAATTTATTTGATTAAATTTGGTGCGGCCACCAGACATTTCCATGGGACCACTATTATTACCTGTGCGGCCACGGTAAAATTTCGCCTGAGAACCACTGGTCTACACATCTTCCCTGCGGTCTTCCTTTTACCCTTTTGCATTCTCTCGGGTACCATTCTAGCACTTATTTTGTCCACCTTTCGTCCATTATTCTAGCCACCTGACCCACCCATTGTCATTTCAATCTCTTTACTATATCCACTATGTCCACTACCCTTGTCATACTTCTCACCCACGTGTTCCCCTTCCTGTCTTTCCTCGTTATGCCGAGCATACAGCGTTCCATACTTATTAATTACTTATTAAATACATAATTATTAATTATATATTTACATTAAACACGACATCTATGATCAATCATTTTACAGAAGTATTTTATGTATAATATTATACAAGGCAAATACAAACATCGACTAACATACACGGAGACATATATGGAAAGATTTGCAGCATTTTATAAATCAGAGAAAATCGAAATGCTGAAAACCCGAATTTTTGCGAGAGAGAAAGGACAGGAATGCCAATTTGTTGGAACCATATTACATATCCAAGGTCTGGTCAGCAGCACACACCAGGGATAGAACCCGTAACCACACAATTGACAGCAATACATGCTAGCCAATTAATCTATGGTGTTGATTATGTACATATATAAATGTACGAAAAGAACATTTAATAATTGAAAGCCGAGTTTATTTATAAATCTATAATTATCTCAATGGGAGGTTCACGGGTTCGAGACTCACCCGGGGCGAGAATTATTTCTTTGGTTTTTATATCGTATCGTATATCATATTGTAATAAATATAGAAAACAAACGGAATCGGGCTATTATACATCAACAGAAGTCGTTCGATCAAAGAGTAATCCATCCCCAATTTCTCTCATTTTATCGAAACACGATATGAGAAAAATGATCTGGAAAAAATGATTGCCGACTTCTGTGACTATTCGATAAAACGTTCAGAGCAAAAAAAAATATGTATATACAAGAGCAA
Organism: Arctopsyche grandis; assembly: GCF_051622035.1. NCBI lineage: Eukaryota > Metazoa > Arthropoda > Insecta > Trichoptera > Hydropsychidae > Arctopsyche > Arctopsyche grandis. The sequence continues at coordinate 35,841,935 of NC_135356.1, forward strand.
AAAAAAAAAAAAAAAATAGAACAGCGTTTGTGCGAAAATCAGATTTGAGATCGAATTTCGACGAACGCTGATCTTTCACTATCCAATAAGCGATCGTTGTCGTGTATACGCAACGCGAAACCATCAGGTTGAATTGGCAATAAATGTAAATTTATTTACAAACTAGGGACTCCCCGAAGGTGGGTTTCCCATTCCAGTTTGCTTTCCCAACACACGAGCAGTTGAAGCTCATTAGGACGAAACTCGCCAACGACCGTTCGATACACAATTTCGATATAATTATTTATATTCTCCCGATACAAACATAAATACAAATATTAGGCATGTTGAACATATTGACACAACCTAATCAATTAACGTACGAAAAATAAAATAAGTCCGCGATGGACGGTAAAACATCATCATACGAAGAAAAACCAATATTATTCGTGAGTGCTCACAACAACAAAACGGAACAGATGGTGACGATCCCACGTATAGCGAGAGCTATTTTTAAATTCTACTTATTATGGGTAAAACTCTCTCGAAAAACAATTCCAATTAATTAAACGAATAAATAGTCTCAAAAAGCTCAATTATATTCAAATTTATTTTCAAAAACCGGCAATCATTAAGCTGTATTTTGCAGCTTTCAAAGGTAACCAGACAATTTCGAATTCAATTTATATTAATATAAACTGTATTTGAAATTTTGTGGTTACCGTTGAGACTCAAAATCCAGCTTAACGATCGCCCGTGTAAATTTCAAATTCCATTTATGTATATATAATTTAATAAAGATAAAAATGCGTGTTATTTCAAAATCGTTTGTTTATTACAAGGCACAAGCAGACGCGTAAGGGAAAGTAACTCATACCGTAAGGTAGTGGTCGCCACGTGGACGCATTTTGGACGTAGTTCATTTTTCCCATTTTATCCTATTTTATCTATAGATGCAAGATATATGTAATACATATGTATTTTAATAAAATTAATAAAAAAAACGTACTGTTGCGTAAAGATAGGACGATCAGTGCACGCCGGCCAATTAGCGCGCGGCACTCATCGTCTAATCAGAGAGCCAGACTCATCGACCAATCGGAAAGCTCCGCTCACCAACCAATGAGTAAGCCCGAATGAACGACCAAACCCGCGCGACTTACAAACATGTATAGAAGCCAGCGGGTTGGTCTGAAGATTCATTCGGAACCCGACTACCACCAGATGAGCATCTATTAAAAAACTTAAGCCTACCTTATTGTTTTCTTGTACCACGATTCATGTATTGTAATAAAAATAAATCTGTAACAATGTATATATTTTCGTGTTTAAATATTGTAGATGAGATCTGCCGTTTCCTTTTTCTCTTTGTCGGGGAGGTTTATACCTTTTTTTTGTATTTGGGCTTGCACTTACATATATACATTTAAAAACATCGGTTCGTCCGTAATAAACATGATTTCCCGTTGTGTGCGACCAAAATGCAAGCAAGCAAGACATCAATGCGAGCAAGATGCAAGAAGAAAGCCACATCCAGTATAACACAAGAGCCCTTACGATATTTAGACTAAGACTTCGATTTCAAACCGAATATATTTTATTGTAAGACAGACGAAGTATAATAAAAAAAATAGCAAAGAGTGGGCTAAACCAGCCCTGTCAGCTTTTCACGTCGTATAATTAATTATATTGATTGATTGTGAGTCCGGAAGTGGAAAAGGCCACTTTTCCGATTTATGGTCAATAGCACACCGGAAACCACAATAACATATCCATAGATTTGGATTTTCGTGTGTCAACTGAAAAGGTAAGCCTTTCCAAATATTGATTTGTTATCATATGTACAAATGTATGTATGTAACTCATACAAATTACTACGTGGATTATTATGAGTTTAGTCGTCTGAATAATTAAACGATTTTGGCCTGAATATACCACGTGGCAACTGTATGTACCTATACATCAAAATCACGCTAATAACACTGAGCCACAAAAAAATCACGTTTTTATTTAACAGATCGGAGACTAATCAATCTTTACTACGTTTGACTCACTGAATTTGAATATGACAATGACTTTTCTTGGTTTCATCTCGTTTATGAGATATGAGCGTTTAAAAAAAAGCGTCTTTAAACTCAAAATATAGTATCGCTGTGCCAAAATTGAGTATTCGAATCAATAGTCGTATGTTTTTTCTATTTAATGTGATTTTTATTACTTAAAAATACATATAATTAATTTCCTAGCAAATTTTAAAAATCAACAATATGTATATTTTTACACATTTTTTTCTCAAGCTATCGCGAATTTATTTGGCCAGTTATATGCCACTTCGTTTCCAAGGGTTGATATTCAATCTCAATTTTTTATAATTTTATCTGAACGTACCAAATGAGAGCGGTAAATAATTTTAAATTAAAATACGAAATGATCTACGCTCATCGCTCATAAGTGAATGTAAGTGAGTAAGATCAAATGATGATGATGATGATGAAGTATTATGCATACGGTCATCTAAAGCAGATATACGAAAAAAAAAATACTTTTTCTAATTTTTTGTCGAGATAAATGGATTGCTATGAGGCAGAGGACTTGATACGACGAATGTTCGGCTTAATGTTCATATATGCATATGTATGTATATTTCAAACAAAAGCTTAGTTTTTGAACGGTGCAATTTTGCGGCCACTATCTACTTTGCTTATTTCATGAAAAAAATGAACAATATCTGCATATTTTATAAAATCGGAAGATATTTTTGAAAAGTTCACGAAAAAAAACGGGGTCGCACCTTTATGAACTAAGCATTTAAATGAAATGAGCATTTCACGAATTGTACCATAAACACATACTTCAAACAACTAGCAAGTCGTTTGAAGGCATATCTGATAGTTTGAATCGGACAAAGCTTCCGTTGAAAACTTGACTAGATTATGTTCTAAAACTGTTGAAAATAGTGAAGCTATTCTTAATTGTACATAACATATGTATGTATGTATGTAACTATGAGAAGAGGTAATACATCATTTAGAATCTAATACATATGTACATACTTATGTATGAGTATAATTTACTATATAATATGTAAATGCTACAGTTGAAGTGTATCTTCCAGTTATAATACACATATGTATGTATGTATGTTGACTAGCTGGAATATATTCCATCTAACCTGGTACTAAATACCATTAAATTGATGTTTACTTTCAGTTGTAATATATTATGAGTAGTAGGAATATATTCCTTCTAACCCACGTACATTAATTGATATTGGCAAATTACATTCCAACAGGTCAAAATATATTACAACTAAAAATACATTTCAATTATAAGTTCGTACCAAGTTAAATGGAGAGGTTAGGATTTCGTGAAAACCCCACTCAACTAGTGAATTGAGTTGGAAAGTCACATCTTGGTTTTGAACACATTCGTAATACGGAACTCGTTACCTTTATTCGTAATATCTAGCAAAAATTAACGCATTATTGAATTCTAAAGCATTCGTAAAAACCTCAGAGCAGTCAAAACTCTACTTTTATATTACAACTGGCGCACATTATTGAAAGTGTACATATTTGCGCTTGTAGAGATATAATTTACTAGTTGAATTGTATTCGAATATGAATGACCTAAAACGCCATTCAGAATATATTATATTACAACTGAAACTAATATAATATATTCTTTTTCCTATTTTTTTACTATTTTTCAAAGTTATTATTACTCTTTTTATTATCTATATATTATTTATATGGGCGTTGGGGATTGCACTATTCTTCTCATCGTCTGGAATAAAAAGTATTATTATTATTATATGTAAATACATTATTATAAGACGGTAAGAATTCTCATAGAAATATGACTTAAGAATGTATAAATAAAATGGTTTTTGATTTTTAAATGCTTTTTATTATTACTAAATTATGTTCAAAATACATCTTATATCTATTTTAATACCTACTGGTCTACTGATCGTTTTCTGCCAATTTTAATTCTATTTTATTATTATATGATTCTAATGTTAATGGACAGTATAATAGGAAAAAGAGCTCAAACACCTATTAAGCTACATATGGTAAAATTTTATAAATGTATGAAAATTTTAATAGAAGGTAAACTTTTAAAGAGCTTGCTCTTACCAATCCCGGAGTTTAACATAAATTTCACTCTTGGTTTTTCTCTTACAGATCAATAACACACTTTACAAGAAAATAAAATAACAGGAATATTTTCATATTCTACAATAGGCTCAGATCATTTTCATATACATACTTATTGTTGTGTTTTGGAGTTTTTGTCTAATGTTAATTCACACTGTTATGTATGTCATTAAATATGATCACTTTCACTGTGTAAAATGAGAATATATGTATAATAATTCTTATAAAATATATGGATAAAAAAGCAAAAATCCCAGGTAGAACATAAGTTACAGACTTTACTGTGTATATATAACAGACCTTACTGTGTATATAAAAGAAAATATAATATTTATTTGCAGATCACACTTTTCTCAAGTGACTAAAATGTCAAGAGGGATCAAACATTGATCGGGTCAATCAGGGGTCTACAAACTTTTTAGGACGAGGGTCTAATAGAAGTATTTAAAGTGATAGGACGAACGGGATTGATTGACTTAATACAAATTGACGAATTCGTTTAAAATAGTATAATAAATAAATATATTTGAAGATCGAATTGCAATGTTTTTATTTTTATCTGTGAACGATAAAACAAAGAATTCAAACGGCTGTTTCACCATGACGAGCATTTTCACAGTTTTCCTACCGAAAGGAATATAAATAAATTAAAAGGACATGTTTGGGTTGCGAAATTTGATTAGGAATCATCTCAACGATAAAGTTAGGTAAAATAAACGAATAATAACAGGAGACATACAGTATACAATTCCATCGAATAACTACCATATAAATAATCGAACAAGCATTTCCGAATTGAAAACAACACCGTACAATTTACAAGCATTTACTCTACCGACTAATCGATCGCTGTGGCTAAAGTTGAACTACACGTCATTAATCAAGCAACTAGAGAAAATTCAGGAAGTGTAACACCTGGATGAATCTACCACATCTATTATAGCATTGTAAACACTGATGCTGAATATATCGTCACGATCTACATATTTATTGATATATTTTTAGTCCGTATACGTGTTTCGGAAGTGCTCGCAGCCTAAAATCGATGAACACCCGTATAAAATTACCCGGGCGAAGCCAGGCGTGTAAGTTTTCAATATGCAATCCTACAGTTTTCGATATAATATAACTGCCAAATCTGGTATATTATCTCAAGGTACACTAAATTAGACCGTAGATGGGACCGAGATCAAAAGGCCTCACACAATAATGCCCACATAACCCCAGGCAAGTGTTTTTCCATTATAGTCGTACCGATCCAACATGAATCTTACATATAATGTATTATACATGGTATGGCATTTTCCCTCCACTCGACCCGCGCTGGCCAATCACGGGTCGGTGATTAAGGAGATCCACGCACTGCCAGTGCTCCGTCCAGAATGCTTTGGTGTGGCCTTAGTTTGTACCTGCTTATAAAAGGCAGGTCGCTCACTGCATCTTCTACGACGATTTTGTTTACCTACTGTTAGTCGCGTACCAGATATAAAATCACACGGTCTCGGCACGTCATCCCACGTATTCCCGCTGTCAGTTCTGTGAACTCTAGCCACTTACCGACCACTAAGTCAATTCGGGGGTCTCCATTGTTAGCCGACTTACACTTAAGCCTTGAGATAATCTTTAAAACCAATTAAGACGGCGGCTTCTTTTTCGCATACGTTACAATATTAATAATTTGTAGGGAGCCTGGAATTTAGGTTTACGTAAATAAAAAAAAAATCGTAAATAAAAAGATCGAACTGCTCGGCAACTCCTTGGATTATGACATAAACTTTTTTAACGTTGTAAAATTATATAAATATATTTTTTATACTAAATTTATTACGAAACTTTTGTTATTTTATTCCACAAGTATTATTTCCATTTCCCGTTTTTTTTTGTAATAGCGGTTTTGATATTTAAAATACCGGTTTTAGTATTTATAATACCGAAATACCGGTATTGATATTTTGTTCGGTATTGCAAACCCTACTTACATGTTAAAACACATAGCACGAATGCGACAGCATTCTTGGTTCTCGTAAGTCTTTCACTACATCGAATCGACTACAAAAATTCTATAGATCGACTATAATATCGTATTTAATTAGTCATAAAATAAGTTTCAGGTCTGGAAAATTATATTTGGAAAGGGTTGACTATTTTTTGACATGACTGACTTGACTGTTTTTTACCGTCATCCGAGAAACGCCAGGCAAACTTCTAAAATGCTTGGCATTGCCAGTTTTCGCGTAATACAAAACATATACGTATGTATTTTGCTGGTTTGTAAATATTTACATTCATCATTTCGTAACGAATGAGAGGAAACTGCGCCAACCTATACATATTAGATACGCATACAAAACGCGGTGAAAATTTAATTCGTACATTCCGCGACGGCTTTTCCCCGTGTAGTGTTGAACTTTATTAATATTTGAAATTGACTAAAATAAATGGAATCAATTAGCGCGCTGAATAACGCGAGAGCTTTGTTCAACGAATCGTAAATATGTTTACGCATTTCATTGTTTTAAAATTACGGGAATTGTCGGGGGGATTCACTTTGTAATAAAAATATTTTAGTGAATACCGACAAGCATCAAAATTGTACCCATCGAAAGCTTTCATCGAAATTATTCATTGTGTTCGGGAGTATTGTTATATTATAATATCGGATATACTCCATTATTGTTGTTTATACGTGTCGAAAATCCTGTAAAATAATTTGTTTATTCTAATAATCACTAAATCTGTGCTCGCGTAGTGCATACATATGTTATATCACGTTGTTTAAACGTTGTAAAATCAAAGCGTTATAGATTTTCCTTATTAATTTTGGGTATGATATACAGAGGATTATTAAATTCTACATATTTACTTATTAAAGTACATACATATAACCAGCATAATAGACTAGTGGTTAGAATATGATAGCTGTACCTGCTGGTAGCACAGTTCTTTTTCGAATGGCTCCTATTCCAAGAAATATACGTCTTCTCAATGCAATCGTTGCTGCTGTGCCTGAATCATTATTTTCATCATTATTTTCTTAATTTGAATGTAATGTAAGAGTGGAATTTTAATCTACTCTCTTCCATTTGGGCCTCGCTGGGATGTTTTGTATTTGTAGCTCGTTCTAATTTATCGGAACAGGCAAAACATTCCCTTCTTTGTATTTTTACTACATGTTAATTATCTTTGTATTTTATTAGGTACTCATTTAAATTTTCATTTATCCGCTATTTTATTACTTACTGTTTTTTTATGATTGTGTTTAAAAGTTGTTTTAATTTATCTTTTCTTTTTTGTAATTTATTTTATCTCATTTTTTGCTTTTGCTTTTTGTTCTATCTATTTATTTTCTTTTTTCTCCCTCTCTTGTTTTATTATCAAGGTTGGTTGTAAAAAATCAGTGATGGCGGACATAAAAACAGAAGTATTTTTTATACAATTAATAAACATTATCTTAATTAATCATAGTCGATGTCTGTATGTACAGTCGATGATCGGAAATCTGGCAATCGACACGTTTTCTTCTGATTCAGCATGGATTCAGGAGTGCGTTTTTAAATTGACCGCGTTACCTCCAGTAAATAAATAATTTGAATTTGACACTTGAGAACAGCTACATAATATTATCTTTAATGTTGCAGATAAAATTGAAAGTATGATTAGAAAATTAGATTTTTGGAATCTATTTTATGTACATATGTATCGAAAATGATTTTCAATACAAATAACATTTTCGGACAGCTACGTAATTATCAATCAAGGAAAAGGAGAACTTGATTGAAATTATAGAATTTAAAATGTGAAGTATTAGTGAAGAATTTCTGGCATAGCGCTTAAATTTCTGGCGCCATTTACTAGCACAACTGATTGAGAGAACTTTCTTTTCATATATTTTAATAAAATACACATATAGAAATAGATTGAATGCAGCTCCAGACTTAAGGGTACATTCGCATCATTTGAACGAAATTAAAAAAAAACTACGTACCTTGAAACAAGCACAAGGATCTCATTAAATTTATTTTGTAAGGAGATTTATGGAATTAATGAAAAGAAAATATAGTATATGTAATTTGTAATTTTGCGTTTTTATTATAACTATTTATCACTAATAGAAGTACATATGACAAAATAGTAAATAAATATATTAAACTTTGAGCATATTATAGTTGTGACTCTTTTTTTTAATAAAACATTATATTCTTCTATCTATTGCGTCTATCCTGTCTTCACATTCCTTACCATGCAAATACTACATATATAATTACACTTGCAAAAACAAATTTTATGAAATACAATCCTTTTTATATGGTGGTCCATTTTAGCGTTATGTACTACCAAGTGGTACGCGACTCAAAAATGGTTGGGAACCGCTGATCTAGGCCATTGTGGCGCATTAGGTTCTTTCTGCAATGCCACAATGGTCCAAAACTTTTTAATAAATATAATGCTTTGAACAACGTTTTGATTTAATTATTATAATAATTACCAAATCTGTGCTCGCATAGTGCATACATATGTTACCACGTTGTTTAAACGATGTAAAATCAAAACATAATAGATTTGCCTTATTAATTTTACGTATGATATATTAAATAGGATTATTAAATCCTATTTAATTATTGGATTATTAAATCCTATAATATTCTGACCACTAGTCTATTATGCTGGTTACGTGTAATTATTAAAGTACATATAACTTAATAAAGAACATATAACCAGCAAAATAGACTCGTGGTTCAAATGTAAAGCTATGAACAAAGTGGTGACGTGTTCAAATCCCAATGAATTAAAAAAATAGTTGCATGAAATCTGTCAATGAATTGACCCGCGATGAAATGGTCGTGCGATGACATGTCCTAAAATCGTTTTGCATTGATATAGGTTTGACAGATCGATAACGGTGATTCCCATATTTGAAGAAATGTAATAGAAACTTGTCGAAAAAAAATCCATGTAGATATTTCACAGCGGGATGCCAAGAACGTGCTGGTGCCGTTCGATGCAATGTGCTTTCGCCCTAAAGCGGTCGTTTGCCAATATTGAGATGTGTTTGGTTCAAATCCCGGCCAGAATTGAAAAAGGTTTTATTTTGTAAAGACAAAAGTCTTCTCATAATGAATGCATAATGGAGAAAGTCTGAAATGGCAGTCAGTAATAAAATATTTAGGAGTAACGTTTGATAAAAGAATGAGATGGGCACCTCACATTGAGGCAGCGAAATGCAAGGCGATGCGGGGTATATCCTCAATATATCTAATATTTAATCGCCATAGTTCTTTATCAACGCTAAATAAAATAAAATTATATCGCGAGCTCATATTACCATTATTAACCTATGCTTCATCTGTATGGAATAACGCCTCGAATACTAACCTTTCCAAGCTCCAAGTAATACAAAATAAATCCCTAAAAATAATTTATAATACACCCATATATACTAACCTGAAAAAACTGCATGCCATAAATAATATTCCGTTTGTTACAGACATTACTAACAAACTAACCAGTAGATTCTATGACAGAATCACTAATAACCATACTAACACACTTGTGAAGAGTCTCGGTGATTACAACAAAATGTCTATCCCCTTCAGGTATAACACACAGATTACCTAAACACAATCTGCTTTAGGTCATCGACTTTAGAGAGTCTTTAATTAATATTATGTATTAGATGTATTATGAACATTTATAAGGATTGTAAATAGGTTTTTGAGCTATTTTTCCTATTATGGTGTAGATTAACATTAGAATAATATAATACTGTGATTAATAACCAAATTAAATTAAATTGTAAAATAGAAAATGATCAGTAGATCAGTAGCTATTAAAATAGATATAAGATGTATTGTGAACATAATTTCGTAATAATAAAAAGCATTTAAAAATCAAAATAATGAATGCTCGCCTTCAAATATGTACAATCATCTCACCATATTTGCTCCCCGTTCATAAAAAGTACGCATTCCAATGATCTTTCTCTATTTGATTTCAACGAAAAAATAATTACTTAGCCGTCTCCTTCGGACAACAGAGCTTTTTGTAAAGTTGAGGCGGAAGCTTTTCCGTGTTTGTATATACATGTACATATGTACATACATACAATGTGGCCATTCTTTTCAATGCGAACTAACGTTTCTCGTTTCTGTGATGAAATTCTCAATACTCGTAGTACACCTTTCCGTGACATATTACATTATTATCTTACACGTGTACTGAAAAGACATCTCGTACGGTTATGACGGTTTTCAGAAAATACAACATACACGCGAAAGCATAAAGTATGAAACAGTCTTCTTAGCGATTCCCTTTTTACACGGGGTAACATTAGACAGGAGCTCATCGCACATCTCGTTAGCCGTTTTAAACGCGATGCTGCCAGGGAAACCATTTTATTTTCAGCAGGCAGGGCTATCAAGTTCACGGATCGCATCTCTCGAAAAATCCTGCACACGTGTGTGTAGGTAAAATAATGTATTAAGCTGCCGAGCAGCGGCCGTAAACATTTTACGAGTGCCACAAATTTAATAACGCGCCGAGCGTTTGACGGTTGTAAAACGAAGTGAAAAAAAAAGTATAAAACCGGGAGAAAAATATAAGCGAGGCCGTCGCGATGGCTCGCACTCGGTAGCTTGCCGAGCGTTTATTGAAGTGTGCAAATCTGGGATGTGTAGTCCGAAGCGTATTGAAATTGTGTAGAGGCAGTGGCTGTCTAAATATAGAATGTCAATATTTAGAATTGAATTATACAAATGCAGAATGTGTATTCGCATTGAAAATATCAAAATGTACCTTATAGAAAAGTCAGCATTCACTTGTATCAGGGAATAAAAACGTAGTCAGAATCAGTGTGTATACAAATGTAAGTAGAGTGAGTGTTTTTGATCGCTTTGTATTCTTGATTCGAAAATTCTGTATTTTGATACTAATTCGGTTTAAAGGTGGGGGCTATTTAGATTTGATTTTTAAATGCTTTTTATTATTACTAAATTGTCTTCACAATACATCTCATATCTATTTTAATAGGTACCGATCTACTGATCATTTTCTATTTTACAATTTTAATTTAATTTTGTTAGTAATCATAGTATAATATTATTCTAAGGTACGGCATATAATATATACAATATTTCCATTATTTTTATACTTTAGTTTAGTTATGTAATGTGCTATTTAATCATATTATAGCTTTCATTCTTTTCCTTTTCATTTGTTTATTTTGTATTTACCTTTTTCATTTGTTTTTTATATTTGTAAATTTCAATTTCTTCTTATATTCTATCTTATAACCTTTTCCAAATATTTTAATACTATAGTTTAATTATGCAATGTACTACATATTTTGTCATGCCTTTATTCTTTACTTTTTAATTTGTTTTCCTTATATTTATCTTTTTCATTTTTGTAAAAATCTATTATTGGACTCGGATGTTACATATATTATTTATTTACTTTTTGTTTTTTTTATACCTATCTCTGTACATCCTGTCTGTTGATTTTTCAATTAATAAAAATAAAAAATAAAAATAAAATAAAATAATATCTTGAATATAAATTTTCCATAACAACGCGTGTTTAGAAAAGCGCTACTTAAGGATATTCACGTTTAAATTTTATATGTTATTTTAAGTGAAATTAAAATTTCCATAACACAGGTAATAAAGTGAAAACATCCCGAAAATTATAATAAATTGTTTAACTTCAATAATTTCAATATATAATAAATTAAATTTTTTAAAATCGCCAAAATTTATTATATAACATTTTCTCGAAACGTAAACATATGTTTTTCTTAGTTGGATAACTGTTTTCCTTGTAATAATAGTGTTATATTATTCTAATGTTAATGTACAGCATAATTGGAAAAAGAGCTCAAAAACCTATTTATAATTCTTATAAATGCTCATAATACATCTAATACATAATATTAATTAAAGACTCTCTAAAGTCGATGATCGAAAGCAGATTATGTTTAGGTAATCTGTGTGGCTATTTAGTTCAAAATTTATCTATAGTAGGGTTTCCCAGACATTTTGTACGACTGCCCAAATGTTTAAAAAAAATCTAAACAAAAAACCGATTATATTTTCAACCGCCGCAATATTATATAACTCTTTTTAGCCCGGAAATTATTTTTTCTCAAGGAGGGGGGGGAGGAACAAATCTTCTATTTAACCCTTTGAGTGCTGACGTCTTTTTTGTTGGAAGCCCGTCACGCTAAAAATTACGCCAACATTTCCAACTGGAATTATTAAAAAATCCAATAAAAAGCAGGTATAGAAATTGTGGCTGATCCAAGCAAACCCTAGATAATTACCGCTGAAGATTTCGAGCTTTGTAAAGGTGTGTTTAGACCCTAATATATATTGCAACAATATAAAATAAACAAAAGAAGTGTATTAATGAAAGTATTTTTCCAAAACTAGTTCCATCTTATAATCCATCGTAATGCTCATAATCTAAATGCCAAGCCACAATTTAAAATACTCGTCAGTTAGGGATCTCTCCATCGAGAAATTCTGCTATGGTTATAAATTCAGAAATTCCAGTGTAAACCAGTCTTTATAAAAATTGACACGGATTACACGACCCATGTTTAAAGCATTTTTTTTTCAATGCTCCGAGTGACTCTACGGACAATTTATCAACTAATTGCTCTAAAAAACCAGCAATTTGTTGCGGAATTAACCGAGAAAAGTTGAAATATCAATAGGCTATATTATTATTTGTCAACAAATAACACTTTTGTTACAATCAGTCGAGTGAATATTAGTAATGTTTCAGGGATAAATATATATTAAAATCTACGATTTTTGAAGAAAGAATACTTTAAGGACGGTATAGAGATTTGTCGTAAAGAGAAACTTAGAATAGTAGTACTTTTACTCTAGAGAGAACTTTTTGTTTTCTTTTCAGAAACCTTTCAGTGTATTGAACTGAAATTTCATATTGACAAGTTTAAAGTTTAAAGTTGAAAAATAGTACCAAGTAACAAATTAAACTTGTAGAAGACCCATCAACCGAAAGTTGCAGTTTACTTTTGTTAGATTTTTCTCCCAGTGTATTTTTCGACATTTTAAATATTTATTTTTGTTTTATTTATTCAATTAATCATGTAAACACACTCGTCCTACAGATTGCTTCAATACGACGAGTGTACTATACAGATCAAGAAACACGCCAAATTATATATCAATTATACATAATTATTATATATTTTTACATTATACATGACATCTATAGTCAAACATTGCAAAGCCCATTGCAAACATCGTATATAATACGATCAATAAATATTTATACAATATGTATTTTTATACGATAATCATCCACAGAGACATCTATGGAGAGAATTTTTTTGCAGCATTTTATATACCCGGTGAACCTTGACATGCTGAATAACTCAATATTTGCGAGATAAAGATCGGTTTAAAGGAAATCAGAAAAATTCGTAGAAAACTCTGATCGGAAACGATCGACCTTGAGTCACAAACCAAGGTCAGGCCAGCAGCAACCAGTGGGACTCGAACCCGAAACCACACTGTTCATAGCAAGATATACTAACCACTAGTTCATGCTGCTGGTTGTGTGCTCTTCACGAGAAAATTCAAGTATAATCCTTATATCAATGTCATGTAAACAAAAAAAAAACATCAAAAAGTTTGATGAATCGAAAGTGGGTTTTTTTCATATTGGAAAATTCAAAAATGTTGTGACCGCACGATTTTTTCCACACGACTGAACGTTTCAAGCTAAAAATTTATATTTGAATTCTTTATGTACTAACTTAGAGTTGATAAGGTTTTGGATAGAATTCGTAAGCCGCAAGTAGTACATATATATTTTTAAAACAATATTTCATGATTTTATTTTGACTTTTTAAATTATTTCAATCTTCTTAATATTTTGCCCTTATAGTATTTATAGTGACATTAAGTGAAAAAAAAAAATTCAACAAAATCCAAAAACCGGAATTAGAACTTCTGTCTTGTGAGAGTTTCCCTACATTAGCGCTCAAACGAAAACCAGTTTCATACCCGATATGTGTGCGTATTATCCAATTTTGTTTCCGAATTTTTTCTCAATTTCCCCAAATACATAGATAAAGTCGTGGGTTGGTCACATCACATCCGATTTTTTTCATTTGGTCTCGGTGAATAATGTATTAGTTTAGAACTGCTAGTAAATATGTACCTAGACGATATATGAGAGCGGTCCTATGGCCTCCCAAAAACACACAATCGTCTATTGTGTGTGGCTAGCGACGGTGTCGATTGAATATAAAACTTTGAAGGATGGGAACTTTGTTTTTAAATATTATATGTATTATACGGACTCGGGAGAGATGAGAAGAAAGGAAAAGTATGTTCATAGTTTCTTGGAACAAAAGAAAAAAAATAAAACAAATAAATTGAAATTCGCCAGGGATACAATGGCGAAGAGTGTATGCTGAAACATATTATGTGTGTTTTTATACGTATATATTTATTTTTAATGAGCCGTTTATTCCAGGGAATTTGAACGTGAACAAGCACATAAAGGGAACAAAAGTTTCAAAAGAAATATGATACCATGACAGGTACGTTCCACGGTTAAATATAAGCGGTACTTTCAGCATTATAGGCAAAAAATATATACAATAAACATCACTTGTAAATAATAAAAAAAAAATCAAATAACAGGCCCAAACAAATAAGTACTCTGATACAATGAAAACTGTGTAGCATATGTAGTAATCCAAACAGTTACCTGCAAAATTGAATAAACTTGTACTGGGGAATTAATGAACTAGGAGCACCGAGTTTTCCCATTCAGGTTTCAGCTGATATGGTAACAATGCATTTTGCAGACGTGCATAAATAACGAACTCCGTCATAGAAGAGTATATATGTAATATAAATGTAGTAGGTTTAACAAAACAAAATACACGGATGACCGAATGCACGGCATGGGAAAGGATTTGGGATGGAGTGCATTTTAAAGAATGAATACAGTTTGAAGAAGAAAGCTTTGATCAATGCTACATACCTATGTATATACATAGATACAGTTACAAACGGTGTATGCAGAGAAGTATATATGTATATTTTTGGACTAACAAGGAAAGCATTACTAAAGTAGGAAATATAGTTGAGAGGATGAAAATTAATATAAAAGGCATGGACAACAGAAGTACTACACGTAATGCTATCAAAAAGAGTGCAGAAGAAAGTTGGACGAATACTGTAATACACATCTAAAATCTGAAGCATTTTCAGAAAAACTTTGCCATGTGGAGTTTGATTTGATTTTAAAGTGTCCAACATTTATACTACCCATATTCTAGATTGAAATATTTCGGATAACAAATAAATATAAAAATCATTAAACTACTACACAAATGTATGATGTACGTACTGTTATGTACCTCGATTCCCATAATAATCAAATATTACTTTCTTACACTCAAATGCGAGTAAACATTCCTGTAATGGGATATTTACATAAGATATGAATCCCAGAATTGCCAAGCCCATAAGATAATAAATCACTTATATAGATCACGATTCGATCGCATTAGCCAGTCATCATCATCGACTCTGAGAGTGACAGTCGTCATCATCAAGACTCCGAGAACGCGTCCGCAAATGACGGTCCGCAAATGAGCAGCAGAACAAAGTTCAAAGTGAACCAAAGTTAAAGTTAAAGTGAAATAGTTCTACGTATCTCATATTAAATTATCATCGTTCCATAATCTATCGTTTTTCGAATATATCTTACATACAATTTAAAATAAATGTAACACAATAAATAAAACTGGTTAACCAAGTAGTTTTAAAAAATAAATAAATCTTTCATTGGAACGTGACAGTACATATAATCAAAAGCGCACTGTCACATCATATCAAACTATGCCAACAGCGATAGACATACTCATAGTAACCGAGAAAATCGAATGCAATGATTCAGTTAAAGCCGAGATTTGAACCCACGACTAGGGTTGCCAAGCGACTTCCGTTGCCAATCGGGGACGGAAGTTCCTAAGTTATTTTTATATATTTCCTCCTGTGGCGTATTTTTTTTGTTGTTAATTGAATGAAGGATGTATTGAATCTATTATATTCCAATATGTAAGATTACCTCCTCCCCTAATAAATTGCAATGTAATACTATTTTCAGAACATAAAAAAGTATCCTGAATCGGTATAACTATGTACATATATAAGAATATATAAGTAAGATGGAGAGGTGAGGTTTTCGTGAAAACTCCACTCGACTAGTAAATCGAGTTGGAAAGTCACATTTTTGTTTAGAGCACATTCTTAGAGCTATCGTAATACGGTACTCATTACCTTTATTCGCAACTACTGTTGTGCCCGTTAATTTCAACGAGTGGTTTCGGAAAGGATTGATACCCGAAATAAAGTGGAATTTTATTTAATTATCATATAAAGACTTATTTTATTTAATTCTCATATCCCTATTAATTCAATTCAGATTCGTGTAAATACGAGTAAATACTAGTACTAGCAATTTTAGCGATTTACGATTCAGCACACTTCCAAGTAACCATTTTAAACGAAAACAAAAAATAGTGTGACCAGAACAATATCCTAATAAACATTTCTCAATAGAAAACACACAATATTTATTTATTTATTTTAAACAGACCATTGTGGCATAACAGGAATTCCTAAAGCGCCACAATGGTCAAAAAATATAACACAAAAAAGAAAAAAAAACAAAATAACAATTAAACATAAACATAAATACATCCATACATACATAAAAAATAGCATTTAATAATAACAGATAAAGTAAAAATATCAAATAAAATATAGCATAAGGAATGCCTTGCACCTACAGCCAGTTTCAATAAATATGTAAGAAACAACTACAAATACAAAACATCCCTGTAAGGCCCAAATGGAAGAGAGTTAATCAAAATTTCACTCATAAATCACAATCAATCATGAAAACAATGATGAGCGCAGACTACCAGATAAATGGGTTAGAGTAATTTCCGACAATTTACGCTCACTAAGGTGGAAAATATCACATTCAGTCTCGGCAGCAACGATTTCATTAAGAAGTCGGATAGCTCTTGGAATAGGAGCCATTCGAAAAAGGACTGTGCGGGCAGGAGGTACAGCCAGCAAATGATGATGTCTACCACGCACATAGTGATTAAATAAGTAGTATAAAATAGTATTAACAGTGGGAAAAAGTCCCAAGTGAAAATACGTACTTTTGACTTTTGATTTGAACTGAACAACTACTTAGAGAGATTTGAAAGCTGAAAAGTACTACAAATGAAAGATAAAATACCCGACTATAGATTTCAATATTCATTTTGAACAGGAAATTGACAGATTTTGAGACATCGGCCGAACAACACCAAGATATAGAAAAATCGCACGATTTAAAAAACACATATGTATATGTATCTCCGAATCTCGAGCCAATCAACATTTTTTATTACCAGATTCGCGTTCACTGGGCATATATCTATAATAAAATACATATCTCGTCTCTGAATCAAAAAAAAGTCGTCATTTGTCGAATAGTGTAATCTTTATAACCTTATATTTTTTTATTTTTTATGCTATTGTTGCGTAGGGGTGGGTGGAGGATCCAAGTAAAAGGCCAACAGTCGTATCACAGCATTTATTGATGATTAAGGAGATACACGCACTGTCACTGCTCAGTCCAGAATGACATGATATCGCCTACGTACCGCCTAATAAGGGGTAGATCTCTCAGGACGTCTAATCCGTTTACCTACTGTATAGTCACGTATTCGGATATGTATTCCCACGGTATGAGAAGTGCAATCATTGTTTAGCTTTCATGCACTTAGCTTGTCGCTAATCCTAAAAACCACTTACACCGGTCTCACGGTCTCTCAGGACGCTACCCGGCCTAATCCGATCGCAATTACTCAGCGGCTCTTTTTAGTATACGTAACACTATTATACGTTTATTTGGCCAGTTTTTTTTTGTTTCATCACGTTTATTTTTTATTTTTTTTTTGGTTTTCACGTATTGGTTTTCTATTTCAATATTTTTTTTATATAAACGTACTAACTCGAGCGGTAATTGCGTTAGAAGGGCTTTCGTTAGTGCCCGTGTGTGTACACATTTGTGTCGCAGATAGCGTTGGTGCAAGCGAGATGACAAGTAGTCCTACAGTATATTTTATAACATATAATGTTTAGATAACATATTTATATATGTACATATATAGAATTACATAGTTGTTGTTCGATTCATGAAAAATGACCGGTCAAAGTCGATGCAGTAGAGTTTTTAAAATATTTAAAAATTGTGCGAGGTGACAATATGTTAAGTGATCGGGAATGATCTTACGAGTAAGCACTGCCAAAACCACATGAACTCCAATCTGACAGGTCGTCAGCATAGTACTTATTAGGCAGTGGAATCGATGCAGACCCTTCTCCCCAATACGACTAATTTTCTGACGAATGAAAGCCTTTTGATACGTCAACGGTCACGCACCGGAAATATACGTAGTATGGATGGATGTATGTAGTTTTTACGTCACCATCCCTTAATGCTTAATGGGTTCCTCGTCCGCAAAAGACCAGTTTTTTTGGTCCTCTCTTCAGCAGTAGTGGAGAGGTGGGGGTGGGTGGGAAAGGGGGTGTGATTAATCACCGCCACGGTCACATTCCGGAACGCAGATAAATATTATTTCGAATTTTGGGCACTTCGCCGAAGGCTCACGGTGGCGGGCCCGTTTACATCGCGTACACGCAATAAAAGATTCAGGTTTATTCATTTTTAATGCGTCTGTGATTAATGGGCGGCTTTCGCTACCTGCTTGCTCTCCTCGCGGATTTTACGACCTTGTATCGTTAAGTTGGAACCGATTTTCCGGTTTTCCGGAAACCGCAAAACCGCAGCGCTCGAGCTATTCTCATCGGGGAAAAGCGGGAACCGTGTACGCGCAGATGCGCCAGTCCGAGCGAAAGGGTTAAATTCAACAACAACAACCAGTGTGTGTCATATGCTAGGTATAATGAAAACTTTGACTTAATTAAGATAGTCTTTGAAGATACGACACGCATGACATGAAGTACGAAGATCAAGCTGCTATACTGAATTGATGATGCGAATAAATTTCAGGGAGTTTTACGTGTATAAGTCTCAATTTTGATATAAAATATTCGTTTGCAAACATATAGCATGCCAAATAAGGAAAAACACGTACATTCGTCATTTCAAAAAACGGAAGTTATATAAAGACATGACTTTATATTTTACACTTATAAAAGTGAAATTACTTAACGCAAAATATATGTATGTATGTGCGTGCAAACAAGGTAAGAAACGAGTTAGGTTTTTGAGATAATTATGAAGTTTCATTTCAAAGTTTCGTATCACGCTTAGCCGCATTTTGGGCTTAACCAATTTAATGTTCCGTGCGTGAAATTTCACTTTCAAAAATGCAAATAAAAATTATTATAACTAGAGGTAGGATAGTCACAGTGCTATCCATTGTTCGGCAAACCTTTAACAATGCATTTACAACCTTTGAACAATACACGGCCCCCTCAGGCTCCGGTGACTAATTATAACCAATTATATTTGAAACAATTCTGTCAATTTTAAAAATGCATCAAACACACACACACACACATTTTTTCTAGATCATGAATACGTGATCGAATTAGTCAAAATCTCGAGTTCGAATTTTCGCATGATCACAAAACTTCATCTATAGTTACAACGTACATTGTAGATAAAGTAAAAAGGTTATCGAAAACACAAAACACGAAAACACTAATACAGGAAACGGTTCACGTTGGACGTTGATTTTTTTTATATTACATATGTTTGTACATATATAATTTTTACATAAAGGATATACATACATATGTATGTGTATTGTAACAAAAGCTATTACAAAGCATCGTTACAATACAATATTCAATGAGCAATAATGACGTATGATGGCAATACAAATCCAATCGCAAATTACACCAGAGGTAATTAATTATCAAATAAAATACAAAATTGTGTACTCATGGCGAATATAGAATATCGTTGGAATTTACATATGTATTTTTGTATGTACATACATATATGCATATGTACATTAGGCCGGAGCGAAAATATGTAGGTCGAAGTATTTTTTAACACGTGTACACTTTAGTAGCCCATTGTCTTCCCTTGTATTAGAATATGTAATTGTATCCCTCATGTATAAATATTAAACACGTGATTTAATAAGCCTCCCTTCCCCCTTGCATTTACGAAGCTAGTAACTTACATATATACATATGTATCATATTTATGTACATCCTGTCTGTTGATTTTTCAATTAATAAAATAAAATAAAATATTTAAATCATTAATATATGAGTCGTTATATTTGAAAGTGCAATTTTAAGTTCAAAAAACACTATTTATTTAATTTACAAATTGTTATCACTTCTTTAATTGGATATGTCCAGAATCTCGAAATAAACGTATTACAGTCCATCAGTATTTTTAAATATTGTTAAACATAAACATTATATTTAAGTTTTGCGAGATATTTCTCGAAATGAAGAAAAGAAGTGAAGAAATGATGACTTGTGGCACTACCTATTATAACGGCTTATATGTATGTACATCATAAACAAATCTAGTTGATTTTTTTGTAAATTAGCAACACTCATTCATTAAAATGACTAACCATAGATAAAGAAAGGAAGTTGTCATTTTTCACACCGCCAATCTATGTACATATTTGTGTATTTGAGCCAACGGTTTATTAAAATTATGTTAACAAATTATCAAAATTATTTATTATTAATATTTTCATAACATATTACACACATTATTAATTAAAATTACATTGTTGATATTTTCAACATCAAACGAATTGGTATAGGAAGCCTATCGAGCAACGTTTTGGCAGAAGAAACGAAAATAAAAACTAGCATGTATTTAATTGGTCAGTAAAAAAAATAGATGGTTAACATGTATTATATTTATCGATTTATCAGAATTTTAATTAAATGGTCACTTAATTTTAAAACTTGTTTCGAAATTAGACACACGAAGTTCTACTGTACTATTTATTAATGTAATCATTTTTTTAAGCCGGAAAATACACGAGTGATCGTCTAATTATATGGAATAGAATTTTTAATGAAATAAAAGTACTAACTGACCGAACGGACCAAATTCATATACATATGTACATATGTAGTTAACGAACGTTCAATTAAAATATTACTAACATAATATTTGATAACAATAAGCATAAAAAAAAATCACGTTTTTAACTTACAAGAGCTGAGACAAAGCAATCTTTATCAAGTTCGATCCACTGTATGCGAATATGACAATGGTTTTTGTTGGTTTCCTCTCATTTACAAGATATGAGGGTTTAAAAAATGGCGTATTTTTACGGATAAAATGGCTTTTGCAGTCATTATCTCAAAAAATATTATTACTGTGCCAAAAGATTTTAACTTTTTACTGCTCTAAAATACAAAACCAGCGGCGTGGACTATATGTACTATGTATTTATGTACATATGTACATATATATTATACATAGTTCGGTTTATGAAATCTTATTTTGTTATTTACACATGCGTAATTTTGCTAATTGTAACCGTAAATAATTAACTCGCATGTATATGTATATATCTACTCGAATAATTATCCGGCGAATTTTAAAAGTAAAAAATATAATAAAAATTGCTTTTTTATCTCAATATTTTTTATCTATACGTACTAATTCGAGCAGTAATGGGATGGTTTGCTAAATTTTTGCTTTTAATATTATTTATATGGGTCGTCACTATCCAAGTATTTACTTTCATAAATTGATTTTGTAGCAAATATTGTATTTTTATAAAATTAGATTACTTCTACGTTGCTCAGAATACACTGCAGACGAAATTGAAAAGAAAATATTCTTAATCAAAAATAAGGAAATATTCATGTAATTGAAAACGTCCACATGCCAAATAAAATTTTCCGACTTATTCTTGAGCTGTTTTTACCACCGATTACTAAACAAAATTACGAGTATTGAGATTATTGATTTTAACCAGCAGCGTGGTCTAGTGGTGAGAGTCGTATTCTTTCGAGCACGGTGTAACGGGTTCGATTACCACTAGAGTCTAGTTGTTGGCCAGACCTTGGTTTGTCGAAGTCGATCGTTTCTTATCAGAATTTGCCAATTTTTCTGATTTTCATTAAGACGGTTCCTGTAAAATTGGCTTTTTCTATCCAATTTTCTATTGCAAACCTTGAGTTACTGTTATATTTCAGGTTTCGCTAGATTTCTCTCCGTATATGTCTCTGTGGATGATTAGTGAATGTGAAAATTCGTATTGTTACATGAAAAATGTTATTGATCGTATTGTTTACGATGTTTGTAATGACTGACCATAGATGTCAGGTGTGGTTTCGATTTACATGTGTATGTATTTAATATATGTAATATATAATTTGTCGATTCGTAATCTGTTTAGCACACTCGCCGCTTTGGAGCAATCTATTAGGCGAGTGTGCATGATTGATTTAAATAAAATGATAGAATAAAATTTTTGATACGTTCTTGATTTATATTATTTTTTCAGGTAGTGAGACTAAAAATAAAACCGGGTTACGAGCCACATGCTGCCTGCAAGCCGCGGTTTAGACAGCCTTGCCTTAATTCAATCATATCTGACCTTGAAAAATCGCGTCGTTTTAAGTTTTTTTTTTGTATATTTCTCACACCATCCTAAAGTAAATACATATCATACATAAAAAAGTGGATAAATAAATATGTGTCGTTCAATAGAGAACTGCCAGTGCAGATGACACATGCCACATCCTACTCGCTCGCCTCCACATGCCCAAAGCATTGTGAATACATAATCAGCGCCTACGATACATATAAGTAGATAGATATGTATATACACGAAGTTTAACCCCTGCACCGCCAAAGTGGTTTGAATGCATCCAGAGTGGTCTACATAGATGGGTTGACGTTGACGTGATTATCCCGTACAATACCCCGTGAACGATATTATGCATAGTGCGCTCTCCATTAAGTGCACTTCAAAATTATTCACTCGATTAACCCAACAGAGTTCAATTTGATACGATTATTAGTGCAAACGAGGTGATTCTAATTATCGTGCATTGTGCATTTTTCGATCGATATTCTCAGTTATTATACTCATGTTATATATTATACTTCGTGTTATAAAAATACTTATTATATACATACATACATATATAATACATAGATTCTATGTTTATGTATATAAGTATCAACGGACAAAGTTTTGCGATCGTGAAAAATTCAGCTATTGGTACCCAGTATTGATCACTAATAATTCAGACATTGTTAATCATAATCACACATGAAAAAATCTATATATATAAAATTGAATTATTAATGTATTTTTGGAATACGTATGTATATATTTTATATTAATGGAAATTTATATTTTTTTGACGATAAAAATAATTATCAACGTCATTTTATGGACAGCAAAGCTTATAGTAATATTATCAAAGACCTTGCATTGAATTGTATTGAAATAATGTTTATTTATTTATTTTTTTTTAATTTAATTTACACCAAAAAGGCCTAACAGGTAAACCCAATGCGCCTTCCCGGCCAAAGACAATTATATAAACATATATGTACACCATCCATATATACACAAATTCTTACACGTAAACACAAGTACACATACATACATACATAAATATAAAAATACACATATATACATATACATACATACACACCTACACATATATATATATATATATATATATATATATATATATATATATATATATATATATATATATATATATATATATATATATATATATATATATATATATATATATAAACATATACACATACACTTACAATACATACATCCATATACATACAAACATAATACATGCATATACACATAAACACAAACATAAAGATAAATTACTCATATTTATAAAAAAATAAAAAATAGCATACATATATAAATAAAGATAAAACCAACATACATACACATTATGCTAAAAAATAAAATTACAAAATGAAAACAACATGTGTAAATATGTATGTAGCTAGAAGTCATTTAAAATATGCTGCCTGACAGAACTGTATGATGCAGTAAACATATATATGCAGTAAATAAGTTATATAGTTAAATAAGAAATAATTTAATGTTTTTAAATTATTTTACGTCCTTATAAAGTTACAACACATTGCACGAATGCGACAGCAAACTCGGTTGGGTACAAACATCGCGTCTGTTTTTAATTACGAATTAAAATTGACTCGGTTTTTCATTTTTTTTATGTTTAGGTCATATTGAGAAGATTCCTGATATTTGACATATCCGTTTCGCCAAATCCTTACGTTTCATTAGTTTCATAAAGCATGCACGTATCAAAATCTATATATATATATAATTGAATGTTTGTCTATCTGTCTGTCTCGTATAGGCTTCTAAACTACTCAACCGATTACGATGGAACTTTCAGGATTTGTTGTATGCATGTCCGGAAAGCTTACTGTGAAAAAAACCTCTTAATAATAATATACGATAGTGTTGCGTAGGGGTGGGTGGAAGATCCAAGTAAAAGGCCAAAGTCGTTTCACAGCATTTATTGATGATTAAGGAGATACACGCATTGGCAGTGCTCAGTCCAGAATGACATGATATCGCCTACGTGCCGCCTTATAAGGGGTAGTTCTCTCGGGACGTCTAATCTGTTAACCTATTGTATAGTCACGTATTCAGATATGGCTTCCCACGGTATGGGTCAGTTCTGTGAAGGGATTAATAACGGTCATTGTTTAGCCAATATGCACTTAGAGTCTTAGAGATATAATCCTTGAACCCAATTATCCCGGTCGCACGGTATGCTATCGCCTCTAAGTGCAAGCACTTAGTTAATCCGTTAACAGATAATCCTTGAACGGTCACACAGTCTCTGGGATTATATTCGCTTAATCCGCGGTGTACGTAACTATAGTTTTAAGCGTCATTGTGTAGTCAAGGAAATGTATTCGTTGGTAACCGCGTTACCAGTTGGTTTATGACGACACGGCGTTGAAGAGACGTTGTTGAGTTCCAACCATCACTTGAAACGGGAACTGCATGTCTTATTCTGGCATTGCAACGCGTGCCGGGTTCAGCTAGTCACTTATAAAAATTACGTGTGTATGTTGTAGGTCTCTTTATTTTTTTGGATTTTTTTTTTATCTTCTAAGCCTAATTTTTTTAATCTAGGTTAAATTACAAAATATCATTTTTTATATATATTTTTTCCTAACATGAACAAGTAGACATCAAACGAAAATTTCTTAATAATAAGTATAATTCAGTAAATTTGTTAAAGATCCGTTAACGTTTGATATATGTACATATGTATGTATTTATACTACAGCATTTTTAAGGCGCAAACACACAGAATTGGCGTGTCTTATGTCATTGTCAATTTATACGATACTGTTATTTCGACTTTTCTTTTTTCAACATTTCAACCAATATTATAATCACCGTTATCGATCACTGTCAAACATATATATATATATATATATATATAAAAGGACAAAATATCATGGATTAGGGCGCGATCACACAGCGAGGGAGCGGTATGCTATACGCGGGATATTTTTTTTTAGATAGTTTTAAACACACACAAGTTGTAGGGTCATACCCGGTACGATACGCCGGATCTTACGGGATCGTGCGGGATCGGAGCGGTCTCGTTGAAATTCTATAGAATTGTTTATACTAACTTGACGGTGATATATACCAATTCGTCGACGCTCGGACGACGCTTGACAGTGATCGATAACGGTGTATCCCATATTTTTTTTGACATCTCCTCCCAAGCTTCATTGCGAATGTTTTGGTCCTTATATTTTACGGATCTGACGTCATAGACACATTCGTACTGTCGCACAACTTCTATTAATTTTTCTGACATTATGAACTGCGATGTACCGATATTATGAACTGCGATGACCGAGCTCAAAAGACGAACTGTTTGCAGTCACCACTTTCTTGAGTATAAAAAGTATAAATAAAAAATACTTTGTTCTTGATATAAAATAAAGTAAAAATGGGCTCTCTTTAAACGAACATGTTATTGTATCGACATGTACATACATTCATACGGAAATGCATTCAGTATCAATTAGTTACAGTCCATATTGAGTGCACTATAGCCCTTTACGTAAAAAACATCTTTGTTCGTTTATCTGTTGATGGTATTAGGGATTTAAGTACGTATTTAGTTTTTGTACCAAAAAACTTGAGTCCATTGTCTAGTCATTTCTGTTTATTTAGTAACAATTGGTTCCGGTAAACAATTAGTGTACTACATAAAACCCTTTATACTGAATACATCTTTGTCCGTGATCGCAGAGTTTGTTTATGAAAGTATCGAATGAGTATTTAATTCTTAAACCTACCCGGAAACATTAGTCAATTGTTGTTATAAACCGGACACTTGTTTGTCTATTTTTGTTAATTGTTTACTAATTAAGTTTAAAACTGAATTATTAAACAATAAAAGCTTGAAATCCTTAATGTAATTTGTATTTTCTATAATCTTATTATTCCGACAAGTTCTGCTATATTTTTTTGCAAATATGGGATACACCGTTATCGATCACTGTCAAGCGTCGTCCGAGGGTCGACGAATTACTATATATCACCGTCAAGTTAGTATAAACAATTCTATAGAATTTCAACGAGACCGCTCCGATCCCGCACGATCCGGCGTATCGTACCGGGTATGACCCTACAATTTGTGTGTGTTTAAAACTATCTAAAAAAAATATCCCGCGTATAGCATACCGCTCCCTCGCTGTGTGATCGCGCCCTTACACTCCAGGAATTTGGCCTGGCATAGATCAGACATGCGTATTCTTTACATGTGCAAAAAAACCTTAAAAAACAGACGCCGCAAACCACTATGTATGCCTGCGCCCTTGCAATTGCTCACATCACCATGGCCAGACAGGATTAATCACATATTATAATTTATATAAATATGTAGGTATGTATAAACAGGGTCGTTGAGAGTGAACCTAGGCCCTGGAAAAATAACAAGTTTGGGCGTTTTTGTGGGAAAGGGAGGGGTGGGCTTATTTTAAAATTTGTGGCAAACAAAATTTTTTCCAAGACTAACCTTATATATGTAAAATTATCAAACTCTAACTGCAATCTGGTTTTCAACACACAACGTCTTTACTGATAAACAGTCAATTTACTAGTGAGATATTCTGTGCTTTACATATACATATGTAATACATATGTACAAATAATTTTGTCTAGCCTTGTTGACTTGTTGACTATCGTATAAAACTACATATGCAATTTATGGCGTATTTGTGTTGATTATTTATTTTTTGCGACAGTAAATTGAATAGACTGTTGCGATTGTGATGACTTTAATGTGAGGAGTTATTGAATAAAAAACGAGTAATAAATTATGCATGTATGTAATTCGACTCTGATAATAATCCTAGGGTTTGCTTTTATGTACATACGATATATCTTATATAAAGAGTGACTCGGAATCAATTTAACAATTATTACTCTGCACATAACGCCATTGGTCGAGAGATGGTGAAAGAGACAGCATGTACGTTTTTCCGAAGTCCTTTTCTACAGAGGACCAAGTATAGTATTAATTTTACAGACAGGGTTTGTCACTTGTTACAAAACCAAATGCAATAAAATAACAGAGACGAAAAAAATAAATAATATTAATGGCAATAAAATAAAAATGAACATTATAATAAGAAAAATATATAATAAAAAAATATAAATATACAATAAGAATTTGTCTAGATTACTTTTAAAAAGAAGTCGGTTATTAAAAGTGACTAATTGATTTGACAAACCAATCAAGCTTTACCGAATTTCCATATTTGAAAGTAAGGAATCTCCAATTATTTTTACTTTACTTTATTTATTTTTTGAGTCTGAGAGAATGTCTTCTCAGTTGAGTGTTTTTACAAAACATTTAGAGGTTTTCTATATAAAATTAAATCGCCTCTCATTCTTCTCATCTCCAACATTGTGCGATTCATTATTTTAAATACCTCATTAAATGGTAGTGATTCAAAGTCATAAGGCGTCTTTGAAGATATTCTTGTCGTTTCTTCTTTAAAATATACGTACTAAAAACAAATTATAATTGTGGTCTTATAAAAGTTTTTTAATAACTGAACAATTCATTTGTAGTAATAGATAAATAGAAAATAATTAGAAAGCTACCCGAGTGCAAAGAAAAAGTTTGCATTGATATTTATATTTATAATAACAATAAATTAATACAAATATGTATATAAAATGTTACATACCAATAATTAACTCACAAGTAAGTATTCAAATACAACCATTTTAACGTCAACAACGATCGTTGTTAGCAGTTTTCATAAAGAAGGATATACATATCATTGTTTAGCATTCAAAGAATTAAACATCGTTTTTATCGTCTACTTTTTACTACCCATTACAAATAATATTTTATACCTACTAGAAATAATATTTTCAATTAATTTAGTAGTTTGATCGATTTTGAAAGAAAAAACACAATTTTTTTTAAATAATTGTTCACAGCATTTATTAAGTGATGAAGGAGATCCACGCACTGCCAGTGCTCCGTCCAGAATGCCTTGGTATGGCCTAAGTATGTACCTGTTTATAAAGGGCAGGTCGCTCACTGCATCTTCCTCAACACGTTTGTTTACCATTGTTATAGTCACGTACCAGATATGCAGTCCCACGGTTTCGCGCTGTCAGTTCTGACAACTCTAGCGGGAAGTAGCTGGGTGCCGTTACCGACCACTAAGTCCATTCGGGGGTCTCCATTGTTAACCGACAGTACTTAAGCCTGGAGATAATCCTCGAAAACCAATTATAACGGAGGCTCCTTTTAGAATATGCTACAATATAATACGATAAAACTTAATAATCGTGTATCGAATTTTTTCAAAACGTACTAAAAGTAGATGCATTATTCAGAAATCACTACGACATATCATAAAAATTTGACATTTTTGATAAATTTAAACAGTTCAAAATTTCCGTCAACCTAATGTCCGTTCAGCCAAGCGTCTGTCAACCCCAAGTTGAAAGAATACTCCAACCATTACGATAAATCAACGACACTATGGTGAATATACCACAGCATTCGAACACAACACGAAAATCATCGATTCGGGTAATCGTATTGGGTTGTCGTTATTGAATATTGCACAAGCAGACGGCCAGTTTTAAACTAAATAAAAAAAAATATAGCCTGGTCTGAATTGACGTACCGGAACAACTCGGGAAAGGGTCAGAGGTTAATGGGCTTTATATAAAAACAGCTGTAGCTAGAGAATCGGTCCATTTTTGCACGCAACTACACATGCAAACTCGCATATGTATGCATGTGCATATGTATGTATGTATATTTCACCTGTCGAGTAAAGGTTGAGTGGAACGGCTCGAGTTTCGGGTGACTAAAGGTCCCATCCTGATCAAGTCAACCCTTAAGGTAGTACCGTCCCTATGGGAATGGGAAGGTGACTTATTTCCATGTATTTTCTACTGTGTATGTGTACTATTGTAGTATGTATGCACAAATGTACATATTTATAAATTTCGTATGCCTCTGAATACGGAAATAAAACTTACCTATATTGGGTTTTGCTTTTTCAATTTTGCCACTTTTACTTTGGTTGATTTCATGTTATTCGATCGAATGAAACATCAGCTAAAACAGCATTGTATGTATGTAACTGATAAAATATATAAAAATCGAGTTACCTATAGATTATCAGTTCCTTGTCATAAAATATATCATCTCAATTCTCCAAACTGTCACGCAATGTCAAATGACAATGTGTCCTAAGAAAATCGTGTCCGGTACTCGACAGGTGAACAAAATAGGTCTGGGTCACTGTGAAAGTCTAAAGATCGAAAGTCTAAAGGTCGCAAGTCTGAAGATCGAAAGTCTAAAGATCGAAAGTTGAAATATAGAAAAGAATGTATACATAGTAAACGATACTATACATATTTTTTTATTACATTACATTTTATACCAGGAAGGCCTTATAGGTAAACCCCAATGCGCTTTCCTGGCCAATTACGAGAAACTAAAAACTCGCAAATTAACGAGACATCTATGAATTGTACATAAATTTTATTGTACATAAATTTTATTGTACAAATAGTGGTGACATAGTAGGTAGGAAGGTTTTTAGCCAATTTTTAATCTGAAACCGTTTCAATAATGAAATCAGAAAAATTGGCAAACTCTGATGGGAAACGATCGACCTGGAGTCACAAATATCCAAGTCTGACCAGCAGCACTACAGATGTACTCAGAAAAAATACTTTTCAATTGAGGTCAGCTCATGTGATCGAACCCGGCGCCTATCGACGCTAAGCCGAAGCTTAACGACCGAGCTATGCTGCTGACTAATATATTTATATACTACCCACTCTTCATATGTATGTATGCATGGAAAACGGACTATTTCACACATCTTCATAAAAATAGCGAAAACAATTCGATTTTTCGACTTTCGTTCAAGTCACTTTCGGTGGGCGCAAGAATAATAGCGTAACGTGGAATTTAGGTGAGTGGCGTTCGTGGTCCTATGGTTTACTATTTTACTTTCATTTCCTATGGTTAGTTAAAGATGGTCCGTCGTACAATAAATAGTGGTCAGCGTTTTCCTCTGTTCGCTCTTACCCAGGCCTATCGCACTGCGTCTACAGACTCACTACAGATTCTTGCGGGTACATTGCCACTTGACTTGATCGTCCAAATAAGAGTGTGAGTTTGTGTGTGTGTGTGTTTGTGTGTGTGTGTGTGTGCGTGTGTGTGCGTGCGTTCTTATGCACGCATATATATATATACATACATACATGTATGTTTACTTGAGGTGTGCGTACATTCGCACGGCACATTTCAGGTATTATTTCCTAACGCATGCGCGCTTTATGTGTTCATGCGTTGTTGTTTATTTTGTACTTGATTATGTACAGTGTGGTTTTTTTTATTAGAACAGTGATGTGCGGTTGTTCTTGTGCGATATTCATAAACAACCGTCTCGTTCCCCAACGAAAGAGTCTCTTAGACTGTATTCGTTGGGAGGGTGGTGGCCTCATGTTGAGGGCTTTAAGGGTCAAATTCCTTGACCTTTAATGCGGGGTTAGTATGGTTTACTAGCGCTGATCACCTAATTTCGCGTTCGCGGCAAAAAGGGCCTCGGCGAATAGAGGGGCCGTATTAAAGGGCCAATGGGGTCTCGCGACCTAACGACCAATAATATCTCTGTACGGAGAGTGCCCAATGGGTATAAATATTGGGCGCTTTTGTACCGTGGGTCGTTCGAAGCTGGCGGGCCGACGGGTGCAGACCAATAAAGAACCTCTACTATACTAGCTGCGTCTTTCTCTCCGATACTGGAAACCCCTCTTCTCGTCCACGCAACAATAGGATAATAAGAAAAATATATAATATACGAGTATATTATAGAATAAATACATAAGTCATAAGTTCAAAAGAAATTTGTTTATTACAAAAATAAAATATTTGGTTCATTATTTTACTGCCCAGTTACCCTTGCCCATTTAACTACATATGTCTATAACTAGAAATTTGTTTTAAACAGTTTCTCAGAGACAAAAAGCTTGTGGTAAGAGATTAAGATTTCATTCTTAGCACGATACAATTCGTTCGGGTGGTCGTAATTGAATTCGTCTTTCAAGAATTCAAAATATTATGAAATAATGTGCCGGGATTTATAAACATTTTACAATGAATTTTCCGACTTGATTTATATAAATTCAATTATAAACAATGATAAATTCTATGATCGTTCTACGGAAAGAGTCACAACAGTTTTTTTTTTCAAAAATAGAACAAATGTATGAAAATCGAATTAAGAAAATCTAATATTACCACAGTTTTATCTACCAATCTAATATTACCACGAGGCCTCCAATATTTGAGAATGGTGGATGCTGGCACATTGCAATATTTAATTAATTAAAAACTTTTAGATAAGCAATGATGATTTAGTATCTGGGAAATTGTTTGTACAAGTTGTAGGCGCCGAATTGTTCGCGGGAAAATCCGCAGGACGAAATAATGAGAGAATTGAAATTATATGTACATTTATTTGTAAGTAAATAACAAGACAAATAAATATAATTTCAATTCGATCTGGCTAAGCACCTATCACCTTACATTATACATATATAATATGATAGATAAAGAATTTTATAATAATTTAATGAAAAAATAATTCAATTAAAGTCCATTTTTTTAATTTGTGCTACAACCCAATTCCGATCTCTGGTTATTACTAGACTCGTAAATTACTTCGAATATGGGAATGATTTTTATTGGCTTTCTCTTGCTTAAGAGATATGAGCGTTTAAAAAATACAATCTGTACAGATTTTTGGCTTTAACTCAAAATTTAGTATTGTTGTGCCAAAAGTTGTATTAGAATCAATTATCAGATGTTTTTGCTATTGATTTTGATTTTATTGCTTTGAAATACTAATAATTAATTATCTAGCGAATTTTGAAAGACAAAAATATATCTATTTTTTCACATTTTTTTCCATTATGAAAGCCAATTTCACTAATTTATTTTATCACGATTATAAGGTTTGTTTTAATTAATGTCAATATTTTTTGTTTTATAGAAACGTACTAAATGGAGCGGTAAATGATTTTAAAGAGTTTAAAAATTGACACAAATGGATGATGCAAGAGCGAGATGAAGAATGGAGAGCGCATCACTCCGTCTCACTCGCTAGCTCTCACTTACGAGCGTTGAGTGATGAGCCTTAAATATTTCATATTATAATTTAAAATCATTTACCCTCGAATTAGTACGTTCAGATAAAATAAAAAATATTGAGATCAAAAACAAACTCTTATAAACGTGGTAATATGAATAATTATCGAAATTAGCTTATAGTATTACGGAAAAAAATAATCTTTTACTTTTAAAATTCGCCAGATAATTAGCTATACGTACATATTTCAAAGCAATAAAAAAAAAACACAATCAATAGAAAAAAACATCCGACTATTGGTTCCAATACTCACTTTTGGCACAGCAATACTATATTTTGAGTCAGACGGCAAAAATTGCACTTTTTTAAACGATTATATCTCATAAACGAGTAAAATCCAACAAAAATCAATGTCATATTCGAATTTAGTGGGTCAAATTTAGTATAGATTGATTAATCTGCGATCCGGTATTTTTTTTTTTGTTGCTCAGTGTCATTATAAACGTAAAACAAATAAGAATATAAAATATTTTTTTATTATTCTTTATACATAGTAAATTTATGAATAGGTACATACATACTCGTATGTATAAGTATTTGAATCAGATATGGAAAATTTTGAAAAAATATACCAATTATTTTAATTACATCCGAAACAAAAATATTGTTTTTGCGCGTATTGGAAGGGGTATATTATTAGAAGGGGTATATAAAATTTTCACAACGCTAAACCCCGAAAATCATTTTATTTATCTTATGATAATCAGTTTGAATTTTTTAATACGATAAAAATGAGCGAAAAAATAAAATTGGAGTCTTTTGCGGACGACTTTGTTTTTCTCCACTTCGAGCTACTTTGTTTTGCATATTTCGGACGACCGCGATATTAAAATTATATAATAACACCTATATAGAAAAATATCAAGGGGAAGTTTCCTTGTTTCCGACAAAAGGAAAGATGGAAGAGAGGGGCGTTTTCATCATCTCAGCACCAAACGCGTAGGTGTTTATCCCAGTATTTCACCATCATCATACAAAAAAGTAAAAAGAGATAAGAAAATATATGTTTTTTGTACATACATATGTATGTATGTACATATATCACAAATTTAAAAGAAAAACAGGTTCGCTCTTCAACCCTGAAGATATTGAACAGATGTTCGGATCTCGAATTGAAATTTTTAAATTAAAGCGAAGCTACTGTGCCTTAAAAAAAGCATAGCTACCACAAGGATTTATTTATTTAAAAACGAATTGCTTTTTTACGATAATTTTCATAAAAAAGAGAGTTGGTTGCTGAAGCGAATCGACGCGAAAGCAAGCTCGACCAGCAAGCTATTACCGATTCCCATCCCCTTCTGTGTTATTCCAGTTTAAATAAATGTTTAAATATTGTCTTAAATTTAGATATAAATACATATGTACACACATAGTTCAAAATCTTTTGACTAGAGTCGATCCGATCTAAACAGTATGAGACTTGTACAAAAAAAATGTACACGCTATCGCACTCACCTCCACCCCAACCACCCACTCAACCCGCGATGGCCAATTACATTTCGTTTCAGTTTCACATTGCATTTTCGTCAACAAATACAACATTGTTCATGTGTATAGCGCGGTAGAATTTGACCTATAATTTTTGTTAGTTTTGAGTTTGTGTTTCGTATTTTGCAATATTTACATTAATAAAAATTTAATATAAAATACGTAAGTTGTTGATATTATTGATGTATTTGTGGAATACGCATATATTTTATATTAATGGAAATTTAGATTTTTTAGACGATAAAAGTAACTGTCAACGTCATGTTATGGAGAGCAAAACTTACAGTAATATTATTAAAGACCTTGCATTGAATTGTATTGTAATAAATTAAAATCCGGATCCACAGCGCGCCGTTTATTGTTCAATTGTTGTAAATGCTATTGTTCAATTGTTGTAAAAGGTTCGCCCAACCTTTTTTTTGTACTCTAGCTTTGTAAATATAGCCAAACCACCCCGATTCCTGGAAAAAGCACTGTCTCTATCCGCAGTCTAGTAATAATATTATATTATATAGTTAAATAAGAATTTTTTTTTAATTATCATTTTGCGTTGCAAGAATGCAACAGCATACTCGGTTGGGTACAAAATCACGTCCGTTTTAATATAGAGTATATTAAATCACGAATTAAAATTGACTCATGAGTTTTTCAATTTTTTTATGCTTAGGATGATTGAGAAGATTCCTGATATATGACAAATCCATTTCAACAAATCCTTAACGTTTCATTAGTTTCATGAAGCATGCACGTATCAAAATCTATATATATATATATATATATATATATATATATATATATATATATATATATATATATATATATATATATATATATATATATATATATATATATATATATATATATATATATATATATATATATATATACATATATATATATATATATATATATATATATATATATATATATATATATATATGTATATAAAATTGAATGTCTTGAATGTCTGTCTGTCTCGTATAGGCTCCTAAACCACTCAACCAATTACGATGGAACTTTCAGGATTTGTTGTATACATGTCCGGGAAGATCACTGTGAAAAAACGGGAAAATACGTCTTAATAATAATATTCGTAATTACGATTTCACCGACGCGAAAATTTGAAGCGCCATTGTGTAGTCAAGGAAATGCGTTTGTTGGTAACCACGTTACCAGTTGGTTTGAAGAGACGTAATTTGAGCTCCGACAATTACTTGAAACGGGAACGGGAATTGCATGCCTTATTCTGGCTTTGCAACGCATGCCGGGTTCAGCTAGTATAATATAAAAACTATAACATATTGAGATTTTATAAAATTAAAAGTGAAAAATTTAAATCTGTTAAATATCCTATAATTAGTAATCCATTTTACAGGTTTTTAATTAAATTTTAAAAACTGGAGTCGGAGTTAGATTATGGAAAAATGGCGGGAATCAGAGTCGGGGTCGTGTTTTTTTAACGATTCCACAACCTTGGTAAATAAACACCATAAGCAAATAAAACAAGAAGCATTCAATGTACGTTATAATAAATGTATGTAAAATATAAATCTGAAATTTTACATATTTATATACATATATACATATATATATATACATATATATATATATATATATATATATATATATATATATATATATATATATATATATATATATATATATATATATATATATATATATATATATATATATATATATATATATATATATATATATATATATATATATATATATATATATATATATATATATATATATATATATATATATATATATATATATATATATATATATATATATATATATATATATATATATATATATATATATATATATATATATATATATATATATATATATATATATATATATATATATATATATATATATATATATATATATATATATATATATATATATATATATATATATATATATATATATATATATATATATATATATATATATATATATATATATATATATATATATATATATATATATATATATATATATATATATATATATATATATATATATATATATATATATATATATATATATATATATATATATATATATATATATATATATATATATATATATATATATATATATATATATATATATATATATATATATATATATATATATATATATATATAGGAAACAGATTAAATTAAGCAAAATTTCAGCGGAAACAAAAAACCTAATTAAGCATAAAAGGAATTTAGATAGGGATAATAATAAGCAAGAATACAATCTAGTAAATAAGGAAATTAAAAAGAGAATAGTCAGGGATGTCAGGGATTTTAACAGCAAGCTAATAGAAAATACCATTAAGAATAACCGTAGCCTGAAAAAGTGCAAACAGGATCTTTTCTTAGGCAAAAACCAAATGATCGCAATCAGATCAGAGAGCGGAGTAATAATTAGGAATAGAGAAGAAATCATAGACAGAGTTTACACGTTCTATGCAAAACTATACGAGAACGACAACGGCCAATTCCCCGCTCTGGAATCGACACACGGCCAAAGGGTTCCTGCAGTATTGCCTAGCGAAGTAGAGGCCGCGCTAAAAACTGCAAAGAACGGTAAAACCCCAGGGGAAGATAATATTCCCATTGACTTACTAAAATGTGGCGGCCCCCCCCTAATTAATATCTTAGCTAGGCTTTTCAGCAAATGCATCCAGAACCAAGCTATACCAGAAGGATGGAATAACGCAACTATCATTTTGATACACAAAAAAGGCGACAAAAGCGATATCAAGAACTACCGACCCATTAGTCTACTTTCAGCGGTCTACAAGCTCTTCACGAAGGTTATTACAGAAAGGCTGAAAAATATTAGGGCAAATTTCAGCACAATGGACCACCTCCAAGTAGTTGGCGAACTAATCGAGCGCGCCAACGAATATCAACGGCCATTGTGCCTAGGTTTCGTCGATTATGAGAAAGCCTTCGATACAGTTAGTCATAATGCAGTACTTAACGCTCTAAAAACACAGGGAGTGCCGGAACCCTATGTGGGACTGTTAGCTGCAATATATAAGAATGCCACAGCTTCGGTTAAAATTTTTTCAGGTACAGATAGATTTAGCATAGGAAAAGGAGTAAGACAAGGAGATACAATCTCGCCCAAGTTATTCAATGCGGTGCTTGAGGGAGTTTTCAGGAAATTGGATTGGGATACAGCCGGAGTAAGCATCAATGGTCGCTTTTTGAGTCACCTTCGGTTCGCAGACGATATAGTTTTAGTAGCTCGTGATTCAGCTGACCTACTTATCAGACTAACACAGCTGGACAGGGAAAGTAGAAAAGTAGGATTAAAAATTAACGTAGATAAGACTAAACTAATGTTCAATAGTTATTGCATGCCTGATAGCATCCCCTTAGATGATAAACCAGTAGAAGTAGTAAATAATTATTTATATTTAGGTCAAATAATTGACATGTCTGGTAGTAAAAATGAAGAGATAAAGAGACGTATGAAATTAGGGTGGAGTGCATTTGGACGGATGAATGCTGTTTTTAAATCAAAAATGCCACTCTGCCTGAAGAAAAGGATCTTTGATCAATGCGTTTTGCCAGTGATGACGTATGGATGTGAAACTTGGACACTGAACGCCAAGATGCAAAATAAAATCCAATGCACTCAAAGAAGTATGGAACGCTGTATGCTTGGCATAACGAGGAAAGACAGGAAGCGGAACACGTGGGTGAGAAATATGACAAGGGTAGTGGACATAGTGGATAGAGTGAAGAGATTGAAATGGCAATGGGCGGGTCACGTAGCTAGGAGGATGGACGAAAGGTGGACAAAAGAAGTGCTTGAATGGTACCCGAGAGAAGGCAAAAGAGTAAAAGGAAGACCGCAAGGAAGATGGGTGAACGAAATTAGGAAAATGTGCGGAATGAGATGGATGAGTGTTGCGCAAAACAGAGACGAGTGGAAGCGTGTTGGAGAGGCCTTCATCCAGCAGTGGATGGCGAATGGCTGTAAATGATGATGATATATATATATATATATATATATATATATATATATATATATATATATATATATATATATATATATATATATATATATATATATATATATATATATATATATATATATATATATATATATTTATATATATATATATATATATATGTATATATATATGTTTGATTAGTGGTACTCACGGGTACGTATACACTAACTTCGTGAGCGAAAATTTGGAAAAATTAATTATTTATAAAATAAAAAGTATAAATTATGAACAAAAACAAACTTTGGGACGACCTTGTATGTACATACGTACGTACGTTGGGGAGGGTCAATAACATCGTACAATTTCTAGTTAGAGCTAATTTAATTTCAACCATATCTTTGCCGCTCCTTCGTCGTTCATTAACCAATTAATTACGTTCACCTGGGCACCGGTGTCGCATACAGAACAACGCGCACGTGTGTGCGAAATTTAATTTATCGCGGATATATTATATATGTATGTTTAAGTACAATGCACATGTACTGAACTACTAGCGTGGCTCTCGTTGGCGATCAACGAAACGTAAATCATTTTTCGGTTTATTCTGATCGTCGATACTGTAAAGGGAATGATGGTTGATAAGTTTCCGTCGACCAATGGGTGACCAGCAATCACCGCCCAATCGGTGATCGAAACTCAACGGCCAGTGAGGTCTCGGCTATCAAGCCATCGCAATTAATTGACCAATTAGCGCTCACTACGTTGAGTTTATAAATAAATATATTAACACATTCCAATTCAAAATTTTAATATTTGAAAACCGAGGAACACTATAAATATTATAAAATTAAAAAGTACACTGGAAAATTGTCTGGAAAAGATAATATAGGATAGTAATTTCTAGCTTTCACCAGCTCGAACAACGCCAGACAGTTCGACTAGCGTTTATATTCTGCATGGTAGATTAAATATTTGTCGCCAATTTGGCTCTATTAGTATTACAATAGCGAGCTTTACAATCAAAGCTCTAACTATAACTCAAACACAATTAATCCTGAGTTACTTGCTGGCCATTTAGATTCGTGCGGTTTTACATTTTATTTTTCATTTATTACTAGCTGCATTGCCCGACTTCGCTCGGTATTTGTAATATAAACCGCTTAAACATGACTAATATAATAGTAAACTTTTTATTAAATTTATTTGAATAGTTTTATTTTATATAAATTTATTTGAATACTCATTTGTTTTTTTTTATTAAATTAACTGTCACGAACAAACAGACATATATAGTAAGTCTCTTATAAAAAATTATATGTATACGAAATTATATGTTCACCAGAATCCGGCACCTGTGCCCCGGCGGCTGCGCCCCTTTGGGGTCCGCGCCCGGCGTCTGCACCTCCTAGGGTTTCGCCCCCAGCGCGAAGGCGGCTTCGCCCTCGGCGCCTTTGCCCCCGGGGACATCGAATCCTTTGAATCAATAAAAATTGAATTATTTGTTCAATGACGTCACGGATTAACGACCCAACGAAACCCAACGAACGAAGATTAGATACAAAGTCTCTTTCCAAATTAAATATTAGATTTTTATAGATAAACTAGCTTTATTACCCGGCTTCGCTCGGTATTTTAATATACATAAACCGCTTAAACATGACTAATCTAACAGCAAACATTTTATTAAATTTGTATATAGTAAGTCTCTTATAAAAAAATATATGTACACCTCCTATGTAGCCCTAGGGCTTCGCCCTCAGCGCCTACGTCCCCGGGAACTTCGAATCCTTTGAATCGGAAAAAAGCGAATTATTTGTTCGATGACGTCAGAACGATAGACTGTTGACGAAAAATACGTAGGTACATACATACGAACAAACAAACTTTAGTGTTTTATATGTAAGATACGAAAACTGTAGTGGAAATTAAATGAAATTCACATTATGTCGTTCGAATTTACGTATAACTTTTTTTATTTAAATACTTAAAAAGCAGTGCTTTCACTATTTTATTTTGACCTTTTAAATTATTTTGATCTTCTTGATTACCTATAAATATGTATATAATATTTATAGGTAAAATGATAAGAAAAATTTTGAACAAAATCCAACAACCGGAAGTAGAACCTTTGTTTTTGTGTAAGTTTACCTACATTTGCGCTCAATTTTTACCGAAAATGGTGTGTGTGAACGTGTATGTATGAACGACCTGGAGTCACGAATTTCCAAGTCTGACCAGCAGCATTACAGAAAATACTCAGAATATACATACATACATATATACTAACCTAACCTATCTCTGATTTTGTACCATGTCTGAGGGACATTAACACGTTAAAATTTTGGCACACTGAATATATGTATGGTAAGTATGTAAAAAGTAAAAAGAACGAGCAACTATTCCAAAAACAGCATAAATTATTCAGCCAGTGGACCAGAACGATGGAGCAGTCATTTTCGGAACTCGCTTTAAAACATTTATTCGACCTGTAAAGGTAGCCGAATAAATGTGACCGACCGACATGTTCAACAGCGCGAATTTATGCAAATTCACACGTGCAAACTCCAAAAGTTGATTATCGGGCGAACGTCAAACCGAGGGAGACGAATCAGAGCGCGACCCCGACTTTGAAAAGCGCTGGCACTTGTCCAATTTCGCCCCATCGATATTCGAACATATATGTACATACTACATACATGTGTGCATATATACCACATTATAATACGAGCTACGTAGATTCTACCCACCGTGTATTGAGTTTTCAACTGAAATTGCTTCGTGTTTAAACTTGGACCGACATTGTTACACTTTTAGCAAAGTATACGTACAATATGCTATCGTCGTTTAATGCGAATTCTCAATATTGTATTTGTACGTACATATAATATAATGTGGTATCGCGATTGAAGACTCTTGCCGCAAGATTTCGAAGGAGTTTGCAAATATTAAGGATTAAATGATGGTGCACAAACTTCACAAATTTGTTAACACTGTAGCGGTTTTTAATAATATGATTTATATTGATAAAATAAATTATATTTTAATTCAAAACAATAAATGGCACTTTGGAAAAAAGATGAAAGTTAAATTCCATATTAAACGGGCATTGTTTAGATCTATATACATATACATATATAAAATTGAATATCTGTTTGTCTGTCTGTCTCGTATAAGGCTCCTAAGCCACTCAACCGATTAAGATAGAACTTTCAGGATTTGTTGTATGCATGTCCGGGATGCTTAGGGCCGGGCCGCACCGCTCAACTCGCGAACAACTTGGTTGAGGGCGACCAGAAAAATGCATGCAGGTAGATGGGACATGCCACACCCGTCAACTTGTTTGTCGCACACATTTCCATACATTTTTTCGTGTCGCGCGACTAGTCGGACGACAAAGTTGCACGGTGCGACCCGGCCCATACTTTGAAAAAAACGCGAAAAAACCTCTTTTATTATTTTTTTTTTTTACTACGAACCAACGAATGAAGGTTAAATACATATATACATATAATCAGTGGCGGACTGGGACTGAAATTAGTACATGCCATGAGTCAAAGGAGGCCCCCACCCAGGGTTAAAAGAAATTGTCCCCCCCCCATATAAAAAAAATTTCTTCTTTCCATCACGCTAAATATCAAGGGTAAAAAAAAATTTTCAAAAATGGGAATAAACATTCAAGTACAAGAAAAATGGCAAAAACAATATAGATCCATAAATTACATTGTATATTTCTTTTTAACCCTTGTCCTAGGTAAATAGAATGCGGTATAAAAGCGGCTTTTACTTTCGGTAGAAAACAATCAGGGACGTTCATCAGGGGGGGGGGGGCAGGCAAAGATTGGTCAAATTGAATTTTTTTTAAAAAAATCTGTTTTATATCGGAATAAAAATGGAAAATATTCTTTGCATACACCTTATTAAGTTATAAAATATAATAAGATAAGCTTATTTTTGATAAAATAATTATAAAAAAATATTATGTAAAAAACGAAAAAAGCGCCGCAGGCGAAAATTTTTTTTCAAAAATCTTCACATAGTCAACAAAAATCGACCATCAAACTGAGTCACTAAAAAAAAAAAGTCAATTAACTTAATTTCTACCGACTGTCTTTTCACTTTATAAAGATAAAGATAAAGTTTTGTGATCATTCGAAAATTCGAACTCGGAATCGATCACTGATCACGTTTACATAATATAGAAAAATGTGTGCGGCTCTGTGTGTCTGAGTGTGTGTTTCTGTGTGTCTTTTTATTATTTTATATATGTACATATATATATATAAAATTATTTTTATCTCAACCAGAAGTAGTACTTTTACCCTATAAGATCGAGGTATTTTTATTTTTTTCTCGGAAACTTTTCGACGTATTGAACTGACATTTCATATCTATAATTATAAACCTAATGCCAAGTTATATACATATATAAAATTTCGTGAACACCGGCTAACCGAAAGTGACAGTTTACTCCTGTTGGCAGTTTACCGGATTTTTCTTCCACTATTTTGATCGACACTTTAAATATGTCTGCTCTTCACGATTTTATGTATAATTCCTTGTATCAATATGATGAAAATATAATAACAAAAAAATCATCAAATTTAATTAACCAGAAGGGGGGTTTTTTCCTCTTAAAAAATTAAAAAAAAAATTAACCACACCCCTGAACGTATCAAGCTGAAAAATTATATTTGTCTTCTTTATGTACTAAATTTGATAAGGTTTTGGTCAGAAAGCAATTTTATTAAATAACTAAAACTTTTTTTGAACCGAATTCGTTACACATGAAGTTTAAATCCATCTCATTCGTTGTTTTGTGAGAGAATGGACGTCTGCAAATACAAAAAATAAAAAAAAATACGAGAAATAAAATCATTTGTGATTGAACCGATTCAGTAAAATATTTATATAAAATTTTTCTTGAAAACAAAAAATATACGAACTTTCGGAATAATAAACGTTAACAATTTCTAAGAATTTTACCCAAGGCTTACCACTTAAAAACCAAAATATACTAGCTTTGAAATAATCATTTTTTTTTTCATAGCACATAGCAGCGATTATTTTATTAGTTACCCAAAAGTAACATACATAAGAAATAAATGTAGCATTCATAGATCCGTAGTATCTCATTAATCATTAAATTCATAATATTTTCTAAATCACGCTATTCCTTAATTTAGGGGGGCGAGTACTTCCCCTATCCCCCCCCCCCCCAATTACGTCCCTGAAAACAATGCATAATATTTTCAATTAATGTTAATCGGGATTTTGGGGAGGGGGCCCCTATCCTATATTTCTATATACATGGATGTGTCTAGATTACGAATAGATTTTATATTCGGAAACTGTTTAAAATTGTGTATTTAAATCTTACTATATCGTCGAAGTATAATCAAATATTATTTTGAAAGTATGAAGTAAATTTAAATCGCTGGTTGATGATGAATCGTCCTATCAAAATTATTTTAAGCAATTCAGTTTATATTATTCACGGAAATTTGTTTACTCCCATTTTTATTTC
Organism: Arctopsyche grandis; assembly: GCF_051622035.1. Lineage (NCBI taxonomy): Eukaryota > Metazoa > Arthropoda > Insecta > Trichoptera > Hydropsychidae > Arctopsyche > Arctopsyche grandis. The sequence goes on from NC_135356.1 coordinate 35,885,922, forward strand.
AGTAGGTAGTTACATAGGTATTGATATATACATAATATTGAGGTTAGAAATGGGCCCAGCAAAAGGGCCCACGCAAATGTTGAAACTTACATTTCGAGCCTAATAAAAAAAGTTAACCGATCCTTGGGCTGTTAAAGCAAGGATCGGTTCATTAGTTGTTTGTGTATATCGTAAGAAATTTGTTTTGTTGAAATACCCAAACTTTAGGTCCCAAAGTGCAATATCCTATAAATGTTTACACACGTGAAATAGTTAAAAAGTTATTTAATTTTACTGAGGGCCCATATTTTCTAACAGATAGTGGGGCCCACATGCCATCGGGCATGTTCGCTTGTATGGCCAGTCCGCCACTGCATATAATATGTATATGCAAAGGTTCCTTCGAAACTTTCAATATTTAATTTTGATTATAAAAATTATAATTTTAATTTTGATATTTGAGATTAATTTTAATATAATAATAATAGTTTTAGTTTTGATATTTAATTTAATTTTCATTTCGATCTTTTGTACTCTATTGTCCCAACGCACCATAACGCGATAAATCGGTTGCATAGAAAAATAAGAAAAAAATCGACCGTGTTTTATAGTAAAGGCATACGCACAACTACATCAATCAAACTTTATCGTGCAAAATCTTCTACGAAAGCTAGGTAATTTTTGAGTGGGAAAATAAAGCGCCTTCCCTATCGTTTGACTTTAGTTTCGTGCAATGTTTCAGCCTGGCCGTTCGCAGATCAGCCTAAACATTCACGATTTTCATATTTTCCGAAAAATATCAACGTTTTATATTGTTCAGTATATATAGTTTGATGTACTGTTAATAAAATTTTATTTAGTCTTGTCTAAATTCCACCACATTTGTGGTGGCATATCACAAACCTGTGGCTTGTGATATGCAACGAAATAGATTTGTACTGGGTGCGTTTGTATGTAACTTTCAAATTGGAGGTCAATTGTGGTCAAATCGAAAGCTTTATTCTTAATTTTTTGATTAAATATTACTCAAAAATGTATAGTCTAATATATTTAATCAAAATTTTACTAAAAATATAATAACGTTTGTAGAAATTTTGATTAGAATATCCACCCCCGAGTTTGATATTTTTTTTTAATTAAAAATTTCACGAAAGTTTATAAAGTAGACCTCCGCTCGACCACACCACGTTAATTATTAAAGTTAAACTATTCAACTATAAGAAACTGCAAAAAATCTTAATTTTTTACATTAAACTTGTATCTTGTAGTTTTTTTTTATACAAAATGCAATGCAAACCCAATTTGTGCGGAAGTAAACTATCACTTCCGGTTCATGGCTTTGTATCAAAATCTCACAATATCTGAACTCTTATATTAATGCATCGAAACTTAATACTCAGCTTAATATGTGCTACAGTTTTTGACATATAGCGTTTCTAGGCAGATCTGCAAACGGCCACACTGTGCGCTGACGTCACCAAAAACAATTCACTGTACCAACCAGTAATTCCCAAAGTGGCCGCTACCACCCCCAAAGAGCGTAGGGGAGATGAGGAGAGGGGGGTGGAAACATAAAGAACAAAGATAAATCAGAAAAATTATGAAAAACCGTTCGTTCTAGTTTCATCATTTCATCTGTTAGGGTTAAAGTCATAGTGATTTGATTTTTTTCCCCAATAATATCTTTAAAATCTTGTGAATCGAATCTTGTCCCGAAACAATGCACCCCCACTTCTCTGCATTGAAATGGAGTGAATCATCTCAAAAACTTAATCCCATTTTCTACCAAAATTTAATGTATCTACTGTCAGACTGTCAAAATTTTAAACAAGATAAAATATTCTACCGCTTACCGTCGTATGACGGGTTAACTAATTAATTACTCATGTATTTTACGAGTAAATGTCGGCCCATTAAGACTCGTAATAGCCGTTATAAGACGATCTTATAAGTAAGTAGATACATTTCAAATTAAACTTGAATAAAGTTTTCCGTTGATATTTAATAAACGAATCGTACGCACATAGATATACATATGGCACAAATTGTAAAAGATCATGTCTAAACTTAAGCAACGAAAAGTCAACGTAAACCAAAAAGAGAAAAGAGAAAGGATATTCATAAATTATAAGAAAAAGAAGTACGACTTTTAAGACAAAGTCAGCATTCGATGTCTAAAACCTACTTTTGCCCTGAATAATAGAATAACGAACGGATCTGATTGTCTTCCTTAATTATTTTTTTTCCTCTGAAAAAGCGAGAAATCCTTAGAGTTCAACATTTTCAAGACGCGTCTGTTGTGAGAAAAATCCCCAGATTTTTACGGCGGCTTTTTTATTTATATTCGAGAAAAAGAGAAGATCGTTCATTAAATCTCAGTCGTATCCCAAAGCGTAGGAAAATATTTAAAAAAATGTATATTTATATATATATATATATATATATATATATATATATATATATATATATATATATATATATATATATATATATATATATATATATATATATATATATATATATATATATATATATATATATATGTATAATATATCTACATTACAACTCATTACGAGGGCTGAAGCCGTATGTTCATATAATATAAAAATATCTGTATATATGTACATACACACGAACGGGTCAATTTTGCGCAATAATGAACCGAGTTCGTTCGGAAAACGTCGGGAAATTCGATCGAGACGAATTTAGTCCGGGAAAACTGTTTCCGACACAAAGGATTTAAAATCTTTTTGAACTTAACAGAGCGCTCACGTTCTCAACGTGTATAATTATTCATTGAATCGTTGTTCCGGAGAAAGACTCCATACATACATTAGTACGTATACATACCTATACATATGTAGACACATAAGTATGTATGTACATATACTGTGTATTTTAATTTATTTAAATCGCAAACGCTCTATGGCAAAAGCGATAAATTCTCGAGTGCATATCTGTAATGCGATTCCGTTGAATTTATTAACGTTGGAGTCCACTTTTCAATGTTTCCTGAAACCGTTGAGTTTTCGAGGTGCCACTTGTTAAAATAAAATTAAAGCGAAAACTTAAAAATTGTAATTCTATGCAAATAATTAACGTTGATTTTTTTAAGTGTTATTTGCGTTATACTTACGTATGTATGTACTTTCAAAAAATAGGTTTAAAATATTGTCAATATTCATTTAATGTTCACATTATTCGCATGTTCGATCATCTAACGCCACACGGCAGACTGACCACCTTGAAATTATATGAAAAGGAGGGAAATAAAAAAAGATGAAGATCCGACTAAAGGCAACCGAATTTCCACATGTTAAACTCTAATGCGTGCAGTGTCGTGAAAAACTTTCTCAAAGTGATATCCTTTTATTGGACAGATATTCACTGGAAACGGTTGATTAAGCATTTTTAAAAATATACGAATAAAGTTTGCTACATATTTACGACGAGATGGATACATTTTATATATTATATATAATACACTTTTTATATATCGTCTACAACGAAAATCCATAATCCACACGTTTTTGTAATTTGATTTATATTTTGCTATCATTATATTTTGATCAAATTTTATTTCAACATACAGCTCGGGCTCTGTCCCGTGGAATTGAAAAAGTTGGAGAAATCAGAAACTCCTAGTACATACATAAGTACAAAATATTAATCTAACTATAAATATGCCAGTGGTTTTACCCGGCTTCACTCGGTATTTGTAATATAAACCTCTTAAACATGACAAATCTTATAGTAAACATTTTATTAAATTTATTTGAATATCTTTATTTTATATAAATTTATTTACATATTCATTTGTTTTTTTTTTATTAAATTGACTGTCACGAAAAAACAAACATATATACTAAGTTTCTTTCGAAATTATATGTATACCAGAATCCGGCGCTTGCGCCCCCGGCGACTGCGCCCTTGGAGCCTTCGGTGCCCAAGTCTCGTTCAAAATTATATCTAACTATAATATATGTGTCGCCTAGGGGTAATTCCTGTCATGGCCCATATGATGTGGAAAGAAACTAATTCCTACGACATGCGCGTGCTCATAGTTTCCAGTTGATAAAGGCGTTTCTTCAGATCATTGTTAATTCATAAACATTACATAAAAAATGGGAATCACCATTATCGAACACTATCAAACCTACATACATACATATGTAGGAGTCCTGGGTATAGGGAGGATTGCAGGAGAGAGACAATTAAAAGGCGATCTTTATAAATGATCCACGTTTATTGAATGATCCACGTATACGGTCAGCGGCAAAATGCTACTCTACTCTCAACTGTCAGTTGGCGTCAGTTATGCCAAGCCAAATAGTTAATACAAGCATTTTTATACAATGCGAATTCTTACAAACATCATCCATAGTGACATCTATGGAGAAACTTTTGCAGCATTTTGTTATAGAAATCGGCGAACCTTAAGACGCTGAATAACTTGAGATTTGCAAGAGAGATTGGAAAAGAGATTCCAATTCACAGGAACCGTTTCAATGAAAATAATAAAAAATAGCAAATTGGAAAGGAAACGATCGACCTGGAGTCACAAACCAAGATCTGGCCAACAGCTACTAGTGGGAATCACTCCGTTTGAAAGCATAATATGCTAACTACTAGTCCACGCTGCTGGTGAACATATTTCAATACAAGGATAAAATATCACCGAAACACCGGGGGTGATTTTCGCCTGGGTTCCATAACATAAATCAGGCGTGCTTCATGTGCGAAACTATCTAAAAAAAAAAAACTAACTATGATAACTCTCTATGTTGAAAGAAACGACCTATACTATTATTTTTAAGAATAGAAAACAATTCGCAATATGAGTCTTTATTACTCGGAATATTCGAGAAAACCAACGAAAACTGTACATAACGGAAAAATATAATCCGCAAATTGAATCATAAAACAATATGTGTATTGAATAAAAATTGTTATACATATTAATTATTAATTATCCTTTCATATTTTATTATTATATCAAGCTTTCTACTATTTATGTATGTGTACATTATGTAGCTAATGAAGAAATTCAATTATACAAAGAGGGCTATATTATGAAAAATCAAAATTACGCACGTGTAAGTAACAAAATAAGATTCCATAAACCGAACTACATATTTATATACATACATATGTATGTTCTTACCACCATTATACTACTTCCAAGATCCAAGTATAATGGTGTTGCTCTATTGTTCGCTTGTCCGGAGCATATTAGAGTTTGGGTCTGTAATGTGGAGTCCCATAGAAATTAAATTCTCTCTCTTGATAGAGAGAGAATTTAATTTCAGAAAGAGTTCAAAAAGAGTAGATATTAGATGCCTTTATATGAGGAAATATAAATACATATTACCCCCTATTTATTTCCCACTGCCTTTTTTCAAGGTACCCTAGGCTTTGACTCACTATCTTCGAGAAGATTCATTTCCAAATATTTCTTTGGAGTATTAAAGGGAACAATTGACAACCCTTCGATTTAATAGGAATTTAAATTTTCGGCGCCTGAATGTCGTAGAGCTTAGCGACATCATTTACATACTTTTCCAACCTATTCCTGCGAAAATAGCGTCGGCTTTCAATAACTCGTCTCTTGTAAAGGCTTTCCGGTTCCTTAATGTGATAGATGAGCATTTGGACCTGTTCAATTGTCAAGTTGATGAGCTGGTCAGTTTCTATGGTCTATTTGAGTGAGACGAATAATTGGTAATTTTTACAAACCTCTTTTACGTTTCACTTACGATTACAATTCAGGAAAAGATTTGCCTCTTATCCGATCGTTTTCATACTTTTTCATATTGCTCATTTTAGTCATCAATATAAGTAAATGGATCTTCCGCCATTACGATAGAGATAAAATATCGTTTAAGACGCGTTTCAAGTTTGCAAATTTTAAATCTGTCTATGTAGTCTTTAGTTTTATATGTAGATGGCGGTAGTAAAATAAAATTATTGGTATTTTTATTCAAAATAATAATTTATATATCTTAATATTATATACAAAACTAAAAAAGAGGTTTGTTTTTAAAAAACTTTTTTTTATTTAATGCAACGCTACATTACAAGAACTGTTTTTAAAAATTCAATTTTTATGTTCTTTTCTTTGTTATTTTCTTTTTTTGTAAGACTGGTGTGACACTTTGGGGCAGCCTGTCAGCTCATATTGGTCATATTATTGTTATTATTATTTTTATAAAATAAATAAATGTAGTACATACATACATACATAAAATATTAAAAAGTCCGGTTTATACTTTACACTACAGAAGTGAAACTCAGTTGAGCTAAATCTACATATACAAAAGGTTGGATAAGGGCTACATACATAGGTGTGTGAGAAGTCTTCCCAGCGTAACATTCTAGTTCAAATAAATGTGCAACGTTTCGCAACGCACTCATCTACATAAATCTAATTCATAATACTGTGCGTAAGGAAGTTATCACATCGAAAAATGTTCGGCAATGATTGCGAAAGAGACACCATTCAAATATGTTGGCAAGCACTTTTCGTCGTCACTTCAGTGCGAATTGTGCCAAAGGAAGCTTCACTTCAAAAAATGTTGACGCGAAATTTTTCGTAGACGCACTTGATTCGCAAGGACTCTTCGCGTAGATCAAATAATTCCATGTCTTCCATTCACATTCGAGTTCTATTTACACATCCCTTCACAGGTGAGGGTTCCGGACAAAATTTACACATTTCGCTCGCAAAAAAAAACGAAAGAAAAAAAAGGGAACGGAAAAACTCGTATATATGTCGAGTGACAGAGAGGGGTGGGGGGGGGGCAGTCTGGAGCAGTGGTCGGCAATTCCGGTAGTGAAATTGTGGCGAATTTTAAGTTGTGAAATTGTGCAGAAATATAACGACATTCGATTTATTTCTTCTGTGTAGAATGTCCGGAATATTTTGAAAAAGGGTCAGAATTATTTTGAATGTGAAATATATTTCTGGATGTGAAATATAAATTTTAACATACATTTATCCTATGTATATAAAAATTTTTTCAACATCAACAAAATTTGTTACAATTCCAAGCAAAAAAAATGCCATAAGGCAATATCTGCTATGTGCAAAAAGTAAAAATTTGAGATATTGAAAAAAAAAAACGTTCTCCTGTCCATGCTGATGCACTTAAAAATTATCAGGATAATGTTACTTCACTTAAAAATTACTTAAAAATTATAAAGGATAATGTTTTCACTGTCATTTATTTTACAATCGATTTGTTAGTTCTTTTAATAAGCTTGATCAATTCATGTAAAAAACAACGGTCTTGCACCATTCATGAACTCACGAATTAAAAGTAACAAATTTATGTAGGTACAACTTGTACCTACATAAATTTGTTACATTTAATTTGTACAGTACAAGTGAGCGTAATAATAAAAAAATTATTTAATTGTGTACATGCCAAGTATATACGTAGTAGTTTTGAATATATGTATTAGACCCCGTTAAGTAATTTTCGAAAAACATTGTTTTAATAATTGCCGTATTGCCCGTTAACGTCAAGAGGTATAATTTACGCACAATAAATAACGAAGAACTTTCCAAAAAAAAAAACAAAAAACTAACCTTACAAAATTTGTCACGTCAAACTATTTATGTAGTTGGGAAGTTTGAACACTTACCTGAAACAAATAAAAAAAACATTATATAATATTTTAAATATGCACATAAATACATATTACAATATATCTGTATACATTAACTTTCTTATAACGAAAGATTGAAAATAATGAATCTCACTACACTGGACACGAGAAGAATAAAAGGCGACTTAATCGAAGTCTTTCAAATACTAAATAATGACTATAAATGTCATATGTCCAATTTTATTACATTCAACGAAAACACTCACCTCAGAAGTCACTCGCTCAGACTCCAAAAAGAAAAATCTAATAAATTGATCAGAGATTCCTTTCCTTTCAAACAGAGTGGTTTCAGTTTGGAATAGTCTTCACAATGATATTGTAATTTCTGAGAACCTTAATATTTTTAAGAATAAGCTTGACGTATTTCTTAAACTTAAAGAATTTCTGTAATTCTTCTTTCCCAATATCTTATTTCTGTTTTTTGTTTACTTTTTTTTCTTTATTTTAATATTGTCATTTTGAATGTATTTTACGTTTTTCTCATTTAATTTACAAATATGTATAAATTGATAAAATATTTATAAATCAAACCCCTTGGGTCTATCGGCTTTGCCGCCTCCCCCAAGTATGTTAAATAAATAAATTTACATATATACTACATTAACTTTACTTAGTGTTACCATATTTTTAGAGACCCATATGGTAACCCTAAAATGAAAAATTCAAGATTTTTCATCGCATCACGGAGCAAACGTTGCAATTCGTGAATTCATATTTACTCAATACAATTTGATACACATAAAATATAGGAATTTCGAAGGGAAAGTAAAATGTATACGTTCATCTTTGACCTATAGATGTATGTAGCTCTAAAGACTACTCTCATACAATCGATATTCTTAACAATGTCGTTTTCAATTCTTGCAATAATATGTACTAGACTGATATATACCTGCCAGACGCCCTTGAAATTGACCTTAAAAGACAGTGAAAGTCCAAAGCAGTAACCCTTCACATCCAACAGTAAAAATGTTGGACAAACTGAAGCAGCTACGCAAAATAGATGGAATTATATTTACACAGCACCCCATATAACAAAATGATCGTACGTAATAATTAAGATGAGATCTCTACTAAATGGAATAAACGACGATTGTTTTCCTTTACGTAAAGTCTGCATAGGCTATTGAAAAGCGAGGGTTTAAACTATCAAATTGGATATATCGTATATACATAGTTTAAATTTCAACTCAGCATGTGGTTACGTTGGAAAACAAACAGGTTGCCCACCTCTGGTCTAAAGTGTGAAGACTCGGACACGTGCTGTTCAAATTAGTTAATATGTATTCACGTCATCCCGCCTAATAGGGATTCGGTACATACGTAGAAAGCACATACAGATTATCCCAAAAGTCACCAAGGCATTTAGAAATCTCGCAACATTTCTAGCTTTTTTTTCAATTTTGATTTATATTTTCTTCAGAATATATAGGTATAATCGCAACTGAACAACGAATCAAATTTTATTCACAAACGTTCTAGCCCCTTGATGATATTCAGAAGATGTAGCGTGAGACTTACGAGAACTAAGCATGCTGTCGCATTCGTGCAATGTGTTGTAACATTTTAAGGACGTAAAATAATTTCTTTATTTTTTTTTAATTGTTTCTTATTTATCTATATAATATTATTACAATATAATTCAATGCAAGGGCTTTAAAAATATTACTGTAAGTTTTGTAATCTATAACATGACGTTGACAATTACTTTTACCGTCTAAAAAAAAAATTTCCATTGACATAAAATATATACGTATTGCATAAATAAATTAATAATATCAACAACTAACGTATTTTATATTTAAATTTAATTTATGTGAATATTTCAAAACACGAATTCAAAACTTTTAAAAATAAAAGTCAAATTCTACCGACCAATATACGCACGAACAATGTTTATTTTATTTTATATATTAGCCACAGTGACATTACAGAGAGCTGCAACGCGTCACCGTGGCCAGTCATTCAATTATAACAACATAATAATATAATATAATATAATATAACATAACATCATAATAATAATAATAATAACATAACATCACTATAATCGTAAAATCATAAAAAATAATAATCATTCACATTTATGTATAATTGGTAAAATCAACTACTGGCGTTGCTCAACAACCAATCAACCAGATTAGCATAGTTTATATAATATAAAAGAGGTCAATTTCACCAGCAACCCGGTTGAGCAGATATATCGCCCTAGATATAGGAGACGTTGTTGTATTTCTTGATCAAAATGCAATGCGAAACGGAAACGAAATGTAATTGGCTATTGCGGGTTGAGTGGGGGGTGAATGCGATAGCATGTACAATTTGAATGGTTCCCGGAAGAATGTACTGAATTGCACTGAATAATGCCGCAATTTCGAGAAACCCTAATTTTCAAAGGAGCTCAAGAAAAACTCACGGAATAGAATTCCACAAAAAAGGGTTAGCACCCTTGGATAACATACAAATACCCCTTGACGATTTTTTGTGGAATTCTATTGCGTTAGTTATTTCTGAGCATCTTTGAAAGTTTGGAATGTCTCGAGAGTGAGGCTCTCTTTGGTGCATTTATTCAATCACCAGTTTGAATATACATATATGTAAATATGTACATAGGTACAGTTTCTATAGAGGACAATTAATTTGTGTATTTTTTTTATAAATATTTCCGGTTTCATTTTGCAAAGAATGTTTATAAATAATTAAAAAGGTACAAATTATACAATTTATAGTACTTGGTGACTTTTGAACACTCTGTACGTAAAAAATGTACATCTACATAGACGAGCTTCTTTATGGGGATGTTTTAAATTTTGCAATACATGAATACATATGGATGTATGTATGTACATAAATTAAGGCTGTAGCAAACATGTAAATTTTAGATTTCCCACATTGAATCTGGTGGAAAAATTTAAATAAACAATTTCATCGATTTAAAACAATGTCCTGTCCTATTTTATATGCAGGCTAATAGTCATAATATGATTTCTATTGATTAAATAAATTATATTTTAATTCAAAACAATAAATGGCACTTAAACTCAAAATCGATCACTGATCACGTTTTCGTGGTCTAGAAATAATTTAATGATATCAATTAAAATAACGTCTCACGTTAGAGCCATTGCAAAGCGTCGTCTTCGATATACGGAATTTCCACGCTTTTCTTCCATAAAGCGATGAATGGGTGTATGTATGTACCTATGTACATATTTATACATTGGGATCGATGCCCCGGGGTGGATGTAATTCGAATTCAAAACGAGGCACAATAAATAAATAGTATGTTCTATGTATATATGTAGGTATAGTGAGTCGCCGATTTAGCGCTTATTTCGCATTCAAATCGGCCTCTTACCCCGGCGTCTTCGTTTAATCTCTGTGTATTTATCTTTCGGATGCGATGAAAATCTCCGACGGATAGATAAGCGGATTCGCTTGAATAAAAGATAATTAAAAAATATCCCTCGGCACAGTGCCTCTAGGCGCGAGATTTTCCGAAAGGGAAAATTCACGCCGAGATAAAAGGGTATAAAAGTGTGTTCAGTACTTTCATAGAAAAGTAATCGTCGCTGTGTCGAAAAGTTATATTATATAATACTAGTTGTTTTACCCGGCTTCGCTCAGTATTTGTAACATAAAAAGCGTAAACATGGCGAATCTAATGGTAAATATTCATTTGTTTTTTTTATAAAATTTATTTGAATCGAAAAAAATATAATATTCAACCAAATGAATTGTCGTCATAGAAAATTTGTTTTGTTTAAGAAGTTCCCAACCAAAGATACAAACTTATAAAGTCTCTTTCGAAATTATATTTGTTTTTATTTTATTTTATTTTAAAAATCAATACTACGGAGACTTGACAGGTAGCCCCAAAACGTCACTGTGGTTATAATAGAAATATAAGTTTAAAAAAATCAAGAATAATAAAAATCATTAAAAAATAATAAAAAACAATTGAGAAATATGTACATACTATAATAAAAAACAAATAAATAAGATTGAAAAATTATATCGTGCTATTTAGGATGTGTTCCACCAGCTCAACATAACTGGCATTGAAGAGGTCCGAGTAATGTGCCAGTAAGTTAAGGAGTCGAACAGCTCTCGAGAGGGGGGAGTCCATGAGCACGTTTGATTTAGCCCTAATTGGCAAAAATATATCATGCTTATACATATATTAGATAATAATATAATATTTAATTTTCATATTTATACATTAATTTACATATTTATACATTAAATGCATATTTATACATTATCTCCAGTAAGGTGTCCCGACAAAACCACGCGGGACAAAATTGCTTGGACGAAACCGCGAAGCGACACAATCGCCGAAATTAAAATAGCGCGGCGACAAAATCGCGCAACGCATAACCAATCAAATATAAGCAAGAAAATAAATACAAAAACAAGTAATACAAATTGTGCTGATCCTTCGATATTATTTATTAATTAGGACATACATACATACATATAACCAGTGGCGGCTCGTGGATAAGATATCTGGGGGTGCTGCGGTTGATTAAAAATAAAAAAAATGTTTATTTGGATTATATTTTACTATTAACATAATATTATCAAAATTAAACATTATATGTATTTTATTTCATTAAAAAATTGATTCTTCTGTCTTTTTTCCTTTTCCTTGAAAAAAGGTCTATCACCTATTCGTTAAATTTTTCACTGTTCATAATCATTTTTTTTTCAATTGAAAGCATAGACAAAGCCTTCAATCTTTCCTGAACCATTGTGTTTCTTATATATGTATGTATGTATTTATACTATTCATTGATGAAAAACACCGTTCTGGCTCAGAGGTAGTTGAAGTTGTAAGCAGAATTTGAATAAATTTTGCTATTTCCACACTAACTTTGCATAAATTGATTGCAAAAATAAGTTTTAAAATTATTAATAAATCGTTAATACTATGCATTTCTTTCCTTGAGTAAAACACTTCTAATTCAGTTTGAAGTTTTTCTTTATCTAGCATTGGATATGATTCAACGGTTAGTAGTAGATCTTTCATTGGCATTTTCTTTTAGTACTTTTCAAAATGTTCTTTTTTAAATAATTTCACAGCTTTTAATTGATTAGAAAAAGTATATCTTTCTTTTATATCTTTAATAATAACATCGCACATATTTTTGGATTCTATAATATGTGCGATAATATATGCATCACATATTTTTGGCTTCTATTTTTTCTCGTATTTGTATAATGACATTAGTAAAACTTTTTAAGTTTTCTTTAATTGAAAATGCATCGATATTACTAGATTGCATTTGGTTATAAATAATTTCTAGATGCGGCCATTAACTTGTGAAAAAGTTTTGACTAAAATAAAAAATTGTATTCAGTAAATTAGTAGAAACTGTTATTGTTTTATCAGTATTTTCGGAAGAATATTTAAGTTCTTGAAAACATTGGCTCAGCTTCTCTTGATTTTTATACCATCTTAAATACTTAGAGTGACGTGTAGAAAGATAGAAAGTGTAAGAGGTGTAGAAAGAAAGACAAAAGGTGCAGAAGAAATGAGGAAAAGTGAGGAGCGTGTCGAGCGCACACGAACGCAACAAGAAATGTGTATAGCACTGTTGGGAGTGCAGTACGGACCAAGCTTCTAGCTGCCCCCGCGCCCCTCCTCCGCCCACTCGAGCAATTCCATCGAAAACCGTACTGCACAAAATCATAAACGATGCCTCACTTTCTGATATTAGTACCGTGATGTATGATCATTATTGGATGTATCGGTGTGCGGGCGAGCTTAATACACGCTTAAATAGTATTGATATTTTCATATAATATACATACATTTACGTATATAATAATATTAAATTTTTCTCAATTTCCTTGGGGGTGCTGCACTACGCACTGTTCGACAAATGACGACTTTTTTTTGGTTCAGAGACGAGATATGACTTTTCTTATATGTAGATCTATGCCCAGCGAACACAAATCTAGTAATAAAAAATGTTGATTGGATCGAGATTCGGAGATATATGCTCCACTAGTACGAGTTTTTAGCTCGCAATTTTACCGATTTAAAATTCAGCACACTTCTAATTAACCCTTTTAAACGAAAACAAAAAATAGTGTGGCCAGAACACTATCCCGATAAATATGTTTCAATAGAAAATACTCAATATAAAATAGTATTAACAGTGGGAAAAAATCCCAAGTGAAAATACGTACTGTTACGTACGCCGTGGATTGAGCGAATTGTACTTAGACCAACGGATATCTGTTATCGGTTAACTAAATGCATGCACTTACTTCCAAAGATTAGATCTGGACTGTAAGTGCATTTAGGCTAAACAATGACCGTTATTAGTTATTTCTCAGAATCGGTATGGGAAGACCCAATCTCTTGGAAATACATATCCGAATACGTGACTATACAACAGGTAAACAGATTAGGCGTCCTGAGAGATCTACCCTTTATAAGGCGGTACGTAGGCGATATAATTCATTCTGGACTTAACACTGGCAATACGTGTAACTCCTTAATCATCAATAAATGCTGTGAAACGACTGTTGGCCTTTTACTTGGATCCTCCACCCACCCCTACGCAACAGTACTTTTGACTTTTGATTTGAACTGGACAACTACTTAGAAAGATTTAAAAGCTGAAAAGTACTACAAATGAAAGATAAAATACCAGACTATAGATTCCAATATTCATTTTGAACAGAAAATTGACAGATTTTGAAACAACACCAAGATATAGAAAAATCGCGCGATTTAAAAAACACATATATGTATGTATCTCTTTTGTTAGTCAATTATTATTTTTTTGTTTTTCTAATATTTATTCAATTAAATAGAAACAAATACAACAATGTGTGTCAACTAAAAAAAATTTAAAGGCACGATAAGTTTTCAAAAATTTATATATTTTTTTAATGTGCGTATATTTTTATATACGCACGAAGTAGTATATTTTTTTTGTGCACCCAAAACAACTTGCGACTTAAATTCGCGTGCCAAACTGACTTGCCAACCACCTGCGTTACGTAATAAAACGATATGAATGGATCAATATTAATAAAAACTCAGAGATCGTGCAGCCGCTTTAAAAACACTGATGATTCACCTCGTTCTATAGACACTAACATAAACATTAAACCATACATAAAAAGTACATATAGAATTCTCAGAATCTTTCAACGCACTGTTCAAACCAGTGCAGTGGTCATCAACCTGTTGTACACGGAACACAGGTAAAAGAAATAAAAAGTCGTGACTTTTTAACTTCCAAAAACCGTACTACTTGAGCTTTTTTTATGGACTACCTCAACAGCTGTTTCTTAACAACTAAACTTCCCTCCCCTACTACTTAAAATATTTTATGAATAAAATATCAATATGTACATACATATGTATAAAATGAGACGCAGGCGATTTCTATCAAATATAAAAAATATATATATTTATCTAAATATACATAAAATATATACGTATGTATAGGTATATTAAATTCTATTACATATATTTGATTTTAAAAAATGCCAATACAAAATTAAAAATATGCACAATATTTTAATGAAAATTGTGATAACACATTTGGCACAGTATCAAAAATTTTTCGAATGCATTAATTTTCCTCTTGTTATTCAAAAAGATCTGTCACTTGAGTTTCATTTTTAAATCCAGTTTGCTTATCTACGTATATTTCAAAACCGAATTTATAAAACAATCTTAAAATTATGTCTTCAGAATTAAATGAAAAAAGTTCAGATTTTAATCAGTATTTTATCTTTACAACGACATAGTTAGAAAGCCTGATAAATTTTCTTGATTTTTATGAAAAATGATTTTTTTCGAAACTTTCTAACACCCGTAAAGAAGATTATATTTTATAACCATAAAATTTCATAAACTGATAAGCCGTATATATGTACATATGTATTATATATAACATATACCCAAAACAATCCTCGGGACTTTTTTCAGTCAAATTGTATGCTTGTATTTATGCTTGACAGTGATCGATAACGGTGTATCAAATAGTTAAAGAAATGTAGGATACCACCCACGGCGAGGAGCCATGCACGCGGTGTGCCGTTCATCGCTGTATGTTTTCGCCCTAAAACTATCTAAAAAAAACAATGTGCTACGTTCATCGCTGTGTGTTTTCGCCCTAAAGCACCTTATTCTTAGCCCTACTTTAATATAATTTTTATTTTATTTCAATTAATCATGCACACTCGCCTAACAGATTGCTCCAAAGCGGCAAGTGTGCTAAACAAATTGAGACTCGAGAAATTATATATTACATATATTAAATACATAATTATTACATACATACACATGCAAATCGAAACAACACCTGACATCTATGGTCAGACATTACAAACATCGTATACAATACGATCAATAACATATTTCATGTAACAATACGAATTTTTACATTCAATAATCATCCACAGAGACATTTATGTAAATAAATCTGGCGAAAACTGAGATAAAACAATAACTTAAGGTAGGCAATAGAAAATTGGATAGGAAAAGCCAATTTTACAGGAACCGTTTCAATGAAAATCAGAAAAATTGGCAAATTCTGATAATAAACGATTGACCTCGACAAACCAAGGTCTGGCCAACAACGAGACTCTAGTGGAAATCGAACCCGTGACACCTTGCACGAAATAATACAACAATCACCACTAGACCACGCTGCTGGTTAATAACGTATAATGTTTCAAATTTTCATGACGCTACAAAAGCAATTCACTATACGACCGTTTAAGAAGTTTTATTTAGAATTAATTCACCTTTTCGCTTTTCGGCGCGAATATCGCTGACCTTAAGCGTTTTCCAAAATGGAAAATTCCTACAGTATCCTCGAGTCAGTGGGGTTCAGGGCGGCGAAAGGTTGAAGACCGCTGCCATAGTCGAATGGTAAACTCTACGAAACGTTTCGGCTATAACGAGCACGTAATGAGTAAACGCTCGCCGGTCGAGCCAGATCGTGAACAAGAACAAATATTGTTCTACACTAATTTGGGTGCGGCCAATATGATAATACACGTAGGACGTGCGTATTTCATTATTACCATTACTATTATCGCCATTATTAGTGAACGGTGTCGTAAAATTAAAGTGACCAGTGGACGAGTTAGGTGTAAACTGTGACTAAATAACTCGGATGTTAATTCATTAAAGATTGACGATACGTGCTCAACGTTTTTAAATATCAATCAACGGAAGTCGAAGATGTGATTGGAATACGCGTGCATTCTTCTATTTCCAGTCTGGGCAAACTGTGGCCTGCAGACCGAATTTTATCGCACTGATTTTTCAAAATCTAATACTAGATTTAATACCACACACCAAATTGATCTCCTGACCAAATTGAACAAACTCCTCGTATTTCATTTCTTTTGCCTTCAATATTTTTAATATACAGGGTGGATCCACTTTTTACTGATGAAGTTTTGTGATCAAAAGGTCAAAAATGTTGTGACCACGATTCTGTCCACACCCCTGAACGTATTGTTACGTACGCCGCGGATTAAGCGAATAGAATCCCAGAGACTATGTGACCGTTCAAGGGTTATCTGTTAACGGATTAACTAAGTGCTTGCACTTAGACCAACGGATATCTGTTATCGGATTAACTAAGTGCTTGCACTTACTTCCAGGATTATATCTGGACTCTAAGTGCATTTAGGCTAAACAATGACCGTTATTAGTCCTTTCTCAGAATCGGTACGGGGAGACCCAATGACGTGGAAATACATATCCGAATACGTGACTATACAACAGGTAAACAGATTAGACGTCCTGAGAGATCTACCCTTTATAAGGCGGTACGTAGGCGATATCATGTAATTCTGGACTCAGCACTGCCAGTGCGTGTATCTCCTTAATCATCAATAAACGCTGTGAAACGACTGTTGGCCTTTTACTTACTCCACCCACCCCTACGCAACAGTATCAAGCTGAAAATTTATATTTGTATTATTTATGTACTAACTTAGAGCTGATTAGGTTTCGGTCAGAATTCGTAAACCGGAAGTAGAATTTTTTTTTATAACAAAATTTCATTATTTTATTTTGACCTTTTAAATTATTTTTATTTTCTTGATATTTAATGTGTATAATACTGATAGTGGTTTTAAGTAATAAAAAAAAATTGAACAAAATCAGACAACCGGAAGTAGAACTTTTGTCTTTTGCAAGTTTCCATACATTTGCGCTCAATTTGTATCAAAGATGCTGTCATAGCTATTAGCATTTCATATAGTGGTGCCGGTATATGTGAATGTGTTTGAACGGTTCAATATCGAATTTTGTTTTGTGACCTTCTCATATACCTCAAATACATAAATAAAGTCATGGGTTGGTCACATCCGAATTTTTTATATTACTGAAAAAATGCTCATATCCTTCCGAACATTGAGCCTCTATTAATACAACAGCGGTAAATAAAAAAAAAAACAAAACCATTAATTTAATATTAATGTTGGATTTTGAACCTGCCGCAGCTGCTGGATTGAATAGTTTATCCAATGTTTGGAAGTATGAATTTTGTGATTTTAGCATCAACTAGCATACGAATTTCTCATTTATATCCGAATTTTAGCAAACATGTATCCAAAATTCTAAAAATACATGTCTATAATAATAGTACACTGGAGACTTATTGGTCACGCTACTGTTCTGTTATACATAGTATGCGGTTAATTTTGCGATGGGAAAGTTTGGCGTTAAACCACACTTTATCGAGAGCTTTTTTTCGATTCTCTCTCTCTCTCTCTCGTGAAGATAATTGGTGGAAACCGTGTAAGTTACTCAAATGGAGAAGTTTTGAGTTATCGTTAAACTTGCGGATCGACGCGGCATTAAACAGTTTGGCCATTAAAACTTTTTGAAGAGACCCAATAGAAGAAGGCTCACAGATACACTCGGGATCTCAGATAAAGATTGTCGAGGAGCTGAAGTGTGCACATGTTTTTTACACGAAAGGATGTCCTTCAGTGCGACACAATAAAAGGGTTTTTTCATATTGATATTGTACAATTCTATCTTAAAATGTGCTAGGCACAATTCAATGCGAGTAGGGTATCAGAAGTCCTTTTTCTGAGTAATGATTAAAAATAAGCTGATACCAGTTCAACCTTGTAATGCATGACGGAACACTTCAGTGGAAAATTCAAATTAATCAAACCAAAACAAACGCCATATTCTTTAGTGTTACAAAGCATAAGCCAAGCTCAGATATTAAAATCCCCTCTGGAGAAAGTCTGAAATGGCAGTCAGTAATAAAATATTTAGTAGTAACGTTCGATAAAAGAATGAGATGGGCACCTCACATTGAGGGAGCGAAAAGGAAGGCGATACGGGGGTATATCCTCAATATACCCAATATTTAATCGCCATAGTTCTTTATCAACTCAAAATAAAATAAAATTATATCGCGCGCTCATATTACTATTATTAACCTATGCTTCACCTCTATGGAATACCGCCTCGAATACAAAATAAATCCCTAAAAATTATTTATAATACACCCATATATACTAACTTGAAAAAACTGCATGCCATAAATAATATTCCGTTAGTTACAGACATTACTAACAAACTAACCAGTAGATTCTATGACAGAATCACTAATAACCATACTAACACACTTGTCAAGAGTCTCGGTAATTACAAAAAAATGTCTATAGTCTTCGGGTATAAACACAGATTACCTAAACACAATCTGCTTTAGATCGTCGACTTTAGAGCATCTTTAATTAATATTATGTATTAGATGTATTATGAGCATTTATAAGAATTGTAAATAGGTTTTTGAGCTCTTTTTCCTATTATGCTGTATATTAACATTAGAATAATATAATACTATGATTACTAACGAAGTTAAATTAAAATTGTAAAATAGAAAATGATCAGTAGATCAGTAGATTAAAATAGATATTTCGTAATAATAAAAAGCATTTAAAAATCAAAGACAAATTCAATGCATGGTGTACAGTAAATTTTTAAGGCGATATTGGGTACATTTTTTCGACTTTCTATTGTAAGGTTTTTATAATGAGCCACCTCCGTGAGCGTAAGTTATCGGAGATTATTTTAACTTATTTTTCTGGTAGCCTGCGCTCATCGTAACTTTATTGACTAGTGTACCCCTAGAATCTAGGGCCTAGATAGTCCATTTCCTAAAATTGTACCCCTCATATAATAATCCCATATAATTTTTTTTCGCAATTAAATGTCCACCCCTCTCCTCCCTACTCTCCAACTGTACTCTAACTGAGCTCATATATTTACATATATTTAAATCTTTGTTATTAATAACTAGTGATTTTACCCGTACTTAAACATGGACAATCTAATAGTAAACATTTTGTTAAATTCATTTGAATATTTTTATTTTATTTAAATTTATTTGGTTTTCTACGAACTAACAATAGTTGCATACAAATTCTCTTTCGATATTATATATTAGAAGATGATGCGACAAATTTGCAGTCGATTTGCAGTGAGCGTAGGTTATCGGAGATTATTTTAACCTATTTGTCTGGTGACCTGCGATCATCATTGAATGTGTTGTATGAGTGGAATTTTGATCTTCTGTCTTCCATTTGGGCCTCGCAGGGATGTGTCGTATTTGCGGCTGGTTCTTATATAATATATTGGTGCTGGTTATAAGGTGCAAGACATTTCCTACTTTTTATTTTATTATGTTATATTTTTACTTAATCTGCTTTTATTATAATGCTTTAGTTTTTTTTATGATAATGTATAAAATTATTTTTGTGTATGTATAAGTATACATTTTTATTTTTCTCATCTCTGTATTTTTTCGACCATTGTAGCGCATTGAGGACTCCTGTAATGCTACAATGGTCCAAACTTAAACTTAAATAAATAATCATTCTTAAGATTTTAGATTAGTTTGCGGGCTAGACAACAACGACGCGGTCCTCTGTTTTAAGGCCCCTGATGCAAATTCATTTTTATTTTTTTAATAAGATTTAGTAATAAAACCGTTAAAAATTTAGTAATAAATTAGTAGTAAATAACCAGATGAAAAAATACGAATAAGAGGACAAATCAATTGGAATGAAAAAAAATGCGTAAGGAAAAAATCCCTGCGCTACAAACGGGCGCATGATCATTTCGCTGCATGCTCATTTCATACTTTTGTCTCGGCTTTTGCCATTTTAAACTTGCCAGAAAGATCCAACTCAATTTTAAGAATTGCCAATCATCAATGTACATCGAAATGTCATATGCGCAACCCCATGAATATCTCATCTCATCTTTCGTACATGCTGAAATTCAAACAGTTGAAATTCAATCGAAATAAGCATGCATCCGGGTGGTTTGCAATAATTTGCAGCAAACACGAAAAAAATATATTTTTAATTTATAAATTCGCTAGATAATTTTTATAAGTATTTTACAATCAATAGAAAAAAACATGACTATTAATTCTGATACTCACTTTTGGCACACCAATACTAGATTTTGAGTCAAAGACGGCAAAAATGAAAATTTCACCTTTTTTAAACACTTATATCTCTTAAATGAGAGCAAGCCAACAAAATAATTGTCTTATTCGAATTAAGTGGGTCAACCAACAAGTGGGTGATTTTTTGTTACTCGGTGTAAGCGTATACATAGTACGATTTATTATTGAGTATTGCGTATCATTGGGTCATGGGGTTTAGTTGAAAATAAAAACATACTTTGCTCATTTCATGAAATAGGTAGATATTTTTGACAATTTCACGAAAAAAGCAACGAGCTGCATATTTACATAAATAATTTTTTATATAAAACACGTTAGTTGTTGATATTAATTTATTTATGGAATACGTATATATTTTATGAAAATGGAAGTTTTTTTTTTAGACGATAAAAGTAATTTTCAACGTCATGTTATGGACAGCAAAACTTAAAATAATATTTTTAAAGCCCTTATCTTATATTGAATTATATACATAGTTAAATAAGAAATAATTAAAAAAAAATTCACGAATGCGACAGCATGCTCGGTTCTCGTAAGTCTCACAGTACATCGGATCGACTACATAAACCGAATTAACGAGAAATAAACATAGAATGACAGTATAATTAAAAAAAAAAAAAAAACGCTGAAAAATTGACGCTGGTTAATCACTCCATATTGAAACCGTGCATTGTATTTTTAAATCAAAAGCGTTTTATCGAAATGGAAGAAGAAACCTGCCAAGCATCGGAAAATCCCTGTCTGTGTCTCCCGCTATCTTTCTGTACGTTTGCGTAAAATTTTCATAAATTAAATTGTAGCATTGGCGTAATTTCGCTTCAATAAATACATATATATATATATATATATTGAACGTTGCGTTTTATAGTTGAATATATCGCTTTATTCGCAATTCAAACGGCAATAAATTCTCGTCGGTTCGATTCTTGGTGATGTTCCCCACTCGACTTCGCATAAAACGTATGTACGTATTTGTATCTATCTGTACTTTCGCTGTATATTAATGCATTGCGCCAATTTACTGCCTCGAATTTTATCTTTATTGCTTTTTAACCCTTTCAAAGACAACGATAAATAATACATATTATAAACAAAAACTGTAAGACGCATTTAAAAACAGAAACAATATTATCACAAGGCAAAGACAATACATATGTACATTTAATTTAATTTTTTTTTTTTATTTCAATTAATCATGCACACTCGCCTAACAGATTGCTCCAAAGCGGCGAGTGTGCCAAACAGATTAAGATTCGAGAAATTATATATTACATATAATAAATACATAATTGTTACATAATTGTTACACATGTAAATCGAAACAACACCTGACATCTATGGTCAGACATTACAAACATCGTATACAATACAATCAATAGCATTTTTCATGTAACAATACAAATTTTTACATTCAATAAACATCCACATAGACATCTATGGAGAGAAATTTGGCGAAACCTGAGATATAACAATAACTCATGATTTGCAATAGAACATTGGAGAGGAAAAGCTGATATTTACGGGAACCGTTTCAATGAAAATCAGAATAATTGGCAAATTCTGATAAGAACTCGACAAACCAAGGTCTGGCCAACAACGAGATTCTAGTGGGAATCGAACCCGTGACCTTGCACGAAAGAATACAACACTCACCACTAAACTACCACATACAGCAACACCTCGATATAACAGATATTCCAGCCAAATACGAAAAATTAAAACGAAGTGTTCAAGATAAACTTCTTATTCAGATTACATTTTTCAAAATATACAATATGTACATGTGGGGATTATTCTATTCATACTATCCAGCAGTTCACGGCTACAACAAAGCAACTCACGTAAACGAAAACTTCTATTCATACTATACAGCAGCGCAAGTTTCGGCACGTTCAAACAAGTTTTGGCAGAGTACAAAGCAAAATCGACTTACGTTTACATTACAGAGCGCGACGATACGGCGCAATGTTGCTTGCGTACGAAGCAATATGGTCACAATATGACGTTTCCGAAAATATTCAAATGCGCATGTGCACTTTTGTTAATACGTTAGTAGTCATGTCGTGCGTGAATATTCCATAGTGGCCAAAGAAAACCGTTTTTGCTTGATACGTTACGATGACATGTACTGCTGTATAGTAGGAATAATTTTGTCGGCTAATGCTGTTACGTCTACGCCACGTTAGATATGAATGTGTCCATATAAAATGTACCAAAAAATACTCTTCGTAGTACTGGTTGCGTGCTGTGCTATGAATAGATCTTTAAGGTATGAATAGATACTAGTATGAATATATACACTATTACAGCACGTACCGACAACTGCAAATAACCAGCAGTACGAAAAGTATTCTTTGGTACATTCTACATTAATTATTTTTTTTATTCAATCAATCAATGTACACTCGTCATTACAAATCGCTCCAATGCGACGAGTGTACTATAGAAATCAAGAAATTATATAATACATAATTCGAAACCATACTTGACATCTATGGTCAGACATCGTATACAATACGATCAATAAACATTGAATACAATACGATTAATAAACATTTTTATACAACAATACGAATTTATACAATAAACATCCACAGAGAGATCTATGAAGAGAAACCCGGTGAATCATGACATATAACAATAGCTTAAATATTTCGCGAGAGAAATAGATAGAGAAAGCCAATTTTGCAGGAATCGTTTCAATGAAAATCAGAAAAATTGGCAAACTCTGATAAGAAACGACCGACCTGGTTACAAACCAAGATCTGGCCAGCAGCAAACAGTGTGACTCAAAACTTTCCAGGAGTCAGGGCGTTTTGGGTCTCTTTACAAAGCTAGAGTGCAAAAAAAAAAGGTTCTTCATAAAATTGAACAAAGCACAGCGAACAATTAACAATGAACGGCATGCTTCCGGTCCTACCTCTACTCATAACCACACTGACCATAGCCAGATATGCTAACAAATAGTCTAAGCTGCTGGTTATATAGACACATTCATATACTCCATTGGCGCATGCTTAATTATGTTTTACCAATGAATACTTTCTGTATTTGCTGGTTGCGTGCAGTTACCGGTACGCGCTGTGCTACTATGAATAGATCTTTATTCGTCAAAAAAGTCTATCTTGTGCGCCTAGAGTTAATGTTCTGCACATTATTAGCACATAATCACATAACTGCAGCAGTTTTAACGCGTGCCGGCCGATTATATAACGCACTTTAACTGTATAACTGCAATAAAGGCTACAAATAGACAGTCACTTTACGCTTTTTATTACAAAGTTAGTATACAAATCTTGACACCCAAGCGTGGAAGACCCCCTGTTGGTGGGGCGACGACCCCCCTCCCTTCTATATTTTACGCGCAACAATGTTGGATTCTACGACCGTGCTTTATACACGCAGTTGGAGACATTTGTACCATGCTTGAAGAAAAGTGGGTCGACGAAGCCCAGCAGGAAGTCTGTCACGTGTGAACATTTAGTTTCTCACCAACATACGACTTTTAAAAACTCTTCTTTAGAAACGCCATTTGCCGATGTCGAACCAATCAGCATCTACGCATCAATTTGAAACAATGCGCATGCGCTGACGATTCACAAATGACAGCAGCATCTTCACAACTAGCAAAACATCTAAATCAAAGCAAATCACGTTTTACATACCTCCTTTACGTTTCACTTACGATTACAATTCAGGAAAAAGTTTGCCTCTTATCCGATCGTTTTCATACTTTGCCATATTGCTCATTTTGGTCATCAATATAAGTAAATGGATCCTCCGCCATTGCGATGGTGCAAAAATATCGCGTAAGACGCGTTTGAAATTTGAATTTCTGAAAAGTGCCTAACGTCTATCCAGTTTTTGGTTTTAAACATAGATGGCGGTAGTAAAATAAAATTATTGGTATTTTTATTCAAAATAATAATTTTATATACAAATTATAGAAAAGGTATGTTTTTAAAAAACTTTTTTTTATTGTGTGTCGCCGCGTTTATTTCCGTTCGTTAATATAACTTTGGATTAAAATATAATTAAGTTTTAAAAGTAATTTAAAATTTATGAAAAGTTTTAAATGTATTATTATGAAATAAATTTTAAGATTATATTTCTTCAATAAATACAAGCGTAGTACGTACATACATACTTCAAAACAATATTTATTATGGTCTTAATAAACACGCCATTTCCTAACCGAAACTTAACGATCACTGGGCTTATATTGTATACGTACATACATACATATATGGAATAGTAACAGTTCGAAAATAGATTATGTATTTTTTACTTTATCTATGTATACGTAGTAAGGATAGATGAAGTTTTGTGATCATGCGAAAATTCGAACTCGAGATATTGACCGATTCGAACTCAGAATCGATCACTGATCACTAGTCACCGGACCCAGAAGGTGCCGCGTATTATTCAAAGGTTGTAAATGCATTGTTAAAGGTTTGCCGAACCTTTTTACAAAGGATTTACAACAATGGAACAATGGATAGAACTGTGACTATCCTACCTCTACTGATCACGTTTTCATGATCTAGAAAAAATGTGTCTGTGTATTTTGTGGATTTTTTGAACACCGTTAGTCCTATCGAATTGAAACTTATAGTATCGGTTATTTAAATTCTTATCAATACGACGTGATTTTTTTTCAAATTTTTAAGTTGACCTTAAATGGTACCTCCTCTTATACATATGTATGTTGGTGTTCTCTTTTTTTTAAGTTTTTGAATTCAATTATCTCCCAAACCGCTTATTGAATCAGACTGAACCTTTTTTACATGTAATAGAAACTATAAATTTTATACCCCAATATTTTTTCCCAAACCAGAAGTGGTACTTTTACTCTAGAGAATCGAGGTTTTTTATGTTTTTCTCCGAAACTTTTAAATTTATTGAACTGAAACATTATATCTAGAAGTTTAAGCTTAATACCAAGTTATGTATAAAATTTGGTAAGCATCCCTCAACCGTAAGTGGCAGTTTACTCTTGTTCGATTTTTCTTCCACTATTTTTTTCGACCCCTTAAAGATGCGGGCTCTTCACGAAAAAATTCAAGTATTACTCTTGTATCAATGAGATGAAAAAAATAATAAAGTAAAAATCACTAAATTTTATAAACCGGAAGTAGGATTTTTTCCTCTTCGAAAGGTCAAAAATGTTGTGACCACGATCGTGTCCACACCCCTGAACGTATCAAGCTGAAAATTAATATTTGTATTATTTATGTACTAACTTAGAGCTGATAAGGTTTTGGTTAGAATTCGTTAGCCGGAAGTAGTATTTTTTTTTATAACAAAATTTCATTATTTTATTTTGACCTTTTAAATTATTTTTATTTTCTTGATATTTAATATGTATAATACTGATGGTGGTTTTAAGTAATAAAAAAAAATTGAACAAAATCCGACAACCGAAAGTAGAACTTTTGTATTGTGTAAGTTTCCATACATTTGCGCTCAATTTGTATCGAAAATGCTGTCATAGCTATTAGTATTTCAGAATGCTGCCGGTATGTGTGAATGTGTCTGTACGGTTCAATATCGAATTTTGTTTTGTGACCTTCTTATATTCCTCAAATAAATAGATAAAGTCATGGATTGGTCAAATTCGAATTATTTTATGTGGCAATTTAAATTTTAAATGAACAATTGGATATGTTAGGCGACACAGGCTTTCGAGGGCAAGAAAGTTGCACTAATTTTGCAAAATTATAGAGTATGTACTCTCAACACGCAAGTTTGAGGTTTTTAAAAGCTTTTTTTTTAGTTTAGAGAGACCTCACGTCTACTTCTACATTGCTGTGCCTTTACTCACTGTTGTGGAGGGTTACGCTAACGAAATTTTACAGAATCTTATCAACTAGTATGTTTGCATATTATTATATGATTCAAATTATCATCACCTACTTTCAAGAGATAAGCGTACAATACAAGGCGTATGCATGTTTTTATATACATACATACATATGTATGTACATGAAAATGATAAAAAAAAACACGTTTTAAATTGTCAATAAAAATATTCATTTCATTTAGCAATTCGTATATGGTGTTCAATTGAATCGAAATTGTACATCAAAAACGACTGTTGTCCTCATCGGAAACAAAGGGGTCTGCAGCCTCGAATCCTCACAGTTATTTATAAAATTTATACGTACGTGTTAGGGCGCAAAAGGGTTAACCCTTTGCACTCGTAAGACTTCTTGTATTCGCAATTTCATTTTAAAATGTTATTTCTAATCATGGATGTATTTATGTACATACGTACGCTGTATTAATGACGACAATCTAACCAATGAACTAAACAATTTTAAGCAGTGAAATTGAAATTTTCACGAATGGGAGCGCTCGATAATTGTCAAAACATGCTTTTGATTTTTTTATTGTATTAGAAATTATATATTATATTATATCAGAGCCGGGACTGGACATTTGTCATGTGAGGCAAAAGGAAAATATTTTATTTCCAAAGAGTATTTCTTATCCAAAAATATGTTCAATTAAAAAAAAGCATGAGAAATTTTTTTCAGATGCAGAATATGAGCTCAATGGGCCACTGTTCGAAGAAGAGTATATTTAAAAGTCCTCATATGTACATATGAATGTATATATGTACATATATTATATTTATTCATAATAGATTGAAACATTTGTGTGTGATGAGTCAGGATTTCTCAAATTAATCATTACTGATTTATTCGATACGTTCGCTAAATTCAAACATTCTCCTCAGAAGAGCATGCACGTTTGAACAGTTTTGAAATTTTGATTCCTTGGTGGATTTAGACGAAATAAGAAAGCTGACAATTTAAATAAAATAATCGAATTCAGTGACAGGCTTGTTGCAAGTTCATAGAAATGTCTAAGCATAGATTGTCGGCCTCAAAAAATAAAACGTTTTGCTCAAAGCCACAAATTGAACACCCATTTTTTTTTAAATACAGTAATAGTTTAAATGGTTTCGGCTTTGGCGGAATCGGAACTCCGAGCTTACTAAAATCACAGTGTAACTCAAAAAGTTGAATCATGATATTCCCAGAGAGAAATCTATTCTCGTTTTGTTGTAATGTAATTTGATGCATTTAAAAACTTTATTCTGAAAAGGTATCCGTGACTTCAATTTGAATAAAAAAATAATTAAAGTCGAATTAACATTTTTCGAATCGATAAGAATTTCAGTAACCGATACTAAGTTTCAATTCGATAGGACTAACGGTGTTCAAAAAATCCCCAAATTACACACACACACACATTTTTTTCTAGATCATGAAAACGTGATCAGTGATCGATTCCGAGTATGAATCAGTCAAAATCTCGAGTTCGAATTTTTGTATGATCACAAAATTTCATCTATTGTTAGTACGTACATACATAAAGTAAAAAAACTACACATTGTAAGGCGATCGTCCAAGAATGATCGATTATTCTAGATTAGTATTTCTCAACGGGGGCGTTGTTTACCCTTATGGAGGAATGAAAACCGAGTAGTTCAAATTAATTTATATCAGCGTTTTTAAACCTGGGATCCGCAAGTTTTTAAGGATTCTTAGGGCACAAGCAAACAGATTTTTAGTTCACGTCAAATACTTTTGCATGTATGCGTGCACTTTAACCGACTCGACAGGGACGACCCCCTACGGCGACTTTACGTTCAAATCGATATCATCTTTTTATCCGATTTGTATTAATTTAGGGTGCAAAGGGTTAAAATGCACATACATTCTGCGGCGTGAACAATATGTGCGACGTCCAGAATGGCTACAAGTCACCAACGACCGGCGCCGCATAAATATGTAAAAACGGACTGTGGAGCGTTCAAACAATGGTTTCCAAAATTTTTACTATTTTTTGTCATCCTGCGGGATAGAGCCATCTTCCTTTTCCTATTTTTTTTTTCGCCGTTATTCCGAAACGATTTATGACGCGCAAAATCGCCTGTCGCCATACATTCAAATCGATACTAATGTATTGTTACCCGTCGTGTTGGAATGTTTATAAGACATTTTTGGGTCATTCGACGGCGTACCCTTTTATTTTTATTATTTTTATGTCAGAAAGAAAACCCTTTTTCATCCCCTATCAACGTGAAAAAAATCAGATAATCGAAAAACCTCACTTCCACATTTGGACGACTGACTAGCGATGAAAGTTTCTGTAGCCGGCTGACGTCTATATAATAAATTCGTCGAACTGTAAACACTTTATTTACGATCGTAACTATGTTTATGGAACTGGCCTGTGGCGAATAAGGAAATTGCGGTCATTGAAAGCCAATATATAAATAGGAATCTTAAGAAAAGAGGTGTGTATATATAACCAAACTATAATATAAATGGAATTAAATTTGTAGTTGAGTAAAACGTCCATATAGAGAATAGTAAGTTAGATTTATGAGAGTAGGCGTATAACCAAAAATATAGTTTATATTAATGGAAATTTATGTTTTAGACGATAAAAGTAATTGTCAACATCATGTTATGGACAGCAAAACTTATTATATTCAAAACTTTGTAATATTATTAAAGACTTTGCATTGAATTATGTTTTAATAATATTATCATTTATTTATTTATTTAAAATTTGGACCATTGTAGCAATACAAAAATTCCTAATGCGCCACAATGGTCAAAAATATAACAAAAAAGAAAAGAAACAAAATAATAACTAAAGATATAAGACATAACAAAAACATAACATATATATATACACAAACAACTAATAATAATACTAATAATAATTACAAATTATAAAAAACAACAAATAAGGGAATGTCTTATAAAAGAAAAGAGAAAGAAAAATAAATATAAACATATGTATGTATGTATATACACAGACAATAATACATTTATACAAAATCATAAAAAACAATAGCAATTTTAATAGCAGATACGTAAAAATATTAAACATAAAATATAACATAAGGAATGCCTTGCACCTACAGCCAGTTCCAATAAATAAGAACCAACTGCAAATACAAAACATCCCTGTGAGGCCCAAATGGAAGATAGTAAATCAAAATTCCAAAATTATATAGTTAAATAAGAAAGGGATAATATTTTTGGCACGGCTGTAAAATAAATTACACGACATATGTCAAAATGACATTTAATGTCAAATTAACATCTCTAAAATAGCTCACACGACCCAATCGGTGTCCGCAAGGCAAATCAAACGTCAAATGGGTTGCCAGTAACAAAAATAACATTTGACGTTTCAGTTAAATCATAACCAGTTACATTTTCACTGCATATAATTCATTGCAATCATATCCAATTACATTTTCACTGGCCCCTATCAGTGAAATTATCATTTTTGACAGTTGGATGATAGCGCGTTGCCCCGCTCCTGTCCATTCCCACTCTCCTCATGGTCCACACATCGTAATATCTTAGCAGCCAACACTTATTTATTTAAGGGTTAGGTTAGGTTAGGTTAAGTTAGGGTTGGTTTTATTCATGTAAGATTAGGTTATTAGGATCGGTATTTATTTTTGTTACTGGCAACACATTTGACGTTTGATTTGCCGGGCGAACACCGATTGGGTCGTGCGAGCTATTTTAAAGAGAGACACTCTTTTTATTTGCAAGGCGAAATGTTTTTGGGAAGGTCATTTGCATATAATGTCGTAATAAATACCTAATTTGTCCGGAAAGAGGGCTATTTTTCCGGGCCGATAAATGGTAGGTACCAAATAAGAAATAATTAAAAGATATTATTTTACGTCCTTATAATGCTCGGTTCTCGTAAGGCTCACACTACATCGGATCAACTATAATATATATGTATGTAACATTGATTAGAAAAATTAGTTGATTGTAGAACGACAGTAATAAGGTTTTTTACTACCCAAATAAAAATGTTTGGTTTGGCTTTTTACTACCCAAATAAAAAAGGTTGAACTAAAGATGATAAGCTTTCCAATCATTGATCACAGACCCCCTGAAATATTTTGATGAACCCCCAAAAGGTCCATGGACCGCCGGCTAAGAGCCCCTTATTACAAAATAATATGTCCAAAGTTTTTAACATAAATATATTACATATAGCAGAAGTTGCACACGTCAAATGAATTATTTATTTTCCATCAAAAAAGTTACATTTTCATGGCGAGTGAAGTAATTTCACATAACACATTTTGCGAATTCCGATTTTTTTCATTTGCAAAAAAGCAAACTTTGAACAGCTGTGATTTAGACCAAAACTAAAAGTACACACATGAACATATGTATATGTACATATGTACATGTGTATACCTTTATATCTTGACAATCGCTGGTGCTAGTGTTAACATACATAATGCCACCTGGAAGCAAACACTTTCCTAACGCTCGGGCAAGGAAAATTTTTTTCTAGATTTTTTGGTAGATAAATATTATATAGAACTATATGTACTTAGATTCAGTATGTGTTTAGTTTCTTTGGCAATGTGATCTTAAAGACGTTACACGTGACCTAGTTTACAAACATACGCTAGCTTCGAAAGTACTAGAGTTTGATAAAGTTGATAAGCATTAACTCAATCAATAATGAGCCGAACCATAGTATGTAGGGTAATTGGATTATTAGTCACATGGCGATCGCCCAAAAGACAATTTTTGCCATGAAAATCGTGAATACGGAATATTTGGCACTCGAGTTCTTCTTTGTATGATAGTTATCGTTAGTATGATGGACTTTTCGGCTACCAGATGTTCCGTTAGGGCGAAATCACACAGCGCGGGATGTGGTATGTGGAACGTCGACAAGTTCTCCTACATTTCTTAAAACCGTTATCGATCACTGTCAAGCAAGGATAAATACAAGGATACAATTTTAACGAACACACCCAGGAGGTCTTTTTTTGGACGTTTTGAAAGGACTATACCTTGTACGCATCCCATGAACGCGACATTTTTTCTATATGTTTAAAACTAACTAAAAAAAACCACGTCCCACATTCACCGGTGTGTGATTTCACACTTATAGAGATTTTAGTCAATTTTGGGCGAGCGCTTTGTGACCAATAATCACCGAACCAGTATGCAGAATGTTCGTCACGGGACAGTTCATATACGGACTGTTCATCAACGCGAGTCGCGCTTACAATTTATATAACTAGATTTTTTTTGTTCAACGTGTCATATTCAAACATTTTATACATTAGCCAGCAGCATGGTTCGGTGCGTTGATACTAATCACCCAGAGGTCGCCGAGTTCGATACCGTGAGCTGATCTCGATTTAAGAGAATTTATTCTGAGTATAATCATTAATGCTGCTGGTCATATTTGTCAATTCAAGTCGATCGTTTCCTACCAGAGTTTTCCAATTTATCTTGTTTCATTGTTGAAGCGGTTCCTTTATCAAATTGGTAAAAACCATCCTACCCACTATGTCACCACTATTTGAAAATGATTTCAAAAATGTATCTAAATATATAATTTCTAAAGAGACTTTGTAAGTATATAATGTTGGTTGGTAACATCGAAAACAAATCAAAGTTCCCATGACGACGATTCGATATGGTTTCGATGCCTGTTCCTCTTGTTCCTGTTGTATCCTGCTCGCGCAAATTAAGTGAGTATGTACGTGAGTATGTATCGTTTACCATGCACCCTTTTTTTTTAGCTTTTGACTTAAGATCTTTCGATTTTCGATCTTTGCCTTCCGATATTTGCGTTTTCCGGCATTTCACATTCCGGCCCGTCACGGAGACCGTTATATATTATATATTAATCATCCATTTCTCTCCAAAGCCACCCATTCATATATCAAATGGCAAAATATTTACATTGTCCTTTGATGAATAATCCTAGATTCGAAATCATGGTATGTATGTAAATTACACGTATACTCAAACCATACATGTATACACTAGAGAGGGGAAGTATATGTAAAAAGAAAACGAATGGCGAAATGAGGAATACGCGTGCAGAATTGACGATGAAGGAAAACAGGAAGAAAAGACAATTCACTGCGTATCATCAGATGCACATATACATATTTTGTATGTACATATGTACATATATGTGAAAAATCTACACGTCTTTAAGACGGCCGATGTATGTAAATTGAATATAGCGTAAAAATCAACGACGATAGATAGCTCACTTCCAAAGCTGAAATCCAACAAAATTCAACTAATTCGCTTTAAATGTAATAATGGTCTTCTCAAAGCGAACAATTAATAACGACTTGAAATTGTTCCATTATATTTGGATACCCTTTGATGTTCCATATAATACCGGTTCTTGTGTACATATGTATAATACGTAATGTACATACGAAATCGTTCCAACCATTCTGACGACAACTTTAAATATTGACATTTAATCCGGCAACTTTAATTTAATATGTCCCGCGGCCAAAATGGTAATTGATTTTAATAATTTATCCGAGGAAACAAAACAAATCTAAGTTCAAACAAAGCGATATTAATGAAACGAGTCGTGCTATTTCTCAACTAAACCACACTTAAACATTAACGACAACTAAATTTTTGGTCAGTTATTAATTACAATTGATTAGTAACTTTAGAATGGAATGGTCAAAAACTAAATACGAATTTGGAAAGTTCATTTATCAATGGGAACAATTTAAACGTAAATGTTATAAAATAAATGTGCATTTAAGAGCAATTTAAAAAAAATCGTGTACATTAAAAAAAGTTTCTGTACATAACAAGAAATTTGTATGCATTTCTAAATGACGGGCATAGATTGCATTAGAAACTTTGCTGTGATCATTGAAAAAAATATTTGCTACTTAAAAAGCGAATGTTTGCTACTTGAATGTGTATTACCATGACCAAAATACGAATCGACAACGACCAACGCTTCTCTCTACTGGATTCCTTCTTTATTACTCTTCGGCTTGCAAACTTCGACACCTACGACCTTGGCTTCGACTCTACGACCTGACATCATCATTCATACGTAATACGTAAACAAAAGTAATTACTTTTGACAGTTGTAAATAGCGGAAGACTGCAACGTTGCCACTTTTTATATCTATTCTAATGCTAAAATCTATTTTTTCGAATGATCGTTTCATATTTTTTAATGGCCACATTATAATGCCAAAATATTTTATTTGATGCACAATACGAGATTGTTAAATGCACCGAAAATAATGCAAATTTTTAATGCACAAACATTTTTTTTAAGATACAATGTACATTTCTCAATGTACAGTTAAATCGTACTCTTTATCAATTTTATTCAGAGTTTTGTAGCCGTTAAAATTGACTTCGAGACCGGTCGAAATATAATAGAACAGTATGATTTGACGACTCAGACTCAGCAGCCTTGATTTTAACAGTAAATATTTTTATTAGATTTATCGAAATGTCCATTATATTACCTGCAATAATACAATGGTCTGAACTTTAAAATAAATAAATAACATTACAATACATAAAACAATGCATAATAGTTTTAATAAAATGCTAGTATATTTTATCACAAACATAACAATTTTTATTTGTTTAAAAATAATTTACTCAAAGCAATCCATGGATTATTGTAGTACACCAATGAAATCGAATTATTTTATGTATTGAACTGGCCGAATTTCCGGGCGAAAGTCGAAACTAAAACTAAACTTGAAAATAAAACTTTTGAAATAATTTTGTACGAAGATTTGTCACCCCACGCTCCGATTTCTTTTAAAAACCGCAAGACGGTATAAATTTAGATTTGAATTTTTAAAAAAAACTGTAGATTTTCATAGCGGGGTTGATCAAACGAGTAAAAGTAAGAAGAAAAATGTGAAAGAATTTTTTTTTAATAAATAGTCTACTATCGAAATTATCACGGGATATTAAACCAAATTTGGTATTGTGCTCAAATGAAAACTGTAGATTTGCATAACGGGGCAAAGGTCGAATGAATAAAAGTTAAAAATAATCGGTGAAAAATGTATTATTTTTATCAGTAGACGGCACATGTTTTTCTTTTTTATAATTTTACACATGTAAAGAAAACGCTAGTTCGTCAAATCCATCACCCCTTGCAGTGTATCGGTATGAAAAATCGGGTGAAGAATTACCCCTTGCAGTGTTTTCGGTGATATCTTATCTTTGAATTAACAGTGATCGATCGCGGTGATATCCATATTTAAAGAAACGTAGAAGGAAATTTCCAAATATTAAGATCGTACGAATTAACATGGACATGAGGATACGCCCATCACAGCTGGAGTTACATATGCATGCCGTGCCGTACGATTCTATGTTTGCGCCTTTAACTACAGTATACATACATACATCAAAAAGTGTTACTATAGTATACATACATCAAAAGTAAGCTGCCACTTCCGTTTGACGGATCATTAGCAAATTTTTTTGTATGATACTTAATATTAAGTTGAATCTTATATATTTTATTTATTTATTTATTTAAAGTTTGGACCGTTGTAGCATTACAGGAATTCCTAATGCGCCACAATGGTCAAAAATATAACAGAAAAGACAAGAAACAAAATAATAAATTAGACATAACAAAAACAAAACATATATATACACAAACAACTAAAAATAATAATAATTATTATTATATATCGTTTAATTATTATTATATATGTATGTATGTATATACAATTTGCGCTCGATGTGTACTTATTCAGATTAGGAAATCGAAATAATAAGATACAGTCCATTTCGCATTTCGTACATACAATGGAATGTTGTACGCGCGAAATGCTATAAGTATAGTACGAATTAAGAGGGCTGGACACCAGCGCCTTGTCCATACAAACGTACTATACTTCTCCCTTCCTCAATTATGCCACCAGAAAAATTATTTTTTAATATGCTATGGATATTTATCATTGGGGTGCATCTATCGTTTTATTTTTTTGATTAATTATTTTTTATAAGAGCTAGGAGCCGCCAAACATCTATAAAATCACCTCTTTTTAACACCCACGAAGAGTACAGTATGCTTATTTAACGGTCGATTTAAAAAAAAAATACGCCGATAGTTGCACAGAAAATATCTTTCTCATACCGATAATGAAATTTTTTTTAAAATTGGTCCAGTTTTGGAGGAGAAAATAGGAGAATACGAAACCTCGATTTTGTCGATTTTAAATACGTATTATCTGGTGGAAGCGCAACTGTCGCATTCACTCAATATGTATATACATATATTGTCGCATTCACTCAATATATACATATATATCGAAGAAAGGAACGGCAACAAAATTAAGATTTCAGGTGTACAGCCCTCTTAACAATGACATGAGAATTCGCCAATCACAGCTAAAGTCTATCTAGGCATGCCGTGCCGTACGATTCAATGCGCCTGTATACAAAATTTTAATCATTTAATTAAAAACTGTAGGTTTGCATAGCAGGGCATTGATCTGATGGTTAATTGTTAAAAGAAAACAGTGAAAAATGCAACCTTTTAAAATGAATAGTAGTCAACGGTCTATGTAAGTTACCAAGAGCTACTATGTATACCAAATCGACAGTTCTCAAAAAAAAAAAAAAAACTGTAGATTTATATAGCGTACTATTGATCAGACGGGTAAAATTTATAAGAAATCAATGAAAAGTGGTACTTCAAAAAAAAATTTAATATATCTATAGAGTTAAGATGGAAGACAATAACCACACCCAGTTTGGTGTCAATTGTGTTATATGTACAATTATGTACGGATTTTTCAACCTTATCCTCAGAAAATGGTATTATATCCTCATGTTAAAAAAATAAATATCCCTCCTTCTCCCCCCCCCCCCTTCCTCCTATTTATATCCGATTTAGTTATCTATACGATTTTTTTTACGCGAACGAGATTCGATTATTCGCGGGCTCTGGAATAAGGATTACGGCGAGTGGCACGCAACTTTCGCATTTTTCACAGCTCTTGCCATTTATTTATCGCGTTGTATAAGGACTTAAGCTTATGTCATACACACACACATATATATATATATATGTAGTAGTATAGTGAATGGAATACATGAATACATCCACATACAGATGCGGTTTGCGAAAAATGTAAGTAAGAACGTTTGACGTAAAAGGATAAGCGAAACACGTGTTACAATCGTATATATTCGAAAGCGCGCGCGATATTAAACCTTTACGATTCCATACATACGCAATATCCTCTATAAAATATATACCGCAGATATTATACATATGTATATATTTATATAAATATATATGTACATATATACTTCAAGAAACTGCGCTACTATTCAGTGCAATTTAGTGCATCTTTCCGGGAACCATATCCACTATATGTATATCCACAACCCTTGTCATACTTCTCATATCTCATTATAAAAAGATATAAAAATTCAATGTAGTGCATATGTTGCGCTACAGTCACTAGCGTAATATTGTAAAGAGGTTTTTGAGCTATTTTTCCTATTATGCTGTACATTAACATTACAATAATATAATACTATGATTAGATTATTAAATAGAAAATGATCAGTCGATCAGTAGCTATTAAAATAGATATAAAATGTATTGTGAACATAATTTAGTAATAGAAAAAAAGTATTCAAAAAAAAAAAAAACTAATGTAATATGTATATGTACTACATTGTTGGTGGAAGCAACACTTCGTTCCACCTCCAGTCCAATAAATTCAACACTACTTGTATAGAAACTTTACTACAAAAATTAAAAATTATGTTTCAATTTAAAAATTTTTTTTTTTTTCAAATTGAAAAACTTGTTATGTTCCTATTACATTGAGCTTATTAGTAATAAGTTATTACTAGAGGTAGGACCGGAAGCGTGCCGTTTATTGTTCAATTGTTGTAAATGCGTTGTAAAAAAGGTTCGGCAAACCTTTAAAAATGCATTTACAACATTTGAACAATAAACGGCCCCCTCAGGGTCCGGGCTTTAGTTATTACAATTACATTGAGCCTACTACAATCTTTATCAATACTTGAAATATTAATTTTATGTATGTATATGGCGAAATGCCATTAACTGACATATTAAATTTTATAAAATTGAGTAATGGATGCCGTTAAGTACAATTTGATACGATTAATATTCAGTTCCAAAGTATATTTTACTTCACATAGATACATACATACATACATACACAAACATTTTTATTTCATTACAAAAAAAATACCGAATAATAAAAAGAGATTGATATTTTATTTCCCGAACGGCAAACTGCTTTTTAGTATCAAAATATAATAATAACGTAGATAAAGAATTTTCGACTTAAAAAAAAAAAAAAAACACGGCTTACATAATTTTATATTTTCGATTATTACGTCGCAACTATACATAGATTATGTAAATATGCACATACGTAAATACATACGTTAATAATATTATGCGAGATAGAAAAGAACATCGGCGCTTATTTTTTATCGTTTTATCATATGTAAGTCAGCAATGGCTAACATGTTTGAGTTCCAAAATTAAACCCAAAGTAAAATAATACAATATAAAATCAATTCCATTACACCTCCCTCCATTATTTGAATCGTTTTATTTTATCTTATAAATTTCATAAAATAAAATAAAATGATCCCAATACGCCTTCCTGGATCTGTATTTCCAGAAGCTGAAGAACACGAAATAACAATTAATTAATTAATTAATTACAGAATTAATCCATTAAGATATTTATGAATTTAGATTTTGTAGATAATTTTTATAAATTATACACAAAACAAATACAGAAGATTTGTGACAACAGGAAAGATGATTTGTTATAATCACAATATTACACCACATTTTTTTTATATAAACCATTTTTTTTTACCAAACGCCAATCACTTGAAGTCGTCGCTCAAATATACTCACATATTTTTTTGTTATTCTAAACTAATGTATAATTATTAGAGACCCGTATTTTGGGCATCTATTTTAGCATTTTCATTTTGCATTTTAGCGTTTTAGGGCATTAAAAATATTCAATTTAGCATCTATTTTAGTTTAATTTTAAAAAATAAAAAATTTCGATGAATTTTAATAAAATTTGTATACATATAATAAATATATACAATTTAAAGACAACACAACCATTAAAAAATAATAGAAAAATTCAAAAGTATTTTGAAATTAAAATTACAATAAAAAAAACATGAATATAAAAATACGAAGACAAAATATATGAATATAAAAATATAATACCAATTAAAATTGATTAAAACTTAACATGGAGCATATTTCTACAGATTTTTTTTTGAGATTCGTGCGACGATCGGTAACAATTATATTGTATTTACTAAAATACCTTTCAGCATCCACACTATTAACGGGACACCAAATAGATTTTAGAGCGGCACAACCAAACTCTTCATATTTAATTTTTGTTGCCATCAATAATAGCAATATATCCGGCGTGGATTAACTTTTTATATTCTCTATTAATTGTCTAAAAAGTGCTGATATCCTTCCAAACATTGAGCCTCTGTTAATACATTAAACAATGGCAGGTTTCTAAAAAACAAAACTGTTTCTTTAACATTAATATTAGATTTTGAACCTGTCACAGATGGATTGAATAGTTTACTCAATGTTTGGAGGAATAGATTTGTCTCATTTAGTCTTGAGTGCGAGTCTAGTTTTAAGACGCTTTTTTTGAGCAGCCTTTTGGATATACAGCTCCAACTGTCTTCTTTTGTTTACTACAGTAGACAAAAGCAGTTGCTTGGTTTCGACAGGAAAAACACCGTCTATGGTAAACTGCAAGCTCTGTTTATCCCCTCAATTTCTTCACATAATAAATGGGCAAAAGGATAGGAAGACCCTTCTAAATTGTCTATTAATTTTATTAATTTTATGCAAATTTCACTTTTGTTTGTTATTTTAGCATCTATTCGCATATTTTACGAATTTAGCATCTATTAACATATATTCCGAATTTTAGCATCAATTAAGCATTAATAGCAAAGTGCCCAAAATACGGGTCTCTAATAATTATCATTTATATGTATAATATATCAAACTAAACTGAAAATCTATCAATATGCAATTTTTTAATGCTTAAAATCGAGTATAAAGCATCGCAATATTCTTTATTATAACAGTTGCTATTTAAAAATAAAATTTACGTGTTACAAAAATAAAAAAACATTTTTTGCAATAAAAAAAATAGTAAAAACGTATGTACATATGTATTTCTATGTACATACATACGTTCCAAACACGGTTCTAAAAACCGTGTTCTTGGAGGAGGAGGGGGTCTACTGCATACAGATTTGAAAGTGGCAATTAAATTTGCTCGCGTGCCACATTTGGTACACGTGCCATAGATTCGTTACCACTGAGTGTAGATAAAAAAAAAATTATACATATTTTACGTAAAATTCAGTGAATTTATTAATAGTAGGTACGCCATGACCGATCAAATACACAATAGTTACAGTGCTAATGAAGCGTAAATACCAAGTCAATATTTACTATTAATTAAACATTTTTCAACGAGGACCTTCAAAATATGCCGATATTTCAACCAAAGCCAAATATTGACAATGCGTTTTTCGCTTTGAAGCGCTTATATCTACATCTTTACAGTGTGTTTGAATAAAGTGTTATTTCGAGTAACCAATTTCAACCAATCAGACTGATTGGCATCTGTATTCGAACACGTGTAGATGATTCTAAAAAAAACTAACTAATCTGTATAACTAATACATTACCAATATTTGTTTGATTAGTAATTAGTTCCGACCGACGATACTTGCAAGTTGGAAAAAAAATTCTTTATATATAAAACATATTTATATATTAAAAACTGCGGAATAGAATACGCTGCAGACGAATACGCTTGCCCGGCGTTACCCGAATGTCCTACAATTTTGAGCTCCGATAATTTCTAAAAGCCGAGTATTGATTAAGTTGAGTTACTATAAAATAAAATACCAAATTATTTAGTTATATTAATGATTTTTTTATTATATTATGTATTGTTACGTACGCCACGGATTGAGCGAATTGCACTTAGACCAACGGATATCTGTTATCGGATTAACTAAGTGCATGCACTTACTTCCAAGGATTATATCTGGACTCTAAGTGCATTTAGGATAAACAATGACCGTTATTAGGCTTTTCTCAGAATCGGTACGGGGAGACCCAATGTCGTGGAAATACATATCCGAATACGTGACTATACAACAGGTAAACAGATTAGGCGTCCTGAGAGATCTACCCTTTATAAGGTGGTACGTAGGCGATATCAGGTCATTTCTGGACTGAGCAGTGACAGTGCGCGTATCTCCTTAATCATCAATAAATGCTGTGAAACGACTGTTGGCCTTTTACTTGGATCCTCCACCCACCCCTACGCAACAGTATGTATAGGTATATTCAGTTATATTATAATATATTGAAAGCAGCAAAATTGAATAGCAAACAAATTCAGTGTCCGGCGTTGCTCGGGCATTTTTGGATGAGAGCCCTACGATTCCGGGCTCTGAGCCCTTTCAAAATCCGTGTATAGTTTATATAAGGTTACTATGAAAAAAAACTATAAGGTTTTCAGTTGTATGCACCTATATATTGAAAACTGCGGAATTGCATAGCAGACAAAATTTCCCGGCGTTGCCTCGACGTTTTTGTATGAGAGCCCTACGATTCCGGCTTCCAAGCCTTTTCAAAAGCCATGCATGGTTTATATAAGGTTACTATGAAATGGTATCACAGTTTTCAGTTGTATGCATCTATATATTGAAAACTGCGGAATTGCATAGCAGACAAAATTTCCCGGCGTTGCCTCGACGTTTTTGTATGAGAGCCCTACGATTCCGGCTTCCAAGCCTTTTCAAAAGCCATGCATGGTTTAAATAAGGTTACTATGAAATGGTATTCCAAATTTTTCAGTTATGTGCACCTATGTATATATTGAAAACTGCGGAATTGCAAAGCAGAAAGATTCACATGCCCGGCATTGCCCGGACGGTTTTGTATGACAGCTTTACGATTCCTGCCTGTATTTTCAAAAGCCGGAAATCTCAAAGAAAGTCAACGGCGCAGAGGATTGCGGTTACGAAACGTTGCATCCCCCATGAAACGTTTCGTAACAAGTTCAACGGCGTTCAATTTATTCCACTGTGCAAAAAAGTACTAATATTCTACATATGTATGTATTTATTTATTTAAGTTTGGACCATTGTAGCATTACAGGGATTCCCAATGCGCCACAATGGTCAAAAATATAACAGAAAAAAAAGAAACAAAATAATAACTAAAGAAATTAGACATAATATCAAATATAAAATATAACATAAGGAACTGCAAATACAAAGCATCCCTGTGAGGCCCAAATGGAAGAGAGTAAATCAAAATTCCATTTATAAATCACAATCAATCATGAAAACGATGATGAGCATAGACTACCAGATAAATGGGTTAGTGTAATATCCGACAATTTACGCTCACTAAGGTGGAAAATATCACATTCAGTCTCGGCAACAACGATTTCATTAAGAAGTCGAATAGCTCTTAGAATAGGAGCCATTCGAAAACGAACTGTGCGGGCAGGAGGTACAGCCATCAAATGAAGATGTCTACCACGCACATAAAGTCCCAACTGCTCCAGCAACAACAGGCATGACATATTACCACATAGAAGCTGGAGAACGAAACGAAAGTTCAAGGGAATTATACCCAAGCATGCCCAAAAGGAAAGGAGTAGGGTAGAGATAAGGGTAATACCCATATTCTTTCCTATATAGGAAACGAAGAAATGCTTTTTGCACTTTCTCAATCATCAGAGAGTAATTTGATTCATGCGGATTCCACACAATCGCATTATACTCTAGCTTACTTCTCACAAGCGAATTGAAAAGCAAGCGAGAAGACAAAGGGTTGGAGAATAACCTAGCATATCTCAAGACAAATCCGAGTCGATGAAAGGAAACGTCAGCGACTGTCTTGATGTGGTTGTGAAATGTGAGTTGAGGATCAAAAGTGATACCCAAATCGACCATGGATTCCACACGCTTCAACAAGATTATTA
The DNA here is from genome assembly GCF_051622035.1 of Arctopsyche grandis. Taxonomy (NCBI): domain Eukaryota; kingdom Metazoa; phylum Arthropoda; class Insecta; order Trichoptera; family Hydropsychidae; genus Arctopsyche; species Arctopsyche grandis. The sequence continues at coordinate 35,929,011 of NC_135356.1, forward strand.
TAACTACAGTATGTTTCGGAAGAAATATAAAACAAATCGGATGACACCCACGACCTAAAACGAATTAAAAAATCATTATAACACTTGTATATACATATGTAGATAAAAAAAGTCATCCAATTCAAGAATCGATTTTCATTTAATTTCAAAAGCCCTCGGACACGAACGCTTTCAAAACGCTTCCAATTCGTGTACATTATTTATTAGATTATGTACGTATAAAAAGCACAATGGTCATCATTAGATTAAAAATCCGATAAACGTGTTGCTGACCGCCGTGTATCTATTTGATCAAATTATCTAAATCGATTACGTCCACCGGGTAGTATATAGATATATTTTGTATGATATTTACTATTTATAATATAAATATGCACATATATTACGCGACATAAAGAGCATAACACGATAATAATCTCGATAAGAGGTTTACTGACTAATCAATTGCGCATATGTATATTTATACTGAGGCCCATGAATTACAACACAACAAGTGTATATTTTGATTTTAATCAATCCAAGTGCATCGTCATGATACAAAGACGATCCATTAACTGATTTTGTTTAGTTATGAATGATCTATTATATGTATGCATTCATACATATGTGTGTATATGATGTGAACAAGTCATTTTGGTTTTGGCTTTACTATGTTTGTTCTAATTATCTCTCTTAGGATCTGTTGTAGCGTCATTCGACATGGCGAAATTTGTAAGCGGAGATTTATATGCAGACTTGACACATATGTACATATACGAATACATAGCGAACAATATACGAATACTGAGTGCGCATCGTAACGTCAGAGGCCAAACGCAAGTTATCGAACTTTCAACACGTCGCACAGTGTGCCCGAATGCAGATCTGCTAAATGTCAAAAACTGTAAAAAAAGCTAAATGTCAAAAACTGTGGCACATAATAACCTGAAATTTTGAGATTTTCAAAATTATGAGAGTTCAGATATTATGAGATTTTAATATAAAGCCATGGACTGGAAGTGGCAGTTTACTTCCGCACATAATTTAGTTGAATTGAATCTGCATTCAATTATTTTTTTATTTATTTAAAAATACATGGGGAAGGCAGCAAAGCCGACAGTCTTTAATAGATTTGACTTAATATAAATCTATATGGATCCACCTCACGGGACCGAAAGTGAAACGCCCAAAAACGCAAAGATCGAAAATCGAAAGAACTTAAGTCGAAAGATAAAAAAGGGTCTTTTCCCCCTCCGTCGTATATACTCACTTAATTTGCGCGAGCAGGATACAACAGGAACAAGAGGAACAGGCTTTTCCTCCCGTATTCTGCGCGCGCACATTAAACAAAACTGTATGACAAAAAAAGAGGGATAATTTCACCGCATGCCACTCATATATATTATATATACATAGTACCGTTTACCATGCACCCTTTTTTTTGATCTTTCGACTTAAGATCTTTCGATTTCCGATCTTTGCCTTCCGATATTTGCGTTTTCGGGCGTTTCACTTTCGGTCCCGTGAGGGAGACCGAAAAAAAAGGTACCCAGTATAAATATATTTCATTGCATATTACGAGTCACAAGTTTGGTCAAGTGTGACGGACTTTTGACGAGACTAAACAAAATTCGATTAATAGTTCATCAACAATATAAAACGAAGATATTGTAATAGGTTTTTGAAAAATATTAAAATCGTGAATGTCTAGATAGATCTGTAAACGGCCACATCGTGCGTCGCCACTACAACTCACTATACTGAAGCGATTCGTTTCATATCCAATCTTTCGATACAAAAATGTTTGATATTTTATATTCCATGCAACAGACTGAATACATAAAGTACGCTAACCCTCATCGCTCTCCCGAATTCCACTTCAATTTTATTTAAATTCCACCATACTTGACTGCCACGCAAAAAAGACAAAGTTTTGTTTTATTTTGGCACGTTGAACAAATCCCACTTGCCATCCCTGGCAAATTTATTGCCATTACAAAAAACGAGGTCGAAATTTCTCACGAAAACAATATTTTATCTATTGACACCTCGCAAACAAATATAGCAAATTCAACATTTCAATGATGCCAAATCAATAGCAGGTACACATCTAAGCCTAAAAAAAAAAATGTTTATGATAAAATCCATCGTGAATGAGAATCATAGATTCAAATCTCGGCCGGCATCGAAGATGTTTTGCTGCTAACAAAATATAGATAATTATAGAATCCAGATTGACAGATTTCTGTCAGTATTTGCCGGTTTTATTTGACAATACAATTGTTGAATCAGTTCCATACAAAATTGCCACCAACAAAATCATCATCCATTCCCACTTTTCATCCGTTCCGCCCCATAAAGCAAATACGACACCACTAGAGATGTTCTATATCCTATTCCATCAGTCATAGAAAACAATATAAAGGATTTTAAAAAAACTATTACACCTGTAATATATTTCATTTCAGGACTGTTCTCAGCACGTAGAAGAATACGCGATTTCTATTAGTCTGCCAAGATATTTTGACCAATAGGAATCGGAAGTCAACCCGGAACAGAAATTCCCGGGAACTCGTGGAATTTTGATCTCGAATCCGGGAAAAAATATTTCAATCAAAACGCAATTTGAATGGTTTAATAAAGGCGAATGTACATATGTCCTACGATGAAACTTTTATAAAGTGTATCCTTCATGTATTGACGATTCCACAATGGAAAAAAAAAACTCTTTTAGATTCTGATGAAGATGAGACAATTGTGTATTTGATGAATGAAGAATTAAATGAGGAGTTATCATAATAACATAAGTAATAAACATGTTGATTAAGATTACATTTCACTAACGACTTAGTGGACAAAATTGAAATCTCTATCGGGGTTTCAAAGTTACAGAATTACATTTCACAGCGAGATGCGAGAAACAAAGTTACAAGAGTTTAAGAAAGGGAACACTTAACGTTGTACAAGTTAATCTAAGAAAAACCATGTAAAAATAACCTCGCCTTTAAAAAAGAAATAAAAACAAATTTTATATTAATTAAAAATAAATTAAATTGAAAAAAAATCATATCACATGACTCGAGATCCCGGAAATCCCAGAAATCCCGGAAACGATCCTGAGTTCCGTCCCGTGTCCCGAAAATTGAAAAAGTCCGGGAAACCGAGAGACACGCGGCGCGTGTTTTTATTTAGATAGTTTTGCGCAAAAAAACGCCAGCACGCATAATCTATGCTATAACACCCATACTTAAATCCTTGTATTGATATTAATCGATAATAATGATTAACATATTTGAAGAAATGTCAAAATAATAAGATCGTACGAATTAACAATAACATAAGACAAGCCCATTAACAGCCTGAGTCTATGCAATGCCATACGATTATGTGTATCTGCGCCTTAATACTTTGTATATATACATACGTAAATTAAGTAGATAATTTAATCGTGAAACGGTTATCATTTTTATTATAATAAATATTGCTGCAAAAAATATTTTTTTAATTTTTAAAATATTCCAAAATTATTGAGAAAACTTGTCGAAAAAAATGTTAATTCACCACAAGAGGCCAATAACGCACCCGTACCGTTCGATTCAGCGCGTTCGCGCATGAAAAGTCTGCCTTCTGCAAACACTATTGAAATATACCTTCGGTCAACTGAATACGTATTCATGGGTTTATATACAAAATATTTATGTCCATTTACGAGAATAGGGACACGGATACCAAGGTCATCATCTATCCCGAGAATCAGGTTTTGTCGACCTGAAGGGAATCCACCACTGATGGTGAGCGTCATCGACCTGTAGAAGAGCGCTATTTATTGCAGTCATTGTGGTCATTGGCCACGGATGACTCTCGTACGTGTAGTAAGAAGTAACCTATGTGGTTGAATACAAATGGGACATTCAGATCGGTGACATCTCAGCCGTGGACTAGTTGACCTTTACGATCGTGGAATTCAACGTTTAATTAATTCGGTTTCGGAATTGACGTTGTTGATTGTTGTCCGCGACGATCCATGAAACGTTTACAATTTATATCCATGAAATGTCCAATATTATAATCTTATTAAATTCTAAATTCATACAGAAATATATTATTAACCTATGCTTCACCTGTATGGAATAACGCCTCCAATACAAACCCTTCCGAGCTCCAAATAATACAAAATAAATCCCTAAAAATCATTTATAACACAATCATATATACTAACTTGAAAAAAACTGCATGCCATATATAATATTCCGTTAGTTACAGACATTACTAACAAACTAACCAGTAGATTCTATGACAGAATCACTAATAACCATACTAACACACTTGTCAAGAGTCTTGGTGATTACAACAAAATGTTTATACCCTTCGGGTATAAACACAGATTACCTAAACACAATCTGCTTTAGATCATCGACTTTAGAGAATCTTTCATTAATATTATATATTAGATGTATTATGAGCATTTATAAGAATTGTAAATAGGTTTTCGAGCTCTTTTTCCAATTATGCTGTACATTAACATTAGAATAATATAATACTATGATTACTAACAAAATTAAATTAAAATAGAAAATGATCAGTAGATCAGTAGCTATTGAAATAGATATAAGATATATTGTGAACATAATTTAGTAATAATAAAAAGCATTTAAAAATCAAAAAAAAATACATAAATATGTATGGATTACGCACATTATACATATGTATATACAAAGTGTACTGCACGTTTTAAACAAAGTTATGTACATGAGTCAGTTTTCTTTAATATGTACCTATATATATGTAGATATTTATCTTTTATTTTCAGGGCTGTAGAGTTCAAGTTGTGGTCTTTGGCCGGAGTCAAAGTCGTTAAAAAAAGAATATGAGAAAGTATACAAGCTTCTAATATCAAGTTTATATGGGATAAGAATAAATGAGAGTGAAAAAAGTAGCTTTACCACTGTTTCAATGAGTTGCAAAGGGGTAGTAGAAAGAGGCGTATGGAAAGCGAGCTATCATCGCTCCCATCTGATAAAAATTTCCGATGTAAATTTTAATGAGTTCACTAATGATTAAACTCCTTTAGCTTCATGTCGTTTAGACAAAAGCTTACTTGAATGTTACGTTAACCCCGTCGGTATATGTACATATGTATATCAAAGCTACCTAAAGAGTGGATAGAAATGGTTCAAAATCAGGTCACAATTTTTCGACGGGTAGGAACGAACGTCACTGAACGAACAGAGTAAAGCTAGGGGTTCCAAAAAACCATCAGAAAAAAGCCGATTTTTTTTAAATCAAAAGCCGGTTGACCAGTTTTCACCGGCGTCAGAAAAATAATATTCAAAAATAAGTTAAGAAAAAATTAATAAAAAAATATAAATATAATGCATTATGTTAAAATTTTATTTAATTAGTTTTTACTGATATTTTTTTGTACATAACCAAAATAGATAAAATATTCACGAAAAACCTGATAAAATAATAAAATAAATAAATAAATTTCTGATTATTAATGTAATCGGAAATTATATAGTTTATAATTTTTTTATGAATTGTATTAATAATAAACATAAGCAGTTTTGTTTAATTATATGGTGAAGTTTGGAAAAAGACCTTTACCTTGAATCCGGATTCAAGTTAAACCTGACGTCAGATTAAATGAGTTCAGGGTATGTTAGAGAACGCTGGTATATGTTGTATCTTTCGTCGTACGAAAGTTTTACTTGTCGTTCGAATCATCTTTGAGTCTATAACAAAATATTCCTTTGCCGTGGTCTTGTTTAAGTTATTGAAACTACTTTCAATTAAGCTTCGGCGCCTTAGCGTGCTAAATTGGTTCCCTTTGTTAATTTCTATTGTTAACCCTTTTTTTGCTCTCTAGAGAGCAACTTTATTGTTCGACGTGCATTGTTAATTTTTATGATGACCCTTTTTTACATTCTAGCTTTCTTCTAGCTAGAAAATAGACCCAAAATGCCCTGTTTCCTGGAAAAAGCACGCTTCCGGTCCTACCTCTACTCTAAAACAATATTTTATTGGTTTATGACCTAATCCTCACCCGTTACTAAATCTCAAAGCTACCGCTAAGTGCTGTTCCTTTTTATTTTTGTACAAAGAAGTATACACCTATTCCCTAAGTACTAAATTAATATGCTCATTTTCATAGAAAATTGAAATTCATAATGTTTAGCTTTGGGAAAAAAATAATTAAAAAAAACCTTTAAAAGCCCGTTGATTGAGCCAAAAAAGCCGGTTTTCGATTTTTTGAAAAATTGACAAAAAGGTTTTATGGTTTCGGTTTCAGCCGGCTCGAAAGCCCTAGAGCAGCGGTTTCCAAACTTTATGCTTTTTTTTCGCGCCTTTTATTTTTTAATAAATATAATAATATAGATACGTTTTAAATAATAAACTTTTATTTAAAAAAATACTAAACACTACAATAGACAGAATAATAAAAAGGTTTTGCTATAACATAAATTTATACGAACACGTATATTTATTTTATATTAAATTAGTAATTTAACTACATCTAACACATCAAAATTGAATACGAAGGATGTTGTTGTTTATTGGCACAAAGTTTATCAAATCTTGGGGGCAATATGGAGAGTGCCACTCGTAACTCCTCTTCGACTGGATTAACCTGGCTCGATATTTGGTTTTCATTGCAGCTAGTGCCGAAAAGCCCGTTTCGCATAAATAAGACGTTACTTGCATTGCTTTTCAATACAAAGATTCATATTCCCACTAAGATTCATCCAAAATTTAATTATGGTTTCATTTTGAAACTTTTGTTTTAGTGAGCTATCGCATGATAATTCTATCAATTTTTCTTTTTCGATGGTTGTCAGCTCGAATTCGTCTTCTTCATTGTAGTTAAATGGATTCTGTATCCACAAAAACTTTGAGAAATCAAGGTCTTTGAAATAATTGGAAAAATGCAGCACTAAACCATCCAAGTGGTCACTAAAAAGATTTTTACTTGCATCAATATTGACTGTGGCCCAGAAATCTTTGGAAAGTTACAAAATATTGTAAATTTGATTTCCATAACTTCAACTTCAACTATATAAAAATTAGATAAAGATAAAAATCATCATTCATCCATTGAATTTTTACTGTTAAGCTACGAAGTTTTATTTATTTGTAGATATTATGGTATGAAAATTATTTTTTTATTAAAAAGTTTTGGCGCCTCCCCTGGCAATATCCCGCGCCTCCCCTGGGAGGCTCGCCTCCCAGTTTGAAATGAAACGACTAATGAATGAATTTTGGCTCTGACTTAAATAATGTACATTTATTTATTAGATTTTTTTAATTTACTAATGAACATATGTGAATGTATGCAACGAGAGTATGCAAATATGAAGCGCAGTGTTTATTTTAGTCATTTTCTCATGTTAAGTCAAATCAAGGACCAGTATTTGACAAATCTGCTATTTTTTGATTTTTAAATGCTATTTATTATTACGAAATTATGTTCACAATACATCTTATATCTATTTTAATAGCTACTGATCTACTGATCATTTTCTATTTTACAATTTTAATTTAATTTTGTTAGTAATCATAGTATTATATTATTCTAATGTTAATGTACAGCATAACAGGAAAAAAAAGAGCTCAAAAACCTATTTACAATTCTTACAAATGCTCATAATGACAAATCTGTTATGCCAAAAACGTAGACTAAAAGTTTCATGTATTTATTTATAAATTAAAAAAAATACAAGACATTAAAATAAATTTAAAAGGTTAACAATTTATAATAGCATACGTGTATTTATTTAATAATCCAGATATATTCGATAAATCAGAATCAGAGTCGTCTTTTTAACGACTCCACAGCCATGATTTTTCTCTAAGAATAGACTCAAAACTTTTCATACCACCTTATTCCGGCCTAAAAATTCCAGTTAAGTGGATTCCGACTTTGTGAAAGCTCATTTAGGGGTTGAAATTAGCCAATCAACCCCTCATATATGTATATATATATAAACCAACACGCCATTCACTACTTAGGCAACAAGCAAAATATGCACCAATCAACAAATTATTAACAACTTAATATAAATTAAATTATATTACAATTCGATTGAAGAATGTCGATCGATATTGAAGCCCGTACTTACCTGATCCATCATCATAGCTCATATCAAATTTGTAGGGGTTGATTAGAAACATGAGCTTTACATATCTTCGTGATATTTCCTACAAAATGTATATGTACACATACTTGTATGTAAAGTGTGGTAGAAACTGTTAAAAACTTAAAAATGAACACATCAATAAAAATAAAAAGTTATGATAAGGAATTTTTTTTATTATTGAAGTGAAAATAAGCATAGATATTTTATTTGAAAGCGGAAACTTATAAAAAATTGTAACGTATTCATCATATTTTTATTATTTATTCAAAGTACAACAAACGACGACCGGATACAAATTCATCTGATCGAATTTTCAAGGGTTTCCCATGCGTCAATGTCGAAATACAAATGTATACACACACGCCAGTCATTCGTGAATAGCTCAAGCTCGCACGTTACACAATAATGCAGCGAGGGAAAATTGCGAATGTTTTGAAAATTTTGCACAACTGACATTCGACACAAAAGTAATTATAAAGTGAAAAATAGACTTTCCCGGGTTTTTTTTTATTTATTTTTTTATTTTTTTTTTAGGTTATGTGTGTTGTGTGTGGGAGTTGACTTGGCTTACCGTAAACCGAGAGCTTAGCTAGGATGAGGGCCCATCTCGGGGGAGGCGACTCTTCGCCACAATTAAGGGTCAGTTTCTGTGAAGGGCATCCCCCGCGACCCCCCCGCCCCGGGTCTCAGTCACGCCGAGTTCCCCTCTCGTCAGATGCGCGAAGCAAACAAGACGCGCGAACCCCCCCTAATCTCGAAGCGTACTGACGTTCGCGCGGATCAGATCTACAGATGCTACGGGCGCCTGCTTTACCGACACGATCGGCGCATGCGCAGCGGCGCCGATCATGCTCAATTTGAATAAAAAACAACAAATAAAACGGTCGCAACCAATTTCAACGGTACATCGGCGAGTCACCGTATGCCGTGTTTTAGAACAATAATGACGCTATTATTGGCTTCGTATGAAATTTGGCGCTGTTATATTGATCATACAACTCGACTCTGCGGCTATGATTCTTTTAGCTTTATCCCTGTACAGTTAGGGTTGCCAACAGGTCTCTTTTTACAAACCTCTTTTATGTTTCACTTACGATTATTAAGAGAACATGTTCACTTTTTTACAAAGTTTTTAAGACGTTATTAATGTTAACAACATAACATTAAGACGTTGCCAACATAGCATCTTAACGGGTTTGGTGCATCCGCTCTGAAATCGCCAGACAAATTGAACGACAGATTAACGGACGGCTGCTTTAAATGCAATTCTCGTCTTCTCGAATGATAGATTGCACATCAGATGACGGTAACTTATCGAATCTTGCCTTATTAAACTCGTCAGAAAGATCCAACTCAATTTTAATAATTGCATCTGTGCACATCGAAAGGTTACCCGTCATCTGATGTGCAATCTATCATTCGAGAAGACGAGAATTGCATTTAAAGCAGCCGTCCGTTAATCTGTCGTTCAATTTGTCTGGCGATTTTAGAGCGGATGCACCGCATCCCATCTTAAGAGGGCTGGACAGCAGCGCCTTGTCCATACAAACGTACTATACTTCTCCCTTCCTCAATTATGGCACTAGAGAAATTATTTTTTAATATGCTATGGATATCCACCATTGGGGTGCATCTATCGTTTTATTTTTTTGATTTATTATTTTTTATATGAGCTAGGAGCCGCCAAACATCTATAAAATCGCGTCTTTTTTACACCCACGAAACGAGTCCAGCGTGCTTATTTAACGGTCGATTTTAAAAAATATATGCCGATAGATGCACAGAAAGTATCTTTCTCATACCGATGATGAAATTTTTTTAAAAATTGGTCCAGTTTTGGAGGAGGAAATAGTAGAATACGAAACCTCGATTTTGTCAATTTAAAATACGTTTTATCTGGTCGAAGCGCAACTGTTGCATTCACTCAATATATATATATTGATATATATTGTCGCATTCACTCAATATATACATACACTCAATATATATATCGAAGAAAGGAACGGTAACAAAATTAAGGTTTCGGGTGTATAGCCCTCTTAACGGCGTACCGACATCTCAGCGCAAACCAACTCAGCGCCGACCTTTCAGCGCAGACAACTCAGCGGATGACAATTCAGCGCATGGACTATTCAGCGCAAAATCAATTTTTTCAATGAGTTTCAAATGCGTTTTCAAAAATAATTACTGTATTGAAATTGTCGGTCATATCTACATGATAATTTCATAAATGCGAATAAATTTATTTGATACTCCTTTTTATGTCTTTATTTGATGTCTCCCATCTTTCCGTCAACTTTTCAATCCCATTTGAATAAAAACTTTCCGGTTTCGATGTAAAGAACGTGTCTAGTACTGTTTTCACCTCCTCTGTTGTATTGAATTTTTTCCATTGAAATAATTTTGTAGAGATAAAAGTAAGTGTATAAAAATAAAAATAAAAACAGAATGAGGCCGCGCATTGTCGTGATGAAAGACGACACCCTTGCGATTGCGATTAGTTGGGGTCGTTTTTTTACGAGGTCCAAGTTCAATTTTTGCAGCTGTTCACAATATTTCCCAGTATTAATTGTTTGGTTAGCTTGCAACAACTAACTATAGCAACTAACTATATAATAGCACCAAACACAAAGCATTTAGAATTTAGCAAAGAATTTAGCAAACTACCGTTGACTGTTTCGGACATCGATGGTACCTCTGGCGTACACATCACATACATATGTATGTTTTTGGTTGCCACTGTTGCATTCTGGCCTTTATTAAATTCAAAAAGTAATCAGTGTCGAATATGCACTCTTTTCTCTGACATTTCAATAATCACAAAGGCTCTGTATACCTCGACTGCTGACGATAGACTGAAAAAAATGTTGAAATTATATACATAATACAAAGGCAACATTAAGCACAGATGCCTTAACTATTGGTTAAAAACAATATGTCATAGTCTATGTAAAAATACGACGTTACTTATGCATATATATATATATATATATATATATATATATATATATATATATATATATATATATATATATATATATATATATATATATATATATATATATATATATATATATATATATATATATATATATAAATATATATATATACACCCTTAACCAAGATGTTTTCCACCTGCCCCTACTACGTTGGCTTACGATTTTTACTAGGAGATCGTATTTCTATGTCCTTCGACGATTCAACGATTTTATTCAACTAGTTGTTTTACCCGGCTTCGCACAGTATTTGTAATATAAACAGCGTACACATGGCGAATCTAATAGCAAATATTCATTTGTCTTTTTATTAAATTTATTTGAATCGAAAAAAAAATCGACTCGTCGTCATAGAAATTTTAACTTGTTAACGAAATTACCAACCAAAGATACTTATATACATACATACATACTTACATACATACAAAGTCTCTTTCGAAGTTACATATTAGATATCATCAAATTCATAATGTCCGTAAAAAAATTATTAAATTTCAATTTATTATTGAATTTACTTACACATACCGTAATATTATCAATTAAAGAAAATAATAAAAAGGAGTCGGAGTTGGCTGATTTTTCACGACTCCGACTGCGACTCTGCTTGAAATGCTCCAGCTCCACAGCCCTGAAAAAAAACTCCAATTTTTATTAGATATTTATAAATAGAAACTTTGATTTTTTTCCATTGAATTAATTTTCGAATATCTCTGAAGTAATAATGATGATTGCTAATTTAATAATAATAATGATTGCTAATTAATTTTAATAATGATAATAATGATTATTTATAATGATAATAATGATTATTAATTTATTTTAAGTAATAATAATAATGATAGCTAATTTCTTACCGTTCTTGTTTTATGTAAATACATAAATACATATGTACATAAATATATGAAATTAAAAAATATATATTTTTTGCGTAAAACATGTTTGAAAAATCAAATATTCAATTAATTTTTTCCTATTTAATAATTGCTTTGGTTTGTTTAATTAAATTATAAAAAGTTTTATGTTCATTGGAATGAAGTTTTAGCCAAGTAAATATTAATTTATCATATATATGACTTCAATTATGAAATCTTTTTTTTTTTTTTCAATTTTAAATATCGGCACTAATTAAACTGCGCATAATGAAAATACAAAAATAGAACTCGAATGTTTTAATAATATTTTGGTGCTTCGGTAAAAGATGATAGGACATTTAAGTGGAATAAAATACAGAACGTGTCATGAAATACGTGCCAATAGACGGAATTTTTTGATCGTAAAAAAATGAAACGGATTTGCAATCAGTATTGATAACAGATCACAGATCACATTTCTATGGTTTTTAATGTGTATTTAATGTGTGTAGTGTATCATTTGTATCTGATCATTTTGCAAATCATTCGTAAACCGCTATTCATATCACACATTAAATACACACTTAACTATGTATATTTAAGTTATTTTAAATTTGAAAATTGCATAATATTTTTCTATTTTAAACATCTCCATATTTTACAACATCGCCACATCTCAATAATTTAGCTGTGTTGATGATTAACTCAATAAACGGTTGTTTATCGTGTTCGTGACGATGTTATCGAAACGTGAAACTTTTCCTGCTGAATGTCAAAGCAATCAAAATACAATCAATAAAAGAGGAATCGAGAGATTATAAGAAAAAAAACAAAAGAAGCGTTTTATTATGAAATGACACTTTTCAATTGCTTACTAATGAGATTTTTCCCCAGAATTTTTATTATTTCCAATCATTTTCTACTTTTCTCCATAGACGAACTCACTACTCTTCTGCCTGCGAGATATTGATTTTCAAACTATTATTGCATTTTTTTTTTTTGTGAAAAACAATAAAGAGCTGACTATTGAATAGCCATATAGGATAACGGCTGAAAAAATAATGGAACATCAGAATATATCCATATTGGAATTGGACAAAGTGGGTGTTCAAAGGGCATTCAAAAGAATATATGACAAAGATATAAGAACTGGGGTAAACCACCCCGCAATAAGTAAAAATGAAAATCTTAGGGGTGGCGAAAGCTCAAACATATTCCATACTTTTTCATATTTAGAGCTACATTATTCATATATTTAGGTGTAAATAAATAGCTTTTGGAGCCTTTTTTTTTGTTTTGCTGTACACTAACATAAAAAATAGTTTTAAAAATATAGAATTATATTAGAAACTATTATAAAAGACCTACATAGATGTATTATGAACATTAAAAAAAGTCTAAAAATAAAAAATTAACTATGTATTATGGATTCAAGCATCGAAATTCTATAATGGATGGTTTATTTAACAAAGAAATATTACAACTCACGTAATTCTGTGATAAAACCGTTGACAAAAATGAATGAACCGGTTCCCGAAAATTGCATACATGGAAAATTACGCATATGAAAAATCCGCGCATTCCGATTGTTAACCTAAAAATTCAAGAGTTTTATTCTAAGCGAAATTTTTCCAATTTTATACGTTCACCATCTCTCTCAAGTCAAATTACATCACAATAATTCTTTTTTTTTTTTGCTTTCGAGGAGATGTTTAGAAATTGAACATGCACCCTTTACACTTATTGGTGCTCGGGTTTCCAACAAAAAAACCTATTTAGAAAAGTTTCAACTTGAAACAGCTACAATAGCTCGAGATTCTTCTTCTTCTCAATGCCCTGTCCGCATCCAGACATTGGTGACGGGTGACCGTAAAAAAGTCGAAAATGTTCGTTTACCATGCATACATATGCAAAACGGTTAGTATATATCAGTGGCGTGCGGTAAAAGTCTCTCTCCCCCCGTCGTACATCCTCACTTAATTTGCGCGAGCAGGATAAAACAGGAACAAGAGGAACAGGCTTTTTCTCGCGTATCCTGCGCGCGCACATTAAACAAGGCTGTATGACAAAAAGAGAGATAATTTCACCGCATGCCACTGATATATATATATATATATATATATATATATATATATATATATATATATATATATATATATATATATATATATATATATATATATATATATATATATATATATATATATATATATATATATATATATATATATATATATATATATATTGTATATATATTATCCCCATGGTTATCAAACGGGGAAACTCGTATTTTGTACTCCGTATCATGTGTTCGAGGTACTCCATCTTTCTCCCCTTGATGACAGAAACAAGTTCTCTGCCTCTCCCTATCATGCCGAGGACAGCTTCATTTGATATTTTTTTGGTCCACGGAATCTTCAGCATACGCCTGTAGACCAACCCGGTCTTCAGAGTCCACGTTTCACATCCATGTAGTAACACTGCCCAGACGTAGCTCTTCGCGAATCTCAAACGCGTACGAAGATTGGGATGCGTGTTTGTAATCGCCGCTTTCATTTTGATTAATGCTGTTCTAGCCAACTCGATCAAAAAAATTGAAAATTCAGCGAGTTATACGCAATCTCCAAAGGCTCAAAAAAAAAAAATACCCCTAAAAGTAGATTTTTTTTTAAATGTCACATTAGTGGTCCCCCTTAAGTCGAAAGATAAAAAAAGAGTGCATGGTAAACGGTACATACTCACTTAATTTGCGCGAGCAGGATACAACAGGAACAAGAGGAACAGGCTTTTCCTCCCGTATTCTGCGCGCGCACATTAATACGGGAATAAAAGCCTGTTCCTCTTGTTCCTGTTGTATCCTGCTCGCGCAAATTTAGTGAGTATGTACGTGAGCATGTACCGTTTACCATGCACCCTTTTTTTATCTTTCGACTTAAGATCTTTCGATTTTCGATCTTTGCCTTCCGATATTTGCGTTTTCGGGCGTTTCATATTCGGGCTCGTGACGGAGACCGGTCCGTCTGCTATGTAATAACACTGTTTTCAGTATATGTATGTTTATAGAAGGGCCAAATTTGATATTATAAACTAGACCTTAGATGCTTTTTGAAAGGGGTACGAATGGGTCGAGGACATACCATTACCCCACCCCCGAGCAACGCTGGGTAATTAAAATAATAGTACATATATATATATCTAATGTGTCGATCTGTTGACACTCAGAGGATGGTTTTGAAAAATTAAATGACTTATGATTCGAAAGTATAAATTCATTGAAGCTGCGGAATTCAATTAGAACCCGGAAATTTGATTTTTTGCGCAAAAATGAAATTTTCTCATGAAAATTCATTTTTGTCCCGGACATTTGAAACTACGTGTGCTGGATTGAAATGCACAAAAATGTATGTATGTATATTTTTCTCTTTTCATATAATTTGAATGTGTTTTTTTTTATTTTAACAATTAGGGAATTGACAGTAGCCATATGGGAATCATAATGGACCATTTAAATGACCCGTGGTAGGACATTTACAGTCTCTAAATGCACATAATAACTAAAATCGTACTCATTTTTTGTATAGAATTTAAAAATCTCACATAAAGTAGTAGAAAAATGACGGTATCAAATTTGTAAGTCTACGACAGGTATACTATACTTTTTATTTATAATAGCAAGATAGGGATAATATGTATATAAGGGTTTCTGATTTCCCGGACTTTTTCAATTCCCGGGACACGGGACGGAGCCCGGGATCGTTCCCGGGATTCCCGGGATCCCGGGACACTTATTAATAAAAAAATATTTATTTATTTACAAAACAATACGTAATATATCTATTAACACGAAAAAATGTAATTATGATAGTAAACTTATTTAAAGTAGCTTCTTAAGAATACTAATATTTTTAAATGAGAATCCGAAAGTCTAATTCTAGATTTGGTACAAAAATTTCTAGCAATGGAAAAAACTCTTTTAGTTTCGGTCGAAGTTGGTTTTATTGTTAAAAGGGACGAAAACAATTTTTTAAATTATCGGTTTTTTATATTTGAATTTATTTTTTAAAGTCGAGGCTAATTTTTATTTACGTTATTTTGTATATTCGTCTTTGATAACTCCTTATTTAATTCTTCATTCATCGTCAAACACACAATTGTTTCATCTTCAACCGAATCTAAAAGAGTTTCTTCCATTGTGGAATCGTCAATACAAAAAGGACAATACTCGCTTCATAATAGTTTCACCGTAGGATATACATTCGCTTTTATTACAAAATTATAAGAATGTTTTGTTCGGTATAAAATCAGAATTTCTGATTCAGAATTATTTAAAATTTGTGTTAAAAAAATCAGTTTTAGGCTTCTTCTTTCTTCGATTTTGATTTTTGAGAATATTTTACAATTCTTTGTGTATTTGATTTTATTATGTCCCTTCGTGCAGTCGTAAAAATGTTGTATGTTTTCAAGATTTTTTTAAATTCAATTCCCGGGATTCGAGATAAAAATTCCTGGGACACGGGACAACAAAAATTCCGTGAATTCCCGGGAATGTCTGTCCCGGGTCGACCCGGGTCAGAAACCCTAATGTATATAGTATAATTTTTTTTATATACAAACATATATGTACATCTAATCGGATTTGATGTTTCATATCATTTGATAATAAATTCAATACAAGCAATTATGTAAGTGACGACTAACATCGCTAACGGGACTTTTTTTGCAAAAATAACGATAATTTAAAATAATATTAGGACAATTAGTATTTTCAAACGTTGTTGAGGTCAATGACGTTCAATTTTACAGTTTCAACTTGTATTTTTTTTTAATTAACTCACATGTATTGTACAGTGGCGGACAACTTATCTTTCTACGCATCTATGAATACAGCTAAATAAACTCCATTACCAAGAATTACAGATAGATTTAGCTTAACATAGGAAAAAGAGTAAGGCAAGAAGATACATCTCGCCCAAGTTATTCAATGCGGTACTTGAAAGAGTTTTCAGAAACTTAGAATGGGACACATCTGGAATATAAAAATCAACGATCGCTTCTTGAGACATCTTTAATAGCTCGCGATCGAACTGACTCAAAAGACTAACACGGCTGGACAGGGAAAATAGGAAAGTACGATTCAAAATTAACGTAGATAAGATAAGAATAGAAGCGTGGTGTAGAGGCATTTTCAGCAGTGGGTGGCGAATGGCCGTAGATGATGATGATATTGAAGTTATTTAAATACGGATTTCAACTATGAGCCGATAAGGCTATCTTACGTTATTAATCCATTTCGGAATTTGTCTGTAAGAAAAAAAGTGCTAATCGTTCATAGAATTGAGTAACGTGTGTATAATATTAGTCATATTTTAGTTTTTATTATTTTATTTTTCATTTGTTTGTTTATATGTAGCTACTAGATATATTATGTATTTTGTAAAAATCTATAATTGGGCTCAGATGTTATTTTTTATGTTTATTTGAGGCCTGTTGATTTTTCAATAAATAAATAATTTATAAACCTTGCAAAAATAATCGTCTATTTTGGATAGTGTTTATATCAAAGATAAAATATATCATCTGTTATATGATCGTTATAGGATATCGTTACGCTTAGTGTGTACAGTTTTTGAATCAGAACCAATAAATTTGGTACATATGTACATCATAATTCAAAACTAAAGGGCTTATTTTTTAAATTTAATTCAAACACACCTAATCGAATGGCACGGGCGCGTTCTTTGCCTTATGTGGAGAAAAATCACGTCTCACTGAGCAGGGATTTTTTGTCGTTTCTCCTAAGTTTCTTCAAATATGGGAATCACTGTTATCGATTACTTTCAAAACTATATCAATACAAGAAATTTTGGCCTGGGTGTCGTAGCATAGATCAAGCGTACTACCGTTTTTTTTGGGGAATTGGAATTCATATAAATTATCGGTGCCCCTATTCTATTTAATTTAACACTACACCACTGGTATACGATCTTACCATTTTAAGTAATGATATTTACATATATAGCAAACAAATAATCACATTTATACATATATCTTTCGTAGACCAAGACTACTCCCTCTTGTAAATATTTTTAATTATTCCATTATTATTTTATTATTAATGTAATTATATTATTTTATATAATTATTTTATATATATTATTTTATATAATTAATTAATATTAATTATTAATTATTATTAGTTAATATATAATATTTAATTATACTTTTAGTCGTTATAGAGCAAATCTACCATCATCATTTGTAACCGTTCTCCATCATCCATCCATCTTCTAACATTTATAAAATCCCATGCATATATGTATCATTCATTGATGACTTATTCCACTTACAGTGCTGGATTTAGGGGGGGCTGGGTTGGCGGCACCCGAGGGCGCCAAATAAGTTAGGACGCTGCTCGATGCGTCAAAGGCGCTTTAAATTTTAAAATTAGAGTGCCAAAAGCCATACAAAATTTTAGATTAGAGCGCCAAAGGCGAAATTTTTTTCAAGGGGCGCCACTGGGTATAAGGCTGGCACTGTCCACTTATGTTCGTCCTTGCGTCCCTTTAAACTCTTGGGTAACATTTAAGCACTTATGTATATCGTCCATTGACAATACCCGCTCATTAGCATTTCAATCTCTCTACTCGCTCCTCTATGTCAGGTACTTTTTGTATCTTCGAGCATCCAAAGATGAAAGTATTTTGGCTTAAAATACACAAGTTTTACATCCATTCGTAATTAGTGTCAAAATTAGTTGATTTTTTACATACCTCTTCTTAGCTTGTTAACGCTTTTTATTAAAATCATCGCCAATAATTATATTATGATAATTTTAAATAAAAATTAATATTAGAAATTTTACATAAATATGTACAAAGACCTGAACCGGAACCGAACCGAAAATCGGAAAAACCGTTAATTTTGCCGGAACGAAAACCGAAACCGAACCGATATTTTTTTTCGGTTCGGTATAATTTGTCAACTTGTAGAAACCGAAATTGACGAAGAAAACCAGAATATTAATTATGAAACAAATATACTACCTTTCATTAAGAACTGTTCTTTCCCTCATCTCATCGGAATAATATGTGTGGCACATACTTTACAATTAGCAATCAAAGATTCTATGTATTAACGATTCCGATTTAAATACAATTATATGTGAAGCTCACGAGTTAGTTAAAAAGTTAAGAATCCCTTGTGAAATTTAACGAAAATGATACTAAAATACCTGTATTACTAGACGGCATAAAACATTCGATATGTTAAACTCTTTATTGTTATGGAAAGAATTTTGTTCAAAAATAGCTGAAAAAAATATAGAGTACAATTTTCCAGAACAAAAATGTATCGAAATTATTGTCATCGTTGAGACATTACGGCCATTAAAAGAATCCACAATGATGAAATTGCAAAGCGAACAAATGACGTTGAGTGATTTTTACGGGATTTGGATGCAATCAAAATTGAAACTACAAAACTTAAAAATAGATACCTACACCCATGCCTGTAAAAATTTACTTCTCGAATAAAACAAACTACAAAATTTTTTCTAAACTGTTGTCGCACTTTTGTTCCTAAAATCAGGGCCCGATGAAAAGTTGGTAATCCTAAAGAAAGTCAATTAAGTTTGAATAAAAATATGTCCTTTTTCTGCATTTTAGCTACATTAGAATCCGCCCTCTATTCCGCATTCCGAAATATTCTCCTTTGACATTTTAATTATGTATGTATATGATTGGCATAACGAGGAATGACAGAAAGCGGAACACGTGGGTGAGAAGTATAACAAGGGTAGTGGATATAGAGGATAGAGTTAAGAGATTAAAATGGCAATGGGCGGGTCACGTAGCTAGAAGAATGGACGAAAGGTGGACAAAATAAGTGCTTGAATGGTACCCGAGAGAATGCAAAGGGGTAAAAGGAAGACCACATGGAAGATGGGTAGACGAAATTAGGAAAATGTGTGGGGTGAGATGGATGAGAGTTGCCGAAAATAGAGTGGAAGCGAGTTGGAGAGGCCTTCATCTAGCAGTGAATGGCGAATGGCTGTAAATGATGATGATGATGATCACAATAAGTTATAGCGAAAAGCCGTATATAGAGATGTATAGGCGGTGTGGCTGTGTTTACATTGCTAATATTTAAAAAAAAATAACGGTTCGGGTCTAAAATACATATTCTCCATTCCAGCCACTGGAGTAGTGGTTCGAATACTACATATTATATTTTCCGTTTGTCGGTAGATGGCTCAAATCACTATTGAAATAGCGCCAAAATCAAATTCTCAATTTGCGCCAATGCAACGACGGACAATAAATGTCGCTCATAAGTGTAAAAATTTTAGAATTTTAGTAGTAAATTTATAATAAAAAAAAACCCCAAATTACTTAGCTAACTTCAAGATCACGAATTTTGCCACCATTTCGTACAAAGAACAAGAACAAATTAGTTAAATCAAAAGAACAACAAATTA
The DNA here is from genome assembly GCF_051622035.1 of Arctopsyche grandis. Lineage (NCBI taxonomy): Eukaryota > Metazoa > Arthropoda > Insecta > Trichoptera > Hydropsychidae > Arctopsyche > Arctopsyche grandis. Next base: position 35,949,451 of record NC_135356.1, read on the forward strand.
GTTGATCTTCAATCAATTCGTATGATCTTGTTAAACCGTTTGAATGCTGACCAACGCCGATCGGTGTTTTACCTACAAGTCCATCAGTCCGAAATACGTAAAAAATAAACAAGAATACTACCCGCTAATCCTTTCCAGGTAGCAATGAAAAAAAATGCATTGAACATGGGTCGTGTAATACGTGTCAATGTTTATAAAGACTGGTTTACACCGTAATTTCTGAATGTATAACCATAGTAGAATTTCTCGATGGAAATCCCTAACTGCTGAGTATTTTAGATTGTGGCTTGGCATCTAACAACAATGACGAAGATGGAACTAGTTTTGAAAAAATACATTCATTAATAGACTTATTTTGTTTATTTTATATTGTTGCAAGATATATTAGAGAGTCTTAACACACCTTTACAAAACTCGAAATCCTCGGCGGTAGTTATATAGGTCAGTGATCTATATAATTATAATAATTATACGTTAATAATAATTATTATAATTATAATAATTATACGATAATTATACGTTAACCCTTTGAATGATGCTGACCGATTGGCGTTATGCCAACAAGTCCATGAGCCTGAAATACGCTGATAGACGTTGTTTTTTGAGTATGTAATAAAAAATAAACAAGAATACTACCCACTAAACCTTTCCAGGTAGCATTGAAAAAAAATTGCATTGAACATTGCTCGTGTAATCCGTGTCAATGTTTATAAAGACTGGTTTACGCTGGAGTTTCTGAATTTATAACCATAGCAGAGTTTCTCGATGGAAATCCCTAACTTCTGACTATTTTAGATTGTGGCTTCGCGTTTAAATTGTAAGCATTTTAACAACAACGAAGAAGATGGAACTAGTTTTGGAAAAATACATTCATTAATAGATTTATTTTGTTTATTTTATATTGTTGCAAGATATATTAGAGAGTCTAAACACACCTTTACAAAACTCGAAATCTTCAGCGGTAGTGATCTAGGGGTTTGTTTGGTTTAGCTACAATTTTTATTCCTGCTTTCTATTGAATTTCTAAATAATTCTTGCTAGAAATGTTGGCGAAATTTTCAGCGTGGCGGGCTTTCAACAGAAAAGACGTCAGCACTCAATTCTGATTGGCTGGATGGTCAAATAGGTTTTTTTTTCGATTCAAATAAGAAGAATATTTGAAGATTTTTTTCATGGTTTTTATTTCATTTCCATTTACCGAGTGAAGCAGAGTAGCATCACTAGTCTCTAATAAATGTGAATTAAAATTAAAATTAAACTTAGTATTTATAGAGACATCTATTGCTTTTTCTTTTAATTAAATAAATAATATCTGTTTATATTTATAAAAAGTTTTTTAAAAATATAAATAGATGTCTCTTTAACCCAGTAGCTAGGTATAGCCGTAACCGTAACTGACACGGTAACAGTGAGGCGCGCTCGTAGCGAACTGTCAGTGCGTCGATTTATACCAGGGGCCAAAATTAGGCTCGCAGTGTGCTCTTGGACATTGGATGACATGACGACACGAGTTGACCGCCGCGAACATCCAATTTATACTTAAAGATGGCGGATTGGGATGAAGATAAGTGCTTGTTTTTAATCGATGCCTATAAAGACAATCAAGTACTGTGGGATCCGAAGGATAAAAACTACTACAAAAAAAATTCCAAGGAAGATGCTTGGGCACAAATCGGTGTAATGCTGAGCGAAAGTAGTGTGGAGTGTAAGCAAAAAATGATCAATATTTTGGCCTCGTTTAGAAGAGAGAGAATGAAAAGAAAAAAATCAGTTGGAACGGGAAAAGGTTTGTATTAAAAACTAGTATATTACATTCGCTATTATTATAATATATATATATTTTATATTATATTATTTTTATAGAGAAAAACAAATTGTATGTAAGCAAGTGGTACGCATACGATGCACTTAATTTTTTGAACAGTCGAAACACAATTCATATAGGAGCAGATACACAGGTATTTATTTTTTTATTCAATAAATTAACGTAGATAAGACCAAACTAATGTTCAATAGTTATTGCATGTCTGATAGCATCTCATTAGATGAAAAACCAGTAGAAGTAGTAAAAAATTATTTATATTTAGGTCAAATAATTGATATTTCCGGTAGTAAAGATGAAGAGATAAAGAGACGTATGAAATTAGGATGGAGTGCATTTGGACGAATGAATGTGATTTTTTTTAATCAAAAATTCCCCTCTGCCTGAAGAAAAAGATCTTCGATCAATGCGTTTTGGCAGTGATGACGTATGCGTGTGAAACTTGGACACTGAACGCCAAGATGCTACACAAAGTTCAATGCACTCAAAGAAGTATGGAACGCTGTGTACTCGGCATAACGACGAAAGACTGGAAGCGAAAAACGTGGGTGAGAAGTATGACAAGGGTATTGGACATAGTATGTATGTAGATAGAGTAAAGAGATTGAAATGGCAATGGGCGGGCCACGTGGCTAGAAGAATGGACAAAAGAAGTGCTTGAATAGTACCCGAGAGGATTCAAAAGGGTAAAAGGAAGACCGCAGGGAAAATGGGTAGACGAAATTCGGAAAATGTGTGGGGTGAGATGGATGAATGTGGTGCAAAACAGAGATGAGTGAAAGCGTCTTGGAGAGGCAGTGGATGGTGAATGGATGTAGATGATGATGAATTTACTATTGGGTAATTTTCAAGTATCCATCAGCCAAACTAATTGGCTAATTCTACACGATTTTCTTTAAAATTTCAAGTTTCGCAGGAGGGCACTTTGTAACAATTACTTGATTTTTCCTCTAATTTTTTTTTAATTTTTGAATAAAAAGCCTTTCGGTGCTTCCTCTAATTATATGATGTAGATGCTTTCGGGTCATAGACATGGCAGAATCCTCAGAAACTGAAATATAAATAAACAATGAAAATTAGTAAAAAAAATTGAGTTCCAAAATACACAATTATTATTGATTTTTGTTTTAATGGGCAAATTCGGACAAACTTTGTTTTACTAGAATGAAAATAGAGATCCTAAAGTTTCATATCACATAAATTTTATTCGGCTTAAATAAGCACAATACGTTTAAAAACATAAATTTGTACAACAGGTAAATAAAACCTAAGTGAAAATAGTAGGGTTTGTTGACAGGTCGAAACATGGGAAATAAAATTTTAAAAGGAATGAAACTTAGTTTAATCTAGTTTACATATCTTGTTCTTTAACGTCTACAATAAGTTTTTCCACCAAAAACACTTTTAACATAAAAATAATCACAAGGAAAGGTTTAACAACAAAATTCCGCGTACAAATACAAGCGTATCACACAAATGAAAGGATTCCTACTTTGGGACCCCAACATAAAGTTTGATTTTTGGCCAGCTTTTGAGGTCAAATACCACTCTGTGCGGCGCAGCATCATTGTTAGGTGTAGAATGTTGTTAAAGCTAGTCAGTTTCTCCAATTTTCAGAAATTACTTGTAAAATCTCGTCATTTTCACTATCGAAAGATAGGTTTGTTGATCATGTCTCACATGATGATCGCTCCCACGAAAATCACCCACAAGGGAAAATGGTCACACTTCTTTATTTTTCTGAACCTAAAACAATTTTTATTATTTTCAGAACAATGGCAGCCAAGAAAGCAAGAACAACCTAACAACGGCTGGACCACAGAGGAAGAAATTAAAACCAGATCCGAAACTGCAATTGATAAAGGATGCTTTTTGTGTATTAAAAACAGCATCGAATAGTTCCAAAAATGAACAAGATTTAGAGCTGCGGTCTTATTTTGATTTTATAATCGAAAAAATGAAAAATTACAGCAGGACAACAAAAAATTCTGTTCAAAACGAAATATTCCAAATAATTATGCGTGCTGATCAGGGATCATACGATAGTGCGAACCATTGTGGAAATTTGACTGGAAACCAACAAAGCACATCAGTCACAAACACGCAGATCAGACAAAATGTTGACACGACAGAACGTCCACGAACAAAACGCTCACACGACAGTACGTTCGCGCGACAGAATGTCCACGCACAAAACGTTCACACGTTCAAAAACAAAAATGATAAAAAAAACCTTCAAAAATTCGATGAAACGCGTGACGATACTTTCACTGATTTATAAATATATGTATAATATATATATGGAGATACGCCAGTCCAAACGAAATTCATTCACAAACCACAAACATTGTCATAAGAATTTTGGATATAATAAAGAACCATAATGAAAATTTTATACTTTCTTTACTGAGGAACTTAATTTTGCACGATTTAATTTTGTTCTTTTGGTTCTTGCGTTTTTATTCGTGATTTGTTACAAAAGTTTTGTGTTTTTAACCTGGCTGTGGAGTTGCTTTAAAATTTATCGACTCCGACTTCAACTTTATCTTATGATTTGACTCCGACTCCAACTTGAACGATTTTAGTAAGATAGACTTTTCTTGTAAATGTAAATGTAATTCGTAATTTGTATAAAGAAATGATTAAATTTCAATTTATTAATGAATTTATTTCAATAAAATTTGAGACTCTAATTGAAGCATACCGTAATACTATTAATTAAATAAAATAATAATAAAAAGGGGTCCGAGTCTGTTGTTTTTTTACGGCTCCGACTCTCACTCCACAGCCCTGATTTTAAGATTTTTCTTTTATGTTTAATATATTTAATACAATATTCCCAAGAGCTAATATTAGAGACCCGTATTTTTAGCATTTATTTAAGTTTTAGTTATTTTTTTTTCAAATTTATTATATAATATGTTATATTTACATGTTTTACTTTAGCTAATAGAATGTTCAATTTAAGCATCTTTTTTTCTTTTAAACATACATATGTAGATTAATTTCGATACTTTAACACTGTGATGGCCGCCGACTCATGTTTGTATCATGTTGGGTGCACAACGCTTACTGACCGCTGATACATATATGATTCACGACTGCGCGAACTGTTTCAGGCCGCTGATATATTTTTGTATCACGTTTTCGTCATATACGAAAATATACCAGCAAATCCAGTGAATCATATATGAATCAGCGGCCAGTAAGCGTTATGCACCCAACATGATACAAATATGAGTCAGCGGCCACCATAGTGTTAACATAATTTGTAAAATGAGTACATATACAATTTGAATCTAATATAAAAATAATATTAAATGACATTTCTTATATTATATAATACATATCATTGAAATATATGAAGATGGACAAAAATTATAATAAAAATTGGTTATTGGATTATTAGTCACATCATGATCGCCCAAAAGACAATTTTTGCCATGAAAATCGCAAATACGGAATATTTGGCACTCGAGTTCTCGTTAGTATGATGGACTTTCGGCTGCCAGATGTTCCGTTATAGAGATTTTATTGCCTTTTGGGCGAGCGCTTTGTGACCAATAATCACCGAACCTAAAATTTAAATGAAAAGAATTCTGTTGTTTTCATTAGCGTTTATTTATTTCCAAGTGAATAAATAACAATGCATGAATCATGTCATCATTGAAACATACCAGTTTCATACATACATACACAGATACATTATAAACATCTCTGTAATTTGTCAAAGATCAAATAAAACAAATTTGTCACACAGCGAAAACATTTATACGAAATCTTTGGTATATTACATCAATTTTTTTACTATAATGTGTGCAGTATCAATATATTAAGTTTTGTGATTACATTTTTACGTATGCATTTATGTATATTATTCTGTATATAGCGAGGTGAGTCATTAACTAATCATCCAATGATATTCAAACGAGCTGAAATTACATATATCTATTGCGTGCATTGTTTATTTTGAGAGCGTATTCTATTACAGTAATTTTTCACAGGTCATTAAATGGTCAAAATATTATATAAAATACAATATATATGTACATATATGAAAATATTAAGAAATTCACCCAAAACCCTAAGATACCGACACATGGAACATTCAATAGGAATATGAAACATGAGGAAATAAAAATATTTCAGATAAATTTGCTTAAATAAGTATAACAATATTTTTTTATTCACACAAATTTAACAAAAGAGTAAATACAAGGAAACAATATTAAATTAGATTATGTATATGAAGTGACCTATTTAGTTATATAGAATTACATATTATATGTATATATATATAAATAAATACAATATTTACATTCGTAAGCATACTTTGTATATATATTATATGTATTCATACGGATGTATAATTTCCTAACGTATTTCCCTAGGATATATTAATAATTGGTATTACATATATTATATATTTATTTATGATGATACAAAACAAGCATAAGGAAAATTATGAACGATCAATATTATTTAAACAAATGAAGTGAGTATTGTGCGTAAACTTTTATAGAAAAAAAAGCAGAATTTAAATAAAAATTTACTACTCAAAATAAAATTCCAAATTACACCCATATGTAATTTTATAAACAAATATAAAACACGCTTAAATACGTTAGTATATATAATGTCATTCATTCATATTAAAATACAACATAACTCTCATAATCTCCGTTGCTCGGTTCGAAGAGTTCAAGTTGGAGTTCGAGACTCATACATGCTTCGGAGATGTTACAGCCGAAGTGTATTTTCAGTTGTAATATATTCCAACTCGCATTTTAGGTCATTAATATTCGAATACAATTCAACTAGTAAATTATATCTCTACAAGCGCAAATACACTTTAAACAATGTGCGCCAGTTGTAATATAACAGTTGAATCTGACGTTTTTACGAATGCTTTATAATTCAATAATGCGTTAGCATTTGCTAAATATAATATTACGAATGAGTACAGTATTACGATAGCTCTAAGAATGTGTTTAAGATAAAAATCTCCATCTAACCTGGTACCAACTTATAATTGAACTGTATTTTCAGTTGTAATAGATTTTGATCAGTTTAAACGTAATTCGCCATATGAATCAACTTACGTGAGTTAGGCGGAGTATATTCCAACTAGCAAAATACACTTCAACTATAACAGTATATTAACATACCAGGTGAGTTTAAATATATTTCTACTAGTCCAATTATATTACAACTGGAAGATACACTCCAACTGTATCATATATATAAAATTTCGAAAGAGACTTTGTATGTTTGTAGACTTTGTATTTTTTTCGATTCAAATAAATTTAATAAAAAAACAAATGAATATTTACAATTATTAGATTCGCAATGTTTGAGCTGTTTATATTACAAATACTGGGCGAAGCCGGGTAAAACAACTAGTATACTATATTCTGAAGCTTTTGTAAGATTAAATTCCGCAGCTAGTTCCTCGAACGAGCTGCAGAGTTCAACATACAATCGAGAATGATCTGCATGCATAAAAATTCCCTTAGTTTCAGAGATGGAAGTCAGATCTGGACCGAGATGTCGAGGTAGTCCACTGCCTTCCACCGAAACATTTGCATTTTTGAGCCGGATTAGATTCAGATCAGTAAATCCTCAGATCTAACTGACACACTAGGTTGCATTCCAAAGCGTCAACACCAGATAAATGATATAATAATAGAAGTGGCTTTAAGCTCTGAACGCAGGCGTCGCCATTGCGACTCAATAGGCCGCAAAGCGTTTCGTTTCACACTGGGTCTAAATTTACTCCAACTTAAACTTCCGAGACGGTCCTCGTATATATTTATTCGAACTGATCCGAAGCAACGGAGACACATTAAAATATGTACATACATATATTTACAAACACACGGTTACAAAGTTGAAACCAGCCGAGCCCAAATTCCGACTCGGCTCTTATTGCAATTGATACACTGCCGTTTAAAAACGGTCATGGCCGGTCAAAGCTCACGATACGCCACCGACCATATCCTATCTACCTATCGGTTGCAATGTTTTTCACGGACCAAATTTATGGAAACGAGTCGACGGCTTCGGGTTTTCGATTCGGCCGACTCGTTTCACATCTTGCACACGAGCAATCACACAACGTTGCAGTTTATAAACAAACACGCGAGCACTACAGCCGGAGCAAGCGAAACTTTGACCTATAATAGTACATATACACATTAAGGACAACACGTATGAACATACATATATCGAATTTCAATGGAAAAATTATCTACAAAATATGATACGGAATATCATACAGTTTTTCCACTTGTGGTGTTTTTGATTTGGAAGTCTCGTCACTAGACATAGGGATCTTCGGAACAACAACGATTATACATATACACAAAGAGATGTATTTTACTTCCCGAATGGGATTCTAACATTGAACTTTAACACATTTGAATGTAAATACAATGAAAGCAACCGAATAGCTAAAACAACAAGTCGTCAAATGTTTAGCATATTTCAGTTCTGTTACAGCTCCAAAGATACCTACTTATACTGGTTACACACACACACATAATGTAAAAGTTTAATTAACACCGTACATATTATACATATCAACTATTATATATGACATTTTTAAATTAAAAATTGGAGTAAAATACAATGACAATTCACTCTAAAACTAAAGCCTTCTGGAAAACAAACGACACACCACAACTCGATCTGCAGCTGACGGCAGATCAAGTGTATCTACGACGACGATCCAATTAGCTGAAAGTTCTAGTCCGATTTACTATAAGTTAGTCGGGTGTTAGGCCTCGTATTGAATTGGATGCTCTCTTCTTCAACCTTCTAAAATATACTATTTACAAACCGGTATAAAATCATTTTTGTTCAGCAGTACCGGTATTTTTACAATCGCTAGTTTCAGCGTTACAACACTTAGCGTCATCATCGAAGCAATTCATCATGCTATTTGTAAAGAAGTTTTACTTTAAAAAATCCAACACAAAATGAAAGGAATTAAAAACACAACATATACAAGTGTACAGTGTTTTTATCTCACAATTTGTAGTAGGAAAAGGGACGTATTTCCTCTTCTTAAAAAATGTCTATATACTAACGTTACTCAGCCATTTCTAATTAAGGTAATACTTTAGTTTTGTGACCCAAGATAAATAAAATAACTACTACAAAACAACAATTAAATCAATTCTTAACAATACAAAATGCATATTAAACTTTTCTATACTAATTTTGACTGTTAATGAGATGTAAGTGTGTAAAAAAATGCACAATTTTAACAGATTTTTGGTTTTTGCAGTCTTTAACTCAAAATCTAGTATTGTTGTACCAAAAATTAGTATTAGAATCCACAGTCAGATGCTTTTTCTATTGATTGTGATTTTTTATTGCTCTAAAATACTAATTACCTAGCAAATTTAATTCAAAATACTTTTGTTTTCGTGCATTTATTGGACCAGTTCTATATTTCACTACGTTTACAAGAGTTGGCCAATCTTTTTTTTTTAATCTGAACGTACTAATTGGAGCAGTAAATGATTTTAAATTACAATATGAAACGGCCTAGGCAGAACGCCCTTCGCTCATAAGTGAATTTTTGACTTTTAAATTCGCTAGATCATTATAATTATTTTAAAGCAATAAAAAATTATTATTTTGAATAAAAATACCAATAATTTTATTTTACTACCGCCATCTATGTATAAAACTAAAGAGTACATAGACGTCGCCCAGATTTAAAATTTGAAAACTTCAAACGCGTCTTAAACGATATTTTATCTCTATCGTAATGGCGGAGGATACATTTACTTATATTGATGACCAAAATGAGCAATATGGCAAAGTATGAAAACGATCAGATAAGAGGCAAATTTTTTTCTGAATTGTAATCGAAGGAGGTTTGTAAAAATCGCAACATATTTACAGAATCACTATTTATTCCAATGCTCACTTTTGTCACAGTGATACTAGATTTTGAGTTAAAGACGGCAAAAATAAAAAATCACACTTTTTTTAAACGTTTATATCTCATAAACGAGAAGAAGCCAATGTCATATTCAAATTTAGTAAAGATTGATTAGTCCCCGGTCCAGTAAGAAAAAACGTGATTTTTCATTGTATTTGTTTCTAATTCTTATAAAAACCTACCCAAAAGAAATCTGTAAAAAACGCCTTAGTGAGATAAAAACAACTGCAATTCCTATGAATTACTTTAAAAATGAAATTTCATACGTTAAGCATGCCTATACAATAAAAGAAGACGGCAAACAACTCGCCCTCTCCCCCTCCACACGCCCACAGCATAATTGACTAAGTAGATAAGCATATACCTCTACAGTCCAATATTATTTATCAGTGTACAAAAGGAGCAGAGGGATTTTGACCTTATCACTACCGGATGGATGGATTTATAATAAAATATTTCAGTTCCACCGTCGGCGATTTCATCGAGGAACAAACAGACTCTTCCAAATTCAGACGAAATCAACGGAGCCATCGAAATCTAGACACTGCTTCTGTGATAAAATGTAACAGAAATGCGACACGCACCGCGCCCTTACTAAAATTATTGCAATGGAGTCATCACATTGCACAACCGTGAAGATGACTAGTTTTCAATCACTTGACTGAGAAAATCAAACGTTGCGAAATTGTAAAGCAGTCAATTTACAACAAACGACAGTTTTGATAACGTCCCAAGTTAAAACCTTCCACATACATACATACACACGTATGAATTTCACGTTACAATTTCGGCGTATTAAATATATAAAAAATGTTTTATCTACGTATTAATACACATTACATACCTAAAAATATTACTATATATATATATATATATATATATATATATATATTATTATAATATAATATGAAATATTTGAAAATGGGACGTAGCACAGAAATATGTACATCTGGTATAAAATATAATTTAAAAAGTGTGGCAAAGAATAAAGTTCTGAATAATAATTGCATATAAACTTTCATTCTATAGCGATGTCTTCATACAAACCACGTGGGTAATAATATATGTAAAATGCAATTTTTTTTTTCATATTATAAGCCACACAGTTGCACAAAAATTCTAAACTATGCTTATGACATTATTGTGTGACCTACACATTGAGTAAATTATTACTCGTGTGGATTGGATGCTTTTTGCAGAACTATATTCATATATTATATACATATGTATACTACTGCAAAACTTTGAACCGTAACATTAGCATGTAAACCCAAATACAAACCGGAAAGCTAGGTTAGGTTAGTTCAAGGATCTTTAGATAAAGATTGGAGTTTCCTTGCTATTGGTAAGATTCATCAATACAAATACAATGGCTATACAACATCACACCTATGTACATATTAATATAATATTTAAAAAATGCTTCCACTTGTATAGCACACTAATATAAACAGTGAATTTTTAAAACTCAATTACAATTCAATTAAAACAAGATTAAATCAGATAACTGGCTTCATCTATTGTATAAATAAAGCACACAAAAAAAATGATAAAAGTGCTATCTAATTCATAAAAAACAAATAAAAGTAGTAAAGTATATATTAAAACACATTAGCACACACCAGGATGATATTAGCACACCAGAAACATTTCCAAATGTTCATCTTCTGCGTTCAAATCGTGTTAGAAAATTTAACCGTGCTTTTTCTATGAGCGTTCTGATTATGTAACAAAAAAATATAGCAAAGGCTTGGACCCCGTGCTGGAGTTCGATCTGTCTAAGTTTGAGATTATAAAACTTTCGCCGAGACAGAATCGAAAATCTCCAAAATTATTCGTCCCTTATGGGAAGCGGGTGAGCCTCAGAGTTGATGACGTATTTACTTAAATCCAACAAATGTCTATCGTCACTAAACAACAAATAACAGTATTTCAACGTCTCTCCGAGGAAGAACGACTCCATCATGTCACGCGGACGCGTGTTATCCGGATTCTTGACGCTACCGATTGACGTATACCCATTTTGAACTTTGGTGTACTTCTCGAAAGCCTGAAACAACGATTTTTACACATATAATATAATAGAACACGATTTGAAATCACATACCTATGTATATATTCGATGTAATGAATCAATTACCTGGAATATTTGCCATCCCCATTTTTGATACGTCGTGTTGCCCGTAAACTGGTATAAATACCACAAACTTTCCAAGTATTCCGGACGAAGGAGATTGTGAGCATCGTTACTCTTCACGTACATGTCGGACTCGCCGTCAGACTGAAACACATATAACGTAAAATTAGAAAAAAATCTTCTTACACCCAAAATTTGTTCTACTTTGGCATGCTTTCCAAATTTAGAAACAGTTGAACAGCGACCTTTCGTCAAGGTCGAGTTTGGATTGCCATCCTAAGTATTTTTATAACTGTAATTTATTTGTATCGTTATCACTAAGGGGGGAGTACTGTAGGGGCCCTACAGCATGGTCGAGTTTGAGTCGCCATCCTGTGAGTTGGGACTGATTCAACCATGTTGGTGGCTACTACATGACTTCCTTCCCGTTCATTGTAGTCGTGTTTTAAATTAAATAGTCGTGTTTACATCAATACCTTACAATACTTACTCCAACCACCCATACAGTAAAAGATATTAAAACTCACCTGCATATTAAAATAAGTGATTTCCGGTGCTAAAAAGGTAGGTTGAATCGCATAAGTTTGATAACAAGTGTTCATTAGATCTTCGGCGAGTTTCATATGCCATTCGGGCATGCCGTTTTTAACGCCCAACGCCAACGTGCCCGGTAAATAACAAGTCAAGTGGTCCATTTTTGGTTTTAACTCCTATAAAAGAAAATATTTAATCATACAAAATTCACGCAAGCTGCGAATAAATAATAAATAAATACAAACCCGTTGATTCTTCCCGCTCGAAACCAATTCACCGAGGAATACCAATTTATTAGGAGACGTCTTCTTCACGAGCAGCTCTTGTATACCTTCTATTGCAAGCTTATAATCATCTCTCAAGCTGAATGAGTTAAAAGAAATGAAATATTAGAGGTGAAACAACAAAAATTTTGGCAATGACTAACCAAAGTCGACAAAATTATAAACAATTTCGCATCACATCAAGAGTTCAAAATGAGACAATACGCTAGGGATACTTTAGATAGCTGAGAACATTAAAAATACTCAATAACACAAGGCATCGATATTTTCGGAATAATTAGTATAGGATGTTTCCAAAGAAGCGAAGAACAGAATGATCACCGAGAAGATACTGAGAGTACATTAAAAAGTTAAGCAAACATTCGAAATCTTTTCAAGTACTACATACATACATATACAGCCATGGACTAATTTATTAGGCCACTTGTAAAAAATGGTTTTAGCCGAAAATACTAGGGTATTTGAAACAGCCACTACTCGCATCGCATCTTACTAACAATTCCTCTAATTCTTAGCCTTACTTTTTCTTCCCTGGGTTGCTTATTATTTAAAAAAAAATACAAAATTGTTCATTTTACGCAAATCAGTTAATTATTAATTAATTAAAATCAGCACATTAATATTGTTTAATTCTAGCCATTGAACTAAAAAAATTGCTTCAGCCTAAAGGCTAAAGGCTTTCATCTAAAGATGAAAACTTATCTACATATTACATACATATAATAATCTCCCTTCTGAATTGCGCTGTATTGTTAACCAAACAGAACAAGTAAAAAAAAATTAAACACTTTTTCAAAAAAAACTTACACTGAAAAATTTTAATGTAATTTTTATATAAAAAATGTTATAATAGATTTTAAGAATTTTTAATAGAATCGTAGCTCCCTTATCAGGCACAAGAGCTACTCTTATCTGATAAGGAATACATGTCCAACTTTGAAATAAACATTATATCCTGTAAATATATGTATATGAATAAATAAAAAATAAATAAAAAAAATATATATATATATATATATATATATATATATATATATATATATATATATATATATATATATATATATATAATCCTCTCGACTGATCCTACCGATATTTGCCCAAAATTTGAGCTTTCATTTACACTTTTATTCGGTTGGCATATTTCACTATAATCTGCACAGCATGGATATTTTCTTTAGAGAATAAAATTACATAACAGTCTCCACTGTAACTGTCATCTTTGATGTTCTTTAAACAATTAATAAAGAGCGGTTGGGGACGCGACAATTGGTTCAAGTCCAAAAGGTTCAAATGACATATTAAAATGATATTCAATGACATTCGCTTAAAATGTAATTGTTCAATTTAAATAAGAATATGTTGGTGCTGTTGAGAACACCTGTAATTTATACTAATTTAATAACATCCGCGATCTATACGATAAAAAGTACCATACACATCGATAGATATATAACATATAATACAATAAAAAGTTACTTTTTCTATTTAAATAGGAAAATTTTTGAACATTTTGTCACTTGAACATTATTTCCGTGGACATTTTGTCGCGTGAACATTTTGTCGCGGGTACATTTTGTCGCGTGAACATTTTGTCGCGGGTACATTTTGTCAGTGCACTAATTTTCGGGTACATTTTGGACTTGCACCAATTGTCGTGTAACCAGAGAGGTTTCCTTTGGTGCATATAGTCTCTATAAACATCTATGACAGCATTAATAATACCAGGTTTCTTCCAAACTAATGTAACTAAGAATAAAATATTAGACCAATACAAATTTAAACAAATCCACATTTGCACACGAGAGGGTTATTTCAAACTGACACAACACAAATATCAAGACCAATTCTATTATATTAGAAAATTTTAATGCCTTATAATATAAAACTACAAATGTTTTGCATACTTGATTGTCACTGCCAGTAATTGAAACATACATATATACATTAGAACAAAGCATACTATCAATACGCAAATAGCATCGATGAAAGTAGTAGATAAAAATATCGCCGCAGTTACAGCAAAAAATACAATCGCGCAAAACAAACAAACGCCAACTATAAACATTAAACAAATATACATACTAATCGATCGTCTTTCCTGTTTGGATCCATTGTTTAAGTAGATATTCGTAATAGCTATCACCTCTAGCGCCGAGCGTGATCGTCGAGTACATTAAGAATTGGCCGGAGCTCGGATTTATGAAAATCGGAACGAGGCCGTGTGTCTTTTCCAAGCCGTGGACGTGTTGCGATACCTTAGAGGCAGCTTGCTACGAAAACAACAATAGCATTAGTCAACATCGAATACAGCCATGAAGATGAACAATGAAGACGACGTGGAAGTACCTCGAATCTAGAATCTTGCGACACTCTGGACAGATCGCGAAACTCGAGCTGAATCGTGGTCACTTCAGAAGTAGAACTGTCCGGCGACCATTTGGGGGAATGAGCTCGTCTCGTTGCCAGATTCACGTCAGAGTACGGTATGCCCGATGGGGTTTCGAAAGCCGGTAGAAGCCGTTCGCCGAGATCGACCTGGTCGGATTTAGTTTTGATCGGATGGTTCGAAAGCTATTGATTGATTGAATTCATTCTACGCCTATGATACTTACAGCCTTATCTAAAAACATCGAGTCGCCGGTGAGATGATAGTTACTCAATAAAGCACCCAGAACTCTTATGGTAACTTCGAACAAATTGACATCTTTGTTTACGTCGAACGACAGTTTCGTAGCGACCCAATCCTTGGCTTCTTTATACTCTGTAAACAAAGTTTTGAGTTCATTAAACATACATTCGTTAAGAAACAGGTATAGATACAAATCTGACAAGATCTCAATGATCAATCTTCATATAATCACAAAACTTATTGTCTGTCTGTCACGTATGCGTTCCTATACCATTCAACCGATTGCGATGAAACTTACATGAGTTATTGTGTGTATGCCCGCAATAGTTTCTATAAAAAAAATGGCCCAAAAACGAGAACGGGAAAAAAGGGATGAGTGGCATTGCAACGCAATAATTTCAAATGTGTTCACATCGCCACCTGCGTTGTTAGGGTAAAATTGAATAATTTCAAATGTGTTCGCCACCTGCGTTTTTCCAACAAATTATCATTACTGTAATTTAATTTGATTATTAGGCATTAATTTGAAACTGAAACATATCGAGATGCACAAGCCAAAACAGTAGATAAGTCATATTACCACGATGTTAACTCGGGAACGGGAACGGGAATTGTATGCGTTATTGTGGTATTGCAACGCATGTCGGGTTCAGCTAGTACATATGTACATTTATAGATAAAATAAAAATTAAGAAAATCATTAAAGTATACATAGATAGAAATGTACCTTCGGTTAATCCCATTATGTAAGCAGTATCCAATCCGTCGATTAAAGTGAGTCCTAATGAAAACCATTCCTGGTAGCCACCGGTAATAGGCCTCAAGTGATCATGTCCCCAAGCGAATTTTTTATAGCCTTTCCAAGCATGTTGGAAAGCTTCGACAACGGCCTGTTGTTTATCATTTGTAGGCCCTGAAAAAAGTCAATTTCGATTTACAAAATATGATCAAATCACATCCATTATACAGTAAACTTTCCGTTAGCCATGCATGAATTTGGTACGTACATGCGTATGAATTTTCCGAAAACTCTCTATGAGTACACGTATTTGTCGCAAAATAAGTTATTTAACATATGTTTTATTGCCTGAAGAAAGGATACACTGGAGTTCTCACAGATCTGGGCGAGTCCGTGCGTAAACAATAGATTCGCCAAGGTAGACCTTTATGTGCCTAGACAATAGACACACTAACAGATTTGACCTTTATAGGGAGGAACACACGGTAGATCATATATTCTGGAGTGAGCGGTGGTTACGTGTGGACCACCCGAATCGTTGAATAAATGCTGTGAAGCGACTTTGGCCTTTCATTTGGATCCTGAACCCACCCCTATGCAACAATAATATTCAGCATTAGAAAATTATGTACGGTGGATTCCGCTTAACTAGGACGCCATTTAATCATTTGAGCTGACTATTTAGGACCTCTCAAGGAACGAAAGCCAGATGAAGAAACTATTAACTTCGCTTATTAGAACAAGCCGATTATTCGGGACAAAATATTTTGGCTCAAAGAATATCCAATCTCAGATGTGCCTATGACACCAGTCTCATAGCCAATTCCGAAGAGGAAATGGCTGATTTACTGCGTCGTCTACAACACAAAAGCAGAATACTTGTACTCGAGATGAACAAAGCGAAGACAACGATTTTGATAGTGAATCGACATTGTCAATTCGTGAGGACAGATGCTCTATCTGATCTTGAAGTTGTACACAAGTTCATTTATCTCGGTTCAATGCTATTGGACGACGAAGAATGTGAAACAGAAATAAATTGATGTCGGAATGGCAAAAAGCTCAATGTCGAAACTGAACAAAATTTGGAAAAACCAAAGCATCATCATGTCTATGAAAATGCGTTTGATCCAAGCTTTGATCTTCCCTGAATTTCTATACGGAGAGTAGACATGTACGATAAAAGTTCGAGAAAGGCAAAGAATAGACGCTTTCAACCCTTTCCCCGCGGCAATAAATATAGCGACCAACCCTGTACGCGGCGGCACCTTTTTCGCGAATTTGGCAATCGAGTTTTCGACCTTAAATACAGATTTTAATATTTACTCAAGTTACCAGATATGTTAATTAACACATAAAGTATTATTTTAAACAATAAAATACATAATATATCTCGTAGCTTTGGCTTAATTGTCAAATAATCATTCTTCATACAATTAAGACGTATCGTCGCCATTGTTCAACAGACGTGACGTCACATAAACGAGGTTTCAGTATGGTTACACAAAAAACTAATTTTGACTGGTATATATAAATTTTAAGCAAATTGAATAGATGGCATTCAACTCTCAGTAATATATTCAACTAATTTTGAACCTTAAAACAGTTGAAATAGGCGCATATAAGGTTCAAAATCCCGTGCAAAGTTCAGAAATTCTATGGAAGACAGCCGCGCTACAGACTTGTCACCCAAAGCTTCCAAAGAAGACGGCCATGGGCAAATGGTTAAGATGTGGTATTGGAGACGGTGTGGTATTGGAGAAAAACCAATGCCTCTATCCTGCAAGAGCTGAGGTTTGGCGACAGGCTGCCATGCATTTGTCTTGGGCGTATCCTTCAGTTCTTTGGAAACATCAGACCGGGCCAGCCTGGATAAAATGACCGTTCTGGGAAGCAGAGGAAGAGGACGATCCCCAACAAGATGGAGTGACCAGATCAAGGCTGCCACTGGGAATACGGCAGTCCAGTCACTGCGAGCTGCGGTATGTCGAGAAGGCTGAAGGATCACAATAGATGTTAGAAGACGGGAAAGTCACGACCCTCAGACATGAGGAAAGCTACCGGACAGAATCTTTGGCCCGATGTGTTCCAATTAAGCGGAATCCTATATGTTATTATATTTTAAAATGAAATAATAATAAACAATTCGGTCTTGTTTGTCTCTGAACCCATCATTATGCTGGATAATCGGAAGTTTACTGCACATATGTATATTAAAAAAAAAAAATACCATTAAATTGAACTTTATTTTGTAAATATTGCGGCTCGTCAATTTGTTGTTGTTGAAACGGTGGATTGACGACTCCGACGTGTAGCTGATTTGCTAGTTCAGGATTCTGCAACTGTCCCGTGACGGTGTTCGATTCCACTATGCTTTCATCTTTCAACAATTGGACGTTTGCAGTTTCCGCATTGTTTGGAATTTCCTAAAAAAAAAAAACAAAGATAAATACATATTATACAAAAGCAGTTGATAAGAAAACGGTTCGAAAGATATTTACCTTAACGAGAAAACTGTCGCTCGAACTAATCGTTGTATTTGGAATGAAATATATTATCGTAATACATATAATTAAAATAATGATGTATATTAGGCTACGCTGTAAACGGGATAGTTGGTTCCACCACTGAAAAAAAAAGTTAGATTATATTATTAAATGAATTTTTCAACATTCATTCCATATTTTGAATGTCAGTTTATATATCAGATTTATAATAAGCATTGAAAACTTCAAAATAATATATTGAGTCAATAAAAATATGATAAAAGAATTATCTGATAGTACACATATGTATTGGATAGCCGGCCGAGTAAACCGCTTTGCACTACTTGTCACAAACGCTTATCTAGATTATCCCTATTGGTCTATTTATTATTACGTATAGATGCAGTCTAAACTCGGTGATACAAGTATTAAATAGTTTTATAAAATAACTCATTACCGAAGGCAATATTTTTGCGCTAGTAGCTTATCAAAATGTATGATAACAATACCGAGCAATTCGATATCATTGTCGTTGGAAAAAAAAAAGGTCAAACCCAAAAAAAATCCACTATGGAGTTTTGTATGAATATTAATTGCAAGATTTATAAAAGAGAAAAAAAACGCTCGAGCATTGAAACGTTTATTTTTGTCGAATATGTAATAATATATGCAAAATAACATTATCAAAGCAATATGTTATCGAAAATGCTCCCCAAACAATTTCAATCGCTCTTATTGCTTACATGTATTATATTTCATATAAATATGCACTGATATTTAATCGGAAAACGATTATTATAATTGTGTCGAATTATTCGGTAGAAACATTTTGGCTTATAATTTTTATTATCCACCAATATAGTACATTAATGAACGAACGATGAAGTTCTCATCAGTTTTAATTTATATACAGCTATTAAAATTGTATAGACAAGTGAAAATTTAATATGCAGATTTCCCGTTAAAACCCAAAATTGTTTAGTTACTAAAAATTCAAAACCGCATTTCTGATAAGTGAAACGCTATTTATGAAATAAAAAGAAATTCAACGAAAATTTTAAAATTTTAACAAATGCTAACATCTGGAAACTCACTGATAACACTGATATTTATGGTATGGAAAAATATACAAAATTTCAAAAAAAGAGTTAAAACGAAACTCAATATGACATCATTGCACGATATTTCAACGCAACAATCGTCAGAATCGAGGTTTAGATTTATATTGAAAATGGTTCGGTGATTACTGGTCACAAATTACTCGTCACAAAAATCTCTATAACGGAACATCTGGCAGCCGAAAAGTCCATCATACTAACGATAACTATCATAGTAACGAGAACTTGAGTGCCAAATATTGTGTATTCGCGATTTTCATGGCAAAAATTGTCTTTGTGACCACCCCAATGTGACGATTAGTCCAATTACCATTGAAAATACATTGACATAACCTCAATTTAGTATGGTAAGGGGGTAATCGTAATGAGGTGAGATCCAATAATTCGACGTCGAATATCAAATCAAATTTGATCTTGCTTGGAAACGGGAGCCCGTGAATGGTAAGAATGTTGGTAAACAAGTACCCTCCAGAGACTTCGGCGACCTGGAGAATCTTCAGCACTCAGAGACAAGTATAGAGAGTTGGACGAGCTCCTGTTCCTGAACATCGTGGCTACAGATGCGTCTCATTCATCAGAGGCCACAGCACCCGGGCGCTTCTAGTGATGAAGACGATCTTCAGTCTATTTGCTGCTCAGCTATTCATCCTGAATGAGAAAAAAGGACACACCACCACTGACGTGTAAAACAAACCACAGACTACAATGCAGCGTAACAAGGTCATAGACAACAGTTTTGATGGACGCGTCCGGGGTTCGGTGATTACTAGTCAAATGTGAACCGGTCACAGGACAACCAGTCGCTCTAGATCGGTCACACGTGATCACCCGACACACTAAAACTGGTCACGAGAAAACTGGTCACACCCTAAAACTGGTCATACCCTAAAATCGGTCAACCAGTTTTCTCGTAAAATGACGTGTTTATGCCTGACAGTGTTCTAAAAAATTTTAATATTCTATTTTTGTTGGTTTTGTATTTTAACTCAAATTCATAATTATACATTAAACAATGTGGATTGTTCTGTTCAAATCTAGCCCCTGATTTCATTGATAGTACATGTAAGATTTCGTTTTAATACCCATAAGAGTACATCTATGCAGTGGCGGCTCGTCCTAATGGGCCGCCGGGCTGCAGCCCTCCTATAAAATTCTAAAATATATGTATAATAATAACATTTAATAACATTTAATATTTTATTTATTAATGATATTCTTTTTATTAATTGGATGGACGAACTATTGGGGGCCTTCGACAGAGTAAATATTACTTACAATATCACCCGTATCCAAAAGGGTGATATTGTAAGTAATGTTGACTGTTTCGAAGACCCCACTAACTTGTATGGTGACAGATGAATTAAAATGTTGCTGTACTGGCTGTAAAGTGTTACAGCGCCGCCCCGAACTCCGCGCAGCCCGGAGTTTCGGAACGAGAAAGAGAAAGAGTTATTTGCAACTGCAGATAGCTCTTTCTCTTTCACTCACTCTGCCAGTTCGTCGCCTCTGGGCTGAGTTTATTTCAGACCTGGCCACGGAAAAAGCCATATCGGCAGCACTGTCGCGATTCATCTGTCACTTTGTTTAAGATTTTGCGCGTTTATTCTTTCAGTTGATTCGTTGGCTCACACAATCACAGCTTTATTCGTTTCTTTTATACGTTTTCGTTACTCTTAATTGTTTGTGTACGAGCCCTCATCAAATCTCCAGTGAGTTGTTTTCATTTTGATAACAACAAACTTTTGTATTCTTCTGAAAGCCTATTTGTTTACTCCTGTTAAACTTTTTCTCGTAATTTTTATTTAAATATATTAAGATTTTTTCTTTTAAAAATGGAAGAACAAAATAATTCAGTAAAATATTTACAAAATTTACACTTTTCGCGACTAGAACTAACCGAAAAAGTCGCATAGAGTGTATAAATTCTATGATTAGCATAGAAAAAGAAATGGTTCGGGGAAATACCGGACCGAATAATGGAATGTAATTTTAAAAAGAAGCTTTTTTTCAATTTTTCACCACCCCTTTAATGGGTGGTGAATTTTGCTAGTTTTTTTTCAATAATACTTAAATCCACATGTAAGTGGTCGTACGCCAAAAACTGTGCTTATCTTGTCCTGTTATGACATGAATCATGATATTTTTTTAGTGCAGCCCCTCCACTAAAAATTGTCACGAGCCGCCACTGCATCTATGTATATAAAATGGTTAAGGTGGTCGAGTTGGTATACTACGATTTGGTTGTGACAGTTGTCTCGAAGTTGTTTATGTGAAGCGAGATGAATAGTGTATTTGTCTCGTGAACAAACAGAACAAACATTTACGTCTTTGATGTGAACGTAAATGTTTGTTCTGCATGCTCGTACACTCGTATAATAACGCAATAATGCGATCGTGAGGCTAGTTTATTTATGGTGAAGTGGATGAGATTACCTATCTTAATTCGGGATCATAGAAGTTGTACTGTAACATTACTACACATCTTTCAAAGACATTTTGTAAGTTTCTTGCTCAAACGCTAATATCGTAATTGTTTTTGTCTAAGGGAGTGTCCTCCGAATTTAGTTTATTGTTCGCCAATGTAACGCCAACATAGAAGTAGAATGCATAGAATCGCTCTCAGCCTCCAAAAATGTTGCTACAAAAACTCTGCGCGGCTAGGGTTGCCAGAAGGTATCCAAAATGAGGACATGTCCTCCTTTTCCATGTTTTGTCCTCCCGTCCTCCCTTACCTACTGTAAGTCCTCCTTTTTGCTAAACATCGGACGGGACTGGCGGGAGGCGAAAAAGGGGGCAGGGCATTGTGGCGGCTCGCTTATACGACATGGTCGAGTTTGGTTGCCTTCCTGCGAGTGGGGACCAACCCGGCTGGGTTCGGAGAGCCACTACTCACTCTGTCTTCAGCTGTCATATAATAAACACGTGCATTAACATGCCAGTCGTCTCATTCGTTCATCCTCCATAGCATGATGATTTAGTTTCATGCATTGAGTTCTTGAGCATCAGAGGTGTAGAGATTGACGATGTTAAGCTACACGATCAATTTTGTAACTTGATTTCATTTCTTAAATCTAAATCAGATGAAGATGAAGCATATTATGATTTGAAGTTGCACGAGCAGTGGACAATCTACTTCAAAGGTGTTAAAAAAAAAACATTGAATGTTTCTCAGAACTGCTCAAAATCTGCGAGTTTTATTTTTGTATAAGCGCACATAGCGCAAATGTGGAAAGAGTTTTTTCACTGATTAATACTCAGTGGAGCAAAGAGAGGAATAGACTAAGTGTGCAGTCAGTTAAAACTTTAATTCTTACTCAATACAACTTTAAAAACATGACATGTGAAGATTTTTATAATTATTTGTTAAAAAACCAAGAACTTATTTCCAAAATTGGCAGCTCAGCTAAATATGATTAAAATAAAGTAAAATAATATAAAAAATTCGTTTAATTTCTGAATGTCCTCCTTTTTTACAGAAAATCCTCCTTTTTAGACCCATCTGCCCTCCTTTATCAAATTATCATCTGGCAACCCTATGCGCGGCAGAGTTTGTTCATGGTATGCTCATTGTTTGTTAAACTTCATCTCTCTCTCTCTCTTGTCTCTCTTCTGACTTTCCGTCTCTCTCTTCGATGGCTCGCTTTTATACGATACTTTTGTTAACAATGACCATTCTATGCATTCTACTTCTATGAACGCCAATCAATAGTTGTGTCTGTCATTTTACCATTCGTTTAACTGCCATTTATTTGTTTGCATTAGTGTATGTGTGAAGCGTAATAAGAAGTAGTGCAGCGGAACGGAATAATTGTTTTTGAGCATGAAGTGTGCATCATAAAATTAGGGTTGCTACCTCTACGGTTTTGACCCGGAGTCTCTAAGTTTCGGCTAGTCATATCCAGGCTCCAAATTTGAGTGTTATTTCTCCTGGTATGTAGTAAATCTCCCACAAAATTTAAAAACAAAAATAAAATTGTATAATAGAAATTCATAACTTGTATGCAGAGCGTATAAAAAACGAAAGAAGCTTGTGGTGAATATCTCGTGTACGAAATATTTAGAGATATCTCGAGTACAAAAATTTGTTACTAAAGGCGCTCTTCCATCGAATACGTTGATGCAGACGTATCATTTTTGCCCATACCAATGCACATACTTTGTGTTGACGTATGTTCTGTCGCGGTCGTCAGTTGCGATACGTCTGCGTCAACATATTCGGTGGAATGGCGCCTGGCTTAAAGCGAATAAGGTATAGGTTCGTTACGTTACTTCGTCGGAACGGGCCAGGTTGAGTGTCTGAAGCTCACTAGCATCTGGGGACGATGCGATGGTTCATATACTCGTTGATTGTGTAACGCGTAGCTCGGCTGGTGAGATCACGTTCTGGAAGATACCTACGGGGTCAAGGTCTTCCTTTGTGTGTTGTCTTTGTGGGTTCCTGTGTACTCGTGTATCTGGAGCGAGTTTATGGTGTAATCGCTCTAGTTCGAATGAAGGTACTTCGGCCAAGGTTAACTTTCGTGTTCGAACAAGACGCGATGATGTCATTTGTACAGCTTGAGTTCAATGGGGGAAATATAATTTCGTATAGTAGAAGCTGTGCTATATTCCTACAATTTATTTAAATTGTGTATGTTCTGTTTTAACTTTCAATATTTAATTTTAATTTAATAATTTTAGGCAGCGCGGGATAATAAGTGGTATGTTGACCGTGTCCCACGCGTGTTTACGCGATTGTCTTTGGCTGGAAGAGGATCTTTATTGCTCGGAATTAATACATTTGTATTTGTATGTACGGCGAAATATATATGTATGTAACTAGTGTTGTGCCCGTTGATTTCAACGGGTGGTTTCAAAAAGGAATTTAAACACGAATAAAAATAAAGTTATATGTTATATATAAGTATAATGTAAGGTAATTTATAGGCTAACGCGCACATAATATTAATCGTAATAAAAAGTGGCACATTATACACTTAGCAATCCAACCCGTTCGAAATTATGGATGAATGTGTGTGTCTGTGCACCTCTAGAATCCAGAATCGAAAGCGAAACGGCTGGTTTCCGAAAGAAATTGATGTACGATTTAGAAATTACAAATTACGAAGTGATACATTTTGTGCATCACCGACGCCTTAGGGGCTTTGCCCTCCTACGTCTCCGACACCTCCGGCGCTCTGGAGGCTTTGCTCCTAGGGCGCTGCGACGCCCTGGAGACTTCACCCCCAGCGCCTGCATACCTCGAAGCTCAGAGCCTCCGCGCCCCCAGTAAGTCCAGCGCGGCCGGAGGACGCTCGACACCCCCCCCCCCTCCCCCACTACCATGCTTCCTGGCGTCTCGATTCCCATACTGATCCCGTCGTCTGTCACATATTTATATACATAAATACCGACAGTCCGTTTTTATATATTACTAGTGTTGGGCCCGTTGATTTCAACGGGTGGTTTCGAAAAGGAATTGAAACTCGAATAAAAATAAGATATTAAATCGACTGGTTTCGGAAAGAAATTGATGCACCAATTAGAAATTACGAAGTGATTACGAATTATGAATTACGTTTTGTGCATCGCCAACGCCCCGACGCCTTTGCCCCCAGCGCCCCCGATGCCACCGGCACCCCGGGGCCTTCGCCCCCGGCGCCTCCGACGCTCCGGGGCCTTTGCCCTCAGCGCCGCAGACGCCTCCGGCGCTTTCAGCGCCCCCAGCGCCCCCGATGCTTTCGGCACCCCGGCGCCCCGGGATAGTACGCGATGGTTAAAAGTTGGAATTCTTGACAGGGTGGACCCTCTAGGCTCGAAAGCGAGGCTCGGTTGATCTGCTCCTTCCTGTCATTGGTTGCTCTTTGCGAGTACATATACTGCTTGGTTCGCATATAATTTCGGACGGTTGGGCAGCGTACGGAAATATTAACAGGAAGGAGTGGGTCGACCGAAGATCAACAGAGGGTCCGCCCTGTCGAGAATTCCGACTTTTACCATGCGATGTGCTATATTCCTACATAATTATAATTTTAATTTTGGTATTTGGTATTGTAGGCATATAGTACAACTCATGCTATATTATCTCATCATTGATCCTGCATAAACAACACGTGCCTGTAAAGTCATAAACGCATGGCACATGCTCAAACGAAACAGGTGCTGAACCCATAAAGCCACGAACAAAAACCACGGCACGCTGACCACGAGCACGCGCCTCGAATATAGGTCAAACACGTGTGTCCGGGGAACAAAGGAAGAACACGCTTCCCCCATAAACAGCACGTGTAACACGCTCGCCTCGTAAATAGGCAATCGCTTGTATCAAGTACACGTGCCCGGAGAACAAAGGAAAATGCACACGACACACTTTAAGCCAGAAGGTATATAAAGCAATGCAGCAACTCCAGCCAGCAGAGTGAGCCTCTAGAGTTCAACTAGATCACATCTCCGAAGAAACCTCTTCGTACATACTATGGGGGATGAACGAATGAGACGACTGGCATGTTAATGCACGTGTTTTATTTATGACACCTGAAGGCAGAGTGAGTAGCCGCTCTCCGAACCCAGCCGAGTTGGTCCCCATTCGCAGGAAGGTAACCAAACTCGACCATGTTGTATAGCGAGCCGCCACAATACAATAACCATTGTACCAATTGAAGGAAAATAAACGATCCTTGAACGATAGCTGCAGGGGCTGTATATATGTGGATGACC
This sequence comes from Arctopsyche grandis, assembly GCF_051622035.1. Lineage (NCBI taxonomy): Eukaryota > Metazoa > Arthropoda > Insecta > Trichoptera > Hydropsychidae > Arctopsyche > Arctopsyche grandis. The sequence continues at coordinate 35,975,856 of NC_135356.1, forward strand.
AGTGGCTGTGTATGTGTCGTCGTCTCGATCAGCTTGCTCTGGAACGGTGCGGGGTGGGGGAATTATACAAAAGAGTAACGGTTATGATCTCGTTTTTATTGATGAGTTGATGGCCGAGCCGGGGAGTTGCTCGACGCCTCTGCCCCTTTATGGCGGAGGCTGTGGATTGAGTAGGCTGTGGCTGGTCAGGAAGGGTAGACCAGCCACGCCAAGACTTCCTCGGTCGGCGTTTCACGAGCGTGTAGGAATCTCGTCGTCGTCATCGTCATCGAAACATTCGAGAATATTCCGCAACAACAAACTACATTCCCGAAAACCAGACGTCGTACACCTGCAGTCATTATATTAAACTCAAGCGGAACGCCCCTACCAGTCGAGTGGAACCAAAACGGTCGAAACACGCCGCCACCATTAAACCACATCGAGCGGAACGGCGCCAATCATTCCAGAAAATTCTACGCCTCGACAAAAGTGCATTCCTCGTTCACGCATCAACAACCACATGCGCTTACGCATCAACAACCACATGCGCTTACGCATCAACAACCACTTCCATCAATCGTTCCAGAAAATTCTACGCCTCGACAAAAGTGCATTCCTTTCTTACGCATCAACAAACCACCACCATCGGTCAGGCGATTCCAGAAACACTATAAAAGGAGGTACAACCCAAACAACGCCAGTCGACCCACAGCAGCAAGCGTCGACATACAGCTCCTGACCAGCCACCACTACACTACGCGGACTTGGAAGATCAACCAGCCGGACGAGCCAGCAACACACTGCCGTATCCAGAGACCTTCCGAACATAGCCGAACAACGAGCCAGCAACACACTGCCGCATCCAGAGACCTTCTGAACATAGCTGAATGCCGAGCCAGCGACACTCTACCATATCCAGAGACCGCTGAACGACATACTTTTGCCCACAAATACCATACCTTTGTACAACCATAGGCAAACAATAAAACTTTATAAAACTAGCACAACAGTGTTTCGTTAGGCCGGGATACGGTCAACACACATGTACCCCACCTACATTGGTACTACCCCGACGTGATCTACGCAACCTTCTGATCATTCAACAGCGCTGTCAACACACATCGCTACCCCGCCTACAAGCGTCTGAGTGCTCGCGGTGTTCGAGGCTTGGGTCGAACACGTGGTCGAGCATAGTCGGTAGATATAGTCGGTGAGGCACGACTATGGAAGAAGCCATACTCCTCGGAGGGCTTCTATGATGCCAATGAGCGCTCGCCGTGATCAGACTTGGGCGGATCACGGGGCCAGCCTGCCTTAGTTCAGGGCCGGCTTTTACGAGGGACGCTACATCTGGCAGTCCGCGCCGGGATCACCGGGCGCCGAACCCACGGGAGAATCTAGAGCGACAGACAGATGGTCGGTGTAAATAGAGGGAAAACAAAAGCCGAAGCCGTATGAGGACAACCAACGGCCATGAGGGCTTTTGGCTCGGACAAGGTACATATATAAAGCAATGCAGAAACTCCAGCCAGCAGAGTGAGCCTCTAGAGTTCAACTAGATCACATTGTAGGCATATAGTACAACTGAAATGATCTCATCAGGTCACTGCGACACATATCCAGGAAAGTCATTAACGCATGGCACACGCTCGCCTCGTCAAAAGGTCGACACGTGTTTCTATACACGTGTCTGGGAAACAAAGGAAGAACACACTGAACCCATAAAAACCACGAACTACGTCCAGGCGTATGAACCCATAAAACCACGCTCGCAGCATAACTAGGGCAGCGCGAGTACCAAGAACAAAAGATGTGCACACGACACACTTCAACCCAAAACGTTTATAAAGCAACGCAGCAATCTTCACCGGCAGAGTGAGCCTCTGGAGTTCATACAGATCACTTCTTCGAAGAAACCTCTTCGTACATACAATAACCATTGTACCAATTGAACAAAAATAAACGATTCTCTTTCAAACTCAACTGAATTTCCATAGGCCGGGAAACGGTCGAAACCTTTCACTCGACCACCTGTTCTATAACATCTCCGAAGAAACCTCTTCGTACATCCAATAACCATTGTACCAATTGAACGAAAATAAACGATCCTCTTTCAAACTACACAACATGTGTTTCGTTAGGCCGGGATACGGTCAACATACCTTCCCTGCCTTACAGTATTTAATTTTTTATTTTGATATTTTGTACGCCACTGGGCCCAATTCCGTTTGCCTTCGTTGGCTTAGTGCGAGCGCACCATGAGTTGCGCGCTGCCAGCTTAAAAACATGCAATAGTAAAGAATGCCAAATCCCAATATCACGAAAATAATTATCTGGCGAGGTGTCCGGCGAAAGCGAGACAGTCGGCCTGCCTAATTACGCGCGGCCGATAATTCACACATGCCAATTTTAGAATTTCATAAAGTTGAAATCGGAGATTCGTTCCGGTCATGGCGAGGAAACGCGTCGCCGGGGCTTGGGCGTAGTCGTTGCGGGGCGTTCGACGATACGGCCATCTTGCGGCGGGTGCGGGAGCCGCTAACGAGAGCGCGTGCCCCCCAGCGCCGCGGCGGCACCTCGGCACACCATAGGTATATTCATATACACACACACACCAGCGGAGCGACGCCACCGCCACCTCGCGACAGCGTCTCCATCATCCAACCACAACACCCCCTCATCCACGTCCGCTCTCCCACCTCGCTCCCCTCCCCCTCCCGTCCGTCGCGCTCGCACTGCATCCGAAATGTCACACGTGTCAAAATTTTTGACGTTTGACAAGCGCGCGCTATTTGACTTTTGGTCTTAACACCGCGCCAACCTAACCTCTTGTTGTTGCGCTCCCAATTGATGATACCCATCAGCACTTTGGGCCCCGATGCAAAGCTCGAGACTCGAGCCCCCTTAATTTTTCCATGTGTTTCAGTAAGGCGACCACTCGTACTGGTTTTTCGGATACCTGCTTGGTAAGTCGTGAGATGAAACCAGTACTTTTCTTTATCTTATTGATGTATACAAGTGAACCAACGGAAACGTCTGTACACCCTGACTGGAAGGAATGAAGTCATACGGGCCGACCAATATGTTCAAATATGCCGTCGAGTTCCCACAGAAGTATTCGAAGCCTTCAGCTAAAATGATGTCTCACCAAAATATTGATTAAAAGTCGAATATTGTATCCGTTTACCAGGAACAAATGCACCCACCGACCGACTTTTATGAACAATATGTAATCCAGTGTTGAAACGCAAATGAATGTAATTGATGTACACTACCGTCCATATGTTTAAGACCAAACCTATAACTTGTTTTCTCACATCCATAAAATTAATTTAGCGTGAAATAGTTCAAATAAATGAATGCCAATTTTTTCCACAAACCCTTAGCTTTAATTTGAACAAAAAAAAAACAGGGATTATCCCATTGGTTTATTGTTTTTTTTTGTGTAAGAGTTCAAAATTGTCTCAAACATGCCGCGTGACGAATCGACATATGTTGAAATCTGACACCTTTTCTGTGAGCAGTTAATATTTTGACCTTTTTTTTTACTTAATCCTGCTGATATGACATAGAAGTAGTTCAAAACAATAAAAACAAATGAATTTGGTTTAGTTTAAGGCGATCAGCCAGACTTCGAAGTCGTATTAGCGAAGAAATTTATAAAATATAGAGAAGACAAATTTTTTTGAAGAAATATGGGAAGAAACAAAAATCTTACCATGGAAACTCGAGGAGCTGTTATTGCTCTTTAAGAAGTCCTTGCAGAGTTTTGAGGTATGGATTTCAACATATGTTGATTCGTCACGTGGAATGTTTAAGACAATTTTGAACTCTTACACAAAAAAAACAATAAACCAATGGGATAATCCCTGTTTTTTTTTGTTCAAATTAAAGCTAAGGGTTTGTGGAAAAAATTGGCATTCATTTATTTGAACTATTTCACGCTAAATTAATTTTATGGACGTGAGAAAACAAGTTATAGGTTTGGTCTTAAACATATGGACGGTAGTGTATATATGATAGTAACGTTCCGATTAGTAGAAGCTAAACAAAAAAAATTTAAATACTGAAGACTGAAGATAGCAAAATGAACACTGATTATGGAACGTTCAACGAAATTAATCCAACTTGAATTACATGTACTTGAGTACTTTTCTAGAATTATGTTACAATTTATCTAGAATGTATGTTATAATTTATTGTGAATAAGTTTTGCATAGCAACACATGTCGGCTGAAGAACTTCTTTAAACTATTTATGTTACAGTGAAATCATAATTTCCTCAACTCGAGTAGCGAGTATGAATCTAACAATAGAGTAGCGAATCCACTCCCCAATGTTATAGAAACGAATGATTCGTAAATAAGTTATGTTAAATGAAAATGAATATGTATGTAGATAGATGCGATGCACACAGCATCATTTTTTTTTAAACATTTTCAGGAAGTCATCATCTAAAATTGTTCAAATTTAGTTTTCAAATGATCATTTGAATTATTTTAAATTATTTGCATATTAAACAAGACACTGATGATTGTATGGCTTGTCTTTATTTTATCGAAGTCATCATAATCAGAACCCTGATTTTTCCGAATGGGTGAAGAATGTTTATTGTGATGGCGAATTCACATTTGTTCCATTTAATATTTTGAGTGAAAGTCAACATCGAACAAAACTAAGATCATTGGATCAAAATGTGAACAGAACCTTATTCTATCGGCAGATTTGTTGTGAGAAACGTCTACGGAATTACCAACAAACGATACTCTCGGTATAAAATTTAGAATGTTGATGGAGAAATCTCCCAACTAAATTTATAAGAATGCAATTTTGATAGTTGATAGTAGACCTTTCTTCAGAACAAATGAGGTTTACGATAAAAACAAACATCAAAAGTACTTCCGAGTATATTAGCCTTAACCAAGCATTCCATCTTCTTTCCCGCTTGCTCAATTGCCGTCATCTTGGATTTGATTGACGATCCGCCTCCATTCCTGGTTCTGTGCCTAGTTAAAGGACGATTCCGCCAGTTCCTTGATTTGGTCAGACTATCTCTCGGGAGATCATTCTCTCGCTCTCGTCTTCCCTCCAGCGTTCCGGTGACTACCAGACTCAAAGTATCAAAGTATGACAGCCAAAGTATGAAAGAACCCTTTTCCTACACAATGTGGAGTCTCTCTGCGACTGCCAACTCTTTGAGGATGGAGATGTTCCTGCGTCTTGCAGTCCATGGTATGCGCATGGACTGCAAACTTGCCTTAAATTCGTTGTTGAAATATTTTGATCTTCAAACTTTCATTAATCTTCTTCTTCCTAATGCCTTGTCTGCATCTGGACGTTGCTGACCACCTGGTCGACTATTTGCAGATATCCGCAGCGGTTCGGCGCATATTTCGAAGCCAAGACAACTTCTTCCTGCCAATCCATTTTCTACCTTCTATTTTTTCCATGGTTATCAAACGGAGAAACGCGTATTATGAACCCCGTACCATGTATCCGAACTACTCCATCTTTCTCCACTTGATGACGGAAACAAGTTCCCTGCCTCTCCCTATCATGCCAAGGACAGCTTCATTTGTGACTATTTTGGTCCATGAGATCTTCAGCATACGCCCGTGGACCCACATCTCAAAAGCTTCGATGCGGCTGATCACCCTGGTCCACAGAGTCCACGTTTCGCATCCATTAATACATTATCATATTGATTGCACAGCAAGACAATACGACAAACCGGCCGATACTTCAGAATAGTAAAAAAATTATTATAAACATGTTCTACACAGAACAAATCAGATCATCGAAATCAATGAAGTCATACAACTCTCGCGTGTATCTTTTTTGCTGTATATCTTTTAATTATTTGCTCTTGTGATATGTCGTAAACAAACCCCCCCCGGTGAAGTGTTGTGTATGTGCATTAGAAGTTTATAGATTTTAATTCAACTTGGATCGGTGTATAAGAAATAAAACTTCGTTGGCTAACTGCATGCTTTTTGCACCGTCATATGTACAAATGAGTATATAATGGCTACTGTTATGGAATTGTACACCAGGTCAATGTTGATGATGATTCGAGGAATAAATAGCCTTCAACTTGTCTATTTACATGACTAACAGGTGTGGTGGCAAATTCAGAAGACTTGAACCGCTTTGGTGTGACGATGGCTTGCAACAACGTGGAACCGTCCAATTCTAAGGCCACGATTCAACGAGTGCTTTTATCGTAACGGTAATTATTATGTTCGCGTAATGCGTACTGTTTTGAAAGATACTCTTATTGAAATTTTAACTGTTTTGTCATGTGGCATTTTAATTGTGATTGCGGAGCCCTACATATATATGATTGTTTCAGATTTTTTGCTAGTCTTATTATCGTAACCTGTTTGCTTTTATATATGCGTAACGATTGTTGTTTTTTTCTGCGCCCCTTTTGTCCCATCCATCACTGCTTTAGTTTCCCTATTATTATTTTTTTTTTGAACATATTTTCAAACATTAAGTTTCGCATATATGTATGTCATGAATGGCAAGACGCTTTAATTATAATCTTTGCTCCAGATAGCAGTGACTAAACTGGCGAATTTTTAATCAAACGTTAGAATAAACGCACTCATTGAATTGCAAATATTTTATAGCGAAATGTTAATGTGAGCATTTTGGTGTATTTACATATTTATGTTTGTTTTTTTTTTTGTTTATATTTAAATTTATCGCAAGCGAAGTCATAAACACAAAAGCGTTATTTATGCTATTTTATTTTGTTTGTTTGGGTCAAAAATGATAATATTACTAGAGAAATTCCTACTTTTAATCACAAGTCATTGAAATCATCCTTTTTTTAATTGAAATTGTCATCAAATTTTAAATTATATTCAAATAATGGTGAGAAATGAGAAAAGGTTGCCAATTTGTTTGCCAATCGTTTCAACAATGTAATCAGATAAATTGGCAAACTCTGATCGATCGAATGAGGAGAAGGTCGACCTGGAGTCATATATCCGAGATGATTATACGTTAACCCTTTGAATGCTGACCGATTGACGTTATGCCAACATGTCCATGAGCCTGAAATACGCCGATAGACTTTTTTTTTTTGAGTATGTAATAAAAAATAAACAAGAATACTACCCAGTAAACCTTTCCAGGTAGCATTGAAAAAAAAAAATGCATTGAACATTGCTCGTGTAATCCGTGTCAATGTTTATAAATACTGGTTTACACTGGAATTTCTGAATTTATAACCATAGCAGAGTTTCCCAATGGAAATCCCTAACTTCTGAGTATTTTAGATTGTGGCTTCGCATTTAAATTGTAAGCATTTTAACAACAATGAAGAAGATGGAACTAGTTTTGGAAAAATACATTCATTAATAGATTTATTTTGTTTATTTTATATTGTTGCAAGATATATTAGAGAGTCTAAACACACCTTTACAAAACTCGAAATCTTCAGCGGTAGTGTTCTAGGGTTTGTTTGGATTAGCCACAATTTTGATACTTGCTTTCTATTAGATTTCTAAATAATTCTAGTTGGAAATGTTGGCGAAATTTTCAGCGTGGCGGGCTTTCAACATAAAATACGTCAGCACTCAAAGGGTTAACCACTGAGCTATGAATCGGAACTCTGATTTATTCAATAATTTTACATCTTGAAATATTTTATTATAATTGATACTATTTTGGCGGTTTCATAGTCCTAATTAAACAAAACGGTATCTCTAGTTGTTTTTATTCAATTATTCTAATCTTTTTAACCCGCTGTGATAACTTTAGCGTTATTGTTTCATATCAATGAAATATTATGCGGTACTGAATCGCATTATCGTTCGAGTCATCGCCAAAGGTGACCCAATTTCTACAGTGGCGTATTGAAGTTTAACCCGAGCACAGTTGGCCGCTTTAATCAATTCCATCCAAAAGCTAGACTGAAAGATGTGAAAAATTCGATATACAATAATTAGCAACGGTAAAAAACAATGACGTAGAAACGAGGAAAACAAATCGAATGTGGTATTAGAAGGACTTACGAAGACGTGCTATTATAGATTGGGTCGTTCTTGAAGGCACATTACCGAGCGGTGAAGAATAATCATAGTTTGTTATCATATGACAAAACTGGCAAATGAACAATAAAAAAAAAATATTAACTTGTATTTGTTTTATTTTGCGTATTGTTATTATAAATTTTCTATGATAGTGTATCGAAAAATGCGTTTATTATTATGCACATGCTAAATTTGATTCACATTCTATAGCTGTGTCGTTTTTAAATATGTGTAAAAATTGCGGCGATGTCTTTCGAAGGATTTTGTGTGTGTGATATTGTTTCGCGATTAAATATTTGTTTGTCTCTCTCTTTTTAGTGGGAATAGTGAAGAATGAGCAACCACGTTCCTTTAAATGGTCTGATTAAAATTGAGAGTGAGAGCAACACTCTTATTCAGTCGTACATTAATACTTTTAATAAGGAAATAGAGAAAAATGACCCGTCGCTGCAAGACATACACGAAGATGAAAATCCCTTGCAGGATATGGAGGCCAACAACGGTCTCGAAACCGCTGTTGTCGAAACCATACAAATCACAGGTAAAACTATATTGTATTGTGAATTTTTCATATGTGTAATGTTTCCGTGTCACTTTAAGGATTATTAATTATTTGCGTACTGTTTACACAATGGTCACGATTAAAAGATATCTTAGAAGAATTGTGTGGAAACCATTGATACGATTGGCAGTCATAGGGTTAAATTCACTGTTACTTTTACGATACTAGTGAGATAATAAGCAGCTTTGTCTTTTATGGTTTTGACGTGAAGGGGGGGGAGACTGATATAGAATGACCAGTCATCCCGTCACTGTCTTGAGGAAGAGTGTTAAAAGCCGTTTAGACTGTATCTTTTTTTTTTCGCTGCGCTGGAGGTGGGGAATCTTCGGAAGACAGCCTACAGTCCGAACTGCAGGGTAGTGCCGGATTTTTACCGGCTAAACCCCACCCCCGACCTCCACTCTCTGGGACTTCTGTGTATTACTTCAAAGAGTGGGGGTCCATTCATTCATCGTCGTTCTTTCTTTCTTTCTTCCATTCATCTCGCATGCATTCTTCTCTCTCGTTCGTGCGCCTCCTTCTTGCGCATCAAGCTTCCATCTTCTCTATTAGCTTCTTGTCCAGGTTTTCGGGTGAGGTCACTCCGATTTCCTCCATTCTTTCTCTTTCTTCCGCCCAAGCTGGGCACCCGAAAAGGGTATGCTCTGCGTTGTCCACTTCGGCTTCGCAGTGGTAGCATTTTGTTTCGGCCTCCTTTTGGATCCTGTGGAGGTACTTGCCAAAGCAGCTGTGTCAAGTGGAAACTGGTATCCCCGTATTTCCCCTCAACCCAGTCGCCCACGGACGGGATGATCCTGTAGGTCCAGCGTTCCTTACATTCTTCGTCCCACCGCCTCTGCCAGCACCTCATCAGCTTTTGCCGTATCTCCTTCCTTTCGTTTTTCAGCCATTTAAATGTCTAAATGCAAAATCTTGTACTTTCGGTAAAATATTTATACTATCGGCAATCAAACGCGCCGTATAAGCAAGAGTTTCGTTTTGAGTAAGTGTGGGTAATCTTTCTCTCCTTGTATCACTCGGTGCCGAGTATCACGGTCTTGTGCTATGTCTGGAATTTGGAGCATAATTCGCCTCCAACCTTTCCAGTCCTGGGCTAAGGATGCGTTTGAAGAGGAGGATCCAGCCAATTTTTTCCAATTTTGGTTGTACTCTTGCTCGCTTACTATCCACTGTCATTACCAAATTTTCGAAATTTTCCTCGATAAATATAACGTTGGATTAGTCATTGCTTATTTTGCCATTACAACTCTTCAGATTAACATCCTCCTTCTTTTACCTATGTAAATAAACTCATTGACTTCTTTGCAATCTCTCAAAGAGTTGTTTCTTGTCAGCTGTATAAACTGTATTTTATTTTTTCCTTGTCATTTTCCTCATGTCTGAGGGTTGTGACACCTTCTGACACCCTGAAGCTCGCAGTAATTTAGCTACAACTTAGAGTCAGCCCCGACCTGGTTATTCTATCTAGTTGGGGATTGTCCTTTTTCTCAGCGCTTCCCAGAATGATCAATTTTTCCGAGCTGTCCTGATCCCGCTTTGCGATGTGCCCAATACGCCTGAGACAAATGGATGATAGCCTATCGCCAACCCTCAGCTCTTGCAGGATGGAGGCATTGGTTATTCTCGCTGTCCAGGGTGTTCTAAGAATCCGTCTCCAACACCATATCTTAAAAGCGTCTTTTCTTTGCCTTTCTTGAACTTGTATCGTCCATATCTACACTCCGTAGACATGGCAGAGACCTTTCTCGAGTTCGTACCGAACACGTCCCCGCTTCGTATAGAAATATGGGGAAGACCAATGCTCGGACCAGACGCATTTTTATAGACACGGTAACGCCCCAGTCTTTCCAAATTTTGCTCAGTTTGGGCATTGAGCTTTTCGCCATGCCTTTTTTTTTATAGTTTTCCACCGTCTTTACTTAGTGTTTCTTGTGATCATTCGAGGCCTTAGTGTATCATTCCAGGTCTTCCTGTATGACTTCCATCTGTTGACCTCAAACCTTAAATTGTACAATTGAACATTCTTATGCCTCGGGTCCCTCATGACTGAGTATTGAATAGTTGCTCACCATCCTCATCTAGTTTTCTCGGTCCACGGCCAATCTTGCTCCACCTAATTGGAGAACGCCCTCTACTTCTTTTTCCTGGCACACTGCCCAGAACTGTTGTATTTTTCCACTTTTTTTTTCTGTTCTTTTTCGAACAGTGTGCTTAAAAAATTATATAATTCACCTCAATCAAAACAAATAATTGATACTCTGCTTTTGAAATACCGAGGTGATCATACAATATTCGGTCCATGATATTCTCAATAATCTTCCCCAGCATTAAGTCTCAAAGGAGTCAATTTGTTTTCTTTCTATTTCTCTTTGAGTAGAGATTGTACCAAAGGAATTTTGTTGTTTTTGAGATGTTGCAGTTTTTCCAAATTGATGGCTGATTCAGCCACGTGGATTTTTCTATTAACCATATGATATCAAAGACAGAACCCAAATACACTGTCTCATTTATTCTTTCCATATATGAGAGGTTTATTTATTGGTACTAATGATGGTAAAAAGCTTAATGAACCATGAATTTTAGACCAATTTCCAATACGATAAGTACGTATGCTTAATGAAGGGGGTTTCAACTCTGAAAATTACTTATTTTCATTTGCCGTATTTTTTGTGATACAGGAATATTGAACTAAATCTTTGTTCGTCACAAAGAATGTATATATTTATGTAATGTCGAAATACATTTTAGATCTGGAACATGGCGTGGAGATTATTGCTGATGATGAAAGCGCAAACACATCATTTTTTTTGGGAGAACAAGGCCATTACTATTTTCATACCGATTCTCAGCCAGTTATAACATCGGTGGGTGAAGCTATAACACCCGATAATGAGGTATGTGCTATCATCCGGATAATTAGGGTAGACGAAGAGGAATATATTTCATATATTGTGTTACCGTTGCAGATATTGTTAACAGAAGAAACAATGATAGAATCTAACGATACATTCCAAACAGTCACAATTGTGCCTTCTGAATCCGGCGAAGTCAGCTATGTTCTAATCGTGCAGCCGGAAGATAAAGGTCCGGACGAAAACACCGTGATGAAGATGGAGAATGACATGAACGTTTATGAATTTAAAGACAACGAGGATTTGGATAACCTCAACGACAACATGGAAGTGATGGACGAAGACAGAGCGAAAGTTCTGTCTCCCAAAAAGCAACATCCCATGACTAAACCGCACATGTGCAGCTACTGTTCCTACAATACGTCAAAAAAGTCAGTTTTATATTAAAACAGATTGTTCTTTTTCGTATTACGACGGTTTTTAGTATCTTTTTTAATGTTATTACAGGTATTTGCTGTCTAGACACATGAAGTCTCATTCTGAAGAACGGCCGCATAAGTGTTCCGTGTGCTCGAGGGGTTTTAAAACTTTGGCTTCGCTTCAAAATCACGTGAACACGCACACTGGAATCAAACCACACAAGTGTCGATTTTGCAAAAGCGCCTTCACCACTTCCGGTGCGTTGATTTTTCGTTTTTCCGTGTTTTAGAGTGCTTATTTACTAGTATATATGGTTTGTATTGTTTGTTGTACAGGGGAACTGGTGCGGCATGTTCGGTACCGTCACACCCATGAGAAACCTCACAAATGTAACGAGTGCGAATACGCTTCTGTCGAGCTTTCTAAATTGAAACGCCATGCGCGCTGCCATACTGGAGAAAGACCTTATCAGGTAATTAAAAAGCATTCGTTTTAAATATGTACATACATATATATATATATATATGAAACGGCTGTATATTTATGATTTTTTTCTATTTTTTTTTTAATTGTTTGCAGGTACAAAATGTTTTTAAAGCAAATATGAATAATATATCCTTTTAAGTAAATATTTTTACTAGAAATAAAATTGAGAAGCATATACATACTTCGCTTGATGTATAGTTTTGGAAAAGCGAAGATTTATTTGTTTTATATTAAAACGAAGATGAAATTCAGTATAAAAAAATTTACAAATAAAATAATGAATAAAAAACTTTTTGTCAATATGAGGTTTGAATACCATTCGTTTCCATTTTTGAGACATGTTCACATTCAAAAACAGAGATTGTATTGTTGAATGTTATAAAAATATAAACTTCGTTTACGTTTGTTAAAAGCTATATTCTATTTGCTAAAAAAGCTATTCCTATATTTTTTTTTCTGTCAAATTTATTGCAAACAAGGTTTGAATGCAAATTAAAATCATTTTATGCATAATTAGACAAGAACAATTTTATAACGTCGTAACATTTAAAATGATTGTCAATCATAATTTTATCTTATCTTGAATTCTTTAACCTTTCCACTGCGCCCGGCATCTACGCACGAGAGTGGTCTCTCTCTCTCTCTGCGAGCGGCATTATATATTGTCCTCGGGTGTATTTAGTATTTGCAACGAAATTAGACGCGTCTCAATATTGTGGTTTATTTGTAAAATCAGTTTGACTCTAATCGTACTACATTTAAAAAAAAACTTCAAAAATATCGATGTTTTAAATCTATATAAGCGTTTGTAAAAAATGCTATATTTCAATCGTTTGAATTACGCGCTTTAACTTACGACCTACGACACGCCCCGTCTTGCAACTTCCCAAAGGCTGCCACAAAATACATCAGTCGAATATAATGTATGCAAATTAATTATTAATTAATTTATTATTGTTTTCACATTATATTGATTTTCTAGTAACCTTTTACGTCATTCTATACGGCCTTGTCCCAACTTTTTGGAATTGGCGATACCAGTGATTCTAGCTATATTTCAGTGACACGTGACTTTATGCAACTATTATTTTATTTTGAATTATTTCATGTTTATTTTGTGTTCGTTTCTGTTTTATTATATACTTTTTTATATTATACAATTAAAAAAAATCGTTTTATAATATTTCATACATAATATCTTGTAATCGTGTGACACACCTATTCATTGCTGACAGTAGACATGGTTTGTTTACGTAAATATACCAATTGATCGTAAACTATTGGTATAAAAGTATAGGGGGAAATCAGTGTTATGAATGTGTGAGTGATCAGTCACACACATTTGAAGCCAAAGACCTCAGACATGTAATTACTGAAAAATATAATGTAGCTGACGCTTTGCAAAACCCTGTGTATTGGTGTGGTATCGCGCTGCGCATATATGTGTGAGTATCTCGCCGTTTCGGTGTCAATAGTGACCAAATGTTAAGTGTCAACATTTACTTTGGGTCATATATCCATCAATACGTTGTAGAATAACACGTATTGATGGATCAATAGAGAGATTAAATCTTATTTATATAGATTCCTATTTTTTAGACAGTAAAATCGCTAATTCTCACAGTAATGAGCGTGTATAGAGATCACGCTACGAAAAAATAGTTTTTTACAAGATCATGCCGCAAGGATGGTGAGATTTAAAAAACTTGGTCTCGCAGGCAAAGGGTTAAAATCCTATCTTACTGAAGATTCAACCTTTCTTCGGACAATTTCCTTATTTGTAGAGACTCGTATTATCACCGTCAATTCTTTTTGATTTTAGCATTTTCATGTATCATTTTAGCGAACAGAATGTTGCGGGTTATCATCCATTTCTTTTAGAGATAATTTTTAAATAAATATCAATTTCTATATTTTGTAACACAATTTATGAAATACATATAATTCAAAGCTAACACAACAAATAAAATGACAATTATTAAACAACTAGTGTTGTGCCCGTTGATTTCAACGGGTGGTTTCGAAAAGGAATTGAAACACGAATGAAAAAAAAGTTAGAGAAATTGAAACGACTGGTTTCGGAAAGAAATTGATGCACGAATTAGAAAGTGATTACGAATTACGTTTTGTGCATCGCCTTCGCTCCCAGCGCCGCTGATGCCTCCGGCACCCCGGGGACTTCGCCCTTAGTGCCCCTGACGCCTCCGGCGCTCCGGGGCCTTCTCCCCCAGCGCTCCCGACGCCTCCAACTGCCCGGGGCCTTCTCCCCCAGCCCTCCCGACGCCCTGGGGTCTTTGCTCCCAGCCCTCCCTGCGCCTCCAACTACCCGGTGCTTTCGCCCCCAACCCCAAAATGAAAAGAATGAAAAATCTGGAAAAAATAATTGGTTCCCCATACTGCGCCCGTTGTCCGTCATATATTTACCGACACATTGTTTTTATATATAGTATATAGCAGGCCTGGGCAAGCTTTTTGGATGAAGGGCCACATTAGAAATTAAAAATGAGCGGCGGGCCGCAAGTAAAATACTATTTTTAGATATACATTATTGATTATCGTGAAAGGAATTAAAACATCATTTTTTTTTTAAATTTCATACAAAACAATAATTTAATTTGACGAATGAAACTGTTTTACATCTTTAACAGTTTTTTAATTTCAGGAGAAAATTTTGTAGTTGAAATTCTTAAAAATACTTGTAAATTTTCATCTGTTATGCTTGATTGTAAAGAATTTTTATTGATATTCACGATCGAAAATGTTTGTTTACATATGTAGGTTGATCAAAAAACCACCAGCATTTTTGAGCAAAATCTCTAAGTTTGTCGAATTTTTCCGTATTAAGGGCGTTGTAAAATTTTTCAAATTTCTTCATGACGGTGTAATTCCCTTAAATCAGCATCCCACTGTAAATATATAATCTTAATTTATATCTCCGTCGATACGCTATCAATATATATTGCAATTGATCTCGTATAATTGCCAAGCCTATCTCAATTTTTCGGAAGTCGCCAAATCTTCATGGATACACCACTTAAATCGTTGATAATTTCACCATATTCTTCAAATTAATTTTCTGGTATCTTCAGCAATTTCATGGCTGAAAAGTGGTCTACCCGTTTAATAAATAAATGGTGAAGAAACAGTCGTAGTTTTAATTTAAACACATTCAAACTTTTCACCATATCATGGACATAAAAAGTTTCCCCTTGGAACACTGGGTTGAAAGTATTTAAATGTTTCACGATGTCCAAAGTAAATGCAAATTCACACAGCCACTCATTATCGGTTAATTCGGGAAAGTCGATAATATTTTTCGTTTTTAAAAATAGAATGATTTCTTCTTTTTTATCTCATACTCGCCGAAGTATTTTTTCTAGGCTAAGCCATCGAATATGATTATGATAAATAATATCTGTGAACTCAGATTCAATATCTTGAAGAAAAGCAATGAATTGTCGGTGTTTCAAGCCACTCGATCGTATTACATTTACAAGTTTAATGATACAAGATGTCACATGTTCAACTTTTAACACATTTTTGTACAATATTTGTTGTATCTTATGTCAGAAACGATAAAACATTAACAAATCAACAAAAAAAAATTTAGATCAGAAAAAAGTAAACTTTTTTTAAATTTTGCTCGCGGACCGCGGTTTGCCCAGGCCTGGTGTATAGGTGTATATTAAAAATACATTAAAAACGGGCTTTTTTCGCTTTCGAGGATATGAATGGAAATTGAACATGCATCCTTACACAATTTCTGTAACAATGGGTTTCCAACAAAAAAACCTATTTGGAAGTTTCAACTTTAAACAGCTACAAAAACTCGAGATTCTTCTTCTTCTCAATGCCCTGTCCGCATCCAGACGTTGGTGACGGGTGACCATAAAAAAGCCGAAAAGTTCGTTTACCATGCATACATATGAAAAACGGTTAGTATATATATCAGTGGCGTGCGGTAAAAGTCTCTCTCCCCCCGTCGTACATCCTCACTTAATTTGCGCGAGCAGGATACAACAGGAACAAGAGGACCAGGCTTTTCCTCCCGTATTCAGCGCGCACACATTAAACAAGGCTGTATGACAAAAAGAGAGATATTTTCACCGCATGCCACTCATATATATTATATATACATAGTAACGTTTACCATGCACTCTTTTTTTTGATCTTTCGATTTTCGATATTTGCGTTTTGGGGCTTATTAAAAACATGCGAAAAGATCACATAAATTAGCATGTATTTATTATACTTGTGATGGTAATGTTCGAATTTTCATAAAGCTGATATTGATCTTTGTTTTTGTTTGATTTTCAGTGTCCTCATTGCACTTACGCTTCGCCGGATACCTTCAAGCTGAAGAGACATCTTCGAACTCACACGGGCGAAAAGCCGTACGAGTGCGACAATTGTCACATGTGCTTCACCCAGTCGAACTCGCTCAAGGCTCATAAACTCACACACAACATCGGTGACAAGCCTATCTTCCATTGCGAACTTTGTCCGACCACGTGCGGTAGAAAAACCGACCTTAGAATACACGTGCAAAAGCTGCACACGTCGGACAAACCTCTCAAGTGCAAACGCTGCGGAAAATCTTTCCCGGACCGATACAACTTTAAATTGCACACCAAGGTACACACTTTCACATTGGAATTGCTTACATTTTATACTGATGCGTCGTAAATCAATTTTGTTCAAATGGTCATTGATGTTAACTTGAATTTGATGGACAATCCGCCTCCACTCCTCCCGGTTCTGTGCCAAGTTAAAGTTCCTGCCAGTTCTTTGATTTGGTCAGACCATCTCGAGAGGGACCGTCCTCTCGCTCCAGCGTTCCAATGACTATCAGACTCTCTACATTCTTTCTGGCCATATGACCAAAGTAGGAAAGAACTCTTATCCCAAATGTTGTGGAGAGTCTCTCTGAGACTGCCAGCTCTTTGAGGTTGGAGATGTTCATGCATCTTGTGGTCCATAGTTTGCGCAACATCTGTCTCTAACACCGCATTTTGAACGCATCTAGAATATCCCTTTCTCTCTTTTTCAGCGTCCATGTCTCGACTCCATACAATGCAATGGGGAGACCAGAGATTGCACCAGACGGATTTTCGTTCTTTTCATAATACAGCAGTCCTTTAACACATTCAGCCCGGCGCATGATTTCATACATTTGCCCATGTGGCGGCACCCAGTTACGCGTGACGGCATTAAATCACTTTATATAATGAGTTGTCCCTACATCTTTAGAATTTTAGTGTTGGGGGTGCTCAATGAAGCGAAACCGTAAAATAATAGTCTGCTATAGCACTATCCGCGTGGCCACTGGTGGTACACGCCGGGTTGAATGTGTTAATATTTTTACCAGACTGACCATCGCCATTTTCGCCATTTCTGTTCTTCTGCAGATTTCCAATTGGTATCCTCCTTCTCTTGAGCCTAGCTAGGTAGATATAGTCGTCGACTTCTGCATTGTGTTGAGATCATTGGACTTTATGAGAGTCTCAAATCTGTCAACGGATAGAATTTTTGTTAATCTCTAAACCTAGGTGTCAACTCTCTATCTCTATTTTACGAAGTAGTTCAACCAGTTCATCCTGATTGCTGGCCATTAACGTCGTACCATCTTACCATTCGTCGAGTACTCTTCTTACTATGTATTCCCCATATATAATAAAATATCTGAACACAGTATGCATGCCTGTTGGATGCCTTCTATACAATTTGACAAAAATAAATACCGACCCTAATCTAACCTTTACTTAACCCAGAGAAATGTAATAGTAATAGAAGGGCCCTTACGAATAAATAATTGTTGTCAATATTACGCGGTAACGCACGGAATACAATCGGATCAAATTACTTATAAAAATGTATCCCATGTTGTTTATTGTGTGTTTTTGAATGAATTGTGTCTATTTTTTACCGATGCTCTCCCATCTTGCGAGTAATATAAACAAACAGAAAAGTTTTTATCGGACATATGTCGAGCACCAAGCATCAAATACGACTAATGCTAAAATTATTAAAGATTGTCTGTGGACAATCGTCACTTGACAATAAAGCCACTTCTATTAATATAACATTTCTCTGACTTAACCCCTGGACATTAGGATGTGTGGACCATGAAGGGAGTGGGAATGGACAGGCGTGGGGCGACGTGCTATCATCCAACTGTCAAAAACTATAATTTCACTGATAGGAGCCAAATTTCAAAATTACTTCTTCAACTGTCAAAATGACAATTTAAGAATTCTATACACTGCCCAATGCAGGCATTCGGCAGCTAATTGCCCATTTGATGAATAAAGCAACGGGCTTGCATTTTTCATGAATTCGGAATTTTTTTGCCGTTTTCACACAATAGACAATTTCACGGATTCGATGTAACATACATTGTATGTATATATATAAATGATGAATGAGTGTTATTAGTTGTTTTGGGACACCCATCTCTTCTAAGACCTTCCATAGACAGTTCCAATTAAAACAGTCGAAAGCTTTTGTGTAATCTATGAAGCAAAACATTGCGGGAACCTTGCATTCTTGGCTTTTCTCGATTATTTGACGTACATTTAAAATTTGTTCTTGTGTGTCTCCGCCTTTAGTAAAATCAGCTTGCTGTTCTGGAATTTGCCAGTCAAGGTAGTGTTTCAGTCCATAGAGCAATATTTTACTTGGATGAGAGATGAATGACACTGTTCTTTAATTTTCGCATTTTTTCGTAGATCCCTTATGAATCAAGATAAAGATTAAAATTGGCATAATATTTATTGAATTATAAATGTCAAACAATAGTTCTACCGTCATATATTGTATATATATTTCATATAATTGCAGACACACGAAGGCGAAAAGTGCTTCAAATGCGAAATGTGCCCGTACGCGTCGACCTCTCTCCGGCATCTGAGTTCACATTTGCTCGTTCACACCGACGAGAAACCATTTTCTTGCGAGAAGTGTGAACAAACATTTAGGTATGCGAAACGACATCCACTCCGCGACTATCATATGACAAGTCGTGTCTAATATGTTTCGTCGTTGCAGGCATAAGCAGTTGCTGAAGAGACATCAAAACCTGTACCACAACCCTAATTATATTCCGCCGTTGCCGAAGGAGAAGAGCCACGAGTGCTTAGAATGCGGCAAACCGTTTCGTCACAAAGGAAATCTCATTAGACACATGGCCATACACGATCCCGAATCGGCCATACACGAAAAGAACCTAGCCCTCAAAATCGGCCGACAACGGAAGGTCCAACTTTTGGATCCACAATTGGTCCTTATATTTTTCTCTGCTTCGTTTTTTTAATATTTTGAAAGTACATATATATATATATATATATATATATATATATATATATATACGGCAAATAAGTCCCACTCTAATTCGAACGTTTTGAACAAACCGGGTCTTATTTGCCTCAATTACCCTATACGTATGTATATAATTGCAATCCCATTGTACAATTGAGTGATAAACCTTTTATTAAAATTCAGCTTCAGAATGGTCAACACGATGAATACGAAGGAGAGACGGCGACAGATACGGAAGTAGACGTCTCCTCGGAGAACATGCCGCACTATGTTGTATTTGAAGTTATTCACGTTCCCGAAGAAAACAGCAATGAACCAATTACTTTCGTATCGTCTAAACCATACGTTGACGACGAATTCGGTTTGTTTTTAGATAAAGCGAGATAAAAAATGTATAAACCGTAGATAATTCATCAGCCTTGTAATTAATGCTAAATATAAATTTTTAGAAGAAGACGAAGACAGTGACAGATCACATTCTAAGCAAGGCGAATCTACCAACGGCAAACAAACGAATACTGAAAAAGACGTGGAAAACTGTTTCGGGTTTGATGTGAGTTATTTTATATTCGTTCTTGTGATCAAAAGACAAACTAACAGCCGATTGTTTCAACGTTCGCATTAAACGTTATTTATCTTTTAGATGCTACGATGTTTTTCAAAATCCTAGCGAGAAATGCTTACATTTATAATTTTTTTGAAGAAAAATTATGGATTATTTATTAAGACTATGGCGGCCGCTGACTCATATTTGTATCATGTTGGGTGCACAACGCTTACTGGCCGCTGATACATTTACGATTCACGACTGCGCGAATATATTTTTCATGCAGAATATATTTTTTATGTCTGCTGATATATATTACGTCATAGACGAAAACGTGATACATAATTGTATCATCTTCCACAAACGATTGACGCAAACGTGATACAAAAATATATCAGCAGACTGCAACAGTTCGCGCAGTCGTAAATCATATTTGTACCAACGGCCACTAAGCGTTGTGTACCCAACATGATATAAATATGATTCAGCGGCCACCATTGTGTTAACGGACTTCATTGGCTGAGAGATTGTGCATTGTATTTGAAACAATACATTTTGAAGCGGGTATTAGGTACCTCTCCTTCTCTCTCTATCTCTCTTTCTTTTGTGGTTGTAAATTTAAAACCAAGGGGTGACAGTTTATGATTTCTTGATCCATTTTTAATGGGTGTTGTAAACATTTGGTGTGCATTTTAGTTGAATTAAATTGCACAATGGCTCCTGACCTCTATAATAGAAAAAAAATTCCTGTTGTTTTTGCTATTATTATAGATACAAAATAGTACAATTAGAAAACTACTTGAGCGCAAAGAAAATGTTTGCTTTAGTATAAATATTAGGGGTACCAGAAAGAAATCGCGCATTTTATGAAACGATGTTTGAGGTCAGTTTGTGTTCAGACACGGTGTGGTAAACATCTCTGTAAGTTTTTTTTATTGTAGAACTGTTCTTATTTTTTTGTAACAAATTTTTATTTTATTGTTAGGATAAAATGTCGAAGACAGAAACAGATGAATGCCACATAAGGCATTGTATGTTGCATTGGTTTGATCAGGGCTTTAACGCCAGTAAGGCCACTAAAGCCATCAGAGACATTTATGGTGAAGTGCTTACTACTCGCAGATGTCAATTTTGGTACCACAGATTTGAATCCGGAGATAGAAGCTTAAAAGACTCACTTACATATTTTTAAATTAAAAATAATAATATTTTTAAATTTCCAATATTTTTATACTTTAGCTTAGTTATGTAATGTGCTATTCATTTGTTTATTTTGTATTTACCTTTTTCATTTGTTTTATATTTGTAAATTTCAATGTCTCGGATGTTACATATATTATTTATTTACTATTTGTTTTTTTATACATATCTATGTACATCCTTTCTGTCGATTTTTCAATTAATAAAATAAATCGGGACGACCCTTAAATTTCAATGACGATATGCTGAAATCGTTAATCGAATCAGATCCCCGTCAAAGTATTGAAGAACTGTCACAGAAACTCAAATCTTCAT
Organism: Arctopsyche grandis; assembly: GCF_051622035.1. Classification (NCBI taxonomy): domain Eukaryota; kingdom Metazoa; phylum Arthropoda; class Insecta; order Trichoptera; family Hydropsychidae; genus Arctopsyche; species Arctopsyche grandis. Next base: position 35,997,582 of record NC_135356.1, read on the forward strand.
GGTCAACAGTTCAATCGCATTTAAAACGCATCGGCAAAACTAACAGGATGGGTATTTGGATGCCGCACGCGCTCTCTGCAGATAACAAAGATGCGCGTAGAAACACGTGCAGTTCTTTGTTGTCGAGACAAAAAAACAGTCCCTTCTTACACCAGGTAATAACCGGGGACGAAAAATGGGTCTTGTAAGACAACAACAGCCGTAAAAGACAATGGATATCACCAAATCAAAAACCCATTCCAACCCCTAAGCCCGGTTTGACTCTTAGAAAAGTTCTGTTATGTGTATGGTGGGATGTGAGGGGTATAATCCACTACGAATTATTGAAACCGGGCGAAACCGTTAATGCAGACCTTTACTGTCATCAGATGGATCGATTAAAGAAACGCGGCCAAGTTTATTCAACAGGAAGGAAGTAATTCTCCAACACGATAACGCCCGCCCTCATGTAGCGAAACTGACTCGGGATAAAATCCAGGAATTGAATTGGGAAACTCTACCGCACCCTCCTTATTCGCCAGACCTTGCTCCATCAGATTATCACCTTTTTAGATCGATGGAGCACAGTCTCAAAGATAAACGGTTCAGAAATACCGCAAACGTCGAAAAACACTTAATCGAATATTTCGATTCGAAACCATCAATTTTTTTTAAAAAAGGAATCGAAAAACTGGAAGAAAGATGGGAGATAGTTAGTAACAATGATGGAAATTATATTTTATAAGTTTGTATTTAGAATTAAGAAAAAAAAAAAAATTTTACATTGTTCACAAAATGCGCGATTTCTTTCTGGTACCCCTAATATATATATAAAATGTTTCATACAATGCTTATGCACTGACATACTACAAATACGACTTTGTACAATGATCGTTTTTAGCAATTCTCGCCATTTTCATAAACAACGATATATCGTTGTTTATGCATTCAGAGAGTTAAATTGGCTAGAGCTCTCTGTTTATTGATGTATTAAAATACGTTAATTCAATCGTTTTATTATTAATTTGCAGGTAGATGAAGCAGAAGATGATCTCAATGATGACAAAATAAATTTATACGGGATGAAATTTCTCCGTGAATGATTTTTTAGAATAACTTTTATAAGTTATTTAATTTTAAGTATAAATAACATATTATTTGATATTCAATTTTATTTTATACAGACTGGATTTTATTCTTATATTATTGAAAGAAAAATCTCATGACAATTTCTGAATTTATAGTTCATTCTGAAGTATATACATATAACAGTTGGGCTGAAAAGTTCGTAGGCTAGCATAGAAAAAATCTTTTTTTTGTTAGAATTTGTTTTATTATTCAATATAGTTGCCTTCGAGGGCGATACAACGATTATAGTGGTCATACAATTTTTCGATACCATTTTTATAGTACGATTTGTCATTAGCCTCAAAATAGGCTTCAGTTTCGGCGATTACCTCTTCATCGGCGCAAAATCCAGCATCCAGCGAGCATCCTCTTGAGGTCTGAGAACAGGAAAAAGTCGCTGGGGGCCAGATCTGGAGAATACGGTGGATGCAGAAGCAATTCGAAGCCCAATTCATGCAATTTTGCCATCGTTTTCATTGATTTGTGACACGGTGCATTGTCTTGATGAAACAGCACTTTCTTCTTCTTCAAATGGGGCCGTTTTTCCCCGATTTCGTCCGTCAAACGCTCCAATAACGCTACGTAATAGTCGCTGTTTATGGTTTTCCCTTTTTAAGATAGTCGATGAATATTATACCATGCGCATCCCAAAATACTGATGCCATAACCTTGCCAGCCGACTTTTGCGTCTTTCCACGCTTTAGAGTCACTTCATCACGTGCAGTCCCCTCGGCTGACTGTCGATTGGACTCCGGTGTGAAATGATGGAGCCATGTTTCATCCATTGTCACATATCGACGCAAAAATTCGGGTTTATTACAATTGAACAGCTCCAAACACTGCTCAGAATCATCAATTCGTTGTTGTTTTTGGTCGATTGTGAGCTCGCGCGGCACCCACTTTGAACAGAGCTTTCGCATACCCAAATATTCATTCCCGATATGTCCAACACGTTCCTTTGATATCTTTAGGGTCTCAGCTATCTCAATCAATTTCACTTTACGGTTATCCAAAATTATTTTGTGGACTTTTTTGATGTTTTCGTCGGTAACAGCCTCTTTGGGGCGTCCACTGCGTGCATCGTCCTCGGTTCTCATTTCGCCTCGTTTAAACTTAGCAAACCACTTCTCAACGGTTGATTTTCCTGTTGCAAGGTCCGAACAATGTTTATCAAGCCAAACCTTGGCTTCAATAGTATTTTTTTTCGCCGAAAACCAATGCTTTATTAGCACACGGAATTCCTTTTTATCCATTTTTTCAAACTAATAAAAGTTGCTTCACTCAAAATGCTATAACTCACAAACTAATAGTACGACAGCTGTCAAGTTTATACACGTGTTTTTTTAAGGTTAGAGCTAACTAAAAATCATATGGATTTAATACTAGTAGCGCTATATGTGTGTCAGCCTACGAACTTTTCAGCCCACCTAATACATATTCGTTTTCATTGTTTATAATCGTAAAACGACTATACCACTAATTTTTAGTTTAATCAAATGAAATTTAATCAAAATGAAATTCAATCCATTTCAAAATAAAATACATTTGAATGTATGTACATACTACCGGAATCGGCACAAGTATTGTTGCACAGACAAAACTTATGCGGTTACATTTTAAATATTTTTTTGAAAGAAACTATTAGATTATAATGTTGAATTGTGTATTGTTATTTATTTTACATGAATTGGGAGGTTAGTGTAATCACTCAATGTCGCGCAAGGTAGATATTATTTATTAATTATATCCGTTATATGTATTTGCACTTGAACAAAAAGTAGTGAGTCATTTTTGATACATTCATGTGTTTGCCAATCTTGTTACCCAGCATTTGTAGTGTAGCTACAAATCTTACATCCAATGTATATATGTTTTGATTATTATCACCGAAGCCTCTAGTTAAGTGATTCCCAAACTTTTTATCTCGCGAACATTCTCGCTATTTGTTATATGGGTTGATTTTGGAATCCAATGGCAAATTCAAGAGTGCAATGATGAAATGAAAAAGATATATTTATTAATTCAAGTTTTTTTAATTCACATATTTTAATGTTTTTATTTATCCCGTAGTTACGTCACCGACTGTTGTAATGTATCACTATGGCCAGTCTTTTCATTGTATTATTTTACTTTTATATATAGTAATAGGTGCATATAAAAACCAAGGTAATTATTATTTTTAAAAAATATTTTAATGTATTGTAATGAAACTTTGGCCATAGGATATAGGAACGCAAGTTCTTTGTTTACCCCTTAAGATTGTTACAGCAAACACTGGTCATTGTCTACTTGGGTCATAATGATTGGAGACAAATTAATATCGGTCAGTAGTAAATGTTGAGGGCTCAAAAGATTTTATCTCCAAAGGTCCAAGTAACCAACGACTAGTGTTTCTTCTTATATATTTCAAAGGTGTAATAATGATGATTTTCATATGTCATACATATATGTGGTTACATCGTGACAGATAACGGTTTTCAGGACAGATATCACGTGCGTTTTCAGTCATGTTGTTTATTACGATGATGATGATGACCGCTCAGAGTACAGGTTTAACTGTTACCGGCGATTACATCTCTGTCCATTTCATCCCTCACCCCCCATCAGTCATACATATATAATGTATATTTTTTAGTTGCATGCAAATAAATCGATTTAACTTCATCATGACCATATTATTACAATCGAATTGATGGTTTAAAATTTATATATATATATATATATATATATATATATATATATATATATATATTTTATATTCAACTTGGCCGAGCTGAGCATTCAACCTTTAAAATTTGTATATAATATACATACATAACTGGACAAAGTTAGAGTTACAGCATAGTACGTTTATCCTCTAACGACGTGATTTTAAGTTGAGCTGTGATTTTTTGAATGTATTTTTTATGTAGCATTGAAACACAGAAATCCCTTGCTGTTTCGTCTGGCGTCGTATTTTATATACAACATGTATGATATAAAAATATATTATAGTAATGGTTTCGTATATCGTCGAGGAATTCAATTCACACATCAATGTTGACGTCGTACCCTGCAAATATGAAGGGATTGCTGTATTAGTTAATTAACATCACATTTCTAATAACATATTATATTTATACATTTTATTTTAAGCATTATTTATTTATATATATATATATATATATATATATATATATATATATATATATATATATATATATATATATATATATATATATATATATGTATATGTATATATGTATGTAGAGATATGCGTTTTTTACGTCATGTTTTCACAACCTAATTATTAATGTTCATGTTAGTATTAAAACTAAGTATAGACTGTATTTATTGTGAACATTTTTAAAATGATCGTTGCGTTTGTCGCATTTATTCCGAAAGGCTGGAAGCACGCATATCTCACATTTAATATTGTTGCATAATAGTGTGATAGATTTATCTTCGGTGTTTTAATTTAAAACGAAATAATTTTATCGCATAATAATAAATAATGTGCATTGTATGTACACGCTACGGTTATTATTACAGATCGCCTTTATTATCAGCAATAATCATTTATCTTCGGTGTTTTAATTTAAAACGAAATAATTTTATCGCATAATAATAAATAATGTGCATTGTATGTACGCTACGGTTATTATTACAGATCGCTTTTATTATCAGCAATAATCGGTTAATGTGATTAATATTTTTTTTTAATCCAATCTAACTTTAATCGTTTGCCCGCGGCCGTCTTCTATGGAAGCTTTGGGCGACAAGTCTGTAGCGCGGTTGTCTTCCATCGAACTTCTGAACTTTGCATGGGATTTTGAGACTTATATGCGCCTATTTCAACTGTTTTTAGGTTCAAAATTGGTTGAATATATTACTGAGAGTTGAATGCCATCTATTCAATTTGCTTAAAATGAATATATACCAGTCAAAAATTAGTTTTTTGTGGAACCATACTGAAACCTCGTTTATGTGACGTCACGTCTTCATACAATTATGAAGAATGATTATTTGACAATTAATCCAAAACTACGAGCAAAGGGTTAAAAACCCTGATTCAACCTTACCCAACCCTTCCTAATATGATTACTCACGTTGATGGGTTATTTATAAAAACAGGCATTCACCGTAACGTTTATATCATATTGTTCAGATTAATTCGAGAATAAAGAAATTTTCATTTTATTATACTTTCGACGTAAATGTGTACCTTATCGACTAATATTTTTTTCGTTTTCACGATTTCTTCGATACATTTCGGCATCGAGCTGAAAATCTTCAGTCGATGATTTCAACCAATGTACATAATAAGAGTTTGGTTCTGTCATTAATTGCTGAAATGTATCTAAAAAAGTGATATAGAACAAAGTGGGATATTTATTTATGGGGGGGGGGGTAATTTTTTTTAATACTTTTTATCCTTTTTTTTTAATTTATTATTATTTATTATCTACTATCTTTTTGTATTATTATTTATTATCATGGGAATGTATGTGGGTCGGTTACGCCCTATAATTTTAAGTGATTTAATTTATATCTCGAGGAGTTTCCTTTTTTTTATTTTATTTCTTAATACATTTACTGATTTAGTATTAATCAGTGTTTTTAATTGTACATTAGGGCATAAAAAAAAATGAAGTACCTCGTAAGGATTTCATAATCTACAATACACATCTGAGCAATATTTTTTGTATGTTTTACCACATGATTATTGTAGATGTTTGGATATCTTTACACTATAATTTGTTCAACTGTAAACCACTTTATAATATAATACGAATAAATGAAAGAAAATGAGGTGTTTTTCTTACGATGTGTGTCTACAGTATTTTTTAAATCTAAGTATGTATATAAATAATCCAAACAATGTATCCGTATTTTTATTTTATTTAATAAGGAATATACAAATATGTATGTATTACTTGACGACAATGTCTAAACATTGATCTATTGAAATAATATTCCAGTGAGATGTAAATCGTTGGTGATTTATATTTTTAGAAACTTGTTAAATCAAATCAAATCATATCAGTAGGGTTGCCACGTGTCGTGGACAAATAAAGAGAACATTTAACAAAATAATGTAATTTTTTATAATTTTGCTGGTTATTATTAAAGTGATTTAAGGTACCAAAAATCCCATTATTTTACAAGGTAATCGTAAAATTTCACTTCAACAGGAAAGATTATATCTATAAGACTAAGAGTCATAATGTATTAATATATTTTTATGTATGTAGTATCAAAATAATTTTTCTAACAAATTTACGTAAATATCCAATTATCTCAAACGAAATATTACATGCCTTATTCCACTTTCATAATAACCGGAACATAAACATGTATGTAGTTAGTAACATGTAAAGTAGGCTTAAAAACCAATTGTTGAATTTAATCATCTTCATTCTCACTCGATTTCACCATCTTAGTTGCTATATATTTATCTACACTGCTAATTTGGTGCAAAAGTTTCTTACTTTATAAAATTTTTGAAAAATGTACTTAATAAATTTTTGTTATTATATACTACGCTTAAAATACTTCGGACAGTGGAAATTTTCAATTTGTTTATTTCTTTAGTCCACTGTTCGCTGATCATGGAAAATATTGTAATAAAAGTTATCATCATCATCATCATCATTTACAGCCATTCACCATCCACTGCTGGATGAAGGCCTCTCCAACACGCTCCCACTCGTCTCTCTTTTGCGCAACACTCATCCATCTCACTCTGCACATTTTCCTAATTTCGTTTACCCATCTTCCTTTCACCCTTTTGCATTCTCTCGGGTACCATTCAAGCACTTATTTTGTCCACCTTTCGTCTATCCTCCTAGCTACGTGACCCGTCCATTGCCATTTCAATCTCTATCCACTATGTCCACTATCCTTGTTATGCCAAGCATACAGCGTTCCATACTTCTTTGAGTCATTGGATTTTATGTAGCATCTTGGCGTTCAGTGTCCAAGTTTCACATCCATACATCATCACTGGCAAAACGCATTGATCAAAGATCTTTTTCTTCAGGCTAATAAAAGTAAATACGAGTATATACTCAGTATTGCCAGGTTGCCTGGCCTCCACTCACGTCATATCTTGTGAGAGAAAATATAGTACGGCCTGCGTGAAATTATTGTCAACATTGAAAAAGAGGACATTATGGGTATAATATAAATATAGAACAAAAGAACTGTGCTAAAAAAGAGAACATGTCATCTTAAAAGGAGACCTGTTGGCAACCCTATATATCAGGCATCAGATGGTTCTTACAAGCCTCGGCGAATCCTTCAAAAGTAATTAACAAAAGGGTAACTAAATGTACATATGTTATCATTTTCAATTACTCCATTGTGAAAAGCGTATGAGGGATTTGCTTTTTAAAATTCATTCTATAGGAATTGGCCTGAGAAACCAACTATTTTAATGTTATTGATATATGTACATCATCGCAAGCAAAAATTTCTATAAACAATGTGAGTGATGTTGGCCGGAGACTTTCATCAAAATTCCGAGACATTTTGATGTCCAAATGAGATTCTGAAAAGAGACTTCTATTCCAGATAAATCCCATTTAATCCAGTACGGTTGGTAACCCTTAAAATTATTCAAGAAACTTACTAAAAATACTTGTTCCTGTAGATTATGCTTTCATGTCATGGTAAAGATTTATTCGTATTTTTTCGAATAATACGATACATACAGAGAAACATACTTCTGTCTAAGCAAATATATCTCTGATCATTTTAGTACCATAAAATTGCAATTTATTTCTATGAACTACCGTAACATGGTATGATATTGAAATAAATATTTCCTTCTATAAATACACATATTTATTAAATATTAGTAGTAAAATATTGAACTAAAAATGTTTCAAATCCTTTTAGTGGTTGAATTTCAAAAATAGTATTGTATTTATATCTATGATATTTGACAGTTAGTATTATTAATAACTCATTTATATCAATTTTGTGACTTAAAATATTGGGGTATATATTCCATAATGTTCCTATATGTATTTATATGAAATATGCATGTAATATGAGTTTGTTTAATTTTTTAAAATAAATGATAACCATAAACCAAATGTAACACTTTAATTCCAACCGATTGATTAATTGTTTGTGTGTGTCAGATTATGAAGAGAAGCTCTACACATCCTTCTGTAGATGGAAAAATGTATTTTACTATAAATTATTTGATCAATTTTCATAATAGCCCGCATAATTCGAAATTACGAAATGCACAATACCTGGCAGCATTGAGCCAATCAACTGTCAAGCTGAGATGACCGTCTAATTTAAATATTGAAGACGAATTTAAATTGTATTATAAATACAATATAATTTATACATATGTGCAATCTAAATTGTTTTTTTAGCTTTTTTCAGTAATGATAGTCAGATTGAATCATTTTAGAAATAAATATATGTGGACAAGTTTTGTCTAACAGTTCCAAACTACATATAATGGTTCAGTGATTACTGGTCACAAATTACTCGTCACAAAGTCACTAAAATCTCTATAACGGAACATCTGGCAGCTGAAAAGTCCATCATACTAACGATAACTATCATAGTAACGAGAACTTGAGTGCCAAATATTGTGTATTCGCGATTTTCATGGCAAAAATTGTCTTTGTGACCACCCCAATGTGACGAATAGCCCAATTACCACATATAATATGTACGTAGCAGTGGCGTAGCTACCGCGCCCGCAGACCCCACAATGCGGGGGGGGCGCCAATACGATTTTCACTTCGCTAATTAAACTTCTTCCTGCTCAAAAATTTTTCAGCTACAGAGAAATCTTTTGCGATACATATATTTTCAAGTAGTTTTAAGAAGTTCAGAGTCCCGAAAAAATAACCAAATCGCGAATTCATCGAAATTGACTAAAATTGACAAATTTTTCAAAGCCTCTAGTGACATAATGGAATTGAGTCCTTCAGCAGTGTTATCAGAAAAATAACCAAACTCTTCTTCGAGCAATGCTGATGTAATCGAACCTGCAGTTACGGATAATAAAGCGAACTTAATGCAAGCTGTTGCGGAAATTCAATTGACTGATCCTAGCCCTTCTTCCTCAGTAATTTCTGGTGAAGTGGTCGATTCATTTATGAGATTCGTTGTTCATTTATGAGGTTCTTTGGTTATTGAGGACATTACAAATGAGCAGATAGAAAATAACACCAATCTGAGAAAATTCATATTGAATTACGACACTTGTCAACCCGATCTTGTATCTTTTCCTCGAGACCTCGTTGGAAAAAGATACTTTTCCAAAAAAATTTAAGTGGACCAACCAGTCAGGGATTGAGATACATAGAAACGTGGCTAGGTTATTCAGTAAAACTGAAAAGAGTGTAATGTGTTGGCTTTTTGCAGACAAAAAAAAAACAATATTATAACTATTCTTGGGTTCTTCTTCTTGTTAATGCCTTGTCCGCATCCGACCACCTCGTCGATTATTTGAATATATCCGCATCGGTCTTCAGCGGCTCGGAATAGCTCTTCGGCGCTCATATCGGTCCACTTGCGCATGTTTCGAAGCCAAGATAACTTTTTCCTTCTATTTTCCCCATGGTTATCAAACGGAGAAATTCGTATTTTGGACCCCGTATCATGTGTCCGAGGTACTCCATATTTCTCCGCTTGATGACAGAAACAAGTTCCCTGCCTCTCCCCATCATGCCGAGGACAGCTTCGTTTGATATCTTTTTGGTCCACGGAATCTTCAGCATACGCCTATAGACCCACATCTCAAAAGCTTCAATGCGGCTGATCATCTTGGTTTTCAGAGTCCACGTCTCACATCCGTGTAGTAATACTGTCCAGACGTAGCTCTTCGCGAATCTCAACCGCGTATGAAGATTGAGATGCTTGTTTGTAAGCGCCGCCTTCATTTTTACAAATGCTGTTCTAGCCATCTCGATGCGGATTCTTAGATCTTCATCTGAGTCCATCTCTTCATTCAGCCAGGTACGCAGGTATTTGAATCTTTTTACTCTATCTATCACATCTCCATCCAAAGTTAGATTCCCGGTGTCTGTTTGCATTCTATCTACTATCATAAATTTTGTCTTCTTTAGATTTATGCGCAGACCTCTTCGATTGCTTTCTTGATGTACACGGTCTAGAGATCTTTGCAGGTCTGCTAAATTTTCAGCGACTAGTGCCGTGTCATCAGCATTCTTGGGTTGAAGGGATAAAATACTGGAGAGGACTTTCAAAAAAAATTTAATTCAGGAAAAACACAAGTACACACTAAATCCAGTTTTACGTACGATTTGTGGAAAAAATCGGAGACAATTGAAGAATATATCTCGTCAGAATTGTAAAGTCGTATAAATTATTGGCGTCAAGTCATTTATCTGCTAAATGTAATTTCGCATTTCGAGAACATCAATAAAGTTTGGTATTTTCTAACAATCTTGGAAATTTTCTATCTATTATTTATAGACTGCGGATAGACACCGTGCTTTTTCCAGGAATCGGGGCGGTTTAGCTCTATTTACAAAGATAGAGTCCAAAAAAAAAAAACGTTCGGCGAACCTTTAACAATGCATTTACAACAATTGAACAATACGCGGCACCCTCTGGGTCCGGGCTTTAATTATTAACCTTCTGGCAACTTATGTTTGGAAGCATTGATAGCCAAACATATAGCAGGTTCTGTGACTTATTTGAACGCGAAAATACAAAATGCAGAAGAACAGATTTCTCTACGTAAAAAAGTAATCATTATTATTTAATTTTTTTTTTTTAGGCTTTTCCTCACGTGTTCTGCGCGCGCACATTAATACGGGAGGAAAAGCCTGTTCCTCTTGTTCCTGTTGTATCCTGCTCGCGCAAATTAAGTGAGTATGTACCGTTTACCATGCACCCTTTTTTTTGATCTTTCGATTTTCGATCTTTGCCTTCCGATATTTGCGTTTTCTGTAATTAAACATTCTGGTTCGTCACGGAGACCGGTCCCGTATATATGGGACTGTTTCAGGGATTTGTCCCGTTTCTCGCAGTCAGTTTCAACCGACTTAGCAAACAATATTAACGTCATCCGAGCAATAATTTGGTATTTTTTACTTCTTTCGTTACTTATTTGACTTCGAGCCGCGCCTGGTCTCAACTGTCAGTGCTCGGTGAACGCTAATTTGTTTAAATAAATAATTGCTCGTGTTTTTTAGGAAACTCCATTTTTATACCTGTCATTTTAATGATTATTGGAAGGAAAAATTATAAAAATTTTGGAACACTTTTTTTATATAGCGGGACGACGACGACGATGATTTAGTTTTCGGAGCATCTCGTTTTGAGTCCTGGTAAATATGGTCACCCTAGTGATAGGTTGCACGGATGTCGCATGACGAACCAAATTTCATCACGTCGATGAGACATGTAATTTAAAAGTATTTCGTTGACGATTAAATTCTTCTAGCGTCATGCCAGAGACTTTTGCTTATTGAATCGATTTAACGCAGTGTTCGCCATGCGAGCTACATTCAATGTACAACAATGGTCGCTCACCGTCACTTATAAATTGTGTATACACCTTAAGACAATTGTATCGTAAGAGCTAGATTTTTACAATCATTTGTCGTTTAATTTAATGTAAATGAATTTGACGATTGAATATTTAGTACAATTATTGGTATACTATTTTTAATTTACATACCTCCTTTACGTTTCACTTACGATTACAATAGCCAGCAGCATAGTTCGGTCGTTAAGCTTCTGCTTAGCGTTGAGAGGCGGCGGGTTCGATCCCTGGGCCCGAGCCTCGAATGAAAATGAATTTTTCAGAGTATGCTGTTGGTTAGACCTGGATTTGTGACTTCAGGTTGATCGTTTCCTATCAGAGTTTGCCAATTTTCTCTGATTTCATTGTTGAAACGGTTCCCGAATAAAAATTGGTAAAAAATCCCTCCTATACGATATGTCACCTATAATTTGTTATTAATTAATGTACAGTAAATAAGTTTGTGTACAAATTAATAGATGTTTCATTGATTTACGAGTTTTACAGTGTCTCGTAATTCAGTAATTTATATAAAAAAATGCTGAATTGCAATTTTTAAATTTTTAATTGGCCAGGAAGGCGCATTGGGGTTTACCTGTAAGGCCTTCCTGGTATATATGTAAAAAAAAAAATTCAGTAAAAAATTTGTCTCTTATCCGATCGTTTTCATACTTTGCCATATTGCTCATTTTGGTCATCAATATAAGTAAATGGATCCTCCGCCATTACAATGGTGCAAATATATCGTGTAAGACGCGTTTGAAATTTGAATTTCTGAAAAGTGACTGACGTTTATCCAGTTTTTAGTTTTAATCATAGTTACTAGCCTCTTCTTGCTTCGCTTTAAATTTTTTCTAGTTTTATCCTATTGGTTGTTTTTTTTTTTTCTATAGATGGAGTCGACAGGGACTCCGAAGACCAAGATGATCAGCCGCATCGAAGCTTTTGAGATGTGGGTCTACAGCAGTGGTTCTCAAGTGCGGCCACTAGTGGATTTTACTGCGGCCACCAGCGACTTAATAGTAAATAATACTAATATTTAAAAAAAATTAAACATATTTTAAAAACTACAAAAAAGTAACTTAACAATAATAGAAACCACGCTCATCATTAACAAACTAAAAAATATAGCGAAAAGCCTTGTGACAGAAGTTGAAAATTACAATTTTTCAATTTTATCTTCTGTTAGTGATTTGATAGATAAGATGACAGACACAACTTCAAAATTAAAATTAAAACTTAAAATAAAAGATTGTCTCAAATCTCTGAATCTGGAACTTGATAAAAGGTTCGAAGAATTGAATTTTTTTAAAACTGTTTCTTTTGTATCTTCCCCTTTTATTATGATGACAAATGAAAATTTCATAGTACTACAAAATAGATTAAAATCATTTTCAGTATTGAGATTAATTAACTGGGCTAACGTAAAATATTTATTATTAGAAATTAGTCATGATCAAGTACTGACCATTTTAATAATATTTCGGTTCAAAAATTTTGGTCGGAAATATACGTTGACAATGAAACAAACCAATATAAAGATTTGGCAACAATTGCTTTATTAATATTGTCTATTTTTCCCACTACCGTATATTGCGAAAGATCATTCAGTGTAATGCACTTTATTAAAAACAAATTTCGAAACCAGCTGACAGACGCAAACTTAGAAGCAGCAATGCGGCTTGTAAGATAAAATAGATACCAAATTGTTAAAATTTCTTTTATTTTATGAATAAATTGATCCACTTTTTTTGTAACTAATTTATTTGATTAAATTTGGTGCGGCCACCAGACATTTCCATGGGACCACTATTATCGCCTGTGCGGCCACGGTAAAATTTCGCCTAAGAACCACTGGTCTACAGGCATATACTGAAGATCCCGTTGACCAAAAAAGTATCAAATGAAGCTGTCCTCGGCATGATAGGGAGAGGCAGGGAACTTGTTTCTGTCATCATTTAGCCAGCAGCACAGTTCGGTCGTTAATCTTCTGCCTAACACCGAGAGGCGCTGGGTTCGATCCCATGAGCTGACCTCGATTGAAAAGGATTTGTTTGAGTATATCTGTAGTGCTGCTGGTCAGACCTGGATATTTGTTGTTGGTTGGTTGATCGTTTCCTATCAAAGCTTGCCAATTTTCTCTGATTTCATTGTTGAAACGGTTCCCGATTAAAAATTGGCTAAAAACCTTCCTACCTACTATGTCACCACTATTCGAGTATGATTAATGTACAATAAAATGTATGTACAATTCATAGATGTCTCGCTAATTAGCGACTTTTCAGTGTCTCGTAATTCAGCGACTTGTATAATAAAATTGCTGTATTGTTTGTAATTGGCCAGGAAGGCGCATTGGGGTTTACCTGTAAGGCTTTCCTGGTATAAAATGAATAAAATAAATAAATAAAAATAAATCAAGCGGAGAAAAATGGAGTACCTTGGACACATGATACGGGGTCCAAAATACGAATTTCTCCGTTTGATAACCATGGGAAAAATAGAAGGTAAAAAATGGATTGGCAGGAAAAAGTTTTCTTGGCTTCGAAACGTGCGCATGTGGACCGATATGAGTGCCGAAGATATGTTCCGAGTCGCTGAAGACCATCTTCAAATAATCGACGAGTTGGTCGTCAACGTCAATGGACAGGGGTTTTCAATGTAAAATATAATATGTATTGTAATAAAAATCTATCGTTTTCTTTTTCTTTTTGTCGGAGAGGTATTTTGGCTTCCACTTATGTATATTTAACGACATCGATCCGTCCGTCTGTATTAAACATTATTTCCTGTTTTTAACTATTCGGCTCCATTGAGAGTACTATTTTTAAATTAAATGAACATCCCTGCTGGCAGCTAAATAATGTCTTGCTTAGAGAAAAAAGTATTTAGCTAGCAGTAATTGCATACAAAAATGGTCTTAATGATTGGGCATAGCAGGTACTAAAATTCCACAAGTACATATTTATTGCAGTTATTTGTTTTCAAAAAATGCGAGAACAATATCATTTTCTTGATTGGCATTCGTCCTTCATTAGTCGAAAAAAAAAGATTCACATCCAAAATATAAACTAGCCCGAAAACAGCTTGGCGAACATTGATCTATAGCAGCTTATATACCCTGTTCAATATGTCCCTTGAAAAAAGCACAAGGATCTCATTAAATTTATTTTGTAAGGGGATTTAATTAAGAGAAGAAAATATATTATATGTACTTTGTAAGTTTGTGTTTTTATTAAAACCATTTATCATTAATAGAAGTAAGATGAAATAGTAAATAAATACATTAAACTTTGAGCATAGTATAATCGTGACTCCACAAATAACTTTTTTTCCACAAACTTTCTCAACAAAACAGATCCATTGCGTCCATCCTGTCTTCGCATTCCTTACCATGCAAATACTATATATGTATGTGATTACACTTGCAATAATAAATTTCATGAATTAAAATCATTTTTATATTTTGGTACAATTTAGCGTAATGTACTACCTAGGGTTGTCAGGCGTCCCGATTAATCGGGATTGTCACCAGTTTTAAGTCTCGTGTCCCGGTGTCCCGAACAAACCTCTCGGGACGCCCAAATGTCCCGGTTTACTACTTTTTAAATTCCTACCGAAGTTTTTAACTCAGAATTAAAAAATATATGTAACATAAACTCTAAACAGAAAATCGATGTCTGGATCAGACGGTCTGGTACACACTGCAGCAATATTCAACAATGAACTTTTTGTCTCTGTCTTATGCTGCGTACGGACCAAACCAACGACGATTTTGGGCCAATGTTTTAACCAGCAGGATAAAACCAGTAGCGTACAAAATATCGAAATAAAAATTAAATTTAAAAATTGAAATTAAATATCAAAATTAGAACTATTATTATTATATTAAAATTAAATTCAAATATAAAAATAAAATTATAATCAATATATTAAAATTAAAATAAAATATTGAAAGTTAAAACAGAACATGCCCAATTTAAATAAATTTTCGAGATTGACCTAAAATTAGATCATCAACAATCACATACAGATAATCCCCGACTTTTGTTTGTCGAAGATGTTTTGACTTACGAAGATACGCACTAAGGTCGAAAAAAAATCAAAGAATTATTATTTTTACTTCCCCGTAATGCACAGTTACTGAGAATATATCATGTATTAGTATGGATGACCGAGCGATCGTCGCAATCCGGTGCGTTGTCGGTACATCAATCGGTGATTTGTCAAAGGGTTTTTTTTTCTTTCGTCGAAATAAAATTAACAATCACACATTATCCGATAAATTTTACCTCTGAGATGGATTTAATTATTTGATTTATTTCGACGAGAGAAACAATTGTAGACTAAAAAAATTTCGATTGATGTACCGACAACGCAAAGGATTGGCGACGATTGCTGGATCACCCATACTAATACATGATATATTCTCAGTAACTGTGCATTACGGGGAAGTAAAAATAATAATTCTTTGATTTTTTTTCGATCTTAGTGCTTATCTTCGTAAGTCAAAACATCTGAAGTCGAGGATTACCTGTATGTGATTGTTGATGATCTATTTTTAGGTCAATCTCGAAAATTTATTTAAATTGTGCATGTTCTGTTTTAACTTTCGATATTTTATTTTAATTTTAATTTTGATATTTAATTGCAATTTTTAAATTTAATTTTTAACACATATTCGGGGATTCCCACAAGGACTGAAGACTGTTAATTGGAATTAATATGTATGTATACCAAAAATTCGAAAGAAGTTTGTTTTGTTCGTAATAGTACTTAATAAGATTATAATATTTGTACCTTACTCTATGTTGAATACTGTGTCAATAAAGTTTGTGTAAATGAATATTATGTGCGTTAAAGTCCTCTATCCTAAGCCTATTTTATAACTGCTACTCATGAATCAATAAAAAAACCAGAATACATTAAAAGAAAAATGCATATAGGTACCAATGTTTACGTAAGCATGGGAGGGGGGGGGGGGGTAAGAGCTTTGCTTACTTTTGCTGACAAGGGGGAGGAGGGGGTAAATAATTGTAATAAATCTGCTTACGTAATACTTGAACGGCCCCTAAGCAGAGAAATTATAATATTTCAAAACATCAACGATGATCTAATTTTAGCTCAATCTCGCTCTTTAGCTTAATTTTGATATTTTACTTTTAATTTTGATTTATTACATAAACTTTCTGGAGAACTGTGTGTAGAATAGAGACAAAAATGTGTATTAGGCATTAATCAATTTATCTTGAATCGATAATTTTCTCACACTCGGAATGAATCATTTATGTTTATGTGTATATTATTTGTATTTTTTTTTAATTTACATTGATGTTTATGACTGCTTTTGTTCCTATTAATAAAATAGCTGAATATAGATTTTATTCCTATTAATGTGTTCATGTGGACTTTACGTTGTATTTTTTGAATTTAGATGTTTATGACTGCTTTTGTTCCTATTTAAGTAATTAATATAATTTAATTATCTAATATATAATTTCGAAAGAGACTTTATATGTAAGTATGTAAGTATATGTATATGTATCTTTTGTTGGGAATTTCATAAACAAGTCAAAATTTCTATGACGAAGATTCGAATCAAATAAATAAAAAAAAAACAAAAAAACAAATGAATATTTACTATTATATTCCCCATGTTTACGCTGTTTATATTACAAATACTAAGTGAAGCCGGGTAAAATAACTAGTTTAATATAAATTAAAAATTGTTTGATCCTATTTATTTTTTGGGGGGGGAGTTGGGGGTGTCTCGGTTTGACTTGCATGAAATCTAACAACCCTACTACCAAGTGGTACACGAGTCAAAAAAGGTTGGGAGCCGCTGATCTACTTCCACACTATACATTCTATAGTGTGGAAGTACATAGTTCAAAACCAGCTTACAAATTTAGATTAACAAACTTGTGGTGAAATCTAATATATAATTTCGAAACACACTTTGTATGTATGTATTTAAGTATTTAAGTATGTACATAAGTATGTAAGTATGTAAGTATGTAAGTATGTATTTCTGCATTTTTGGTTGGTAGCTGTTGTAAGGTTTCTATGACGACGATTTGATTTTTTTTTTCGATTCAAATAAATTTAATATAAAAACAAATTGCAAACAATGACGAACAAAAGATTTGCTCGAATATCAAAATAATGAATTAGAAAAAAATATATACAGATAGAAATATAAAAGGAATCCATACTTACATTACTCAATATAGGAATCCATACTTACTTAGAGAAAACATTAAAATTGATTTATTGTATTTATTTATTTTATTTTATTTTATTTTATTAATTGAAAAATCAACAGACAGGATGTACATAGATATGTATAAAAAAACAAATAGTAAATAAATAATAAATGTATATAATATTCATATTATCATTTAAATACTTCATCACATATTATACTTCGAATTGAATATTTCGGATAAAAATCCCAAGCCCATGATTGACTTTTTGAATACATCGAGATAAGTTTAAGTTTTTTTTTTAATATCTGGACAGATTATTTCAAAGAAGACAAAACCGTTTATAATAGATACATGTATTAAAATATTACATACGAACGCGCTTAAAGGAAATATATGAATGCTGACCCGATTAAAAACTAAAATCATAATTCGGAATCAAATTTTGGTAATTGAATGATTTTAAAAATTGTTGAATAGAGTTTTCATATAAGATTTGAGAGTTTGTAATGAATATTTTAAGCCAGTTCATTTCATCACGTCATATTTTAATTCCAATGCAGGTTTAATCACAGCTTTCCTAAGTATTTTACCGCACGGAAGATTAATATTGTACTAAAATTATTTAACTAGCTCGAATAGTGCACAGATCTATAGATGAAACATTTTCACAATTTAATAACAAAACAAATGAATATTTACTATTTGATTCGCTATGCTTAAGCTGTTTATATTACAAACACTGAGCGAAGCCGGGTAAACCAGTTAATAATCATCTTTTATTAAGGATCATCACATCATCTTCTATTAAGGATCTTGGTGTAATATTCAATAATAAACTCGATTTCTTTGAACATATTTCCTTCATTACCAACAAAGCATTTAAATCTCTTGGATTCCTAATCCGCTCAACAAAACCCTTTAATGATCCTTATGTACTTAAATTACTTTATTTTTCCTTTGTAAGGTCTCACCTTGAATTTGCCTCGAATATCCGGTTACCTTTTTATTTATCCCATATTAATTGTATTGAGAAAGTCCAACTTAAATTTATTAAATCCTTACGCTACCTTTTTCCTACCTATACCCATTCTACTGTTCCCGATCTTTTAACAATCTTTCGGTCAGGCGACGACTTACTGATGCTACATTCTTCTAATATTTTCCTTGATTGTTCTGATTTACTGAATAAGGTTGATTTCAGGATCCCAGTTAGGGATCCTTTCAATACTAATTCCCAAAAATATTCTTATCTGCAGCGTGTTTATTGTACATACATATGTTTAACGGGGAGCTGAATGAGGTTGATCTGTTCGGTATTTTCCTACATCAATTCAGGACTAACATCAAGAGAATCTTGACCGATTGATCCATTTCTTCTTCTATTCTATTTAATAACCTTTTTCCAATATTTTAACACTTTCGTTTAGTTATGCAATATGCTATTTAGTCATGTTATAGCTCTCATTATTTTCCTTTTCATTTGTTTATCTTGTATTTACTTCTTTCATTTGTTTATCTATGTAAATTTCCATTTCTTCTTCTATTCTATTTTATAACCTTTTTCCAATATTTTAATACTCTAGTTTAGTTATGCAATGTGCTATTTAGTCATTTTATAGCTTTTATTATTTTCCTTTTCATTTGTTTATCTTTGAAAAATCTATAATTGGACTCGGATGTTATATATATTATATATTTACTCTTTGTTTTTATGCATGTCTACATCTTGTTGTCTGTTGATTTTTCAATAAATAAAATAAAATAAAATAAAATAAAATAAAATAAAATAAAATTAAATTAAATTAAATTAAATAAAATTAAATAAAATTAAATAAAATTAAATAAAATTAAATAAAATTAAATAAAATAAAATTAAATAAAATTAAATAAAATTAAATATAATAAAATAAAATAAAAATTAAAATAAAAATAAGCTTGAAAAAAAGGCATTGCTCGTGTAAACGCAGCTTAACGGTCTGACCGCACTATGCGACAACCGAACGATCCTTAACTTCATAACAGTGTGCGACAATATAAGGTAAACCGCACTTGAACGACAGATTATGTCAATCATTCAGGTGTGACCGTACTAAGGTCTATTCATACCTATCCAGCACGACCCGTATCCTGCAGGTGTCATGCAAGTGCGGATAGTATTCTTTGGTACATTCTATATGGACGTATTCATACTCCATTCGCGCATGCGCATTTACGCATTCATGCACGTCCATATAGAATACTATCCGCACTTGCATGGTTTACAGGATACGGGTCGTGCTGGATAGGTATGAACAGACCTCTATGCGTCTGCGACACGAACGGCCAAATATTGTTCGTACGAAACTGTGTGAGATATAACGCGCTACGCGTCACGCGACAGAGCTGCCTTTTGTATCAATTTTCGCACCGCTCGACTCGCGAACAACTTTGCTGGCGAGTTTTGTTGCTGGAAAATCTGTGGGTCCGGTCTTCCTTTCAACTCGGGGACGGCCTGAGACGGCCGCACGTGCTACTAGTTTTTTCACTATAGAGACTATAATACAATACAGACGTACAATACCGTAATACGTACAATACGCATTTAACGCATCTATTGTAATTTATTAGGATTTTCAACACCTCTATTATTTCAATTGTTAATTTTACACGACACAGCCACACACCCTGTCCATTTAAAATAATATACATACTCATGCTTTATTGTCGTCGTAAGCAAGTCGAAAAAGTCTTACTTACCGTTCAGTATTATCTATTGTAATTTATTAGGGTGTTTAACATCTCTATTATTTCAAATATTAATTTTACACGACACAGGCACATCCTGTTCATTTAAAATAATATATTTTAAAGATTTCAATATGATACAATGTGTAAAGACGATACAGTACAGGACCCGTTTCTTCTTCTTGTTAATGCCTTGTCCGCATCCGGACGTTGGCGACCACCTCGTCGATTATTTGAATATATCCGCATCGGTCTTCAGCGGCTCGGAACAGCTCTTCGGCGCTCATATCGGTCCACATGCTCATGTTTCGAAGCCAAGATAACTTTTTCCTGCCAATCCATTTTTTTCCTTCTATTTTCCCCATGGTTATCAAACGGAGAAATTCGTATTTTGGACCCCGTATCATGTGTCCGAGGTACTCCATCAGACAGAAACAAGTTCCCTGCCTCTCCCCATCATGCCGAGGACAGCTTCGTTTGATATCTTTTTGGTCCACGGACCCGTTAAGAAATCATTATTCAGAAGATTTATTACAGCAGCTCTATGCAAGTGTTACACATGTCGAAAGAAACCGCTGTCTATTGTTAAATACACAAGGACACTGTTATTTACATTATCCACATAATTTGTAGTTTTTAATTTTCTCTAACTAATTGTATTTCGTCTCTTCTTCCTCGATCTCCGGCAAATTCCATTATTATGTTGTTGTTATTTCAAATTAATGTTTATTGTACTCGATAGATTTAGCAAACTTATTACGTGCAATAAATGATATCTGAATCAAATTTTAGTTCAATTACCTCATATTGAGAAATTATCTCATAGATTGATCATTCATACAATAGAGGCATGTCGTAGATTGCACGTGCGGTTGTTGGTGTTTTTTTTTGTATGGAGTTTTTTTGATGGATCCGGCATGTCGATCGTCAAGGTCATTAAATCCATGCGACCAGACCCAATTCTGTCAACTGATATCAACCGTCGTCGGGCTTTATTACCCGAGAGACCGACATGTTGCAGGGTCCGGTCCGATGAAATGTGACCCCATACAATGTGTACGGGATCGGTCATTTTGCATTTTCAGAACGACACGTCGCGCCAACCGAGTTGTTCGCGAGTCGAGCGGTGCGACCCGGCCCTTTGGCGTTTTGTGTCGTGCTGCAGCAGTCGACGGGCGTATAGTGCGGTCAGACCTTAGTCGCTTAGTCGCATAGGCGCGAAAAACGAAATCAAAATTGTAGCGTGTGTGTACTACCTAACGCTGAGCCGCAGTTAGATCGCAGCGCGCGCGCGTCTTCAGTCGCGTTGGTTTCGTTGTTGGCGCTGGTCGTGCGTTCGCGAGTGCTCGTGAGTGCTTCTTTGCGGCCGCGGCTGCAACATCGGCAACCCCCCCCCCCCCACCGGTGCTTTAGTTGGGGCGCGCGGAGCGGCTATGTGAGCTTACAAAACTATTCTTCGCCACCAACATGGACATCCTGCCCAGCGGAAATATTTTTCTGGAGCTTCAGGACGTGCACGACACCGGCTACTTCCCGTCGATCGTCTCACTCGACGACCACTGGCAAATGGTAAGGACCGTCGCACACGATCGATATAAGAACACCCGCTTGGACAACGCGCGTACACGACCAACTACCCCCCCCCCCCCTTCTACCACCCCCCCTCGCCGTTCAAGTAACGCGTCCTCCCGCGCCCCTTGTACGCATCTTCCCCTCCCCCCCGATCGCGTCTTCGTCTTGTTGTAAATATAAATATATATATATATATATATATATATATATTTATATTTACTTGTATATAAACAATATAGCGTAATATAAACTTTAGAGACATTAAAACGCGCTTAACCGCCATTCTTCAAATTCGAATTTAATTAGTTGCGGGGGGGGGGGGGGGGGGGGCGCGTATTGGAATCGTATCGGAATCCGATTGTGTTTTCGTTTCTCGTTGTAATGGTGCTTACGGACTAAACGATATTTTGCACGCTACTGGTTTTAAAAGTTGGCATCTGGTTAGGTTTGCTAGATGGTATCCAAATGTCCTCCTTTTCCATGTTTTGTTCTTCCGTCTACTGTAAGTCCTCATTTTTGTTAAACATCGGGCGGGACTTATTTATTTTATTTTATTTTATTTTTATTTTATTAATTGAAAAATCAACAGACAGGATGTACATAATAGATATGTATAAAAAAACAAATAGTAAATAAATAATATATGTAACATCCGAGTCCAATAATAGATTTTTACAAAAATGAAAAAGATAAATATAAGGAAAACAAATTAAAAAGTAAAGAATAAAGGCATGACAAAATATGTAGAACATTGCATAATTAAACTATAGTATTAAAATATTTGGAAAAGGTTATAAAATAGAATATAAGAAGAAATTGAAATTTATACAAATATAAAACAAATGAAAAAGGTAAATACAAAATAAACAAATGAAAAGGAAAAGAATGAAAGCTATAATATGATTAAATAGCACATTACATAACTAAACTAAAGTATAAAAATAGAATAGGAGAAGAATTGAATCAATCGGTCAAGATTCTCTTGATGTTAGACCTGAATTGATGTAGGGAAATACCAAATAGATCAACCTCATTCAGCTCTCCGTTGAACATACGATAAACGCGCTGCAGATAAAAATATTTTTGGATCAAGTGAAAAGAGTGCAACGCGTCTAGAGTACCGAACTGGGATTCTGAAATTAACCTTATTCGTTAAATCGGAACAATCAAGGAAACCATTTATGAGCTTAAAGAAGAATATAGCATCAGTATGATCTAATAATGATCTATAATTTATGATGATCTAGTTTCATGCATTGATCTAGTTCTCGAGCATCAGCGGTGTAGAGATTGACGATGTTAAGCTACACGATCAATTTTGTAACTTGATTTCATTTCTTAAATCAAAATCAGATGAAGATGAAGCATATTATGATTTGAAGTTGCACGAGCAGTGGACAATCTACTTCAAAAAACATTGAATGTTTCTCAGAACTGGTCAAGATCTGCGAGTTTTATTTTTGTATAAGCGCACATAGTGCAAATGTGGAAAGAGTTTTTTCACTGATTAATACTCGGTGGAGCAAAGAGAGGAATAGACTAAGTGTGCAGTCAGTTAAATATTTAATTCTTACTCAATGCAACTTCAAAAACATGACATGTGAAGATTTTTATAATTATTTGTTAAAAAACCAAGAACTTCTTTCCAAAATTGGCAGCTCAGCTAAATATGATTAAAATAAAGTAAAATAATATAAAAAAAATTCGTTTAATTTCTGAATGTCCTCCTTTATTACAGAAAATCCTCCTTTTTTTTAGATCCATCAGCCCTCCTTTATCAAATTATCATCTGGCAATCCTACCTGTGGGCCGTTCGTTGGCTTGGTGCGTACGCACCATAAGACGCCGGTTTGTCGACCAGCTGACCCACAGAAATGTTGTTATTATAGTAATAATAATAATAGAAGCGCACTTACGAACAAATAAACTGTTACAATATTACGCGGTGCGTCTACTACACAACTACGCTAAAACGCACGGAATACAATCAGGGTCATCACTAGAGTACGGATAGCCAAGGTGTTACAATTGTTCTATATATTGGTGGTGTTGAACAAAAGAATACATATAACTGAAAAGTACGGACGATTCGAAATGTTTGTTTTTGATTATAAGCCCAGCTGAGCCGCTTGAACGAAAGAAAACAATTGAACGGCCATCATGAATTGTTTTCACTAATTCGACTCTTTTCCGCCGTTGCTAAATCTTCAATTTGTTTTATATATATATTTTTCAATTGTACGGGCTAATGTAGAATAAAAAAAAAAAGAGGGAATGAATAGCTGAAAAATAGAAGACCTGCTGATCCGCTTTAACGAAAAGAAAACAAATGAACACCACTATAATAGCACTAATTCGTTTTTTTTTTCGGCCATTTCTAAATTCTCAAAAATGTTTTATATATATTTCTTAAATGTACGGGCTTATATTGAAAGAAAAAGGGATTCCGCCGCTGCTAAATCTTCAAATTAGTTTTATATATATTTTTGAAATGTATATAAATTGTGTGTTGAAATATAACTTTTAATAAGTAAAAAGGGCACGAATAACTAAAGAGTACGAAATCCTTTTTTTTTTACTTTTGATTAAAGAACCAGCTGAGCCGCTTGAACGAAAAAAGTAAATAAAAAATGAACGGTCAACATAAATAGTTGCACTAATTCGACTTTTGCCGCCGCTACTAAATCTTCAAATTAGTTTAATATATTTTTAAAATGTACAGGCTAGTGTTGAAATAAAACCTTAAAAAAAGGGCACGAATAACTGAAAAATAACAAATCCTTTTTTATTTTATTTTTTAATTAAAGGATCAGCTGAGTCGCCTGAGCAAAAAATAAAAACAAACAAATTGAACGGTCGTTATGAATAGTCCTGATAATTTGACTTTGAGTTATTTATATAATATGTCGCCATTGCTAGTCATCACATTTGTTTTACAGTCTGCTTTCAATTATCCGGGTTAGTGTTCGTAAAAATGATAAGGTAGGTATAACTGAACCAATCAGTTAATCACCATTCATTGAACAGTTGAAGCTCATCACTATTTTAATGTTTTATTTACTATTTTTGCTATAATTTTATGTATATTTTTCAGATATTTCACTTTAATTAAATTATTACAAAACCTAAAAACCTCTTTTGAGCAAGGTTGGGTTACTCTATATAATATATAATTTCGAAAGAGACTTTGTATGTAAGGTTTAAAGGTTTGAGTGGGAGCATCGAACACAATCAAAATTTCTATGGCGACGATATCGTTGAATATTATTTTTTTTCGATTAAAATAAATTTAATAAAAAAACAAATGAATGTTTACTATTAGATTGTTTTGCCATGTTTAAACTGTTTATATTACAAATACCGAGCGAAGCCGGGTAAAACCACTAGTATATAATATATATATATATATATATATATATGAATAGAGCACTCGTTATCAAAATTGATGAACTAACTTAGAAAAGTTGAAAAAATGATGAAATGAATTCATGTGCAAACCCAAAAGTCCACTTTTTTTATTCTCACTCAAATCTCTCGATTATCATTTTTTATATATTAAAACAAAACATATAGAAATTGAATTAACTCATGAATCAAGGAGTTATTTCATTACTGAAACGAAATTACGGTACTGATTTTCTTGAAGTCGAAATTAATGATATTGGGCTTTATATATGGTGTAAATTAATCTCGGTCCAACGTAATGTCAGTAACACTCATTCTACAGTGGAGGAAAATTTTTCTAGTTGTATAAAGCGATTTATTAGATTTTAACCAATCTGAAGCATTAGATATGATACTTAGACATATTGTGTTTTGTGATACTTAGACATATTGTGTTTTGAAGCAAAAAATAAATCATCATATGTATGTAAGTTACAAGTCGACCTTAAAAATTTAGTTAAAAAAAAATATTCAAGTTAAAATTTAGTTAAAAAAAAAAATTCAAGTTAAAATTTTATTGGGTCAAATCGACCAACGGGGATGCAAATATAATGATAATTATAGCTTTTATGAAAATTCTTATCGAAATAATTTTATAAATAAGAATTCGCAATCAAAACGCGTTATGCATTTGAAATTAATAGTTAGGATTTTCCGTGGTCTCGTCCCGATTGTTAACTATAGATATTGCATTGATATACATAATCAGGTCGTAATATTATTATCAGTCGACGCTATAGTCATATAAATGTAATGTAGTTTTGCATAAATGGAACCAACCTGCGAAATCGTCGAAAAGATTTGTCTTTTTTGAGTAAGTCAAAAGAAAAGGTCCGCCTTTGTGCTCTTTGATAGTGGCAAAATTGACTCAGTTTGGATATCAACTGTTTTCCGCGTTTCGCTACTTTTGATGCCCTTTCAGTTGATATTTATAGGAGTCCTAATTTTGGAACAAAAATTAAAATTGAACGTTTTTTATAACACAATACGATCGCTCGAAAGACAATTTTTGTCATGAAAATCGCGAATACGGAATATTTGGCACTCGAGTTCTCGTTAGTATGATAGTTATCGTTAGCGTGGTGACTTTTGGGCGAGCGCTTTGTTACCAATAATCACCGAATCAAGCAGAACTAGTATATGGAGTATACATCGATCGCATGAAATTTTGATAGATATGCACCTCTATCGCATGTGAACATGTTTTTATGTACTTTATCTATGCTTTTTTATGTATGTATGTATGTATGTATGTTCCGCGGAATATTTACAGGTTGTTGAACGAGCCGTCGAATCGAAGATAGCTCGATGTGCAGAGGGAGACAGAGAGAGTTCCGCGATAAAATTGTGATTCATATTTTCTTTCTTTTCTATGCACTGCGCTGTGATGTCGTTGCAAACAAATGAACCGTGTGTGCGATGATAGAGATGTCAGAATGACAAGCGATGGAAGAATGTTTGCACTTGCACCGGAACATGTTTGATGATTATTTTTTTTTCCAAATTGACTTTCGATGTGTCGACAATTTCATGACATCGTGTCGCGTCGCTCCGCTGTGCAATTAGATGCAATTTATATACACATAGTACTAGTTGTTTTACCCGGCTTCGCTCAGTGTTTGTAATATAAACGGCTTAAACATGGTGAATCTAATGGGAATGTGTTCATTTTTTTGTTTATTAAATTTATTTCAATTGAAACCATATCGAATCATCGTCATATAAACTTTGATTTGTTTTTGATGCTACCAACCAACATTACATACTTACAAAGTCTCTTTCGAAATTATATATTAGACTAGTTGAATCCGGCATGCGTTGCAACGCCACAGTAAAGCATGTAATTCCCGTTTCTGTTCCCGTTCTCGTTCCCGTTTGTCGGAAAAACGCAGGCAGCGAACACATTTGAAATTATTGCGTTCCCGTTTTTTTCACAGTAATCTTCCCGGACATGCATACAACAAATCCTGAAAGTTCCATCGTAATCGGTTCAGTGGTTTAGGAGCCTATTCGAGACACACACAGACATTCATTTTTATATACATATGTAGATGTAGGTTTTGGATGGGGTTGAGGTTTTTTTATTCAATTTTCATCCGCCCGAGCGACGCCGGGCACTTCCGGCTAGTTTTCAGTGTAGATGTCAGTCAAGGTTTCGGCATAACCATATTGTATTTGCTTTTTGCTAATTAAAATATCGTATTTCGCGGATAATAATTTGTATAATTTAGATAATTGAGGTATTGGATGTTTTGATTGCTCCCAGCGAATAACGCAATTAGTAATGAATGAGCCCCTATATTTAAAATTGTGGCTTAATTTTGTTAATGAATAGCTCACAAATAAAAAGATTTCCTTGTGTCGTTCTTTTATATGTTTAAAAATAGAAAATAAAATTATTTATATGAGTTTCGGTTAAATACTACCCACTCAATTGGATTGTATCGTTTGTACAGAATTACGTCAAAAGTTCAATACTGGCAATAGAATTTTGTTGAGTAGTGTATTTTCGGAATATTCTGAATATCACCGATTACTTTTCGGTTAAAGTGCATCCAGTTAGTTCCTCTATGTACATCTCTGATATAGCAAGTTTCGATTAAATACACTGCAACCCCAATAACCACAGATCGACTAGGACACGGGGCCGAGGAGAGGGGGGGGGGAGACGTTACAAATGCCCAGGGCCCGGCTACTTTTAAGGGTCCGGTCCGAAATGGTAAGCGATGTAAGCGAAGCCTGCAAATTCCCGTCTGCCCAGCGGTGATGAATTCGTAGATTATTATTATTTTGGTTAAATTCATATGAAATTTTCCCCCGGGACCGAATTTTCTTTTGTCGCCTATGCATGGACCCAATGGAGCGTCATCGTTAGTCACCGGAGCCTGAGTGGGCCGTGTATTGTTCAAAGGTTGTAAATGCATTGTTAAAGGTTTGCCGAACAATGGATAGCACTGTGACTATCCTACCTCTAGTCATCGTAATGCTCGTAAGTACATAGTACAGAGTGACTTTTTTTCAGAAACCCGTTGTTACGGAAATTGGATGACATTAATGCTTTTTTTAACGATATGTACATATTTATTTATTTATTATTTTTATAATAATAATAACAATAATGTGACCAATGTTTCATAACAGGTTGCCCCATAGTGTTACACCAGTCTTATAAAAAAAGAAAATAATATAGAAAAGAACAGTAAAAATTACCAATCTCATTCAAATAGACTTGTGTTGAACGTCATGAAACTGACCAGCTCATCAACATGACAATTGAACAGGTCCAAATGTTCATATATCACAGCGTTTCCCAACCTGTGGTACTCGTACCACTTGGTGGTACGCGAAAAAAAATTAGTAATGGTGGACATGTAGGAATGAATGATTAACAATCATAAAAATAGAAATATTTTGTCTAATATATAATTTCGAAAGAGACTTTGTAAGTTTGTATCTTTTTTGTGAACTTCGAAAACAAAATAAAATTTCCATGACGACATTTCAATTGGTTGAATACTATATTTTTTTCGATTCAAATTAATTTAATAAAAAAACAGTTGAATATTTACTATTAGATTCGCCATGTTTAAGCTTTTTATATTACAAATACAGAGCGAAGCCGGGTAAAACAACTGGTAATTAATAAACATTATCTTAATTATTCATCGTCGACGTCAATATGTACAGTCGATGATTGAAAATCTGGCAATCGGTACGTTTTCCTCAGATCCGGCATTTTGGAGTGCATTTTTAAATAAATAACTTGAATTTGACACTTGAGAAAAGTTCGATCTTTAATGTTGCAGATAAAATTGAAAGTACATTTGATTAGAAAATTAGATTTTTGGAATTTATATATCGAAAATGATCAAACTGAAGTATTTGAAAATTTACATAATTTCTTATCGGAAAACAAGAGTTTTATGTCTCGGCATATAATAATTGAGTATTTAATAGAGCTGAAATCGTCTTTCACGCAGTGCTTCCCCAAACCTTAAGAAGCAAACAATTTGATTTCAAACCCCTTTGATAATGAACATTTCCGGACATATAAAAACAGAATTCGAAATAAATAAGACAAAATCATTTTTAAATGGTGGTACAAGTTAGCGTTATGTACTACCAAGTGGTACGCGAGTCAAAAAAGGTTGGGAAACGCTGATCTATCACATTAAGGAACCGAAAAGCCTTTACAAGAGACGAGCTATTGACAGCAGACGTTTTCGCAGGAATAGGTTGGAAAAGTAAATAATGCTAGCAAAGCTCTACCACATTCCAATTAAATCGAAGAGAAAAGAAATACATATGTATGTATGTAGAATCGAAAAAAATAAATATGTACGTAGTATGTTGCTGCGATTTATCGTTCAGATAACATGCCCAATTGATTAAAAATTCTGTTACCTTTTAAAAGCGGGCTTAAAATGTTGATTGCCGGATTAAGTCTGAAATAATATCTAAAAAATTAGAAACCATACTTGCACGCATATGTGTATGTATCGATTCGAGTAGTTTTGGATAATCGCATTGCATAAAATGCGAACGTTCGAGCGTCGCTCGTTCAGTCAGGGTAGCTCAACCGCATCAAAATTACGGTAAAAGCATTGCTCGACGTCGAGAGGGGAGAAAAAGGAAGCTGAATTGTTTCTTTTGTTTATATGTATTTGTATTTTATAGGCAGTTGTGTTCCACCTCGCGTCCACCAAATCGTATTTGTATGTTCAAGGAGCGCAACACGTACACGTGTATTTATAAAAACCATCTTTGTATACCTACATATATATAGCCCAGAGGATAAACATTTCTGTTTTGCTTCCACGCTTACGCTGAAATTGAATTGAAAAAAAAAAAAAAACAAAGAAACAACAGTTCAAATCTACAGTTTTCAACTTGGGACCACCAAATTTGGTATACACATACACATCTCACGGTAACTTAGACCCTAGACTGGTGTTGGAAGGTCTTCCATATCAAAATGTCCGTTTAATGTCGGGCATGCGTGTTGAATATTGATCCAATTCCATAGTTTTCAATAGAATCATCAATTTCGGTAGACAGTGTACATATCTTTCAGTTGTAATATAAATACTTTGACTAGTTGGATTGTATTCCATCTAAACTTGGCACCATCTACCCTTATAGTTGAAGTGTATTTTCAGTTGTAATATATTTTGACTTGTTGGAATATGTTCCGTCTAACCCACGTAAGTTGATTTGTTTGGCGAATTATATTCCAACTGGTCAAAATATATTACAACTGAAAATATAGTTCAACTATAAGCTGGTACCAGGTAAGATCGGCAGGATAGGTTTTAGTGAAAACGTCAATCGATTAATAAATTGAGAACTTGAAAGTCACAATTTTTTTGTTTTGAACACATTCTTAGAGCTATCGCAATACGATACGCATTACCTTTATTCGTAATATTAACTAGCAAATATTTACGCATTATTGAATTCTAAAGCATGAGTAAAAACATCAGAACTGTCAAAACTCAATGTTGTGTTACAATTGGCGAACATTGTTGAAAGCGTATTTGCGCTTGTAGAGATATAATTTACTAGTTGAATTGTATTGGCGCAAAACGCGCTAAAACGCAAATTGGAATATATTAAAACTGAAAATACACTTCGACTGTAACATACATACTAACTTATGGTATCTCATCTTAGGCCGTAGACGTATTTTTGAAGGGTTTCCTTACAAAACGCCCGAGTAACGCAGGACAAAGAACGGAAATACGAGTATTATGTACCAGTATTGTGCCCGTTGATATTTTGGAAAATAATTGATACATGAACCACATCCGAGTATATTGTCGCTAATGGGTTTAACATGCAATCAATTCGCATCGCCCCCCCCTTCACATATACTCGTATATATGCATATGTATGTATGTATATGCCTTCGTGTACGTGTATTCATGGTGCAATATCCTGCATTCTCATAAGCTTCTGATGAAAAATTCAGGATACTAGGTGACGTCATAGCGAGTCTCCTTGTATCCTGCTCGCGCACACGTAAGTAAGACTGTGTGATAAATTCAAAGAGATTTCTAGGGCACGCCACTGATACTCACATACCTTTACATTTTTTTTTTCAGGAAAAATTGTAATCTGCGGTTTAAATTATTTAGAAAACCATGAGATATATTAAATATGACATGACAGTGTTTGTCGTAGTGACGCAGTTTTCATTAAAAATATTAGGGTTGTTCCGCGGACATCATTTTTAAACAAACATAGCCAAGTGTACATTATGTTTCACACCGTCTCACTTACTCAAGTCTTACTCGGAGTTCGTTATCTACCGAAATTTCTGTATATTTGTCTTGGGTCTTATCTCAAGCGGTGTCGTCTCGTTCGGTTTCCCGAACCCACTTTTCAGCACAACTTTGGCGGCGATATGCTAAATTTTGCGTATGTGGGTCATCCGTTCTCTGCTAGAAAATTGCACGCTGTTCGTTCGGCTTCCACATTGGTTGCGTGTGTCGTCACATTGACTTGGAGTCGTCTCAAATCTGAAAATTTTACGATTCCCTATTTTCAATCGTAAAATCGCCGAATTTTTCGTTCGATCGCTTCTGTATAGACAAGTGTATATATTAATAATATCTATATTCGTCCAGCGGAGGTCACATTGGACGGGTATGTTTATAATTTATATCCATTTGTGATTTGATTAGCTATCCCAATATGTATGTACATATGTACATACTATGTATATGTATATAGCCAGCTCTACAAAATCTTCGTCGACAAGATGGTTCGTTTTTATCAATAACAGTTATTGAATTATGAAGTGTATTTAAACGCGCTCAAATGCTCTTCCGAAGTAGTAGACCTCCATTATAAGTACCTTGTAAGCTTCGTGGGAATAATAATCGTTCACCTGAAAACCACTTCAGTTGAAGTTCGTTTGATATAGAATACATGCACACACGTACAGCGTAATACCATGAATACAGCGTAATACCAGGAATACAGCGTAATACCAGGAATACAGCGTAATACCAGGAGGGCTCGTAGTGAGGAAATTTAATTACCTCATAGTCGTCTAAATGGGTAGAGAGTACAACAGTGAGAGTGTGCACTCGTCCTAACCGACGGGCTGGAATATTCCCAGATTGGTCGAAAGTGAAAGTTTTATTACGACGGAAAAAGAGCCGCACTGTTTCGTCTATAACAGCGGCTCCCAATTTTTCTTATTCGCGTACTCGGACAGCCCATTTCCAAAAACCGTACTTCTCATATTAGATTTTTAGTAATTTAAGCATCCAAATGTCTCCCGCCCCTAAGGGCGAAATCAGACAGCGGTGAATGTGGCATGTGGTTTTTTTTAGATAGCTTTAAACATATAGAAAAAATGTGACGATCGTGGCACGCGTGCATGGGACAGTCCTTTCAAAACGACACATTCGACCTATGTCTTTAAAATTGTTGGGTAGTATTTATCCTTGCTTGACCGTGATCTATACCAAAACGACCCTGTGGACCATTTTCGGTAAAATTGTATCCTTGCTTGACAGTAATCGATAGCGGTGTATCCCATATTCGTTATCGGTCACTGTCAAGCAAGAAAAAAATCTTATCGAAAATAGCCCAAAGGGTCGTTTTGGTATAGATTTTCAATGACATAGGTCGAATGTGTCGTTTTGAAAGGACTATCCCATGCACGTGTCCCATGAACGCCGCATTTTTTCTATATGTTTAAAACTATCTAAAAAAAAACCAAGTGCCACATTCACCGCTGTCTGATTTCGCCTTAAAGCATGTAGAGCTCGCACATACACATACTTAAGTCGTTGCTATACGAGTTTAAAAGTCGAATATGCAATTCTATCTATATATGCATACCCTGATTAGGAAACGCTGGTTTGGGAACCTATTTGAGTTCATTCGCTGCTGGGTTAAGTTGGCGTGGACAGTGGCGGTCAGAGAATAATATGGTTTCGGGGATGCTCCGACGAGTGGGCGTCATTGCAGCCATTTTAATTATCCCTCCGTCTTTAGAGTGAGCAGAATGACAATGACTTCCTGTGGTTGCAGACCGTTTTAAGTCCCGGACAATGGTGGTGATGGTGGTAGGATCACACTCTGTAAGCCGGGTGTAAATCAACCCATTGTGTCGTTCCTCAATTTCTATAGTAGAAGGATTTATATATGTACATACATATGCACTTGAAGCAAGGTTCCCAAATCTCTGTCTAGGAAATATTCCGTGTTGCAAAAAGCTACCCAAACAGTCCCTGAGTAAGTTGTCTCTGTTTTCTATCTAGCACTTGGATAAAAACAACTAAAGAAAAACAAGTGAATGTGAGAATGAAAGGTGTAAGGCAGGGGGTAAAGGCAAAGACTGAAGGTCAAGAGCAAGGGCGAATGTGAGTCTCCAAAGTTAATCATATCCTCGTCCTCGTCATTTCACCGGGTGGCCTGCAACGAATTAATCGTATACATAGAGCCGTGCGAAGGGAGTGAAGGTCCAGGGCTTCAAAGGATGGGGGTGCATAATCCATGGTCTCTGTCAATGTTCTTAGTATTGTTTCATCGGAGAAACACACCTTAAATGCACAAAAAAATTATCGACTAAATTTACTATAAGATCGAAAATTAATATAAATTAAACTAAAAGTATTATTAAAGTTTAACCTTTTTCCAGTCATTGACAGTCCAATTTCGATATTTTTTAGCCTATTGCAATCGTTTTTTTCTCATTTGTTCAGTCAATCGAGGCTTTTTGACTGGAGTGCCACTTCTCACGTTCGATTCACGGAGTCTACGTTCTCTTCGAAATCCAAATATTGTCGTCACGAAGCATTGAAGTAATGCCCTTATTTTCAATCCTCCGATGTTGTAGAGCTACAGAAATAAATTTCCGGTCCTCTCGTTTGGTTGTTTTACGCTTGCTACCACATTGAAGTCGTTGAGACGTAGTGGGCGATTTACCGGACGCTATTAATTTGTCGATTCTGCACACAGATTGAGGAGAAACGCCGAATTTTCTTCCAATTTCTCGAAAAGAATATATATTTTCTTTTATTAATGTACTAATTGCAGTTTTAACACTAATAGGTTTTTTTGGTTGCATTGTAAAAAAAATAATACTAAAAGTATACGCACACTTATAAAGTAAACTAATAATTATAGAATATATTATCTTTAATGAAATTAAAAAAAAAATACACGAAAAAGTCTTTAATTGGTGTAAAATGATTTTTTTTCGGAACGTATTGACACGATGAAAGTTGACGAACTACTAATTGACCTTATTTTGTTTCATCCCTCACCCCAATTTTTTTTATTTCGATTTGGGTCGCTACCTGACTCAATTTGCATATTAGTTTTCAAATTTCACATAACTTCACTGATATCTGGGTTCAATAGCCTATTTTAAAATTTTATATATATATATATATATATATATATATATATATATATATATATATATATATATATATATATATATATATATATAATATGTACATATATATATATATATATATATATATATATATATATATATATATATTATATTATTTATTTATCTATAAATATATAAATAATTTAATTGAATTTTCTCGGGTACCATTTCACCACTCCCTTTGTACTATGATACCAAAATGAAAGTAAAAAAAGTACTCCTAAAGCTTACAATACATCAATGTAAGTATTATATTGAATATTCATTGAATAACTTTGCACCTTTTTTGAGCAGTTTATATGTAAATAAATTTCGAATCGCATCATTGAAACAAAAGATACACACAGACACACGTATACATACATAATTCACCGAAAACGTTTGTTGTCAAAATCGCAAGCTTTTGTGGCACATCGAATGTACAAATATGCATACATACATATATACATATGTAGATATGTACATAAGTGCATATAATATGTACGTGTTTGCCAGCCTTATCGACCCGTTCATTCATTAGTGGGGCGCGTGCAAGTTTTTGGTCGCCGTTTGTTTTGAATTATCGCGATTTTGTTTGCTCTAGCAACAATTTGCCAATATCGTGAATGCACCGCACCACCCGCGTCCTCGCAAATGGAAAATCGTTATTATGGACGTTTCATCGAAAACGGTCGTTTTGGTGTTTATTTTGCGTGCGATTGATTGATCGCTGTTTGCTCGATCGGCCCAGATCGGATTCTTGTCGGATTCCAATTGGCATAATTAAAAACACTTGTGCGGTAATGGGTCCGTTTTCGACCGGGGTCTATTTATATGTATGTACGTATTTATATGCAGTGATGTAGTCGGGCCAGGTTGCCGCCCTGGTACTTCTTTCCGACCCAGGTCCCCGTCCTGGCACTTTAATTGATGAAAAACATTTAAAAAATATTTTGACTAAAATTTCATATAAAAGGTTGTATTCCAAATATTGTGAGCAGACTCTCCTTCTAACACTCGATGACCACAATCGAATAGTAATCTGAGCACATTCAAAACTTAAAAGACGTTTAATGAAATTTATTTGCTTTTTTTTGTATATAAAACCACATAAAACTTCCAAAGAAAACATTCTTTAAACTATTGACCATACGCACTTGAGGATAGATACAATGAGCTTAAATGAATAGTCATCTTTAAATTCAAATGTTAAAATTTGATAGTTTTTTGACATATGTACATACTAGGGTTTTTGATTTCCCGGACTTTTTTAATTCCCGGGACACGGGATGGAGCCCGGGATCTTTCCCGGCATTCCCGGGATCCCAGGACACATGTAAAAAAACTTTTTTTTTAATTTAATATATATTTTATTAATAACAAAATATTTATTTATTTACAAAACAATACATAATATATGTATCTATGTATTAACTCGAAAAAATGAAATTATAAAAGTAAACTTATTTAAGTAGCTTCTTAAGAATACTAAAATATTTAAATGAGAATCCGAAAGTCTATTTCTAGATTTGGTACAAAAATTTCCAGTAATAAAAAACTCTTTCAGTTTCGGTCGAATTTGTTTTTATTGTTAAAATGGACGAAAACATTTTTTTTAAATTACCGTTTTTTTCTCCTATCAGCATGTATATTTTAATTTATTTTTTAAAGCTTAGGTTATTTTCATTTACGTTATTTTGTATATTCGTCTTTGCTAACTCCTTATTTAATTCTTCATTCATCGTCAAACACAATTGTTTCATCTTCTTCCGAATCTAAAAGAGTTTCTTCCATTGTGCAATCGTCAATACAAAAAGGTTTTCAAGATTTTTGTTAAATCCAATTCCCGGGATTCGAGATAAAAATTCCCGGGACATGGGACAACAAAAATTCCGCGAGTTCCCGGGAAAGTCTGTCCCGGGTCGACCCGGGTCAGAAACCCTAGTACATACATATGTACATGGTTTTAGCATTGCTAAAAGTAAATGTTGCTGTTGACACACAAACACGGGTTTTGCAGAATCAAAGATGTTGAAGAGGATGCATTATTGAAGTTTTTATGAAATATAAAAAAATACATCATAATTTCAACAAGTAAGAATATTTTTTTTTATAAATATTTGAACTATCAATATTAGGATAAAACTTATTTTTTAGTAAGGAAAATAGCGAGGGAGGGGGGGTCGTAAAAATTAAACACCGACCTGGTTCTTTTTTATTTAGCACTACACCACTGTGTAGTTCGAATGAAATTTCACCAATATTGTATTTCCATACAATACCTGCGTTGATTTGAAATTGAATCGAACGTGTGGACTACTCACTGTGTGTAAAAAGATTAAATGAAAAAAAATCATGGAATGGAATGTTAATCTCCACTTGGTGAATGGCTTGTCGATAGAAGTGTCGTAAAGCATCGGTGCATAAAGCTTTCAGGAATTCGTCTACGTTTGGAATTATTATCACAAGTTTTTTTTAACGTTGTTGACTCTTCTGTACAATTGACAGGTAGGTATATTAGGACTTGAAAGGTTTAGATAGGGTTTTGTTTAAATTTGTCCGTATTGTTGTTGCGTATCGTCAAAGCGGTATATGCTACATGGTATATATGTACGTACATACAAACATACATAGGTATATACAGATCAGTGGTGTGCAAAATATTTATTTTATTTACATTGTTGGCGTACTTACATAATATGTATGCAAAACAGATACAATTCACATGACTAATATTTCAAATTATCGTGTTAAAACACACACGGTATTAAAACATTTCTATTATCATTCCTCGACTATTTTAAAAAACATATTCATTCACTTTTACAGTGCAAGTGCTGAATATTGAATAATAATGAAAATGGTAACAGATGTCATTTTTCAACGTAAATACATATGTACATATGTAACTCGTCAAGTTTTCGAAATAAAAACGCCTTTTAATGATCGACACTACGTTGTGCAATATGCAACCACCATATTATTTTTTGGGTAGACTTACAAATTGCTTTTAACTCTACTCAAATATTGTATACTAGTTTTATTGTATACTATTGTATACTAGTGTGCACATAATTGTGAACTCGGTAAAAAATCGGTTGGTTTATAATTAAGTGTTTAATTAATTTTTTTGAAAAAAAAACTCATATGACGAAGTGATATGCCGCGTCTCTTTCCACGATATACGATTCCAAGGGGAGAAAGAGACAGGAGCATGTTAACGCATTCAAACACGCATTAGACAGTTATTATATACGATATGTTTGTTTTGTCATTGGATATTTGTATGTATGTATTTATGTAGGATTCAATTATTGAAAGGACATGCGGTAAGGGTGGCCAAAAATCGTTTAAATCAAGTTTATTTCTCGATGCGCCGAAACGAACTGTCGTTTGGTCGGTGTGTTAGGCAGTATACAAACTTAAGCATATGTATGTTCACTTGACCCAAGCATACCAACTTTATAATTTATCGGTTTGTATGTACTTGGAAAATCAACTCGGTGCATGGGTAAAAAATGAAATACAAGCTTTGAGTTCCCACCAGTCAAACCGCTTAAAAAATAATTGATTTTATTTGGATTCGGTTCGAACGAGTGTTTTTGTAATTAAGTATAGAAAGTTAGAATCTTTGCTTATTTTTAGCAGGCAAAACTGCGAAAAACTTGCGTAATACCAAGGCGATAAACATATGAATCGCCGTGTAAAATTTTATCAAGTTTGGGAGAAACTTTCTCTTGGTATAATTTTCTAGAATTAAATAAGTTACATTTTCGTGTTGGCGTGGTAGAAAATTCGTTTTATCTTGTCCGTGTAGTTTTTTTTCGTGTATAAATTTTCTTTTCGAAAATACAATTGACATGTGGTACAATTTTTTAAAAAGTTTTTGTAAAGCATGTTAATATTTTTTGATATATTCATAAAAACGTTGATTTCATTTAAATTTTCATTTTCTGAGAAAAATCTGGCATGGGAGAAA
Organism: Arctopsyche grandis; assembly: GCF_051622035.1. Lineage (NCBI taxonomy): Eukaryota > Metazoa > Arthropoda > Insecta > Trichoptera > Hydropsychidae > Arctopsyche > Arctopsyche grandis. Next base: position 36,036,527 of record NC_135356.1, read on the forward strand.
ACAAGGACGTTGAATTGGATTAAAATATGGAAAAAGGGATCGGATAGGTTTTTTACTTATTTTTATGTTAAGAAAACAATCTTTATTAAGTCGAGTATTTTATCGAAAGATTGAAAAAAAAATATGTTGTTTTGACTTGCGTATGTATGTATGTATGCTCATACATCGGGGAGGGGGATGTGAATGTTTCACATTTACGCCTACGCACTTCAGACTACGTATCTATAAAAACGTTTAAATATAATCATCATCATCATCACATCATCCACCGCTGAAAGAAGGCTTCTCCAACATGCTTCCACTCGTCTTTGTTTTGCGCAACTCTTATCCATCTCACCCCACACATTTTCACAATTTCGTCTACCCATCTCCCCTGATAGTTTTTTCTTGGGTCTCGAAACCAAAAGCAAACTATCGATCTAACTTGGGAGTTGGAAATTTCAAAAAATTTGAGAAGGTTAATATTTTTTTTTAATTTTCTTTAACGTACCTTTCTATGACCAGTTCTTTTAGATTTCTTTCAATTGCTAACACCAGCCTGTTTAATCTTTCTCGATCCATAGAAGTTCTTAAATATTAAAAAAAAACACATATTGCTTAAAAATAAGGCACCTATGAACCTAGGCCTACTTATATCCGCGATAGAGAAGCTCTGGACGCGGATAATGGTCCAAATACATTTTTAGAAAAGCTGTACATTCCCACGCTATTAATTTATCTACGTGTGTGAAGTATGTACGCAGACATGAGTATAAAATCACTTTGGAGTTTAGGCATTTGATGCTCGGCAGGAACGATTTCATTGAGAAGTCGGATAGCTCTTGGAATAGGAGCCATTCGATAAAGAACTGTGCGGACAGGCGGTACTGCCATCAAATGATACTGTCTACCATGCACATAATTATTAGGGACATAAATAGTAATAATTGAACATAATTTAGTCTCACCGGTATTCATCATTATCGCAAAATACCACGTAGATGAGGTAGAAAAGAGTAAGGGTGGGTAACACAAATACAGTACACTCTCGATTATCCGGGGTAATGCTGGAGAGGGAGGGCACGGATAATCCGAATCTTCAAATTTTGACTTGGTTTCGAGTATAATATATTAACAACACAAATTTTTGTTTCATAATTTTAATACTCATTATTTATTAAGAAAAACGCTTATAGTTAAGCAGATGTGTGGCCGTTAGTACCTATAGTTAGTACTACTGTTGACAAAATATTAAAAAAATCTAGTCAACCAGCCAGACGAAGCATTGAAGTTGTCTACTAATACTAATTTCTCATGGAAAAACTTGGCTGTTTCCATACACATTTGACCGCTAATTGGCATTCCTTCTGCTCATTTTTGATTTAACTATATGAGTATACTTGCAACGAAATCTTCGTATCTTGACATTTTCATACTTTTTCGTCTCGAAGGACCTGCAGAACTATCATAATCTCTCGCAACGCCTCCAACTTATTTTTTTTGTTTAACTACTTTTCGAACAAGTATGTAAATCTGAAATATTTTCGAGTTAATAGCAAAGAAAATAATTTCACACACAGAGTATTATAATTGATAATAATTAAACATACGTACGTTTGAAAAAATCTGCTCTGAATACACGCACTTGTTACTTCTTCGATGATCAAAAGCGACTGAAAGAATTGACACAATAGTAAAATACATTTAAAAAGGGAACGAAAAACATTTCTGTGTTTCAAATAACACGCATGTTTACGGTCGCAATCAATCGGCGCGTCTCATTATCATATAAGAACAAAATTTAATTAATTTAAAAAAAATTTAAAGCACGGATAATCCGCACCCGGATAATCGACAGTACACTGAATGTACTTCCTGTATGATTTCGCTACAGTCGCTATATATTGACACTTCACAAAGAAAGCTATGTAGTAAAAATTCACTCGTTTGGGAATCATTGATTAAAATACGTAACGTAGTATCGTAAGTAGTACGTTTGAGCATTCATTGACCCGTATAGTATTATTTTCTATAACAAAAATAAAAATTACGCCATATTATGCATATACATACATACATAATGTACCAAAATAGATATTATACTATGGAATGTCTTTTATATTGTATAGTAAATATGTATGTATGTAGTACTTATATATACATATATATTGTGGCACGGATCTGTATGTGTGAAGTATGGGAGTATGAGATGAAACGAGCCGCGCTCGTTTTCCTCCAAGAGGCTAAGTATCGATTTTACGTTTTACTCACGAATTCAAGCGAAAGCCTTCATGGTATTTTACACACTGCCATTTTTTCCCCGCTCGATCCAAATTCGGCACACACCTACTACCTACCTACCTACACACTCGCCGACGTTTCTTTCTTTGCGATTTTTCTTCACGACCAATCTTACTCTCTACTGTTCCGTTTGTTGCATGCTCGATTTCGTGCGTATTGTAATAAGCATAATAAATACGTGTGTGCGTATTGCGTTTGGATAACTGTGTAGGTTGCGTCATCCGCTCGTCTGTCATGGCTGCCGTTCGATTCGGACCTAAAAAAGCTTTCATTTACCCGTATTGTGCTTTCAAAGTGAAAACTTACTAGCGCACGGTAGAGCTATTTGGTGGGACGTGTTACTAAATGTTTCACCATGGCTTCTCTGCGCCATTTATGTAGATAGAATGGGGTAAAAGTCGGAATTCTCGACAGGGCGAACCCTCTAGGCTCAGTCGATCCGCTTCTTCCTGTCATTGGTTGCTCTTTGCGAGTACTTGAGTATTGCCGTGTCCTGAATTAACTCGACTTTTACCTGATGAAATACTCCGACATATACTGCCTGGTTCGCTTATAATTTCGGACGGTTGGGCAGCGTACGGAAATATTCCGAATTCCGGTAAAAGTGGTTATAATTTCGTGGATCCAAATGATAGTGAAATACATACGCATAATGTGGACAATATGTGGATGCGTGTGAAAAGAGAGATGAAGCGTCAATTTAGCACAATGCGTGCCCGTTTTGATTCGTATTTGGATGAATTTGTATTGAACCACAAACGAATGCGTGTATATTCCATTTGCAATATGTGGAATATTTCCATGCGCTGCCCAACCGTCCGAAATTATATGCGAACCAGGCAGTATATCTCGGAGTATTTCATCAGGTAAAAGTCGAGTTAATTCAGGGCACGGCAATAATATTTGCATCGCAAAGAGTAGCCAATCACAAGAAGGAGCGGGTCCACCGAGAATCGCTTCCGAGCCTAGAGAGTCCTCCCTGTCGAGAATTCCGACTTTTACCTAGAATAGGACGTCTACTCGCTCTGAAGCCCTTTTGAGGATTCCAATATCGGTTCTATCGGAACCGGTACTACCGGCAGTACAACATAAATTACGTTTATTTCGATCTTAGTTTTTAATTTTTTAATTTTCATTTAATTTTTTTTAATAAATTATTGAAAAGCTAAAACCATCCCTTATTTTGTTCCCTATGAGATGACGGCAACTTTACGATAAAAAAATGTATGTACATATATGCCGGATTTCTATCATTACTGTTTGAATCTTAGGGTTCAATATATATACGTATGTACATATGAACTTTTATTATAATTATTATTCAACCAGAAAAATCATTTTGTTTTATGTACTTTTTTTTTAAAAACATACTAATGTTGAATTTTATTTTGTTTCAGGTAAGATTCCGAGCGTTATATTAATTCATGGTATTGTCATTTACGTATGTATTTACTTTATTTTTTTCAACTACTATTTTATGTATATATATATATATATATATATATATATATATATATATATATATATATATATATATATATATATATATATATATATATATATATATATTTATGTACCGTTATATATACAAAATAATTGGACAACAATGAAAGTAAACATTTCTCTACCCTAAGTGTGGCGACACAATTGACACGATTCCCAAGATATGTATGTATAAATGTAATGGTAGATATTCACGTTTTCACATATGAAAGTTGTTCATTCGTTTTTAAAGCGATTAGTTGTGGCGTGTACGTGTACCTGCAATTATTCATCAGCTGGAAATTTCGTCAAGAATTCGGAAAGTATTTCTACCTGTCATGCTTATCCGAGAAGTTACTTTGTTACACTTTTCATCTGTTCGTTGGTATCGCTCCTTTGAAACGTGCCCAATAACAATAATAACGTTAAAATATTTCAAGAATGGCTGATAATGTTGTGAATGACTTTTGTTCCGTCTACAAAATGTATTGAAACGCAGCTATCTATCATTCATTTACATGTACACATAGTAGTTACTCGGCAAGTAGATACAGATAGTAGTAGTATTCTAGAGTGTATCTTATGTAAGTGCTTCTCAAACCTATAGAAACATCTTAAGGCGCCATCAAAGTGTCTCCGTCCTTTGTTTTTTTTTTTTACTATTTTTTTAACTTTGATGTCTCCAGCGCCTCTTTCATCGAGTGGTTTATTCGTAGAAAAGCTATTGTGTTATTTAGGTTGACATTTCTGCTTGTTTGGTTCGAGTTTTATAATAAATTTTTGACCCACTTGCAGTTTTCCGAATGCAAATAAAAAATGCTTTTTACTAAATTGAATCGTTTGAGATTTAATAATGTTAATGTTGCACAAATGATACATGATTACTTGGTTCTTTTTCTTCCTCGTATTTGTTCAGTTCTAAACGTTGTGGTCTCGTACGATGTCTGGGACTTGGAGCACGATTCGCCTCCATTCTTCTTGGTCCCGGGTCAAGTCGATGTCAACATTTAAAAAGGAGGATCCCGTAATCTTCTTTATTTGATCTGTCCATCTTGTTTTGTACTGTCTTGCTCATTTCTTGTTCATTTTTGAGACTCGTATTCATTATTCTTGGTAATATGTCCAAGATTGGAAAGAAAACCCTTTTTTTCTGCATGTTGTCTACATGCAGTTGAGTACATTATTGTTAACTACTAATACCCCCAACATTACAATTTCTTTTCCCCCTTTCAGTGTGCATGTTTCAAATCCATGCAGTGATTTCAATAGACTTTATTTTTCTTCGGTTATAGACTGATTTTTTCATGTCATCGTCAATTTAGTTATTTCCATTCTTCATCGGATCTATGCTTGATCCTCCATTTTACACACTTACTATTATATTAATTAAATCAAAGTTCATACACCAAAATCTTGATATAATGGTATTCGCTAAAGCCGATAGACAATCATAATCGGCCGGCATGCGTTAAAACTGCTGCAGCTCTATGATAAGTCATATATGTATAACATTAAGGGTAGTTTATAAAAATGATACGTCATAGAACCAGGTAATTTAAAAAGTTTTTTTATACCATAATTATTCATAATAATGCTTAAATTGTAAAAGCGGTTAAAAGTAGGAGCATTATTCACTGAAAAATCTCAAGTGGGATGAAGGTGGAGATAAATTCCCACCAATGGGAAAATCTAAGAATAGCATCTACATTGAATAATGATCGAATCTGAAAATTTGAGAAGCTTTACACGTTTACATACATAAATATGTATGTGTGCGTATACTCTTATACTTTTGATTGAAGCCTGCGGTTTTTGCTTACCAGCATTTATCGATGAAGCACTCGTGTTTGTTTGCAACGAATCTTTACGACTCGTCCCAATTTTAGCGGAATTGTTTCATTACACACACTTTCTTCATTTGTCTAATATACATACATAAATATACACCAGCAGTCACATAAAATGGAACGCTTGTGAATTTTACGACTTCGAGGTCATTAAAGGATAATCCCTTTATGTGTAGGGTTTTTAACGACCAAATATTCTAAATATGATTGTTTTCTAAGATTTGAGTTCAGTTTAGTGTGGGTTTTCGAGGAGAAAGCATCAAATTCGAATTTTAACACGTCAACATGAAAAAACGAGCTCAGTTATCATTGCAGAAGAGTGTAAAAATCGTGACATTGGCGAGTTCAGGATTTTCCTTTCGGTCAATTTCCAAGAAAATGGGATGTTCTATATCGACTGTTTCGAGAATACTGATAAAAAAAAAGAGAATCTGGAAGTTTTGATCGTAAGAAGGGGACCGAACTGAAAAGATGCACATCGAAGAGGCAAGACCGTGTAATAACCAGATTATCTTTACAGCAGCGATTCAAAACTGCTGTAGAAATAAGAACAGATGTATCCTCACAATTTTCCATGGAAATCAGCGACTCAACAGTAAGAAGGCGACTCAGAGAAGCTGGACTGTACGGTCGGAAAGCTGCAAAAAAACCACTACTAACCAAGAGAATGAAAAACAATCGATTGGAATGGGCGAAAGCACATGAAAATTGGAGTCCATCAGATTGGCAACGAGTGATACTTTCCGACAAATCAAAGTTTAACCTCTATAGTCCTGATGGTTTTCCGTATGTCCGAAGGAAAGTTGGCGAAAGGTATAATGAAAATTGTACCCTTAAAAATGTTAAGCATCCTCCAAGTCAAATGGTCTGGGGATGCTTTTCGTACCATAGCATTGGACAATTGGAGTTTCTACAAGGTGCCATCGATGGAAAAAAATATAAAAAAATTTTAGAAGAAAGCTTTGTCCCATCGATGGAAAACCACCTTTCATATACCGATGATATAATTTTTCAAGATGACTCTGCCCCTTGTCATCGAGCTAAATTGGTGAGAATTCATTTTATTTGATAGCATTGAATATAAATTATAAAATTTCAATCAAAAAACTGATTTTTTTTTTTTACTTTTTTTTTGGTTCGGGACTATTTACAAGAAATGGGTGTAAAGACACTACCATGGCCTGGCAATGGTCCCGATTTAAATCCAATCGAAAATTTATGGATGGGTATCAAGTACAGGATAAGGAAGAACAATGTTACTACTCTTAAATCGTTGAAAGAAATAATAGAAAAGATATGGTACGAAGACTTCCCAATCGAAAATTTAAAAACTTTAGTAGATTCCATGCCAAACCGAATAAAAGAAGTTATAAAATCGAAAGGAGCCGCTACAAAATATTAATTTCTTTTTTATAAGTTGTAAATAATAATATGTGACTGTAATAAAAGTAAAAATGTATATGTATAGTGTTATTTTCATTTCAAATTTCATTTAACCGTGAAGTCAACGCACGGTCGTAAAATCTGCCCTCCATTAAATTTCTCCCCAACTCATTTTTGTCAACTTTTTTTTTTCACGTTTGGTATTACACGAATGCACTATGGTACAACCTATCATTTAAATGACTTTCGGTTTTGGTTTTATATAAGATTACCGAAATTTCACGCAAAAACATGTTTCGCTTAAGCGTTCCGTTTTATGTGACTGCTGCTGTATAGGTATACATTACATATACGTACATATGTATGTATGTATGTATATGTAATTTGCTGCGTCATGGTTGTTCGGCGTCTCAGTGTCTGCTAATTTGCTTCCACGAAACTCCCTCTTGTTTACATTATTTCTCTTGTATCCCCACATTGTCTCCCTCGATGACATGTTATTTTTTTACATTTTTTTTCGTTCACCGTAGTAATTAATTATAAAATTTAGGGCGTGATCCGGCAAAATCGACCTTTTCCCCGGTTGGTTTTTGCGTGTCGCGTGAATAAATTTAGCCGCCCTGAAAATCATCCGGTTATAATTAAGCGTTTCTCAAGCGCTTTTTTATTAATTAATACAAATTAAAACGGTTTGTTTATGCGCGATAAGATGTTCATTACCTAGAACGCACGGATGCGAATTTTGAATATTAAATATCTATCTAATATTTGAATATTCATATAATGTCACATTGTATTTGTGTTTGATCTACTGCGTATTTAAGAAGGGGTGCAGGAGCGTAAAATGTAAGTAGACACGGTCACAGTAGGTACGTCAACCCTTTCACATATAACAGCGATTTCCAACTTAATATTTTATATTAATTCATACTTTTTAGACACAAAACTTACAGTAGTTTAGACTTATTTGTTTTGAGGTTCTTGATTTTGAATGAGTTTTTTGATTCGCGTACAGTTAGAGAAAAAATGGTCATAGATCGTTTCCATACGTATTTACATATATTCATACCATTAATCTAATTGTGGCAATACCAAAATTACTGTTGATTTGCATTTTAAATAATTATTCAGATGATATGATATTACATATATTCATCCAGCTTTTCATATATTTAGTTTTATATTTGATATAAACGAGTGTAGTTGACCAGATCTAGCACGAGACTTACGTTAAATGTACATGCATTCACCCCCCCCTACTCGACCCGTGATGGCCAATTACATTTCGTTTCAGTTTCGCATTGTATTTTGTTCAAGAAATACAACGTTTTTGGTGCGTTAAGCGGCAGGTAGAATTTGACTTTAATTTTTGTTACTTTTGAGTACGTGTTTCGTATTTTGAAATATTTACATTAATAAAATTTTAATATAAAATATGTAAGTTGTTGATATTATTAATTTATTTGTGGAATACGTATATATTTTATATTAATGGAAATTTAGATTTTTTAGACGGTAAAAGTAATTGTCAACGTCATGTTATGGACAGCAAAGTTTATACATAGTAATATTATTAAAAACCTTGCATTGACTTATATTGTAATAATATTATATAGTTAAATGAGAGATCATAAAAAAATATATAAGGAAATTATTTTGACATCAAAAAAGTTGTTGATATTATTAATTTATTTACCGAATACGTATATATATTTTATATTAATGAAAATTAATATTTTTTAGAAACAAAACTTACAGTAGTTTTAGACTCATTTGTTTTGAGGTTCTTGATTTTGAATGATTCACGTAGAAAACGATGTATGCTTAAGGTAGCTGATATAGTCTGAATCGATAAAAATAGATTTAAAAATTCACCTTTATCGATTTGTCTAAATTTGAAGGCTCAACGCGCTTCCCATTAGAAAATTTAACTTAATTTAAAGGTTGCAACATAAATTGTCTATTATTGCGCATATTTTTGGAGGTTATATATTTGGTAATATTCGATTTGGAATAAATCCGTGGAAGAATTAAGTGGGGTCATACCACGATAGGATATTGGATGAAAGATGGACGAGGGGATATATTCGAATCGTGGCTAATAAAATGTAGAGTAAACATATTAGAGCGAGATATGAGATTGAAATAGTAATAGGCGGAACACGTGGGTAGAAAATTGGACGGAGATACTCGATTGGTACCCAACAGAATGTACATATGTACATGCATACATATGTATGTATGTATGTAGAAGGAAGCGAGGTGAAGTTACAAATGATTTGTACGTTGCTGACGTAATAAGATAAATATTTTGATAAATAAATACACAATAAATATGTATAGGTGCCTGCATTGTATATAGTCCAGAGTAGTAAATAATGCAAGTGTCTTTGAAATACTTGAAACTATGTAGTTCAAATTTAATTCACACGATGCAATGTAACTTTGGTAGATTCAATTACTCGGATTAATTATGTATAATTGAAGTAAATCTTATCTACGGAGGTGAATTGTGAATTGCTTTGATGTCGCGAAAATTTACATCGCCGAAACATTCCATGAAATTAAAGCGCTCATCTTTCCACCTCTCCCTCCCCTCTTTGGTAATTACCTCACAAACCTAGCCTTTTGATGTTTATGTGGTAGTTTAGTGTAAGTATTAGGTAGTGTATTAGGTAGTGTAAAACAACGATCGATTTTTTTAAATAAATGATATATACATATATATTTCCGTATATTCTTTATGTATTATATGTATTAATATGTACATATGCAGATTTCCCGGGAGATATAATCGTGAAAGTTTGGAACGCAATTCCGCGTTTCAAGGTAAACATTACGCAGTATTGATGTTTCAAAGTTTCGTTCGCTGAAATTTCATTCTTAAATAATACGAGTTGACGTGTTTTTAAGTTTCAATCTAAATTTTGGGGCTTTCACTGTTTGAATTTTTTTCGTTTTTTTTCGTGCTTAGTATTCGAATGACTTTCAATGCAAACAGGATTTTTTCATGTTAATTAAAAAAATGTATGTACATAAATAAATAATAGCCATGTCGACAATTTCATTGCGTAATTTGCAAATTGAATATTGCTCAATAATATATGTAAATATGTACACATGTATGTATGTCTATGATAATTAAGGAATATATAATTGCAGTTAAGTTTAAATAGTGTACACTTGGTACATGAAACTAATGTATATTCGAACAGCTTGAACTAACTTTTGGACAATTTGCACTAAGTTTTAGAAAATTAGCACTAAGATCTGGACAATTTCTAGTAAATATTTTGTAAGTGTAAGGACCAAAGTGTACGCTTAAGTGCAATTATTTATGTCCCTTAAGTAATTTGTTTATTGATAATTTTTTTCATTGGTCCATTTTGGTTTAGAGATATCGGATATCGGATGGTTCTGGGAGAAATATTTCCGATCCCTATGTCAAACCAAAAAAAAGATATTTCAGATATATTTTAATATGCCAAAAATCTATCAGAACTATTAGAAAAATAGCTATGTATATGTTGGTTGCTATTTTTTTTTAAATAATTGAATAAGAATGATATAACAGGTATGATTTCCGACATGGGGCTCCTCGAGTAGCCCCTGGAACTTTACCCCTGCCCCCCCCCCTCTCGTCGACACTGGGTATATGTATAGTTTATAGTTATAATTAAATAAATGATCAGAAGGATTTATTTGTTTACGCATGATTATGTGCTCGAATCATTACTTACATATACATATACATATATGTTTTTGAATATGCACAAATCCAAAAGTATAATTATCTCGAAACGAAATACACGCCCAAAATGTAAAATTTCTGAATGACATTGGGTATTATGCTAATCCTATATAAAAAAAAGCCACGTGAGATCCCACATCTTCCATTTTCAAATTTTTCGCGAACGAGACTACCGTATGTACATACATACTTGCATTCGACAGATCTGCTACATTGTAAAACAAATTCTATGGAAATTTTATTTTATCTTTTTAGATTATGTAGAGAGAAAAATGAAGATATTGAAATTTTAAATATTGAACAAAAGGTTCCCGGAAACCCAATGTATGATATGTATACATATATTTATGTTACTATAGTAAATGGTATGCTATGTTATGTATGTCTAAAAATATTAATTTCCATTCATATAAAATATGTACGTATTCCATAAATAATTTCATAATATAAACAACTTGAGTATTTTATATTAAAATTTTATTATTGTAAATATTTCAAAATAGAAAACATGAACTCAAAGCTAACAAAATATAAAAGTCAAATTCTACCGACCACGAACAATGAAAAATTTTGTATTTCTTGACCAAAATGCAATACGAAACTGAAACGAAATGTAATTGGCCATCGTGTACATTTCAAGCATGTACATTTTAAGTAATTCTCATGCTAGATCGGTTTGAGTATTAGACTATTCAGTGGTGTATATGTATGTATGTATATATTTATATCAGACATATCCGGAAACGTTAAAGAGAAAATTTTGAATGAAATAAAAATTTCACCATCGTTTTCTTCTTGAGTTTGTTGGTGGATGATCTTCGTAAGTTGACGGTGTTCTCAGTTGCTTGTCGTCGTGAAATATGTATTTTTATTCAGAATACATCAATGTCTTCTTATTTTGTAGTGCTGTTGAAACTACTACAAAATATACAATTTTTTTTTGTTTTGTATTATACTAAAAATCTTATTTTCTTTGTTTTTATTCAATCATCTGATTAAGAATTCCTTTTTAATTGCGTCGGAGTCGCGGGTCACTTTGATTTTTATAAAAATGGGTCGCCACCTAAAAAAGGTTAGGAACCTATGCTCTAGCCTCTTCCGGTCCAGAAATTTGATCTCTGACTTTCATTTTTTAATTTGGCCCTTATAAGCCCTATCTATGTATATATGTGTACGTACATTGTATATATAGACAGGAAATATGACCTCCCTTATGTATGTACATATGTAACATCATATGTACAATCCATTTTGAAAATTAGATTTGACCCATACGTATGTACCCATACACTTTATACCGGTGTACTTATATCATTCTTCGCATGTACATATACATATATACATACATACATGTATATATTTTGGGTCTACGTGACGCGACAGAATGTTAAATGACAGAAAACGCAAATATCGGAAGGCAAAGATCGAAAATCGAAAGATCTTAAGTCGAAAGATAAAAAAAAAATGGTGCATGGTAAATGGTACATACCCACGTACATACTCACTTAATTTGCGCGAGCAGGATACAACAGGAACAAGAGGAACATGCTTTTCCTCCCGTATACTGCGCGTGCACATTAATTTCGATCTTCGATCTTTACCTTCCGATATTTGCGTTTTCTGTCATTTAACATTCTGTCGCGTCACGGAGACCGATATATTTTACGTTATTAATATATTTTTTTATATTTTTACTAACCTCTTCTTATTACTATGTTCTTGTAATTTATTATTTATTAACGTCTAATAAACGTATGAAAATATCCAATACCCTGGGGGAAATTGCATCAAAGTCAGTGCAGACACTGTCGACTCCAGGTATCCACTTTAAAACAATTCTCATTATATACGTACTCGAGACTTCTTCTGCATTGTCCTTTGATCTTATGCTTAACTAAACCGAGACTTTTCATTATTATTTTCAGCGTCTGAATCGTAGTTAATATGTATGTACATGTAATCGATCGATGAAGCGATTGCACGAATCGAAATGTTGCACACAATTCCTGTCTTCCGTCAATTGTTCCTTTGTCTTTATTTTTTAGTATATTAAAACGCGTAAAATGTTCCGCGACGTCACATTCAAATTTAAACACCGCAGATTATCTTTGTGGTTTGTTTTTCGACGAAAAAGTCGAATTTGTGCAATTCAATTCGTAACATTCACGAAATTACACAACCCGTTTGTACATCCGATATCTGGTAAATGGTTCAAATGCAATTGCCAGGATATCACATTGCTCGATATAAAATTTTATAAATTCTATGTGAGCAATGTGACATTCCTGTATATGGGCGAAATCAGACAGCGTTGAATGTGGTACGTGGTTTTATTTTAGAAAGTTTTAAACGTATAGAAAAAATGTGACGTTCATGGCACGCGTGCATGGGAAATTCCTTTGAAAACGACACATTCGACCTATGTCGTTGAAATTGTATGTTAGTATTGTAGCATATGCTAAAGGAGCCGCCGTTATAATTGGTTTTCGAGCATTATCTCCAGGCTTAATTTTTAGACTTTACAGATTACAAGTCGGCTAACAATGGAGACCCCCGAATGGACTTAGTGGTCGGTAACGGCATTCGGGCGCTTCCCGCTAGAGTTCTCAGAACTGACAGCGCGAGAACGTGGTACTGCATATCTGGTACGTGACTACATATAACAATAGGTAAACAAACGCATCGAGGAAGATGCAGTGAGCGACCTGCCCTTTATAAGTAGGTACTTCGGCCATATGAAGGGATTCTGGACGGAGCACTGGCAGTGCGTGGATCTCTCTAATCACCCAATAAATGCTGTGAAGCGACTTTGGCCTTCGGATCCTCCACCCACTCCTACGCAACAGTATTTATCCTTGCTTGACAGTGATCTATACCAAAACGACCCTTTGGACCATTTTCGGTAAAATTGTATCCTTGCTTGACAGTGATCGATAACGAATATGGGATATACGGCTATCGATCACTGTCAATTTTGGTATAGATCACACAGTCAAGCAAGGATAAATACTACCATACAATTTCAACGACATATGTAGGTCGAATGTGTCGTTTTGAAAGGACTATCTCATGCACGCGTGCCATGAACGTCACATTTTTTTAAAACTATCTAAAAAAAAACCACGTGCCACATTCACCGCTGTCTGATTAAGCCCTATATGTGCGCGCCTACATGCGTTTAAACCTAATATTAAACCGAATGAAGTGCTCGGTTATAACAATATTAGTAATGAATGTCAATGTTCAAATTTGTTCGGTTTTAAAAAGTTGTGACCTCTGGTTATACATATCGTGAGACGAGTCGAAAGGTCTGACGATTTATCGCACAAAAACTAACAATCACCGATCGACGTTCGATTACTCTTCGTCTTGTTCACGCTTTGACTATACGTACGAATATGTGTGTTATAAAGTAGATATTGTCTAAAAATAAATGCATGCTTTGCGAATGGTGCATGCTAAAGATTTTCCATTGCATATATTTAAAAAAAAAAGCAAACGCTTCGGGTGAAGATTTCCTTTACCGAGCGCGGCACATATACTGGTGATGATCCTCAAATATTATATTATAAATATTTCAGTATTATAGTTAAAAAAAATCTAATTCTAAAATTATACAAAATTCGTTTCGAACCTGTTACTTTTTTCTGGAAATTTCCAGTTAATAGTATTCATGTAAAATTATAGGGATCCTTCTGAGAACTAAGTATCTGTGAATGAACAGTTGTGAGCGAGTTTGCGGTGAACGACTTGTCGTGACATCGGATGGAATAAGGTGGGAGTCGCAGGGGGTGCGGTGTTGAAACCAATAGCGGCAATAGCTTCGGGTGTGGTTCATGACGTATTAATTCATTTCAAAACTACCACCCGTTTAATATCAACGGTTACAAGACTAATCGAACCGATTTAGCATGAGATTTTGGTAAAATATACATGCTATCGCATTCACCCCCCACTCGACCCGCGATGGCCAATTTCATTTCGTTTCAGTTTCGTATTGCATTTTATTTAAGTAATATAATACATTGTTTGTGCGTAAAGCGGTCGGTAGAATTTGACTTTTATTTTTTGTTAGTTTTGAGTTCGTGTTTCGTATTTTGAAATATTTACAATAATATATTAAAATAAAATCTTAATATAAAATGCGTAAGTATTTTTTAGTAGATAAAAGTAATTGTCAACTTCGTGTTATGAAAACAAACCTTACAGTAATATTATTAAATACCTTGCATTGAATTATATTGTAATAATAGTATTTAGTTAAATTAGAAATAATAAAAATAAACAATGAAATTATTTCACGTTCCTTCAATATTACAACTAGGGTTTCTGACCCGGGACAGACATTCCCGGGAATTCACGGAATTTTTGTTGTCCCGTGTCCCGGGAATTCTCATCTCGAATCCCGGGAATTGAATTTACAAAATCTTGAAAATATACAAAATTTTCACGATTGCACGAAGGGAAATAATAAATCAAATACAAAAAAGAATCCTAAAATATTCTCAAAGGTTTGTTGTTTAGCAGTTAGAACAGCTCATTCCCCGAACGTGGAAGTTTTACAAGCATAATGGTTCTGTGCCTTTGGCCAAAATCGTTTCTTGTAATTCTATTTTTGGAAAATTTCAATACCGAAGGACTTGACCTTACCGATGAATTGTTCGAAGTTGTAAAATCGAAGAAATAAGAGCCTAAAACTGATTTTTTTAACACAAATTTTAAATCATCTAATTTTATACCGAACAAAACATTCTTAAAATGTTGTAATAAAAGCGAATGTATATCCTACGCTGAAACTACACATGATGAAACGAGTATATCCTTCTTGTATTGGCGATTCCACAATGGAAGAAACTCTTTTAGATTCGGATGAAGATGAAACCATTGTGTTTGACGGTGAATGAAGAATTAAATAAGGAGTTATCAAAAACAAATATACAAAATAACGTAAATAAAAATAGCCTCGACTTTAAAAAAGAAATTAAAATATACATAATGACAGGAGAAAAAACCGATGATTAAAAAAAATGTTTTTATCCCTTTAAACGATAAAACCAACGAGTTTTTTCAGATACTTAAGAAGCTACTATATTATTTTTTATATTTTGTAAATAAATAAATATTTTTTTTATTAAAAAATATATTATATTGAAAAAAAGAAGGTTTTTTATGTGTCCCGGGATCCCGGGAATCCCGGGAACGATCCCGGGCTCCGTCCCGTGTCCCGGGAATTGAAAAAATCCGGGAATACAGAAACCTTAGTTACAACACATTGTACGAATGCGACATCGGATCGACTATAGTAAGAAATATTCACTCAAAACAAAGTTTATGAATTTTGAGTATGTAGTGATATCGCTAGTTATACAATAGTTAGTCCGTTGTAGGATATAAACTTAGGAAAAACGTTAAGTACATGCAGTCCCTTAAACCGCCTCTTGACCATTTTAGCATTTCGTTCAGACAATAGAACATTATACGTGCGAAATGCTATTGGTCCAGATAGGGTGTAAGGGACAGCTTGTGTCTTGCTACAGCAGATTGACTATATAACATATTTATATCTCAGCTATCAAGGGTAGAATGATCGCTTCTAAAGAAAAAGTCTTAAGACCAAAAGAAAAAAAATCTTTTAAAATCACTATCGATCTGTATTACACGTGGAATAAACAACGCTATACAGCGTCAAATGATTATTTATTCGTCGGTTTATATTTAGACTTTTGATAGATGCGATAAGCATAATCGCTCATGCCCATTTTCTACTATATATGAGAGCGGGCTGACATTGGATGCGGTAATTTGGACCCTGAATTCAGACACATTATACAATTGAACGACGCGTCGTCTTCAGACGCGTCGTTTGCAATCCTGGTTCTAATATTTTCGGTTTTCGGTCACAAACCGCAGAGCCGATTATTTCGGTTCTACGAACTTTGTGTGAGTAACGCTCTATGTACGTTTGAATGAAGCATAAAGTGAATCAGCATTCGTGAATCAGCAACGTTCTTTGATCGTACGTTTAAACTATGTATGTTTATAGTGTAAGTATATGATAGCGATTTAATGTACATAAATCGACAGTTTTTATGCTCTGCCGGAGTTTCGTTTTTCTTTCGTTTTTTCCCCTCCGCTCACTCAACCCTCCCCCCCCCCCCTCCGGTGCAGTCGATTCAAAATAGACTCTCGCAGATTGAAGTTATTGAATGCTCGTATCGCCGGCTTTTGAAATTTTTATCATACAATGGTCGATTTATGGAGTTTCGTCGAGATCTTCTTCAGACTTGAGCGAATAAAGTGCAAGACGTTTGGTTTTATTATCGGAATCGATTTGTGTAGTTTGTTCGAGATCTTCTTCAGACTTGTGCGAATAAAGTGCAAGACGTTTGGTTTTTTTTATCGGAATCCACACAAACTGGGCTTAAGAAATACGGAGATTTGCATGGTCAAACTTTTACAATAAGCGTTTTCTTTGTGTTCCAATTTTCAATAAAAAAATGACCCGAATATTGCGTAGTCAAATCAGGTTGTCTTTTAAAATGTCGTCACTTGTGTTGAGTTTAATTTTCTTATTAGAAGATGATCATTTAAAAAAATCTAGTTGTGGTAACAAACTAATAAAATGTGTATGAGAAATTTTTGAAAATGACTAAGATAGAAATATTGATATTGGATATTAAATTGCATGTCGTAATAACTACATTCAATGTATACATATGTATATGTTATTTTATTTTTGATGTAGCTAAAAGCATTCTTGAACACTGATAGAACAGTTTTAATATAGAATTTGATACTTGGGTTTATACCGTTGGGTCATAATTTGTAGATCATTTATACATATCTATTCTTATATTGCATAAACAAAACGGCTAAATTTGCTTCAATAATTACCTTCGAACTGTTTAATAAATATATTATGTGAAATATTTCCCAGTTATAATCCATAAGCTGTATCCGAAATATTCATATTGACTCAATTTTGAAAAAAATGATGTGTATTTTAGTGTATCTAGATTTACAGTGAATTTCGATATAACGAACTTAAGCGGACGAGGGTTGTCTTTCAAAGCTGAACGTTCGTTATAAATATGTACATACAATCGGCCGGCACCCATTAAAACTTCTGCAACTGTGATTAGAACTATTGGCGAGTTATATGTACATTTGTATACTCACGATTTGATTTGTGGAATGTGTATCGTATTCTAACAATACATATAAACAGTCCGATTCGACAAGAAGTTGAAATTTTTCAATGGTCGAAATTTTTATTCCCTTAATCCCATTTGGAAGTCTTCTCCACTTTTTATTGCTTTGATTTTTTCTTACTACTAAATACGCGTTGCTGAGATTAAGGACGTGGAGCTTCGTACACTTGATGATGATAAAATCCGTACATGTGCCGTTCATTAAGTGTGTCGTCCGTAGATCAGATTACCCTTTTTTGTGTTCACAGGATTTTCTTCATTAATTGCATCAACACAATCGAAACCCTTTTCGCAGCGCACCGAGAGACAGACAGAGAGATATATCTCTTTGCTTCAGGTTATGAACCCCTGCGTATTCAATTACGTATTTCTATAAAGTCAATTAGTGTTGGGTAAAATGATATTACGCATACATACATAGACAGTGGTGTTATATTTTCAAGATTGAAAATATGTATATGTAACTTCACTCGATTGTAACATACATAGTTTGTAGGTACACTTAGTGTGGTTTAAATTCACTTAAACCGCTTAATCTTATCGGTAGGTGTAGTTAAACATTGCGGCACTTTTTTTTTCTTTATCTGAAATGCAAGCTATTTTGGTCATTAGTGTGAACCAGCGGTCTCGTCGCTTTTTTTATTAAATTTTTGATGTCGGCGATATTTCGTCACTTTCGGAAATAAAAATGTCGGCATTATTTTGTATACGCGAGACCGGGCGATTTTTTAGCGAAAATCTGAAAATATAATTTGCTGAAAGGACGGCGATAGCTTGTTAGGGCTGTTGCTTGTCAACCAAGTGTTGGGTGTGGGCGAACACAAGAACGCCTCTCCACTCGCCTCTCTTGTCCATCCGTCCTCATCATTTTTTTTCTCACTATCATTTTTACCAAGCGGGCAGTAATTAGTGGTAGCTCTAGAGCCCTCCTCTGATACACTACGGCAGCCGTAGATTTTCAATTGCTTCTAGATACCTTTATGAGGGCCGCATTTGAGGATCTAATTATCCTTTTGCTCTTTCGAGACGACCAGTAAGGGCATACACACCCAAATTGTGGTTTTATATTGTGCATACATGCAAATATGTATGCCACCGGTATCCATCACAGAAAAGGTAGGTAAGGCGAAAACACACTGATTGGTACAAGGTACGTGTTTTTGTTTTAGATACTTTTAAACATGCGAAAAAACGCAGCACCCCTAGCCCATATACATACATATGTACATGATACACAATCCCAAAAATCACCCCCTGGAGTGTTTTCGGTGATATTATATCTTTGCTTGAGAGTGATCGATAACGGTGAATCCCATATTTGAAGAAACGTAGGAGAAACTTGTCGGTTGCATATATGGATATGCCAACTCGTGATGTCCCAAGCACACGTGACTTCCCATATAAATCAGTGTGTTTTTGCACTAAATGCACTGCGACCGTCTCGGCTCGGTCGACCTCCATTTTGACTTCACCATTCGGGAATTTGTCGATGGCAGCGAAGCATCCAACTCTATCTGTCTATACTACGTGCAAATTTGCAATTTACCGTCAAATTTCATAAACCGGTAAACGGTAAATTATTTTTCCTACCGGTATACGGGTATTTACCGGTAAATGGAAAATTATTTCGTGGATTTGATAACTATGTAGTTTCATACTTTTATTAAAAGCGATAACTTAGATTGAATCGCAAATAATTAAAAATAGATCTCAGGTGAATAATGTCATAGAAATGCATTAAAGTATATTCGTAATATATTATATAATTTCGGAAGAGACTTTGTATGTATGGTTTGGGTGGTAGAATCCGTGATGTTAAATTTAGTACGAATACGAATGAATATTCAAACAAATTTAAATAAAATGAAACTATTCAAATAAGTTTAAATAAAATAAAACTATTCGAATAAAATTAATATAATGTTTACTATTAGATTAGCCATGTTTAAATGGTTTGTATTACAAATCCCGAGCGAAGCCGGGTAAAACCACTAGTAATAAACAAATTTTATTTTTATTTTTTTACATTTTAACCAATTATGTTTATTTATTTAAAGTTTGTACCATTTGAAAGTAAATTTATCAATTTGAAATTTCCAAATTAAATACTGAAAATAAACAAATTAATCCACAATACGCCATTTGCATCGATCTTTAATGTAATATAATGCAATAACATGTCTATATACATATATACTCCCTACTTATACTATATTTATCTGAGTGAAACTTCATATTATATTTACCTTCAAGAAAAGAAAATTGATTTCATTGTGGGTTTTATTAACGTTCGAACGTAACGTGATCTTTACAATTTCTGCAATTACATTGAGAATACGTGCAGTTGTTCGATTTCTGTTACTTGGGGTGGCTCACAATGCAAACACTACATATGTACGTACATTTTGATTTTTAAATGCTTTTTATTATTACGAAATTATGTTCACAATACATCTTATATCTATTTTAATAGCTACTGATCTACTGATCATTTTCTATTTTACAATTTTAATTTAATTTGGTTAGTAATCACAGTATTATATTATTCTAATGTTAATCTAAAGCATAATAGGAAAAAGAGCTCAAAAACCTATTTACAATCCTTACAAATGTTCATAATACATCTAATACATAATATTAATTAAAGACTATCTAAAGTCGATGACCTAAAGCAGATTGTGTTTAGGTAATCTGTGTTTATACCTGAAGGGTATAGACATTTTATTGTAATCACCGAGACTCTTCACAAGTGTGTTAGTATGGTTATTAGTGATTCTTTCATAGAATCTACTGGTTAGTTTGTTATTAATGTCTGTAACAAACGGAATATTATATAAAGCATGCAGTTTTTTCAGGTTAGTATATATGGGTGTATTATAAATTATTTTAAGGGATTTATTTTGTATTACTTGGAGCTTGGAAAGGTTAGTATTCGAGGCGTTATTCCATACAGGTGAAGCATAGGTTAATAATGGTAATATGAGCGCGCGATATAATTTTATTTTATTTAGCGTTGATAAAGAACTATGGCGATTAAATATTGGATATATTGAGGATATACCCCGCATCGCCTTGCATTTCGCTGCCTCAATGTGAGGTGCCCATCTCATTCTTTTATCAAACGTTACTCCTAAATATTTTATTACTGACTGCCATTTCAGACTTTCTCCAGAGGGGATTTTCAGATCTGAACTTGGCTTATGTTTTCTAACACTAAAGAATATGGCGTCTGTTTTGGTTTGATTAATTTGAATTTTCCACTTAGTGAAGTGTTCAGTCATTGTTTTAATTGCAAATTCAAGATTTTTAAGAATAGTGTCTGGTTTTTTGCTACTTGTGAAGCAAGCTGTATCATCTGCATATAGGGCTATGTGACAGTTTTTTTGGAATAGGTATGTCATTTATATATATGGAGAACAAGAGTGGGCCAAGCAAGCTCCCCTGCGGAACGCCAGCTGCGATTATTTTTGGAGACGATAATTCATTATTTACGCTAACTACTAGCTTTCTACGAGTTAAGTACGATTTGATGATTAATTGTGTTTGTACGTACATACTACAATCGCCCTTTGTAAATTGTAAAACATCTCAACTGTTGACTTTATTTATGTATAGAAATAGAAATACGACATTTAATATTCGTATGTATGTAACTTTGTACCTGAAGTATTATCGATGGTTTTCTTGTACGAGTACGCTTGCTTATCTTGATTGCGGTATTATTTTTTGCCGGAATTGATAAGATAGCGCCGATAAACATATTTCTCGTAAACCTGTCGATTTGATCTTTATGCTGATTCAACGGAAATAGTGTTCACATATATATGTACGTATGTATGTATACACATATGCCAAAAAATAAATGGTTTGTTTTGGTCGAATTTTTTTTTTCGTTTTTCGTAAGATGCATCTTGTCATAAAAGCGATTTGGTTTCAAATCTAGCAGTTTATAAATAAGCCCGATCTGGACGGGTACTTCCTCTGAGGTCTCTGCTCCCTATTGAATTTCTAAATGCGTGCCACTAACAACTCCTTGGAATTTTTCACATTTCTTCTTTTCAATTTTTATACTGTACCTTGTTTTTGCTTCGATAAATTCCCTTTTTTTTAATGACACCTGTAAGTATATATGCTAAGTTAACGACTCGAGTTAGTACGTTTATACGTACTAACTCGAGTTACATAATACTAGTCCTGTAGCCTTAGTCCTAAGGCTACAGGACTAGTACAAAGGGGCACGAAAAGTTAGCTTATAACATAATATAATATGTTCTTATAGATAAACTTTTAAAACATTAAAATCTGTTTTTGCACGCACGTAATTTTTAACTGGTCGATCCCCTAATAATGAAAATACTGACGGTAATATTAACCGACAAGGAACAAGGAAATAAGAAAAATATGATTCATTCTATTTATCATTGGAATTCACTAGTGCTATTATATGTAGATAGATGGCTTGAAAAGACCGATGTATGCGCTCTGTACGAAAGTTTTGCTTGCAGATTGTATGAGAATAATTAAATTATAATACGGTATTCTGAATACGTTTGTAAACCCACTGAATGTTTTAAAGAAAATTAGAGCAGTTTAATAAACAAAAGTAAACGTTCAAGAAAATAGTTTCTGTTAATAATATTTATATTGTTTTTTATTAATAAATTTTTATCATTTAAAAATGTTTGAATTATTTTCTGAAATAAATAGTTAGGGGGTAGGGGCACGCATCAAGATTAGGCTTCGTACATATGTGTATACATATGTATATGTAAATACTACTATATACTGATTTTTACTTTATCTATGTATATGTGTAAGTAGTAGCAATATATTCGAACTCGAATAAAATTCGAACTCGTTTTCCATAAATTCCAATTTGTTAAAGTACTTTTCAATGAAGGGCTTCGGTTCGATTTTCAAACGAGGGTAGCGGGCAATGGAAGGATCAAAAACAAATTTTGATAATGTAAGGATTATGTTTTATGTCACAAACGCTTTTGCCTGAGTGCATCACAAAAATGAGGACCCCGGCTAGACGTCTGTTTGTTATCCTATTGTTTATTTTGCACATTTGCACAAAACAAAATTTAATTTCAAATTTTAATCTCACAAGGGTATTAGTATGATTGCATATACATACATACAGTATCAAGAGATTTTGTTTAAAAAACTATCGATATTGAGATTTTAATATACATATTGTATATGGACAGAAAATTATATCATAATCAAGCTTTGGTGGATTTTGGTTGATTAAGTACTCAATTAAGTACCCAATCTAGATTGGTTCGACCATATATGTATGTATGTAACGATTACAGCGTCCGAATTTGGTGGCAGATAAAATGAAATTAAGTTGTTCATATTGTTCAGTATTTTTATGATGAATTTATATACAAAATTCATGGCAAATTCGAACCCGTGCAAACATTTGTGTTAGCTTATATGTATCTTGGTACATACATAGTTGTTTAATGGGCTAATTTAACTTTCATTTCATTTAATTAATCTCGAGCTTTTGAGCTACCGAGTGCCGGTAAATACATAAGGCACTCATTCATAAAGTTTTACATTGACGTGGGAATAAAATTTAAAAAAAAACTCATTTTGCAAATGAGCGAGACACAACGTGGTAAAAAAAACTCTACGTTTTATATTTGTATCATAAAGTTTTGTTTTGACGTCACTCGACGGTGCTTCACTGCGAGGACGATGCACTTTTCGGTTTTACGAGTCGTTGAAGCCGTCGAACGAGCTGCAACAATTTCCAGTTATTTTCTATGTACTCCTACTGTAACTACTGTTAATTTTGCAGCAATAAATGATTTTTCCCTGTTCTTTCTCGTATTTTCAAATCCTCGGAAGAAGATGTGTATTTCGCTGCATTTCTTTTGTGTTCGCAGAGCAGAGAAGCGAACCGGCTTCTGAAGTACATAATATAATACATTGTTCGTGGTCGTATAGTGGTCGGTAGAATTTGACTTTTATTTTTTGTTATTTGGTATTTTAAAATATTTATATTAATAAAATTTTAATTTAAAATACGTAAGTTGTTGATATTATTATTTTATGTATGGAATACGTATGTACATATATCTAATATATAATTTCGAAAGAGACTGTATGTAAGTAAATATTATTATTGGGGCGCCGGGGGAGCCGCCGGATTCTGGTATAATATATAATGCATCTAATATATAAATTCGAAAGAGACTTTGTAAGTTTGTCACTATACTTGGTTGGAAATCGAAAACTGGATGAATATTTAATATTAGATTCGCCATGTTTAAGCTGTTTATATTACAAATACTGAGCGAAGCCGGGTACAATAACTAGTATTTAATATTAATGCAAATTTATATGTTTTAGACGGTGAAAATAATTGTCAACGTCATGTTATGGACGGCAAAACTTACAGAAAGACATTGCATTGAATTATATTGTAATAATATTATATAATTAAATAAGAAATAAATAAAGAAATTATTTTACGTCTTTACAATGTTGCAACACATTGCACGAATGTGACAGCATGCTCGGTCTACATCGGATCGACTATACTATCAAGACAGTAAAATCTATAAAATTGAATGTCTGTTTGTCTCGTATAGGCTCCTAAACCACTCAACCGATTACGATGGAACTTTCAGGATTTGATGTATGCATATCCGGGAAGCTTACTGTGAAAAAAAACGGGAACAAATGTCCTTACAATGTTAAATACATAACGCATTGCACGAATGCGACAGCATGCTCGTTTCTCGCAAGTCTCACGCTACATGGAATCGACTATAATTGCTATGCTTCATTGTAAAATTTCAAAGTAAAGTTTCTTGTAAATTGCGACCTCGTTGTAGAGGTTTATTGTCAACGTCATGTTATGGACGGCAAAACTTACAGTAATATTATTGAATTATATTGTAATAATATTATATAGTTAAATGATAAATAACTTAAATAAAATAAGGAATTACTTTACTTCCTTTAAATGTAACAACCCTTTGCACGAATGCGATCGCATGCTCGGTTCTCGTAGGTCTCACGCTATATCGGATCGCCTACAGTATAGCACAATTTTTACTGCAATTAAGTATACCTTTTCCAGCTTGAGGTGTGTCCAAATTCCAAAATTCGCCGTTTTCGATTTACTCTAATGTATATACATATGATGTACAAAAAAAATAACTTTCTGTAAGTAAGTCCCCGCTACATACGATACGAATGTAAGGAGATACTCGGCAGAATGAACATTTTCATTAAGCAGACGCTTCTTCAGCAGCTGAAAAGCACGAGGGGGCGTTTTTTTTTTATTATTTGCGCATCGCGGTCTGCACTACAAACTTCACTAGAACTGTTGTGATTTTTGACGGAAACGGATCGAGAACGATTTTATTTTTGGCGGAGATTTCTCGTGAAACCCGCCGACCCAATTTCGCGTTATAATTGATTCACGCCTATTTTTTTTTATTTTCACATACGTATGCATAATAGAAAAATCTAAAATGAAACTATGTATGTATGTATGTTCTATGTAACACAAACGAAATGCCCATTTTTACAACGTCGTGTATCGGAATGCGGTTCGCGGTCCACTGGTATTCCGCGCGCGCTTTAAAGTGGAGAGCACTTTTTTTAATTGCATACTTGCTTTCAAACAATTTAACCTTTGTCACGTATTGAAGTTTGCTTGTGAGGGATTTTTCTCCCTTTGTTATGTGGGGAGGATAATTATTTCGTTTCAATACTTTATAACATATGTATGTACATGTATCGTACTGGTCGCCACGCGAGTTATATGTATTTGGGCGTAGTTCGTTATTCCAGGATTATTCTCTTGGCCTATTTTTTTTTGCTGTAGAGAACAGGGGTTTTCAATATAAAATATAATATGTTTTTTAACACTATGACGACCGCTGACTCATATTTGTATCATGTTGGGCACACAACGCTTACTGGCCGCTAATACATATATAATACATTTCAATGTCACTCAAGTTCACAGTAAACTCGATTCGTGCTATTTCTCTCCACGTGCATTGTATCGACATTTCTCTCCACGTGTCTCAATTTTTGTTATAATCGAAACGTGTCCGTTGACATTTTCCGAAGATTATTAGATTCGATATTCGTTTAAATTGAATTCACAATTTCATATTACGTGTTTATGTATTTCTCATCATAAAAAGTACAGTTGTAAATATATTCACGTGTTCGTTTTGAATACACACAAGAGTGAGATGTAATAAATATCGTACTGTTTTTTCCATTCAAATATTATTATATACTAGTGTTATGCCCGTTGATTAATATTATTATATGTATACTAGTGTTGTGCCACGAATTAAAATCAAGTTATTTTATCTCTCCTCATTATGTCGAGCATACAGCTTTCCGTTCTACACTGAAGCATCTATGTATATATATGTACGTATGATAGTTTAAATATAATTACATCACATATAAATCATATCCAATTGTTTTTGATATTTCGCTCAAATTGCGCAAGCACGTACAATATTTTTTATTTACAATGTATTCCAGCTTGTATCTATCGTATTGCGAAATGGATTTTCAATGTCACTCAAGTTCACAGTAAACTCGGTTCGTGCTTTTTCTCTCCACGTGTATTGTAACGACGTTTCTCTCGACGTGTTTAAATTATTGTTATAATCGAAACGTGTCCGTTGACATTTTACGAAGATTATTAGATTCGATATTCGTTTAAATTGAACTCACAATTTCATATTACGTGCTTATGTATTTCTCATCAAAATATATACATACATTTGTAAATATATTCACGTGTTCGTTTTGAATACACACAACAGTGAGACGTAATAAATATCGTGCTGTTTTTTTGCATTCAAATAAATTTCGGAAAAGAATTGATACACGAATTAAAATAAAGTTATTTCATTTTATTTATTTTTATTTTACATAGATATATACTAGGAAGGCTTGACAGGAAGACCCCAATTCGCCTTCCTGGACAATTAATTATAAACAATGCAGCATTTTATTATTTCATAAATCACTGTATTTCCAGAAGCTGTAGAACACGAAATAACAATTAATTAATTAATCACAGAATGAATCCATTGAAATATCTATGGATTTAGATTTTGTACATAATTTTTAAAAAATTATACACAATAAATACAGAAGATTTGTGACAACATGAAAGATGATTTTTTTGCGAATTTTGAGGAACCGTTTCAACAATGATCAGACAAAATTGGCAAACTCTGATGAGAAACGATCGATTTTGAGTCTCAAATACCCCCAAATCTAACCCACTGATCACTTGGTGCTAAACATACACGCTTCCATTAAGCCATACTGCTGGCTTATATGTTATATATGTATATATAAATATAATGCTAATATTTGATTCACGACTGCGCGAACTGTTTCAGTCCGCTGATATATGTCTGTTAGGTTTATGACGAAAACGTGATACATAATTGTATCATCGGCCAAAAACGATTGATGAAAACGTGATATGTACAAAAATATATCAGCGGACTGAAACAATTCGCGCAGTCGTGAATCTGTGTCGGCGGCCAGTAAGCGTTGTGCACCCAACATGATACAAATATGAGTCAGCGGCCGTCATAGCGTTAATAAAATAAATCAAGAGTAATTTCAATATTTTCTTGTTAAATATTTTAGATAAGATCTGTTGTTTCCTTTTTCACTGTCTCGGGTAGGTTTATACATACTTTTATATTTAGGCTTGCACTTACATTTAACGACATCGGTCTCTCCGTAAACACTATTTCCTGTTTTTAACCATTCCGGCTACTTTAAGAGTATCATTTTTAAATAAAATAAACATTCCTGCTGGCAGCTAAATAATGTCTCGCATAGAGAAAAAAGTAATTGATTTTGATTTTTAAATGCTTTTTATTATTACTAAATTATGTTCACAATATATCTTATATCTACATATATTTTAATAGCTACTGATCTACCGATCATTTTCAATTAACAGGTACTAAATACCACAAATATTCACTGCAATTATTTCGTTTCAAAGGATACGAGAACAATATCAATTTCTTGACAATTAGTATTCGTCCTTTATTAGTCGAAAAAAAAGGTTCACACCCAAAATATAATCTACGCCCAAGAACTATGAACCAAGAACTCATTTGGCGAACACTGATGTATCGTCTAAAAAGTAAATATTTTTAATTTGGAAACCAGGGCTTCAAACCGTTATTTTTCCGATTTGGTTCAAGTTATAAAAATATATATTGGTTCGGTTCCGGTTTTCGTTCCGGAAAAAATGACGGTTATTTCGGTTTTTGGTTTAGCTACAAGTGATTAATTTAAAAATTTTTAAATGTCTATTTGTATTAAAATGTTATGTTCTTCCATAATTTAGAACGTTTTATGGTACTTGTATGATAGCCCGGCGCTACGCTCCGAAGCCAATGTCTATGCTGTATAGCCGTAAATTTATAAAATAATATATTATACATAACTATGAGAAATATGTAGAGATGGTGAAAGATTTATTTGCGTCTTGAATTTGACACATATTTCAAATGAAAAACAACAGCATGTTTATTTCGTATACATATGTATGTGCTTGTCGAATTATTATTTCCATCAATGACTAGGGCTGTCCAACATTTGAGTCGCACTGAAAAACTATATAAATGTTCGCGGGCCGTACTTTTGTTGTTCCAAAATATAAAAAGTATTAGTAAAAAAACTCGCACATTTTTCTAATTTCAAGATGCAATTTTGAGAGACGCAAGAATCCGGTTTTCGTTCCGGCTAAAAAATTGCGGTTTTTCCGGTTTTCGATTCAGTTCCGGTTCGAAGCCCTGATCGAAACTTCCTCATGGGCGATTCTATGAAAGGAAGTTACAGAAGTGGTAACGAAAAGCAAATGTCTGCTAATCTCTTATCAGCGTATATGATGATGATGACAGACACCCATCATGCATTTTTCATCTAAAAATATATTTACAATATTTCATTGTTATACTTATAAATAAATATGTACACATTGAATAACATTGATCACGACAGATTACCGGCATATCCATATTTACATACGTATATTAGGTTGCATGTGAATTTCATGAAGACGGCCATCTTTTAAATGGATTTGACAATTAAACTTGAATGGTTGCTGTTTGCAACTCTAATGCGTTCGTACTTTATCGTAGTCGCACCAGCTTTTCGGTCTGCAATTGGCATAAAAGTTTATAAATTTGGTGATATTGTGTGTGGCGGTTGATCAAATTCCGTCGACCCCGCGCCGCCTGCAGACTAGTCAGAGACTCGGCGTATAGTACTAACAAAAAGACATTGACGAAAGGAGAAACACTCGTCACGGTTCACCACATGTCCGATACTGTATCGGGGCAATGTGTTCAACATGGCAAAATGTGAATAAATAAAATGAAGCTAGGGTTGGAAAAGACCGGAAGGGAGTGATTGAGAGCCCCCTTTCGAGAACAAGTCGAACGCGTCTATAAATAGTGGTCGCTTCGAACTCGAATATATCGACCGAATATACATACATATGTACATACTACATGCATATTATAAAAAACCACGATGATCTAACGCCGTTTCGAAGCAGAGCCAAATCTTCTCAATTCTCATATGTGTGCAAATAATATACATGTACAGGAGATCTTAACCAATGGGTCGCGATTCTAAGTAGGGTCGCTTAGCCCCACAATGTAAGGTTTGGTGCAGCACGAACGCGTGCACCAGGCCATTCAACCGCCCCACACTCGACCCGCGATGGCCAATTACATTTCGTTTCAGTTTCGTATTTCATTTTGATCAAGAAATACAACATTTTATGTTCGTATAGCATTCGGTAGAATTTGACTTTGTTAGTTTTGAGTTTGTGTTTCGTATTTTGAAATATTTACATTAATAAAATTGTAATCTAATATATAACTTCGAAAGAGACTTTGTATATATGTATGTATTTAATCTTTGTTCGTTGGTTCGTAGATGACATGTTCGATTTTTTTTTCGATTCATAGGCGCCGATTCGATTTTTTTCGATTCAAAGAATTCAAAGTCCCCGGGGGCGAAGGCTCCGGGGGCGCAGGCGCCGGGTTTTGGTATACATATATTCTTGAAAGAGACAGTATATATGTTTGTTTGTTCGTGACAGTCAATTTAATATAAAAAAAATCTCGAGTTCGAATTTTCGCATGATCACAAAACTTCATCTATTGTTACTACGTACATAGATAAAGTAAAAAAACAAATGAGTAGTCAAATAAATTTATATAAAATAAAACTATTCAAATAAATTTAATAAAATGTTTACTATTAAATTAGTCTTGTTTAAGCGGTTTGTTTATATTACAAATACAGAGCGAAGCCGGGTAAAACCACTAGTATATAATAAATACGTAAGTTGTTGATATTATTATTTTATTTATGGAATACGTATATATTTTATATTAATGGAAATTTAAATTTTTTAGACGGTAAAAGTAATTGTCAACGCCATGCTATGGACAGAAAACTTACAGTAAGACCTTGCATTGAATTATATTGTAATAATATTGTATAATTAAATAAGAAATAATTAAAAAATAAATTATTTTACGTCTTTACAATGTTGCAACACATTGCACGAATGCGATAGCATGCTCGGTTCTTGTACGTCTCGGATCTGTTACATCGAATCTACCATAGTTTATGTATATTTTCTTGGGTCGCCGAACTTATATAAGTTGCGCCTCGAAAAGGCCAAGAAATACTACAAATACTACCGCTATACTACATACGAGTATGTACGTAAGTAGATGTACTCCACGCTCCAGCTAAAATATGATAACAATAGTGAGAGAAAATGTAAATTTTTGCAGTGAACCGTCACGTCGCGTCGCGTCGCTTCGGTATGTGTCAGTTTGCTAGTTCTCAAGTGTTGTTTACGCGTGTAATAATTTTATTTTAATCGTGCCCAAGCCGAGTCGAGTTCTATTAAACGTTTGAGTCACCGTCATTATGAGGAAGTTGGGTATGAAATGCGGTTTTGTTGTGTGTGAGCTTATCTTCCATCAATTTTGCGGTTGCAAATGTGCGTTTGTAGTTTATCCACAACGTATCGCGTTGTGTGGGTGATAAATGACTTTATTATTTTTTTTTTCGAGTTATTAAATTCGAATGTATTCCTAATATTATTTTTGATTTTGATTTTTAAATGCTTTTTATTATTACTAAATTATGTTCAAAATACATCTCATATCTATTTTAATAGCTACTGATCTACTGATCATTTTCTATTTTACAATTTTAATTTAATTTTGTTGGTAATCATAGTATTATATTATTCTAATGTTAATGTACAGCATAATAGGAAAAAGAGCTCAAAAACCTATTTACAATTCTTATAAATGCTCATAATACATCTAATACATAATATTAAACACTCTCTCTATTTACTTTAGGTAAGTGCTCAAATTGGTGGTAGTGACTTGGAAATTGTGTTTTATGGAATAAGACAGGGGATAATAATCCTTTTTGACTTGCTTACCTAAAGCAACCAATCCATTTCCGTAAATTAGATTATATTTACAGAAATTTCATATTATAAGAATATAATATGAAAACTTTCATATTAAATTCTTTTCGTAATTTAATAAACCTCGAAATGCCCCCCCCTTCCTTCCTTGCTCTGCTTATGAAGCTCGTATATACATATTTAAAATATTTGCTATACATGTGTATATATGTATATATGTATATATATATATATATATATATATATATATATATATATATATATATATATATACATAAATCTGCAGTCGGTTTTTGAAAATTCAAATTCCCCCCCTCCCCCCCACTATTCTTGAGGTCTTAAACTATTTTGTTTGTTTGGATCGGAAGTTCTTTGCCTTTCTTTTATCTCGCGACCTCTTTGAAATCTCACTTATAGAAATTGTACTTCTCGTATTTTCTTTTTGTAGTTTGACACCCTTCCCCCCCCCCCCAAATGTGCTTATGAAGTTTACACATATTTAAATCTCATATGCTTATAATCTATCCGCTTAGGTAAAACGCACACGCTGCTCTTTACACTCCATTTTGATCAACAGCATTTCGCGCGTACATTGTTCTACTGTGTACGAAATGCTATTGGTCGAGAGGCGGTGTAAGAGACAGCATATATCTTTTTCCTACAGTTAACCAACTATGATAGATAAATCTTCAATTTTTGTAAATTAAGAACGCTCATCGATTCTACATATGTAAATAAGAGCTACTGATATGTAGAAGAAAAAAATCTCATCGAAAGTTTTTATTTATTCATATTAATCTACATAGTCCATAGTTTGTCAAAATACTTTTGATGTGCATTTTAAATAATTATTCATGTGAAATGGTACTCGATTCAGTAAACGGAATATTTCATTTCGCACATGTGCGAGATCGCACACGACAATTGCTGCCACGAAAATCGCGAATATGGAATAACTGGCATTCGAATTCTCGTTAGTACGATAGTTCACGTGGGTGTGTGTGGAGTGTTGAGGATATTCCGTGATCGAGATTTTAGTGGCGTGTGCGAAATAGTCATCGAACCACTCTATTAATCTATTTGTATTTTCTTAATTTTTTATTCCATTTAATATCGTAGTAGACAAACGGATAAAGGAAATCGTTTAATGCAACGGTTTGGCAAAAGAGACGAAAATAGTCGATTATCAGGAAGGTCAGAAATTATTTTTCGTCAGCATTAACTTTTTTTCGCGTACTCCCCATTGGAAACCGCTGAATAAGAGGCTTATCGTTTTAAAAGATTTAATGCTATTCGATCTTGAGACCTTCGCTATGCCATTGTGAGACCTGTTTGACTATGAGCTTATATCGGTTTCGTTTTCATATTCAAATACCGATTTGTTTGCCAACAAATCGACCAACGTCTCGGCCAACTGACGAGGCTTTTATTCACAAACAAGTACATGATTTGTGGACTTTGAATAATAGCATTACTGTCGTTAAACGGTAATTCGTTACTGACTGATATATAAAGAGTGGACCCAGAGCGCGCTGTCCGTTGTTCACATGTTGTAAATGCATTGTTAAAGGTTTGCCGAACCTTTTTTATAAAGCATTTACAATAATGGAACAACAAACGGCGCGCTTCCGGTCCTACCTCTACAGTGATATATTGCTCTGTGACCGCGACTGGGTGCACAGTAAAGCGACGCAACAAGAACCGACGAACTTGTTGTGCAACGCGATACACTTTTAGAGTGCTGCAACGCGATACGACAAACTTTCATTAAGTAAAGTTGCCTTAATAGAGACAAGAAGCGAGGAACTTTGATTGCTCTCTATTTAACCTATATACTCGATGAAAGTAAAGCGTGTCGTACTATTCGATGCGAGCAGAAACCACTTTGGAAGTGCATCACTTCCAAAATGGTTCAACGGACCTAACAAAGTGAATATCATCGGTGCTAATTTGAAATACGAAGTTGATAATAGCCAAGTCAAGAAGATGGGTCCGCACGCTGTCAACTTGCATATCGGACGGGCATACTTCATTCAACCTCCAATTTGTCTAGATGTTTTCTTCATCGCGACGGTGTCGTCTTTATAATTTAATTGTTGTAAAATTAAACGGATTTAAATGTTGGCTTCGCGTTTTAACGCGAATTAGCAGTGGGAATAAGATCTAATATTCGGTTTTGTCATTCACCGCATTCTCTTTTTGTCACACCTCGTGTAACGTGTGACAGGTCACGCTTTATCGGCTGTAATTCTGTTACACATCTATCCCCAGATGAGCGAACAAAGGTGTGCCAACAATTTATGACTTAATATCCCGAGAAAAGAAAATGTATTCGAATTCAAATATCAACCCCGTAATTAAATTACACTTTTTTTTACATTAATTGCTGCTTCCAACATACTGTCGGCTTTCTGTACACCAGGGCTATCGATAATGGAAGAAATAACTAATTTTAAGTTATCCAATCACGGATTGATCAATTCCGCTTTTCTTTTTCGCTGTCTTATTTGTTGACATTATTTCTCAGCGGTATATTTGAAAGTGGCGGAAGTCCAATTTTCAGTTCCAAAGACACTTTCATTTTGGTTCAATTCCCAAATTGTTATCGTTACTTTTAATTCGATATGTCCAAAATCTCGAAAAGGCAGAATAAACTTTATTACAGGTCACCAGTATTTTTCTATTTCTCGAAATGAAGAATTTTGTTTTTTTTTTCTGTAGCGATGATAAATCTAAAGGTTCGGTGATTATTGGTCACAAAGCGCTCGCCCAAAAATCACTAAAATCTCTATAACGGAACATCTGGCAGTCGAAAAGTCCATAATATTAACGATAACTGTCATACTAACGAGAACTCGAGTACCAAATATTCCGTATTCGCGATTTTCATGGCAAAAATTGTCTTTTGGGCGATCGCAATGTGACTAATAAGTACCAAATAATACATACATATGTAGTTCCAATTAAAGGTATATTCATACAGCACGTTTAGGCAACTGCTACTGTACTAAAAGTATTTGTTGGTACATTTTGTATGGACGCATTCATGTCTAACATAGCAAGTAGCAACAGTAGCCGACAAAATCTATTCATACTATACAGCAGTACATGTCACCGTATCGTAACAACAAAACCGGTTTTCTTTGGCCTAACACTTTTTATACATATAATGAGAAATATTTACATATTATGCTGTAGATTAACATTAGAATAATATAATACTATGATTACTAACCAAATTAAATTAAATTGTAAAATAGAAAATGATAAGTAGATCAGTAGCTATTAAAATAGATATAAGATGTATTGTGAACATAATTTTGTAATAATAAAAAGCATTTAAAAAAAAAAAACATTATGAAATAGAATACTATAGATTCTATAGAAGAGTTTAGTAAACATATATGAAGGGAGGAATAGCAGGGAATTCAAAAGTAGTTCGTCAAGGTCAAGCAAAATCGTTATTTGTAGTTGTCTATATTCACATAATACCTAATGATTCATAATAAATTGAATGTCGGAAGATCAATTTTGAGAGTTCCGCTGTTCGTGATGTGCTTTGAAAATGAACGAGCCCTGATTAAAAATACTTTGAATTAATTTGTGCCTCGTTATTCGCAGTTCGGGAGCCACCCACCCACCCCCACCCCCACCTCGAGAGGAAGCGTACGTCGTCTCAGTCACGCGAACTCGTAATATCTTGATTTTCATTCGTATCCGGAAAACGAAACCGGACCCAGACACGGGATGCGAAACTTTTCCAAGAGTGGACGGACGCGAATGGCGGGCAACGCTAAGTGCGTTTGTCGTCTTTTCTTTATCGTTATTATCATCCCGGCGAATTTTTTTTTCCCCGGAATTTTTCAATTATGAATCATCTCCGCCCCGTTTCAATTTCTCTAAATCAAAACTCCTACAAAAGTTTTTTAATTTGCGCCGCTGCAATGCTCCGAGAGGTTGTTTCGCTTGCGTTTGATCGACATCTTTTGAAAAATTATGTTATGCTGCGTACGGACCAAACCAACGATAAAACCAGTAGCGTACAAAATATCGAAATAAAAATTAAATTTAAAATTTGAAATTAAATTAAAACTATTATTATTATATTAAAATTAAATTCAAATATCAAAATAAAATTATAATCAATATATTAAAATTAAAATAAAATATTGAAAGTTAAAACAGAACATGCCCAATTTAAATAAATTTTCGAGATTGACCTAAAATTAGATCATCAACAATCACATACAGGTAATCCTCGACTTTTGTTTGTCGAAGATGTTTTGACTTACGAAGATACGCACTAAGATCGAAAAAAAAATCAAAGAATTATTATTTTTACTTCCCCGTAATGCGCAGTTACTGAGAATATCTGATGTATTAGTATGGGTGACCGAGCGATGATCGCAATCCGGAGCGTTGTCGGTCTATCAATCGATTTTTTTTTAGTCTTCAATTGTTTCTCTCGTCGAAATAAATCAATTAATTAAATCATTTCAGAGGTAAATTTTATCGGATAATGTCTTCAATTGTTTCTCTCGTCGAAATAAATCAAATAATTAAATCCATCTCAGAGGTAAAATTTATCGGATAATGTGTGATTATTAATTTTATTTCGACGAAAGAAAAAAAAACCCTTTAACAAATCACCGACATTTTTTTTGTTAAATATTTCATCGACGGCGGAAACACAGTGGTATATCGTGACGATTTATAAGAAACAATAACAAGGTTTTTTTCTTAATTATAATATTATAATATTTCTCTGGTTGTAATGCGTATCGTCGTAATTCAAAACATCAACGATGATCTAATTTTAGCTCAATCTCGCTCGTTAGCTTAATTTTGATATTTAATTTCAATTTTTTAATTTAATTTTTATTTCGATATTTTGTACGCTACTGGTTTTAAAAGTTGGCCCAAAATCGTCGTTGGTTTGGTGCGTACGGACCATTATACATATGTATGCATTGAAGCAATACGGGGAAGACGCTATGCTATATAGTGGTCTGGTGTACGCATTCGCGCACCTTTTCAGACGCATTAGATTCGCTACCTCTACATACAACGAGATCGTAATTCACAAAAACCTTTATTTTAAATTAAACGTGCAGCATTATA
This sequence comes from Arctopsyche grandis, assembly GCF_051622035.1. Taxonomy (NCBI): domain Eukaryota; kingdom Metazoa; phylum Arthropoda; class Insecta; order Trichoptera; family Hydropsychidae; genus Arctopsyche; species Arctopsyche grandis. Next base: position 36,073,121 of record NC_135356.1, read on the forward strand.
TATTAGGGTAAATCGAAAACAGCGAATTTTGGAATTTGGAAACACCTCAAGCTGGAAAAGATGTAGGAGTAAAAATTGTGCTATACTATAGGCGATCCGATGTAGCGTGAAACCTACGGGAACCGACCATGCCGTCGCATTCGTGCAATGTGTTGTTACATTGAAAGGACGTAAAATAATTTCTTTATTTTCTTTAAATTATTTATTATTTAACTATGTATATAATATTATTACAATATAATTAAATGCAAGGTCTTTAATAATATTACTGTTAGTTTTGCTGTCCATAACATGACGTTGACAATTATCTCTACAACGAGGTCGCCATTACTTTAAATTGAACCTACACTTCCGGTTGGTTTGAAAAGTTACAATGAAGCATAGTCGATTCCATGTAGCGGAGACTTTCGAGAACCGAGCGTGCTGTCGCATTCGTGCAATTTGTTGTAACATTATAAGGACGTCAAAATAATTTCCTTATTTTTTTTATTATCTCTTATTTAACTATATAATATTATTATAATATAATTCAATGCAAGCTTTTTAATAAAATTACTATGTATAAGCTTTGCTGTCCATAACACGACGTTAACAATTAATTTTACCGTCAAAAAAATATTAATTGCCATTAATATAAAATATATATATATATATATATATATATATATATATATATATATATATATATATATATATATATATATGTACGTATTACATAAATAAATTAAGTATATCAACAACTTATGTATTTCATATTCAAAATTTATCAATGTAAATATATCAAATGCGAAACACGAACTGAAAACTAACTAAAAAAAAATTCTAAAAAAAAAATCTACCAACTGCTATACGCACGAACAATGTTGTTCAATGCGAAACCGAAACGAAATGCGATAGCATGTATATTTTGCATAAGTCTCATGTTAGATAGTTTCGACCGTATCATTTTATTAAGCCATTGCGGCGCATTAGGTTCTTCCTGTAAAGCCACAATGGTCCAAAACTACTATAAAAAAAAAATACACCAATTAATCATAGAAACGTTGTCAGGGATCGATACTGATTAGTGATTACAAACCAGTCAAAAACTCAAGTTCGAGATTTCTGACGGTTAAAATACTATTGATACTTCGTTTATTTATGTACATGTATGTAGATAAAGTTAATCCGGTACTGTTCTTTCTTACAATTCGAATTAAAATTCTAACTTTTTATTTTTGTTTTGTTGCAGGTGAGTGTTTGATCTTCATCAGTTTATTATTCCAACCTAGCATATACATATATTTGTGTAAGTTTTTTATCATTATTTTTTTTGTAATTTTGTCGTGATATTTTATATACATGCACGCATATGTATGTACATATGTATATAAAGTGAAATTCCAGCTTGACATGATATAAAACAATAAAACACGTTTCTCAAAGACAATAAACACTGTTCTCTTAAACGCGACTGCTTATGTATAATATAATATCACACGGCTTGGGTTTATTTATGTTAAGTTCGCATGAAAAATTCCTCACTCAATACACATCTCGTCCATCTCGACTAGATTTTTCAATCCATATACATACATAAATACACAAATAGTTAAATTTGAATTATGTACATACATACATATGTATGTATGTAGTTCAGCGTGTGTAAACTTTGCAAAGAAGCACATATGTATGTATGTATGTATGTATAACAAAATGAACGATGGTAAAAGTTTTCAGAATTTTTATTTTCCTTCGTGTTGGTTTCACCTGGCGATCGATCAAATTAAAAATAGGTCTTAAATTGGACATGCGAATGCGATATTTCGCAATCGTTCTTTGAAACTATATCCCCGATCTGTATTATTCAGTCGTCGGCGTATAAATATATCATCTTAGATAGAAATTTGACGCTAGTTGATAGATTTGAATTTGAGACCTTCGCGGTTCGCTTAGTTGACATCGTATATATTTACATACGTATGTACATACTATGTATGTCAGGTGGTGTGATAAAAAAGCACGGCGAATGCGCTACAACGAAGGTTCGAACGAATTCGATCCAAGTCCCTCATGACTCTCCTTTTGGCAGTCGAGGAAAATTGCAATGTGATCTGAGCATAAGATTCTGTCTTGATCGAAATTTTTTGTGATATATGTATGTATGTACATATGTTTTGCATATATATGAGAGGCATTGAACTGATAGGAGTGGAATTTTGCTACAGTGTCGAAAGAGTGACATTTTATTTTGACTTGAGTGATGTGGTGGAATATAAATTATAGTTCCAAATCGGTAATATATTTGCCTTTTGTATTCAAAATGGGCACGGGCTATTTTGCTGTTTTTTTTCAAATTTGAATCAAACATCATTTGGACTATATAAAAAACCTATAAATTTCAGTGATGTTTATTTAAATTTATGTCGCCAAACGTGCAATGTGAACGAAAACATTATTCGTATTGTTTTAAGTCCTGATATTAGGTACATATGAGCCGTTATAATTGAAAGTGGTATAAGTCCACTATTCTTCATTTCGAGAAATATATCGCAAAACATTAAATATAATGTTTTGCTCTTAGAAATATTTAAAAATACTGGTGGCCTTTAATACGTTTATTCTGCTCTTGTGAGATTCTGGACATAAATTGTTATCGAATTAAAATAAGTGATAACAATTAGTGAATTCAGTCAAACAGAAATATTGTTTTAGGAATTGAAAATTGGACTTCCGCCACTTTCAAACGTAATTCAAACGGCTCATATATACAATGTTTAATATGATAACAATACAATATAGTCGTGCAAATACAGATGTACATGTGTATGTAAATATATAATTTTACTTAAGTTTAAATCTATTTTTCTAAAACGGTATTGCCATTTATGTAGTTATTTATTTATTTTTTATTTAATTTACACCAAGAAGGCCTAACAGGTAAACCCAATGCGCCTTCCTGGCCAAAGACAATTATATAAACATATATGTACACCATCCATATATACACAAATACTTACACGTATACACAAATACACATACATACATACATAAATATAAAAATACACATATATACATATACATATACATACATACACACCTACACATATATACATATATATATATATATTCACATATACATACATACACATACACATACATTACATACATCCATAAACATACAAATATTATACATACATATACACATAAACACATAAATACACATAAATAAAGATAAATTACTCATATATATAAAAATAAAAAATAGCATACATATATAAATAAAGATAAAACCAACATACATACACATTATGCTAAATAATAAAATTAATTAAGTTATGTGAATGGAAAGATTGCAATGATACAGTATATTAATGCAGAATAGTATTCAATTGCTTATATTATTTTCAATAAAATACGTACCAAGTAAAATAAATTTGATTTTTTGAATTTTTTGAAATGTAAAAAACGACAATTGACCGTACATCAATTCATACAATTTGTAGACATTTTGCGAATTCAATAATCTTGCTCTTTTCTAATGAAGTTAATACTTTTGAAGGACGGAGCGTAGAGATCGAACGAGTGTCCCGAACCGGGGTCGAGTAAGACCCATTATTTTTTAATCGAAATACAGCTTTTTCAATACAAAAGGGTTCAATATACATCAACATAAAAAAGTTTTAGTCCTATAGCATATTTTTATAGCATCAACACGCAAACCCACATAGGTGAGGCCAACAGGCGACTGCATGACTCAATAGCCACGCGCCAAAAGCGTCGAAAACAATAGCTTACGAAAATATAGCGGTCTCTTTCTTTTGCGTTGATTCATCGATCAACAAGAATATGCAAGCGAACATTTAAAAACATGACTTATCGCTACCGCCTTTAAAGCTATACTTTGGAACGTAGAAATGTATAATTGTATTTTTTTACGATGTACCCCTTTTTTAAATCATACAAAATCTATTAAAATATTTTTTTTTTAGTTCATTCTAGGAATACTAGAAATATGTATAGGGTGTATAGCTTTAAAAATCACATAGTTATTACGAAAAACGTAAAAAATGGGGCACTTGCATACCCCACTTCGGTGAGGGAGGGTTAACTAAGAACGATTTTTCCAATTTTACGTAATCACAAATTGTATAGATTATTCGCGCAGATTTCATGCGACTTTTGTCCCTGACGGAATAGCATATTTATTACTTCGTAGTTAATAATTTTGTATTAATTCCAAATGCAAGATCCTGTCAGATGATGGTTTTTGCAGCAGCTTTCAAAAGAGGCATGAATCATGCCGCATGATTAGACTTTTCACATATGTATGTTTCTATATACATACCTACATACAATGCAATTGTATTCATCACCTACACACAATGCAATTGTACATGCATATACTTTCAAAAATAAAATGATTGAATGAGTAAAAATATCTGTCGGTTCGGAGTCAAAGTTCGCTATGCTCGAGACTCGAGCATAAATCAAACGGTGAGTCGTAAAAGGAAGTCTTGCCGTGCGCCGTTTCAAATCCCGAAAGGTCGGAACGGAAGGGTTAGACAGGGCCAGGGATGCATTTTTTATTGTATTATATTATTTCGAGGCGGGAATGGTTTCTCCTTGGTCGCAATTAATAATAACGCTCGTCGAATCTACATATTCTCTATGCAAATCAGCCTGTCAGTTATCTCCGGTGGGGGAACGTCCCGTTTATTACGTTCATTCCCGTCTGAGGGATATCACAATCAATACCCGTAGGAGCTAATAGAGAAGTGAGTTCGAATATATTTTATGCAAGTCTCATTTTTTCCATTACTGCATCATCATCCATTTGCTTATTGAGAACGCTAGACAAAGGCTTTTGCCTTTGCACTTTTTTCTTTGTCACTGGCAATAAATTTTTCAGTTCAAAATCTGCGATTTGAACATTGTTATATTATATGGAGGGGGAAACAATTATATCAGAGATTTCTAAATGTTTAAGAACGGTGGCCCAAAGAGAAGTGTTGTAAGTTTTAGGACGCGTAGGCCGGACTTGATTCTACATTTTTCGAACATTCAAGAAGTTTAGTAAGGTTTTTACATATGTTGATCATTTATGACTTTTGTATATATTCTTTCGATTTTGAGACAAAAAACGGCCGCGGGTTAAATTTTGGCGGGCTAAATTTTTTAAAAATCGGCCGCGGGTAAGTTTTCTTCGCATGTTTAAAAGTATCTAAAAAAAACACGTACCACTCAGTGTGTTTTCGCCCTAATAACTTGCAAGTCTACGTACACTTCAACTTAAAACATGGTATTCACTAGCAATGAATGTATTTTTGACTTCTAAAATTCGCTAGATAATTAATTATAAATGTTTTAAAACAATAAAAAATCACAATCAATATAAAAAACACCTGACTGGGTTCCAACTCACTTTTGACACAGCAAAACTAGATTTTGAGTTAATGACTACAAATGCCAAAAATATGTAAAAATTATGCATTTTTCTAAACGCTTATATCTCATAAACGAGAAGAGGCCAATACAAATCATTGTCGTATTTGCATTTAGTGTCAAACTAAGTATACATATATATTATTAATTAGTCTCCGCTCTGGTATTTCTTTTGCTGCTCAGTGATATTAAACGAAAAAACAAAATCAATGCTTAATCGTTTTTTTTTTTTTTTTTTTTTTTAATGAATTTTAGTCACAATTTTCGGAGAAAAATTTAATAAACACATCACAATTTAATATATCCATTTTTTTTATCGCAAATTAAGTGTACACTTAATATTATATATTATTTTTTGCGAAACCAAAACTTCGACTTGTTAGTTTCTTGGTAACCAAGTAACGAATATGAGAATAAATATGAATTATGAGAAGAATATATATAACATACAATGTATGTTATATGTTCGTAAAAAAATTTTAACTATTAGAAATCGAGATTTAGTGTTTGACTACTAATATTATATGTATAATACAATGAAATGAAATATAAATAAAAGTACACTGTATAGTATTATATGCATATGGTACACAGCCATTTTTTTTTGAAGATGATGTCACTTGGATGAATCTATCGAACATTATGCAAAAACTTGTTTTAGGACACAATCTGTCGTTTTCCTTGGCATAATCTCTGTTTGCCAGTTCTGGAATGGGTTCTCTTCAACAGGATGGATTGTGCTTATGAAAGTGATGGACAACGTTCATGAAAGTGATAGACAACATGCTGAGATCATCTAATTTACAGCATCATATTAAAAAAATTACCCAGTGGTATCATGCTATAATATGTACATACATATGTACATATATACATAGTTAGTGAATATTTACTTTTCAATTGAAGTGTTCTTTTTAAAAATACTAACCGTATACTTGTTTAATCGACATCCAACAATAATACCTACGGAGAGTAAAATTTGATGTTTATTATTATTAATTATTCAACCTATTTAATATTATTGTTTCATTGTAAACATCCTGCAATCCATCGACGTATGTAAATTAAAATAATAACGCGAAATTTTAATTACCGATTATTAATTAATGCACACGCGTCAGACACTCAAATATTGGCTTAAGCCGATTCTCGGAATATACATAGGTTTAACACTTTAATATAATACATTCAATATGTGTGCTTTGTTAAATTACGCGTCCCAGCTTAAAATCAAACATTTACTATGATACGGTTTTGTATAATATTATGTATGTACATACATCCATAATAATTTTGGATATTATTTTTACGTTGCGAAGCATGCGAGCTATATTATATTACATATATTACATTTGTCCAATGCACTCAAAGGAATATGGAACGTTGTATGCTTGGCATAACGAGGAAAGACAGGAAACGGAATACGTCGGTGAGAAGTATGACAGGTATTGTGGATATAGTGAAGAGATTGAAATTGCAATGGGTGGGCCACGTGGCTAGAAGAATGGATGAAAGGTGGACAAAATAAATGCTTGAATTGTACCCGAGAGAATGCAAATGGGTAAAACGAAGCCCGCATGGAAGACGAAATTAGGAAAATGTGTGGAGTGAGATGGATGAGAGTTGTGCAAAAGAGTGACGTTTGGAAGATTGTTGGAGAGGCTTTCATCCAGCAGTGGATGGCGAACGGCTGTAGATGATGATATATCCCGATGCGGTCACACATTCATACATATATGCATGTATTTTATATTTCATGATCTCCATATATAATTTTCACGTAAATTAATGAGCGTGAGTTTGGTAGATGAACCTGTTATACTGGATTTTCGACTGAAATTAAAAAATCATTGGGCACATGGTGCGATCTTTGTCAGTTGATTAATTGTTGCAATTATGTCTCTAACAAATGCTAAATGTTTAGCTTTTACTAAATATTCATTATTTTCAATTAGTGTTCATTTTGAAACGAATAGGGCACATTTAAGGTAGTAAAATAAATTTATATATAAATTATTATAAAACACAGCGCTTTATTTTTCAACAGATATGTGAATATTTTCCATTTAGGCTAAAAACATTTTTCGTCCTGCGTTTGCAGTTTTTCAATAAATAGGACGTGCACTGCAAACACCCCTGAAATCAATTATAAATCATTCCGATAAAAATTAGTGTTCTTTCACTGCACTTGCACTACAAAAAGTTAGATTCTTATTTGTGCCAGAAACATGAAATGGGTTGTTTTATGAAAAATATTGTATTTTGTCGTTTTCAGTTTACTTTATAAACTGTGAACGGGTGGGTCTTTGTTGCTATTTCGATATTTGTTTATTTGTGTATTTATATTTAACGACGAAGGTCTAACAGGTAATCCCAATGTGCCTTCCTGGTCAGAAACATTTTACATTTGATACAAGTATCATTAAGCGAGAAAATGGGTAAGGCTGCCAATTTGTTAGAACCGTTTCAATGAAAATTAGATAAATTGGCAAACTCTGATATGAAACGATCGACCTGGAGTCACAAATTCATGGTCTGGCCAACAGTAACCAGTGGTATTTGAACCCGTGACTAATTGGTTCAAAGCATTATACGCTAAATAATAGTCTATTCTGCTAATTGATGATTTATCCATTCATAAAAGGTGATTTTCTTCAGTGTTTTATTTGTCTATATAAAAATAATTACAAGCTGATTTAACTTGTCCGTTAATGATTAAGTCCGTTAATTGATTCATGATGAATTGCTCGTTTCGACAATTCGTTATGTATAGGTATTTGTCGGCTCACTCTTTGTGGCGATTCCATTACAATTATTAATATCACATAACGTATTTGATAAAATAATATCTCAATTGAATTTATTCTACGTGTTTTTTATCCCCTGGAATTTTATATTTATAGTTTACTTCACGTTTGCTGATATCGCATGATTTGATAATATTATAGACCTTTTGTAAGGAGGTTGAATTTTTAATGTGTGAAATGGATATTACGTTTTTATATTTTATTCATGTATATAATTTGACTTCAAAGGCACCTTTATAACATATTTTTATTTGATTAAGATGGATAAGAGGACTCAGACTACATAAATTGAACTTATGCGATTATTTTTCTTAATGAAACTTAAAAACAAATTTTATAAGCTTGATCGTAGATTTATATGTATATTTTGCAAGAAAATATTCATAAAATTTTTCATGTTGTTTTTTTTTAAACCGAGATATAAATAAATGTTATTGTGCCCGTTGATGCATTAACGGGAGATGCTAGGGGCAATTTAACGATTTATTTTTTTCAGCCATTTATAATTGAGTTTTTAACTTGTGTGTAATATATATATATATATATATATATATATATATATATATATATATATATATATATATATATATATATATATATATATATATATATATATATATATGTATGTGTGCATATGGAAATATCTGAATTTCGCTTTAAAACAGAACGAAATTTTAATAACTTGAAGTTTTGTGTTGCATTGTTACGAAAACAATTATTTTACACGCTATTCCACCTTTTTTGAGATCTTGTTTTGACATATCGTTGAAATTTTCACTTTGTAACTGTCTATGCACTCGACATATGAAACAACGATTTTTCCCACTTTATAATTGGAAAGGCAACGGGATGCATAAATTTACGTTTTTATTTTACTTTTTTCCGACATGTTCCAATTTTTTTCAACCTTTGATTAAGTGAGGTTTTGCATTGATTTTTAAACTAGTGATCTACATACAAATGTATGTATGTAATTTTCTTTACATTTTTTCCTACCGTTCTATGTATACATACATATATCTATAGTATTGCTTCTAGTCCATCTATCGTCCAATCAACTCTTCTGAATGGATCGAGTTTTTCATGTATCTCATACTTTAGATGTACTTTTCAACTACGTGCTAGTTATGTATGTCATTTGCTATAATCATAATCATACTTTGTTTCATACAGTTCGAAATAGAGTTTATGCATAATTTTAGTAGGATAAAATAAATCAATTAATTAAAATCCTTTTCAGGTTTGGCATTCATTTCATTGATTTGATTTTCGCATTAAATATCAATATTATCTTTTTTTTTTAAATTTTATTTCATAGAATATGACTTTACAGATCGCTCCAAAGCGACGAGTGCACTTATACAGATACAATACAATCGATATCCATAAGCATTTTATATAATGCGAATTCATACACACGTCCACAGTGACATTTATGGAGAAATTTTTGCAGCATTTTATAATCAAATTTGCATACCTCAAGACGCTGAACAACTTGAGATTAGCAAGAGAGATAGGAAGGAAATGTCAATTTTCAATGAAAATATGAAAAATTGGCAAACTCTGATAATAAACTATCGACCTGGAGTCAGAAAACAACGTCTGGCCAGCAGCGGGACTCTAGTGGGATTTGAATTCGTTTTAGCTTTTTTAGCATAATATGCTAAAAAACTAGTCCGCGCCGCTGGTTTTTTGCTTTTACTTACACGATTCTACATATTGAATCTGTAAGCATTATTCAAATAAATTTTACAACTTCTACATGTCTACTGTAAATACTATTTCCACTAAGTGAGCATTTTTTGTGATACTTTCATGAAATGAACAATTTCACGAATCGGGTGCTGTATGTTGTGTATGTTTTCATTGTCGATTTTCTCTTGTCAGTGTGGTATTCATATACACATGGCTCTATTTCGGACTGGGAACAGGATTCAGTGTGGGATTGGTGTGTTGGTTCTCTTCTGCTACACTTGTTTCCACTCACATGCAACTTTCTCACGCTGTTCATTGTCCAAATGAATCACACAAACGCTCTGTCTCCGTTTATTGTCCAAAATACATATCATTGCATATATTCGCATAACATATATGTACAATAATATATAAAAAGTGTATGCACACTTTATTGATAATGTCGACGTTTTGGAAATTGACATTTTCGAATCGAGTCAATAGCTATGTACATATATAGTGTCGTTGTTACCGTTTAAGGTGTGTTTGTATGCACACGATATTTCCAGTCAATGGCGTATTATTGTTATCGAATGACATTTAAAAACGCATTTGTACTTATGACGCATTAGTGTGATATTCCGTATACATGTTTCGGTTTGTTTTACGATTAGTTGCTTATTTCGAATGCATTTTTTTTACAGAGATTTTTTTTACAGAGAAGTGCATACTGTTCGTAATTATGTTGTTTGTGTCGCGCTTTATAAGGCGATAATCATGCCTGTCACGTTTGATTTTGCAGCGCGGTCTGATTTTGTATTGAGTAAATTTTTCATTGTTTTGTAGCATGTATCAATTTTGTATTCATAGCGAAAGTGTTCAGGTTGGCTTCGGTTAACATTACTCATACTCAGGATAAATGTATACACAAATTTATAAGTATGCATCTACTGTGCTAAAAAATTATATGTTTTGATTCAAATTAAAATCGGAATTGAAATTAAAACGGAATACCTGGGTTAGTAGTATGACAAAGGTGGTTGTTGTAACGGTGAGAGTAAAGAAATTGAAATGGCATTCACGTAGATGGACGAAATTAGTGCTCGAATGTTACCCGAGAGAATGTAAAGGGGGCAACGAAAAGATGGGTGGATGAAATCAGAAAAATGTGTGAAATGAGATGGATGTGAGTTGCTTAAAATAGAGACTAATTTATGCGTGTTGGAGAGGCAGTGGGTGGTGAATGGCCGTGTGTGATGACTAGTCCTCGGCGGTGTAGTGTGTTTTTGGAACAAAAAATGGGAGTTTTGAGGCTATTTTCAATGAAATAGAGCAAACTACAAAGCTAGGTAGCAAAAAAAAGGTTCACCATAAAAATGAAGCTTAGTGATGAATAGAGGTAGGACCGGAAGCGTGCTTTTTCCAGGAAACAGGGCGTTTTGGGTCTATTTTCCAGGAAACAGGGCAAACTACAAAGCTAGAGAGCATAAAAAAAAGGTTCATCATAAAAATGAACAAAGCACGGCGAACAATGAACAATGAACTGCGCAAAGTTGGTCCGCTCTTTAGTGATTTATTTACTTTACATTTACGGCCGCAAGGACCATTGAACAATTATATTATAAATAGAACAATAAAACAAAAATAATGACGATAATGAGTAATGATACTCATACCTGACGGAGATATACTATGTAGATTTTTCGCTTCTATTATTATACATATACATACATACATACATTTATGTTCGTTTGGTAGATTTTTTCACATTCAACTTGAAATCTCGATCCTCGACTTCATCACAAGCAAGCTTTTTCAATCGCATTATTAACTTTTTTGACAATGGTCTATATCAGTCGTTCTCAAGTAGACGATTTTGTCGCGGTCATCAATCCACGAATTGAATGACTGAAATTTGACTATACTTCTGGATGGAATCTTCAGTCGTCTGAAACTCTTCTAAATACATAAAATCAATATAATTATATACATACGTATTCCATAAATAAATTAGTAATATCAACAACTTACGTATTTTACATATATTAAAGTTGTATTAATGTAATTTTTTTAAATACGAAACGAACTGAAAAGTAACTAACAAAAAATAAAAGTCAAATTATACGCACGAACAATGTTGTGTTTCTTGAAAAGCAATTGGTCGAGTGGGGGGCGGGGGTTAATACGATAGCATGTATGTTCATTTTATGCAAGATCAGTTCGACTATAATACTCAATGGCGAAATTTAAAAGTATTTCGATTGTTTTGTTTTTGAGATTTAAATAATGTCTAAAAAAAAATTGTCTTCGGCGCATGTTTTTTTTCATAATTATTTAATATGTTTCAAAGGAGACCACCTTATTTTCAGGATCCCCCCTTCAACCATCGCAAAAAAATTATTATCTGGGGCCCGGGCTTGCTGTCGATGGCTCTGGTTGTATCAAAGATTGTGCTTTATCAGGTTTTTCGTCTGAGCTTTTCGACAGTCAGTGTCCATTTTGTCTGTTTTAAGATGGCGTCGTCGCAGTGTTTTTACAAATGGTGGCCGGCCTCCGTATGGGGCTGTTCCGGCGGCCATATTGATGGATTCCGGACACAGACGCGCATGCTGATGCATCCGACGGGACGTGGGTCGCATAATAAACTCTGGGTCGCTGACCAGCTTTTGCCTTTTTCCAGGACTCGTCTCTCTCTTTCTCTCTTTCGCGTCTTCTGACTTCCAAACTGGGCTGATGATGTCGCTTAAAACAACAGCCTTTTTAGTCTCTGCCTTTAGCCTGACGTTGCAGTCAATCGACCCGACTGTTCCGTTACCGTTGAAAACCAAAAGCCGCTAGCTTCAAATGCCTCAACTCCAAAGTGATTTTATACTCGTGTCTGCGTACCCACTAAACTTCACACACGTAGATAAATTAATAGCGTGGGAATGTACTGCTTTTCTAAAAATACATTTGGGCCATTATCCGCGTCCAGAGCCGGCTCTATCGTGGATAAGTAGGCCTCGGTTAAGGGGTGCCTTATTTTTAAGCAATATGTGTTTTTTTTTAATATTTAAAAACTTCTATGGGTCGAGAAAGATTAAACGGGCTGGTGTTAGCAATTGAAAGAAATCTAAAGGAACTGCTCATAGAAAAGCTAATTACAGAAAATTTAAAAAATAGCCTCAAATTTTTTAAACCACTAACCAAGTTAGATCGATAGTTTGTTTGGTTTCGTTATCCAAGAAAAAATAAATAAAATAACCCTTAAATCTTATCGATGTGTGAAACTTGGCCTTGAACAAGTTTTATGCAGGTGTATTATTATTATCATCTTACATACATACATACCTATATTAAGATTCTCCGATTGAAATTCTATTTAAAATTTGTATATCAACGCAATTATGTATACATACTTTTCAATTTGTATACGTTATATACATATGACAAAGAAGTATGGAACGTTGTACGCTTAGCATAATGAGAAAAGACAGAAAACGGAATACGTGGGTTAGAAGTACATATGACAAGGGTAGTGGATATAATGGATAGAGTGAAGAGATTGAAATGGCAATGGGCGGGTCATGTGGCTAGAAGAATAGACGAAAGGTGAACAAAATAAGTGTTAGAATGGTACCCGAGAGAATGCAAAAGGGTAAAAGGAAGACCGCAGGGAAGATGGGTAGACGAAATTATGAAAATGTGTGGGTGAGAGTTGCTATTATTGGAGAGGCTTTCATCCAGCAGTGGATGGTGCATGGTTGTAGATGATGATCGTATACATATGTATTTGAAGGCGCATATTAAGAATCCCATGTGCGTACGGATTCGTCCATTCTTGAATAAATCAAGGACAAGGACAGACTCCATGATCTGCCCGATACGCATTCTTCAGTTCTTCGGTCACATAGCACGGAGAGGAGAGAGAGGAGGGCCTGGAAAAGTCGGTTGTGGTCGATGGTGTGGAGAGAAGAAGAGGAAGAGGTAGATCCTCGACACGCTAGAACCACAAGGTTCTTATATAGTGACAGCCATTCGTGTCGAATTCAGAAATAAATGGAAGTAGCTCATCAGGCAGAAAACTTCATGATCACGATCCTCAGGAATGAAGCACATGACTGAATATATATTGGCTATATGTGGTGTCGATTTCGGGTAACCAGTCATGGCATATTTATGTAAATAAAATAAAATAATAAATAAATGTAATCTGTTGAACGAAATATGTACAAAAGCACAGACGCCCGGACTGGGCTATTTATGTATATGTTACATATATGTATGTATGTAGTACATATTGATATACGCCTAGTTTTTCCGCTTCATCAACTTCTGAATAATATATGTAAACATTTGTACATACACACGCATAAATTTCATATTCATAAATGCAAAATTGAAACTAAATTTGCGTGTGGGGCCGCTCGTTGTTGCACGCTGTAATTCATATTTCAATTTCGGCGCATAGTTGAATTCAATTCGACGTTTCGGGATTTAACGTTTGATCGATCGATGAAATTTAATTTTAACGGCCTTCTGAATTGTTCTCTTGGATGAAATTATTTTGCGCCCTGTGCCAACGCATCTGTCACGTTTCACTTATTGATAATTTGTATAATGCATGACATGCACATTCAGTCCTATTGAATTCTAATGAATCTTTTGTGTATTAATCAATAGTAAATGCCAATAAGTAGCACCATTTATTTGTGGCACACCTAGTTTAATAAATAGCACCATTGATTTGTAGCACATCTTAATAAGCACTGTCTAACCGAAATCGTACGACACGTGTCTTCAACACATCATTGTTTTAAATAAGAGTATATAAACTCGATAATTTTAGAATTTAAGTTAGTCCGTAATCAGCTCTTGCACTGAATATATTAATAAATCATTATTTTTTTTATTCAAACCGTTCGTCTGCAACTCTTTATTCACGTATATATTTTGCCGCGAGTACTGCTCGCACTTATGCGAACTCTATGTCAGATTCCCAACATACCTCTACACTCGTCTTGTCTTGACTTTTGCCTTTTTAACCTTTAAAGGACGAAGCGTCGAGATCGAACGAGTGTCTCGAACCGGGGTCGAGTAAGACCCCCATTATTTTTTAAATCAAAATACAGCTTTTCTCAATACAAATGGGTTCAATATATATATCTTATTAATCATTTTATACATCAACATAAAAAGTTTTAGTCCTATAGCATGTTTTTGACTATTTTTGTATAAAAAAATATCGACAAGCATCAACATGCAAACGCACATAGGTAAGGCCAACTGGCGACTGCATGACTCAATAGCCACGCGCCAAAAGCGACGAAAACAATAGCTTACGAAAATATAGCTGTCTCTTTTTCTCGCATTGATTCATCGATCAACAAGAATATGCAAGCGAACAGTCAAAAACATGACTTCGCCTTTAAATCATACTTTGGAACGTATAAATGTATTTTTTACGATTTTCCCCTTTTCTAAATCATACAAAATCTATTCAAATAAATTTCTTGTAGTACATTATAAGAATAGATGAAATATAGGGTGTATATCTTTCAAAGCCACATAGTTATTACGAAAAACGTAAAAATTGGGGCACTTGCATACCCCACTTCGGTGAGGGAGGGTTAGAATTGCCAGACAGATCCAACTCAATTTGAATAATTGCCAATCATCAATGCACATCGAAATGTCATCTGCGCGACCCAATGATTATCTCGTTTTTGTACATGCTTAAATTCAAATACTCAAATCGAAATGAGCATGTAGCAAATATTTGTAGCAAACCCGTATATATTATATTATATATACATATGTACATAATTGGGCGATGCCGGGGAAATCTGTCGAATAAGATCTCGTTGTAAGTTCGTGCGGTAGGTGACTGCGTAACGCTTTAATTGTATCGATTTAAAGCGTGTGTGGCTTCTGTACGTATTATACACTACCGTCCATATGTTTAAGACCAAAGTGTTTTTGGAGCATATTTTACACAATTTTGGACCAATTTAAAAAATACAAACTCAGTTATGTTCAAAAAATACGCATTTATTAAAATAAATAAAGATATTACAATAATTAATAAACATAAAATTATAAAAAAATAAAAACGTCAAACTGAACTTTCGTCAAAAAACCCACCCTTACTTTTAATCACTGCTGCACATAGTCTCGGCATTCTATTTATTAAATTTTGAAGTGTGATGGGAGGTATGGACTTCCAACTTTCCTGTAGATGATTCCAAAACTTATTTATGGATGTTGAGCGATGGATTCTGGTTCGTCTGTCCAATTCGTCCCACAAAAGTTCTATTGGGTTTAAATCGGGGGATTGAGGAGGCCAGTTCATGATTTTTAAATTATTTTTTTCTTCTTCTTGTTGTAAGAAGTCCATGCATAGCTTTGATTTATGTTTTGGGTCATTATCTTGTTGGAATATAAAATCATGCCCACATAAGTTCCGGCCGCACGGCAAAACTTGTTCTTTTAAAATTTTCAAATACCCTTCTTTTCTTAAAATTCCATCAATTTTGATTAAATTCCCAACTCCAGCTCTTGAGAAACATCCCCATATCATTATGGATCCACCACCATGCTTGATTGTTGGCAGCACACAGTTTGGCATCATTTTTTCTTGGGGAGTGCGCCGGACGTAAACTCGTCTTTTCGAACCGAACAATTCAAACTTCGATTCATCGGACCAAATCACTTTTGACCAATCTTCAATTGACCAATTACGATGCTGAAGAGCCCAAGCTAGTCTTTTCGCTTTATTATTTCTTCTTAATAATGGTTTTCTTACTGCTATGCGCCCTCCCAGCTTCACTTCCATCAGCCGACGTTTAACCGTGGTGACCGATACTTTTTTGAAGGCTGTCTTTTCTATGTCAGAGGCGATTTCTGGTGCCGTTATCCTTCTATTTCGCTTGCTCAATAATATAATTTGTTGATCCAATGCTTGTGTTGTGATTCTGGGACGTCCTGATTTTGATAAATCCATAATGTTGTTAGAATTTTGGAATTTTTTTATCGTCTGTTGTACTGCAGTCTTCGAAATATTCAGATTTTCGGCGATATATCGTTGGGTTTTTTGCTGTTTGTAAAGAGCAATAATGGCTCCTCGAGTTTCCATGGTGAGATTTTTATTTTTTCCCATATTTATTCAAAAAATTTTGTCCTCTTTATGTATTATAAATTTTTCGCTAATACGACTTCAAAGTCTGACTGATCAGATTAAACTGAACCAAATTCATTTAGGGTTTATTATTTTGAACTGTTTCGATGTCATATCAGCAGGATAAAATAACAAAAAAAGTTCGTAACATAAACTGCGTATAGTAGAGTTGTCGAATTGCAACTTGTGTCGATTCGTCACGCGGTGTCTTTGAGCCCATTTTGAACCCTTATATAAAAAAAACAACAAACCAATGGGATAATCCCTGCTTTTTTTTGCTCAAATTAAATCCAAGGGTGTAGGGAAACAAATGATACCCATTTCTTTGAACTATTTTACGCTAAATTATTTTAATGGACATTAGAAATCGAGTTATAGGTTTGGTCTTAAACATATGGACGGTAGTGTATGTAGCTACGAAACGTGGGTATAAGCATGGAATCGGGCGTATAAGGATCAAACAAAATAAACAGCCATCGGCATGCATTGTTTGCGAAAGCGGCAAATCCCGATATTGTTTTCTTTTTAGCGAGCGGCACGGCGGTGGGTCGATCGAGGCGACCTTGAACGAGTATCGTTCGTTCGTTCGTTCGTTACGATGGAATGCTAATAAATTTTCCTTTGATTTGTTTTTCTTTCGACTCTATGATGAATCATAGTCATTCAAGTTGGTTGTATGGTCGTGATTCACCTTCTATCTCAGGTATGTGCAATTGTGCATTGAGCTCTCTTGCGGCCACGTGTATGCATGTATGTGTATATATGTAATATGTACCTGTTCGGTGAACGGTGCTTAGGGATTGCATTACAAGAGCGTTCGAATTACTCACGTTTCTTCGGAATTTCTGAACGAGTTTTCCGAGTATTGCACTTAGTAATGATGTCTGATGAATTTTATTTGTTCACTGTTGTCTATTGTCGTCCATTGATGCTTCTGCTCGGAACTCTTTGCCTTTGACGAAACCTCTTTGCCTTTGACGTTTCGATGCATATTAGCGAGAAAGGCGAGGAGTGTTGCGGAAGGTGGAGGGAATGTTTCGAGACAAAATAACTCGTTGAGTTTCAGCGGACACAACACAATATATGTATATATAAAATTATATATATACATATATATATATATATATATATATATATATATATATATATATATATATATATATATGTATATATAAAATTGAATGTGTGTTTGTTTGTCTGTCTGTCTCGTATAGGCTCCTAAATCACTCAACCGATTACGATGGGACTTTCAGGATTTGTTGTGTGCATGTCCGGGAAGCTTACCGTGGAAAAAAACGGGAAAAACCTCTTAATTATAATATGCGTAATTACTATTTTACCGACGCGAAAGTTTGAAGCGCCATTGTGTAGTCAAGGAAATGTGTTTGTTGGTAACCACGTTACCAGTTGGGTTACGACGACACGGCGTTGAAGAGACGCTAGTTGGATTCCAGCCATCACTAGAAACGGGAACGGGAATTACATGGTTTATTCTGGCATTGCCGGGTTCAGCTAGTGTATAATAAAAATCAATGTGTCTGTATGTCACGTATGCATTCCTATATCACTCAACCGATTGCGATGAAACTTACATGAGTTATTGTGTGCATGCCCGCGATGGATTCTGTAAAAAAGCCCAAAAACGGGAACGGGAACGGAAATTGCATGCGTTATCGTGGCATTGCAACGCATGCCGGGTTCAGCTGGTTTGGTATTAAATAAATATTTGTTTATTTTCTTCTTGGTATAAGCAGGGCCGCCGAAAGGAATTCCGGGCACTATGACGACCTAAAAAAAAAGATCTGTCAGAACTATTTGAGAAATACCTATTGGTTGTTTGTTATTTTTGTAAAAAGTTATAACAGGTACGATTTCTCATGGACACAAATAATGCGCGGATCAAAAAATGATAAAAATTTAGCATTAAATAAATACATGTATTTTTATGTAGAATAATATAAAATATCAATATCGGTCAGCCGGAAGACCCGACAGAGGCCCCTCGAGTAGTCTGGGCCCTGGAACTTTAACTCAGCTCCCACCTCCCCCCCCCCCCTTCTCGTCGGCTCTGGGTATAAGTATTTAGTCGAAAATTTTACAGTGTATCAGTGGCGTGCTGTAGAAATCTCCTTGTTTTTGTCGCACAGCCTTTCTTACATGTGCGCGAGTAGGATATAAGAGGACTAGGTGACGTAAAAACGATAAAAACTGTGCGATAAAAACGGCGAGATTTTCACGGCATGCCACTGGTATGTATGTGCAGTCTTTTTCAAACTTTATTGCGGTTTGTTAGTAGTGTGCGTGCTTTGAAAAAGTATTGAGCAATACGCACATTCATACGTACACATACTGAGTGTACTGATATTGAATGTTCGTAGGACGAATGAGCGCAAGTATACATTCAAGAAACCACATCAAAGTTTGAAAAATACTTATATGACATCTCTGGTTTTTGACAGTAATGTGTGTTTCGCGTAATGTCAAGTTTATTGAAATGAGACATAATGATATAAAGATCCTTCATGACGTTAAGTATATTGTAAATTGAACTCCAGGTGATATTTTAGTGTTATTGGCAAAGCCTTGTTGAGTTATATATTTTATCCGCCCTTATGTAATAATTATTGGAAACTCTGTAAGCAGACTTGACTTTCTTTCTCGCCCCATTTTTTTGATGTGTACAATGAAAAAATCTTTTCAAATATTTCTGTGAAAACATTTTTTACCTTATCCAATTCCGTCCGGGATATAGAAGGCTTTGTATATTTTCCGAGTATTTTTCTCTTATTTTATTATTTCGTATTTTTTTCTTACGTATATATTATAAAGTGTTAAAACTTTTACGTCAACGTCCATCCGGTTGACGATTTTGCAAGAATAGAAAGAAGTGCGTTGACTTTTAAAACTATTATAATAATACGTTGAATGCAAAGCACGACGGAAGATATTTTTTTCAGATACTTCATTTGTGACGCTGCATTTATCTATCTACGATTCACATTTTCCTTATACACCTACATCAGGTGTAATCAACTTTGTTATTAGAACTGCATAGCATATTTTTTCGTTTTAATCTCAAGTCTCTACATTTTTTAGTAATTATTTCTAACTTCTTCTTAGTTCAGAATTGATTTTGTCGTCTGACGAAGTTTGAGTTCTTATCCGATCGTTTTCAAACTTTGCCATTTTGCTCGGTTTGGTCATCAATATAAGTGGAAATGACGTCCGCCATTACCGTGGTGAAAAATAATCGTAATAGACACGGTTGAAAATACTGCATCTTCGACGTCTATCGTCCACACTGTTCTGATCGTTTTTCCCTTTTCGCCCCCCTCTCGTTATGGCAGATTGAGCACTTCGCCATAATCATAACCAAAGTTTACGGAGAGAGTTGGTGATTTCTTAATTAGGTTTTTTTATATATTGTCTTAATTTTATAAACAAAATATAGACGAAGTTAGTGTTTAAAAATCATTTTTTTCTTGCTACTGTTGATTTAAATCTAGAAGGGTTTTGGACGTTTTGATATTTTGTTAAAAAAATGTTGAGAATGCCTGTTTTTTTTTTTGCATTGCCCGAACACTATTTGCCTATGCGAGTGTATCCATCATGTCATTTCCGTTTTCGGTCGTATCGTACATACATATTTTATTTTGTGACGTGACTTGATGACAGTTTTCGGTTTCTTGGTGGGCTTCTTCGTTGCCCTTATGTTGAATTAATTCATAACACATTTATGACGGTCTATGTATATTTTGCTGGCATAGTTGAGCTTCGTCACGTGTAAAACGGGTCATGTCATACCTGTCGTCGTTAGTACTGTCTTTACGCGAAATTACATGATAAAAAAACGTTATTATTAAAAAGGCATTAACCCGATGGTAAAATTTTCCCGTTTTTGTTGTTTTAAATATGAATGTAATAATAATAACGAGCGCGGAATTGATGATTCAATACCAACGAAGGGGGCGCAATTCCATACATTTAAGTTTGGACCATTGTGGCATTACAGGAATCCCTAATGCGCTACAATGGTTAAAAGAATATACAGACTAAAATACATATATACATAATCATAAAAAATATAACATTATAATAATAGCAGATAAATCAAATATATCAAATACATAGTAGGGATTGTCTTGCATCCACAGCCAACACCAATATATAATATAAGAGCACCAATATTTAATACAAAACATCCCTGTTAGGCCCAAATGGAAGAGAGAAAATCAAAATTCCACTTTACATCTTATACGATTATGAAAATAATGATGAGCGCAGGCTACCAGACAAATAGGTTAAAATAATCTCCGATAACCTAAGCTCACACATACATATATAATAACTTGCGATAAATACATACATATATATAATAACTTGCTACCGCTAAATCTGTTTCAAAGGGCTTTGACCTTTTCCAAAACAAAAAATGATTATCGAACTACTAAAATAGTAACGGACTTTGCATTTTTGTATGGGGCCCTTCAATCTACGATTTGAGTTAGTTATTATATATTTAGTATATTTAAATTTGGCGGTTCTTTATTGAAACCTATAGAATTGCATAGTGGACAAATCGGTGCGCTCCGTTCTACCAACGCGCAATATCTCTAGACTCGTTTTCTAAACTTTTCGTCTGCTTAAACAAGAGTTTGTATATATTGTATACAAAAATGTTTTTTGTGTACGTGCATGTAATGTCTTTCATATAGAGTTGTTAAATTTGCGCCGTAAATTATTTTATTACTGTTGCATAGTTTAATTATGGCAATTGCGGATATTCGCAAAAATCAAACAAAATTGTGACGTCCATCGGAATTTGGAATAATGTTGCTGACGTATCAATCTTCCAGTCATTAGTTCGGGTCTGATTTGTTTTGTTCGAATTAAATACGTATATAATATGTATATGTATATAAAATACAATATGAAGGGGCTGGTATCGAGTCATTAGGTAAAGGTTGAATTCTTTTGTATTTTTTTCCCTCCCGTGTTTATATAACGCTGTTTTTGATCGCCCCTCTCGCATTTCCGTTCGTTATCCCATCGTCCTTCGTTTATCGCAGGGGTGGATTTAAAATGAAAGTAAAAAGCATCTCCCCTCCCTTCCCCCCATTTCCTATGCGACCCCTTGTTGACTAACTGCACACGGCTGGCTTAACACAAAACGGCAGTTTCGTATTAAGCTGGCTTAAAGTGCCTGACTGTTCGTTCGGTTTTAATTTTTATCGTCCCGGAAACGTTGATGAGATTCCAAAGATCAAAACGAAAACAAGCTTAGCGTCAAGCTTATTGTTCAAGTGAGATTTTTTCAATTAAAATTCCAATTGGAAATTTTGCTTTTCGGTACCGGAATGATGAAAGTGCATTCCGTTCGTTACATAAAAGGCTCATGTTATATGTACATATATATATGTACGAATGCCTGTCCGTTAATTAACAGCTCAACATTTTGCTCTGTCTTTTGCATCCCTATTGAATACCATATGCATGCTCAAAAAATGTTCAAATCACTAGGTCAGCGTTTAGTATTCGGTTCCATGGCAACTCGAATAAATTGAAATGAACGTCACTATGGTTATTGGTTAGATTTTTTATATATACATATTATGTATGTGATATACATATACTGTAGTAAAATGTAGTAAAACAGATTCCACATATTTTATTTATTTATTTACCTATTTTTGCCACAGTGACATTACAGAATACTTGAACGCGTCACTGTGACCAGACATATGTACATACATACATATAAGCATAATACAAATACTATATATAAAAAATTAGCGAGACATCTATGTATGCTATAGATAATAATAAATGCCAATTTGATGGAGGAATCGCTTCAACAATGCAATCATATAAATTGGCAAACTCTGATAGGAAACGATCGACTTGGAGTCACAAATTTTCAAGTTTGGCCAGTAGCATTTAAGATTATACTCAGAATAAATTCTTTTCAATCGAGGTCAGTTCGCGGGATTGAATCCGGTGACCTCTCGGTGTTTAGTATGAATGCAACTACCAAGCCACGCTGCCGGCTAATATTTTAGGAAATCTCGTCAACGTCAAAAACTAAAAAAAACTTGTAAAATTACTTGCACCGTTCACGAATTAGCTTTTTTTTTTGACGATTTCATGAAATGTTAATTTCATGAAATTTCGTATTTTGTCCATCTTTTATTATTTTAATTTAACTTTTTTATTTGCTCTCACTTAAAATGTTAGTTATGTCTGTCGATAAATTTTCCGCGGTGAAGGACATCACAACGGACCATACGAGAGACAAAATTCTCAACTATGAGATTCTTTTGTCGAATTCGATTGGAGGTGTCAAAGGAGAAGGGACCGAAACACCCACTCTAACTACTGACCGATCCACCTCTTACCTGATACAAGTGAATGCTGAATTGTGTTCATTTCGATAATTCGAATATTCTGCATTGTACAATTTGATATTTTCTATACACAAGATTCGGAAGTCCAATTTTCAGTTCCAAAAACACTTTCTTTTATCACTTCTTTTTATTCGATATGTCCAAAATCTCCGAAAAGCAGAATAAACTTATTACAGGCCACCAGTATTTTTACGTACCTCTTCTTAGCTTGCAAACGATTTGGTCGTGTGACGAAGTTTGAGTTCTTATCCGATCGTTTTCAAACTTTGCCATTTTGCACGGTTTGGTCATCAATTTAAGCAGAGGTGTAGTCGGGTCTGGTCGTCGCCCTGGTACATACTTCTTTTTGAGCCAGGTCGCCGCCCTGGTACTTTGATTGATATGAAAATTGTTTTGCGAGTACAATTAAAAAATATTTTGTGTAATATGTCATAAAATTTTGTATATCAAATATGGTGAGCAGACTCTCGTTCTTACATTTGGTGAACACAACCGAATAGTAATCTGAGCATAGTAAAAGACAACTTAAAAAACGTTTTGATGAAATTTTTACGCCTTTTTTTATCTATGTAAAACCACCGAAAACTTCGAATGAAAACATTTTTTGGACTATTGACCATACGCACTTGAGGATAGATAAAATAAGGGAACTCAGCTTAAATATGATAGATAGTCGTCTCTAAATTCACACGTTACATACATACATACATATATGCGTTTGTATGTGGATTTAGCACTGCTAAAAGCAAATGTTGCTGTTGAAAGATTTTGAAGAGGATGCAGTTTCAATGTTTTTATAAAATATAAATAACATCACAATTTCAACAAGCATATTTGTTAATTAGCATTTGACTTTTTACTTTATTTTTATAAATATTTGAACTACCCATATTAGGATACATATTTTTTAAGTTTCGAAAAAAGCGGGGGGGGGGGGGAGGGTCGTAAAAATTAAACAACGCCCTGGTTATTTTTTATTTAGCACTACACTACTGAATACGAGTGGAAATGACGTCCGCCATTATTTTAAATATGTATTGTTAAACGCAAAATGTTTTGTGAGATATTTATCGAAATGAAGACAAGTGGAATTATGCCACTTTCAATTATAACGGCTCGTATGCTTACACCTGCACACATAATGTATGTAGTTGTTTGTGCTTTGTCAATTGAGTTTGTAACAGGGTGGAGACAGCCGGCCTGTGCTGTGCTATTTTCTGCTGACCTAGACATCAGCCTGCGGATGCGTATATAGGTCATTGTCGTAGGTCATCCAGAATCGACCAACCTGTTTCGTTACACGGTCGCCTTTTGTCTGACCACCATTGGGGTTGCTCGGGTGTTATTTTAGTATGCGCGAGCGCAGGTGACTAATTCGAATTACCTACCTGAGCCGCTCGCACATGTGTCCCCGCGTCTCTCCGTCTGTCTGTCTGTCTGTGGCTCTATTTATCTCCATCTGCATGTGTCTGTGTGTGTGTGTGTGTGTGTTTGTGTTTGTGTTTGTGTGTGGGCAGAAATGGCGCGCTCTGTCACACACACAAGCTTCGCCTCGGTCCGAACCGGTTACGAATGTTAATTATATCATCGGGCTGGCGGGTAGTCATCAACGAAAACGCCGTCACTTTCGGTTTTCGCTTGTTTGTAAATAAGATATTAAATTGGCGGGAGATTCGGCGTAACCTCGTTTTTGCGTTTAAATTACACGAATCGGATCAATTTTAACGTAAGTATATGAATGCGTACATAGTAGCGCATGCGCATGGTGTTGCACATATGTACGTATGTAGTTGAATGCGCATGCGCTGATAATTCAAAACGCGCTGCAGCATCGTTGACGATATTTATTTATTTTTTTACATATATATATATACCAGGAAGGCCTTACAGTTAACCCCAATGCATTAACGAGACATCTATGAATTGTACACATTGATGTATAATACACTAGATCCGCCCTCACGTCTTATACTGGTCTCCCTTTTGGCGCATGCAAAATACATGGCGCATGCACAGTTTCTCTTAGTAGGTAGGTAGGTACCGCTGCGGCGTAGGGAAAAAAACCCAGCTTCCCCGCTAGTTAAACCCCCCGCACCCCCCCAGTTAGTGAAGACAAGATCTCCGACCAAAATCACACGTCAGGGACCATCTACATATGTGTATTACAATGACTGTACATCAATTTTATTGTACATTAATCAATCTCGAATAGTGGCGACATAGTAGGTAGGAAGGATATTTAGCTTATTTTACCGGGAACTGTTTCAACGATGAAATCAGAGAAAATTCGCAAACTCTGATAGGAAACGATCGACCTGGAGTCACAAATATCCAGGTCTGACTAGCAGCACTACAGATATACCCAGAAAAAATCTTTTCAGTCTCGACGTAATTACACGAATCTGAATTGAATTAATAGGGATAATATATTAAATTGTCTTTTATATTACATACGGGTTGCTGGTTTTTCCCACTGGTTGCTGCTGGCCAGATCCTGGTTTGTGACTCCAGGTCTATCGTTTCCTATCAGAGTTTGCCAATTTATCTGATTTGAAACGCTTCTAACAAATTGGCAACCTTTACCCATTTCAGTAAGTAAGGCTGTGCGACAAAATAAGGAAATTTCCACGGAACGCCACTGTTGTAGACGATGATGATGACATATGTACATAGATGATACGCATATGTGTTTTTTAATATATTATTCTATGCATATTCTTGTCTCGCCAGTGTCATATTGTGGTAACCTGTGAAAACACTGTCTCATATGCTAAAATAAAATATGTATGTAAACGCATATATTGTACAAGGTTCTACAGTAGATAGAGGAAGAAATTCTCAAGAAATAACCGCGTGAGGGAAGTAATGATTTTTAATAATGTTCTTGGGGGCGTAATGAAAGTATTTTCATTAGCAAAAAGTTCTCTATTAAGTTAAATTAAAGAGCTTCATGAGAACGTTGTATTCTTTACTTTTCATTATTACCAAGTTTTTATTAGTTTCACTTCGTCCGTTATTATATATGTATGCTAATAGTGTTTTCAATTTACGAAGGCGTACGTTGCAAATAATCGCATTAGGCTCGTAGACCAATAATTTTAACTTATATTATATAATATGTAGAGTATAATTATGGAATTATGGTAAAAAAAATACGCATCGTGAGATAAAAACAGTGTATGTATGTTCCTTTAGTACAGGTATATGTATAATAAGTATTTATTTAATTTGAATCAATATGCTGGAAAGTTTTCGTTAAGCGTGGAAAGGGGGAGGGGGGGGTTAATTAAATAGAGATTTAAGTTAATAACATGAAAAAAAACCATTAGACACTGTTATATATTACACTAGTTGTTTTACCCAGCTTCGCTCAGTATTTGTAATATAAACAGCTTAAAAATGGCGAATTTAATAGTATATATTTATTTGTTTTTTTATTAAATTTATTTAAATCGAAAAATATATATATATAAAAATATAAAAGAAGTTCCCCTGCGGCGAATGCCCCCGGCGTCCCCGGGGGAATTCGCCCCCTGCGCCCTCCGTCCCCATGTCGTCATGGAAATTTTGATTCGTTTTCAAAGTTCCCAACCAAATCCCACCCAACAATATTTTCTTACATACAAAGTCTCTTTCGAAATTATATATTAGATTACCGCCCAAAACATTTATCCCTGTTTTAACTTTTGTGTGTTTCATAATAATTAACCATCGTGTGTCTCATAATTAACCTGAAAACGTAACCTTCTATTTTATTGAGCATGTCATTAAATAAATAACGAAAATAAAACTTCTTTGAATGCTTTCCAAATACATTTATTTAATAATGCCAAACAATAATTCAGCATTACTCGAATGTACATTAATTAAGTAGCGTCGAATAATAATTCAGCATTACTCAATTGCCACATGCGAAATAGCCAAGTACATGTGTCCGCCGTTTTAGCAAGTTTCAGATGGCATGTTTATTTTATTATTGTATATATTCAACGCCTTATATTTTACGAATTTGTATATTTATATATTCTTATAATATTATTCTGCTCGTTATATAAAAACAACGCACACTTGAATACGTATTGACTTTGGCACGGCGAGTCATGGGATGTGACATCATATTTACCATTAAAATTAAATATGTGTCCGTACATAGTAAAAAGTTTGCGGCGCTAGTGCATTATTAGTGATTGTGACGTCACTGGCAATGTAGTTAAAATGTAACTCGATATTGAATTGAAACGTGTTCTTAAACTAGTATGTCGATTGCATGTATACATATATATACATATATGTATTCAAATATAACTTATTTATTGTCGATCCGATGTAGTGTGAAACTTACGAGAACCGAGCAAGTTGTCACATTCGTGCATATATGTATGTTGTAACACTGAAAGGACGTAAAATTATTTCTTTATTTTTATTAAATTACTAGTTGAACCCGGCATGCGTTGTAATGCCACAATAACGCGTGCAATTCCCGTTCCCGTTCCATAGACATTCAATTTTATATCTATAGGTATAGATACATTTGTTGACGTGGCCATCCGCTGTGTATTTGTGGTACAGCCCTGAATGGTCAGTACTTAAAACTAACAAAAAATAAAAGTTAAATTCTATTAGCCGCTATATGCACGAACAATGTTGTATTTCTTGATTAAAATGTAATGCAAACCTGAAACGAAATGCATTAGCATGTATATTTTGCGTCTCATGCTAGATCGTTTCGACTATAACATTTTATTAATACACCAATTAATCATAGGAACGTTGTCAGGGATCGATACTGATTACAAATCAGTCAAAAACTCAAGGTCGAGATTTCTGACGGTTAAAATACTATTGATTCTTCGTTTATTTATGTATATGTATATAAAGAAAATCCGGTACTGTTCTTTCTTACAATTTGAAATAAAATTCTAACTTTTTATTTTTGTTTTGTTACAGGTGAGTTTTTGATCTTCATCAGTTTATGATTCAAACCTAGCATATACGTTTGTGTAAGTTTTTTATCATTATTTTTCGTTTTGTAATTTTGTCATGATATTTTTATATAACATGTTTAATTCTACCGACGCGCGAATTACGTTGCATTTTTTGACCAAAATGCAATTCTAAACTGAATGCGATAGCATGTATGTACATACATACATAGCAACAATTTTTTCAGCAACATCCAATTTGTAGATGTTTTTCATTGCTTGTTTCTTTCGACTGACCTTGACTCTTTCTGGTTAGCTAAACCCGGTAAATTGACAGTGTACTTATTCAATGATACACTAAAGTATGTATCAATAACACTGACTTAGATTGAATGATGCATGTACATTGTACGAACATACATACATATGTATTTGTATAATATGACAACAATGCAACGCTTCGACCAATCATTCAATAGTTCCCCCTTATTGTTTGTTTTATTATATACTAGCCGGAATTGCTAGGGCAGATGAAAATATAATATTTATATTTATATTTAAAATTAGACGGCAAAAGTTGGACAATATACAAATTTAATGTTTGTATATTGAAAACTGAACATATTCCTCGCGCTTTTTTGTTCAGGAGTCCTTCGACCCTGTGATCTGACCCTTAAGTACATGTATGTACGTAGTTAGGGTCGATTTGTATACCGGACAAATATTCATTTTTGTTGTATGTATAAGATATCTAGAATGCGTTTATTTATTTATATTCATGTAAACAGTTTATATGACAGGCAAGCAATCATATAAACATTAATTTTTATATACACAATATGTATATTGAAAATTCCTATCGATGTTAGAAGACATGAATCGAATAGTAAGTGTGTTTAGATCATCCTTCCTTATCGAATATCCTGGGTACTGTCAGATGTGCTATTCAGCATTCAACTTTCATGGTCATCATTTTGATTTCAAGTGTGAATTCAAAATGCTACTATGTCGATGATGCCATCCGTACCTATTACGTACATTAGAACGTGTGTCCTTCCACGTAACAATTTTGTACAATGCATTTGATGTATGCACGAATGCATTTGTACGTGAGAAACACTGGAACAGCGAAGATCATTACTAGCTTTTTATTTTAACTGTAACCTATTTCCGACCGCACTGTGACACAGATTCCAAAACAAACGAAACACAATAAACAATTTGAAAAACACAACAATCGGCATCTCTAAAAATAAACTGGCCGCGTCATCTTCTTCTCGAGCTTAGCGCTTATAAACCCGGCGACACATGTTTGTGAACGCGCTCTACTCTCATGTCTTTCGTTTTTGTTGTGAATTGTTAATTTCGTTTGAATTAAAACAATATATACATATGTATGTATATAAATATTCTTAATATAATGATGACGTATGGATGTGAAACTTGGAAATTGAACGCCAAAATGCTACACAAAGTCCAATGTACGAAGAAATACAGGAAGCTAAATACGTGGGTGAGAAGTATGACAAGGGTAGTGGATATAATGAGCTAATGGAGAGAGTGAAATGTCAATGGGTGAGTCAAGAATAAAAAATAAACGAAAGGTGGACGAAACAAGTTCTAGAATGGTACCCGATAGAATGCAAAAGGGTAAAAGAAGACCGCAGGAAAGATGAGCAGAAGAAATTAGGAAAATGTGTGGGGTGAGATGGATGAGAATGGAATGGAGACGTGTTTGAGAGGCCTTCATCCAGCAGTGGATGGCGAATGGCTGTGGACGATGGTGATTGATAAATAACGAATTTAAATATGAATTTCAACTATGCGGCGATAAGGCTATCTCACGTTATTAATCCACTTCGGAATTGCTTGTAAAAAAAAGTTTAAATCTATCGTAGAATTGATTAATGTATAAATATAAACCATGTAAAAATAATCGTCTATTTCGTACCAAAGATAACATATCATCTATTATCGGATATCGTTACGCTTAATATGTACATTATTATCATTTTTTTATATAATATAAAAATGTATGTCTACCATGCAAATCAGTTTTCAAATTAGAACCACTAAATTTGGTATATCATAGTATCTTAATTCATAACTTATACACCTAAGACTTCAAAGGGTATAGTCGGGGCAGGTCGCCGCCCTGTACTTCTTGTTTTTTTTGTTTTTGTTTTTCGAGTACAATTAAAAAGCATTTTGACTAAAATTTCACATAAAATTTTGTATTCCAAATATTGTGAGCATTCTCGTTCTAGCACTCGATGACCACAGTTGAATAGTAATCTGAGCACATTCAAAACTTATAGGACGTTTAATGAAAAATATTGGCTTTTTTCTCTAAAACCACCCAAAACTTCGAAAGAAAAGATTCTTTGAACTATTGACCATACACACTTGAGGATGGATAAAATGAGGGAACTCAGCTTAAATGAATAGTCA
Source organism: Arctopsyche grandis (assembly GCF_051622035.1). NCBI lineage: Eukaryota > Metazoa > Arthropoda > Insecta > Trichoptera > Hydropsychidae > Arctopsyche > Arctopsyche grandis. Next base: position 36,103,959 of record NC_135356.1, read on the forward strand.
TTGCTAAATTCACATGCTAAAATTTGATAGTTTTTTGACATATGAACATACATGGTTTTAGCATTGCTAAAGGGAAATGTTGCTGTTGACACACAAACACGGGTTTTGCAAAATCAAAGATGTTGAAGAGGATGCATTATGGAAGTTTTTATAAAATATAAGAAAATACATCATAGTTTCAACAAGTAAGAATATTTGTTAATTTTTTTTATAAATATTTCAACTACCAATATTAGGATACAACCCTTTTTTTAGTAAGGAAAAAAGTGGGGGAGGGGGGGGGGGTCGTAAAAATTAAACACCGAACTGGTTCTTTTTTATTTAGCACTACACCACTGTATATACGGTATATGAAATAAAAAGTTGAGAATTAGTTAGATGGATGTATCGAAACAAATGCCTCCATTCTTTTAGAAGTGAATATAAAGGAATGATTCTTCAGTCAGCTCGAGGCGGACCCCGCCTGTTCTTCGAATGTACATATGTAAGTTACACACATGTACAAATTCGTAAAGATTTATGGAAATGTTGTTTTGCTGCTTTCAAATTGTGCCCTATGATTGGACCAAATGATTGGAAGAGCGGCCATAATGATTGGACCAAATTATGAAAGCGATTGGCACCAACATAACATCTTCCGAGAATGAAGTCGATGCATTGAATGGGAATGACGTGAATATTGCAGTAGGCCAAAAGTCACCGTTTATTTTGAAAAGAGCGACGATTTGTTCACATCATTTGATACTCGTGCGAATCGAGACAAGGAACGAAGACGCGTCGCTTCAAAGCGTGGTTAGATCGTAGTGAGTACCTGCGGTTAGCATTCCAGTCGAGTGATACGAAAAAAAACCTGTTCCTCCGATATCGGGAAAGTGTATGAAATATTTGAAAAGACGACCGTTGGCGATTATTATGACCGAGAGACACCTGCTGCGAGTTGTATGTTGACGTACAGCCAAAAAAGGTGAAAGTGTCGTGGTGTCAGGAGGCGTCGAAATTCCTAAAGCGACGCTAAATGCCCATACTTGCAGAATGACATCATCGCTAGTTGCGAGACTGACTATGAACGCATTCGCTAGGTACGTGTGTGCTGGACAAGCATTTAGTCGGTAATAGTTTTGGCTAGGCTAAAAAGAAGTGTGCATTCCCTCTGCCGGGCGGATGTCACATTTTGCGCATAAAAATAATCAGTGGTAAAATGTCCGAAAACGAAATGCTCGAAAAAAAAAAACAACAAATATACTACGTATTTGATAGATGTAAATATATTTTTTCTGATTCATGATATGCAAAGAAATGTCACAAAACAGGATGCGGTGCATCCGCTCTAAAATCGCCAGACGAATTGAACGACAGATTGACGGACGGCTGCTTTAAATGCAATTCTCGTCTTCTCGAATGATAGATTGCACATCAGATGACGGGTAACCTTTCGATGTGCACAGAGGCAATTATTAGTAATAGTTTTGGCTAGGCCAAAAAGAAGTGTGCATTCGCTCTGCCGGACGGATGTCACATTTTGCGCATAAAAATAATCAATGGTAAAATGTCCGAAAACGAAATGCTCGAATGTCACATTGCTCGAAAAAAAAAAAAAAACAACAAATATACTACGTATTTGATAGATGTAAATATATTTTTTCTGATTCATGATGCGGTGCATCCGCTCTAAAATCGCCAGACGAATTGAACGACAGATTGACGGACGGCTGCTTTAAATGCAATTCTCGTCTTCTCGAATGATAGATTGCACATCAGATGACGGGTAACCTTTCGATATGCACAGAGGCAATTATTAAAATTGAGTTGGATCTTTCAGGTGAGTGTAATAAGGCAAGATTCGATAAGTTCCGAATCTTGCCTTATTAAACTCGCCAGAAAGATCCAACTCAATTTTAATAATTACCATTTTAATAATTGCATCTGTGCACATCGAAAGGTTACCCGTCATCTGATGTGCAATCTATCATTCGAGAAGACGAGAATTACGTTTAAAGCTGCCGTTCTGTTAATCTGTCGTTCGTTTGTCTGGCGATTTTAGAGCGGATGCACCAAACCCCACAAAACAAGCCAAGAGAAAAATCATAAAACAAAAAAAAACTAAACAAAGGTTTTGTTTGTCATACGTACATATCGTATAAATAGTGCACTTTTACTTTTTGTTTTCGAGCATTTGATATTTCGATCTATTGAGTAAGTTACCGGATACCAATCCTAATATTATAGGGGAACTAATTATTTGGTGGGTTAAAAATTACTAATTATAAAATTGAGACGATATATAATAAACCTATGTAATTAAGAAATCACAAATTCTCTCCGTAAACTTTGATTATGAGTATGGCAAAGTGCTCAATCTGCCATAGAGAGAGGGGGTGAAAGGGGAAAAAACGATCAGAACAGTGTGGACAAATGGGACAGTGTAGACGATAGACGTCACCGTCAGCGATAACGTCACTGTGAAGGAAGATGCAATATTTTAAATTGTTTTTATTACGATTATTTTTCACCATGGTCATTGCGGACGTTATTTCCACTTATATTGATGACCAAACAGAATGGCAAAGTTTGAAAACGATCAGAATGACAAAGTTTGAAAACGATCGGATAAGAACCCAAACTTCGTCAGACGACAAAATCGATTCTGAACTAAGAAGAGGTTAGTAATAAAATGATCAGCTAAAAATTAAGATTAATGATCAGTAATTTATTAAATAAGTGATCAGATAAATAATGTAAATGATGAGTAAAACCAAATAAATTATAATTTTTGACAGTTGGATGATAGCGCGTCCGTCGCCCATCTTAGATCTTAGCAGCCAAAATTTATTTATTTAAGGGGCAGGTTAGGTTAGGTTAAGTTAAGGTTGGCCCTATTCATTTAAGATTAGGTTTTTAGGGTCGGTATTTATTCAAAAAAACATATCTTAGCAGCCAACACTTGGTACGCATATCCGAGAAAAAGTCATTCTAAGGGAACAAACAAAAAGCAGGAAGGCAGTAGCGGGAGCAAGTGAAAGAAAGCCAGTTGAAAAACGAATTCGAAGTCCAGGAGAAAAGCGAGAAATCAAAACACCAGTGAATGTCAGATTTTATCAACGCGTGGTCCGATCCGATATGGCAACGCGTGAAAACGATCCGATATGGCAACATTGTTTACAATTTTTCAGATTTTCATTGCAACGATTCCTATAAAATTGGCATCTCCTTTCTTATCTCTCGCTAATAATATCAAGCTATTCAGTGTCTTGGGGTTCGCCAGTTTGATTATTTGATTATTGATAAATGCTGCAATTATTACAAATTGGAGGGGAAACAGTCACAAAAATCAAATAACTAAGATAAATCATCAAACTCTTAACAGGAGACGGCTGATTTTAATTTTTAATTTAATTTAAAATCCCACCGAAGAAAATTTTATTGCGACATTCCTACAACACCGCTGATCCTAATTATGCGACTGAAACTTCACTGTTGCACACGTGTAAGTCTTAACAAACGACTTTTCATTGTACATATTCACCCAACAAACATACAAATATCTCATCAACTTTAACTTTGAACTGTGTATGCAATTTAATGCACTCCTGACACGTGCATTGTAGCAGTACGGCGTCACCGTTGTCAAAACGCATTGAAGTAAAAGCTTTCTCCTGGGAATACATACATACATATATGTATATCAGAATAGATATCGCATTTCAAAAGCACTTCACCGAGTGAGTAGTTTTCCATGCCCGCAGATATGTATCAAACAATCTATTATATACCAATGTAAATAACCACTCTTGTGTATATTTACAGCTATTGTGTAAAACTATTTACGTACGCAATTTCATTCCACATGTGTATGGTCAAGGTTGGGCGATCTGAAACTATGTAGATTATTATTCATTGTAGGCCATTGTGGCGCATTAGGTTCTTCGTGTAATGCCACAATGGTCCAAAACTATTAATAAATAAATAAATTATTCATAAGATTTTAGACCCTGTTTCGTACTCGGCACTCGGCACGTGTAGATTATGTGTATAGGATCGCACTCGTGACAAATGATCTTGTACGGAAGATTTCGCGCCAAAACCAGAGATCACGTATTGCATGCGGCCGGCTCTGTTTCTTTGCTTGTTTGTGTATTTATATATTTTACAACCGCTATTCGACCAACGGTAGAAATCAGTCTTGTATTGCGTTGTACGTCTTCGAAAGTGGTCTCTCGGCTATATTGATGATGACCTAATCGACTGTGAGGTAATTTGAATTGAATGCTAGGCTAGAATTTTATCGTGGTTTTTTTTACTGCAAATTATAAGCGCTATATATAGATGGAGGTGAATTGGAGATTATAAAGGAACTGTATACGTTGTATGTATGTGCATATTTTTAATTCATATGTACATATATGGTTCGCAGTTTACACATTTCTGTTGGAGGTTGGATAACATCATTGCAATTTTTTTTATTGGCATACATATTTCGTCATATCAAACATTAATATGATTCTTATTGCCTTCTGGAATGATCATAGTGCTAATTTCTTGTAGAATCATTCATCACGAAGACACAAGTTTGGTGATAAATCGCTGTCTACGAAATTTTCCGTAGCGTGACGAATCTCACGGGAGACGAAATCTTTTTTTGAATAAATAACAAATCGATCGTGTGTTACACACTACAGAAGTAAATGGGGCATGAACTCGTGTCGCGTCGTTCCAATATACACACGGCAACAAAATAGATAAATGACAATGAAGATACGGTAATTGGATTATTAGTCACGTTGC